>NC_045638.1:13452591-14721244 GCF_009829145.1 Chiroxiphia lanceolata | reverse complement strand
CATACAAGTTCGCAGAGTTGAAACTTTAAGAGCTAAGTCTCCTTTTGGAGCTCATCCTCAACTTGGACATTCCTTCCCCTTGGAGTCAATCAAAGCAGAAGCCAGACTCCCCCAGCACACCACAGCCCTTGCATTTCCTACTGTGACTGACAGACCAACTGTGACTAAAAATGGTTCAGGAAACAAAAATGAACCACTAAGTCCAAGGCTGCTAATTAGATTAAATAAACCACTCTTTGGTCTGCTTCAGCACTTTCACAGTAATCTGTGTCACACAAAAGCAGTTTGTACTATTTTATCTGCAATAAGAGCACTCAAATAGGAGTTCGGGTAAGATGTACGCAGTTATGACGTATTAACTTGGAAAAATGAGCATCCTTTAAGACATAATTAAACACTGTCTGGATCTGATGACACATACTATAAATTAAAATATTTCTAGTATAAAATGAAAGCGTGACTTATTTCCAAGCCCTTCCTGATCAGAGGTACCAAGGTCCTAAGTTGTAAATTTCCCTGTTAATCCAATGCCAGTCCTGTCCCACAGCGGTGTAATGGGTGGGCCAAATTCAGTACACCAGTGTAGCTCTGCAAGGACTGTGTTGTGCTGCAATCAGCACAAGTTTGCAGTTTTGTTTTCAAAATACATTTCAAGGCTTTTGTCACCTGTCATCTGGGGTGGAGGTATGAACTACGAACCTGAGGAATCTCTTCTTTCCCTGCTTCTCATCCAGTAAAATGCTAAATAGGAAATTTTCTGTTCCAAACTCCTGAAATCCTGAATTATAATTGCTTTAGATAGACTTTCTAGGTGTGATTCTTATTTTTAACCATACTAATTAGGAAAACTATTGGGTTTGCCTCTTCCTTTGTTTTTGGAAAATGCCTACCATATTCTGGATGTCATTACAGTTTTTGTAATGAGTAGGTATGTGTACTTATGTCCTCTACTGAGGTCTTTCTGAACAGACCAAAGGAAAAATATCTGCAAGCATGAAATACCACATATATTGTTGCTTTGAATCAATTGAACTGATATTTAGAGATTTTTTTTTTTGTTCTTCTTTCTGTTTAAGAGAGACAGGGTATTCAGATTAGGATACAACTCATGCAGCCACACATGAGTTGAGGATTGTAATGGATAAGTTCTTCACAGCATCACAGCCATTCCTAGTTTCCAGATGGATGATTAAATAAGCTGGAAAGACACTTCAATATGAATACTTTTAATTAAAAAAATAAGAAAGAAGGAGAGGAACTGCAGATAAAATTTAATGGAATTCAAGAAAAAAACCCAAAACCACCAGAAAAACCAGGAACCCCCCCAGCCTTACTTCTGGGGAAAACAAAGATTGGTATTCAAAGATAGAATAATTTTCAGCCAGAGCCGTACACAGCCTTTTACACACTGAGAGGGGGAGACCAGCAATTAATGTTACCAGGAATTAATAGTACTTTGGTCCCTTATTGCCCCAAACTTGGGAACCAGTTGCTGCCTTTAACTCTCACACATCTATTTAGTGGCTTTTGGCAAGTGACAATTTTTGTGTAAATCTTGTACAGTCAGACAGAAGCCAGAGTACCATGAAATACTTCAGTTAGTAAGGTGCCATTATATTTCCATCACTGAAGCATGATTTATATTCTCCAGAGCATGTCATTCCTATTATAATAGCACACAATAACAAAGGATCATAATATATGAATCACAATGTATAAAAGTAATGTGACATTTTGAGTCATGGTTCTTAGAGTGCTCAAAATGTAATAGGCATTGATTCAAGTGCAAGTGTCTCTACTGGAGCCACCTTTGACACAATGTTTAATAGATATACTTTTAAGGTTGTGCTGTAGTTTTCCTCATGATTTAAATTACCTTTGCCAAAATTAAAGTTTCTTAAAACATTAGACTTAGTATTTAAACTTAATGCAGTTTTTAAATTAACAAGTTAGAAGCATTGTTTACAAGTCATCATAAAAATAAAAAGCAATCTATCACTACTTCTTTAAGAAAAAAGTAAACCAAATTAATTCCTTAAAAATGTTTGTATGTGCCTATGGAATTTAAACATAAAATGTAAATACTTTTGAGCTATAAAATATCTGTATTTTTTCATTAATCATACAAACATTTCTATAGTCAGGGTAAAAGAGGGATGAAAATTTGAACTGAGTGAAATCAAAATTCTGACAAAATGGTAAAATTCTGCTAACTTCAACTGAATTAGAGTACAGTAATTTGCATGCCTGTTTCAGTACAGTTGATGATGATAAAGAGAATCTGCATTTTTACAGTAACTTGCAACTTCAGCATGCAGCTTAGCCACTGGATAATTAATCCTGATACTCCAATCCATTGAATTAATATTATCTCCAGGAAATAGAGGACAGATCAGACTTTAGAAATTCCATTTTGTGCTTCTTATGTAAGGAAACCTGAACTTGTAAAATTTCATTGGAAATGCATTTTACAAAATACATGAAAATTCTGTAAGATTCTTCAGTTCAGGAAATATTTTTGCCTTTTGACAAGAATCATTGACAGCTTGAGCTAAATACATTTTTCATGATGCTACTTTGTGATGATGGGATAATTCTTCAACTGTTTCTTTTACAAGTATGGAACAACCAACTCCATCCTTATAAGCATATACCATTTGAAGAGGCACGTGGTAGACAAGAACCTTTTAATTAAAAGATAAACTTTTCTCTCATTTTACTCTAGCTTTTAAATAAAATGCTTCTTAAACAAATATTGGAAGTTGTGGAATTTTTTTTCCTAAAGGAATGCAGACATAAAAAACTGTACAGTACCTATGCCATCTTTTTAGCCTATAATTCTTCCAGCATTGTATTAACTTTGTGGAAAATCTAATAGCTGCAAGAATTATTTTTACTTATAATGCTGATCAATTACACACATATATCACTGTGTTTTGCTCAGCTGATCCCCCAACAGGCATAACCTAACATTGGAAAGACTGGGCACATAAGTGACCAATGAACTTACCTGATCCAGATTTTATGAACTCAGATCAAAAGATTCTCTTCAGGTCACGCTTTTCCACTGTTTTCATATCTACTAAGCTTTTTACTTTAACAGAATAATCCCCAGCTAGCACACCTATGGTGCTTTGTCTGAGTAAAAATGCAGTTTGCAAAGCAGTGGAGGTTGAGTTATTATTTTATTATATTAGAAACATAAATACTGTCTCTTACCTGAATGGCTTTGACATGTGACGCTGGCTGTTTTGACATTTTTAAGACAGAGGCTTATCCCTGCAAGCAAAATGGGAAAGTGTTACAGGCTCTGACATTCTGATAGCTAAGGGAGATAAGCTAGAACTTAACCCATGCTGCCTCTTGACAGGCATCCATTTCATCTGCCCATCTCCTGTTTCCATCTCACTTTCCAAGTTGCTTAGTTATTCCTTCTGAATATCAGAAGGAGACAGAACACCCGAGCTTCTCCAATTAATCTTTCATAGCCACAAATGAAGGTATCTCTTTCACATTAAAAACAATAATGAGTAGAGATAAGGAATCTCTCAAACCTTAACAGCGTTGTAAAATGAGTAAGAACTACAGGAAGCATTTGAGGATAAACAATGTATGATCATCTCTGTTACAGTATGTATGTGGGAATTACTAAAACTTTCAGTTTAAGCCTTCTTTCAAATAAAGCATAACTTGTTAGAAAACATTTACAAATGCAGACCATTTTCTGACTCTCAAATCCTTTAATGCCTGTAGACTGAAAATTATCAAGATGGTCAAACTGAAAAGTTTTCTTTGACAATTGCTAGTGTACAAAGTAGCCTCTCTTCAAAGTTTTGGATCCTACAGATTCACAAATTTTCTTTAGTAATAAGATAAGAAGTAACAGATTTTTCCATACACTTTTATGCAGGTGGAGAAATACGGACTGTTACACTATTACTATACAATAACAAAAGGAGACACACTGAAGTAAAGAGCAATAACTTTTATTAGCAGAATATTTGAAACATCATCTCAGCCTTTTATTCTTTCACTGAGAACTAAGATTTTAACTGGACTAGACCTTCATCAAAGTCTGGTTATTTAAGCATTATAATACAAAGTAAGGTAGTAATACCAAAAGCTGAGAAATTATTTCATCAGAAAACTCATTGATCGCAACCAAATTACATCATATTTTTCATACTATATTTAACCTGAGACAGGAAGAGAAGTAATGAGAATAGTGATAAATGACATAGGAGAGATAGTAGAAACATATTGGGAAATTAAAAGTGTCAAAGACTTGGCTACTCCAAAGAGTATAAATGTCACGCGAGGCAGTACCAAAAAAAAATTATAGCTAGGTTGGTTTCAACTTGGAATCTCAGCCTTAAATTGTATCACTGGGGCAGCATGGAAGACTTGCTCTTGCATATTCTCACATCAGCTTTAAATCTGTGTATGGTTCCAAGCAGAATTAAATGCAAAAATGACCTGCCATTAGAGGTCTCCCTTTGGTCACACTCTCAGATGCAAAGAGCGCCATCCAAGCCAATACGGTGTTCAGTTAGAGGGTGTCATCTTCATAAATGCCTTTGGGTTGAAATTGCTTCCACTGAAGTAATAAATCAGAAAAAATTCCATTGTGCAAAATAAAAACAGCACTGTTTTTATTTTAGTTACTCTTCCAGTGAGTTTTAGATTGTGGTTTTATGCACACAATCTTAAAAATCAGAGGTAGTTTTTAAAACTTCAGAATTCACTTTATGGATGCAATCTTGGCCACTAAAGTTCATGACAAAATTCGAGTAGACTTCAAAAACACAGAAGAATTTACTACACTCTCTCTCCTTCCTTTTTAAAAATCTTTACTACGCATAGAAATAACTGTTCTGTTAACCAGTGACTGTATTCCAAAAGAAACACTGAGCAGTCCCCCAGTTTATTGGGAAGATAGGACTAATAATACAGAATTAATTTTTCTTATCATCCTTTCCTCTTTCTAATCAAAATGGCAAATGGAAACAAAAGTACAGAAAAATTACATAAAACATTTTAAACCAAAGTGGATCTAATTCCCAACCACTGTCACAAAGGAATTCAAGCTAAGATATATTTCTTCATCTTGAATGCCTGTGCATTGCAAAAAACATTGATACACAGCTCTTGGGCCACCTAGAGATCAACAGGAAGGATTTACACTGAATCTCAGCTTTAAAACAAGTACAGTGTCAGTGCTCCTCAGCGAGGTGCTCTGGGTTCACAAGCAGTCAGTGTTCAAAATTACTGCAATCAGACACCGGTTCCTAAAGAGGGATGCATGATACAATTGTGTAGGACTGCTTTTGGAGGAGGTGATTTTCCTACCAGATCCTGCTGTCCTCATTACCACCAGAGAAATCAGGACAACAGCAAACTACTGAGTAAAAATAGATCAACTTCTCTGGCTCTTTCCCCTTCTCTACCTTCCCTGAGTTTCCTTACAGAGTGATACTGACCATCAATCACAGGAAAATAAACCTTATGTTTTTTAACAGCAGCTGTTACAGAAATGATTATTTAATTTTTATAAATTCCTTTGTTCTTTTGCCACGTGTCTCAGAGAGAGAGTCAAGAGTGCTGCACTGATTGTATTAAGTTATTCCTGGCATTCTGATCAGCTCTGCAAACTTGAAAAAAAATCCCACTTCACCCTCATTTCCACGGCCAGATTTCACATGTAAAGCAGGCAGAGAAATGCAGACACATGGAGCCTTTATTCCCTGGTGTCTTTTTGGCCTCCCCACACCTTACCTTTTACCTTTTATGGGCTGCATGCTGAGCCAAACTTAGAAAGCAATGGCAATGTTGGTTCAGTCTGGAGCTGGGTAATGCTAGGCTTCCCTTGCAAATTCCCTTGCTTCACAGTGAAAGTACTTGAGCAGAACTACTTGTGAAATACAGGACTATTACAGTGAAATAAATCAGTGTTTTGAAGCGAGACTTTGTAAAACAAAGGACCTATCTTCTGTCTCTCTGCTAAAAATAATTTCTGACAGGGCTGCAGCGAGATAATAAGCTGACTTGTTCAATTTGCTTTAAATACGATGAGATATCATAATGCCATCTTTTGTAATCCACACAAGAGATGTACAGTAGCACACAGACAACAGAAAGAGCCCTCCCCCTGCCCCAGCTGGAAGCTGTCCTCTCCCCCCATCGCACGCACGGCATCAAGCACTACGGGTATTTTGGACACAGAACTGCAGTGTATTATCTTATTAAAAGGTTTTGACAGGAACTACACTACTGTGAGACCCAGCGAGTACAATGAAAGAAGAGAAACCCCCACTTCACAGCTTTCAGCCTGTTACACAAAAACCTACTACATGCTCTAGGCAGATGTGGTCACATTTTCTGTAATACATACATAATAATCTCTGCTATAGTTACCTGTTAAGCTTACAGTGAAAGAAACTACTCTTACCATCCAACCCCCCATGTAATATTTCCCTAACAAACACAGAGAAAACAATAACCATCTACCTATGTAATACAGTATTCAATCTAATACACAGTTACACTTCTTATGAGTCACTAGGTATTTAAGTGACTTTCTATTTTAAATCTTTATAGAGATCCCCACAGACTAAGAAGCAATAGCAATCTGCTCTGAATATGCTGATATGCTGCACAAGACATTAAAATAAGCAGAAACATACAACTATTGTAGTCAACTCACAGCAGTTACAAAAGAGTTTTCATAAGGGTCTTCCAAGTTTTTAATTGACCCCTTCAATATTAGCTTACTTATTTACTTATATAAGAAAAGTTCCAAACCGTCAAGTGAGTATGCACACCTCCTTTTGATGCTGAAAGAGGTACCTTCTTCCACCAGCTGAGGTATTGACTGTGACCCTTTTAATGTGTCTGAAATAGCTCTGATGCTTTCAGCCTGGACGGCACTCAGAGCTGCTCCAGGCTAGATTGGGACTCAGCAGAGAAGCAAAGTGTAAAAGGGAATTCCTGTCATAGCTTCCAGTTGTTCTTCCTAAATATAGAGTTTGATTCACTCTGTAACTTGGTCCCCTGTGACACTTGACCATGGTAAAACCAGGGCTCAACTGTCAAGCAGGAGGTGTTGAAGGAGCACACCTTTGGGTCCTTTTCCCGCCCTCCCTCTCCCTGTCATTCTGGGCTTTTCCCAAGTGCCAGGCATATAGTGGCAGTGGGTAACGCATAACTCCTCCCAGGGCATTTGGGGCAGCATGTGCCTCCCTGCTGCCACACCGGGGAAGGAAATAATTATGGAGACGTAATTATGAAGAACTCAACTCAGAGGAAGTGTCTAGGGGAGGTGAATGACACACCAACGTGACTGTATTGCTGCCGCCTCGGGAGCAAACTCGCACAGCAGCTGCCCTGGGGTCTCAGCACAGCCTTCCTCTGCGCAGGACAGCCATGGGGGGGAGGAAGGCTTCTGAGTGTACGAGGCCACAGTGGCCAGCTGCTGAGCTTTTGGGCATGGGGATGAAGAAAAGGTAAAGGAAGAGTGTGTATGTGTGTGTGTGAGTGAGTTGCTATAGCTCACGAGGGAACTGAAACGTTACTACAGTCATGCTCATGTGGCTGGAGGGCTGTCTTCAGTGAAGGCTACTGATGGAGATCTGTCACAGCAAGTTGTGCGTGGGGCATATTCTCATTTCCAATTGCAGAAGTGCAGACTCCTGTTCATTGTATCTTCACAAGAGTGAACTTCCCTCTCCATCACTCCTCTGATGTACCTGTTTTCCATCGGACCCACAACACCAATGGTGACAAGAACAGTGTCATTATGGGCAACACTGTACTGGCCACTTGCTGCTACTCTTTGCCACTTTTAGGAGAAGATCAAAAACTTTCAAAATTAGTGCCAAAGACATTTATCATAGAATCACAGAATCATAGAATGGTTTGCGCTGGGAGGGACTAACTCCCTGGCCATGGACAGGGAACCTTCCACTATACCAGACTACTCAGAGCCCCATCCAGCCTGGTCTTGAACACCTCCAGGGATAGGGAGTCCAGAAACTCTCTGGGCAACCCGTTCCAGTGCTTCACCACCCTCACAGCAAAGAATTTCTGCATAATATCTAATCTAAACCTATCATCCTTCAGTTTAAAGCCATTCCTCCCTGTCCCATCACTACATGCCCTTGTGAAAAGTCCCTCTCCAGCTTTCCTGTAGCCCCCTTTAGGTACTGGAAGGTGTTATAAGGTCTCTCTGGAGCCTTTTCTTCTCCAGGCTGAGCAACCCCAACTCTCGCAATCTGTCTTCAAAGAAGACGTGATCCAGCCCTCTGATCAACTTAGTGGCTCTCCTCTAGACTTGTTCCGACAGGTCCACATCTGTCTTATGCTGGGGACCTCAGAGTTAAACACAGTTCTCCAGGTGGGGTCTCACAAGAGTGGAGTAGAGGGGGAGAATCACCCCCCTTGATCTGCTGGTCACACCTCTTTTTATGCAGCTTATGACTCAGTTTCCTTCTGGGTTGCAAGTGCACACTGCCACATATTGAGCATTTTGTTCACAAACACCCCCAAGTCCTTCTCCTCTGGGCTGCTCTCAATCCATTCTCTACCCAGCCTGTACTTGTGCTTGGGGCTGCCCTGAGCCAGGGTCACTACTTTGCACTTGGCCTTGTTGAACTTCAGTAGGTTCTCACAGGCTCATCTTTCAGGCCTGTCAAGGTCCCTCAGGATGGCAACTACTCATAAAAACTAGTGGTTGGGATTGTGATTTCAGAGAGGATCTCCCTTGACTTTAACTTATTTGACCAAAGAGTCTTTTCATTTCAAGTATCTCAAAGACGAATATGACCAATCAGACTGCTTCATTAAGTCTGTGACTCACTCTCTGTTGCCTTCTTTTCCAAAAACATTGTCATCTGGAAGCCAATAAAGCTGATGACTTGTAACGTGGTCTTGTACATGAACATATTTCAATTTATATTACAATTATATTACAAACTAGCTCTGGAATACACAGTTCTTTATTCCACATGTCATTAATTTGCAAAGGTAGGCCATTGTTTAGATTTGAAAATAATTTTGCAAATATGCCTAAGAAATACCAGCTCAATGCTGTTTCCCTCAATAAATTTTCATAGCAGTGACAAGTAATTTAATAGACAGTCTTAGTGATGTGTACACAGGAAGAGAATCTACCTCTGCCACATACCTAACACCCATAAACTGTCACACCTGAACTGTATTAAACTGTGGGGATAAAAGGAGAAAACTCAAATTTTATCAATAATATTAGAAAATATAGATCTGAGTAGATTTTGAAGGGGAAAAAAGCCACTCAGCATTATTTTGCAGCATACCATTACCTTTGAATAACCTCTGCGATGCACAGCCCCATGACTTGCAGATTCATCTGTTAATACATGCAGCAGATGATTTAGTAAGTAAATAATGAGGCATATGTGCATTTCAGAGGATGGATTCATCTGGCAAGTCAAGGCCATGTATATTGTCACACGTAGCATAGAATTATTATGTCTTTTGTACAGAAATCCAGTATATTTATTTGAAGTATGATATCCCAATATAGTTAAAAACAGACTTTTGTTTCATTCCTAGAAGCTTGTCTAATTAACACACTTCCTGGAACAGCTTATTAGTTTTGAAAGTGAAGTTGATGGTTAACAGAAATGTGTATGTATCTTACTTCTCGACTGAGATATTTCTCTGCATAATGTCAGAATTGTTTTTCTAAAGCTGTCACTACTTAATATGCTTATTAAATGTTTTGCTTTTGGAGAAGCCTCATGAGTGCAGATAAAATTTCCCTGAGTATCCCAAAAGAAAAATATTTTTTGTATTATAGTCAAAAATTTTTTTGTTTAATGCAAACAATTGAAAATGCAAGTTAACACAGGAGCAGTCACAACCTCAGCTCACTTAAGATTTTTTTGAATTAAAAAGTTAAAAAATACATTTCTGGAGTTTTGCTTTAAATTATCGAGTATGATATGATAGATCTCTAGCAATGTAAAATTTTGCTGTCTTAATTTTAGCTCTGTAAATTACAGTTAAGAATAATGGGTCCACAAAATTAAGTATTTTATTAATTTCTTCCTATCTCTATCTTCATTTGTATTTTTAATGAAGAATATGAAAACTTAATTTGCAGGGCAACTAGTGTAACTATTCTCCTCATTCAACAGACCTAAATTATTGACTAAGATTTAAAAACAAGAAACCTGCTATCAGACAGATATATTGGAGGAGTAACACAGAGAATCCCGAAAAAAACCAAACAAACCCACCATCCATTTTCTCACTCACTCAGGTTTTATTTGTACTTTTGGCTATTTTCCCTTAGTAAGGATGTATCTACTCCATGTAACAATTACTTGGCACATAGGCTTGATGAAAGGCAGAGACTTTTAGCAATGGTTCCCAGTCACATGAGGTTAGACAGAACTACAGAAATTTAAAATACAGTGGAGCTACCAATTTTACCAGTCATCATAGTCCATTCTTATTCTTGCTTTAAACTGAAAATAATTTTGAATCATGGATTGCAGAAACAATGTCAAACCTCAGCAATTTTGTCAAAGGAAAATTTTTTGAGGAAGTATTATTTAGTGTTCAATTGTTTCTCCACATTTTGCCCAGTCTTTATTTCTTAATATCAAGAAAAAAAACAAGGACTTTCTCTTGAGTTTCTATTTGTACAGTTATGCCAACAACAGTGATCAAGCCATTTAAATAATGAATGACATAAAATAGCATGCAAAAATGTTTGCTGTTATCTAGTGGACAGGAAATAAACAAACATATCTGAATTAGCTGATTTTGTTTCTGTGACATTTCTGGGCTTCTAAATATTAATTCAACTCCTGCATGCTCCCTTTCCTTTCCATGGAAAAGCATCATGATTATTATCACAGACTGTTCCATAGAGAAATAATTAGACTTGTATTAAGGAGATGGTCTCATTAGAGGCTGCCAGTGACCTTGTTCTAAATTTCAGAGTTACAGCAACATTAATAGTGTTGTTAGCATCATCTAAGATTTTGTATTAAGTTCTGAAACCTGCATTATGAATGTAATCCATATAAATGCTAGAACATCATAGCTTTGACCACTATTACCCAAAAGCCATATTCTCTGTTGCTTCGTATTGTGTAAAATTCTTAGTTACCAAAATGTTCTTGGAAACTGAAATGTGATGATGTTGTACAAGCAACAAATTTTTTTCCTTTTTCCTGGTAAATTTTGACCACTATACCTGGCAGAGGTGACACTATAAGAAAGAGCAAGGGTAGCAGCAGATTTATAAGAGAATGTGAAATGTAAATGACATGCTGAATTCTGTAAACATCCTATCTGCTATAATGATTCAGCATTGTTTGGAAAAGATACAAAAAACATGACACTGTACCATCTGATATTGTTCTTGGCAAACAAGTTCAACAAAATAGGAACTGACTAAATCATTGGTGAAATTTTGAGCAGAAAGGCTACTCATTGTTTTCACAAGTCAGGATAGTTCAAATAAGCATCTACTATCTTTTTCAATTCCACCACACTCTTATTTTGATTATGGCCATCCCTATCAATTGATCACATCAGCTGCACACTATTAGCTCTTGACTTCAGATTAAGACCTTACCTGGTATGCAGTGAGGAATTTTGCTGTTGTATCAATCTGACCCAAAAATGCACAAGAACTAAGTACAGACATACCAGAGGACTTGGGGACTCAGCACCACAGAAAGTAATTTATTTCTCTCTTGTAATAAAGCTTCTCTCTTGTAATAAAGCTTGAAACAAAACTGCAGTTGTGCAGGTAGTCAGCTCACATGCAGCTATGGTCCTGCTGTGAGCACAATCATCTGATCTGTAACTAAGAGAACAATGACTAAATTCAGCTGATTCCTCATCTAAATGGCATATTAACAGGAAAGAAAGACATGGTTGAGACATGAAGCATCTGTGGTAGAAAGCTCCATCCAGAACAAGGGAGATGAGGCAATGGAGGAAGCAGAATTTCAAGGACTTTATAAAGCAATGAATGCCTTAAGAGAAAAAATGACCAAACTCAAGGACAGCTGCACCGATCTGCTGAATCATGTGAGATTGATCAGTTGCTATCTTTGGTTTGTATCTGCTGTACAGAAAATAAAAGATGAAGATTGTTAAACCATTGGTGCAAAGATTTTTAAAGTTTGAATCAATATCAGGACACTTATCTTAGTTCCCATGAATCATAAGGAAAAAAATATTTATCTTCTCATACCTCCAATGTTGTGAAAAATAAGGCAATTAAGAATGAATGCTTTCCATGGTGAAGATATGAACAAATCTACTACTCATATTTATCTATCCAGTAGTCAAACATGATTCATATCAAACCTTATTTTTATTGAATCATATCTGCTACAGGAACATTTTTCAATCATCTGTGGTCTCCTGCCATACAAATATTGTAGATGTTCAGAGAGAAATTGCCAAAAGAATTCATTGTTGGCACAGAAAGACCAGTAAAATCCTCCAGCTGTTCCATCGGGAAATGATGTTTTCTGATACAGTATCAAACCTTAAGGATCAAAAAGTATATAAACAGTTTATCTTTGGAAATTATACAAAGTAGTTTTTAAAATCTTCACAGTTTACACCCATATGAATTAGAGTTGTGGACAGGCAATATCGTCTATACGGGAATAATAACAAGTCTGGAAAAAGAAACTATATTAAGCTGTTTCACTCTGTCTCCTCTGGCTGTGCAACACAGTCCCTTTGAAGCACAGTTCAGTTCTTGAGATCTGGAGCTAAAAGTGGTGCTTGAAAATCATGTCTTGGAAATGACTTTTGAGAACTGCAGGCTGTGCTGTGTTTCCTGTGCCCACCATCAGTGAGGTGCTGGCCATTATCTTCATACTCTGACAAGTATAAACTGATTATTTATTTTTATTAGAAAGAAAGGAAATGTTCTTAGCTCAGGCTCCTAACATAAAGTGATCTATGTAAGGCAGAACTGCTGTTTTGTCATGGATAGTTCACAGGTGCACTGGCTGACAAGGGGCAGAGGAGATTTGTAGTACTGGGACACCAGTTACAATTAGTTTATCCACTGCATGGAGGGGCGATGCAATCATGAAGCTACTCTCCCTTGTCCTTGAGGCAGAACAAAACCAGTGCTGGCTTAACTGACTGCTATGCTGCATGATGAAGCAATTCAGGAGCAATTCAAGAGCTGCTTCAGCCATCTGTACAGTCCAGGCAGACAGTTACAGTGATATCCTCAATAGTTCATCCTGTGCAAGACATTCCAATTGCTCAGAACAGCCAAATACCAAATATGCATAGGCAATCCAGGTTGGAAGGGGCCCTGAGTATCCTGGTCTAGTGAAAGGTGTCCCTGCCCAGGGGGGCAGGAACTACATGATCTTTAATGTCCCTTCCAACCCAACCCATTCTATGATTCTGTGAATGGAAATGCTTTGGGCTTTAACAGCCATTAAATAATGAGTACAGACTACTTTGTCTCCTCCAAACTGTTAACTCACTTTGACTTACTCAGGTTAAGTGCACTTCTTTCCCTAGTGTTCAAGGCTGCCTTACAAGTTTTGGGGTTTAAACTTGACAGGTCTAATGCTATCATGTGCATTTGCTTCAGGTTACAGTAAGCATAAAAGAACACCTGTTAGACTTAAACTATTCTATATTTTTGCATTCTGCTGTAAAATAAGATATCATATACAGAGGGACTTAACAGGTAATTTAAATTAAAAAAACCCCAAACACAACAAACCAGCAAAATTGTGCAGCATTAGCTTTCCTTGTGTGCTCTTCTCCTTTACGGATTTATCCCTTTTTTAACTGGAGTTTAGGTTAACTCTTTTTCATGGACAGACTTTTAAAGTTATAAAGTGATCCCAACATAGGAAATAATGCTGAATAGCTGTTTGGGAGTAGATATTCCATGTTTTCCCTCAAGCCCAACAGATAAGCAAGCAAGACTATCATCTAAAATGGGTGAAACCTGAAACTAATATTCTTATGGAACTGTATTCTAGAATTAGTATTCAAGACACATCTCTCAAGTTTCTCCATTTTCTTTGCTTTTCTTTAAAGTTTGACACTCAATTCTCCTTGGAGTGCAACAGCTTCGGAGGCCATTCTTTTAGGTGTAATTCCAATTGTGATGGGCCTACCAGAATTATGACTGATGGGTAAATGCTGCAAATTGGTAGCAATTAAGAAAAACCTGTAATTTGTTTTGCAATAGGTCAACACTGTGAAACAATTGGTGAAAAAGCACATACAACTACTATTTGTTGCAGAATAATGTAGTAAAGGCATGGTTCTATGAACACGTGTGCTTTTTCTTTACATTTTCAATGAACAGTGACTTAAGAACAAATTTAATTTGTTTTAAGAATCAAAATCCCATCTTTCCAGCAAGTATTTTTGGTAACCAGGTTAAATACTGCAAACAAACTCTGAACCTTCACAGAATATTTTGACCTCATTTCTGTTTAAATAAAGTAAGACTCTTTTATACTGTAATTGGAACATAAAAAAAACCAAAACAATAACATTATGTAACATTCTGCTCTTTTCTTTTTTAGGCACAGCAAGGATGAAAAGTGGGTTTTTTTTTAATTTTCTTGTTTGGGTTCATTTTAAATGATACACATATGTCTCCATAATTCCCATTATCCAAATTGGTATTAGTAGGTAATGAAAACATATTTGTCCTTCAGACCTTTACAACCAATGCTATATACACCTCTGTAGTATGCCAGTCTCTGTATGTCTCCTCTTGTTTCTCGATTTCTTCTTTACTCTGATCTTTTTATTCCCTCCAGAAGCAATCTCCTAACATGCAGAAGTGCTTAATGGACCATCTATTTCATCTTTACTCATCAGTTTCTTCTTTCATGCTTCCTACTTAAATTCTCAGCTAGGCTTGAAGGCTCATTCTATAAATATTCACATATTCCATTAGAGCACCCCTTCGTTTTAAGTTACACTGGCACATAAACATTTGCAGAATCACATTTTATTCCATCCCTCCTTTCCTCTGCTTAGCTCATCTCTGTGCCCAACAATCTAGTGATGAAGACTACTCAGAACATATCTGAAAAGCCATTTGGTTTCCCCAAGGCTTAAACATTTATTCAATCAAGTAATGTTCTGATTGTAGTGTCTTTGAACTGGCAAAATTTACAACCTTTCCTCAACAAAATCAACATCTTAGCTGATTGTAGGTCTGAGATTGTGATAAACTGCAATTCTGTACAATTTCCCTGAAGCCCTGCAAAGCCCTCTAACATCAGACATTTTGAAAATGTTGTTAAGACTAGTTTCACTTTTATTTTGCAATGTGTATGCTATGGTAATGTCTGAATACTCACATATCTACTTTAATAATAGATCAAAGTTGAAGAGATTAAATATTAGACACATTGATAATTAATCTTAAGATAAACATATTTGTCTAAAAAAAGACACCTATGATATTAAATCTCTAACTGAATTAATATCTTAATGTATTAACAGATTCTGCTTGGTATTCAGTTGATAAATTATATTTATTCAGTAGTATTATGTTTATGAGAGCATTTTTTTTCTGTCTAAACTTTTTGCATGGACTTATATACTCTTGCATGATGATTGATGTTTATCATTTTCTAACATTCTTTGATACTTTTGAGGTCCACTCATGTCCTGCCCTTAACACACACCCCAAGTGTGACTCCTAAAACTCTGATAGTTACACTGCTCTGTAACAGTGTGTGGATACTGGGCACTAACTGGATTACTGCATGGCATTTTGCTTTGGCCACTACCTTAGCTTAATATCTGATGGTAAGTAAAACCAAGACGTGGTAAAACATGTATCAGTACCTGTACTACCTTCTGAACGATTTTGAAGTGGAAATCTTTAATTCTGAATAATGTAACTTTCAAAATGCAATCACTCCCTGTAACACTTCACAGTCCACAACAGTTTAATTCCATGGGAACAAGGATAAACTTTGCCTTTCTGCCAGGGGCAAAACACCTGCTCAAGTTACACAAGTCAGAGCAGTGGGGCTGGCAGTTCACTCAGAATATCTGTCTTCTGCATTCCAGAAACCTTTTATTTTTGTTCTTGTTTTCTTGTGATAAACTTTCGAACAATAAAGTACAGACTATATTTTCACTTTCATTTTCATTCCTTTTTAGTTGCACTTCCAATTTCTATGACGACTCAATAAAATTCAAGTCTGTATTTTTATGGTATACTAAGTGAATATATAAGTAAAAATACAATAACATTACTAAACCTGTTTATCAACTTGTTCATTTAAACATACCCATTTTAGTTTGCTTTATTTCACCATTAGTAAAAGTATTCATGTTCTCAACTGTTTGAATACAATTCGCCTCCATTCCTTCCAAAGATGACCACAGTTTAAATTCTGTATATTAATATTAAATGCATTTTGGTCAATGGAACAACTTCAGTTTTCAACTAATAAGGTGTAGAATAAGCCATATTTGCATAATTTTTCAATGATTTGTAATTGAACTTCCTAGATTGGGAACCACTGCAGAAATATTGTTATCAGATCTGATTATTCTGGGACTCTGTTTATGATTCCTTTTAAATGCTGGGGACATCTCAAAGTTGTATATGTCAGTGGACAAACTCAAATTTGGTTGCATGCAGGGTTGGATACGCTTCCTGTAATTCTCCAGTTTTATGTCAGAATGATATTCTTTCCAAAGTTCTCCAAAGGCATCAATCAACATGAACAGCTCCCATCAAAGGGAAGGGATGTAAGGATGATGGAAAATTTAAAGGGGGGGGAGGGGGGAAACCATTCCTGAATTGATAGGAAAGACAAAGGAATTAAGCAAACAGAGAACAAGTGAAAGCCAGCCCAGCCTGCATTACCAGTTCACTTCCCACTCTATGTCCACAAGTGCCAATGATGAGAGATTGGCCAGCACTATCTGCCTTCACTTGCTGATCTAAACCTGGGCTACAGACCTTTGTATTCCTCAGCAATGCCATGTGGTCAGTGAAAAGAGAGGTAGCTGAAAGGACCCAAGGTGTTCAAAGCTGAGAAGTTCTTCCTGCTGGTAGCATAAGGTAAAACTCACAGCACCCATTCTGGGAAGAACAGGATGAAGCAGCATATATGGAACAAAGAGTGAGCTGACAAATCTGTAAAGGTGGCTGAAAAACAGCATTAAAAACACTTAAATTCTAGGAAAGGGAAGTATTGATGCAGTTTTTTATTCAAGAGACAGGAGCTTGTACATCTCCTTTAAAAACACAAACACAACTTCTACAAAGATTTCTGTGCAAAAAAGAAAGGCTGTGGTTGGTTTTATGAACCCTTCTATTGACAGTCCCACGTTTTCACAGAAAGGTCCATGAACCCACAGACTAATCAGAGATAAAGGATGGACGGAATAAACCTCTTCAGAAGACAGATGACCTTCTGAGTCATTTCTCACAAGCCAATGAAAGAACAAAGTTTATCTGAAGCACGTAGGAAAAGGTGGACTGGAAGCCATAAACTGCAGAAGGGCTCTCCCCCTGCTCTCTTGATTCAAACTGTAGAGAGGTCTCCCACTGCTGCTGTCCCGATTGCTTGAAGAATCTTACGAGAAAACCGAGGACATCATAGCACATTTTTTTCAGAGAAGGGGACGGGAGGGGGAAGGGGCAGTTCAATTTGCACAGTTTGCGTAGGCAGATAAATACTTTCCTTTAACCTTTGCCAAACCTTGTAATTGCTTGCTTTTAGTGTTCAAGCTGTAAGTGGAAGTTTTTAAACTAAGATAAACCCTGAGAAATCAACTCTTAATCTCAGTGACCTCACAACACATCCCAATTCTGGGAACAACAAAACACGCCCAGGAGGAGGGGCGGGACCGACCGAGGCACAGCCGGAGAACGGATACTGGGAGCAGGTTGGTAAGGACACACAGTGGCCAGAGTGCCTGAAAGTCAGTCTTACAGCGAGCCTCACGGAACCATCTTCCCGTGCCATGACGTCAGCATTAAATTTCTGGAAGAATGTCAGCGCTTAAAGGGAATCCTATTGCTCCCTCGTCACTGAAGCGCTTACACAACTCGCTTTAATCTCGCCACCGCAGATCACTTTTAGTCTCCTGCCCGACATCGCTTTCAGGAGTAGACAGATGACACAAATACTGCAAACGGCGGTGGAAGCGCTCCACCCTCAGCCCGCCCTCAGCCCCTGCCCCGCCCCTCAGCCAGCCAAGCCCCGCCCATGTCCCGCCCCGCCCCTCACTGCGCACGCGCCCCGCCCTGACGACCCCCAGCGCTCCCCCGGGTCGTGACGTCACTCCGCCACTGCCCTCGGCTCGACGCGCCACCCGGAAACGTCCGCCCGGGCACCGCAGCTGTCTGGAGAAAAGTTCCGGGCGGTTTTGGTTCCGGGGGCCGCCCGCATGAAGCGCGGCCGCGGCGATGATCCCGATCTCGGTGGTCGTGTGCGTGCTGGGCGGCTGGTGCGCCGTGTACCTGGCGGACACGCTGCTCAAGGTGAGGGTTGGGGGCGCAGGGCCGGGAGGACGTAGCGGCAGGACCGTGCCCCGGCCCGCCTTCCCTCCCTTCCGACACCCCCGGGCGGCCCGCGGGCCTCGCTCCCCTGAGCGGAGGACCCGCCGCCCCGCCCGGGCTTGCCGCGCTTTCCCGGGCTGCTGAGGGCTTCCTTCCCCCAAGAGGAACCTCCTCGCCCCAGAGCCGGGCCCAGGGAGGCCGGGCTTTGCTTCCGCCCATCGCTCGGTTTAAAACGCCTCCACGGCGGCTACGGAGGCTTCGGTCCGCGTTAAAGGACCCAGCTTTTAATCTACTGCTTAAACAGTTCTGTGCTCTCTGGAGTTTAATGTATTAGTAAAAATGAGACCTTAATTTAGAAATTTGCTTTGCAGAGTACGTATTTTATATGTGTAGAGGATGTGTTTTATAATGATGATTTTTCTAAAAAATGTAAAAAGTAATGCATCATTTTTTTTAATGTCCGTGGTTTTATTGAAAAAAATAAGTTGAGACAGAGCTCGATACAAATAACTTTAAAATAAATAAACTTTAATCTTCAGAGAGTATTACAAGACTTGTCCTTTTCCTCCTGAGGGAGGAGGGAAAGGGTTGAAGGGAAAATACACCGACAAGACAGCATTCATTTTATCTAGGATGTGTTTGTGCATTGCACAAGTTTCATAAAGTGTTTGTGGGGTGTTTTTTTAAAGCTCCAGATGTATGATTTCTGAGAGATGATTGAAATTGCAAAGTAGGCTGTATGCTGGTTAAATATGAGGGAAAATGAAAAGAAAGGTTTGATCTGTAATTCTCATTCTGAATGTTACGGTCCAGGAGCTGCATCTGTTTCTGCCAAGGCAGAAAGAACCTAGTGATATCAAAGTACAAAATATTCATGTTGTCACTCCTGTAAAACATAGGAAGAAGAAATTTTAGGTGCAGAGAAAGCTTTGAAAAGTACGTGGCTCCCCCTGCAGCAAATTGGAAAGCAAGTGTAGCTCAGTAAATGATGAGAGCTGTTAGTTGCGAAATATCAGTCTGTACATAATGACAATAACAAATACAGTCATCTACCTGAAGATTTTTCAAATTTTATTACAGAAATTCTATATGAGGAATTTGAAAAAAAATGTGGCATTGGCCAGGTGCCAGAAGAACATGCTTTGAGACACAGCAGGAAGGTCAGCCTGGAGGCTGCTTTTCTTTTGGCAGCAACTTTGTGTTTGGTGAAGAATTTAGGGTATAGAGCAGGAACTGTGCTCAGGTAGGACTTGTTGTGCTGAGATGCTGAGACCATTTGCATCTCAGAGTTCTGAAAATTTCTTTCTGCATTAGACCATCAAATGGTCTAATGTAATGAAGGAGTGACACTGTTTTTCTTGTTACAGCCTCTGGTAGAGGGAGGGAAAAAAGCCCCACTTGGGGCCAACTTAGTGCCTGATTTATATTGCAAAAACAAGGGGGAATGCCTGGAATTCTGTAGTCAGCATGAAAGTCCAGGGGGTAAATTTTGACTTTGGTCTTTTAACTAAAAGTTGACAAAGGTTATTTAAAGTCAGGAAGTGTGTGGAAGCTGTTGGGTTTTAGTGAACTTGCTGGCAGATCACATGTGTAGGCATCTCAGTGATAAGCTTAACTGTGAGCACCATAATCAAAATAGAATTTGGGTTAAATAACCAGATTTATATAATTAGGAAGCTCAGGGTTGCTTGTTTTACTGCTGGTACTGTAAATCTGCCACATTCACAACCTCACAAGGCTGATAGCAACTGTAGCAAAGGTGCTTAAACCTCAAATCACTTACAATTTAATTACAGAGAAAGGATATACAGAGCATGAGTGAAAAGTAATACAGGAGCACTTTACTTTGCATGATCCTGTTGATAATTTTATTCTGTGAACTTGTTCCATGTGCAATACCTTTTCCTCAGTTTCTTCCCTTACTGGTTTTGTTCAGATTTCAATCATTTTATTGGGCAGTCTGCCTTTTAGAAAGACTACAGTATAGGAAGTATAAATGTATTTTTGCACAAATAATTTCACATTGTCATATTGCTAAAGTTACATTATGAGATACATTTGTGTTAGAAAACTAAAGCTATGCTAAATCAAGCTGAATTTTGGAGTGTTAAGTCCCTCTTGTTGCTCCTTATTGGAGCACTGTCATCAAAGTTTTCACTGAAGCTTGGGTCCTACAAAAGGGAATTAGACAGATCCCTAATTTCTTCTCCCCAGCATCCTAAATATCATATTTCATTCTGCCTGAAGGATCAGGAATGAGTGAAGGGTAAAAGGTTGCCCCTCCTGCTATGAGAAATAAAGGATGCATTAGGCACATTGAGCCAAGGTTAGCTCTCAGCTTTTAAGGTCAGGAAGCTGAAATGATTCAAAGCTCTTGAACAGATTTTGTCAGCAAAGAAGAATGTTAAGGACTCCTGCTTGCTGGCAGATATTTATGGAGCTCCTGGAGTATTTAGCAGACATTTATTATTTTGAAGGCTTGCATAAATAAAAAAGGTATTGCTTTTATAGAAAAATTAGTATAACAAAGAACACTTAGATCTCAACTTGGAGAAACAGAGGGAGTTTGAAATGAAACACACCAGGGCACAAGGCTGCGTGTGGAATGTGGGGGTCCTACTGTGATCAACACAGAGGGAGCAAAAGTTTACACAGAGCTTTTTAATATATTTTACAAGGGGATGCAGTCTTTTAGTGATCATAAATACTGTTTACATAACTTGTGAGGAAAACGCGAAACAAAAATTTTTGGCACTTTTTTTTTTTTTTTCCCCATTTGGCAGATGCATTGTCAGTGACTCCATATTTCTCATGGACAACTTCATACTTATTTATGTCTTGCTACTACAGTGAGCAAGTGATGTTGTTGGAATGAATTCAAAGGGAAGGATTTGTGGCATTTCTAGGGAAAAAAGTGGGTTTTGCATGTGATAAAAGGAAAACATTTTCAAGTTCCAAATTAATGTATCTGACTGCCTCTATTATAATAATGTTTTAGATTGTTTTGGGTGTTTTTTGGACTCTGTGTGAATGAATAGGATGTGTTTTCTTAATTCCCAAAAGACAGTTTCTCATATCAGAGGTACTTAATGACATATGTATTTCTGTTTTAATTTTCTGGTAGATTATGCGAGGAGGTCTTTTCCTTGGTTTCTTTGGCTTCTGTAGTACAAGTGTAATCATTTTTGTGATCTCTTCCATTAAAGTTTAAAAAGCTGGGTTAGCAAATGCTGATCTGACTGTGGACACTAAACGTAATGGTGTCATAGGGAGTGAGCAGTGTTGATTAGGGAAAGCAATACAATGAAAATTTCTGTTGGTGCCTTCAGTTGGCTGAAAAAAAATGTGGCTGAAATCAATAGGATGAAGAAGAAGGGAATGACACAGAAATATATAGGCAGAAAGGATAAATGGTGTAGTAGGTGATACTTGAACAGTGACCCGGGTAAAGGAATCTCACGTCCTAGGAGATTTGTTGCTTGAAATAAACTTTTAGTGTTCAAGTTTTAATTAATTTGACGAAATGAGAAAAGCTGTTAACACAGTTCTGCAAAATGAGATCCTGAGCCCCCACCACCACTGTGGCAGGGCAGGAGGAAAGCAAGGAACCTGGCAAGTTCTAAATTTGTTTAAAGAACCACAACAGCCAGAAACTTGTGAAGTTCCTCCTGGGGGAGGAGAAGGAAGCCTGTTGTGAACTACACATTCCAGATGTCTTCAGTAGGTGCTGCTGCTTGTGGGGAACCCTGGGAACAATGTTCCAGTTCAGACAGCTCCAAGGATTTGTCTGGATTATGTCAGAGACACTTCTGCCTTGGGAACTGCCCAAAGTCAGGAGGCTCAAGCCTGCTGTGTGCTTTTCCTGAGCTATGAGTTCCTCTTTCACCTCTGAGTAAAGCATTCCTTCTGCTGGATTTCTGATAGTAGCTTCCCTGAAGCAGGTGACTAAAGTCTGTTGAGAATGCAAGTGTCATATAGTATGAAGTAGCAATTGCAAAACAATGTGTCTATTGGTCTATTGCTCTTATTAGAGCAGCTAATACTGCAGGTAAGTATTAATCGTATAGTTTAGAGGTCGCATTTCTCATCAAGCGACATCTTTGGAACTACTGGAAGTGTATTGAAATGCTGAGAAGTTACCATAGTGAATCACCATTGCAATACCAGTTGATAATTCCTTGTAGGGTTTTTTTAGCATGATTTTCAGAGTCTCTGTGTTTGAAAAGTAGACCTCATTTTTACCCTTACTAATGGGTATCTGCAATACTGAGCCATATCTCACGAGTATTAGAAACAGTTTTTTCAGTTGAAGACAAAATAAGTGTTTTCCATTATTGTAGTCTTTAAAATGTTGATTGGAATATAATTGCTCATTCAAAGAATACCATCAACAGTCTTTAGCCTTCTACCTGGACAGTAGAACTAGAAGTGATTTAACACTGGGAAAGATGACATAAGATCTTGTTTGTCAAATAACACTGGATCACTCTCACAAACCTAGAACTGTTACAAATGACATCAAAACAGTGGCATAACTTTTTCTTATTATGTGTCATACCTACCTATAGGTCAGAATATAAAGAATGTGTATGACATTTACCTGAAGGGATACATCTGGTTTTTTATTAACAGACCACATTTACTGCTTGGTCACGTTACAGAGTCATCCTGGAATTTTTGGTCCAACTGATTTTCCATTGTTTTGCAGTCATCCAGCTCTCTGAAGGCATCATATGAAGACTGGCTGCTGACATATGGCCTGAGCATCTCTCCCTTTCACATGCGATGGCAAACAGCTCTGTTCAACCGCCAGTTCTACAGCTGGGGGAGATGGAACCCCAAATTTCTGTATTTATGGTATAAATTCAGGATTTTTTTTTTCTTCTGTCGAATACAGAGTCAGCAGTTGAACCATATCTGTGCCTTTCAGCCTTAAAAATGCAATGGGTAGACATGGTTATTTCAGTAGGCTAATGATAAAACCAGATTAGAGTGGCTGCTATAATTGTACTGTGCCAGTATAAGTCTTTCTCCTCTACTAGAACAATACATAATTGTAATACAGGTTGCATATTGAGATGCTATAGAACTAGAAATCTTTAAACCTTTGGTTTGAAGTTCTTAAGAATACAGCTATTGCATGCACTACTGCATATAGAAATAGGTCTGAAAGCAGCTTCTCATATTCTTGATCTGTCCATCACTTCCATCACCAGACCCTGAGCTCTCCCCAATCTCTAAGTTTACCAAGTACTCAGCTGTGTCCCTGTAGTCAATCCTTGGGCAGACATTCAGCAATGATACCTGCTCAGAAGCACATTGCTCACCTTCTGTCTTTTATCTGCCTTCACCTTTCCCTGCTGAGGTTGCGCAGTGCTGGGAATGGGTAGGTAAGTAGGGTGGTTTAGTATGGGTGCTTCTGAACTGGTTTAGGAAACTATTGCTTGGTTGCCTTCCTAGCATTACTTTGTATCTGCTCTGAAAATATAAAATGAGTAAGGTTTGAATTTCTTTTCATTTCCCTTATTGCTACCCTCAGTGAGATAGTAATAAAAGAGAGCTCTGCTTCATACTGGTTTCTCTGGTATGTAATGATTTTGTAGTAATCAGTCTGAAATAGTTCTATATCAATTACAATTTGTAATGCATATGACTTATTACAGTATAGTGTTTTCCCTGGTCTCTTTAATTAACATTACAAGTACATGTTGCTTAAAATAAATCTACTAATTCCCAGTGAGCTTCATTAAGGATGGTAAGAGAACAGCTATGCTATTGTGAGAAGAAGGAGGACTGCTGGAGAAGTGTTTTAGTTAGAAAATAAATGTTATCACATCCTTACAGTGTAAAATAATAATGCTGAATAAAAATTTGCCACTAGATGGAGTGACATGAATTGAAATTATTTTCAACACTGATTTTAATGAAAACTAAATTGATGAGAAAAACAATGTTATTTAAATAATTGATGTTAATCTGATCTTGCAGTTGTACCTTTTAGTTGTTCTTTAAAAAAGATTTGAGTCCCATTTATTGTTCTTTGCACTTCTTATTGTTTATAAGAAAGATGCAAAGTGTATTGAAAAAGCTTAGAATTTTGTAAGCTACCCCATCATTTGGTCCAGGTCTCTAGATGTGTGATGGCGTGGTGCAGCTAGGTCAATTATACATTGTTAGTTATGTTTATATATTATAGCTAAAGGCAGGTTACATGTATTGTGTAGCAGAATAAAATTTAGAATGTGTAAGAAGAGAATAAAAATATTCGAAAATTTATCAAGATGTGGTTTGATGTAAAACATTTATTAACCATGGAAAATATTGTATGTTATTAGTGTTTTATATATATATATATCTATATACTATATATTAGTATATAATTATTGTTATTTGTTTCCTTTAGGTAATATTTTTGTACTGGATTGCTGATACATGAATAGTAGTAGCATCAGATAAGTGTTGCCCTGTGTTTTGTGTGCTAAGTTGTGCTATAAAGCAGCTATATACACCCCATCTTCTTGTGGCTGTGGATTGCTAAACTGTTTGCTTCTCTTTGTAGGTTCAGCGTAGGAATGGTGTTTGGAATAGTTGCCATG
Organism: Chiroxiphia lanceolata; assembly: GCF_009829145.1. Lineage (NCBI taxonomy): Eukaryota > Metazoa > Chordata > Aves > Passeriformes > Pipridae > Chiroxiphia > Chiroxiphia lanceolata. The sequence continues at coordinate 14,696,095 of NC_045638.1, read as the reverse complement.
TTTGGCTCTGTTCTCCTCCTCGGGAAGACGCTGATGCAAACACTGACACAGATGCTCACGGAGGCACCGAGAGCCCAGAACGATCGTATGCTGCAGGTCGTGGTAAGTGTGCTCTCCTCAGGTCTTTATGTGAGAGCTGGGATATAAAGCAGCTTCTTAATGGGGTATGTGGTGCTTAAATATTCCCATGCAAGAATAACCAAACTCCTGATGTTCATCTACGTGAAAATGTCCTGGTTTGTTATCGGCCTTAAAAATGGGGAGTGGGTATAGTAACAGAGGGCAAACGAAGGCAAACACGGAAGAGTTTATATTAAAAATTCTCAAGAGTGGGAATTGGCTAGTCATTTTGAAAAACCCTAAATTATAGTACTAAGAATATAAAACAGAGCTAAGAATTTGCCTCCTGTGAGCTGTGCAGTGTAGAGTTCACAAGAACAGACAAGTCTGTTTCATCTACTACAATACAAAACATCAGTGGAGAAGGAAAGAAGTGCAAAGAGCCTTGTGTGATAGTAGAAGCAAAGATTTATTAGTGAGGAGGTGGCATTTTTTTTTTGATTGTTCAATGACTTATGACCTAATTTACAATCTGAAATTTAAAGTGCTGTTTCTAGCAGTATCTAGTTAAAGGCCTAATAACAATATATTTAATTCTTTTAAGGATTTCTGATGCTGGACAATATATTGTATGGTTTTAGAACAGAATGTATTTCACAGAATGGGAGAGACTGCAAATCATGTCTTTCTTATCTCTACACAAGGCTGTAATGGAAGAACTGGCATTGCCTTACAACAGTTTTAATCTGGAAGGGTTCCTACCCACCTTTTGTACCCCAGCAGTGCTATCTGGCCAAAATGTGTGGTCATTTTCCAGAACTGCAGAAGGTCCTGTGAGATTTCTCTGCCTTCTGCTACATGGCTTAGAGCAGGGGTGCCCAGGCATTTTACTCTAAGTACTCAGTTTTTCTAGTGAACAGAAGTTGAGATTTTTCTGTTACCATAATAGACCGTTCTGTAAATGTTAAACTAACTGCATGGAGCTAGACTTAAAAAATTACATGAGTGCAGGAAGCCTGATTATTATTAGCATGTGCCATAAACCTGGTGCCTTTGGATGGTTGGGTCTGTTTCACACATGCAGGTGCATATAGTGAATGCAGAATGTGTTGGCAAAAACAGGCAGTGAGATCTGAGAGACAACTGCTGGCACTGCCACTGTCATCACCCACTCCACAGCCTGCTCCTGAATTATTTCCAGAAACAGACAGGAATGGGCAGTATGTGCATCCCACAGAGCACAAGTGGAACTTGAGACAGAAAATTTTTAATTTACGTGCCAATGGGGTCTCTCCTAACCATGTGTGTCTATTACATTCTGGAGTAAGAAAAGCCTCCCTTACATCTTCATTTCCTGAAATCATTATATGAATCTATCCACTTCTGTGACACCAGAGTAAAGTGGTCTTTGTCGATATATTGCTCTTTGGAGAAAATAACATAGAGACAGCCAAAGTAAAGATGAGCCTTTGGAATTAATCTGGTGTGAATTGAAACAATGAAAGAAGAAAAGTAGGACAATGTTTGCAATTCAGTGTGGAATTGATTCCTCAGTGACTGCCTGTGGCAATATGACTGTATTCAAACTGAGCATTGACTGGCACTGAGAACAATTTACTATATAGGGATAATGTAATGTCATGTATGGGGATATGGTTACTTCTCCTAACTTAACTCTTCCTTTCCTACCTCATTCTTTTGTTCCTGAATGGTCACAGTTGTATAATTCTGCTTTTAATGAATTTCAGTATTCTTTTTAAGGGGAATGAGCTAGCCTAAGTTGACACAAAACAGTGACCCATTTATGGTTGTTAAGAGGTGAAGAACAACTGAGGATGACCTTCTCATTTAAATTATTTACTTGTATTTGACTGCCTGGAGGAGAATGAGTTAGTTAAAAAAAAAAAAAAAAAACCAACAAAACACACTACTTTTTCTTTTTTAACTTAACTTTAGCCTGTGGCATAAATCTGTTTAACCTTTTAGCCTTTGGCTATGGAGAGAGGGAGGAACAATTCTGCTAATGTTTTACTAAGATTTTTGTACCCTTCCTCTTTTGGTCAGTCATGTACTTTGTTTAAAATACTTAACTGTAGGTAACTGGGCTGTTTTTCTTCAGCTTCCCTCTGTGTTGGTTGCCTATTGACAAAAATAGGAAGGAGGCAGATCAGTTACTAGCAAAGGATCTTTTATTAAAGGCATTTCCAGAAGACCATAAAATATAAGATGACGTACTTTTTTACAAAATACTGCTATTGGTTTCAGAACCCTTCATGAGAGGCAGCTTCTGTTTTAGGTGAATCTGAAAATAGCTTCTTTGATGTGAAGTGTGAAAGCAGGGTGCTGTGTTCTAGCAGGCCATAATCCTGGTGGTATTGAGATGGCAACTCTTGGTATGGCTATCTGTCCTCCCACTGCAGAGGGCCACTGGCAACAGCACTTGGAAATGCTTTAGTGCCAGCAGCTGATGCTGCAGTACAACCAAGGGATGCTCAAAGAATGGAGAGCAGGTGTCTTCATCCAGTGAGGTACCACAGTCGTACCAGTTAAGATAAATATCTTAGTCATGATCACACTCTGGACAGAATTTGTGGAATTATTAACATTAATGAAAACAATCTTTTGAAGGATTTATTTTAGCTCTTTCAGCCTATTGTAGAGTTCTGCTGCATGGGTAGGTGAATGCATGTAAGTGTGGAATGTGCAGAACTGAATGGAGGTAGAATCAAACCTGCTCTGGATCTGCAGTTGGATTTGCACCCTTTGGGTTTCCACAGGGCTGGTTTTTATAGAGTCCTATAAACAGGCCAGAAATTTTTGACTATAGCATCTCTTTTGTGACACTGGGTTGCAATTCAAGTTGTGTTCACATCAGCTGTTAGTGACTGCAGTGGACTGCACCCTGCCTCCAGTGGAAAAAGCTGTGGAACAGACAAGAGAACTGCCCCAGAGAAGCAGCAGAAGTGGCCTTATCCCACTGCAGCATGGCCCTGAGGGGAGGTGGAACTGGGCAGGACGGAGGTCCGTCAGGAGGAAAGAGGGGTTGGTTCCTAATTCTTTGAGAAGTGACCGCACTGAAGCATGTCTGGAAGCAGCTGGTGTCTCGTAACTGGTGCAATGAGGGACCTGGTGAATGGTGGGAATCCACCAACAGGAAGAATACAAGGGGCCTGCATATTATGTCTTATGTAAATTAAAATACTGTGCTTGTTTCAAGTGGTTTTTTTAAGGTTAAATTGCCATATGTAGACAACCAAAACTACATAGATGAAAACAATAGGTGAAAATTACCTTTATTTTGACCCTGTAAACTTGGGATAATCTTATAATTTGTATAGGGAGAGAGAAGGGAGACTGTTCAGTCACTTTTTACAACTCATAGTGTTTTAAGTGCCATACAGTTTTTATTGTTTTCTTTTGGGGGGTGGATCTTCTCTATAGCTACATGATGGGCTGCAGGAAATTGAGAACTAAGAATTTTAGTAAGCTCAGAATTGCCAAGCCTGTTTTCTTTTGGGGGGTGGATCTTCTCTATAGCTACATGATGGGCTGCAGGAAATTGAGAACTAAGAATTTTAGTAAGCTCAGAATTGCCAAGCCTGTTTTGAGTGGAATTCTGCGTACGTTTTTATGAACTTCTCAAGCTTAATATAGTGTAGGACACATTTGGTCGGGGCTGTGGAGAATAAATAGGGCAGGGAGAAGGCTTTTGTGCCTGGAGAGCTATTTAACATTCAACAAAAGGATATATATTTAATATATGTTACAATACATTGGATACGTTGGGAAAAGAGGTGCAAAGTGATAGTGTTGCATGAGAACAGTCCCCGTGCTGTTGTGGTTCTGAGGAAGCTGAGAGCAGAAATTTTAGGGGTAAAAGGATTTGTCTTTGTACCTCTTGGTTTCGTCCTGTGTTTTGTTTTGTTGTCATGCCCACATCAACAGGTGCCTGGTGTCAATTTGCCTGTCAGCCAGCTGACCTATTTCTTCTCTGCAATCCTCATCAGCGGTGTGATACATGAAGTCGGCCATGGGGTGGCAGCTATTCGGTAAACACAAATTGCTTTTCTCCTACTCTCTACCAACAAAGCCTAATATTCCAGAGCAGTTACCCGAGAATGTTGTTAACACTGTTTTGGTTTATCTTGAGAGACTGTTCAGTCTGTATTTCATAGCTTCCTTACATTTTAAGTTTGGAAGGATGTACAATTAAGGATAGAGTTTTAATGCAGTGTCTACTCTACAGATAATGAGAAAGGACTTCTGCTTTGCAAATATACAGTGCTATAATAATGCTTCTTTTAAGTGGTCCTGTTTTTCACAGAGCAATTTCATTTCTGCACCTGTGGCAGTTGAAGAGGACCCATGTGCTGTTGCACAATGATACTTTAAAATGGATCTTAAATTATTTGTTTAAACATGGCTTGTGAAGTAGCATATGAATGAGTTGAAGCAATAACTCAGTCAAATGTGATTTGCCCGTTAACGTCAGGGATTTATTACTTTTGATCAAATTGTATTTTTAATGTCCTTAACTATGATGATTACTTCACAAAACTTATTTGACAAGTTTAGTCATTCCTGTTAAATGCCACTCCAGCATAAGAAGGTTGGGAGGTGATTACTGGGACTGATATTCAGGTGTCTTCCTTGTTTCTCCTGGACAGCATCATTATCTGTCCTATGAGCGTGAAGCCCTAAGTTGTTTCTCTGATGTTCTTAAGCAAACAACTTCATTTTCCCCCATTACTACCTTTTTTTATGACCCCAAAAGTTCTCAATTAAAGGGGTGGCTTGGGACTCTGTGTTTCGTATGCTCTGTTTGTCTTTCAGCTTTTTTCCCCCAAATAGTCACAGGGATTTTTCCACAGAAGATGAAGCTCTTGCTCTTGCTCATCCCACCACAGGAAGAAACAACAAAATTTTCTTACATTTTGCTGACTGACTGCAGAGAAACTAGGAGTAATTACAGAGCTCTTTTCAAGTAGAAAGAACAATGCTTATGTCTGATATCTTTATTCAAGATCTAGAGCAAACATTCTGAATATTCAATTTTGGGTTATGTTTTTGTCAAAAAATTGTTTCCCAGATGTTTCCAGGAGAGAAATTAGTTTGTCCAATGTATACCTTGGCAGCCAATGTTGCTACTGCTGTTTTCTGCTTGACTTTATTTTCTTCCTAGACCAGTTGGGTCTATAGTGCTGTTACTGTAAATTCTCAGGGTCTAGGCTTTCTAAATAGCTGTGGGCAAATTTCATTATTCTGCCAAGTCACTTAGCCTTCCTGAAATCTAATAAACTTTTGGCAACTTCAGTGCAAGGTAATGTTAGCAGTGAACTACAAGAGCTTGAAATATTTGATCCTTAGCTTAGTCAAGGCTTTTACCAAAAAAGTCGTCGACTTCTTCTTCACTCTGTGCCTTCTACCCAAGTCATGAAATCATATATAGGTGTTAGAGTGGCTGTTACTAATTGGTAGCATGGGTGAGTCTGGTGAGTTAGCTCCACAGAATTAGTGTATGATTTCATTCTGAAAAATTTTTTGTATTTCTGTTCTTTATATATACACAGTAAACAAATAAATGTGAATACATAAAATGTTATACCCAGTATACTGTCTCAGTAAAGATATGGTATTAGCTGATCTGTGCCTGATTTGTCTTGTTACATGATTGTCTCCTGCCTAACAAAATTTCTAGCTTCAGAAAAACTTAATGTATTTGTTCCAAAACATTCCACTTAAAAGCAATTTTAAAACCTCTGAAAAAAAAATATTATCTGTATGATAGTGTCAGCTACTAATATATTTAAATAGAATCATAGAATTGTAGAATATTAAGCGTTGGAAGGGCATTAGCATTTGTCCTTTTAACCTCTCGAGTTGTTTTCATTTTCTCAGATTACATTTCCCTCATTTTTGTTAGTTTACAATTTACTCTAAATTTCATTTAGGAGAAACAAAGATATTGTAAATTCCAGAAACCTATAAATGTTTCTTTAAAAAGGAAGCAATTGCTTCTTGCAGATAATTTTTCATAGATGACTTTGAAACTGCTTCCTACAGGCTGCCTTTTTTTTTTACTTAAAAGAAAAAAATACCCCAAATGTTAAAATATATTTTAACTTGAAAGTAGGTGGGTTTTTAAAAAAAGTATTTTATGTATTACCAGGAGAAAGGAAGCTGACCTTATCCTTTATTTTTTACCAGACTCACAGATGAGTGCTGCTTCAACATGGCAACTACTGCAGAAAACATTCTGTACTTTAATTATCTTTCAGTTATTGGTATTATGAAAAATAATTTCATTTATAATTATAATTTTAATTATTTTTGTTGTCAAAAATACATGTGCTATGTAGAATCTCTCAGTTTTTCTTTTGTTTATTTGCAGTAACACCACTACGTTTTTCTTTTCTTTTTAAGAGAACAAGTACGATTTAATGGATTTGGGATTTTTATCTTCATTGTCTATCCTGGAGCATTTGTTGACCTTTTCACAACTCACTTGCAACTGATATCTCCTGTCCAGCAGTTAAGGATATTTTGTGCAGGTAATAGTTTGTGCTCTTTAATTAAATCTTTGCTTAGCACTGTTACTTATTCTACAGGCATCATTTGTGAATCTTTGATAGAGCATTTAAGGTTTAGAATGAAAAAGTACCCAAGCTTCTCTTCACCTAAAGATGATCCTCCTGTTCTGAACCTACATTGTCATTTCAGAAAATCATTTGATCACTGTCCATATTGTGCTACTTTCTGGGCTAGAGATGTCTGTTCCTAGTGTCTTAAATGAGTACCAATTTCCTGTCATGAAAAACATTGTATTCTAGATCTGATTCAGAATAGTTGTGCATAAGAAATTCCAGTTGTATGGTTGGGGAAAAAAATGTAGTTTCTGACCTTCCTCTCATTAGAAAAAGCTCTTACACCAGCTCAGGTGCAGAAGCACCTTTTTGTCTTTTTTGTTTGTTTGTTGTGTGGGTTGTTTTTGCATGTCATATGGCCTAAGTAACAAAACCTTGGAGCACATGAGCTGGAAAATACTCAGTCAGAAGATGTGGTATAAGAACACAACTTGCTGTCACAGGTGAACATCCTTGAGCAATTCAGTACCATTTTTGCAATAGGAGCAATCTATTTTTCAATAGTATTGTAAGTGATTTTCATTGACCTGTGAGTTGTGTTATTATACAGGTCACTGTGTTTTGATATTGCCATCAGGAAGAAATAAAGGTTAAAATACCAATGTCCAAAGAGAATCATAGGTTATGGCTCCAAATAACCTCCAGATAGTTTTGACTTGATGTTTTTTGAAGTCCCTGGCTGCTGGGAAGTAGAGCCCTGTTGCTCTGGAAAGTCAAACTGAGACTGTGTTATTCTGCCTGAACCACTTGTATGATTCTTTCTATAGACAAAAGTGGTTCCCAAACAACTGAAACGGAGATAGAGAAGTTATTTTCTTGGTTTAGTTCTTGATACTGATGATTTTCTATTGCAGGGGACAGTAGGCTAGCAGCCAGCTTGTTGTAATGTTTAGTTTCTAGCGTTGTTTCTTGAATATTGTATCTAAAACATCATATAGTGTGTAGACATACGGAAGCCTTTAGCAAACTTGTTTTCAAGCTTTCATAAATCAAGTAAATAAGTACAAATGTTAGGTAAGTTAATATATCTATATTCCAAATATTCTAATCAACAAAAATAATTCAATGCAATAAGCTAATTTTTACGAAGCCCAATTTCTCAAATTAATCAATTTCCATTTTCAGCTTCAGTGAATAGAACTGAAAGAAAAGACATTGATTTTCAAAATGGTTGCTTACATAGATTCCTGAGAAATTATCTAGAAAAATTAGATTCTAAACTGTAATAGAAAATAATTGTTTGCATGTTTTGATGGCAAGCAAACACTTATAATAATTTGTCATGTTTCTTGGGAAACCTGAAATAGGGTAATACAAGGTAAGGAGCAAGCACACTGCAAGACTGGCTAGCATGAACAGCTTGTTTTCAGTTTAGTTATAAGTAATACATGCCTTTTTTTACAGTTAATGATTGATATGTTTCAGAACTAGGATATTTGATAATGATAAAATGTTACTCAGTAAACAACTAATTTGCTTTAATTGTCAGAACAGTTGAATGAGCCTATTCTCAGTGTTCAGAAGATTTGAATTTACAGAGACATGCTTTCAGATTTTTGTATGGCAGCCAAGTAACAGAGCTAGAGTAGAGGACAACACTAAATACTCCACCTATACTTTGGAGATTAAGCAGTATATTTGTTGTACAGCAGATGGCATCGTGAGTTCAAGCAAATGAGAATTCCTGCAAGACTTGTAGTATTTAGAACATAATTTCATACCTGCTAGAGGAAAAGTGCTTCTGTGCAGAACTTTCTTGTAATTAGTTCAAGTATTTATATTACTTTTTAAGATAATTTTAATACATTTTGTCTAATCTTTAACAGGAGTTAAATATTTTTTAAATTAATTATCTTTTAAAAATTTAATAATTCATAAATTATTTTAAGGTGGTTTAAGAGTTGTGTAAAGTGTTCCTTTTTAAATATAAGGAATTAAGTATCATAGGATGAGGCTGTTTTAGCAAGATGAAGTTGAAGGTATACTGAGCAGTGTGCCTCTACAGGTATTCTCATTTTGAGCATGTTTATTTTTCTGTGGATCACCTGGGATGAGTTTGAAACCTTTCTATTTTAGACTTTTCTGCTGTATTCCACACAGCTAACTGTCAATTATGGCAGTAAGGCTCATGTTTTCTGGCTGTTTGAAAGTATTCCTTGTCACACTCTAGCAATTCCATCACCTCTTTCTTATTTATTATTATGAGGTTGAGGTTTTTTTCAGTTTTCTCTCTGTAGCAGCCACTCTCTTGCAAGGGAATTTTGTTTCCATTTTTCATTTTTATCTTTTGTTAAGCTGTGAAACTGAAAAAAATATTTTTAAGATAAAAAGGTTAAAACAATACAGTTAAAAAATTTACTTACTGCTTTGGGATTTGTTGCATTTGTGTGTCTGTTCGCGCATATGTGTGTGTATGTGAGATAAGGAGTACTGATTGCAGAAACATTTCCTCTATCTGATTGCCTTTCAGTGAGATGCAATTAAAAACTATAGAAAGAGAAATTACTTTGAGAAGTGTCTGCTAGTGGAAATGGCAACAAACCCTTACTTCAAGTACTTCAAAAATGTCTCTCATTTCTGCAGAATTAGAAGTGTAAAAGAAGACCAGGTGAGATGTAGAGATAGAGAGGGGAGATAAGAGTCTGCCATATGTTCCCATTCCTGTGTTATATACACTTCAAGAAAGATAGGTTTAATATGTTTTTAGATATATTTACTTCAATTCCTGTCCTGTAACTGCACTGTAAATACAGAATTGAATCAAACTCCTCGTAATAAGACGAATCACTGTAAGAAGGAAATAAGGAGTCTTTAACATTGCAGTGTTCCTGCATTGTTCATACAAAATGTTTGTGTAAGAACACAAACTCAGTGAGAAAATTGGAACAGTACTGAATGTGGAAAGCCATAAAGCTTTGCTAATGAAAGCCAACTGTGTCTTATGATAGTCGTTCATTTCCTCCTATGGAGAACAACATACTATAAAGATCACAATTGCAAATATGTTCCCCAGAATAATGTGTCAGGAAATGCTGATTGCACAACTTAATTTCTTGATGTGGTTTTAGGTCCAGATTTTCTTGTCAGAGAAGCCTTTTTTTCAAATAATTTTCTAAACTCCTTTAGCACATATACTTGTAATAATTTTAATTGAAATAATGGAGATAACCATGACAAATCCTGAATTGCCACTAAATTTCAAACATCTTGCTGACTAGGGCAAACAGCATTTATTAAAAAAATAAGCCCATTATTCATAAATTCAGCAGTTTATTGTGATAGAAGGTGACAAGTACTACATTTCATTCGTTTTTTTATATATTTATGATTGAAGACAACTCTATAGATGGAAACTGTATTTTAATAATTGATTCAGAAGCCCAGTTTTTCTTCTGGGTACTCTGCTCACTGCATACATAGAAAAGTAGTGCTACATGATGAAATCTCCATGTGGTAGAATGACACCTTAGAAGTGGACTGTCTTTTCTGATAGTATAATTCTCAGGGGCTCAGAGATTTGTTTGAAACTTCTTTACAAAGTGGCATCATAGAAACGAAAGTTTGTAAAGTAATGTATGTATTCTTCTTTTATGCCTATGTTCAACACTAATTAACTTTTTATCCATTCTTACAGTAACAATTTCAGGAAAGTTAATTAGAAGGTAGCTGTAGAAAAATTTCAAAAGCAACTTTGTTTTTATTTAGAATCTTTTTTTTGCTTCTTTTTAGGGGTGTGGCATAATTTTGTTCTTGGTGTTGCCAGTTTCATGGTTTTGTTTCTGCTGCCAGCCATTCTCTTCCCTTTCTATTACACGGGTGTCGGGGCACTTGTCACTGAGGTTGCAGAGGTAAGAAAAGATCTTTGCTGGTTTCATGTTATATGCTTTGTGACCTGAAATGTATCTCTATCTCTTATTAGCACAATCAGATTTAGTCAGTGCAGCACTCTGCAGAATCAAATATATTGAACTTTTTGCTTAAGGTTTTCTTCTTAATCTCATGTGTTTTAATATTAGTAAATAAAAGAACATAGTGTGAATAATTATAGACTATTCAGCATACTGTAAAACTGTGTAGGCATTTGAGATGAGTTTGCAGCTTATTTCTGGGGGGGGGTTAACTTTTTTTCAGTATTGGCACAAAGCAAATCTACTGGAAACTGCATTATCACTCTAGTTACTGTTATCTGGTTTTAATGTTGAAGATCATTTTGGGCTGAGTTCCTTGTTTAGTCAGCTGGAAGCAAAGTAGAGATAGACTTCTGAGATTCTGGAAAGGCCTGATTTTTTTTCTGACAATCAAATACAGCATAGTTGGACAGCACAGCTGAAAGGATTCCGCCTTTCTTCGATCTGAAAGTCAACTGATATAACTGAGGGAGAGAGTGACATTTATTATGCTTTATTACCTTTTAAAGGATAGGTACACACCACTTTCTTGGAAGTTTCAGGGTATTCATTTAAGTTCCTTGAACTTAATATGTTGTGGGGCTTCTTACCATTTTATGTTTTTTTGTCTTATTGTTTTATGAAAACAATTACTCAAATTTGAAGAGGTCCTAGGGACACTTGGAGGTCCTCCTTTCTTCCCTTTCTTTCTTTTCCTTCTTTGCACTCAATAGTCATTATTTGTAAAGGATGGTATTTTTTTGTAATGCTTTTATCATAAATTGAAATAATCAGTTCTAGTGGAGTCTGAAATTTTGTTTCTAGGGAAATAGTATCTTAACCAAAAGATTTCATAGTTATTCAGTAGAACCGTAAACTAATCTGTATAGTTTTAACTACAATAAGATGGCTGACTTCACTGTTTTTCTCAGGATTCTCCTGCCAATGGACCAAGAGGTCTTTTTGTGGGAGACCTTGTCACTAACCTACAAGACTGCCCAGTTTATAATGTGGAAGACTGGAATTCCTGTCTGGGAGACATTTCAGAGAAGTCACAGGTTGGCTACTGTGTAAGTGCAGCCACCCTACAGCAATTAAGCTTTCCAACTAGAGGTATGACTTTAGGTGCTCTCCTCATTATTTTATGTAGTAATTAATTTATATTTTAATTTTATCATGTTTGAAAGACTGTTTTGAATTTAGGATTTGTTGTTGGGGTCAGATTTCTCATGAGTCAAGTCTGCTATCCCATCTTAAGCAGTTACCAGTGCTGTTTTGTGAAATCTGGAAGTTGAGGTCAAGGTAGACAGAAGAATTTCTCTTGTTTTTCAGTCATCCTTTACAAATAACCCTGTATGATCTGAATAATAAAATTTGCTTCTTCAGAATATTGCAAAACTTGGTTATTATCAGTAATGCAATTTTCTCCTCTATTTTAAGTTCCATTAACTTAAAATCACTCAGTGGTCTTTTCCAGATGTAAACTCCATGCATTACCTTAAAGCTTTGATCAGCGTGACATTGCAAATTGTATGGCTTAACCCAGTGATGTGCTTTATTATGGTCACTTCTTCTGATGTGTCTCACTATACTGGTTTTATGTCATTGCCCATAAACTCAGTTTTGTCTAGATTGCACATATCGCTTCTGGAAGTCAGTCTGTTTCCATTTATACATTAGAGTGCTTGTTGCTATAAGGGCTTAGCCCTGAGAAACAAAAAAAAAAAAGTGAACTGAACTAAACCAGAACAATAAACAAAAGTTAAGTAGAACAAAAAAGAACAGTCAAGTTAAATTGGCTGAATGTCTCATGACATGCCCTAAAGCTCTCTAGACTTTCTTACATGCAAGCATCCATGGAAACTGAATTCCAAAGGTAAGGGGCTGCTGCTGAGCAAAACCTATATGATGCTATTCAGAGCTTTAAAATTTTCACTGCATTTTTCCATCATACTGGAAATAAACAGGAGGTCAGGCAACTCGACTGCCCTTGTTTGATGCATTGTAGTACTTTTGTGAGACTGAAAAGGTAATTTTTTTTTTTTAGTATGTAAGGAAAATAATCTTACAGCTGGAACTAAGATAAATATTTAAACTGGAAACTAGTGGAGTATGGGTAAGAACCTGCTTTTAGAGACCTGACAGTTTGGATTATGCCTCTGAAGAGGAGGGCAACTTTGGCACATGCTTTCAGCTGGGCAGGGCTGGTAAGAACCAATTCTCAGGCACTGTAGGTATATGTATGCTGAGGTTCTGCTGTTCTCTGAAATGCAATTTCAGAGTAATGGGTAATAAAACTGCATATTCTGCAGTTGAACCAGTCCTATTTAGATTGAAATACTAGAGGCTTAGTACTGGAGGCTTGGTATTGCTTCCAAGCTTGGTTGCTTTATTGTGTTAGCAGCCCTTTGTCCCCACTGCTACCTTCTAATCAGACTAGTCTGTCTGCATTTTCGGAGTCATAAGCCTCCAGCAGTGAGAAATATTCCTCTGAAATTAAATGAACTCTGTTTGGTCTCTAGCAGCTGTCATTTATCAAAACCTTGACAGTTCACAATTTGACATAAATACAGAGTATCAATAAAAATATATATAGCAAATGGACCCCATCTACTTGATCATAAAACAAATGGAGAGTAAACTATTTGAGTATGAAGCTAGACAGAAAACAATGCTCCAAGGACCTTCCTGAAATTAAAGTGTTTTCAATGTAGTTTATAAGGAAACTAATTTCATGGTCATTCACTGTTCAAAAATCTATGTGGTTTCTTAGCCTCAGGGTACTTGAAGAAAGGTTTGTATGGTACAGTGCTTGCACCTGTAAGCCCCAGGCATAAAGCTCCATGTTACTGCTCTCCTAAAGAAGGTACTGCAGTTGCTATTATACAGGTTCTTATAGTGATCATTGTTTAGTGTGTGTTTTTTAAGCAGTTGTTGCACAGTTAGTTAGGCTGCTTTCATTTAAAGAGCATCTGTGCAAAGATTCCAAACTAGTTAAATCATGGTTTAAAACATCATTTATTCACTGCTGCAACCCTCAAGGTTTGAAAAGCCTTCAAAATTTGAATCTTGTAAAGGCCTTCACATTTTACAGAGTATGTTTTGGGCCTTGTCATTTCCATAGCCAGCCAGTGACATCAGTACAGTAGTGGCTAAATAACTTCTATGCCAAACCTTGATGCAAGTTGGGGGCAATGAATGAAATGGTTTTTGTAACTCACAATGCTCAAAACCCTGCAGTGGTAGATGCCCAGTATCTCCAGGAGATTTATTAAGATGAAAAAATCAGTATGTGACATTCACACACATTGGTGGTGAAACTTATTTTTGGTTGTGACTGAATGTCAGCTATGCTGTGTGAATTACTATAATTCTCAAAGGCTGCAGGATGGTTGTTTTGCTTTATTCAGAGACTAATTTTTTTTTCAGGAAGTTACTATAATATCAACTGTTTGCTCTATCCCTATGTTCTTTAGTCTACAGAAGACTCGATGGCACAGTTGAATGTTGTAATAACAGCAGCCTCACAGACATTTGCTTTTCATATAACAATAAGTTGGACAGCCATCTGGTAAGTTGCTTCAACTGCTAATTCTCTTTGGTAAATCTAAAATTATTTAAATTAATTAGTAATATTTACCAACATTTATGCAGCATGCTCATGTGTTTAAAAATATCTACAGTTTGTAATAAAGGTATATATGTATATTATTCTCCCCATTTACAGCTTAAAACCCCACAAAATATTAATTATGATTTTTCCCGTAATCAATCAGAGAGTCTCTGGAAGAATCATGAAAAATCTTAAGAGCCCTCATTCCTTCAGGCAAAAAGACACCTAACTGACTTTCAGTATCCTGGATGCAGAACTGGTGAGAAAAAAGCAACTTTTGAGAAGAAGGTGAAATTGGCTTATTTTGGTGCTTCAATCTTTAAAGGTGTTGAGCACTATAGGCAAAGCAAAGCACTAGACTACCTGTTCAGTTATTTTGTTTGAAGTCAGTAGTGCTGCTCCCTAAGTTAAACAAAAAACATGCAGGAGAAAGTCCTAGAAGTTACCCAGTTTCTCAAAATGAGGGCCACTATTTGATTCCTTTTTCACCATGTTCATTTTCTTGTCATGTGAAAACATAAAGTTTCTCAGTAGGATTTTGACTTACTTCCTTCAAAAGAGAATACAGCAGCCTTCCAGTGTCTAAAGGGGCTACAAGAGAGCTGGGGAGGGACTTTTTACAAGGACATGTAGTGATAGGACAAGGGGGAATGGCTTTAAACTGAAGGGGAGGTTTAGGTTAGATATGAGGAATAAATTGATGCCCCATCCCTGGAAGTGTTCAAGGCCAGGTTGGGTGGAACTCTGAGCGCCCTGGTTCTAATGGAAAGTATCTCTGCCCACGGCAGTGGGATTGGAACGAGATGACCTTTATGGTCCATTCCAACCCAAACCATTCTATGACTCTATGAAAATACAGAGATGTTTGTTAAAATATGTGTTTCATATTGACAGTGATGGAATATTTCTATTGGTTCTCTTTACAAGAAAAAGAGCACAAGTATCAACTGTGTAAACTTTTTTACACATACCAGTTTGTTATTTTTCTGATCTCTAGTGATAAATGCTCAAAGAAATTCAAGTAAGCCTGTTCCAAATCTGCTATGTTTACAGTTTCTATGATGGTAAGCTTCCCACTCCAGGGTGTTTCTGTGGTATTTAACCACTAAGAATTGAGCACATTCCAGCGGTTCATTTGAAATATGGCAGTAACTGGTAACATCCTGGAGTTCAGCAAGATTTGATAAATCACTATCCCACTGAGCCTTGGCATTCTTAAGCTCATAGCTGCTACTTATGAACAGAGAAGAAATAAAAGCATCCAGAAGCCTGTGACCTTGTGACTTTCAAGTGTCCTTAGACTGGCTGTGAGTTTTTTAACAATTATTTTACATAGTCTTTGCAGTGCTGTGCAGACTATTTGAAAGTTTGTCCTCTCCCTCTCTTTGGAATAGGAAGGGCTTGTATCGAGCTTAATGGCAAGTGTCTGACAGGCATTTCTGGGGAGTGTAATGATCTAGTTAAAAAGTCAGAAATCACTTTTTTTTTTTTTTTGTCCTAAGGAAAACAGCAGATTAAGAACTTTCCTTGCTTGTGTTTTAAGAACAAAAGGAAAAGTGTCACTGAGCTTTTACGAGAAACATGAGGGGGGAAACCAATTTCCTGTTCCCTTCTGCTGTACTGTCTTCAGCCTGTCGGGAGTAAGAAAGATCTGATCTTTCAGTCTGTAGAGTGGTAGAGTTATAGGTAGGAGTTATAAGGACACAGCACTGCATTAAGTCCTGTGTTCATCTTAGTTGAGAATAGTTTCTTAGCTATCACACACCTGGTAGGTTTGTTGTTTTATTTACTGAACATAAGCTTTTGTTCGGCCAAACGAGGTTTTAGATCAATGAGGACTACAACTTCTAATACAGCTAAGTCACAAGTATGTTGATGCAGGCTTTGTCCATTAGAAATCACTGACTTATGTTTAGATGCCTTCATTTTTTGTTATGCAGGTATTTACCTTTCTAAAAATACTTTGCTTTGATTTTCGTGTATGTGCACACCCTTTCTTCCTCATTCCACTAAATATGGAGTGAAAGGTTGAATATGTATCAGGTAGAGGTTCTTCAGGATTTGACCAAAAAAAAAAACTAAGAAAAAAATCAGATTTCAGCTCTTCATGGGCTGATATCAGTGAGGCATTTCTTTTCTCTAAAAAGGAATATTTAGTTCTTTTATTCTGATCCCTTGGTAAATAACTTTCATAATCATTTCAAATGTCCTTTGCAGTATGCCTGTCTGCCAGCACGAAAAGTTATTGAAGCCAGCAAAGTTTGTCGAACCAACATGGACTGCCAGAAGGACTTTGTTCCAAGCTTTTGTGTGACTCCTTCTTTGGAGAATCAAACAAGGCTAATCAGGGTAAAGCATCCACCCCATATAGACATGCTGTATGTAGGACACCCCATGCATCTTCAGTACACAGGTTGGTATTATTTATTGAAGCAGTTTAGCAAAAACAATCTCCAATATGGTTTCCTTTGCCTGGCTGCTTGAACAAGGTCTTGGAATGCTTGTCAGTTAAATTGTTTAATGCAGAATCCATTTCTTGTTACAGCCAGTGGAGAGACATGGACTACTCAGGCCTAAAATGAAATGTGCACAGTGCAATGAGTTATGAAGGTAATAGAAACCATATGTGATATGAGATGGTTGTTTTTTTAGAAAAGTGTGAAAGGGCTATTTCTAGAACAGATCTTACTCAGGTTAGTCATAGGAATCAGATACCTGCATTTTCCTAGCACACAAACCTCTCCAGATGCTATTGTAAAATCTGTAGGCATCTTGCTCTAGCACCTTGCCTGAAATACTAGCATGGCTGCTTGAATCACACCTAATATGCAAGTATCAGTGGCAGATTCCCATGACTACAGAGCCACAAGTATTATCACAACATAGTCTTTTCCTGATTTATTCTTTTTTCATTTGATTGCCCTAAATTAAATAACATATAACAGTTTAGTTCCTTACTTTGAAATTCACTGTGGCTCTTCTTTGGGCAAGCTTATATACTTGAGCCAGGCATATAACTAAACAGTAATTCTGCTGCTGGAGAGAGTATGGAAAGAATGAACAAACTTATGAACATCCTACTTAGTAGCCTGAGTGACATGGTGAAATTTAGCTTCAGATGAGTTTTAAAAGGTTTTAAGTGTTAAACTGCTATCCCTTCCCATGAGGAACCTACCTGTTCCTCATAGTCAGCTGTACCTCTCAGGGTGATTTTACTTCAGACATTTAGAAGTATCTCCTTAACAAGGCATTGTACTTTTCTGAATAAACACTGGAATTTAGGTACAAAGGAGCTTTATAAACAGTAATGAAATCTGGTAGTGTAAAGCCATTAACATTCTTTCATATTTTTAATTAATCTGTTAGTCTTTATCTTTCTGTGCTGGTAATTTGATACTCTGTGAGGAGGTATTTATTTCAACTTTTTTTACAATATACCATCATTTAAGCCCCAAAGATGGTCTTTTTGTTTATTTCTGGCCTCTTGCCATTTAAGAGGAAAACATTGTTCACATGTGTGATATCAGCACACAGTTCTATATTTGTTGACATCTATTCCAAGTGGAGCAACATATTTTAAGAAGAGAGTTTTATAACTATATGGAATTCATTTTCTTGGTCTCTAACAATACAAATTATCAGTATTGTAGAACAATTGATGTTATTCTCTTTTCCAATATGTTGGAGCAATGGAGTTTTGGTCAGTGTTTCCTACTGAACAGCAATTCTGCAAAAGAATTGAACCTGCCAGTCGGCCAGAAGTCAGAAAAGAATGTTATTGCATCTGAAGAGGTAGTTCTACTTTAAGAAGTTACCGTGTGAAAATACCATTTACATACACATGTAGGAATATAATTCTAAAGTGATTTATTGTCCCTGGGAATTGTGCATTGAATGTATTAATTTGAAAGCTAAAAGCTTGACTTTATTACAAACTTTGCTGAAAATGCAACCTATGCTTTGTGTTCCCCTTGGAAAAACATCTGAGCTAAAATTCTAAAATCCCGGCTTGGGCAGCAGATAATCTACTGCACCATCATAGAGTTTCATGCATTCCAGTGAAACAGCTTCTAAATATTTCAAACTTAGTTTTGCACTGTACAATACTGGCTGGTGCCAACAGGTCTGGTGCAGGTTTTTGGTTTTTTATCAAATGTGACTAACCATTGGTATGGTTAGTGGTAACAATTTCTTTATGGTTAAGAAAAGAAAACAACTTCCTCCTCTACTGCGTGAGTTTTGAAACTGGAATGTGTTTTAGAGAAATGCCTTATTCTTTAGTGTGATCTTTCTGTCTGCAGGAAACATTACTTTTAGAGTGGTGCTACATTTGACATGCAACATGATACGAGAGTTGCACTAGGGTGTATTATGTCTTTACTTTCTCTAGAAATGCCAGTAATGTTTGAATAACCTTCTAAGATCACACATTTGTTATTTTTTACTTAGGCTTGTAATGTTGTCATGATAGTCCTGATTTATGGTGAAGCAGTAGTTATTTCATATTTCCATTTGAAGATAACTTCCAGATAACGTACTTTTAAAAATGTATATCCATAATAGCTACTTAGAAGAAATAGACTACAGCTTATTTCTATTAAATGTTTGTTTCCTCAAATTAAAATATCCTAGCAAAAATATTTTTTGTTGGTATGGATGCTATATATAGCAGTATTTCCAGTATTTAAAAAAAAAGCCCTGGAAGGAATCATAATCCTAAATGAACCTAAAGCGCTGGAGATTTGGCCAAAACTAAAACAGAAGGAATGATTAGGAATGCATGTTGTTTGGGACAGACACATTGATTAATCCTTTTAATTAGCATTCCTTCTGTAAAAAGTATCAAATGTAGTCCAATATAATTCATACTGTCAGTTTAATACACGTGGTATTACTCAAGACTTTTAAACTTTTCTTACTGCAGGCGGTTATGCTCTAGAGGCTCTCCCTGTGTTGGACAGATGATATGTAAGACTGAAATTGAGGGCCCTGTCAGTACTGCCATGTAACTTTGCACTGTTTCTTCTTTATTATGTGTGAAGGTTTTTATTCCCTCATGTGATTTCTGATACTGCAGAATTTTTGCTTCTTTCTCTGGCTCTTGTTGGTCGGAAAGAATCTGGTGACTAAGGTTCATATTTGGAATTCACACTACTTGAGGAAACATCATGTCCCTGAATGTTACTGTTGCCCATCAGGGATCAAAAACTGTGAGATTTCCTTCAAGAAAAGAAGATGGAACTTACCTAGGAGATAACTTCCTAGGAGATAATTTCCCTGAACTGGACTCCTACTTCTGTTGTATTTGAGTCTTCTTAAAAAAAAAGAAAAAAAAAGCCACTTCCTGGCTTTGGGCATGTTTATGAGCAACAACAGCTGTAATCCATGATGAAGGTCTTTGTGGTCCAGCTTGTTTTCTCAGTATTTCCATACTTGTTCACCCTTATCACTGAGGATGGTCCTTCTTTGCTTTTTACCCATACTTAAAGAATTACATGTATAGTTCTTCTGGAGACCACACAGAAATATCTCATGCCATGCTGTCCGTCTCCTCTATAGCATACATGCCCTTTCCCCTATGAAGAAGTTTTGAAAAGCTCTTTGGTCAACCTAGTCTCCCAGTCACTTCTAATTAAAATTGTGTCTGTTGTGCATTCTTCTTGATATTTGCCAACACCATCTAGCATTAGCCAACAAAAGAAATGTTATTTCCAGGTCAAAGAATTGTTTAATTAGAGTGGGAAAACAATGACTGTTTTCTCTCACCCAGGATCATTGCTGTTCACCTCTTCCCAGCAGTGTCTTTTTGAAGACAAGCCTTTTGTTATTCGTAGGAGGACAAATTTGCCTACTGCCATTAGGTTTAATCCGTTACAACCACTAAATTCATTGCCTCATATTACAGTGACTAGAGCTCAGTCCACCAACTTCCTGAAGAGTTTCTTTGTGTTTGGAGTTTGCTTCAGTAGCAAGGTTTGGAGTTTAGATCCATGTCTAGTGGCTGTTGATGGCAACAATTTGTTGTAACAACAAGGGAAGAAGATTAGTGATCCATTCTCAGTGTAGGCACAGCTTCAGATTCAGGGTGGTGACTTAGTGCCATTAGTCAAGCAGCAGTTAGGTTTTTGAAATTACAGTATATTGGAGTGTGTGTCTTTTGAAGCCTTTGAATACACTGGATGCCTCAGCCATTTTGCTATTTTGGCTCATGAACAAGAGGTCAGATCCGATGTTCTGATACCAGCCTTCAGCATGACGAGTTTGGATATCACTTGACCTGGATGTACATACAGACTGGGTAATGAGAGGCTGGAGAGCAGCCCTGCAGAAAGAGATCTGAGTGTCTTGGCCGACGGCAAGTTGAATGTGAGTCAGCAGTGCCCTGGCAGCCAGGAAGGCCAACCGTGTCCTGGGGGACATCAGGCAAAGCATCACCAGCTGGTCAAGGGAGAGGATTGTCCCACTGTGCTCTGCACTGGGGCGGCCTCACCTTGAACATTGTGTGCAGGTTTGGGCACCACAATATAGAAAAGCTATGAAGCTATTAGAGGGTGTCCAAAGGAGGGCAACAAAGATGGTGAAGGGCCTGGAGGGGAAACCATTAGAGGAGTGGCTGAGGTCACTTTTCTTGTTCAGCCTGGAGGAGACCTCATCATGATCTACAACTTCCTCACGAGCGGAAGAGGAGGGCCAGGCACTGCTCTATTCTCTGTGGTGACCAGTGACAGAACTTGAGGGAATGGACTGAAGTTGTGTCAGGGGAGGTTTAGGTTGGATATCAGGTAAAGGTTCTTTGCCCAGGGGGTGGTTGGGCACATTACCAGAAGCATTTGGATGATACTCTCAGGCACATGGTGTGATTCTTGGGTGGTCCTTTGCAGGGCCAGGAGTTGGACTTGATGATCCTTGTGAGTCCCTTCCAACTCTGGATATTCTGATACTATCGAGACACTTGTGTGATGATTCTGTTCCTTTTATTCAGACAAAAAGAGTTGATCCCTGAAGCTGTTGGTCATGTTTCTGTCAGCCCAACCCCTTCCCTGATGAGCCCACCCTCAGCTCTGTCCGGAGGGCTGGGCCAGCAGGCTTGGGGGTGGACGAAGCTGTTCCTGTTGTGGCTGGGGCTGGGCAGTTTCTGCTGCTGCTGCAGTGCAGCTGAGGAAGGGCTGGGGAACAAGGACAGCTCAGGGATCAGATGTGCCAGTTTCTTAGGGCTGCTACAGTGGTGGGTCAGGTTCAGATAAACTGTTCAGGCTTTCTGGGCGGGAGATCAGACCAACACGTTCCTGCCGGTCTCCAGAGAGACGCCTGTGGAGAGAGGAGGTGGCTAAGTTGCAGGTGGGACACAGAGACTCTCCTCCACAGCAGGGCCCAGAGCTGACAAGGCTCACCACCATGGGTGGAGCTGTCAAAGTGAATACCTGCACCTCAAGGCACCACTAAGTAGGGGGATTCCTCCAGACAGGTTCACTGGTCAGCAGCAAGTGCCAGTGCATGTCTTGCTTTTTAGAGCAGTATTATCTCTCACTCTTTCTCATCCTGACCTTGCTTTGCCTCTGCCTGTTGGTCATGGAGGCTACTCTTGTCCAGGCAGGCTCAGTTTGAACAAACACTGGCTCCAGTGCAAGCAGGCTCCCCAGGAGAAGACCCAGGAATTAAAAGGCAAGTTAAAGCCTCTGACAACAGCAGAAAACTCAGCAGATTTTTATGGCTAGCCACTAACTCACTGCTGCACAGCAGCCTGACTAAAAATGCTAAAAATGCTTCATGGCTGTGAGCAGCCTTTGAAAGAGGCAGCGGATGTGGGGGGATCGATGACTCACCGTTTTCTATCACACCACCAGCAGATTGCAGCAGTACACAACAGTATCCCAACTGGCACAGCAACCAGGACTATCACTATGCCTATCATACAGCCTGCTCCACGACAGAAAATACTTTCAATGTGCTGCTCGGGTTTGGGAGCATGTGTGGTCGTTGCTACAGTCACTTCTGCAGGAGAAATTCAAATGTTAGCACATCCCCTGCACCACTTGTAAGCTTGCAGCATGTTTGATACCACCAGGACATTCTCTGTTTCCCCCCAGTGCTGGTGCCTGGAGGCACACTCCCATCCTTTGGGACAGGTTGTCCCTCCAAACAAAACTCAGATGGTCAGGAGGAGAGCACAGGGGGGAGCATCACTGCTTGACCAGTCACTCTTTCGAGGGACATGGACAAAACCCATCCCTGCAAGCAGGCAGTGCCACCCGCAACTCTCCCTCCCTGAGCTGACTCCCACACCACAAGGGGATGGAGTCAGGCCCTCTCAGGAGACACTTGAGCCATGCTCCCCCACATCTGCCTTTTCTCCAGCTTGGGCACCCCTTGCAGCTGATCCCAGGTTTCAGGCTGTGCCTCTCACTTAGGGACCCCAGCAGGACTGCTCAGTACCTGAGTGCTCTGAGCCTATTTTAGGAGATTTTTTGGCATTTCCATTGTGTTCTCCAGACTTCGACAGCACTGCCAAAAAGCAGAGACAGTTAAAGCCTCAGCATGGCTCAGGATGCAGGAGGATGGGAAGGTTCCCTCTAGGTTCCCTGCCCAGTGTAGGAGCCAGAATATTGCTCTGGACCTCAGCTCACGAGAGGGATCCTTCTCTGGGCTGCTGTTGTGCCTTGGGCCTCTAGGTACTCAGGGAAGGCTCTGGGATGAAGCTACAGCGGGAGCCACATTTGTGCAAGAGTCCCGTTTTTCATAATTTGTGGAATGTGATCCAGATGTCTTGAAACCAACACACTTTTTAGCTTGGCTGCTGATGTGATGTGCAAGAGCAGGCACTGGGGGAAGAGCCTGCTGCACAGCCATTCTGATGGCTGACACCAGCTGACCACAGGACAGCAAGTACCTGGCCATGCCAGTGGCTGGCGTTGGCCATGGAAGGAGCAACTTGCCTTTCACATGGAAGGAAGATCAAAAGGTAAATGCTGCTTTCTCCAACTAACTTACCTGTGGGCTCACGCTTTTGCTTGAGGACTCGAACTGGCAAAGATTTCAGCAAGCCACCAACCTCGACATCTTAAGGAAAATTGCTCATTAATAAACTCTTGACACATTGTTGATCATTATTCTTTCAAAGAAAGGGACATTGAGAATCTACCTGCAGGCTCTAAGGGCTCCAAACCATCTTTCTGCCAAGCTTCCAGAGACTCTTTTAGAGAATCAGCTAGAAGCAAGCACAAAGAAATGTTTCCATTGCATATTAGGGTCTTCTGCCTTTGTGAACAGAAGCACTGGAAGGGGATCAGGTAATAATGTGAGAGCCAGATGTCAGTGGATTGTCAAAGCTGCAGAGGAGGACCTGGGGACCTCTGAGCTGGCAGTGCAATACTCCTTAAGGCGATGTGCAACACCCTGGAGGAGCAGATGGACTCTTGAGACTCTCTTACCAGGAGAGCGCTCACACAGAAAAAAACCCTCAGTAAAACACTGGAGGAAAAACCCAACATCCATGTTCCTTGGTAAGAAGACCTCACTGGCCCATGGAAGGCTGCACTGGTGCTGCCAGCTGACCTGCTTCCTGCAGTTGCCCTGTAGCAGCCTGGGCAGCCCTGGCATGCAGAGCAGTCAGGAGGATGAGGAGGAGGAGGTGGTGGACAAGGACCATGGTCCCCCTCACACCCGCGGCTACTGCTGTTGCTGTCGCTGCTGCTGCCGTTAGGGAAGGGGCTGAGCAGTCGGTTCTTTGGCCCAGTGCAGCACCGTGGGGCTCTGTGACCTCATGGCCCTAGAATGACCGCAGAGCTGGGGCAGGGCTGTGTGGGGAGCTGCCCTCCCGGGTAGGGGAACACGTCCCATAGGGCAGCTCTGTCCAAGGGCTGGGATGCAGCCCCCACAGCAGGATTAATTACACCTTCAACAGGTTTGCAGACAATGTCAAGCTGAGTGGTGCAGTTGACACACCCAAAGGACGGGAAGCCATCCAGAGGGACCTGGACAAGTTCAAGAAGGAGAACCCATGGGAACCTCATGAGGTTCAATAAGACGCAGTACAAGGTCCTGCACCTGCTTCAGGGCAACCTCCAGTATCAAGCTGCAGAAGGTTATAGTGTCTTCCTGGTTAACAAATGTAACTTCTAAAATAAGGCTAAATAAGTATTTTAATAAAATCCTGTATTTAGTTGAGTAAATTTGTGTGTAGAATAGATGTTAAGGAAAAATTTTTTTTTCTCTTTTTTTTTTTTTTGTGGTTCAGCTGGTTTTTTTACTGTAGTGGCTGATACTAAATACTGCCAGTCAAACACACAGAATGTTTCAAAGAACTTCTTAACGGTATCTCTGATAATCAGTGGCTTGTCATACAGGTTTTCTTCTAGAAATGATTAGATACAAGGAAGAAATTCTTCACTAAGCGTGGTGAGGCACTGGAACATAGGTTGCCCACTGAAGTGGTGGATGCCCTATCCTTGGTAATATTCAAGGCCAGGTTGGATGGGGCTTTCAGCAGCCTGGTCTAGTGAGGGTGTTTCTGCCTATGCCAGGGACGTTGGAACTAGGTGATCTTTTATAAGCTCCCTTCCAACCCAAACCATTCTATGATACTGTGATTGACTTGGATGCCTCTGACTTTCTGAGCTGGGTGGTGTCTTGGATTTCTGTCTGTTTTGTTCTTTCCTCAGTAGTCCAACAGATTTATTTTCTCTAAATCAAAGATTGGTCTTAAGCTGGAAGAGGCAACATGACTTTCAAGCACAGCGGCAGTTTTGGTAATGGAAAGTTCTCTGCTTGTTGCCACACCAAACCATTCTTTTTTTGGGACTCCTTGTTATATATATCTCTCCATCCCCATAGTATGCTTGCTGGCTGGACTTACAAGGGCATCTGTTAAAAGAAGAAAATGTCTTTATGTGACTGCATGGACCAATTCTCTGCCTTATGTGCCTTTGGAACTACTTTCCCTCACCTTTGTTTCTGTGTCCTTGAATTCTTTATTGAACCTGAAGAAATCTGATCTACTCTTAACTAAGATATACTTAGCAGCATTTCTGAATTTGAATAACATTTTTGGTATGTTATGTTCCCAGTTTTCTCTTAGCCTATGCTTTTAAAATTTCTGTAAGGGTGGGTTAAATTGTTTCTTTCCCAAGGGCTGTTTGTATTGTGTGGGATTTGAACTCTTGCTTTCAGATATCTCTGTGGAGGTGGTATTTCTTATGGCTATAACTTTTTCCCAGGTAGGTAGGGAAAATTCACATCTAAAGTTGTTCCTTAGGGACAGAAGGACTATTGTTGGTACTGTTCAAGTTTAGTCTCAAGGTGATTTTCTATCTCTGCCTTAATTTACCTTAAACCCTTCCTTCTGGGGATAATTCTCCATTCTACTTTCCTTGTATAGGAAAGGCGTCTTACTTCCAGCTGTCATAGAACTAAGGTTTCCAAATGGTCTCTGATGCTGACAGACTCAGATTGCTGTTTACTTTGAAAGACTGTAACAAGACTTTTTATGAGAGAACCTGAATGGAGCATCCCTGTACTAACAAGGTGTACTCTGGCAGGTCTCAAGTTACCTCACTTTTCTTTGAAGAACCTCTCAAGAAGCATTTGACATGCAGTGAACTGAAGGTTCATGTACACCTTCAAAGAACAGTGTGTACAGTAACAAAGTATTTCAAGATCATGTTGTGCTTGACATTGCAATTTTCCCGTCACTGTTTATAGGAAGGATGCTGAGTTCCATGTCTCGGGTTTTTAAGTTGCATCAAGTTATATCTTGGAGTCACTTGTCATCTGAGCACAAAAGATAAGCTACTTATGTACTGGCTAACTGGTGTTGTGCAATACAGCTGTGCTTCACCTTGTAGCCTTGGCTTTCTCAGAGGGATTCCAGAATTCTGCTCCCCATCTGCCCCGCTCCTGTATACCATGAGCTCAGCCTCAGGTCAGGGGGAGGTTCTCCAGGTACTGCAAGAGAATTTTCTGGCCTTCAGAGAAAATACACATGCGCACCCGCAATATACATGTGTACTGCATATGTTGAAAAGGTCTGGTAGCTATAATATCTTTCTTTGAAAAGAACTGAAATTACACAAAGGGGTCTTTATGACTATAGATGTACAGTTGCCTCTGAAAATATGTATTTTAGATCTAGTTTTACTGAAATGCTAATTGTATTTTGTGGAGTGACTTTACTATGATAGTGACTTTACCATGACTTTACTATGATAGGTTTAAGAAAGGTTTAATGGCTGCACTCTTGTGAAAACAAAAAAAGCAACCAAACCCATATTTAGACTGGTTATTCCTCTTTGAAGAAGGTCATTTCACATCTGATGTGTCTGCAAAATTTAAGCTAAAATTCGTAATGTTATAACCCTGGAATTACTTTTCATACTTTTCATGCTTTGTGTGTCTTTATATTTTCATTTCAGTAAGTCTCAGCAGTTTTGTACCACGACAAAACTTTCTAAGCATCGATCTACCTGTGGTGATAGAGACGTTTTGCAAGTATCCTTTAAAGTATGTTTGTTCTTTTAAGGCAAGAAGGGAATTGTTCAGAATTTAGTGACCTCGCAAAATTTCAGTTGGATATTGTTTTAGACAGGATGCTCTGAAATATTTCTGTAGAGTTTTGACATCTTTATCCCATCTCTCCATTGATTATTGTCCATGTGCCAAGCTCAAAATGAAATCTCTCACTTTGCTGTGCTTAACAATATATTTCTCTTTTTTTAACTCTTGAGGGTGAGCCTTAACAAATGTGACCAGAAGGTGAAAGTAAGTCTGAATTTATGGCAGGACAAATAAGATGTTCTTGCTAGCTTTGGTATGTCAGAGTTTTACCATTTTTGTGTCATTCGACTGAACTAAATAACAGGGTATGGTTGTTCTTTTTAATTTTTTCTTCAACAGAAAAGCAAAGCATATTCAAAAAGCAGGATAGTTCAGTTCATACATTCTTGTTAATGAACGAGAGGATACATATACACATGTACAAAGCTTAGTAGGTTTGAGTATAGCTAATCTAAGAACCCTTACCTTAGAAACTGAAATGTTTATACATGACTATAGAATAATTAAATTGTATAGTTCAGTGTAGTCCATAGAACTAGAGTAAAGATAAACATAACCTCCCCTTTTCTGGGAACATACAAGGTTCACACTGCCCCAGATGCTTTCTGAATCGTATGTCTTCTTGCCTGGCCATTTAAGATGGAGGTAGGTATTGCAGTTAGGAAGCCTTTACCAACAATAAAAATTGTCTGCCCGTGCCTCATTCTCACGTGCACACACACGTACAGAAATCCACTCAACTTTTCTGGCTAACAGGTAAGTAGGAGAGATAGGCCAGATTTCCAATTATATTCTAGTCATTTACTAGGGAGTGTTTTGGAAAATATTCCTAATCATGATTTCATACTTGGGTCATAGGTCTAGAATACCTTCTTACTTCAGGCATGGTGTCAGAGCTGTAACCTTCCTCCAAAACCACATAAAGCAAGGGAGGAAGATGGGCAGCATCAAGTGTGGTTTCACTGTCTCCTGCTTTTATTCAAGTTGTGAAGAGTGCAGGTTGTCTAAATATACCAACCTAGCGCTTAAAAAAAATAAAGATCTACAGAGGCAATTCTCTGAGCAGGTATGTTATGGTGTAAAGCTCATATTTTACTCATATAATTTCTGTGAAACAGAATGGTGGCTAAAAAAAAATAACCCTCATATGTTTCTCTCTGCATACTAGAAATAATATGGTTATATATGCTTTATGTATATATATATTTATATTTTTTTTTACATTTGCTTGTGTATTATTCATGAACCTTAACTAAAGTCAACCAGATATCTAATTTCTCTATCAGGAGCACTGGCAGTTATCAATGCTGTACCCTGCTTCGCTTTGGATGGTCAGTGGATATTAAATTCATTCTTGGAAGCCACACTGAGTTCCCTCATTGTAGAAAAACAAAACAGAGAACTTGTTGGCTTTTTAATTTTGCTTGCTGGTAGTGCACTTTTGGCTGCCAATGTTGCACTGGGACTTTGGATGGTGACAGCACGATAGAACATTGGATACACTTCCATCAGTTCTCAAAGTACACAGAAATAATGAATCTATTGCCTTTTAAAACTTGTCCTGTACTGAGACTGAAATAATTCCCTTAAAATGATACTTAAAGAACAATCACTGGTGGTTGCTGTTTTAATTTAAAACTGTACAACATCGTGCCTGTGGTCATGAGAAATCTAATAGAACTAAGAACCTTTTTATTTACTCTTTAAACACTGGAATAATTTTGGAGAAATTGTAAAGTTTCACAGGAAAAAGACTTCATTAATTTAGGTCTCAAAATAAGGGAATTATTTTATCTGAAACATTGGTAAAGTGGGAGAAAAAAAAACATTCCAGCTTTATAATTTGAATAATTGAAAATATCTGTGGGCTCTGATCATTTGTCAGTCAGTGTAGTCTTGAGTGTCTTGTTTTGTTTTTTTTTAATCTGATATTCTACCAGACTGGATTCTAAGAAGCCCTAAAGTCTGATCTCAAAATGGTGAAAAGCTAAGCAAATGCTTACCATGTGTTAATAGGGAGACAGTGGCAATATGGGTTAGTGGCTTTCCTTTTCAGCTGGCCAAAATGACTGGAGGAATGTTGTCCTCAAGATGTAGATGAGAAGTTCCAGTGTCTGCTAAAAATGAAGCATGTGGGAAGATAACAAAGCCCACACATCTGTTTCTTAACACATTCAGTTGTATATTATCATACACAGCTGAAGTTTTTTTAAAGGCAATATTTGTCAGCAATAGCTACAAGATAACAGAAATTTAGTTTCTGAGTGCTGAAGTATACTGTGCACAATTTTTCGTAAGTGATATGTAATGTTTGTGTTGTTTTACTCAGAAAAGAATCCTGTATTCTACCTGTTTACAGTTAAAAGTGAAACCTGTTGTTTTTATGATGTCTATCTTCTGATGCTATGCATGTAATATGTACAGTAACTCACTGATGGCTTTCTCTATTTCAGAGGGTTGTTTTCCTTTGGTAGGATTCTTTCTGTTCAAAAACAGTTAACAAAGATATTTAGTTGAAGCTGGTCTTGGATCAGAATTATTTAGAGGAAGAATATGATTGTGAATTGAACAATTTAAACATTTTGCTTTGCTTTCTGAAATGAATACATGAAATGAAATGAAATGAATACATGAAATATCCTTGTTCTTAAATGAACAGTGGAAGAACAGTCAGTGTTTTGCTGATTGAAGTATGTCTGACATACTTTGAAGCTCTTTAAGTCTGTAATATTTCGTACCCGGTAGGATTATATATTGACTGTCACGTCCTCTTATGATATATTGCCTAGTCTATAAATCAGGTTCAGTCAAAGGCTTGTCTCAATATTTAAACTGATGTTTAAACAAAAATGCTCCAGTTTGGGAGCCTAAATATTTGAAATATGAAGTTTTTGAAAAATACGCTGCAACTTCTGCGTCGTACAGTGCTCCCCATAGGACCTGCTGCAGCCCAGATTTCCTTTACAGAAATGGCCCTTCCATCACGAACTGAAGTGGAAGATAAGCTCATGGATACTGGCCTGCAGGGAGTACTGAAACGTTCATGATCGGGTCAAATACATTCTTTTGGCACTAGAGGTAAAAGCCTGGGTAATTTTACGAGTGGGGCCGAGCCCAGTTCCAGGTGCTACTGCCTGGATTCGTCACTGATGTTTGCATTTGCCCACCGATGTGTATTTTTGCACAGTTCCTTTCACACTTAATTAAGATGTACTCCTTTCTTAAGATGATAGAAGTAGTAGTGAGACCCTATGTGTTTATTTGTTGCTGGCTAGTTTACTCACCTCTCCAGCGCTGTCACAGGCTGGGTGGACCTCTTGAAGTTCACCTCTGTGGGGTGGCAGGCCTGTGCCGCCCATTTTCAATCATTTCAGCCCAGGCATATAGGCACAGATCCTGGTAAGAAAGGGTAAATCCTCCAGTCAATCCAGTGTGAGTTGGTCCCTTTGGGGGGACTGTTAAAAGTCACACAAAGTGCAAGAAAGGGTAAAACAAACTATGCCCTGAAAGTCTAACTTGTAATCACTCCTGGAAACATACAGAGGTTTCAGGGGAGCAGTTCTGATGGGCCACTGCCATCTCTCTCCATGAACAGGAGGATAGGAGCAGCCTGGTCTTTGCACAAAGCCTGGCTCTGAGGTTCTGTTCTAGAGGCCTGCTCTCTCACCTAAGTGACTGCTTACTGATCTGAGCTCTTCCTTTCAATGGCTCTGTGTCTTGTCCAAGCTACAGTGCAAAAAATTAATTTGCGCTTAGGAGTTTTAATGGAATTTAGTAAGACAGGATATTTACTTTCAAAACATGTGAAGTTTGATACTTTATATGTATGACTACAATGGCTTGTGGCAATCTTTTAGCGTAGTGCTTCTCGTGGAGATGTAGGCAACAGATTTTTAAAAAAGTTTCTGAATTAACATACACAAATTACATCTGCTATAATGAGGCCAGCAGGTTGTTCCTCGTTATTTAGTGTGCCACCAAAACCATGAAGTCTTATCAAAGGAAATTAAATTCAGTTTACTTAGTATAACTGTGACTTTCTGTGATTATGTGAAGTAGAACTTCAGTCTGTGTCTGCCCTCAAGATCAAGAAGAGGGTGGAGAACACATTGGTCATGGTTTTAGCAAAACAGATACACTGGTATGCTGTAAAGGCCCTGGATATCTTATATGGAAGAGAGACTACTGGAAGTGTTTAAAAATAATTCATGAGTCCATTTCTCCACAATCTGGAACTCTACTGAATAAGGGTTGATTTAGGTGCTTTGAATCAAGACTTCAAGCAAACTGGGCATGAATGGTGACCCAGCACATCTTAAATTACCTGTGGACAAAGGTAGTACTTAAGTTGGACCTCTGTCTGGAGAAAAAGTTGTTCAGTGGACCCATTTCATTCTCCTGTAATCCCAACATAGGGATTACATTCTGATAAGCATGTGCCATGCATACAGTTATTGGGAGGATTTTTCCTGGGGTTTTGTTTGTTTATTTAGCACAAAAGGACACTGATTTCTGTGTGTTGGATTTTTACTCTGGAGTATTTGTGATGTTTCTTCTGTGTTTGTAAAAATAGAAAGGAAGCCTTTCCTTAAAATGAAATCTTTCCACTTCTTATTCTAATTAGCCCCTCAGAATCTTCAGTGCAAAATCCATCAGTGTAATTATATGGCATATTGACTGGACTGTAGAACAGAGCACTCCTAAAGATTGGATGGCTGCTACTATTTATGTATATACTATGCATTTTAAATCTGTATCAGATGGAAAAAGTAATGTCTAATATTCAGAAATGTTATATGTAGCTTTTACATGAAAATTGCCAGAAAAAATCCATAATTATTATCACTGTTCTGCTTTGTTTTTTATGAGATTTTTTTTTATATCAGCAAAGATTTACATAGCATGTTCTGATAATGCAAAATACAACATGAAAATGGCAAACTTCTTAGCATGGGGGATGTTACGTACTCTTTGCTAATTAGGAAATTTGAACCAGCTTGCTTCTGTACAAGTTAAATGAAAGAGGCTTCACTAGAAAAAGTATAGACAAACTTGCAGATTAGTTTGCCCAAACTATGAGCCACAATGGAAAATTTGTTAACTCATCCTTTTTATTTAGAATGAAACAACCAACTGTATTGACAGTTACTTTTTCCAGTGATGGTTCTGCATTTGTGGATATGTATGTGTATACATACATACATTTCTATAACAGATACATATACAGCTGCAGGATGTATTAGTACTTTTTTAGGGGTAACTTATAACAATCCTCCATATTCTGCAATGTAGGCCTTTGTTTTTCTTTTTCCTCCTCTGTATTAATTCTCTCTGTGGCTTTCTCTGGATTTTAAAATAGAAACTATGTTGTTCTCCCATAACTGATCTTAACTTTGTTAACAGATGATAAGTGATGGGGATGTAACAGCTGCATGAGTTTTGTTCAGTTGATGTTTATGTTTCTTAGTTTCTGTGAAGCCTCAGCTACAAGCATGGTAAACAGAGATTTTTCAGGGCAACTAAAAGAGGTCAGCCTTGGAATCCATCACTCTCTTAATGCTGCTGTTTGTGCTGTTCTGAATGATAACTGGGATAAGCAAGACTGTGTAGAGTATACTGAAGAAATAAAGTTTTCAGGACAGACCTCCCCATAGCAGTCAGGGTGTTTCAGCTTTCTTTGAGTAAGGATATATTTTTGTTCAGTTTAGCACATCAACAATCCCAGTTTTCCCAATAGTTTCATATACATTTTACATGACAGCAAAGACTGACCTGGAAGAAATATTTTTAAAATAAATTAGTATATCATCTTCTATATGAAAGATCTGAATTTGTATCTGGATGGCATTTATGACAGATGAAGCAGGGTTATAAAGGTTTATGTAGCCTGGTCTGTATTTAATTGTTTTAAAAAGATGTGAATTAAACTCCAGATATAGTTATTTGTAAAATATGCATTCTGTATATCTGCACTCAGACCAATTTCCACAACTATTCTTGCCTCAGCTTTGTTCTTGTACTCTTGTGAGTAAGGAATCTGAATTTTAACACAGGTAAGGTCCAATATTAGTAAGTATTTTATACCCTCTTCATCCTGAATTTCTTGTAATGCTTTATATAGATGAGTTATTTAATATGACAGAGTTACCTGGGGTATATTCCCTGTATTAACGCAGCATTTGGGAAGCATTGTACCAGGCACTGCCAGGAAAGGGCAGCTCTGTGACTCCTGTTCCTTGGACTCCACCACCACCATCATGTGAAGAGCAGATGGCAGTGATTAAGGGCAGTGAAGATCTTCAGTTTATGGCAGCTTTATGAAACCTTCCCACTGCTGACCCAGTGTGAAAGGACGGGAACAAAGAGCAGGATATGACACTGCAATTCCATTCATTCCATTTACATTGTCATGAAACCTGAAAAGAACTTGTAATTAACATTTCAGAGCACGAAGGTACATTTTCCAGCCCTTCACTGCATCATTCAGTGACTGATGATGAAACTTTCTAACACTTTGTCTTTCCATCGATAAATATGTGCTGAATAAGTAGTATGAGTAGTTGTAGATCATTTTGTAAAACTGACTTGGATCTTTCTCACCTCTAGATGTTCGTCTTGGGATGGTTTCTGCAGCATCATAGCGTAATTGACCTTTGTTGATATTAGTTTGAAAGGTTGGAGGTTATTTCCAAGCCATCACTAGAAAAATCTATTTCCTTCCTTCCCAAGTAATTTGTTAATATTTTAAATTCCTCTTTCCTTACCTAACTTTGCTTTTAGATTTCATATACTCAGATGATCTTATCTTAAGTCTGTCAGTGGAATATGTATTGTTTTGAAATTCACTGTGGAGTTTTTTTCCTCTACATAGCCTTATTTTTCACACTGACTCACAGCTGTGGAATGTTAGATTTCTAGACCCTTTGTTCCCACTATGCATTGTTCATGATCATGTTTTTTTTAAAAAAAAGGAAAAAAAAAAGAAAGCTTCATTTTTAAAATGTCAGCTAACAAATATATGGAACACTGACTAATGTATTGTGGTTTTGTTTTGCTTTTTTTCTCTATTTAATCAACCAAACAATAAGTATTGTTTTCTATGTATGATAAATGTATCCTGCAAATAAATTCATTGTTTGATTATTAGTGTGCTTAAATCTGTTTTTAAAAATAAGGTAGAGTGACATAATCCCTTTTTTTTGGCAATTGCCATATTCTCTCATATATTCTCGTTCTCTTCATTTGTGATTCATATTCTCTCTCTGGGTACTGACAAGGCACCCCAAGGTACACTATCCTTTTCAGTATCTGACCACCTCCTAAAATAAATCATAACTATCACTTTACTTCCCCTTATTTACCAGCTTACCACAGTAAGAGTTGCAATATTTGACACAGGATGCCATAGTGAAGGTAAGTGAAACCACTCCTCTGGCCAGTCCTATGTGAAAGACTTAAAATGTCAGATCTTCAAATGACATGAAGGTGATGTTATGTATCACAACCTTTGATTTATATATACAGGCCAGAGCTGGGCACATATCCTGGCTAGTTCTGAACAGGTTCCTTTCAGTATCCAGGTGCATCTGGGACTGGGTTAGCACAGTGTAACTGGGCAGTTCAGCTTTGAGAATGGAGAGTTACTGATCTGTTTCTTCAGGAAGCTCATCTACAGTCAGCCAGGTTATTTGTACTGAGAACAAAATTGTCCTTTGTTGCTTACTGAGCAAGCTGTTACTTTATACAAGCAGAACTGTTTCAGCAATCGTGGCTTTGTTCCCAGATGAAAGATTACCATGAGGAACGGGCACAAAGCACAGATTGGACACATTGGTAGGATTTCCCAGATAGGTCGCTGTGCAGTTTTTGCATTTTTCTGAATACTTGCGTGAAGCACTTTTTTTGCAGGGTTTCTGTTTTTCCTCTTACCTATGTTAAAGGTAGAGACAATAGCATAATTTTTTTCTGAAGCATTTAAGCTTCTAAGAGAGTTCCGAGATTTTTCAGTTGATTTTGAAAATATTATCCCTTATTCTGATTATGTATGTTCTGTAGATATCATGAAAAAAAAAATCCATGATATCCTAATGTCATCTTGAGGAATGTTGCCTTAATCACTAATACAGATTGAGAATAAGATTTAAAAAGAAATACTGTATATATGAGTCTTATTGCTGTTAACTTTTTATGAGCTTAATATAATTCTTCCTCTGATCATACCAGTTTGGACCACCAAGCAGAAGCATTCCTAAACATCTTCAGTAGATCTGTATGTGTTGAACTCACTGAAACATTTTTTTTAAGAATTTCTATGACCTTTTGATGTGAACTACCCAATGAAACACAATTTAAGGTTTGATTCTAATGTTGTGGTAGTAAGCTGGGAGAATGCACAACATTTATAAGCACCAGTCACAGAGACTTCTAAAATTTTCCCTTTTTTTACCTCCGAGACATGTGGGTCTAGGGTTTATTTTCATACTTTTAAGGCTCTGGTGTTGTTGAAATAGAATTGGATGTTCTTACCAATTATGTGTCATATTCTATATGTTTATGATTAATTCTACCTCTTTTTAGTTCTTTGCAAATATATTAGTGGCTGAATACTATCTAACCACCACTTCTGAAAGTCTTGAAAACACATGGTTGTACATCCTTTTTCATTTCCCCTCAAAGGAATCTTTCAAACTGAAAAGAACAATTTTTTTCTCTCCTTTTTTTTTTTGTTATTAAATGTCATCTTTTTTACTTGCTTTGCATTGCAAAAGTTCCCATCTTTTCCCCTCTTCATAGCTCTGTGAGGATCTCTATTAAAATATTACCAGATAATTTTTTATAGTGTGAATTTCTCCAAGCCAGCTGAATTTGATTCAGTTACCCACGCAGGCTTCTGGTGTGGTCTGAGATATCCTAAGGTGTTCTTGGGTTAATAACCTGACTTGAAACAACATTTTGAAACTCATCCCCCACTCGTCTCCCTTTGTCTCCTGGTAGATAAGTCTTAGGGTTCTAAGACCTACACATGGGGCTGGCAGATGTGGGTGAGGCCCAACTGGAGATCAAAGACATTCTGGACCAGCAGCTGGATACTTGGAAGGACACCTGAGGGGATTTTGTATCACACCAGATGCTTATATGTGGGCAACAAATCAAGCCACACTGACTCCTTTTCTTTCCTTGCGTAGAATATGAGGCTTTTTGAGTGAATTTGACATAAAAATACATCTAATCTTTTCTTCTTATGCATAATAGCATGATACAGGCTGTTCTATAAAAGTCAGGCTAGCAGACTACATGCATTCTCCTCCTGCTCTGGACCTTAGGCCTGGAAGCAGCAGAAATGAGTATTGCTGCCTTTCCTACAGAAAGAAAAAGGAAGGCTTATAGGGAAAATTCCATCTGTCTCTAGCTGTGAAGGCACCAGGTGGAGACAAGGCTTTGTGAGGGGACTGTGATCATCTTGGCCAACTGCCACAATTGTGTATTTGACTTTTTTTTAGCTTGCAGGTGAAAAGAAATGGTGAGACTTACAGTTAGGAATGGGATAAAATCGGGGAAGGGGCGTGATAGGGAGAGGTGGTTTGTTCATTTACGGAATCATTAATAACTCCATAATAAGCATTTTTACTACTTTTTTTTTCCCCTGAAGCATTTAAAGCATTTATAGAGCTGACCTGCAACCAGAACTAACAAACTTCCTTCACTGGTAAAAACACTCCATTTAGTAAGATCAGAAAGGCATTTAAAAAGCCTTTCAGGGTGGTTAGAACCCAGAGTTGTATCCCTCTCCCTGTTTGAATACCAGGACCAACCTGACTTTCAGTTAGTCTGATGTGGTCAGAACTTTTCTCCTCCTGCTTCCACATTCCCCCTTCAGCATGAGTTCACCTTACAGATGCAATTATTAAGAAAAGTTAATCAATCCATTTTTATAATGTTTTGCCCCTTGGCTTTGTTTTCATTCCTGCAGCAATTTGAATAACTAGCAGAAACTTGGCCAAACCACCTCTATCTCTATGATTGCTGCAAAATCAACAAAGACAGATTAAGAACATGCATTATAAACCACAAATTCCTGGGTACTTACCACTGGTTATACCAACAAACGTGGGGTTTTTTTTCCTTCACTGCCACTGTTTACTGCTCTTTATTAAATGATTGAATTTATTCCCTGGAAATGTTCTTTGAGGCACTTTGAATGCTCAATGTGTTGCAATGCTGAAGGAAAAAAATGGGCAAATTAAAACTTGTATAGTATGCTTTTCACAACCAAAATTCACTGTTTCATTTACGGAACCAGTGCAGATAAGATTATTTTGTCATATACGAAGGCTCTGGTTATTTTCCCAGCATTTGTATTCAAAGTTACTCATAAGGAGAGCACTTTGGTAATTAACCTAACTGACCTCTGCAATTAAATGTAGCTGAACGAGAAGTTAAAACAGAGGTTAAAATATTGCTGTCACAGTTGTGAAAACTTCAGCATATTATCGAATGATAGTTTTTCATAAACATGCAGAAACCTATTGTTCACTCGAGACTTTACCTAACCAGGAACAGCACATTTTTTTTTTAACCTTTTTTTTATTTTGACATGAAAATACCAAAAGCAATTCTGAAGAGAACATCTCAGCTTTCATGTACAGGGTTACTTAGAGGGGTTCACTTTTAGCGTGTGCAAATGATGGTGTAAAAATTAAACTGTATCATTTAACAAAGTGATTCTAAATGTGATACTTCATGAATCACTCTGTTCTCATATATGTGATTCTCCAGTTTGTTTCTTGTGCTCTATTCTAAGTCAAATGCAAGTGCAATGCAGTTATTTGCACGAATTTTTATAGCTATACAATGTACCTGAAGACATTAAGGTTGCAGCAAACCAAAGAGTACAGGTTTGGTGAACTTGTTCATCATAATAACATAGGGAAAAAATCTAGATAGCAAATGTAGCTGATTAAGGAGTCATGAAACCAAACCTGTCCTAGTCTAATGAAAAATAGCAAAAATAATCCAGAAAATCCAGGTTTAAAAAATAAAAATTTTCTCATTAATTAAAACTAAGTAAATAAATTGTGGGGGAAAAAAAAGTGTCCTTTAAATGAAGACACTCTTCTAGATCAAAAAGGCAATTTGAAAGGCAAAATAAACCTCTTTTCTTTTGCCATGGGTTTGTGTATACACACAGATGTTAATTTGGTAAGCATTTGGTTAACTTCCTCTGGCCTGCATTAGCATCAGCTTAGATAAAAATAATAACTGTTGGTGGCCTTAGAAAGCTGTGAAACATACAGGCCATAGCTGCACTGAAGGAAAGTGCAGTGGCACTGTCAGAGCCATAAATCAGAACTTACAGTGAAGAAAAATGGTTCATCATCTCTGTATGGGCTTGGGATGTGAGACCACCCAGTGGGACAGAGATCCATCCTGCTGTGCTGCACCTTCCCCCTGTGACCTGCAGCAGCCTGGGCCAGACTCAGAAAGGGACCTGCAGTCCTAAGGAGGGACTTAGACCAGTGCACCTGACTAAGCACCGCCATTAGGACCTTGCTTAGCCTGATATCAACAGGCCTCCAAAACTAGCTCAGACTTTAACTCAAAATAGTCCTGAAGTCTTCTGCACATGCCCAGCCCTGCTGCAGCAGAGGAGCTCATGCACAGCATCCAGCCCGGGGTCTGGCAATGATGCGTGTGCTTCCTCCTGCCTGAGAGGCTTATTTAAGCACCTGGTCTCAATGTGGAGCTTTTAAATCCAGCATCCCACAGAATGCAGCAGGGGTTAGTTTTGTCTTTGAAAATGCTGTGTGCAGGGGTGGGAGCAGGATACAGCAGATGGGAAACAGCCTGGATACAATCCAGTGTCTGTGTAGTGAAGCACTAAACAGAGTTCATGTAAACTGTAGGTGAGTTTGAGGTCTTGACCAGGACCTACTTAAAATCTCCAGGACAGAGCCACAAAGTTTCCAAGATTGTGCCTTGGTTGTTGGGCCTTTTTAGTCCAGGGCCATTAATAGCATGCAGCAGTCTGTGTGGGGATGTGTCCTCTGCAGATGTGCACCAACCATGTAAGAATGAGGGGGTTTCTTGCTGGAGGGGGACATTAAAGAGATGCTGTCAATTTTAAGCTTTTGGGGGAAAAAACTACAATTATTTTAAAGAATAAAAGTGCTTTAATATTTGAATAGCTATTCTGCTTTTTGCTGAAAAACCTTTTCAATGTTTAAAAAAACTTTAACTTTCTTCAAAGTCTAGGAAGTGTGCAGCTTTGGCAGTGGAAGCTGATGAAAAAAGGAGCTTTGAAATGGGCTGTCTCCTCTTCAACTGCTCCAAATGTTTGACCTTGCTGTATCAGTTTGATGCTGATAAAAGCTTGCTTTTTGCTGTTGTCTACCCATAAGGAAAGTCATCTGTCTTAAAACCAGCTTAAGTTATTAGTCAGTTGGGCATCTGAAATCAGAAATTTCTGCTGGTGCATCCCAGGCTTTGGAATGCTGTCCTATGAAATCTAACACTGCAGCCAGACATTAGATCTGATACCAGGAAATTGCAGATCCAAATTAAATGGAGTCCATGAAGTAAACACTGAATACGATATGCACATGAAAACAGACCCAAATGCTCACAAATCATAAGGCTGTTACCAATATGAAAATATAAAGGACTCCTTTCTTCCGTCCTCATTCACCACAAACATGATCTGGCTACACTGACATTAGTGGGAAACATCCTGCCCCTATGAGGAGGAGAGTATCAAGTCTTAAAGTAATAGCAAAATAAGGTGGCATAGCCTAAAGAACTGACAGAACTGGACTTGCTGAAGTAGGAAAACAGTTGCTTCAATCTATAGACTGAAGCAAGGGGTTTGCCTTGTTATAGTTGGTGCATTTTACAAAGCTCCTTACTTGTGTAGTGTAAGACATAGCCCTATTCTTCTTCAAGCACATCTTGTAAAAGGTACTTTGTCTTGAAGCATAAAGATGTAGCAATCAAATGGAATTTGGAAGGTTTTCTTGCTTTGGGCTGTAACAAGCTTTCAAGGCTGCTTGTTGATTGAACAGGGTGCTGCTATGAGGGGAGGAATTCAGGGATCCAACCCCACCTAGCTTGAGTCACTTGCTTTAGGCATTTGTATAGTCACCTTAGCCTCTCTCTACAATCAATAAAGACAGACATACCACCACAGATAGCCATCTGAGGAGCAATCACACTGTGAAACACACTATAGACACAGCCTGGGTACAACCTGGCTACAGCCTGCTCCACAGCCATGTTGCAGAAGGACTACTTCAATAAATAGGATTGCTCAGAGCAATCCCAAGAAACCCAGGAGTATTGGTTCCTATTCTTAGGAACCAATTCTTTCTTGCCTTATTCTTTCTGTGGTCCATAGCATACTAATGAATAAAAAAGATTTGCATGAATAAACACTGGTTTGTGGCCAATTACCTTACACAAAAGGTCTTTATTCATGGACACCACATTCCTCTAAAGAATGTTTTAAGACATGTTCTAAAAATTGTAAGTATTGGTCTGAATCATTTCCAATTTTAAAATATTTTAGTCTAGTAACAGAATATCTCTTCTTATATATGTATATGTCATTAAGATCACTGAAACATGATGATGAACAACTTGTAAATGCTAGGTATCTGGAATTATCAATCCCTTCTTATTTTTTAAAGTAACAATTACGATAAAAAGAGTTAGAAAAGTGAGCAGTAATGCTTAAAAGTACTAATGATCAAGATAGTGATTTAGAAATCAACCTATCTAGGACAGGCTTAGAAATAAGCCAAATGTATGCTTGAAGACAGGCATCCTCAATTAGATATGTGGCTTCAAATGGTCCCTTTCCTCCTCTCACACTGCACATCTCTGCTGTAGTTGTAAATAATTATGTTTTTACCTACAGAACTGTCCTCGAGCCTTTTCTCTGTCTTTCTGCCAAGGTCAAGACAGAAGACTGGAAAGCCAGTTAGAAATAAATCTTCCCTGTCATAGCAGACCATCACATTCATTCATTGGAGAGGGACTTTTCACAAGTGACAAGACAAGAAGAAATGGCTTTAAGCTGAGAGAGGGCAGGTTTAGATTATGTATTAGAAAGGAATTCTTTACTGTGAGGGTAGTGAGGCACTGGAACGGGTTGCCTGGAGAAGCTGTGGATGCCCCATTCCTGGAAGCGTTCAAGGGCAGGTTGGATGGGGCTCTGAGCAACCTGGTCTAGTAGGAGGTGTCCCTGCCCATGGCAGGGGTGTTGGAACTATATGATCTTTAAGGTCCCTTCCAACCTGAACTATTCTAGGATCCTATAATTACCAGTTTGACATTGAATTCACAACCTGTATTTCTTCTACCTCCTGCCTTTTCCGGCACCTCTCCCACCTCCCCACCTTGACTTCATCTTCTCACTAACAAATCCAGAACCACGTTGTAGAGTTATTAATATCTTCCTACCTTTGTTTTGTCAGTAAATGCAAGTTTTTTAAATGAAAAAGTGAGAATTTCTCAGCAAGCCATTCCTGTGCAGCCAGGAGGAAGGAAAGGAGGTGGAAGACATCTATATGTCTTACTCTTGATTCAGCTGGGGACTAGCAAATATATTTGTTTTGGGTTTTTTTCCATGTCTTTAAAAGAAATTACTGTGGTGATATGATTGACAAGGACTGCTTATAGAATTATGACTCCCTACCTAATTATGTTCATTTTGCCAGCTGTGGCAACTATTTGAAAGGCTGCACTTCTGGCCAGGGCTTATTTGCAGCTTATATATACCACGTTACATACTTTCATACAATGTATTGCTTAATGCATTATCTCCCTTGAGGGCATTAGAGATGTTAAGCAAAAACCTGGATTCACATTGAAGGATAATTTGATTTATGAAGAAAGAGGTTTTTACAGTGAATAAGCATTGCATGCATCATACAAAGATGAGGTCAAGATTCTGGAAAGTGACTACTGAATCTAGGTACATTTTTAATATTCCCACTCTAAAGGATTTATTTTTCCAATGGAACAGAGCAGAAAATCAAGTCCTTTAAAAACAGCCAACTTGCACACCAGAACCATTGCTTACCACACACTATCTGTTTATATCTGTGACTCTTTGTGATTTACTTCCCACTGACATAAAAAATACAAAGATTCGAAAAACTGAAGACAGTTGCTAGTAGGGGCACTAACCATATTATTACATACAATCACACTTGGTTCCTGGACAGCTGAAATAATAGCAGCCTGGTTTAGTTCCTTTGAACCAGTTTCTACTGGGTGATGGCACTTCACAGTAAAGTCTGCAATACATCTGTCATCAAAATTGGCAGCACCTTAAATATGACACTGAGTAACCAAAGCAGGTGCTGAGAAAATCTTCACATCTGCTCAGGCTTGGTTTCACTTCTTGGAGAACCAGCAAGATGACCAAGTCACAGAATATTCCAAACATTAAGAAATTGAACTAAGTTTTACAAGGTCTGAATTAAACTCAGCTCAGCCACTGTAAAACAGGAGCAATAGTGTTTTGATGTTTTACCGATCCCTTTTATTTTCAGTATTTAGACCATAAATTCTCTGTTTAAAACTCCCTTTTCAGAGTGCAGTGATGTGAGGATATAACTTGGTTTGGAGAGGGGGGCCTCCAGGTATTCCTACAAAGATGGTTTGAGAGTAATGTACACTGAAAAGACTGTTTTCTAGAAAAGAGATACTAGGTCTTAAACATGATCTCTGTCACACAGTCCAAACCTCAACAGAAGTATATGCATTTTGACAATTAATTCAGTCAAGAAGTCAGCAACAATGCAGGCAGAGCAAGAAAAAGCAATTGTAAACAGCAGAGAAATCAGAAACTGGTGGAATGAACATCACAGAAAGGACTCGCAGCAGGAGGGGATGCAAATGACTGTATCAAACAGAATAAAGTATGGTTTAGGAGAAGAAAAAGGGAGGAAGAGGCACTGAGAACAGAGTGTGCTTCATTCAGAACAGGTTGGGCAAATGACTGTGCAGTTTGAATGGAAAGACGGAGAAAGCTCCACTGATATCCAA
The DNA here is from genome assembly GCF_009829145.1 of Chiroxiphia lanceolata. Taxonomy (NCBI): domain Eukaryota; kingdom Metazoa; phylum Chordata; class Aves; order Passeriformes; family Pipridae; genus Chiroxiphia; species Chiroxiphia lanceolata. The sequence goes on along the minus strand of NC_045638.1, from coordinate 14,653,292 downwards.
ATAACAGGCAAAGATGCCAAGATAAATGACAGATAATAAGGTGAATTAAGTATCAAAGACCTATAGACAGAAGCAGGGCTGGAATATCATTCAGCAAATGAAAAACCAAGCGAACGGAGGGGAAATAATTGGAAGAGCATTGAAGAAAGAGGCCTCCAGTCAGCAAAGATGCTAAGGGATGATCACAGAAGAGAAAGAAGAGAGAATGGAACTGAGGAGACAGGATGTTCAAAGGGGGAATAGAAGAAATGACTAGGACCTGAAACTGCAGAAAGAGTGTAAAGATTAAAGAGAGGTCATATAGATAACCACTGCTTCTCCTTCTTTCAAAGGTATCTCATCTTTTTCATTGGGTTTGTTGGTTTTTTTTAATCTCCCTGTCTTCTTAGTCAGGCAGCACTTTTTGTATTTACACCAATTGCATGTTGTGTTACATGTTCTTAACATTTGTTGTTTCAAGCAGTTTGCAATACGACCTTAGGGGAGGTTTAAGGTTTTATAGCAACCTTTTACCTACACACCACCTCTGCTCAGGAAACTTCCAGTTCATTCCTGCCATGACTGAAATGCTGCATGATAGCATCTTTGCAAAGCCTTCAGAAGCAGCACAGGGCCAACAGCATCTTATTGCTTCTCAGTTAGCATTTTCTCAAAGTCAGTTTAATCCCACATATTTAGTGCTGTAAGCAAGCAATTTCAGAAAATTAAATTGGAATTTCCCTATGTGTTTATGACATGGCAGTAATGATGGATTTTTATTTGTAGTTAAATATTTTCCTGCAGTGTTTACTAATTAAACATTCAAGGCACACAGGAGAAGTGATTGTGAGCTTGACTGAAAGCCACATGAAGGGAGAAAATTTCATTGATTCAGCTGTGCTTTAGAATTGATAAAACCAGTCCAGAGAACGATTTGTGAATAAATGCATGCATTTCACTAGTACACTGGAAGTGGGAACTCCTGCTTTTAGGGACAGGAACAGTTACAAAACACTGAACTCCTAAACAGTTTATAGATAGAGCTCTTAACAGTTGTGTTCAACAGAAGGATATACTGTAAATGTATTACTTGAGGCTACCATGCGGACAGACTGCATATAATCCAGGCAATGAAATATGCCATGTGTGATGGATGTCATATGAATAGGACTAGTCTGGCAATAACACATCCCTTAAAGCTGAGCTCCATGAATTATTATAAGGGTAGAAGTGAGGCTCACTAACAGGAGTAAGCCTAAAGCTAATGCTACTGACAACATGTAATTTTGACTAGAAATATTACCTATGAGCAGAAAGCTATGGTCTCTTTCCCATCAAAAACTACCATTTTCATTTTGAAAAAAAATAGGAAAAAAATCTAATGTGTTTTTAGCTTTTTATCATTCATGAATGAGAAAGAAAAACAATAGGAAAATCATAAAATCATAGAGTCATTAAGGATGGAAAAGATCAAGTAGTCCAACAGTCAACCCAGCACCACCACCATGTTCAACACTAAAGTACGTCCTCTGGTGCCCTACCCACATGTTTTGAACACTTCCAGGGATGATGGCTCCAACACTTCCTTGGACAGCCTGTTCCAATGCCTTACAACCCTTTCTAGAATTTTTTCCCAATATCCAATCTAAACCTCCCCTGGCACAACTCAAGGCCATTTCCTGTTGTCCTGTCACTTGTTATGTAGGAGAAGAGACCAACCTCCACCTCTCTACACCCTCCTTTCAGGTAGTTGTAGAGAGCGATAAGGTCTCCCCTGAGCCTGTTTTTTCTCCAGACTAAACAACCTCAGCTCCCTCAGTTGCTCCTCATCAGACTTGTGCTCCAGCCCCTTCACCAGCTCTGTTTCCCTTCTCTGGAGTCACTCCAGCATCTCAAATAAATCTAAATTAAAAGTAAAGCCAATTTGTTGCCAAGTGGTCAGTAGTACAAACAGTCCTATATGTGTAGTGATAATGGACTTGCTCTCTTGTCAGGAAATTGAAGAAATTTTTAAGTGTCCCTTAAGTTTACCCTGTAAAATCATAATCATGTGTTCTCATAACTAGCAGGGATCCAACAGCAGAAATGATGACAAGAACATATTTTCAGGGAAGTGGAATACTTAAAGAGTAAGGTGCTTACTACTATTTCCTCCGACCATCTTGACTTCCTCCTGCAACTCTCCTGCAGCTGCTCCTCTTGTGATCCCAAGGAGCTTGTTCCAGTGCCATGAGAAAGCACTGCAGCAGGTACTCTGCAGCTCAGACAGGCGAGAGGCACTCCAACATCATTACCCAGGTCTGGTTTATGACAGGATAAGCTTTTATCTCTTAGGGTCAGGTCTTTTAACCCAGCTAAATAGTTTCAACACAGGACAGTGTGTGGAAAGCAGAGCTCTATGCTGCTTCTACACTCTTGCAGTGCTCCAGCCAGCACAGGCTCCACACCAGGTCTGGCTGCACTGAGCTGCCCATGACACCAAGGAAAACCAGTCCCATCCACCAGGAGAGCCCTGAGCTCTTTGTGTCAGCGGCTCTCAGTGGCATAGTGTAACCATGTCAGAGTGTAATAAAATCTGTGGAAAAGTTTTCTGAAAGAATGGAGTCAGGCAACAGAATAATTTTGTTCCAAGAAGTCTGCATGACATAGCGGCTAAAGTTAAGTTTTACAGCTTTTATTTGACATAGAAGTGGCTGTCATGCAGAAAATGTATCTTCTCTTTTCCTGAAATATTTTTATTGCAAAATCTGTTATTCAGCATTTGTTGGTCAAAAAGTGGATTCATATGCTTTCTCATTAGCTCTTGCACACTTCCTAAGCAAACAGTAAAAGTTAAAGGCTGGCAGTTCAGTATTGTTTATTGTCACATGGGGTTGTGTCAGTTGGAGAACGTGATGAAGAGAAATACAATAGTGTACACTTGAAAAGGGGAAATCAAGAAGAAAATGCAATCCAAGAGTTTCATTTCAGCATTGTCAAATGTCTTTTTGAGTCAATGTCTTTTGGCACTGGCAAGACACTAATTCGAGCTCTTCTGGCACAATGAGACACAGTATCATTGGTTACAACAGATGTAGCCCTTGAAAACAGGGCAAAACAGAAAAAGAAGTCAGGAAGTAGTGAGCACTCAGAACATAGCAGCTTGAATTCATCAGAGTACAAACACAATGCCATCATATCACTGCCTAGATCAGAAGAGAAACCTAACCATGATTTCTAGTACCCTGCAGGTATGACAATACATTCTTTTCTTCTTACAGCTTAACCCCTGCATAGTAACAATCCCCAAAAAACAGTGAAAGCATAGGAGCCAGACCAAACTAAATTACCCACCACTTGCTTTAGGTCATAAAAGCAATCTTTCAATCAAGTCTTAATTGAAAAATTAAAATGTTTCCACACCAGAAGTTCTAATGACACTGTCTATTCATTGACATTTTTAATTTTGCATGTCATGCTAGTAAAGTTGGGATTGGGAAATGACAGGAAATAAAACGGTTGCTTGCTTTTTTTTTCAAGATTTATACACTCACAAAAGTAAGACCTTGAATTAATAAACTTTCAAATAAAGAAAATACAATTGCATGCTATTGCGTAAGATATTTTAAGTCCTTACAGTACAGAACATTGTATGAACAGCCTTCCTTTATGTAGCTGAACAATCTTACACCTTTGCTTATTGAAGCAACCAGCATCTTCAATGCCTATACTTTGACACGCTTTGACAAAAACTTGAGGTTTTTTTCTTCTAATTTTGTCCAGACAGAGGAAGTTAATACGGATTTAAATTTTGAATAAGAAATTCTTTTGCTCTGTCTCTTTTTCAAGAAGTCTGCATTTCTCTCACCATTTTCAACCTAAAAGTCAAAACAGATACAGTACTCTAAAGTCCTGCCTTTGAAAATTATACTCAGGTGTTACCAGTTCAACGTAGCTTCAGGTTCTATTGGAAATCCCCTTAAAAATTTGAAAATCTTCCCTGTCAAGATTTTCACCTCTCACCTGTTTGAAGAAAACCTTCCAGAATTCTGATGCTGGGAAGAAAAAAAACACCTACATTTGAATTTTGCATATGGTAAGTATTCCTATCTGATTACTTTTCTGATTTTCTTGTATTCTAGGGTAATGGTGCTGGCAATAATAGTTGTTATATAAGAGTTGCATCCAAAAACTCCAAGCAAACTGCTTGTTATCTTTTGAACAACTGCTCGATCATTGACAATAGCTACACATACCATTTTGTGTTCATCAGAAGTTCTTTTAGTTTAAAATTAACAGAGTAAAGAAGAAAACCTAAAAAAAAATCCCAAAGCAACAATAAAACAAAAAAAACCCACAAAAACCAAAACAACCAATGGTTAAATAACTGGAGAATATATAAAAAACTGGGTAAGGAATTACTCAGATAATATAAGGCAAGTAATAAAGACTCACTATGGAAAATTTATGTAGAACATCATATACATCGTTCACAAGAGAAATTTATAGCTACCTGTTGAATTTGTATTTTTTAAAATGCCACAACTGGAACAGTTTCTTTCCTCAGGGGCTTACAAGCTAATAGAAAAAGAAAGTACTGTTATCACCGTGCTTTAGGTGGAATAATCATTAGCAGTTTAAGAATTAAAACACTGGTCTCCTGACTCCTAACCTACTGCTCTAGTTTGAAGACATTTCTTTCTCTCAACAAATCAGCTGAGACATTTTAGTAAAGACTGAGCTGGTACCAGTGAGGACTAAATACCACAATCATTATATGATATTTGGCAAACTTCTGGGACACATAAGTTTTCTGATATTTACAACAGGCTGTTTCAGGCTGAAAATTTTTATGCCAATAAAAATTTTGCTGTAATTAGTGCCAACTGTTATTTTATTGAGTTCTGGTGAAGTTTTGGTAACAGAGTGCAATACATTAATATCTTACCTTATCAACAGGGTTAGTATCTTTATGTAGGCTTTGGAGGATTAGCTACATTTTTTACTGTTTCTCTAAATTTGGTTTATTCACTGTAGCTCTAACCGTGAAATTACTTAGCTGAGCTATAGATCAATCACTTTGAATTATATTCTCAACTCTACATTTTGATTTAATTACCTTGCATTTAAAAAACATACAAATTTATAATAGATGTTACCTGACAACTTCTTAGAGGAACTGGCTGTGAATAACCACAAAGTCTTTCACAAGTCCTTTCAACTTTTTTCTGTGATGCCTTTAATGAACTCTAAGATGGTCTGACAGGCAATGAGATCATGGCCTGCTGGGTTGATCAGTATTGTCTTACTGTATTGTTTTATCCCTTGGAAAACTCATCTCTCTTTCCTAAGCACATGCTGTTTCTTATTTACAATAGAAAATGAAGAAGTTTGTGTAAAAGTTTCTGCTAAGAAAAAAACTTTAAAAAATTAATCATGGCTCTAGTTCCCCACATGGAAACTCTTATTTCATGTTGAGAATATCTCTGAATAGAAGGAAAATAATTTAATTTGTGCAAAGCACTCCGCTGATGTGGAGTTCACCTGAAGCGTTCATAGCCAACAGATAGAATCAGAACATGTTTTATCTGCTCTGGTTTAGACTGCAGAGTGAAATGAATCACATCTTACAACTGGCTCACTGCTGGTTCTGAGTGCAGTCAAGACAACCAGATCAAATACAGGCTTCTGGGTTGTAGACATCTGAGGTTGGATGAGATGAGCTTCGCGCACAGGCCTCACAGGAGAGCCTGATGTGGAACAGCTGCTCTGCAGTGACACCTTGGCCTATTTAGACAGGCACCTTTATTTAATCTGGAAATCCCTTTGAGGAAGAGACCATTTTCTGACTTGGAATTTGTATTGCACTTGCAATCAAAAGGTTCTCTCATGACAGGCAAGATGGTAATACCTTGTCCCATAATAAAAAAGCTGATCAATACCCCTTATAGACTTATGATGGTATGTTCATAGATTCATTGTAACTACAATGATTTATTAGCATGTATTTAAGCATTTTGTTCATTTTCCTTAGTTTTATATTTGGAATGCAGTTACATATAATTCTGCCTGGAAAGTGAAATGACCGTGTAGCAAACAGTATTGGTCTAACCTTGTCTGCAGTGCACCAGACAAATACTGAAATTCTGGCTCCCTTAAAGTCAAAAGTAAGTCTGTCTTTGACTTTGGCGGCAACAGAATTTCATGTAAGAAGTCCTGAATCCAGTATATAATACAGATATGAGAATAAAATTCCCATTATCATCTATCAGCATTTCTCACAAAGTGCACACTGAGGCATTGTCACTCAAAAGGGAATTAGAAAAGGTGACTAAAAGGAACAATTTTATGAGAAACAATATTGTTAAACATGCATACAAAGTAAGGTATGTATTACTGGTCTCTAGTTTAGATAAAAGAGCTTTTCCATTGTCTTTTTTTGACACTGCCTCTCTTTTGCTCATCTGTTTTACTGCCTCCTCATGCTGCCTGTATGAATTAATCATTCTAATTTTAATCAATTTGCCATCTATGCTTCTCTGTGCAGAGTTTACCTCCCTCCATAAAAACACTTAGATCAGAAAGAATATTATTTCTATCATGTTATGAGAGGTCAGGGTTACAAATGATCAAGCCACATATATTTTCCCCTAATTTAAAGAGTTTTAGCAGGCATAAAAAGCTATTCCCTCTCTCTGACCAGGTTGTTTTGGTTTTTTTCTCAAGATTTCATTGGTTTGACTTAATTTTTACATTATTTCAACTGTAGCTGCTAATGTTGGTAAAAAGAAAGGAGAATGGGGTCCACTGGATACAGAGTGCTGTGATAAAAAATAGGGGATTTACCTGTTCAGTGTGTTTTTTGATATCTAGGGTTAATGTCTCCCTGAAGTCATCTGCAGGGGAAATTATAATCAATAGACAAGATGTTGTGACTTGACTGGATTGGGGAAATGTGCTTTACTGGTTTTGTGACAGTAATTATTAGGAAATGGAGACAAAATGGAGGAACAGAAAATACACAAACAAAGAAAACCAGCTGATGGTAATACAAAAATTATTCTGTTGTATTGCTGATGCAAACATGGAGAGGGTTATCTTAAAGTCCCAACCATATTGCACACAGCCAACCCCCAGCACTGGTTTTCTGACCTCACCTAAGCTTGCCATCGTTCTGCTTTGTGTGCAGGGAAACAAGGCATCAGGATCCAATTTTTTCTGTTATGTTCTTTTTGATTGTGAACCACAGGTCCTGTCCTGTAGCTGGGTCTGTAAGTCACCACTTGGGAGTGGTTAAGATATTCTAACAAGCTGATGCAGCTATCAGACCTAACTTCTATAGCTTAGGTCATAAAGAAAAACTAGTACTAGCAGGCCCTATCGGTGCCTGAGGAGGTATATCCAGACTATGTTACAGGCATGATAAAGAAGGTGGACAAACCAGGAAAGTCCTTTGGTTGCTATCCAAGATCATGATCATCTGATGTGGTACTGGGAATCATCTGATGAGCTGCCCAAAGGATCAGATGATGAGTGGGGATGAAGAAGGAGTGGGAGAGGTCATCTGATAGAAGTTATATAAAGGTTCCTCAGGGGCTATTTTCGAAAACCAAAAGGGACTGCTTATAGGATCTAATTGTTCTGAGAGATGACACAGATGTCAAGGAAAAGCTTGATCCCACTTTGCTGCATCATGTGATGAGTTCACAGGCAAGACTGTGGTTGGGGTGGAAAAGCAGTGTTCATCTAGTCTTTATATTCATTGGGATTCTGGGGAATTCTGTCGAGTGGTCAAACATCTATACAGAAACACAGAAAGAAACTCTGTCAGGCCTGTGGCATTTTGGCAGTTAGGAAAACCCCCCAAACCTGCCATTATGTGCAGGTGAGAGGTACAATCCTAAAGGCTAAGCTTAGAGGGTGCTGGTGGGGAGGTAAACGTAAGGAATGGTCTGTGCTAACACAAGTAAGGAGACCCTGAAGGTATGCAGGATAATCAGGATCCCAGGATGACTGGACTTGAGGTCTCACCTCTGTGGTAAATAACCTTGGACCAAAAGAAACAGGCTGGAGTCTATTTGGACCAAAGGAAATCCCAAGGGTTCAAAAGCAGCACTCTGGCTGAAATACATCACAGGGCTCTCAAAAAGCAGAGAGTATAATAGCCTCTATAATTTATGGTAGCACTTATTTAAGTAATTAACTCTTATCTGAGTTCACTAAAACTTCCTGAAATTGTTCTCTTGTTCTGTGAGAAGTCTTACATCCTATGATATAATTTGACTCTCCAGGGTCTTTCTTTGCAGAACTTAGAAAAAAAAAAAAAAGAGGTCTTTACTCATCTTGTAATCTACCTGAGTATGTTTCCACGTTCAACTCAATATGCTTGTTTTTAAAGCTAGAGATTTTTTTAATGATTTCCAGTAAGATGTAGGCTCCACACTGCCTCAATTTAATTTGAAACAGACAGTTTGCTATCTTTTTTTTTTTAAGCCTCCAGAGCTATGCCCCAGCAAGTCTATATATTAGATTGCAAGCATCCAAGAAGAGGGAAATAAATTGTATTTGTTTTAGTAAACAGTAACATGCTCAGGCATAAAAGCAGAAATAAGAATTAAAGAAGTAAATTCATTAGAATACTCAGTTCTACTTTTCTTATCTGTATTAAACTGATGTTCACCTCTAGAAAACATGAATTTGTCTTATATAATAAGATAATGCTGTTTTCCAAAGTGGTGAATTTCTTGGTTGCTCATAATTGTAGTACCACATTGTTACCTCAAATAATTTCTAAAGCAACCATTAACTTACAAGACTCTTTCCTATGTGTACTATTTTTCTAAAATGAAGTACTATCTTCCCTCTCCTACTCCTCAAAATGTACCATGACTTCTATCAATTATAAACAAATACTAAAGGACTAGAGTTGTGTTTAAAAAATCAAAATTCCTAGGGAAAAAACTGACCCACTAAGATTCATAAACAGTGGAGATGATGAAAGCACAATCAGGGGTTTGCATCAAACTCTAACCCCTCTTTGTTTGCAGCCCCAGCTTTTCACATTTTGCTACTATCTTCTAGCAGGCACTTCAGCATGGGATTACATGTTTGCACATGTTATTCTGCTTATTTAATTGTAATGCATTAATGTTTACAATACTTTAAATATACAGAACCAGGTATGGGGAGAGAACCTGTATGTGTATATTTTAAATAGTTATGCTTGATTTCACAGTTTCAATTAGCATTATGAGATAGGCATGTTATTCACAAGTGATATAGCCATGAGACATGCAAGTATTCCTAAACAAGGGCTGACACAACCTTTGTGAACTCCTGTCTTAAATGTGTCATTGCTTTAGAAACTTTTTTAGCCATTCAGGAAAAAAAATCTACTATTGTTAAGTGACCCTAGTGCACCTTAAGCAGGACTCAGAAGGACCTGAAGTGAATGAATTTCTGAACAGGTCATAAACATGAGGAAAAAAAATCTTTTTTTTTTAAAGGATAATTCTTAGCTGTCTATGAAAAGAAGTTGATTTTAACTTTAGTTCCTGAGGTGAACTCTGGATTGTGGCAGTTGTAAGTGAAATATTTTCAGACCAATGAACACAGGTAGATATAGTCAGAGAAGATGAACTGAGAGCTTGTGGTTAAAAATGCTATTACACTCTGCTTAAAAAAATCTTGAGACTTGAAACACTTGGTATTTCAGCCTGCCATGGTCCTGTAAAAAGAACAGAAGTTATGCAGATTAAAACACACATCTATTGCGTACTGTGCAAGGCCTTTGTCCCAACTATTTTGCAGTGCAAGATTGTTCCCAAGAGCCAGTGTCTTTTATCTAATCTGTCCAATCTACCTGCAGAGGGTAGGGTCTCTGCCCGATTTTCAGCACAAAACTTTCCATGACCCAGCAACCATCGATGCCTCAATCTTTTTTTCCCTATTAAACCCCTTTTTGTAGTCTGCACTGGCTTCAAGACACGCACGCAATCTTACACTGATCAAACTCTTTCCATATAGTCTGTGCTAATCTTAACAACATGATGTCATCCAAACACCGCAGTATTTGTGAAACATGTTTTAATATTCTAGATCTTTTGATCTTGTCTCATAAATCAATCCCTTCATCTCCTTAATTATTTTAATTGCTCTTTTTAAAATTCCCTTCAGTGTAATTTTCTAACAGGAAGATTCCCAAAAAATATCCCAGGCATGACCTAGTTAAGTATCATGTACAGAGCAGTCATGCCAAAGAAGCGGAAGAGAAAGTCTATTAGTTCCTTCCTCAGCAATGGGATCCTTCACATGGAGGCTTAAATTCTGTGGGCTTTGTTATTATGCTTTTCTGTAAAAAAATGTAATTGGTTGAACTGAACACAAGGCGTTGCTCCCATTGAAGAGAGCAAAAATCAATCCAGAAAGTTCCTTTATGGAATAAAGTAACTGAAACCACTCCAGCTGCCACCAGCAATGGTGAGAGATGTAAGAGATTTTAAAGTGTAGGGATTTTCCTGGCTGTCTAATGGCAGCTGCATGTTCAGAAAAAAGAATGGTAGAGAGTTCAAAGCAGCAAAAAACCACTAATTTTGGTTAAAGAAAAAAAAGTCATGGCACTAAGAAAAATAAGAATTCCTGATGGAATGGCAACAAGGGTACACAAGCCACTCAAAGAGAACTTTGTAATCCCCTGTAATATCCAGGATTGAATCAAAGATGTTGAATGGGAATCTGCAAAGCCATATATTTTAGCTAATTAATCATTAAAAAAAGCCTCTCATGCATGAGTTGTCTCAAATGAACAACAGCTGATGAAAATGTAGTTACTACAGAACTGCAGATGTCTGTGCTTCCTCTGATGCGTATCTCCAGAGAACATTTTTGCTTTGCTCAGAGTGTCTGTGTGGAACTATAGCTGTTCAAAACAAGGATACTGTAAATTTGCCCTGAAAAAACCCCACCTTATTCCAAGTGAATAGAAATAATCACGGTAGCACATTGGATTACACAATAACAATTACTTGTAAATCTCTTAATTTAATTGTGGAATCATGTGAAACCACGGCATGGCATTGTGCAAACCTGCTCTCAATCCTGCAATAAAATTAAAGGAACCAAGAGCTGGCAAAGCTCATAGGAACCGACAGTCAAATATCTTCCCCTGTACTTGGCACTGGTGAGGCCACACCTCGAGTACTGTGTCCAGTTCTGGGTCCCTCAATTCAGGAAGGACACTGAGGTGCTGAAGCAGGTCCAGAGAAGGGCAACAGAGTTGGTGAAGGATCTGGAGCACAAGTCCTATGAGGAGCGGCTGAGGGAGCTGTGGTTGTTTATCCTGAAGAGGAGGAGGCTCAAGGGTGACCTTATCACTCTCTACAACTCCCTTGAAAGGAGGTCGTAGCCAGGTGGGGATCAATGTCTTTTCCCAGGTAACCAGAGACAGGACGAGAGGATACAGTCTTAAGCCGCACCAGGGGAGGTTTAGGTTGGATATCAGGAGGAATTTCTTTACAGAAAGGGTGATTAGACACTGGAATGGGCTGCCCAGGGAGGTGGTGGAGTCACTGTCCCTGGAGGTGTTTATGCAAAATCTGGTACTCAGTGCCATGCTCTGGTTGACGTGGTGGTGTGTTTGGTCATAGGTTGGACTTGGTGACCTCAGAGGTCTTTTTCAACCTAACCGATTCTGTGATTTTGTGATTCAGTGACCAGTTCTGTAGTTAACTGCTTCTGCACACTATTTTTCTGGGTTTGTAGCTGCACGTGGTTAGTGTAATCTTTGCCTTCAGCACGCTGTTTTACAGTTACCCGTTAGAAAAGAAAAAATGACTTTAAATAAAAGGCCTTTCAGAAGCCCTGATGGTGGTCCCTTTGCAGAAGGCTGGCGGGCCCTCCCCGTGTCCCTCCCCGGGCAGCAGGTGAGGTGCAGCAGCCCGAGGCCACCATTGCTGCCGCCGCCGGCATCGGTCTGCGGCCTCAGCGCCAGGACACCACTGCGGGACTTCACCGGGCAGTGCGACCAGCATCCCAAAGGCCTCCCCAGGCTATTTTTCGGACGCCCAGCCGCGGCCCAGCCCCAGGGGATGCCGATCGACCGCTTCCCTCCCGCCGCTCCGCTGCGGTCCCGCCCCGCCGGCCCGGCCCCGCCCCGCCGCCGCTCCCCCCCCGCGGCGCCGCCGCAGCCCCGCGCGCATATAGGGCCGCTCCGCCGCACGGGCCGCGCCGTCGCCGCCGCTCCAGGCATGGCACAGGGCTCTACCTCACTATGGCAGCAGCAGCGCGGCACAGCACCCTGGACTTCCTGCTCGGCGCCACAGGTATCGGCGGCGCAGGAAGGCGGGGAGAGGGGCGCGACCCTTCCCCCCCGTGGCGGGGTCTCCCCGCGGCCCCGCCGGGGAAGCGCCGCGTCCTCCCGCCCTGCCGGCCCCGCGCGGGCGCCGCCTCCCCCCGCGGGCCTTTCTCCGCGCCCCCGCGGGGCCGGGCGTGCCCGCGGTACCCGCCGCTGTCCCCGCGGGCAGGCGGGCGGCCCGGCGCGGCCTCCTGCCCCGAGCCCGCCGCGCTGGGGGCAGCTCGGCATGGGGAGGGCGGACGTGCGGGTGCCCCCGGGCCGGGCGATCCCCGTGGCGGCCCCAGGGCGCGCTCTCCCCGCGGGGGCAGGGGAGGCGGGCGGGAAGTGCCGCGCCGCGGGCCCGCAGGGGTGGGGGGAAGGAAGGAGGGCCTGTCTATGTGCGAGTGGCCGGGCCGGGGCTCCCCGCGGAGCCGCCCCCGCACCGCGCTGGAGGCGGTGGGGATAAAGTGGCTCTCGGCTCCCGCCGGGCGGTGCGGGATTGCCGGGTCACTGCGGTGCCGCTCGGACGCGTGGAGGGAGCGATTGGCGCTGGAGCCGCGGGCTGTGGCAGGGCCTGAGCCCGTGGGGGTCTGTAGGGAGCACGTTCGGGCCGGGAACCGCGGCGACAGCCGCGTTCCTGAGGGGCCGGGATGTGTGGACAGGTTTGATGGGGGAAGGGGGGAGCTGCCGTGGGCGCCAAAGCGGCTCAGTGAGTGCTGAGCAAGGCCGCGGGCTCGGTCTGGCCTTCCCGCCCCCGGTCTGGCCTGGTGTGTCGAACCCCTTTCTCTCTCCCTTTTTGGAGGGAGGGAGGTGTGAAGGCAGTTCCCTGCATCTACAGACAAAATCTATTAATAGATTGATTTGAGAAAGAGAGGTTCCTGAGCGCAGGGGCTTTGCTGCGTGCTGTGCCCTTTGTGGCATTGCTGTGTGTGCACTTCAGAAAGCCAGGAGCTGGGAGGGGAAGGTAATAGTGGAACTGTTCCCAAGCAGTGCACTTTAGGGTACTGTAGTGTGTTTCACAGTGAAAATCTTGCAGTTTCCATTTTACAGAGAGATTTTTGTAGAGCAACTCAGCCACTCAAATGATGATCCAATGGTCAATGAGGTAGTTCTGCTGTCCTCTTTGCACCTTGTGCTTGACTGACCTAGCGTGAACAGAATTAGGAAGCTAAACCAGTATAAAAATTATATTTGTAGATACCACACAGCCCCCTCAACAAGCTCTTTGCCTGTGTAGTTCCCTGGACTATCGCAGGTTCAAGAGTTACATCAATGACTGGCTTCTGCAGAAGAGTCAGAATTGCTAGGGATAAAAGTGGGACTAGATGTATTGCAAATAAGCCACGGGTATGGTGGCTGTTCTGTTATATAAAAAACAATGCCATTAATTAATGTGGTAACGATCATAATTATTGTCTTGGCCTTGGATAGGCTTTTCTATTCCATTTCCCTTTACTTTTGAAGATATTGATTGTGTCCTTCTCTGACCAAGATGGATGTGCCTAAATAGGTGTGGGTTGATGGACCGACTGTGGAAGTGTTGCCATGTAGATCAAAGGAGGGAAGAAGGCTTTTTCCCTTCTTATGTTTGGCTCAGCACAACAGACATCATCAGTGAAATGTGAAGAACTTTCTTCCACCCGTGACAGCTTGGAAGTTGGCTTGTAGTTTTTATGTGGGCTTTTTACTCTTGTCTAGTGTTTATGGCCCAAAGCATGAAGAGTTGTTTCAATAGGCAAAATGGGTGAATGTACATGTGTAGTTTATGTTACAGCGTTTGAATGCTGGAACATGGATTGTCCAGTAGTTGAGGTTTCTGCTGCAAATTATGTGGGCAATAAAAGTTCTGAATAGTCTGGAATTACCTGAAATGGCATTTAGTAAAATTAAATGTGTGGTTTTGGACCTTCAGATCTTGTGAGAATAATACATTATTTCTAGATCTCAGCTGAATCTGTTGCTGAATCTCTATGTTTGCATTCTGGAGAAGGCAAAATCTGTGAATTTGGTAAATGCACGCTCCTCCCTCTGCAAAACATTAGCTGTGTCCTGATTTTTTTGACAAATATGTATTTTTGGGTAGATATAACTGTTAAAGTTGCCAGCTTATCCTGGGATCGTAGGAAGTTAAAGATCACCTATTTCCAATGCCTCTGCCATGGGCAGGGACACCTTCTACTAGGTCAGGTTGCCCAGAGCCCCATCCAACCTGTCCTTGAACACCTCCAGGAATGGGGCATCCACAGCTTCTCTGGGCATTCTATCCCAGTGCCTCACCACCCTCACAATAAAGAATTTCTTCCTGATATCTAACCTAAACCTGTTCTCTGTTTGAAGCCATTCCCCCTTGTCCTGTCACTCCAGGTAAATAGTCCCTCTCCAGATTTCTTGTAAATTCCCTTCAGGTACTTGGAAGGCTGCAATTAGGTCACCTCAAAGCCTTCTCTTTTCCAGACTGAACAATCCCAATTTTCTCAGTCTTTCCCTATAGAAGAGATGCTCCATCCCTCTGATCTTGGTGACCCTCCTCTGGACCCTCTGGAATTGCTCCAACAGGTCATTGTGCTTCCTGTGATGGGGACTCTGGAGCTGAACACAGTATTCCAGGTGGGGGCCTCACCAGGGCAGACTAGAGGGGCAGAATCCCCTCTCTCACCTGCTGGCCATGCTGCTTTGGATGCAGCCCAGGGCATGGTTTGTTTCTGGGCTGCAGGCTCCCATTGCTGGGTCATGTCCAGCCTCTCCTCCACCAGCAGCCCCATGTCCTTCTCATCATGGCTGCTCTGGATCTGTTCATCCCCCAGCCTGGATTGATACCGGGATTTGCCTCGACCCAGGTGCAGCACCTTGCACTTGGTCTTGCTTAAACCTCATGGGCCCACTTCTTGAGCTTGTCCAGGTCCCTCTGGATGGCATCCTGTCCTTCTGGTATGGCAGCCTCAGCACTCAGCTTACTGTCATCTGCAAACTTGCTGAGGGTTCACTCCCTTTGTCTGTCACTAATAAAGATATTAAATAACACTAGGTCCAGTACAAACCCCTGAGGGGGACACCACTTGTCACTGATGTCCATTGGGACTCTGAGCCATTGATCACTGCCTCCTGGATGTGACAGTCCAACCACTTTCATATCCACGCATTGAATCCTCCTCTCTCTAATTTAGAGAGAAGGATATTGTGATGGACTGTGTCAAAGGTTTTACAGGAGTCCAGGTAAATGACATCTGGACTTGTAGGAAGGAAGACTTTAGGTTATGAAAGCAAGTTTGAACAATAGTTTGTTTCATTGCAACACATCTTGAAATAACTGCACATGGTTATGATGGCACTTCTTAAGAATCTGCTTGTATGAGTTGTTATAGGTGGTTGAAGTAATTTGTATATGTTTCTTGGTGTTCACTTTTAACATAGCAGCTATCTGAAGGCTTCAGTGTTACTGTTGAACATCAGGACTGAACATGACTGTTAAGGGTGGGATAGTATTTCTGAGATGTTATTTTCTGTGATCTGTTTATTACTTTGTTCTCTGTTATGTGTGACTTGTCTTCATCCTCAGTCTTTTGAGGTTCTCTGTGAGTAAAGGAGGGAGGCTGTCTTTGGGTGGCAGTGAAAGGATCTGGAGGGCACAGCTCTGCATGAGGAAGATGGGATTTTGTCATGTGGTAATTTATTAATGTGTTGATCAGGTGCAATTATTTGCTAGTAACTGCCTGTGCTGCAGAAGGTGCAGGTTCTGCTGGGTTGTTCTCACTGTCTGACTTACTTGGCACATGACAAACCCCTTCAATAACAGCTTTGCTTTCTTCAGGCAGTCCAGTTCTCTGGGACTATTGGGATTGTGGTGCATTCTTTAGGATTCCAGTGTGTACAAAGCAAGGATCTTGGGAATGATAACTGTCACATTAGGCATTTCTTAGTATTTGCCATCATCACTTCCATAAGGTGGTTGGAAATACTGAGAGAGGTCAGCAGTGTCAATAAAAACATGGATCTGAGGGGTCAGAGGACAAAACAGGTCCTCTTGTGTTGGTTTAAGGTGGGGAGGAACACAACCCTGTCTCGGGAATGGGGCTGCATGAGCTGAGTGAGGCCATGTACTTCTGTTAAAAGCTGCCAAGTTTTTTCAAACTTTAAAAAATTTATTGAAGTATGGTACAAAAATGTATTAGTCAAAAGAAGAAAGGCACTTTTGCCTGTCTATATAACTGTCAGTTAAATATAAGCAAGGTTGAATCTCTGATAGCTGGATAGTGTAGCCTGACTTTTGGTGATGGTCTTCTCAAGAGCTGATTAAATTAGCAACGGTACAGCTCAACCCTTTGAGCAGAAATATCTTATCTGTGACCCGGGAGATAAACAGACAACTTTAGCAAGCAAACAGTATAGTGTTCTCTATTCTAAAATACAGGAAGACTACTTTAACATTTATGGTCACAGATAGATGGCCTTCCTTAATTGGGGTGTAGAAGGCCTTAATTGTGTATTTTTTCATTCAAAGGGATGAATTTGAGACTCCTCAAGTTATTTATTTTAAGGACTTTATTATGAAAGTATGTAGATACTTGATGCCTTAGACCTGGATTGATTTTAGATATACTATATGTTGTAAATCTGCTTGTACATGGGAGCGTTCCTGTCCATGCATAAATGTCATATAAGCTTAGTTTTCTTGGTTGTTGAGTATTGAATTGATCAGTGTTCTTCACGTTTCTCTAAGGGTGGGAGTGGAGATAATATGGAGACTCTTGGGAGATTTGGGTTCTTTTGTTTGCCTCAGAAAGCTGCTTTGAAAAGACATTTAGTTGGAAATTAGTTTTAACTGTCTGCAGGTTTACTCTTTGGGATTATTGTTGGGGGGTTATATATAATTAATGATATGGTGGCACAGACAGTTCTGCTGATGATATTCAGGGCCAGGGCACAGATGAGTGAGCTGGTGGAGGGGGGCAGTGATGACCTGAGCTGGCACAGTTGCTGAAACAAATTCATACAAAACTCTTGTATGAATTAGCACATGATGGGAATGTTGGGGTTGGAGTGCAGGTAAGGCAATCCTTGAATTCTTAAGAAAAATGATAAGTTGATGTGTGTGCACATGATCTGTTTTTCCTCAAATGTTTTTGTGGAGATAGAAGCCCCTTTTGTGGGCTGAGCGTGCTCTGTCAGTGGCTTTGTTCCTGTCTATAGAGTCCACTGCACATTCTGAATCTGCGCGAGGAAAGAATTTTAAGATGTTCTAAGTTAGTCTCTTAGATATTCTTTCAGTATTGAAGTTTTTACTTAGGCTTTCAAATTGTTATATATTTGAACCGCGTGCACTTCAACCAGTATTTTCATTCTTGTCTTTGTTTTGATTGGAAGCGTTGATGTTCTTCATAGAGCAGTACCACAGTTTTGTGGTACTTGTTTTTGGCTGTGCTAATCTAAATTTTTGGAGGGGAGAAAGTAGACAAGGTTGAGCTTTGCATCCCTTTGAGAAGCCTTGTTAGTTGAGTTTCCTCACTTGAAGGACTAATTAAAAAAATACCTTTCTGAAGGGATGATTTCCCAGAAAGAGGAGTGTTTAAGAGAACTAGATGAGGAGGAGGAGTGCTGTATAGGCTTTTTCTTATGACCATCTCTGAAATCTCTACCTGAATTTCTCTCTGAAAACTCTATATGAGTTCAGTTGCTCATGTGCTTTGAGCTTTATTGTGCTGTAGTAAAGACGATTTGGAGTTGATACTGGGTTTGGTTTATTTAGCAGATAATCAGCAGTTTTAGCTGTTGAGTCATGTTTCATCCCATACTAAGCATGGAAATATCAGAGAAAGCAGAAGAGATGGCTGGCATTGAAAAGTTGGTGTTTTTCTTGAAGACTTGCAGGGTTGTTATTCAAGTAAGTCAAGCTCGTGTATGAAGGAGAAGGGCTTAAACTAATACTAAGTACTTGGAAATTGCTAAGATAGAGAAACCTCATCAATAAAATCTTTGAGCACTTAGCTATATAGAGATTTTTAATTTCATGTTCTCTGTGATGGGTGCTTTTTTTGCCTAATGTACTAGAGATGCTGGGGCTTTGTTTTTCTTATGAGGCAAATTTTGGCAGGAGCTGACTGCAGTTAGCTTTAAAAACACGTTAAGTATATTTGAACATGTTGTGGGGCAATGGCATCTCTGATCCTTGTAACTAAATTTGACTGGTTCTGTCAAGTATTGAATTGTCTGAAGTGCTGAAACATCTGATTACAGTGATAACGTGCAGATAATATGCTTATCTCTTCACCTTAGTGATTTAGGGTATGCTAGCAAAATGTGCTGACTCCTTGACTGTGATGTGTATGCAAAGACCATGTAAATAAAGATTAAACAAGACCCAAGTAAATGTCTCTGGACTTGCAACCTTGGCTAAGGGTGTGTTCAGGAGTGGGTCTGTTCTAGTTATGTTCCCTTAGCAGCCTCCTGGAGTGGTGTGGAGTCGGCCTGTGCTTTTGGCTGGGCTGTTCTGAGCCGAGCCCTGCAGGTCTCCACAGCCTAGTTCTGACAGGTCTGGACTGAGAACTGGCCTGCTGTGTGTCAGAGCACAAATGGGGCTTGTCAGGAGGTGTTAATACAGGAATTAATAGCTTTCCATTTTTAGTAGTAAGGACTGCTATGAACTCATTCCCTGCTTTAGTTGGTTTCTAGTTTTGAAGATTAAAATGCTTCATGACTGGAACTTTGAAAATATAATTATCTGATTCTCCAACATGACGTTGAATTTTCAATGGCTGCTTGCTGAGACCTGAAGGAGCTGTCACCTGCAGAGGTGGAGGTTAGCAGCATGGGGGATATTTTTCATGAGGGTCCGATTAGAGGCTGCTGGGCAAATTCCTGCAGGAAATGAAGACTGCTTTTGACACATCAGTATTTCCCATTTCAGGTACACTTCTCTGACTATGCTTTTTAAATAGCAAAATCCTTGGAAGGAGAGGAAGGTACATATGACAAGTACTAATGACTTTTCTTAATGTTTCTAAAGGATGGTCAGGCGCTAGGTGATGAAAATAGCTTGAAAGATGTAAGTGAACAGGAGAGCTGGCATTACTTAGGCATGCTGAAGTTCTGTTACCAATGCATTTTGTCCTTTCTTTTCTTTTTCTTTTTGAATGGAAGGGCTGCAGATATTTCTGCCGGTGCTAAGATTCAGAATGTGAACAGTCTTTTTATGCCAGATGATGGACTTGAGTTTATGCATTAGTGAGAGAGACAAGTGAGGTTAGTGGAGTTGAGGCATTGAAACCACATTTGTTGATATTAAGGCTCAAGCTACCCATCATAAGAAGGAGGTTTTCTGAGTGCATAAATACTCTGTGTAAAGGTGGTATGCCAAAATTACATGTGAGAATGTTAGTTCACAAATACCTTTGGTTTACCTCTTGGCCTACTGCTCAGCTCTGATAATCTGTTGAGGTGAAGAGTTACAAGAAGTTTAATGAAATGATGTCTTTCCATAGCAAAGTTAGACTTGACTAAACAGTAAGTCTGAAAGAGTATATTGTGAGACTTAGATGCTTAAAAGGTAAAAGATACTGTTTGTGGGTTGTTCAGAACAGTGTGATAAATATTTCATGTCATCTAAGCAAATGTTGCTTCTGTATTAAAGAACAGTGACCTTGTATAAAGTGAAAAAACCTTTAAGACTCTTACAGGGTAAAATAGCAATTAGGGAAAGGAAAAAGTTAAAAGCTTTTTTAACTAAACTTTTGTGTGAATACTGAACAGCAGTGAGACTTTTGGAATGCAAAGCCACTGTTAATTGTGGAAGCCTAAAATGTTTTTTTCTTTCAGAGTTACTAGAGAGTGGCAAGACTTTGTGATCTGTTGTGCACCATTCCAGAAGATAAGCATTTAAAGAGTTGGTAACTGTGATAGGATGTCTCATCATAACTAGCTGCAATTAGATGCAAGGTATAGAAAAACTATTTTAAAGCATGTATTTTATCAAATAAAAAAGGAAATAATTTGTAAATGTCAGGGTGAACAGGAGAGACTTTTTAAACATTCTTTAACTCTGCATGTGATTATTGTGAAAGATATAGTAACCTGGCAGTTCTTTTCTCCTCTTTTTGACTTTTTTTTTTTTTTGAAGGGGCAGTACTCAAATAGCTGCTTCTTCAGAGTTGTCCTGGCTGTCAGAATTTGACATGCTTGGTGTCTTAAACTTGTTTTATAGAATGTTCTTGTGGGACTTGTCCTCACTAACTGAAAAATATAATATGGTCCCTCAAGTGCTTCCAGCAGCAATGAGAGTCTTCTAAAAGTTTTGCCAAAAACTAAGAAGGAAAAACCCCTCTTATAGTTTCTTGTGGTGGATTGTTTTTAATCTTCTGTAGTGCACTGTGCTGCAGAAGTCATCAGGAATGAGCCTTCAGATACTGATGAATCCACAAGCAGAGGGACCCTGTATTTGTGCAGTAAGCAAGCCAGGACAAGTATGTTTGCAGTGGTTGATTTCCCAAGTAACTCTCAAGCAGAGCCGTTTGGTTCACTGTATAACCATCATTTTTAGTTGAATTCTTGCTAGTGTTTTAAGTAATGTGTTCCTGACTTTGGGTTGTTTGGTTTTTTTTTTTTTTTTGGTTGGTTGGTTGGTTTTTTTGGTAGTTACATAGGAAAGGCTACAGATTGTGTCTGTGTAGCTGTGTTCTCTTTACATTAACATGGGAGACTTGGACAAAGATTATTCCATATTCCATAAAGGTGGTACATGACTGTATGAGCTGTCTTAGAAAGTGTGTTTGTGTGCTAGTGTCATCTGAAAGCCCCTCCTATATATTTTGTTACTTTGGTCACCCTTATTAGAAAGTTGTAGTGTCTTTTGAAACTATAAGAAAAAGTTTAACTTTAAAAAGGTGATCTTGGGAAAGCTGAAGTAGCTTTTCTTTTTTTCCCCTTGTGTTTTTTTCCCTGTGTTTCCACAAATCTAATTCTGGTGAGTGGCAGAAGAAACACCAATCATCTTTGTGAGATTCTTGCCATGTGGGGAAGATCAGGGAAGAAGGTGGGTATAGATTTTGGAAGGTGTGTGGTACTCTTTATTCAGAACCCTGTTTCTTATTGATATGTGACCTTCCAAAAAAATTATTTTCTTGATGCATCTGAGCAAAAAATCTGAGACTGAAAGAAAATCAATATCACTATCTTCAAAAGAGCAAGAGGAAAGATTCAATCAACTTCATCTTGATGATTCCTGGGAAAGTGATGGAGTAAGTCTTGGAAACTATTTTCAAACCTCTTGAGGACTTGAAAGTGGACATAGCTGACATTACTTTCCAAAGGGGAGGTCATGCCTTGCCCACCTGCTAGCATTCTGTGGTCAAAAGGTTGGATAGTGATTGCTGTTAATCTAGACTTTAGTAGGACTTGCCATGCTTTCCAGTAACATCTTCATGGACTATGTGGTGAAGTACAATTTAGAGAAATCTAAAATGAGGTGGATTGAAAACTGATCTGCTGGGCCCACCCAAGAAGTGAGCAGCAACTGAAGTCCACTGTTGTGCCATGTCCCTAAGCACCATGCCAAATGTCTAAAAATATATATACTAATATATATAAAAAATACCTGATGAGGCGACTGGAGAAGCTGAAGTTTCCTCATTGGTGCCCTACGACAGGACAAGAGGCAGTGGGCACAAATCGAAACACATGAAGCTTGGTCTGAACGTGTACTGGATATGCTGTATATCTAGCATATCTATATCTAGATAGCTACCTGACCTGGCTGTGCCAGAAGGATGCACACAGAAAGATGTCTTAAGTAGAAAAATTGAATGTCAGGGAAGAGGCTTTCAGAAATACTGCACTGAAAAGTTCTAGTGTTTGGCAGAGAGCTTTGTTATCTCATGTGGGTTCGTGTTTTTTGTGTGTTCCTCTTGGCAACGTGAACTAACATAAGGGTGGTAGTGCAGGGGAAGAGAGAGGGTTGAATTCTCCTGTTTGTGGTTGGGTTTCTTTAATACTTTGAGAACTCATTCTGATTAACGATTGTTTTACTCATAATTTCCCAAAGGACATTTGGGTGAAGAGTGACTTAGATTGGCTGTGGTGAATATGTGGATGTGACAGTAAGTTCATGCTCTTCCTGTTGTGACACAGTATAGCTGGTTTTGCCTGTATTCACTAGTTTTGCTTGTATTCACTATGTATCTGGAAATCCTTAAGAGTAGGAGTGTTGAAGGTGTTCTGTGGAAACTCTTTAGGAAAAAGCAGCCTCTGCTCTTAACCTTGTGTAATACACAATGACATGGAGTAAGTGCACTGGAAAACTTGATCTGTTTTCTCATGGATGAGTGAATAGTAGGTAACTATTTCCACTTGATGGCCCCTTTGCGCCTGATGCATGATTTGTTGACTTCTGTGTATAAATGGGTATAATGAGGATGATCCTCACAGGTGAAATTTGATTGAAAGGAATAATTTTAGTATAGTTTTCTGCTTCCTTCTGTTTTCTGCTTTTGCAGAGCTGGCAAGGACAAAACAAAGGATTTTTCCTGTGTGTGTGTGTCTGGGTTCTGATGGGAGACTTTCGAACTTAATACCCGGGAGGTGTTTGTTGCTAAGGCCAATTGTTTTTCATTTACATGTGTTAATATGTCAGGAAAAAGCTACTGCTTTGTTTTGGGCAGTAATGAAAGCAGGAGCTTTGGAGTGTGCTCCGAGGGGGGTACTTTGATTCTTGTGAGGCACGGGGTTATTTTGTTCTTGAAGGATAGGGACCTCTTTAGGCAACTGTTGGTTTTCCAAGTTCTTAGTTGAGCCAGTGTCTGTTTCAAACAACAGTGTTCTCTGTGCACTCATTTTCCATGCAGGCAGATCCTTTTAGCTAGGACAAAAGGAGTACAGTTCTGAAGTTTTAAGAAAAAGATTGCTATGGAGGTGGTTGGTGACTAAATGATAACCAGTTATCTGCAAGTTATGTATTGCTCTATCCTCTCATGTACGGTGGAGAGGGGAAGCTTGTAGGATGGGGCTGTTGGCTTTCCATAAACTACTGTGACTTTTAGCTCTCCATTTGTTTTAGTGCCTAAAAGAAAGCTAGGGCATGTAAAGTACAGGCACAGGAGCCTGAAGCTTTTCCTTGACTCTGGATTTTAAAATTTATGAACAATTTGCTCACTAAACATTTCTGCAGCACACCTCTAATTCTGCAGGTTTTTTATGATTAAGATTGAGATACAATATTGGCATTGGAAAAATGCCTTGGATTAGTTTGAGTGAGATCCTCTGTACACCTATAACCTGGTGTCTGTATTTCTAGTAAATGGTGGTGGAGGGAGGCACTGTGAGTGGCATAACTTGACTCTGATGGGCTCAGTGCCAGTGCAGTCAGGTGTGCTGCTGTAGCAGGCTGGAGGCACAGTCTCCTGCTGCTCTTCTTGAACTGCCCCTGGGACCTCACCTGCTTAGAAATTAATCTCTTTCAGGTGTGCTCCCTTTGTCATTTGTACCTGACACTTCCCCCTTGGTCTCTGTGTATTTCCTTTTCCTGTGATATTTTTTGAGAATTGGAGTTGCCTGTGTGC
This sequence comes from Chiroxiphia lanceolata, assembly GCF_009829145.1. NCBI lineage: Eukaryota > Metazoa > Chordata > Aves > Passeriformes > Pipridae > Chiroxiphia > Chiroxiphia lanceolata. Next base: position 14,629,460 of record NC_045638.1, on the reverse strand, counting down.
AAGAATGTCAGACTTGAATAACACAGCAATTTATTATAGTGAAACAATATACCAGCCATTCAGGTTGCTGTTTGCTATTATCATATTCTGCATTTTGTCTCCTAATGTGTGCTAACTCCTTAAGGTATTCTTAACGAAGCATTTAATTTGATTTTTGTTTTCTTTACCTTTCTCTATTGAAAATGTAGCTACCAAGGGAAAAATGCATCAAATGCAGAAGCATATATAAGTGCTTTGATGTGTCCTATTATTTTGGTTATGTTACATTCTCACTTGTTAAAGGAAATTATGTAAAATCAGAGTAAGAAAAATTTGGAGTTGGAAATAGTGTGAATATTTTCAAATGAGAGCTAATCTGTTCCCACTGCTTACTAAGATTATCGTTATCTGGTATGAGGATGTCTCCAACTAGAATAATCTGGCTCAATAGCAGATTACTTGAGCTCCTTGTTGGAGTATCTGGGTGAAACTAGCTGGTGTTTTGCATGAGGCCGGCCTGGATGCTTACAGTAACTCTGAACTTTGAAAGCTCTCATGTTCACAGATTACTCTCAGGTAATGGCTGCTTTGCTGCTCAGATGTCAGAGGAGTGTTTGCAACTGCTGTGAATCATCTCTTGCGTGTGCTGGGATTCAAAAACTTTCTGGCTAAACTGGGTGTTAATTCTCCTGAAAAATATGTGTATCTCAAATATTATACAGTGTTTTTTGTTTTTGTTCTCTACAGTTGAAACTCCAGGCATTTGTCATTTCTTCTACCAAATAATTATCAAATACTTAAAACAGTATTTCATTCTTGGTAACTGGAGTTTGTTTCCTTTGTTCCCGAATAGAAGAAATAGTAATAACTACTTGAATAAACATTTTGATGTAGATTCAAAGGTGTTCCTATTGTTCTAGTCATCATTGTCCTTTTTGCTTATCAATGTTTGATCAAGCATATCTGAGCTGGGAGTGAGGCGGTGGTAAGTGGATTTGAGTGAGAGATCCTGAGATTGCTGAAACTTCCTGATGCCTTTGAGCAACCACTTGTGCCTCGGACACTTTATAAAGGAGTTTCCAACTTGGGAGAATTAATTATCCCTCCAAGGCAAATCTTGTGTGGTATAACTAAAAAGAGACCTGATGAAAGAGCATGTTGTTTTAATTTCCTAAAGTTAATAGCATAATAGGAAGACCTTAATCAAGCTTGTGCCTGGGTGCTTAGCAAAGAAATCTGCTGCTGAATGATGAGCAGGTTGTGAGGGATTGGTGTGTTCATGAAGCAGAAAAATATCAGTGATGTTTGTCCTGCAGCATCTACCAGGATACACCTCACAGGAATCCTTGAAGCTGTTGAAAACAGGCTAAATGTGGCATGAGCACTTCAGTTCTTCCACTCTATTCTCCGTCTTACTATGTCTTGCAGGAGCTGTGGAAGTGAGGTGTTCTGGGGTTTGGTTGCATACTAGTTCAACTTGGATTTCATGCTATTTTACTGCCCTGGAAGGGTATTGTATGCATTATTAAACTGAGTTCTTGTTTAACATTGTTATGGTGGTGACTTAAGAAGTAAGGAAGGGACAGAAATGAGTATATGTCTTGGAAAAGGTGAGGGAGAAGGCAAAGAAGTGGGGCGAGGAAACAAATGCGAGGCAGAAAGAGTGAACCACGTCTGAAGTGACAAATTCTTTGTGAGTGTATCGGCCTTGGAGCAGCTGCTCCTGTCCTCTCCTGAATGAGCACTGATGCCTGCCAGAAACTGCAGGTTTAAAGTGTGCATTGCAAAGTTCCTGTCCCAGTGCAAAGCTGCAGAGATTAGAATCAGTTTAAGAACTGTGGCTTTTAATTATGGCCTCACTTCATCTATGCTTTTGATGTCTGAAAACAGTGTTGACTTGATTGTTGGCCCACTGTAACCACGGTTATTGGGCAGACAAGCTGTGTATTCTGAGCCTTAATTATTGCCTGTACCTGATGCTGGATTGGAAGCCTGAAAACTTACTGGTACAAATGATGCAGAATTTTACAGGAAGGTGGGGGGGGAGTAAAAATCTTCATAGTGGTAGTGGACTCTGTGGTGTTTCATCAGTTGTGAGACTGAGAAGGGGCCAGCAGTTAAATTGTTTACTGCTGTCTGACAGAATTTGTTTCTGTTGGTTCTGTTTTCCCTTAATTTACCACATGGGGAATTAATGAGTGAGGAACAAAAGGTGAAAAGTAAATATGTATCTTAAAACATGCATCAAGATCAGATAGTTTGGGCAATGAGAAGCAAAGCCTTTCCATTTCTATTAAATATCCTTGACTGTTGAGGAATTGGTTTGCTCTTGACTTTGTTTGAGGAAGATTAAAGTAAACACTTTATCTGTTACTTCAGTCTGTCTGGTTAAAACATCCGGGGGTAATTGAGTCCAGGGTTTACAGATGGGCAAACATAAGTTTCAGGTAATCAGATTTTTAGCTTAGTCTGCTGTGGAGTTTCACAGAGATGATAGATGAGCTAAATTTGGATTTATTTGGTATGGGCTTTTTTGTTTCTTTGTAGCTGGTACAACTCAATAGCATCCCAGAAACTTGCTGATTATGTCTGCAGGCTACACTTACTAGTTTTCAATGTATTCCCTGCATTTTGGAGGCAGGAATTAAAACAAAATAATTATTTTGGGAATAACTCTTTAGTAAAGTTGTGGTGGGGAAGAATGTCTGTGCTAAAACATTGGGCTATTAGCTGTGCCTCCATAATGTGGCTGTGCCAGATGGTTTCTCTGATAGAGTGACTCTAAATCCTGGTTATGTTACTGACATATTACATGACCATAGTGGTTTAGATCTGTGTTCGTGAAGCAAAAATTATGATACTTGCCTCACTCGGACAGCCTGTAGATAATTACTTTGTTAGGTCTCTTCACTGACATGACAGTCCTTCCAGTTTTGTTCCTCTTCTGGTAAGTGCAGCCTTACCAATATCCTCCATGACCTCTTACCTTGTTGATTCTGAAGTAAATAGGCAAAACTTGTGATTTATTTTTGAGACACTTGTTTGGAGAATCTAAAGTAGTTATAATGAACAATGTTGTGGGTAAAAAAACCCCACAAAACTCTGTACAGCAAACTTGAGGCTTCTGAAATCATTATGTTCTGACTGAAGAAATGTCTTTATAGACAGATCATGAGCTTGGTTTTGAAGATAATTGCCAGAGTAACCTCAGTTATTTCCAAGTGAGTTTTTGTGTGCTTTTCTGAGAGATCTCTTCTGTAGCATCAGGAAGATTTCAACTGGAGACCTTCACTGACCTGGATGTTAAAAATGGATGTTTCTGTAGGGATAGAGGGAATAGATTGGTTTACCCTCTCTAGTTTTCAATGCCTTTTTAGTTTCCCTGTCCTACAGCTCAGCATTTTTTCAAACTTTTGTGTCAGTTCTGTGGTTTCTTTTTGGGATTGTTTGTGTTTTAAATGATTTTAAAAGTAATTATATGAGTAAGGACTTGTCTGAATTGTGATACAGAAGGTGACCAACAGTAATCATAAAGTACTATTACTACATCCATAGTAGATAACTACTTCTGCTTTGGTGTGAAAACTGATTTTAAAAGAAAACTGTTTGGATCCCCATGCAATGGGAAACATCTCTGGGGATAGAGAGAGAAAATAAATGAAGGATGTTGTTCAAATGGTGCTCAGATATTAATCCAGGCTGCCAGAAAAAACTGCTCAGCCTTTAAAGGAAGGCAGAAGTGACTTGAGTGGAAAATCCTTACTGATTATATTTCTCTTAATCTTGCAGCTGATTGCAATGCCGTTCTTAAAGCTCTACAGCCCATTTTTCAGGAGCAGGGAATGACAGAAACAGTTCATAACTGGGAAGACCATGGTTATTTAGCAACCTACATCAAAAAAAATGGCAGGTGAGTGGATTTTATCCCTGTAGATTATATTCCCCACTGTCCTCCCTTACAATATTTATTTCTCCTTGTGTTGGGTTTCCTGGGGTGTTGACAGGGCAAGCTGTTGCTATGAAGTAGCTAAAATAAAACAAACTGTTTATAATCTAGAGTATGTCATCTTGCAGTTTGGATATCAGAACAGTTGAACTGGCCAGTCTGGTCTGTACCACAGTGTGGTGTCTTGGTCTCAGGACCAGTCCTTCCAGATGCAGGACAGCTCAAGTCAGATGTATTTGTAATTCTTCTGGCCTCAAAATGTCTAAATATGTTCTAGTCTAACCTTAGCATGTGAATAATGAAACCTTTCTGTCCCTGTTTTGTTGTGTGTTCAAATGCTATATTCTATACTTCAAGTTATCAAGCAGCTACTGAAATAACTAACAGCATGATAAGGGTGATTGGTGTCATTAGTGACACATTAAGCTCAGTCTGCTGGGGCAAACAGGTGAGAAAAACCACATTCACTTTATTTCCTGATACTGCTTTACAGTGTGAGGGTTAGTTGATTATGGTTCCATTAATCTGTGAACTACCATAATTTTATTGCACTTCATTTGTTTATAGTTGTTCAATTACTTCTTCAAGTCCATTGTGGCAGTTGCTGCTTTTGGTTTTTTTTTTCTTTTTGTGATTGGATTTGGGATTGTTGTTGTTGTTGTTTTTTAATCTCTACTTACTTTGTTCTCCAGGATTGAAGTTAAGCTAAATAAGCTTTAATTTTTTGGCTATCTTCTGCTGGCTGTTCGGTTAAGTAGCTCATTTGGCCACATTCGTAACATACGAGAACTGCGAAGGATTCTTAAGTTCTCTTTGTAATAAGAGAGAACAGGTATCTCTAGAAGGAAAATCATATCCTAGGTGTGTGTTTTGCCTGCTAGAATTTGTCTCTGTATTTACTGTGTTTGAACATATTTGTATGTACATCTTCATATCTATCTATTTTATATATATAAAATAGTTTAGAGAACTACACTGGCAAGCTTGGGACCCAAATTAAGGTAACAAGTAAGCTGATGTGAGTTTAGTCTTATGTTTATCATTCCCAGTTGTGCTCCATTAAGTGCTTGGTATAGTTCAGTTAGCTTTTTCAATGTGGCACTGGCTTTTTCTGATTTAAATTATTTGTTTTCTATACTTGATGTACCTAGAAAACCTTGTTACTTATATCTTGTTTTTGCATAGCCTTGCTTATTCTGTCTTTGTTACATGTGCTTTTGTATTCTTCCTAAATAATTCCAGTTCTGGATAACCTTTTGTTTCTGAGGTCAGTGAAAAGATAGCAAAATTTACGACTCTGGTGCTATCCTTCCTCTATCCTTACTTGGTTAAGCTTGTAATTAATTCTCCTAAAAAAATAATGTCCAGGATATACAACCTCTGAACAAATTAAAGATAAAATACTAAAAGTAAAAAAGCCTTAGAAGATTTAAAGGTTGGCTTTCTTTAACTACATAGACTTTATTTGCTTTCCTGTGTTTCCTTGAGTTTGAAAGTGACATGAGATGTGAATTCTCAAACTGGGTTTCCCCATTGCCAACTCATCTGATCATTCCCCTTAAGAGGACAGCTCCTTCTAAAGGAACAGTGTCCAGAGTTAAAGTTATCTGTCTTTTGACGTGTTCCAGGAACTGTCTAGAGAACAGACTTTCATTATCTAACTTTCCCAGGAGGTAGTTCAACTGGCACATGGAAACATCTCTGAGAAAAAGGTCCTTATGAAACTCTAAATTTTAAAATATCTAACTTGATTTCTCTTACTGCACTACCAACTGGAAATACTTGTTGCTGCAAATTCCATTGTCTTTGTCAAGTGCTGGAGTATAATACTATTGAATGTGTGAAGGGAAAGAAGATGTCAAAGTTGATTTCTGTGTGTAGGAAGGGTAGGGAGTAATTAATGGGAGAGACAAACCAGTGCACTGGTGTACAGTGCTCTCATGGATACAGAGGAGTTGGTCAAGTTGCCGGTTTCCCTGGTAAAGCACAGACCACATATGGATAACCTTATTGCTCTGAGTTTAGGCTTGGCAATGTATTGGAGAACTATAAATTAATGAAATCTACCTTTGTTCAGTTTTTAGTTGCTTCAGAACTGTCCTCATGTGGATAGCATCCTGTTCTCCTCACTTCCCCCCAGTGCCCTACCATGCTGTTTCCTGAAAGCCATGTGGAATAGATGAGCTTCAGCAATTGCTGAGCTCTGGGACAGATTTCTGAGTGGGTTATTTCCTGTGTGTTTTGCTTTCATTAACCTTGTACTTTCCAGCATTGTGGCACTTTGAATAGTCCAGCTTTTCACTATGCAGCTAAATGCAGCCTTTTTTCCACCAGAGAATGGTTCATGATATTCTTACTGTGAGAGGGTGAAGATGGGGAAAGTGGGCCTAGTGGGCTTCCTGTCGGGAAAGGGAAGGGTCTGTTTTGTTGGGGTGTGGTTCTGTATGCCCCTGGCCATTGTTTACTGTTGAGCTTCTAAGAGAAGCTATCCAGGAGAGCATGCTAAACATAATGAAGAAGGTTTGGGATACAGCCTCGAAACTGAAGACTGAAGAACAAGAGTGCATGGAAGAACTGAATATTAATGAGAGAGCTCCTTGCAAATAAACAATTCTTTTTCTAATGCAGTATTAAATGTAAATTAATAAAGTGGTTATTGCTTCCTCTTGGTATATTCATTGCTGGCTGAGTTCCAGTGCACACTGTATTTATCTTCCTTGAAAATTGCCCTCTTTAACCAGCACCACTACAGACAGTAAGTTGTCCAGCTAAAGTACCTTCTGTGCTTTGCCAGCCCCATTGAACTGGTCTGGGGAATGCATGTGCAGGAGAACTTTGAGTTTTGGGACCTCAGCAATTTTGTTCCATGTGGTTACAGAAACGGTGTATACCTTTTTTACCAGAAAAATGCTGTTTAAGGTTGCCTTAATGTAGTTTGTTTGTATTTGTTTGTTGTTTCAGTTAACTGAAATAAATGAAGGTGTAAACCCATGAAACCTAATAGACTGGACGGTTAAACCCTGCAAAACAAACACATTTCATGAGTTGTACGAATGAACTGATGAGCACATATAGGTTTTGATACTAGCTAAAGAGGCTTTATTGTAATACTAGCACATTTGTCTGCTTTTTATCTTAGTGACTTCAAATGTCATACATTTTAAATTAACATAAAAATATTACCTGACACAACTAGGAAGAAATTAGCCAGCTCATGCAGATTTTTCCTCTTCCCTTCAAAACAGAAGTAGCTCATAATAAAAACTCAAAAAAATTGTGATGAGGAGTAGGTATGTCATGAGCAGTTTCCTCTAGGGATGGCTAGTTGTAACTTGTGACAAGTTCCAGAGGATGAAACACGCAGGAGTTGATGTTCAGTGTGAGTAGGGGGTTTGTGAGTATGTGCACATAAACAGACTTAGCCAGCCAAACGTGACTGAGCCATTGCTAGGCAAAGATGCACAGCTGATATAACAAGTTGGGCACTAATCCCTGGAAAAAAATGTTTGAGGCGAGGATAGTAATATATTGCTAAACAGTGTCTACACTCCAAAGTCTGCAGAGATAACCCCCACAGCCTGCAGTGTGCCCCGTGCTGGAGTGTTGAACTGTGGGCACTGCTCTTGACAAAACTTTTTCTCTGACACGTGAACATCCCCATGGAGGGCTTTGGTCGTGAAACGAATTGGAGCTGATTTGGGGATTAAGACATGCTTTCCTCTTGTCATTACCGAAGCAACAGATCCCTGTTCTCCTTTGTCCAAAGCTAAGCAAGCAAAAGTCACATGTGGCAACTCTACCTGGTCCATTTACTTGGTGATTTACTCTGACAAAGGACCTAATTGAGGGAGGTCCAGCTGAAAACTTTTACTAAGGGGGTTGTCGACACAAGGCTCTAGAGTCGGGCAGGAAAGGGGTCACTTGAGCCACTCAAGTTCTTGTCTGTAGGGGTGGGGATGGATACACCTCTCTGCTTTGCCACCTGCCTTGCCTGAAGCTGCTTGGGGAACAGTTGCACATGCAGGAGAGGAGCTCTGTGTCTGAGTTTTGGGGCCCCAGCAGTCTTGTTTTGCTGAATCAGTTTCCAGATCACTTTCAGAATGTTTTCAGGGTCCCATTAAGCAACATGCTTTTACTGAAGTGCCACTTATCTCCCTTGCATAGGACAGTTAAAAGTTTGGTTTAAAGAAATGTGAAGTTTTTATTTCATTTAATGTATATAGTACTTTGTATAGAGTCATAGTGCCCAGTATATTTTAAAAGATTAACAGGAGTTGTTAAAGTTAGGGCAAGGGGAAAAAAATCATTAAAATATAGTATTAAGAAGATACCAATTTCCAAGTACTAGCTTTAATATCATCACTGCTTGTGAGCAAGTGTTCTTCTGTTACGCTGTGTACACCCACCAGGGTTCTTCTTTCCTCTGTGCATCTGTGCCCCCTCTTTTGTCATATTCTACCTGGAAGATCTTCAAAAACACACAAAACCTGAACCTTGAGTCATTGTTTCTGCAGTAGAAGACTGTCTTTTAGAAAAGCTTTGATCTCCTCTATACACATACCCATATTTAATTTCTGTTCTGTGTCTAAATTCTTGTTTAGAAAAGTGTAATCCTACTGGTGTTTGACTTCACTGTTCACAACAGTGCAAGATATACCCAGTTGAATTTGGTTTGTATGTCAGATGATGAGGAATATGTTAACGCTGTGAAGGGAGGGGTGAGTGTGTTTACTTTTTTCTTTTCTGTGTTAGTCTTTTGCTAACCACTCTGTATGCTAGTCAGCATATTTTAAAGGAGCAGGATGAACATTCCTTAGCTCTTTGTTTCAGGCTAAAATGTTGTAGTTTATTCATGTGGTTACCCAGAGTGTAAAAATGAGCTGAAGAATGGGAATTAGTTGGTAGGAATCAGCAACAGTTTAAAACTGTTGTAGCTTTCATTTGTTTAATTTTCTTATTTTGTAAAAAGAGAACAGAATAATGGTGTAGTGAAAAAAATGATTGCTTTGTTCCTTGAGGTCCCTAAGTGCTTTGTAATTAAGGTGAACACTTTAAAAAAATGCTTTAAAGAAACAGTGTTGTGACTTTTAAAAAATTTTTCTTATTTCCTGGTATAAGCAGATTTTCGTTTTCTTCCTCATTGAGTAGTTTGACAGTTGATGATGCTTTTACTAGCAAGTTATTTTTCAAATACTTGAATTATTTAGTGTGTTTTATAGAAAACTCAAAGTTAGTGCCAGCAGATAAAACTTTGATGGGTAAAGAGGAATTTGTAGGCACCTGTCTGTCTGTCCAGTTCTCTTCTTTGGGTAGAGTGCTCTTGGGAAGTCCTTTCTCAAATACATGGGATTGCAGTTTTTCTTACTCCTCAGTACAAGTGACTAACGTAGGATATATGTTTTGGCTTAGAATGTGTTGATCTTTCTGCTTCTAGTTCTTTTTAATAAAGAGGACGCTCATCCAAGGCCTTTCTCTGTTTCAAGCAGTTACTTTTTCATTTGTGCAGTTGGGAATTATTTGTTAACATCCAGTGTTCCCTGTTCAGGTGCTAAGACGGAGCACTCCAGACTCAGCACTCAACAGAAGTTGTTGCTGTTGTTGACACTTGTTTGCATACAAGCACAAAAACCTTGAGCACTGCCTTAGAAGTGGCTCCTGTGCAGGAGCAACAAGTGGAACCTTGTTACAGTAGGGGCTGCTTTTCAGAGGCAATTTCCTTGCCTAATGGAAAGGAAGAAGATACCTCTTCACTGAGCTTTTTTCCTCACTGCTTTTATGAAAGTACATGCAAGCACGCACCAAAAGTGTGGCAGTGTTCTATTTTAAAACAAGAATTATATTTTTCAGAAAGACGAGGAAGGAGGGAAGACTTTTGAGGAAAACTTCATTTTTCATATTTTTCCCCCTCATTTGGATTCTAAAGTGGTCTTTGCTGTATTTTTATAGGTAGAAAATGGAAACAGTATTATCATTGTTCTTAAGAACCCTCTTCCACATATTAAAAGAGCTGCTGTTGCTGCAAACCTGCGTTCACATGCATTCTGCCCAGCAGACAAATGTAATTGTAACAAAAGCCAGCATAGTCTTTGCTCTCTGCTAATTGAAGCTAGTAAGTCTTTTGTGGGTTCAGCTTTGGCCTGCTGCTGCTGCCTTAATACTACTAGACTGGTCACTTCTGAGTACACTTGTACTGTTTGCTGCCTGTTTAAATCTTTGCAGGCATTTTAGCTTACTTTTCAGCTAAGTGTCTTACAATGAAGGTGTAACCAATCTGAATCTGTATTGCCTTTTGAGAATTTTGAATTTCATTCAGGTTTCTTTTACTACAAATTAACTGTCTGAGAATACCAACTAGACACTTGGAACTTGAATCTTTGTCCCACTACACTGCTCCAGCCTGGTGCCAGCCTTTTCATCTCTTATCCCCCTGCCCCAGATATCAGGACCCTGCTATTCTGGTAGAGGGAACAATTTGATGAAATGAGTGATGGTTCTGCAGTGTTACTGTCTCTGTATTCTAATGCTGTCATCTCCCTTAATAAATCTGAAGTTCTGTGGTTGTGCTTTTTTAGAGCAACTCTCCCCTCTGCCTCTCCTTGTCTCTCACCCCAAAGCAGAGGCAGTAACATCCCTTACTGAGGAGCTCATGCCATCACAGGGGCAGCGAAGACCGTGTCCGCTGTCAAATCTTATGACAAGTATGGAATTCTTGTAGGAAAGGAATTTAAAAGAGAAGTTGAGTCATGGGACAATCAATCTGTTGCTCGTTTGTGCCAACAGCAACTTCTGGAATATGGGAATAAACTGATAAAAAGCTTTTGAACAGTGGAAATATTTCTGACACTGTGCCAGTTTTCAGGGAATTTGATAACAGTGCTGTCTCATGAACTGCATGTACTCATTTGTGCCTGTAGTGCCACAGCTTGAGAGCCTGGAGCATGTCTAGGGACTTGACAAGAAATGTCCATTTTTGCTGTGAATGGTTGTGTCCAAAGTGTGCTGGACTGACCAGTACTTCCATCTAGTGAACTCTACTCTTTTGTCTTTTTCTCCTTTAGAAAAAAACCAGAAGATGCTGTCTCCTGGAGTCTTGTAATAAAGCTGTTTGTTCTTACACTTATGCCTGTGGGGTTTTTTTGTTGTGTGTTACACATCCCCAAATAAACCTGTTGACATGAAAGTGATGTAAACAGAGTCCTGGTAGGCTTTTGTGTTCCCTAACCAAAATCTCTTGTCAGAAGAGCACCCTGTGGGCAAGCTCTGGGGTTGGGGGAGGATCACTCGATGATGACAGTCTGTGGGCACTGGGGTGAGGGAAGCACAGTGGGCAAGTACATGTTGTACAGAAACATCTTTCCTCCTGAAGGCAAGACCTGTGTGTACAGTCCTGAGGAAAGCCTCAGCCTCCTCAGACTCACCTTCTGAAGAGAAGAGGATGACGGTAGCTTCTCTACCAACTGCAGACACATCACAGCTCCAGCTTGCTGCTGTTTTCGTTCTTATATTGCTTCAGTGAGTTTCATAATATGGTCATTTTACAAAAATTATGATCTTCAGATAACACATAATATTCAGGGTTTTATCTCTGATTGCAGCTAAGGGCCAAGGTTTCCAGCACCACGGGAGAGGGTGTTCATAGTGAGGCTGACAGTTTACAAAAGGAGTTCTGGAAGGGACAAAAAAAGATGGGAGTGGTGGGGAGCTGGGAGGTCATCTAAACTTTTTGTCATAGCAAGAGTTGGTTTGTGTTTTGCCTTTGAGGCTGAGTGGGGTGATAAGAGCAGACAAGGAAAGAAAGGAGCATTCAACCTTATCTGAAGTTTTTCTGTGTTGTACTAATGAACAACTATCCCTGGATACCCTTCTTTCTTTGCTCAGCTGTTTCTGTTCTCATCCCTTCCTCTGCTCTTTTTTTTCAGTGTATGTTTCCCCCTCCCTTCTTTTATGTAATCCGCTTGTAGCCTAGCTGTTTCTTTTGTCTTCTCTCCTCCCTAGGATGGAAAGGATATTGCCTCTGCTACACTGTTTTTGTTTTCTTGTGTCCTTCCCCATTGTCCTTAGCTCTTGTTTAGTTAGTTGCAAGTTCTCCAAGGTCCAGTATTTGTTTACCTAGCACTGAGCCTGGTGAAGCCTAGCTCTTTGGTCTTTAAAAGCTTCTGTAGTATAAATGATAGTAGTTTTGTCTATCTTGAGTCTGTATTCATTGATGAGAGTATGCTGCTGCAATTTCTTTGCCAGTCAAAGCCATGGTTTGCTCCAGCATGCCTATTGTTTTTCGGTCTCTCTAAATAGTTAAAAAAACCCCAAAACACCCCAAACCAACACCCCCCATGCCCTGGGAAGTGAGAAGGAAATATACAGGGGAAAGAAAGTCTCCAGTTGTTTTCTTAAGGCTTGATTTCAATTAAAAAGCCCAAACCAACGCAACACAGCTGTTCCACCAGGCCTTTACTTAAAGAGCTGAGACTATTAAGCAGTGTATCTTCCTGTTGTACCATGGTGGTTGTGGCTTAGACACCCTGTTTCACTGCCTTGCTGCCTTCTGATTTTATTAGTTGTGTAGTAATAGGCAAGTTCTTGAAACTGTTTGCTACTTAGTGACTTGCAGAGGAAGACTGGAGCTAGCACTGCCAGCAATTACAAATGCTGGAAAAAACCCTATTCATTTTGAATTTAATATAATTTTGTTTCAGATTTTCTTTCTTCACTCTGACTTTTGATAACAAATTTGTCATCACTGTCTCTCACTCTCTCTGTTGCAGTTTTGCCAATTTGAGAATTCACCCTCATGGATTAGTGTTGGTGGATCTGCAGAGCTACAACGATCATATTAAAGGAAGAGAGGAAGTTGATCAGGTATGAGTACTGCTTGTCTTATTAGACTTACCTAGCTGCATGGGGAGACCCTTCTTTTCTTCAAGTCTATCAAAATATATCTTGATAAAAGGTTTTGAAATATCAAAGTCAGTTCAAACCTGAATGCTTACAGATGAGGAACAGTAGCACCTGTTGAAGTTGCATAAACATGTCAGTGCATGCACACACACACACACACTCTTTTTTGCATGTACTGGGCCTTGTGTTCTTTGATGTAAAAGTTCTAAAGATGTGACAGCCTTGGTTAGGGCTTGGTTCTCTTTAGGTACCCAGGGCAGTGAGGGAGAAGTGATGCTCAGCCTGCAACCTGATGTATTGGTATATGACGTTTTTTCCTTCTCTATTCTGAGAGATGTGGAGCCTCTATATTCAATCTTTTTCCCCATGGAGAAAAAGAACTTCATCTTCCCTTATAAGAAGGCTCCAGACATTGGATATTGCAGGGGAATAGGCCACTGCTTTAGCAGGAATGGAACCTCAAACTTCTCATGTCCCCCTTCTGGCTCTGTTGTCCTAGGGAAAGCTAAATGCAGTGATGACAGCTGCTATAATATGCATATTCTTGCTAATAACTAGGCTAAGGGGCCAGTGAGTTACTCGTGGGCTTCTAGTGTTACATTTCAAAGCCTTTCAGTGCAGGTGCTACTTTTTATTGCCTTCCAGGTAGCCTAATTTAACAGATATTTTGCATTAAATGATCACCTACAAATTCCACCTCTTATTTGCTGTTTTTTCCAGCTTCTAAACAAAGTAGAAGAAAGAATGAAAGAACTGTTTCATGGTAATATAAAAAGGGTGAAACGGTAAGTTTGTACCTCTGTTTCTGAATGTGGTTTGTCTGCATAGTTACTAAAGATAATAAGCATATTATACTTTGCTGTACTGCACTGAATAGCCTGGAGGATGAATTTATTCATAGTTTTTTTCTTCCCAATATTTTCAAATTGTTTTATTGCAGAATTGAAGGTATTGTGTGGTTTGTCATTTTGTTAAGCTTCATCTTTGGTATTGTTACTTACAGGACAGGGATTTTTTTTTTTTTTTTTTAAGTTTGTTGCAGTGGTTGCATGAAATAATGTGAGAAAAGGCAACCAGGATGCAAGAGCAGACTGCTCTGGAAGGGCTGGGGAGCCAAGGGTGTCAGGTGAATAGGCCAAGGCATAAACTATACCCTACAGGCCACATCCCACAGCTCATGGAGAAGGTGAGCTGGACTGGTGATGGTGAGCAGGGTCAGACTCAGCTCTGTGTCTGTCAGACTGGGATGTAGTACTGAGGCAGTTCTGATGGCAGACTGGGTGTCAAGGATTGGTGAAAGACCTGTGCAGGTGGGGACATGAACCACGGGCAAGGGTTAGAGCTAAAATGGAGCTCAAGCCTACCCTGGAGGACACCTTACCCTGACAAGATTTCCTACATCTCTTTCTCTCACAACTCTGCATCTGCTATGCCTCATGGTGCTCATTGTGGGCTTGTGTGGCAAAAACCTTGGTGGAACCTGTGTGCTTAGGGACTTGCCAAGAAGATAGAAATGTTTTGTAGCAAATATTTGTAGTATAACTGATAACTGAACAATGGAGGCTTTGCAAGCCCTCTGTCAGTTTGGATTGCTTAAATTCAAGGCTAAATATTAAACTTTAAGGATTCAAATCGTGGCTTGTGACCTGCTGCTGAAATAACATTCATGCTGGACATGGCTCACGTTGTCCTTGTGGCTGATTGACACCTTGAAGCCAGGGAGCACTTACTGCAGGCATGCACTTGGTGGAAGGTGCAGTGGGTGCTTGAAGGAACAGAGAAGTGGAAATAAGTTAAGAAAACTAAAAAGCAAGTGTAAACCCAACAAGATTCAGTAAAGCCAAGGAGCAAACTATGAAATGGGAGAGCAGTTAAGCACTCTGTAACAGTTAAATACTACAACAGAAAGTAATCTGAGGCCACAAGTAAAGTGGTGGTGATTTGAAAAGTGATGTTATACCTTGAATATTGTTATTTCTCTTTAACAGTTGTGTTTAAAACAGAGAAGTGGTTATCTTGCTTTCCTTCAACCTTGTAAAGCCTCACAAGGTGCACAGTGTACAAACATAGATGATCTTGTGTATGTCTTTATGGGGGAGAAGCTTTTTGAGGATGTTTTGATACTGAAATATGATATTGGGAGTTCGTGGAATCTCTGTGATAGGAATTTCTTAAAAATGGGTCAGGACAACATCTGCCTGAAATGATATAGATCAGTTGGTTACCTTTAGTACAGGAATATGAACCTCCTAGAACAGTGTATCTGGCATGGATCTTGTCGCACACCCCTCAACGTCTTTTTTCTTTTCTTTTAATTTGTTTTGCATCCTTTCGGTGTTAGCTTCATGCATGCAGCTCCACTAGAAATAATGTAGCTGGAAAAGTTTTTCCTGCCTTTTTGTTGATTTTAGGTAGTGAGTGGATGATCTTGCTCTCACCCTGTGCTGCCATCTTGTGGCTCACTGAGGCACTGAGGAAAGATTTCTGAAACGTTTGTTGAGAATCACTGGTGAATTTAGAAGCAGCTTGTCTGTGTCTGGTGTTCTGCTACACCCTCCTTTGGAAAAAAACCCTTAACTCTTTGAAGTGTGTGCAGGAAATCTGATGAACCCTGTGCCTGCACATTTTACCTAAATGCAATCGTTTTGATCATTCAGAGTAATTTCAAATATAGTTTGTGTTTACAGGTGAAATACTGATTTGAACCAAGAACGAAAAAAACTCACAACACAAACAACAAAACAAACCAAAATCTATGCAGATGATTGAACCACTTTTAAAAAGTAATGCAGACTGTCAGCTGATATTAAGGACTGTGCTTATACAATACAGTATACAAAACCTAGCTCAGTTTGAAACACTGTAATAATTCACTTTTTGCGTTTCTCTGTGTATTAAAATGTCTCTCAGTACAACTTGAGAAGACAGGTGAGCTAAAGGAGGGAAGAGATTTTGTCATGTTTTTTTGTCTGCATTCTACTTTTGTATTGTATTTTATTTCTAGTTGAACTGATTCTTCTAAAGAGGCTGATATGTTATGTAAATTCCCTCTCTTAGAATAGAGAGAGATTCACAAGCGCATTGTAGAAGTTGTACATAAAGAAAAATCATTTATGTCATCTGTACCTTAGCAAGTTATGTATATTTATTATGTATATTTATGGCTGATAGGCTTCTTCTGTCTGTTGAGTGTTAAATGTGGCAAGTTTTCTTAGATCCCTCTTGTAAATATTATTTATTTATTATGGTGAATCCACAGAATGTTTAAAGTGGATTTCTAAAAAGATAAACATGCCAAATGTTTTGTAATCTTTTTTCTTTCTATTTCTTTCTAGGTTGCCAGCCATTTTGAGAGGAGGTGTCATTGATAGATACTGGCCCACAGCTGATGGGCGCCTGGTGGAGTATGACATAGATGAAGTTGTTTATGATGAAGATTCACCTTTTCAGAATATTAAAATTCTGCATTCAAAACAGTTTGGGAATATTCTTATCCTCAGTGGGGATGTTAGTAAGTATCATCTCATGTGAGGATCTTTTGCGTGAAAATGTTGGAAGTGTTGTTTTCTGTCCTGCTATGGCAATTTTAATAGGTGACTAAGGGTCATTGTTCTGATGCTGGGAATTATATATGCATGTACACATATATCTGTTCCTATATATTAAGTGTGTAAATCAGGAAGGCTGACCAGTGTAAAATGTAAAAAAATAACATTTCTTTTCCCAAAGTTGCTATCTTTGGTGTGGAAAGTGGCACAGCAGAATAGAAGACAGTGTTCTCTAGCAGAGCTTGCTCTACTCCTTTCTTCTGTGTGAGCTTTTTCCTGTTTGTTGCCAGTCCAGTCTCTTGAGAGTTTCTCTTTGACAGTAAAACAAGCTACTTTGTTGGTCTTCAAAACCCAATGGAATTCTAAAGAAATATGAAGAAATAGGAGCTGGAGTATGTGTGTGTATAATCCTGCTGTTGCTTTGATTCTCGGAGGGAATTACCTGGTTGGTGAGATCTAGGACAGCTGTATCTCAAACCATTTAGCTGCTTTGTTGTGAACATCTTTTGACTCTTCTTTAAAATGCCCAGCTGAACTTTTAAGTTAATCAACAGTGACTCAACCTTTAAGAGGTTTTGTATGTGGTACTTTGTGCCTGCTGATCTTTCTATTTTTGAAAGTGAACTTAGAACAAAATGGGCTACTGTTCTTTTAAGCTAGATAAGACTGCTGTTTGCTAGAAAATCTAGGCAGCAAGGAGTACACTTTGTAAAATCTCTCAGTTCTTATGTTGAAAAGTAGTGACTGTGGTAAATGAAGGATGTTGCTGCCTAGGGATAGAATACCTAATTTCACTCTAATAGCAGAGTAGTTAAGAAATTTAACTATAGCTTTTTGAAATAACTGTAACAATTCAGTTAGCTTTCTGCAACTGTTGGGGACTTCTGTGCAGATGGCAACTGAAAAGCATTGTTACAGAATACATTAGTAAGGTATTTTCTTATACAGATAGAATTATGTTAGAAATCACCAAATTAGTTATTTCATACTTCTAGCCAGAAATTTTCATCAGACTTTAATATAGAGATGAGGAATGTTGTCACAATATGCCTCAGAGAAAGGAAAGTGTACCATTGCTTTTTTACCTTCCATGGGATTTTAAAATACTGCTTTGTCTCATTTGGTTACCCTACACTTACAAGCAGAGTGGTGATTGCCAGGCAGAGGGATAGGATATGCCGTGATGTGCTGCTGCACAAAGCTTCGCCCTTGTGGCTCAGGTCTGTTGTTACAGACAAGTGTCTGCTTTGAAGGTCATGCTGAACAAGCCAGTGGAAGGCATGCTTAAGGGCCCTTCAGCAGTTGGGTGGTAATGGTCGTGTTTATGTTTCTGTGCCCGGATCCCCTGGTGTGCATCTAGGTTGCTCTCTTCAGCTGGGGTCCACAGTGGGTTTTCAAAAATGTCCTGATCTGTCTCTTGCAGGACTAGTCGTAGGTAAAAAGCCATTGAAGTATCAAGTGTGGACATCAAATCCTAAGTATTGACAGTTTTATTCCACCAGTTTTCTTCTGGCACACAGTACTTCCTAATGCCAAAGTAGCCATTGCTGGGTTTGCATTGAGAATTAGAGAAACCCTGTTGGGGATTCTGAGGAGGATCCCATTAGTTGGACTGTCTCTGAGAACTGCGTTGTTTCTGTAGATGCTCTTGCTTTGGTCTGTATTATATTACCTTTGGATTAATACCAGATAATGAGAAGAACTAAAGATGTGATATTTCTCTCCAACTCTTTCTCTTCCTTTCGTTCAGATTTGGCAGAAAGTGACCTGGCATATACTAAAGCCATAATGGGCAGTGGAAAGGAAGACTACACTGGGAAAGAAGTGCTAATCCTAGGAGGTGGTGATGGAGGTATACTATATGAGATAGTCAAACTGAAGCCAAAGATGGTTACTATGGTAGAGATATCCTTTGACAAATGGGCAGTCATTCATTTCCACATTTTTCAGACTGCATTTCTGCTGGTACCATAGCACAGTTAACAGTCAGGTTCTGATTTGCATTAGGAAATAGGGTCTAAAATAAAATTTCGTTTTGTCAGCTTACATAGACCCATTACTGGGGGTGACTACATATCTGTGCATCTTTGTGTAGCACCTGCTTTCAGGTTCTATAGCTCTTTGAGTAGCGGTTTAGGTAAAACTGGAAAGGAACACTTCTGTCATCAGACTGATGCTTTCTCCGATAACAGAAGACAGGTCTGTCAAGTCTGTGGTTTGGGCTCAGTTCAGCCTTCCTGAATTCTTCAGTTTTCTAAAGAAAGCTATAAAAAATAGTGCCTAGAAGCAAAAAAGTTCAATCAGTAGGAATGTCAGGACTTAATGAATTGTATTGGTGGCAGAATGACCAACCCTGTTTTAAAAATACCAATACAGATAAAGTTTTCAACATTCTTAGTTTGTAATGCAAACTACTGTTAGCTGTATGAAATACTGATCACTGTGGGTTTTGGGATCCCTTTTCTAAAACTGAAAATAATTGTTTTAATAACGATTTTAAATAATTGTAGGTTAAAGTCTTAACCTAATTTGACTTTATGGGTGTTTTACAGTCTTACAGTTCATATTTCAGGTTTTCACAGTGATGATAACCTAAGGTATCAAAAATACTGATTGAAACCAAGAATAAGCCATTCCTAAACCTCTAACTGAATCTGGAGGGCAATCTGTAAGGTTGGCTATTGCAATATGTATGCCAATAGACACATCCTATTATTCCTTTGCGAATGACACCTTCTTGAGAATTAATTTCTGAAGAAATAGAAAGTGTTGCCTCTGTTATTTCTTGAATGTACCATGCCTTAACAAGCTTCAAACATTGACCAAATGGTGATTGACGGGTGTAAAAAGTACATGCGTAAAACATGCGGAGATGTCTTAGACAATCTGAAAGGAGAGTGCTACCAGGTAATGCTTTGCTTTTCTTTCATTAGGAGTAATATTTCAAATGCACTTATATGTAGCCTGGAAGACTGCTATGGCAAAGTTTTGGGTACAAGTTTTCTGACTTTTCTTAAATTTAGGAAGTATTTTTTCCTTTTTTATGACACTTTCAAATTTTAATAGCTGGGATTTGTGTTGGAAATATATTTTAGCATAAAAATATTTTAACTCTCCATCTTCAGACTTCTGAAATTAATCACATAAATAACTTCTAAGGAATGTGAAACAGCAGAATGTTTGTCACCATAGTTTACGAGTAAAGAGGAAATATCCGTACAAATGTAGTTTTAAACATTGTTCCTTATATAATGAAAAAGGTAGAAGAAATATGTATTTAAGTTAGTTGACCTATACTCTTGAAAATATCTGAATTTATAATACACAATTAACAGTTATTTTTAATTTGCATGCAAAATCTCTCTCTGCTATTACATTAAAAATAATAATAAAATCCACCAACAAATGTCATGCGTTCCTGCAGTTAAGGTCTTTATGTACTGGATCTAACAGAATTTACAAACTAGCCCAGGTGTAATCTGATGTTTTCTTTCTGTTTTCATTACTGTTCCTTAAATGTTCTCACAGATATTAACTTGCAGCTAAAAAAAAAAAGGGCACAAAAAATTAACGGAGAAGTCACATGCTAGTCTTCATGAGTCAGTGGCCCTTCATACAAATACCTTATTTTACTCTTTTGTTGGGACTAACAACTAACTGCTGTTACCATTTAGTAGGAGGAACAGTGGTCACCCAGCAGTCAGTGACAGAGCTAGGAGGTTCAGTCCTGGAGTGCCTGTGTTGTCACTGTTATAATTCTTATAGCACTTTCTTCCTTCTATATGATGTAAAAAGTTGAAAATGGAGCATAAAATTAAACATGTGTTTAATTTTGTGCTTTTCACCTCTAAATTTCTGTGAATCCACATTTGTTCCTTTTATCTGGTCACTTTTAGGGTATTTTGAGGACTACCTAAAGTATTTCATTCTTACAGGTTCTAATTGAAGACTGTATTCCCGTACTGAAGAGGTATGCCAAAGAAGGGAGAATGTTTGATTATGTAATTAATGATCTGACAGCTGTTCCAATCTCCACATCTCCAGAAGAAGGTAAATCTTCTAATTTGTTTTCTTAAACTTCTGGGAACTTTCAACATTTTGTCCCTCTACTTTATAGTAGTTTGCAGCAAAAGTACTTTGATTTTTTTTCCTTTTTAATAGGAAATCTGAGAGGGAAAGAATGATAGTAACACATCTTTTTTGAGTTTTTCTTGAATGTTAGAAAAGACTAGCAAGTGCTTAGGACTCCTTTAAATTGTGCTCTTGTTCCAGAATAAAATGAAATCATGTAGTTCGTTAGAAAATATTCATTGGAAAGTATTAGGAGTTCCTACACCAGTAAGTTTTCACTTTTTGATTTCTTGGACATTTCTGGAAAATTACTGTGAAGAAAAGCAGCAGTACTTCCACCACCACTGCCATTGCATGTGGTTTGTGTTTGGGTTTTTTTACCAGGCTTTTATTTTTTTTAATGTTTTATTTTATTTTACTTTTTTAAGGTATAGAGCAGCTCCTTTTCAAACAGTGGCTTTTTTGCAAGTCTTGAATATGTAGTAAATGTGTTAACAAGCCAGTAATGTGTTCTTCTGTTTTTCAATCATTCTCTATATGCAGATTCCACATGGGAATTTCTGCGGTTGATTCTTGACCTCTCAATGAAAGTTCTGAAGCAAGATGGAAAATACTTCACACAGGTATCATATCTGGATGTAACAAAGTATTGCTTTGTATCTATTGCAGTTGTATATGTGCTGGATTTTTTAATTTAAAAAAAAAAGGAAAAAACTAAAAATCTACTACAAGCTGGTTTTTTTCTCCTTTTAATGACTTTAATTTAGGCTTTGCTAACTGACTTACCTTTTTCCATTATTTCAGCTGAATCTGTAGCACTTTTGTCTTGAGTTTAAAAGCAGAATTTTAAGAATCAGCAAGACATATTACAGAATATTGTAACTGTAAGCAGTTCTTGGAAAAACAGAACAGATATACTTTAGAAACATATATATGGTTTTTAAGCTAATGTCTCCAATTGTAGAGTGTAAGACATGAAAATTCGCCATCCATTAAGGTGTAAGAATTTGAGGTAGGTGCAATGGGACAAGAAAATTAGTCATTTGGGAGTAAATACTCTTTTTGCTTGTTGTCCACTCCTAACACAACTCATTGGTTTGGCCTCTGCAAAATGCATTTTGAACATTTAAATAAGTTTGTTTGAATATTTGGCATTTTGTGAAGTATTTTATATAGTCATAATTTAGGTTTTGTCCTTGTGTATGAAATTTTAAGTGCAGCTCTGTTTAAAAGGAAATAATTCACAATTTGTATACTTGCCACAGTGTAACAGTATTACTTCTTAGATAGCATGTATTGTGGATTAGCTTTCAACTGAAGATACTTTATGTAATCCTGAATTTGGAATGCCACAAAGGAGTGTGCGATTGTACAAGAATGTGACAGGAGCCAGCAGATGGTTGAGTGAAGTCTAAGTCTCTGAAGCTGTATTTCTTTAGTCATGCTCATACCTTAACTAGTTTTTTGATGTGTGGAGCATCTGAGTACTGCATTTTGGAAAAATCTTATTAAGGTCTGAAATAACTTAGCTGAAATTATGTATTTGAGCTCTATTCCTGTCACCATAGAGTTTCTGAGGTGTGTAAAGGAACTGGTTTACTGTAAAACTGTGCAGGTTTATAAAGAAATGCAAAACTTGTAGGATAAAGCTTTTAGCAGTTCTGATGTGCTGCTTTATTTTAAAATGCTCTGGTTGTAAAGGCAAGAGAAATTATCTTGTGATTGAAATATAAGATGATTACTATGGTTGTATCACACTGTAAATCTTTATGGCTTTTCTTCCTCT
Organism: Chiroxiphia lanceolata; assembly: GCF_009829145.1. NCBI lineage: Eukaryota > Metazoa > Chordata > Aves > Passeriformes > Pipridae > Chiroxiphia > Chiroxiphia lanceolata. Next base: position 14,607,235 of record NC_045638.1, on the reverse strand, counting down.
AAATAGTGGAAATATTTATGACAGACTTTAATATCTAAAGGACACTGCATCTTTTGGACTGAGCAAGCTGTTATGTTGCAGTCATCGTAGTTGTAACATACACAGTGAGACTAGCTGGCTGTATTAGAATGTATATAAATGTATATCTGTGGTCAGGTTTTGTCAGACTTTGAAGGACTCTGAGAAGAAGCTTGTGCTGAAAGCTGGAGCGATGGCTGTGCTGCAGCAGAAATACAGGGGGGTTGTTTTGTGCCAGCTGAAACCAATGGAGGTTGAAACTGGTGCAGCCCTGCTGCCTGTCCTGTCCTGGTGGAAGGAAATAAGTCAGCTTTCCAGCATCTCTGCTTGCACAGAAAGGATGGACAGCAGTACTGAACCAGCCCTTGTGGGTTTAAGCTGTTGTGAAACTGCAGTGTTATGTTTCATGGTCCCAAACAACAAAGCATCCCTGGCAGGCTGGGAAAGAAACAATATTAAAGTGGAAGTGGTGTGAATTTGGACTTGTGGCTGGGTAACTGGTAGCCAGTGAAAAGACTGGGATATAGAAACAGTGTACTCTGGAAACTTAGTCTTCCTGAGGGTGTTGAAAAAGGAGAATTAATACTGGGGCAGACAGCTATCAGAGCTTTTGATACATCTACTGATACACTATGCGGCTCATTTGATGGCCCTTGTAGCCTCTTCCCAGTTGGGCCTGAGAAAACAAAACAATCCACTGTAAAAATTGAATAAGACTGTGTAGTGGGCTTGCATGGCCAGGTTTTGGTAGTGGGTGTGTGTGTGAGGGGGGTTACAGGGGTGGCTTCTGTGAGAAGCTGCTTAAAGCTTCTCCCATGTCCTACAGAGCCAATGCCAGCTGGCTTCAGGACAGACAGACCCACTGCTGGCCAAGACCGAGCCAGTCAGTGACAGTGATAGCACCCCTGGGATAACAGATTTCTGAAGGGGAAAAAGTTGCTGCACATCAGCAGTTGTAGCCAGAGAGAGAAGGGAGAATATGTGAGAGAAACAGCCCTGCAGACAGTGCAGAAGAAAGAGGAGGAGGTGCTCCAGGTGCTGGTGCAGAGATTCCCCCACAGGCCATGATGAAGACCATGGTGAGGCAGGCTGTCTCATGGAGCTCCACAGTGGAGCAGAGATCCACTTGCAGCCCCTGGAGGACCCCATGGTGGAGCCAGTGGATGCCTGAGGGAGGCTGTGACACCGTGGAAAGCCCAAGCTGGAGCAGGTTTCCTGGCAGGACCTGTGACCCTGCAGGGTGCCCATGCTGGAACAGCCTGTTCTAAAGGACTGCACCCTGTGGAAGGACTCACACTGGAGCAGTTTGTAAAAACTGCAGCCTGTAGGAAGGACTCATGTTGGAGAAGTTTGTGGAGGAGTGCCTCCTGTGGGAGGGACCCCACGCTGGAGCAGGGGAAGAGTGTGAGGAGGAAGGAGTGGCAGAAACATGGGATGAACTGACCACAATCCTCATTCCCCATCCCCAACAGTGCAGCAGGGAGGAGAAGGTAGTGAATTTGTGAGTAAATTAAAGCCCAGGGAGAAGAGAAGGGTAGAGTAAGGTATTTTTAAGATTGGGGTTTATTTCTTGTTATCCCACTCTGATTTGGTGAGGAAATTAATTGAATTTATTACCAAAATTGAGTCTGTTTTGCCTGTGATGGTAACTGGTGAGTGATCTCTCCCTGTCCTTATCTTGACTCACTAGACTTGCACCTTATTTTCTCTTCCTTGTCCAGCTGAGGAGGGGAGTGACAAAGTGGCTTTGGTGGAGACCTGGTGTCCAGCCAGGGGCAAACTACCACACCCTCAGAAGACTCAGTAGTCTGGTCATAGGATGAACAGTCTATTGGGGTGCTTTAAATAAAATCAGCTGTCTATAACTTTAAATTTGGTTTTGAATTAAACTAATTGAAGCTGGCTACTTTAAGGGTTGCATTAGACTGTGGAGAGAAGTTCAAACATGACCACTACCAACTCTGGCAGCTTAGTCACACACTGGGAACTCATAAATGATTTTGAATGCTCGACTGTGTTTGCTGTTAAATGCCAGGGGTTTGTAGCTGTATTAACATTGGAAATGTAAGTTACTTTTGTTCTAACTAGCTACTTCCAGGATGCTTACCTTATGTAGCAGGCCTTGCTGAAAGAATCACATACCTTTTAAGGCAATTGTGTTTTTAAAGTACAGGACTCTGTGTGCCCCCCAGGCCTGTCTTGAAGTGTGTTTTGGTCCTCTAAAACAAAAAATGTTAAATATTACTGTCCACTTATTTGTTAGAACCTCATCTTTGCTACGATGAGGAAATGTCTCGTAGAAAAGATGCAGCAAAAGGGTCATTGTCGTGTTGGTTGCTGGTCAGTAGCTATAGTTGCTTCTTCTGCCTTGGCATTATATTGTATTAACAATGGAAATTTCCTTTGTAGTTTGTAGCCTTTCTGGTAGTTGCACCTTGAGCAGAACTGTGTGCATCTGGTTAGGATGTAATTTATTTCAGAGCTCAAGAAATGCTTTACCCAAAAGTGGAATTGTGTTCACAGAATGCCAGCCTTTCACATACTGTATTGCTGCCTGACTGTCTAAATGCCACTGCTGGGAAAAATAAATTGAAATGCTCATCACCTCTTCATTGAGCTCTGCACAAGTTTTAGAAAATGTTCTGGTCCACACGTAAACTGTTAGCTGCCATAATCTAGAGCTGTCTAACTCTAGATAGATATAATTTATCTGAGGTCGTAAAAAGAATTATTTTTTTTGGCATACTACTCTAACACACCTGTTTATTCCCTTGGGATACCTTCCTTGGTGATGCTCTAAGTGGTCTCCAAATGCTAGTGCAGAATATCCTTTCACCAGTAGGTGGAGGCAGGTAACCAGTATTGCCTGGCATTTTATTAACACTTATAGAGAGATCGTGGTTTTTCAGACTATTTATTCATATTCCTAGGGGATAAAAGAACATATGTGGCCAATTTTAGCATGCAGGAGGGACTTTTTCCTTCTTTCAGCTCTGAAAAGATATCAAAGGACAGTTAATGGATGTCATTCTGCTGCTTTTAAATCTGTGATTAAGTATATTTGGGAAAAAATGCCTCCATTTTTGCTCTATGCCTCCACAAATAGTAATCACACTTGGAAAAAAACCCTTACTTGTATGAAGAGCAGCCTTGCTTTGCATGTCCTTGTTTTTTTAGCTGCACCACCCATATTGAGTGTTGCAGCCCATAGGACCTGGACAGAGAGAGAGATGAGCTTTATGGCTTTTAGCCTGCAGAACTTGTAGCGCTGTCTGTAGGTTTAAGACCTAAAGCTTGTTTGTGAGAACTTACTGTTAAACATAATCCCTCTACTCTGAGGTTCAGGGGTCATATGGGATGCTCTATTTCCTTTCTTACTTCTCCTTTTGAAGTGTTTAATGATATAGTGTGGGTGTGTGTCTGTGAGGTGCTCAGTGTTACCTTCTCCAAGTGGAGCCAGTTACAGGTGCAGGTTCCCAACCATCACAGTGGAGAGAAGTGGGAGTTGGTGAGGGTGTGAGAACTTGGTGTATCCTGAGGTCCAGTTTCCTCTCATACACCTTCCTAGTGACTTCTTTCTGAACACGTTAAGTGTTTTTACAGTACTGGACCTTCTAAAATCCAGTGTGATTTTTCAATTGCCCAAGTGATTTCTTTCAAATGAGAATGTATACTTGCAGATACCACCGTGAAATGTTTGTGGCTTTTTTTTTTCCTCAACCATCACTGTCTTGTGCCTTCCATGTACGATGTGAGGATTGTTCCAACAGCTGTGAAACCGTGCTCTGTAAGATGCAGAGACTGATTGTAAGGTTGTCTCTGAGTGTCAGGGGATTATGTGCAGCTAAGAAAATGCCTTTTTCTATGCTGATTTTTTGTTCTGTTGATCTAATCCTTTGAGGTTGAGAAGGCTATAATTTTCAACCTGTTTATGAAGTGGAACCTTTAAAAATACCTCTGGACAGGAATTTGCTCCTTCCTGGTCTGGGTCATGCAGCCCAGGCAGGATAGAAACTCAGACCACTCATGGGTTTGCGTTCCAGTAAACAACACTAACCCCTGGTTCAAGGGATCATGTGTCTCCCACGCGCACATGTGGCCTTTCACCAAGCTGTCTCTTCCTGGCCACTCTTTAATACAGTGTGGCCCTGCCCTCTGAGTGTCCAGACCACCATCATGTTGCTCCATAGTTAGACTCCTTTTTTTGACTGCTGCGTGGGTTTTCTAATTAGCACTTCCAGTGAGGGAGGAAGGTTCTTCTTGACTGCAACGTGAAAGAAGGCTGGGAGAATGGATGTATGTCCTTGTGTGAGCCTCTGTGATTTCTTGGCAGTTTGAGAGACTTGAAGGCACAGACATTTCATTTCCTTATGTTACTGAGAGTACAGTTTTAATAATAGATTTTTTTGACCAGTGGAGGTACCTTCAGTCAGGTTTGCCTCCTGTATCTCCGTAAAAGCCATACCTGTCAACCAAACTCAAGCCTAGCTTTGATGCTGGGTGTTTCATGCTCTGTGTGTCTCACTGCTTTTTAGTCACTCTGAAGTGAGGAAGGATAAAACCCAACTTTGGCCATGTTCAGTTTTGGCATGTCATTACAAAACAGAAACCTGAGTTAAATTAAAAATAAAAATGAAACTTCTCTGGTATATGGTCACAGACAAAGGTGTCCAGTAGCAATGATGTGTAGCGTAAGACATGGAAGAAATGGGCAAGTAAGTAAAATGGACCCTTTCCCCTGCTTTGGCAAGTATGGCAAAGGGACCCTTCCACCTGCTTTCAAGTTCCTGGTTTACTTTCTAAGAGTTGGAGGAAGCATAGTGGCCTAAGTTCAGCTTGTAACCAGTTGATGGACACATCACCTTTATACGTGGGCAAAGTTAACTGGAACGTAATAGGGTTAATTTAAACAAATTCTTTTTTTTTTTTGCTACTTATTTTAAGGAATGTTTTTTATTGTCTCTCCAGAACTAGCAAAGCATAAATTTGTTATGCATTGTGCTGTAAGAAACCTAAGAACTAAACCCATGGAACTATAGGATGTATGCCTTAGGAGAACCCAGAAAAAGTTGCTGTTGGGGGACAGACATGAACTGTTGAAGTGTGTGCAAGCACTGAGCAAACTCAGGCTGTGAAACTGTTCAGGAGTCATCAGTCTTAAGCAGGTTTTATAAATAGAGATCAGTTAATCTCAAAGTTTAAAACTACCTCAAATACTTTCATCTCAGAGAGATGCTTCTTAAGGGGTAAAAAAAATTTCAGCATTCCCCCAGTTCTTACCTGTCAAATTGTTTGACATGGAACATAGATTAAGGGGGGCAGGCAGAGAAGTTTGGTAGGGTTTTTGTATATATTGAAAATGGACTGAACAGTGTGGGAGAAAAAGTGATTTTGCTTATTTCTTTGAAAAAGTGTAATTGGTGAGTCATCAGCTTTAAACCTTATTAAGCAGTGCTCAGTTTTAGTTATAGTTTGGGTATATGGTGTCTATCCCAAATCTTCGTTCGTGAAGCCTAGCCATGATGGTGATGGTGCCTGTTCAGAACAAATGATGTGCTGCTGCTGTACCACATAACTCTTCATTAGGTGGGGGGAGTTAAAAGGAAACACTGATCCCTGTGTTACATTCTGGGCTTGGTTCCCTGTGTCATTTTAGTGATACAAGAAGACTTTTTTTGGAATTCTTAACTTTGTGTTGAGTAAAGCCAGGTAATTGTAAAAAATTGTAACTGTGCAGAACTATAAAATCCCCTGGTGTGTCTCTAGAAGAAAGAGGTTAATAGAACAGCCAGGTGGGTTGTCTGAGCCTTTAGGCAAGATCTTGATTTGGACACTGGGGAGTTGTGGGTTTGAAAAGTAAAAATTGCTTATTGGTATGTTCATTGTTCTTGTAATTTGTTTTCCATGGTGTCTGCAGTGATTTGTCTCCTTCTAGAGAAGGGAGAAATAATGAAATATTGAAGCAACAGGCTGGGAAACTGTGGATACTTTTCTATCATTGTGTATCTTATTCAATTTACTACATAATGTTGGTATGCTCCAGAAATTACCTAGCAGTGTTTTCTATTTATAACTCAAATTACACGCAGGTTGTTTTTTAGTTTTCTTTTGCGTTCAGTCTGATGGTGAAACAAAATTATATGTTTGGTAAAGGGCGGCTGAACCAAAAAAACTGCCACAATCCCCTGGATAATAACAAGTTACTAAACAAGTACTACAGCAGTCTGTTCATTGTTGTGCTCAGTTAGTCTCTTACTTTTTTACAATCCTCATTTGTTTTCTGGTGCCCAAACCCAAATACGAAAAATTCAATATAAAGTGTCACCTTCCTTTACCAAATAAACAAGTACATGTTTCTTTGTGCAATATGATCAAAATTATAATCAAACATGTTTTATGCAAGTTATTTTGAAAAAGGGCTTTCAAAATTATGATTTTCAAAAGCTCATAGAATAAAATAGAATCATAGGATATCACTAGATGAAAGGGACCCACAGTAATCATTGAGGTCTAGCTCCTGGCCCTGCACAGGACAGCCCCAAGAATCACACCATGTGCCTGAGAGTGTTGTGGAGATGCTGTGTTAACATTTTTTAAGTTGAGGTTTTCTTTTCAACTTGTGAAACATTGTGCACAGTGCAAAAAATAAATTGAGCAGGATGTGAATAATTCAGAGCAAGATTTGTAGGATGAAATCTCTTTTCACTTCCTCTGGAAATAGAAATATTTTAAATACATTGTGAAAAAATCCTACTAATAAAAAGTAGGAAAAATAGTATAAAACCCAAAGACAGAATGTGCATTTTACAGGTCAGTTCTCGTTATCATCTGATGTTGTTACAAGGAAAAAGCAATGTAGATGGAGCTGTTTAGACATACTGATTTCAAATAAGGTCTCTGCTTTTTTGGCCTCTGCCTGTTAACCATTGTTCTAAAGAGTGCAGGTAGTATATGTTGGTCAAACTCATTTTAGTTCCTCGCTTTCTTCCTTACACACATCTGTGTGTGTGTAATTATTTTAAGGTTGTTTTTAAAAATCTGAGAGCACCAAAAAGCAGGAAAGAGAAAATGAGTCTTTCCTAAAGACTGTTCTCTTGGTTTTAAAAGTTTCATAGTGTGCTAGCAGAGAATTACATGTGTGAAACATAAGTAGTGCAGACATTTTGGAAGCATTAAATAAATCTTTGGTTCCTGGGGTCCCATATAACTTGACCTGTGTTTCAAGTTAGAGATCTTAAAACATTGAATAAGCTGTGACTGTAAGGGAGCTAGAGTTTTTATTAGATTTAACTCTTTTTTTAATTGAACCATCTGCATTCTTTTACACTCAGGTGTAAAAGAATAACACACGTTATTCAAGAGCAGGAAGGGACAAGATTATTGTGTATTCATTAGCATGAAGGTTTCCTTTTTGTTCTCCTTTTTATCTTCTGTGGTAAACGTTCCTCCACTAGAAGTGGAAAACAAAAGCTAAGTACTTTGTAGACCATGCAGTGGTGACCACATTCAACTTTGCTTGGTTTTAAATTAGTGTCCAAATAACTTGCATTGGCTGCACTCTTAAGATCATTGTATTTAAGATCATAAAGTATTTACTAGTCTACTCAGTTATATAGGTAAGAGAGGCAAGAAACTTGATAAAGTTTTTGTATTTATTCAACTTACACAACTTTTATTGCTTTGGGTGGTTGGTGTTTGTTCAATCTGCTGTTCTGTGAGCTCACTGTTACCACTAAATCTTCAAACCCATTATAGATATGGAGAGTTCACTCTTCTAACTAGAGTTTTCTCTGTATGGGCATCCCACGTATATGCTGCAGTAACTTCTGCTTGATAATAATACTTAACTTGGGACAAGGTAGTGCTTGCAATTAGGAGTTGTTTTGGGTGTGGGTGTTTCATTTGTTTGGGTTTTTTTGTTTTTAAATTCCTCAGGCTTTATAATCCTTGAGATGTGTTTGTGCTTGGTATTTCATAGTTCCACTGTAAGAAGAAAATTGTCAAAGCATTGATTTTTATTTTGTTCAGAAAATACTAATATGCGTAGATGAATTAAGTCATGGATCTAAGTGGAAAAAAAAGTATCATAAGAATCACTTCCTTTTCAGAAGCACAATATGCAGAAACTTCAATGTACCCCGAAGCCAGGCGAGAACTTCTGTATAATCTGATCTATTTTGTTATATTGCTGTGTTTAAAATGAATAGGCTATGTTTTTTTTAATAGTGCATTTAAACATTGTAAGATCTAGGCAATGTTAAATAACTGAGAAAATCTGGATGTTGTAATACTGTTTACTAATATACTTAAGCAATCATAAAGAAAATGATTACTGAGTAGATGTTATAGGTAAACACCACTTGGTGGTCTGTTTTAACTGAAAGCCCTAATATAAGGGTTGCTTCTGCTAATGAGGATATAGATAATCTCCCCATACTTTCTCTTTCTGAAAAGATACAAATTATTGTTTGCTGTAGGCAGAATGAAGACAAGCTGTTCAGTATTTGCTTCGTAAATATTAAATATTAAGAACAGCATGTATCTGGTTCTGAAGTATGTGGGAGCCTTGCAGTAATGTCAAAGTGTATATGTTCAGCTGAAATTTTGCTTTGATTTTGACTGGGACTTTTCTTTTTTTTTCTTCAGGGAAACTGTATAAATCTGACTGATGCCTTGACTCTGTATGAAGAACAGCTTAGCAGGCTTTATTGTCCTGTGGAGTTCTCAAAAGAAACAGTGTGCGTTCCCTCCTACATGGAATTGTATCCTTAAAGAGCAAAAGAAACTGTGTATTAATAAATCAAGCAAGTCTAGATTGCTTGGAGGTAATGAACTCAAGCACAAGAAGGACTTCTAGTTTAAAACCACTATTAATGTTTTTTCATAGCAAATGAACTACTGCAGTTTTATTTTGAGGGTAATTGCAGGAATTGTTTTCTGAAGGTGCCATAAATTCACAGCTGGGGAAACGATCAGCACCTTTCAAGATCAGGCTGTGTTTTGCTAAATGTTTTTGAGTGTTTCCAAGTTTATGTGATGTAGGATAAACTGTATGATAAAGATAATGCTGCCAGGGAGTTCAGACAAGGCTATATCTTCTTCCTTTCTTTTTTCTTTTACAAAAATAAGAGTCTTCATACAGATGACCATGATCCAGATCTTTAAACATTGGCTGATAGTTCTATTCTTGAACATACAGCTGAGACATGATTTTTAAGGCTGGAAAGGGGGGAGGATAGTGATTCCTAACAATCATTACTAATTAGCGTTACTGAAAAAAATATTCCAAGTGGCAGGGTATACATATTTCTTGGCAACATGTCATTCCTAAAAGTAGTCCTTCAGAATTTCTTCAGTTTGTGAGTGGCAGGCAAGCTAAAAGTTTAAACTTCCAGCAATTAGCTCAAGTGGTACATTTTGATCTACTGGCTGCATTTGACTTGAGTGTTTACTGCTATTGTGTGATCGCCCCGGAAATGTTTCTGAAGGGTAATGCCTGCTGTGGTTGTCTCTCTTGACAGGAGGCATCCTTCCAGGATTCTGCATATTCATAATACATTATGCATGTGATACTGTCCCAGCCTTTCTTCTGTGTGTTCATTTTGCCTCCCTTCTCTGGCTCTCAGTACTGTTTAATGCTGGAGCCTGCTGCTCTGGACTCCTTACTGACTATAACAAGCTCCTCCTGTTTCTCATTATTGTCAGCTTTCCTGTGAAACTCAAATTTGACCTTACATTTTCAAGACAAAAGAGCATGAAGGAGGATATAGAGATACCTGCCCTTACAGCTTCAGAAAAACAGGTTATTTTTGTCTTTACAACTGCCAGGCCTTAAAGCAACATGCCTTGAAGTAGGCATCCTTGAACTACTGGTCAAAAAGAGAATCCAGGGAGAGTTCAGTTTTGAGTGTTTTACCTACACTGTGATCTACCAGAGGTTTTCAGAATTGAAATATTAAGTAAAAAGAACTATTTCCATTTTAACTGTGCACTACAAACTTTGATGACTTTTTTTTTCCCTTAACTGCTTATTTTCTCCAGATGGGTATTCTACACTATTTGGAAGAAGCAAACTGACATCTGAACATCAAGATTGAGATTATCCTAAATGTACATGCTGCATGGAGCGTATAGGCCTACCACATGCTGCATATTGGCATCTTGAACCTTTAAATTATATGCTGTAGATGATCCTGAAACTTAGTCATGCTATTGATTGTGAATTCTTTAAATGTTTTTTTATTATTATTTTAATTTAAAAGCAAATGGAAAATGTATATTTTGACGAGCTAGGGTGTTATTTTTGAAAGTCAACTTAAAGATGAATAAGCAGCAAAACTATATAGCTGCTGACTGCACTGAACCTTTAGAATGTGATCCTTTTTATTTTTTTGTAGATCTTCACAAACTGATTGATTAAAAAAGACATCTTTAGCATTTCATCCCTGAAGGGTGGTCCATGGAGTTTGTTTTTGTTTTTCCAACAGATTTTTCACCTGTGGTGCTTTTCAAGGTTGGAGAGGGTTTCTGTTTGGTTTTGGGTTTTGTTTATTTTTTTTTAATGAACAGTGCAGTGCTTCCATATAGAGAAGGGCATAATTAAAAAGAAAAAACCTTCTAAGAGAATACCCCAAATCCTTTATTGCAAAGGGAAGAAAGCCAGTCTTAAAAATTTTGTTCATTTACTCTGGTTTCATTCATCGTAATCTGTGCTGCGGGAGAAGAATCTTTTGACCTTTCACCTCCTGGAATTCTTTGGCTGCTGCCATATTGATTATTTGGATTCTGATATGGATTTAACAGTGGGTTATAGAGGCACTTTGAACTCTTTAAACATGAGGATCTGGTTTTCCATCCCACCACAAGGCAAGAAATTGAGTGCAGTGAGGTTCTTGTGGGCATACTCTCCCCAGCCTTACGGGAAGCAAAGGTTGCTTTAGAGGGTGAAGAAATGTGGATGTGACCCATCTTCATGTGCCCCTGTAGTGAATGTTTTGAGGCTTCAGGTGGGGAAGTCCTGGTCGTATTGCCGCAGATTGACCATGTTGTGTGAGGTTCTTGCTGAGTTAGATTCACTTTCAGTATAAAAATCAGTGGAAGCTAAGATTGCATTGTAGTTCCTCCGAAAGACAAAGCATTTTTCTTAAACAGTTTCTCATGTTGTCTAAAGTTATATTTTTGTAAGAATTTGCTATGTATTGACTAAAACATTTCTTTCAGTGTTTAAAAACCCCACTTGAAAATAGATAGGAAGGATATAACCATTCTGTGCATTTCTGTATTTCTCCAGGATAGAATAAAAAGTGCATTATTTCCCTAAACACTCTAATCCTGAAAAATAATGAGTTTTTTCCATTCAATACCTAGTATCAGCATTTTCTTAGTTTTATTGGACAGAGTTGATTTGCCTTCCCAAGGTACTGTTAATGAATACAAAAAAAAAAAAAAGGTGTCCTTAATCTGTATTCTTAAACCATACATAAAGAAAAATTTTATTGCATCCCACATATATAAACTGTTCATGGAATCCAAGTAGCCTCTGCAGAATTCCAGATTGATACCGGAAAACTTGCAAAAATTTGTTCTTTGTTTGGTCTATAATTGGTGTGTAATTGTTAAAATATTTTCAGTTGGGAGTGCCCATAGAAACATTCTTCAGTCTTGCTGTTTTAAATTATTGCAGTTAATTCTCCAGTATACATGGGCCATAGTTCTTCCATGGCCTACAGCTTATGCATCCCTAAATACTCCCAAAGAGCAGAGCTTCCCTCTAAAAAGGAGAAAAGTGCATTCCCCTGAGGGTTTTAGCTCTGTTGTATGCATCCCAGAAAATACCTTTATAGTATTACCTGTAACCTAGTAGTGACCCTTCATTTATGATACAGGACTGCAGTCAGTATATTGTATAGCTGCAAATGAATGCAGATGTCCTGTAAACAGATAGGTGTATCCATAAGTTTGCAAGCATGAATATCTCCATTGATTCTTAGTGTGATTACTCATGTAGGTGAAATTAAGCACACAGGCACTCGCTGGGACAGAGCCTACAGCGTCTGTGTTCCCAGGTGAGCCTGACAGATGTACAAATCGGTCACAACAAGTGGGGGTGGCTTGTTTTTTAGCAAGGAAACTTGTGAACTGGAAGATGAGTTGATCTGTTTGCTGTACCAAGGCTTGTACTTCCCTTTAGCATCACTGCTCGGGGCTGCCTGAGCACAGAGAGCCCTTGGGTGTGCAAGGATGTTCTCTAATGGTTCCCAGATTGACCAGGGGACCTGAATCGCATATTAATAGGTGAGAGGCAGCAGTGCTTGCAAACTTTTTCTTTTCAACTGATTAAATTAAAAAAAAAAAAGAGAGAGAGTTGGAGGAATTATTTTTATTCTTTAAACTTTTTTTAAATGTAGTTTTTTTTAAGTGATAGATGCAGTATAAAGCAATTCAGCAAACACTGAACATTATATTTTTTTAAGTTGCTGAATTGATTTTGAGCAAATATATACACACTGTCGGTCCTTATTTATTTGTTGCTGTAGTGTAGATTTTTTTAAAAGAAAAACAAGTCTGTATTAGAATTTTCAAATGCAAACTGCTATAGCTGATGGGTTTTCCATGTTTAGGGCCAGTTGGGAAATAGCTAGGATTGCTACACTATGTATGCAAACAGTTCCCAAGATATGTTTAACATTAGAGGTTTCTTAATTATTCTTTGCACTAAATGCTGCTTCCACCTAGAAGTTTGATTGATAGTAGTTTGTGCAAGGAGAAGACTGCTGGCATTGTATCTACTGCATCAGTGCAGTGCACATGTTAAAATAAAGGTACGCTGTTATTACTTGTGTGTTTGAATTGTTAAATCCACTGTGGATTCAGTGTTAAAATGACAGAATTGATGGGTATGATGCTTAACATTGTACCTCTTTTTTCCTTTTCACATGACAAACATGAAGATACTTCATGGTCTTTTTACTGAGTATCTTTTCTGTCTCAGATTAATACATTCAGTGATTTTTCGTATAATAAATGCTCAGATAAGATACTCTCTAGTATGGAGTGGCACACTGATACTTGCAGTGGAGAGAATCACTTGAGGCTTCAGTGATATTTGCCTAGGAGGCATTAATTTTCTGTGGAGTGCTGTAGATAGGAATTTGGAGGTTTGTAAGTGTAAGTTTTAGTTTTTCTGGTAAAGTGGCAAGTTGGCTTTGGGCAGCAGTGTGACTAGTGTGACAGAGAAAAGACAGGCTTGGGAGAAGTCAGTAAGACATGGAGAGTGTTGGAAGCTTTGGCACAGAAGTTTGAGGAAGAGGGAGAAGGACATGAACAGGATGGGCACTTGGAAGAAGTTATTAATCTTTCTGAATCACACCCCAGAGTAATGTCAGAGAATGAAAGAACGTGACTTCTAAAAAATGTAGATTTACATTAGTTCCAGCTAACTGCAAAGGAGAAGTATTTACATCTGCATTAAGTACAGTGATAGCAGAAGGCTTGATAGTTGGGAAAAAGAAGGGGGAAGGCTTAACTTTTTGAGGGGAAAAAAAGTCTCACAGACTCTGAGGGCAGGATAAAGAGTAATTTTGGAGCGCCTACATGCACGACACGGAACATAGGTACCTCTTGCTATTTTACTTTCGCTGTTTGAGAATTTGAGGTGTTGACAGCTTGCTGGAGGGAACAAGGCAAAGGGACAAGTGAGAGGAAGAGAACTCAATTTCTTATTTTAATTTAGGAATAGGAGACTGCAGATGATGTTGCCTATGGGTAATAGGAGGAAGCTGACACCTTGCCCACAGAGAAAAGAGTAGTTGGAGTCATTAGAAATGCTGAAGGAGCAAGTGAGAGAAGTAGCAAAGTAAGCAAGTGCAAGAATGATTAATAGCATTGAACCAACTTAGAAGTACCTTTTTGAAATGTGGATTGCTTTAGGAAGCAAGGAGTGAGAAGTGTCAAATGGGAACTGGAAGGATATGAAGAAGTTTATACGGTGGTCATACATTTCAGTGAACTTCAGAGACAGAAATGGAGAAGGTAGAAAGGAGTGTGAAATGCACTTCATAATTGGAAGTGATGAGAACTCCTGTGCAGTGTCAAGGGAAGAAGGGATGCAGGGCTAAGAGCCATTAAGATGGAAAGGAACTGGGGGAATGAGCCAGGAGGAGGAACCAGAAACGGGACAGCACAACGGATGTGGTGTGGGGATTTGGGGAACACATCTGGACATACAAAAAAAGGAGTGCCAGTCACACTGCCCCCTTGTCCTTTGAAGGTACCGGATCGAGAAGGAGGAGAGATTGGAAATGTTTGGATTCGTTTCGTTGTTTGTTTTTTTTAAGCGAGTAATGATTGCAAAATGGCTTCTAAGTATATCAGGAGGTAAAGAACTTAGCTGCTGGAAGCTAAATGATGACCAAAAGGAAACTTCAGATTAAGGAATGTTTAAGGGTAGACCAATTCCCTGTGCAAATAAATACAAACTTCATGAAGCCCAAAGGAAAGGCAACCATGGGATTTAATGGTTGTGAGTTGTCGTTCTGAGCATGGAAGGGTGGAAGGCAGAAGCACCCCAGTGGCATCTCTGCTGTCTTCAGCTCATGGATCTGGAAAATCTGATAAGAACTGGAAAATGAATGAAAATAATAATAACAAAAAGCACTGCTACAGCCATCTGACTTCGAAGTGCCATGACGACTTCATTGTGTGTTACTTGAGAGGATGTTCCATGACCTCAGTTATGAATGCACAGCGCAGTGTGCCATACTGCCTGTACAGCACTGTTAGTATGATCTACCTTGGAAAACCCAAAGACAAAAGTATTTTACTGATGTATAATGGAAACACCTTTGTGCAACTGTTCTTTGTATAGACATAAAAGCACCAATGGAATAAAACAATAGTTTTAGTAGATGAGAATAACAAACATGAGACTATACAGCTATGTGAAGCCTTTTGTTCTGGTAGCTGCTAATGTCATCCAACACCTCTCCATTTAACTTTAGTTTATTGTCAAAACTGATGTTTTTGCTTTTAAAAATTACTTTATTTTACTCCATGCTTTGTCCAAATTCTGCTTTTAAGCTTCACACTGGGACATCTCTTGTAGCACTTAGGTGTTTTCAGTGATGTTTTATAACCTCTAGTTAGTTATTTGGGGTGGAGGGATGACAGGTTTTTTTCAGGAAACAAATTTTCAACAGTTCATTGTTTCAAATCCCAGTGAAGACTGACAGAATAATTATAGGAACATGCCTTGACTTCTGGTTTTAGAAAGCTTAGAATACCGTTAGAAGTTTTTACCTGTGTCTTGAAGTAAAGTGTTTCTACTACTATTACAAAGTTCTTACCATATATATAAAATATAGCAGTTTAATACTAGGGAAAGGGAATATATCTGCTTGAAATTTCTGTCCGCTGGTTTGCAGACAGCCATGTGCCTGAAGTTATAGTTGAGATGCACTTAATAGAATCATTAAGATAATCAAGTCCAACCATTATCCTAACACTGCCAACACTAAACCCTGTCCCCAAGTGCCACATCTATTCCAGGGATGATGATTCAACCGCTTCTCTGGGCTGCCTATTCCAGTGCTTAACAACTTTTTCAGTGAAGAAATTTTTTCTTAGTATCCCGACTAAACCTCCCATGGCACAAAGTGAGGCCATTTCCTCTAGTCCTAATGCTTGTTACCTGGGAGAAGAGAGTGACCTCCACCTCACTACAACCTCCTTTTAGGTAGTCATAGAGACCAATAAGGCAATAAGGTCTCCTCTGAGAATGGGCTGAGAAGGTCACTCTTGACACAGGTAAATGGGTATCTTTGGCCCAGGTGTCCAGGCTTGGCAGTGGTGGAGCTACAGGAGTGCCTGGGTGAGAAGAGGCAAAATGCTGCATTGTGGAGTGCGTAAAGAAATGTGAGGAGCAACCCTGCGACCAACAAGGTGAGAGGAGGGGAAAATGTGCTCTGGGTACCAGAGGAGAGATTTCCCTGCTGCCCTTGGGCAGGACTCAAATGTAGCAGGCACTTCCCTGCAGCCCCTGGAGGGGACTGTACCAGAGCAGGGATCCACACTGCTGTCCACGGGACCCCACACTGGAACCCATGGATATTTCGTGAAGAAACTGGAGCCCCTGTGGCAGCAGGTTTATCCTGAAGGACTGTCACCCTTGGGAGGGATCCCATGCTGGAGGGGGGAAAATTATGAGGAAGATGGAGCAGCAGAGAGAAGCTGGTGGTGTTGACTAAGCATAGTCCTTGCTGTTGAGCCCAGGAAGAAAAGCTTGGGGTGTGAGGGGTGTTTTCACTTTTCTCTTTGTTGCACACTTCCCAGCATTTTTAATTGGCAACAAATTCAACCAATTTTCCCCAAGTCTCTCTTGGTTGCTGGTAAATGATGAATGGAATGGAATATCTCAGCTGGAAGAGACTTAAAAGGGACATCTAGTCCAACTTCGTGACCACTTCAGAGTGGTCAAAAGTTAAAGCATGTTGTTACAGGGCGTTGCCCAAATGCCTCTTAAATGATGATAGGCCCGGGGCATCCATGACCTCTCCAGGAGGGCTGTAGGATGGAAATCTTTCTTAGACATCCTTTGGTTGTTAATACATTTATACATAGACATATCCTGGAGACTTGATGATCTTAGCACATACGTGGCACACTGTGTTTTGATTATGCATTCATTATGGTTTTTATTGTCCCAGACACTGGGGTGTGAGCTGTGATGCTGAAGGTACCTCAGAAGCAGAAGACTGACCCAAGATAGCCCAAAACCTTATGGTGCAAGGGATATGGGGCTAGCAGGTGGTGGACTGCAGTCCAAACCACTTAAATCCTATCACATACATGGACTTTTGCATCAAAATTGTCCAGGCTGTCACTTACATGTCTAATAGTGCAAAACATTACATGATAGTGCCACATTCCAGCTCCCCCGATGATCTATACCAGTTCTGACAAAAATCAAATTGCCTTAACGTAGAGGTGCCTTACAGCCAGTGTGGAGCCCAGACCCTATCTGAGATGTGGAGAGCTTGCTTCTGAGTACAATCCAAAGCCATCAAACTGTAGAATGGGAATGACTGTGCTCGTCTATCCTGCCCTGTGTGCACACAGTTGGACCCTTTTGCTGTGGGTACTGTTTGCACCTGGGCAGTAAGGAGAGAGCAGTCCAGGAGCACTGGATGTATTAGGCCAACTCAGATGTGAGGTGGAGTGCTTGCCCAGAGCCTCCCTTCTCGAAGTGCCAGACGCAGGAGACAGAGCTGCAGGACAGGGAGAGGGACAAAAATCAGACTGGTGGCTGTGGGTAGACCTCTATTCTCACCACAAGGGAAGTCTGCAGTCCGCAGACTGTTTATGGATTCCCTGCTGGTAGTGGGTGCATGAGACAGTGACCACAGGTCACCTGGATTCTTCTGGAGGACCATATGCAAGCTGCAGGAATGCCTCCCTGGAACATATTTTACCTTTTTCTTTTTTTTTTTTTTTAAAAAAAGTTGACTCAGAAAACAAACAAGATAAGAGAGGAATTTGATGATCGTCAAGGTGAGTAAGGCAAGACAGCCTCATTAAAACTGAGGAGTCCAAACTGTTTTTAAGCTGCTGACTGCCTAGCCTGGAGGCATGAAGATATTGACAACTTTTGGAACTTCTGGAACAAAAAGATAAGTTGTTTTCTTGAGCTAAATCTAAAGAGTCAAACTACTTCTGAAGCCTTTCTGTTGTAATGTATGTCTTTAGTACATGGGTCATGCTAGAACAGTTTATGCTAGAACTATTGTAAGAGCTTGCTCAAAAACAGACCTAACCTTTAGGTTTGGTATAGTCCCCCTTGTTCCCTGTCTCTCTAAACTTCTATTTCTAGAAGTGCTGCAAATGCACATGAATATGCAAAGATGTATGGAAATTTAATTAGCTATAACTTCTCGGAGATCAAAAATACTTCAGACTTTCTCAACTGGAGTTTTTTCTAAAATCTATTCAACCCAGTTCCCTCAACACTACAGCTTATGCAAAGGGATTGCTGTGAAGCCATTTATTCCAGTAGCTATGCCATGTGAATGGTCCCAGACATCTCTGCACTCCCACCTCTTTGTCCTCGCCCTGCATTAGCTCCTCTGCTGTGAAAGTTGCAGTGAGCTCTTCCATGGCCATGTGGCAAACCAGTCATATGAAAAACAAGCAAGCAGAGATATTAAAGGGATATGAGGAACTGGTGTCACTTCAGCTATGCTGCTGAAATCAATGGGGGAAAAAGTAATCTGTGTTTAAAATGAACCTGTCTGGTTCATGTTGCCAGACAAGCAGTTCTGCTGGCAGACCTGAGCGGTGTGCAGGCATGGGAACTGGTGATGGGGTGGGGGAGCAAGTCAGGCCAGGTGTGGGATATGGGAAAAATGTTTAAAGGCTGCATAGCATCATGGTTTATACCTGCTTTAGAAACACAGGGAGGAATTGTTAAGAAAATAACCCGGTTTTTTCTTGTCTTTCTCTAATCCTGTATACTGAATAACTCTAGGTCCCTTCCACCTAGAGATATTCTGTGATATTATGATTTCAGTCATCCAGAAGTTTCAAATAGTTTGAACTTTTTGGAGCTGATAAATGGCGACCATTTCATCTCATTTTGATCTAGAGGGATTTAAGAGCTTTATCTGTCAGTACTCTGCATGTGGTTTTGTGAGGGTATGTGTTGTTTTTCAATCACTTGTTGCCATTCATACCTTCAAAATTTTTAAATAAACTTTTGTTTATGTTAGTAATTTAACTCTCCCAGTTAATTTCAGTTATATTGACTGATTTTGTTCTGTTTTCTGAGGTTAGGTTAAAAAGATGATAATGCTACTCAAGTTTTAGATGCATTTTCTTACTGAGGAGTTTGTTTTAAAGAACACATGGACAGCACCCATTTCCTGCAGTGTGAACTTCCTGGCTGTTGATCTACATTACTCTGTTCTTTAAAAAGAAAGAAATGCAAGACCCATTATTTAATTTTATTTTTGCTACAAGCAAAGTCAACAATGTACCTTTAGATGTGTGAGCAGAAGGAGTGCTGTCATGTGTTATTACAAAGGTAAGTGCCTGCTCAGTGAGCTACAGCTGCAAGTAGCTGTGTGGACCACAGTGACTTTCTTCATCTGCTAAAATTATTTCTTTGTACTGAACATTATTTGGGAGAACAGAACAACGTGGGCTAGGTCTGGATCATGCTTGTGACCTGGCTTTCCAGGACCTGCTTGGCTGTCTGGTGGCAGTGAGTGAATAATTTTTCCAGTGAACAGCAGAAATTTGGCCTTTCTTGAGCATTCAGTTGTGAACAAATGATACTCAAATACATCTGAATTTCAGACATGCTCAAATACGTTTAATGTCATGCTGATCAAAATACATTTGAGTAGTTTTAAATGTTTTATAGTGCTTCCAGAGTCATGCAACAGTGGATGCTTTTCATTCAGTATTTTATTTGACTTAAAATAGTGCTTTATAGTTGCTTTTATGCCCAGATATGGGGAAGAAAAATGCATAGTTAAAATAAAAACAGCAAGCAATAAATGTTTTTTATGAAATGAGGTTGAAAAAACACGATTCCTCTTAAGAGCATGTTTTGCAAAGGCAAAGGCTGCAATGCCCTAAGAAAATGTAGTCATGGCATCACAGTATGAAAGCCTGGACAGGAGTGTGAGTTTGTCTGATTGACCCAGAGTGAAATGACCTGTGTTTGCATCATTCTTGATAACCTGTTCTGGTGCTCTGAAAGGTGTAAGTGGTGACTGCGAAGGGAATTAATTGATTTCCGCAATGGTCAGCACCTTGGAGAAAAGCAGGAACATGGCACTGCATTTTCTGAGACTGCTTTTCCAGAGAAAGACTTGGAACCACAGAAAGTTAGGAAAGGCCTGTGTAAGGTCTGAGCCAGTCTTAGGCTCTAGGTGATGTAAGATCTGTGAGAAATGGAGGTCTTTTATTTAAAATAATCAATAGCCTGGGCTATATGATCACATCCTGGCTGGCTACAGCCTGGGATCCTGGTCTCTCTGATGCCCCTGACACACTACAATTCTCATCAAGATCTTATCAGTGTTCTTCTGTCCCTGCCTGCCCACATGTGGACTCAAGTAATGTTTGGGAAGCCAGTAGGAAATTCTCTTGTGTGTCTTTGTCCAGATGTAGTCTGGATGGGAGTGCTTTCTCTCTTGGGTTGGGGAGATGGAATATACTTCTACAGGATCTTATTTTCTCTCATTAATTACTCTTCAAAAGCTATGATACTCCTAGGGTTTTTTTTAGAAACCTATTGCCTGCCTGCAGACTTTTGCTTAAGTAAAGCAGATGTTATGAGTATGTTCGGCCAATCTTATTTCTGTTTGTAATCAAAATTGCAACATACTTATATCTATGACTTTTTTATTACAACCACAATCTTCATGAAAGTTTGACTTGAATATGGTAGTAAAGTTGGGTAATGAATTTCCCATTTCAGTCAACCAGTACAGCCAAGGAAGAATCTGATCATGTTTGCAGTAATTTCAAAGAACTATCAACAGAAATAGCATTAAATTATTAAAGATCTGTGAAGTGACCAGCATCTTTTAGTGGACTATCATTCTGTCATTTGCTTGGGAAGTGCATATTGAAGAAGCTAAGGAAACTTTTTCAGAAGAGTGTGATGTCTTCTGCAAGCTTTAGAAAAGGATTTAGCTTTGATCAACATGATTTTCCTTCCCTGTAAGCAAGCTTGGTCATAGTTTTTGTTTTTGTCATAGTTGTTAACTTTGCTAACAGCATTGCTAATTTCCTTGCCTAGTTATTTGAATATCCAAGAGTAGCTAGTTAGAGTCATACTGAGACCCTTCCATCAGAGGTTCTCTAGTCCAGCTACTTGTTCTTAGGGTCTCGTGAAAATTTATGGGGAGCAATACCACATAATGATGGAGCTTTATCTAAGTAGTTTGGGTATGTTTGACAGTACAGAAATCCTTATTCTAATGCTTGCTTTACCTTCTACTTTTTCCTTGGGGTACCTGAAAACAGCGACAGCCACTGATTTTTTCATCCTGCAGCTACTCAGCAGCTGCAGACTCACACTTTTCTTTGTCAGAGCTTCTCTTCAAATTCTCATTGTTCCATTTATTCATCTTTTGGCTAAGAAAGCCAAGTTGTGGATGTCTTCAGCAGTATACAATGCCTGACTCTTTGGGTCCCCTTACAAGCTGCAACCACCTTTTCTAATGCTATTTTTAACTTTACTGCTAAATTTCTGTTCCATTTTTGCCTTTTACAGAGGCATGACTATTTTTCTCTAATTATTCCACTCAGAGCAGAAACCATGTTTGACATTTTGCTGAAACCCTTTTCAGATGTGCGCTCTCCTCATGCAAATTTTTTGCAATAGCAGAAATTGAAACCAAGTAAACCAAAACACCTACTTTTCCATTCCAGTGTATGCAGATAAGTCACAAAAGAAGAAAATCACTACATATTTTCCTTTGGTCCTAGATAAGTCCTCTACACAAGCATTGCAATAAGCTTGAAGTTCATACACTAATAATTTCTGTTTTAGTGAAAATCTGAAACATTGACTTGGAGAAATATATATGAATACAGCATGTAGTACATTTGTCAGCGGGTTTTACTCTTTTCTCTTGTTTTTAGTCACGTTTTGTTGTAAATCCATAAAGATGTAAAGCAGTGCCAAATCTGTGTATGTTTTACAGCCTTGTGTTAATAGGAAAAAAGACAACAAATCTTTATTTTAAATAGAGATGTTGGAAACTTCAGGGAAGGGCTGTCAGAGACATAGCAATTTGACTTGTAAAGATAATTATAGTTGGTGCCTAACTGTTTGGTTTTTGAGGATTTCTGCAACTTCAGGAAAGCGTATGTTTGGTCTTGAGGATCATGTCCTGTGGGGCCTCATGCTGTGGTTTCAACCTGATCTGACTCTGATCTTCCTTTTCTGAAGAACTTGATGCATTTGAACTCTCCTGAGGGACTGCTGGTTGTCATTATTAGATATGTGCATAACTACTGCAGTTGCACCAAGATGGTGACAAGAACAGACAATATCTAGAAATTCCTCCACTGAACTGATAGATAAAAGTTGTCAAGGGGCATTTTACCTAGGACCTCATATTTAATGTGAGGTTTTTCTGTCTTTTAACTGTGTGCAAAGTTAATTGTGATGTCATTTTGAGATGAGGAGGAATTCAATTGAGTAAAATGATTTAAAATAAAACTAGCTTCAGGAAGATCCTGAGCTGGTTGCAGTAATAACCTGGAAGACCAGGATTGGGTTTTTCAGGATTTTTTTTACCAGGTTGTTTTCTTCTGAAAACAGAGGTTATGCATTTATGCTTTTCCTGGCTCTGTGCCCCCTCTCTCCCACACAGCCTTACTTAGTAACACTGGACCTTGTCAGCCAACTTCAATCAAATTTGACAGAGAGGATGTGGGTTCAAAGATATTAAATTCTGACAACTCTTAGCCTGGGTGAAAAGGTCTCTTCTTTATCCTACGAAGGCTTCAGTGTGAGTGTAGCCCTTGGTAGATGCAGGTGCATTTGTTGTGCAGAGGGATGTGACCCAACAGCCCTTGTGTGAGAAGAGCTGGCACCTTATGGGACTGCTGAACTCTACTGCCTTGGGTAGTAAGGCATATGAAGGACTTTTTGCTCCACCTTTTCTGGTTTTCTACAGAAGTTAGCACAAGCACGTGAGTAGTTAGCAGTGACAGAGTGCCTGTTACTGTTCAGTGGCACCTTTGCTCTCTCTTGGCTCCAGCAGTCTCTGAGCTCTGCTGCTCTCAAAGACAGATTTGTGCTGCTGAAGATCCAACTGTGAGAGCGGAAGGAGCCATTGCTTTTGCAGAGGCAGTCATGCTTCTCTGGGAGACAGGAGGTCACAGTAAGGGGATCTTTCTAGTAGATGCTGAAAGCAGTCACATGCAAGTCTGGTGGCTCTCCTCTTTTAATTTAAAATGCCAGTGAATGTATGTCTCATTACACACCTGAAAATTCATCCACGCGACACAAACTCGCTGCTAACCAAGCTTCCTTGCTTCCACTGTTCATATAAATAGTCTTTAACAGCTGTGAGTGAACATCTGGACGAAGCAAAATAAGTGGGTAAAGCTCTGGTGGCCTGATGCAATATTTGAAGGAAACAACAGACAGTTGTGTCCTGTCTACATCCCTGCACCTATTACCATGGCCACTGAAAAAGTGACCTTTCCCAGCAATGTCTTTTTAAACGCCTTTTCAGCCTGCGTTCGCAGTTAGATCATTTAAAAAAAAACCGCAAAAATTTGCTCTGAGTTACCCCAAGGTATCTTATAAATTTCTTAGTCCCCAAGTAACATACTTTTCTACAGTGCATGTCAGCATGCATGCTTGTTTAATCTGTACAGGGGGATGACAGATGAGAAGTATGCACATGTGATGTATATGTGTAAACACACTCTCGTTGTGGTGTGAATGTGATCTTTAGGTGAAGTTGTGTTTTGTTTAGCTATAATTTAATGAGCTTCTTGAAGAAAAATCACCAGAAGACCTAAAGCAGTTCTTTCTGCTTGAGAACATATGCATTGTTTCATTAAAGTGCTTTTTCAAAAGCAGCTCTAAAACAGTTTGCAGACTGGAGTGGCTTAACTTTAATCATCCCAGATGTTGGTTTTCATAGTCAGTTGTTGTTTAGGTTAGATATACGCACCTTTTGGTCAGAGAATGCAATGTTTCCAGCAGCAGGGACAAATTTTTCTTGGAGTAATGAGAATAGCCTAGCCTACTTGGAATTGAAAAAGAAAAGAAAATTGATTTGGGGAGTTAAGTGTCAGAGGACAGAGTTTTCTGCTTTGCAGGGTATTCTTCCCACAGTTGCAGTCATAGTTAGTTGAAAAGCTTGCCACCAGCAGTGTTTGGAGTCCTGCAAATCCTGTTGGCTCAGTATTGACTCCTCATTAATGACCCACATTCTCATAGATGCACTGAGGCCTTCTGTGATGTGGCTGTACCAGTGGAAAACTGGAAACCAGTGGAAAATGGAGTAATTTATTTCCAGCTGTATCTGTCACATGAATAAAGGACATGAAGTTGTGCCAGAGTGTGGTTGCTGTTGGCTTCAGCACAGAAATTTGGGGGCTTTTGCAGCCAAGAGAGTGTAATTTATAAGATTCAGAGATCTGATGACAACTGGTCAAGCTGTCTTCAAATGCAACATGTTGGGCTTTTCTCAAGCACATTTTGTGTACATAAAGCCCAGTTGGCCAATTCTGGCTCCAACATCTGCATAGTTTGAAAAAAACACTTGAAGGCCCAATGGTGGAACCCTGGAAATGGAATGGAACACAGCCTTTACTTTGTCCCACACTAATTAGTCTCTTTCAGTGAAGCTGGCATATACCTCTGTTCTCTGAGGAAGCCACTCAAGCTGTATCTGGTGGCTCTGCTTCCATCAGTGTGATAGTGGCTGTGTTCTTTCTTTTACCATGAGCTAAAAATGCTCAATAAGTCATCACCAAAGCTGTGATACTGTGATTGTGGACTGCTTCTGTTAAGCTCTACTTGCACTAAGGTAACCCGCCAATTAGCCTCAGGCTCTTTGCAGGCAGGTTCTTTCAGCAAACTTAGGCTGAACATGTGCTGACCTTAAGCAGTTTTGCTGTTCCAGACATTCAGCAACACCTGTGTAACCGGTTTTGACTGGTACAGTGAAAACTAGGCAAAATGTGTGATTCTGTGTGTCTATTGAATAATCAAACCTCAATTAATGGGAACTTCTTTTGAACCAAGCTATGTGAGGAGAAGCTCACAGTACTATTGATTTCATCTCTAATCAAGTGCTCTTGTCTGGCATAATGAATAGAAGTGAGAATTGTGTCTGCTTGTGAAACAGCAAGATAATACACGTGTGTATTTGTGTGTACGTTCATGTGCATGCACGCTTATATATATAGACAGACCTTTTCTAGAAACTGGGACACTCTTGCTGTGGTTCAGCCCAGAGCATGTTCTGGAGGGTTTGCCAGCTCTGGCATATGGCTTTGGGTGGAGTTGTTTGTCATTGTCCTGGCTTTGTTATAAGAACCAGAGTGATCCCATTGTTTGGCTGGGATCTTGGTCAGAGGCAAATCTGAGCGAATGAAGAGTGATTTGGAGCATGTAGCATTTAGTTATTACTTTTTCCCCCCTCTGCCTATTCAATGTTTTATGAATGCTTAGTGCAGTCTTTGCACAGCCTCATTAAGTGCCTCACTGGGCTGCAATGGCCAGGAGTGCTGTTAGCAGTTCCAGCAGCAAGTGTGGCCATGTATCCTGTACCTGCCAAAGAGCCGCTGGACTTAGGATGAGTGAGGAAACCAAATCCTAACACACTCATCAGAAACCTGTATTAAATTCCACAGACTTCTGTTACAGATCAGCAGGCTCAGGAACTTATTTGCATGTGTTCCATGCACCTTTTCAAATCCTACCAGAAATGGACCTCTGCAGCTGTTGCCTGCAGCTGTTTATGGTTTAGCCCTAATTCTGTAGTTCTGTACATGCTGGAGAAACCGAGATGGGTTGCTGACTACATCCAGGCTCTACAGCCAGAGGGAAGGACACTTATGCTAGACATTTATGCTGTGCCACAGTGTAAATAAGCCAAACACAAGAAAAGTGTTGCTGACAGCTGCTTTGTGATTTTTCTTGTCACAAAGATCTTGTGCTGCATGGGGCTGACTCTCCAGAGGAGTCCTGTCATTGGAACTTCCTGGTTTTTGTTGGTATAGCTCCATGTTGCCATAGTCCTCACCTTCTCTTTTTGATATTTGGGAGAGGGGACTGAATTGTCCAGCCTCTCCCTCTTATCTGCTTCCCTATCTCTTCTTTCCCTCTTCCCCCAAACCATATTTCCGAAGAGAAATAACTGGATGCTGCTTTGTGCTGTTGAAAGCTGTTCTTGGTTTCTGGCCTGATGTTGTCCTAGAAAGAGATCATGCCTTGAAAGCAAAATCATGTTAGTGAAACACTGATAGAGCATGGTAGTCAGTACGAGGGGGCAAAACTTGAAAGTTATAAAGTATGAGGGAATTGAGTAGGGATGTGATAATGCAATGTTGGTTGGGGGGATATCAAGCTGATGGTCAGTATGCACAGATCTAATAACTGTTCAGCATTTGTACTGTCACGGGTTCAGTACTGACACAAAAGGAAAACCATCAGGCAGCCAATAGCAAATTCTTGTCAAAGAGTCCTTTTGAGTTGTACTCAGCATTCAGATTGTGGGCACTTTGGATTAAGTGTTGAGATCACACCATGTCCGTGCATTTTCTGTGTCAACACTCTACCCTTTTGGTAGCCCCTTTGAGACTCATAGTGACTTCTGATATGAAGACTCAGTTGCACCAACATTGCTTAAATACCTTCTCAAGCCTGTGCTGTTAACAGTCTTGTACTGGGTATTGTTTATAATCAGAGATCTGCTCATATCCAGGGAGTCATTCATGTGTAAGTCAGAACTTTAGTACTGGGAGGTATGTGGTCCTCCTGGTTCCGTGGCATCATTTCCCTCTCCTTCCTCTGCTGATGGATGTCAAAAATCATGGATTATATGTGGGACAAGTGGGCAAGTGAAAAGAAACAAATACTTCTTTCCTGTTTTGCACCAAGCAGAGATGAGAATGTCCTCCTGGAGCTTCCTGGTAAAGAGGGACAGAAATAAGAACTCAGGGAGTTTTGTTTGCAGGACACCAGCCAGGCCGTAGAGGGGGTTGAGGAATGCGGATTTCAGGACCTTCAGACTCTGTGTCTTCTAGATAGAGTGGGCTTTCCCTTTGTATCCATGTGACATCTAGGACAACTTCTGTACAGATACTCACGTGGAAAAAACATTCAGTCTGCAAACTGATAACTGCCATCACGCACATTTTGTGACGTACATACGTCTTTCTTCTCTCTGCTTGTGCAGCATTTTATCAGGATGGTTGGGGGCTGAGATAAGAACTTGTAAGTCCACAAAAAAAGTAACTCAGGCACATAAATTGTTATTGAGAGCATGAGCATAATGCTCCCTCTCCTTGCATCCTTATACTTTTCATGATAGTCCAGCTCTGGAGAAAGCAAGAGCTCCTCAGAGGGCTGAATGTCACACTCAGCTCAGAGAATTCACCCTGAAATGACTACTTGATGGAATGGGGAAAATTTGCCACATGGAGAAAGGATTATCAAGAGTACATCAGACACTGAGAAACCCATATAAATCAATAAATGTATATTTTTATTCCCCACCAACCTGAAGTGCCAAATAGATACGTTTCCACTAAGCCTATAGTAGTACTTGACTTGGAAGCGTAGGATCATCTCTTAAAATGTATTGTGCATCAGCAAAGACTGAAATATCTTGCCTGGAAAAAACATATCTAGCTTTTAGAGCAGGACTATTCTGTAGGTTGTGCTGATTATTGCTTTGTGCTGCATGACTGTGATTTTTGGCACACGGTGTCACATACCAAATTCCCAAAATAAAATGCTACATGATATTCTAAGAGTTCTTAGGAAACTTTTAAAAGAGATTTGTCTGCTGAGTGGGTACCTCTTCTGGTGAAACCAAACGATGTAGTGGGAATGGTATAAAAGGAGAAAGCTTTAGTCAGCAGATAATTAGTCTTCTCTAAATAAGTGCAAGGAGGAAAAAAAAAGGAAACCTTCCATCAGTCTTGTGTTTGTAGAAGTTGTCAGCAGTCCTGCTTTGATTGTAAAGGGTTTACAGCCTTATGTTTGAATAGCTAAAACATCTGTTCAGCGACGTTGTGAAATCCTCATGTTCAGAACCCCTGATAAGGGGGACTGCTGAGCAATTGGCTCGTAGAGGCTCTACAGGCAGCGAGGGCTGTACGTACAGTGGTCACCGCTTGCCTTCCCTCCTCCTGGTCAGAGGGAAACATAGGAGACAGCTACAATTTTACACGTGATTTTCCTTTGAGAAGGAGAGAGCAGGAAGTGCCTAGGAAATGGTTCATGATAGAAACATGGAGTTTTAAATAGGAGAGGGGAGGAGGAGGAGGAGGAGAGCTCATGGGCACATTTTGTGAACAGTTGAAACACTGACGCCACAGCAGCAGGGGAAAACCAGACTTCTGCGACAGCAAGCACACCCCAAGCTATCCTGATGGAAGGAGAGACGGCACCAGAGGCCAGAAGAGGAGCCAGCAAAGCCACACGGATCGCCCTCGGTGTCTTTGTGAGTAGCACTGTTGTGCTTGGCACCGCGCTTTTCTTGGGTAAGTGCAAATATTGGAACTAACCTGAACCCAACCCTCCCCAGCTTGTCTGCCTGGTGCCAGTGTTTGTGCTTCACAACGTGTTTTGGGGAAAATCTTGATCTCCTCTTCCCCCATTTTATATTGTCTATCCTGAAGGGGATATGTGTCAGGAAAGGAGTTCTTCTTGTGGGAATGCCAGAGCTGGAAGATGCAATGTGAGCTCATGTAACTTTCTGAATGCTGAATTTAAATTGGGATACTCAGTTGAATGTATTCTAGCTAGAATTGGGTTCTTTGACAGAATGGCCAGAAATGGGTAAGATTATGCATATCAGTAATGCTGATTATAAATTCACAGGTTGTGACCAATGTGGAGCAATATTCTCTGTTTCCTGAAATTTAATCTGTAGTGCACACATTTTATAGAATCTTTTGGGTTTTCCTACATTTGGTTTTCATTTAGGGCTTGTCTAAAATGCCTGTAGAAAGCTTCAAATAGTGCATATGTGTGCACATTTTTTAGATCTTTCTGTTCTTCTATGATGAATTGCAAAGTTGTCTTTGCAAAAATCATAAAGAGTGCATCTGGGATGAAATTAAAATGTTTTGATCAGATTTATAAGCTGTAACTAGAAGCAATAGAGAAGGAATTAGTTTTTCCTCTCCCGGATTTGGAATCATATGTAGATTGGTTTTGTTGCAATATCAAATGAAAGCATATGCCTACACTTCTGAAATGATATGAAGAAGTATAAATGTACCCAGAAACTCCAAGCAAAGAAGAGGAAGAAGTGTTTTATCCTGTAAGAACTTGCAGAGATGGATCTTCTTCTGGGCTAATTCAGCCCAGCATGTAATTTCTTTAGACCAACACAGATTCCCCTAGGCTGGAGGAAACCTTACCTCTAGTGTATCTTTTGCTTCCCTCCAATCCTTTATGATCTTGTTTCAACGGTCTCCTTCGTTTATAATCACAACACAGAAGATGATGCCAGGTTTTCTATAGAATATTTAATACTCCAGGCTCACACTTGGTTGGTGTTTGTCTGCTCTAGAGCAAATTCTGCAACATTTGCAGGCAAGTGACTTCTGTGTGAGTGATCCCAGTCAATTAACTAAACTCTTTATAAATGTGAGCAGGATTGAATCTTCAACTTGTTAGTGCAAAATACTTTTTCTAGATGGAAAAAAAACCCGAAACATTTTCCACTTTGAGGCTGCTATATAAACACCAGGGAGTAATAATGGAGAGACCTTATTTCTTTTTGTTTGCACTAGATTGTTTGTTTATTGCTTTTAAAAAGCAATAGACATTTACCACCACAGCTTCTCAGATAAGTGCTTTATCCACAGACTAGGTGTGAAAATCCAAGCGAATATATTAATTCTTACAATCAGCTTTCCAAGTGAGCTGTGGTGTGTTCCATAGCCAGGGATTCAGTGTCAAAATTTTCATTGGCATATCTGCTAAGAAAATAAAAATGCTGGCCTTGGGTCAACCAAAATGTTTTTAGTACTTTTTTGGAAATTGTCTGAAATTTTCAACCAAAAAGAATAAAGGAATAAAAGTTAAATTGTTTTGGTCTAACATTTTGTCAATTAGGTGTTCCCATGTTTCATTGTGACACTGTGTTTTGTTTGTAAGTTTGAGTTTAACTCTTTTTTAGTTTTATTAGACTGCAGAAAAGGAGATCATTATTTCTTGTCATTTCAGGCACCTCAAGATGTTCTTTTTTTCTTCAGGTCTCACTTAGTCTTCAAAACTTGCTGTTTCTGGTACATCTGAAATCAATTTTCCAACCTGAGGAGTGAAACATAGTGTTTTCCTGCTTCTCTTGTTTCTTCTTCTCAGAGTTCCTACATCTCTAAGAAGAGTATGGGAGAATCATTATTTTTATTTACTGTTCCTTACTCATATGGGCTGTGACTTCACTGTGATTTCAGTGGGGAGCTACCAGGGGAATCACTTGGCATCCCAAGGGTCCTGCCTGCTGTGCTCTTGTCAGTGGTGTGGGCTATGGCAGGGAGGAGCCACCTCCTCCTTGGGAGTTGGGGCCAGAGCAAAGGGAAGACGATCACTCTCTAGTTCCCTTGGGTGAGAAGTCAGGCAGCTTTGAAGTTCAATTTGATAGCCTCTCTTCCTGACTTGGTAGCCCTTTGGGCTTCTCAGATTATAGGATTATTCACTTCCTTTGCGTCTGCACGTTTGTATACCTTTTCCTCTTAGATTTTTTTTGAAACTAAATACGGTTGTATTTGCTTAAGAATCTGGAAACAGGCTTATAAAGGAAGAAGATGGCTCACTGGGAGTTATAACCAAAACTATAGGTAATAATGTAATGTTTAATTCTCTTAGCAACAAAAAGACAAGAGAATAAAACCAGGCAAAGTTTTTTCAATCAAAATTAGCTGGTAATTAAAAGGAAAATGTTACTGCCAAAGGTTTGGTTTTTTTTTTTTTTAATTTGTTCTAGTGATAAAGTTGTAAGTGGAACAAAATCAGCTGAAATGGTATTTTGCTTTTGTTTATAAGTATCAAATCCATAAGGGCTGCTTCAGATTAAGAATGAAACGAGGTCTGGGATTTCCCCTCCTTTCTCTACTTTGTTAAGACAAAAAGTCTAGCAAACTTTCAAGACCTGGACAGATTCTAGAAGGCTAAATTCAGAGTGAGGAAAACGGTGAGTTGAGTGGAGTGCAACACTTAGCTAATAGGGACATTATTCATTATTTGTAGTTCATTATTTGTAATGTCTGAAAATCATGTTCTGGAGATCTTCATTTCTCTATTTTTTACTGTTCTTCGGTATTCCATCTACAATTTTGTTTGTATGCCTCAAAATCTCGTGTATTTCTTGGCTAATTTACGAAGGTGGTTAAGGTATTGTGTTTCACTGAGCCAGTGCAAGCTTTGGTAAAGCCGTCCAGAATAGTTTTACTTTCTCAGCTTCTAAGAAAGTTTGATTGAAATCCAACCATTTCTGTCATTAAAGCTGTGAGGTTGGAAGAGGTGAAACAGCTTTATAGTCAATTCTAGCTTTAGGTTTTTTTATAATAAAATTTTCCTGGGCTGAAATACCATTTCACATTTTCCTGTCACTTTTGAACAATATATAACTACAGCAGAAATTGCTTTATAACTGTCAGCACTGCTAAAGTTACAGAACCATAATATATTCCATTGTTGGTTTTTTTTGTTTGGTGTTTTTTGCCTTTTTGTTTTTGCCATGGACTGTTATCAAGATAATGAATATAATGAGACATTTCTTTGTGTCTACTGAGCACATCTAGTGAGTTTTATTTCACCTGCCACTTGAGATTCTCCCTTCCTAATCCCAAGTATCAATTATCTGCATATTTGCTGCCTGACAGCAGTGTCTGAGATTAGCAATTCCTGTGCTTAAGTTTCAGTGGCAGTTGTAACACATGTTTTTAAAAGATGAGCAAAATTAACTGACAATTTCATAGTTCTTCTCGGCAAGGTTTTTGGAAGCAAACACTATTACAGTACTTTTGGGAGACAGTTCAGACAGAAACTGGGCTGTGCTTTATAAACCATGACTATCCTTGTGCCCATTACTATCTGCTGAATGCCTCCCATCAGTACTGGGTTGTGCTGGGCAGTGCAGAGCTGCTGCAGGGCAGCGTGAGCCCCACAGCTTGGAGGAGCTGTGGAAGCCCTGCAGAGGGTGGCCGCTGAGCTCTGTGCTGCACAGCCAGCTGCAAAAGGTGCAACTTTGTCTAGTGGAAGGTGGCTCTGCCCCATGGCGGGGGGGTTGGAACTACAGGACCTTTAAGGTCCCTTCCAACCTAAGCCATTCGATGACTCTGCGTTTCTAGGATCTCTGGAGGAGGATAACAACGATTGTTGTATCGTGTGGTGTTCACTCTCAGTGAGTAGGGCTGAAGTGATGCTGCTCCAGGCACTGTGCAGACTTACACTGGGATACACACTTGCTCTGCGCTGCCTGTGAGCAAAGAGAGAGGAAGGAGAAAGTAGGCCCAGGAAGGGAAAATTATTTGTTACGAGCTGCAGGATTTACTTAATATACATTCTAAGTGCTCTAAATCAATGTAGTCAGAGATGCACTGGGACCAGAGGTTGCACTGGCATTTGAATGACTGAGTACACAACATTTGGCTGCAATTGTCAAAATTCATTGCAAATGATCTCATTATGATTTTCTATTTTGCAGTTAGCCAAGGTCTTATAAAGTTTCATCCGAAACAACAGTACTGTTTGACTGCAGAATGCATTGAAGCTGGTAAGCAGCAATTTTATCCTCTCAATTATATCATGATTATAGTATGTTAATGAGATATTTATGCCATTTAATTTTTTCACCCATTATACATTTTACTCAGAAAGCTTAATTAATGAGAGGGAAAGAACAACAACCCCAAACTTTTTTAAAAGCCACTGTCAAAGTTACTTCAGTTCTGTTTATTTCGTACAATTAAAATTCATACTTTAATTTGGTCTAATGCTAGTCTCACCAGGTTGACTCAAAGTTTCCCATAGGGTTTACATTTCTTTCTTTTAATAGGAAACAAAATGTTGAGTGACTGGACCTTCAGGTGTACTTTTTTGCTTCCTTTCCGGTAGTCAGAAAACTAGCAAGTGAATTGTTAAGCACAGAGATGCTTTTGGGCCAGGTCTGGCACACACTTTATATGGTTTTAAATGAAAACAGGGTAGATTCAAACTAGTTACACAGAAGAAATTTTTATGGTGAGGGTGGTGAAACACTGTCACAGGTTGCCCAGAGAAGTTGTGGCCACCCCATTCCTGGAAGTGTTCAAGGACAGGTGGGATGGGGCTCTGAGTGACCTGATCTAGTTGAAGATGTCCCTGATCATTGCAAGAGGTTGGACTAGGTGACCTTTACGTGTTCCTTCCAACCGAACTATTCTTTGATTTGATGGTTAGGTACTCAAAAGCAACTGTCTCTGGCTTGTCAGACTGATTTCTCTCTTACCAGTTTGACCTGCAAGAGAAACTGGTGGGGATGCAGTCACAGGATGGAGCTGAAAATACCGCAATTGTCTTTTACAATGTATGGTAGATTAGAACTTTATTTGTTTTCTTGTACAGTTATTCAGCTAAAGGTAAACAGTGCATAATTTCTGGAATGCTAATCACAATCTACTTAATATGTTTTGCTACTAAATTCCTCAGGCAATTAATTCTATCATGGCAACAATGAAGAAAGCCTGTCTTCAGGTGTCTGGCTACAGCAGTT
This sequence comes from Chiroxiphia lanceolata, assembly GCF_009829145.1. Classification (NCBI taxonomy): domain Eukaryota; kingdom Metazoa; phylum Chordata; class Aves; order Passeriformes; family Pipridae; genus Chiroxiphia; species Chiroxiphia lanceolata. The sequence continues at coordinate 14,573,735 of NC_045638.1, read as the reverse complement.
CATGTTCCTGTAGTGCTAAATTCAGTCATCATTGCTGTATGGCACTCAAGAAGATTCACTGTAGATATTTTGTCTTTTGTTGTTGTTGTTGTTGGTTGTTTCTCATTAATCCTCATTTCTGGACTGTAGCCCTGTGTAATTTTCTGTTTAGGAAAAAGTGTTCCACAAAATCTAAGTGATGTCTTTTTTACAGCTGCTGGCATCCTGAGCAAGATAAATCAATCCATAGATCCGTGTGAGAACTTCTATCGATTTGCATGTGATGGCTGGATATATAATAACCCTATTCCTGAAGATATGACAAACTATGGTGTTTATCCTTGGCTGCGACACAATGTGGACCTCAAACTAAAGGGTAAATATGTCGTTTCTGAAAGTATCTGATTGGCTTGTCACTGTAGCTTGTTAATTGGCTGGTTTTGAAATGACCAAAAGTCTGCACACTTCTGATCATTGGATCACATCCAACAGCCCAACTTGATGTTCTCTTTTAAGTGTATTTTTGTTATTTTTATTGAAAATCACACTGAAAGATAGTGAATTATAACAGAAACAGAAGTTGGGAGAAAGAATAGAATTCCTGGAAACTTTACCAGTGAAGAATGGAGAGGTGAAATGATACTCATTATACCAAAAGGAAAGATAACAGCATTTAACTCTTTCCCTCTTGTAGTAAATGGTTAGACCAGAGTGCAGGAGCACAGCACACACGTTTAAGAATGTCCCAGAATCAGACAGTTACCAGTCTGGTACAGCAGTCTAACAGTAGCCAACAGCAGGAAATAATATAATAAGGCAAAACCAGAGTGATATTTTCCAGTATACTTACCTAGCTCTTGGCAGAGGCAGTTCACAGACTTCTGGAGATGGAGGTTAGCTGGGTGTTGGGTTTCCTTCATGTTGCCATTCAGGCTGCCATTGGAGTACCTGAGCTATCATCAGTGAAACAGAAGGCTGTTTAAGAATGTGTTTCTGGAGGAAAAAATAGCCCCAAGGTGGAAACGTGTAGGAAGAGAGGTATTTTAATCTTCATGTGACTTGAGTTTGTGCTATACTCTGCGCTGCAGCCACCTCATCAGGAAGCCCCGCAGACCAACTGGGAAGAAAGGATGGTGATTATTCTTAGGTAGGAAAACCCAGCCAGATTCTTACAGTCTTTGCTAAAAGTGAATCATATGAAGGAAGGGAGATGTGCAAGATTTAATATTGTTGTTGGTGTGCTTGAGCATTGAGCACCTAGAGCACATTATTGACATCAGAGCCTGCCCTGAGCTCACCACAGAACAGAGGTCAGTTTTAGGATGTTATGCTTAAATATAGGATTTCTTTTTCTTTGGATTTTATACATGTATGTAAGCATCAAAGCCCTTCTCCACTTGCTTTCTTCAGTCATATCGTATTCAATTTTCACATTGTTAAATATTTTAAAAGCTGCATTTGATTTCAGAATATGGGTTTGGATTGTTAGGGTAGGATATGATCCCAAGATTTCTGTTTAAAGTCTGCTGAAGATGTCACAACCAAAGGGAAAGAAATATTGCCAGAGCCTGTTTTAAGTTATGCTTTGCATTCTAATTGTTCTGCTGCCAGAATTGGGCTATATTAGATAACTGCATATCCTACATGAACCACAGCCACAAAAAGCCTGTCCTAATTGAATATAGAGTAGCAAACTGTGACTGTCATCCTTAATTTCCTCTTTTACAGAACCTAATCAAGGACATCATGCTAAGCCACATTTTTATTTGATTTTTTTCTGCAGTCCCTTTAGAAGTTGTTAATCCATAGGTAGAAAAACACAAGACCAAGAAAGAAACACCCAAATGCCAAGTATTTGCTGAATGGAAACTTTATATCAAAAAAAGAGTGTATAAATATTTTAATAGGAGGCCTAAACTGCTCCTTAGCATGAAACAGAGACAAAGATATTGAAATGCTGGTTGGTGTACAGCAGGTTCTTTTAATACAACATTTGTCATTTTCTCCTTAACTTAATAAACTTTTCAAAACATATTCCTTGTAATTAAAAAAGGAAAAGGGAAAAAAAGTGTTGGATATCAGTGTTGGCAGCTGAAATTACAAGGCATAATTTCAGCCTCTAGGTATATTTGTGTTTTCACTTGAGTTATTTCAATAAATTAGCTCAACACTGAGTTATTAATTTGTGTATGACCACAGTCTTGCTAGAAAAAGTTCTAGTGAGAGGAATAACTCTTGCATAGAGAAACAGTTATACGGCTGACCAGACTTTGGAAGCCAATTTAATCTTTCCTTCTTTGAGAACTCTTAGTGGAACTTTGTACTTCATCGTAAATGTCCCTGTTTGACACTCAGTACATTAAAAAAGCCCCAGTCTTTAAAGAGCTGATTATTACGCAAGCTCTATGTTGTGAAATATTTATCATATTAAAGAAAACAATTAATCTTGAAGTGATAACATGACTCTGCCAGAAAGCCACATTTTTCATATTTGATATTCTTTGATGGTGTGATATAGATGGAAGCATTTATTCAGGCTATATATTAAAAAATGATGTTACTTACAATAAATTATTTGAACATCTAATCTGTTTTCTGGTCCCTGAATGTTCCTAAGCCTGTTCCTGTTCCTGAGAAAGGGAGTTTGGGCAAAGACCTGTGGCCTTGGTTACACAAATATTCTTGAATTCTTAAATATTCTTGAAGCTTAATATTTTTTTGCTACAGATCTTCCAGTTGATAATGGGTATCATATGTAAAAATTAATTTTGTCTTACCAAAAAAAGGTAGGTGTAGCTGTATAACATCCTGAACCTTGCATTAGGTATTACTGGGTTTGAGAACAAAGAATTTTTTTTTCTATTCCTTTTGGGGGTTTTGGGGTTTTTTTATGAGGTTACAGACACAGAAGAGCATATGACTTTGCAGATGTCAGCTTCCAAAAAGTGTAGAACATTTTCTGTATCGGTGTAGTGGGTTTGTGTAGTTAAATAAGGTCTGTGGTGCTCTAAAAGGGAATTCCAAAGAGTGGAATGGCAATGGGTCAATGGAAAATAGCTAAGAACTACTGGGTTGTAGATTTTTTGCCTGCATATCTTTGGCTGATTGAAGGAACAGGATAAGAAACATTTATTTCAGGGTTTCTCTAGATCTGTAAAACTTAATATGATAGTTAAAAATATTTTTTTAAAGATTTGGATTTATAATGGGCTAAGAATATATATATATATAGTACTCCCATGACTTTCTCTAGCTTAGAATGGATTCAAACTAAAACCATATCATCATTTCCCCTTTAATTTCTTTTCCATGCTTTGTTTGAGGGTCACTTGGATTTCTTTTTCTGCTCTCAGAGGAGTCCACAAACCACATGTGTAACTTACTTTGATCTCCTGGCTATACAAAATGAATAAAGCCCTATCCTGGCAAATATTAGCAAATAAAAAAGTGTTAGATCTTTCCTTCGACGTGACTTACAGGAGGCTTTCATATTTTGTGGAGGAAAGTAGAGAAGATAATTTTAGATAGACAGTAATATGTCGAAAGCAGAGAGTTATGGTTTTGGTTATGATCCAAATCCAGGTAATGGATATGTAATATTTGGGTTAGAATTTCTTGGTTCCTTATAGAACTGTCCTGGAGAGGACTGAGGTACTCTTGGAGTCCTTCAAAATGGAAAAAATGGTTTGTCTGTGGCATATGTTGTATGAATGAGAGTGATCTCAAACTGCAACAGTTTCAGTGAGGTCAAGATTACAGTGTCTCTGTGAGTTAATAAATGTTTCTTCATTTACCATAATATTTTCTGCAAAGCTATTTGTGTTCTTGATGAATTTTTCTGGTTTGATTTGCTGATCTCGAGTAAGATTTTTGGGAGTGCTATTGTCTTACTGTTGAAATGGAGGTGGCTTTCTGTGGATAATTCAGAGCTGGAAATCTGAGGCATGTAAATAAGTAGCTATTACCTATGGTGAATGTCTGTTATGAAACAAATAGTTTCTTTTCCTTTCTCTGAAGTCTGCAGAACAATGGTGTACAGCTGGATTATTTTTTTTTCTCTGAATGACCATGCAGGAAGCAATAAATTAAAAAAAACCACCACAACAACAATACATAACAACACAAACATTCCTCAATCTCAACACTGCAAAGGAGCTGACTTAAATTAGGTGAATTGTTTATTAACATGTCTTCCAGGCCTTTTAAATTTAGTTTATGTCTGTGGAAACCAGTTTACAAATTAAGTCTCCATACTGTTCCTAGCCCAGTGAGACACCTACCTCAGACTGATTTGCTGTGCTAAGCTTTGTAGCGTGATTGTTTTCTGAAAGTCTGTTTAAAATGAGGAATTTCTATCATGGCAAAGAGAAAGAAATGGAGGCCTTTTAGCAGGACATGGTGTGTGGGTTTTTTAAAAAAATGAGACAAACAGAAAACAAAATAACTCGGCAGTGTAGACACTTTTCCCAGTAAAATCTGCAATGGTTTTCTTTGGAAAATGAATTCTTTATAAGTAAAACCATTAAGGTAAGAATATCTCAGTTTGGAAATTTATACTGTTTATCTGTAGGGTGGTCCTTTCAGACTAATCCCAGAAGTTGGTGTTGAGAAGTTGCTGTTGAGTGGTTGCTGTCCTAGACAGAGGACCTTGTGCCATAGGGCTCTTTTAGGGCTGTTTTCTCTTCTCCCACAGTCCAGCTGGTGCTCAGACGGACCCACTGGGATAACTCAGATGTGTCCCATAAAACCTGTAATGTAGCTGCTGACACTCATCCTCAAATTTCTGTACTAGCTGTGATTTGTTTACTTCAAACGTAGCTAGTTGAAAGCTGTCCCAAGTAAGAGGGAGAATACCAGCAGTAATTAAAATAAAAGCTTCAGAGGATATTTATGGCTTTGTCTCCAGTATCTTGTTGGATAGCTGCTCCTGGATAACAAGATAGCAGCAAACAGCAACTGCATTTAATGCTGTTTTACTTGGATTTTTCTGCTATAAATGCATCTCTTTTCAATCGCACAGACATTTTTTTTTTCCAGTGGTTCAGATCTTTCCTACAGTGGCCTATTCATCTGAATGTGAGAAAAAACATAAGTGGCACAAGTCAGGTAAATCTCTATGGGCAAGAAGTTATAGCTGTTTGGTAAAATGAAGTACCTAAATCAAAGGTGGAGGAGCCAGGACTTTTCCAGGCTCTGTGGCTGCTCAGAATGAAAGTTGTATTTGTAATGGGTGATTTTGGGAAACCATGAATACAGAAAGGAGATAATTTTGGTTCCTGAATGAGGTTTTAAGGCAGCACAGTAACTGAGCCACAGGATTCCCACAGCACCTCCCTGACTGGGAGACTAGAATGGCATCCTCCTCTGAGCCCTGGGCTACAACCAGAGTGGGGCACACTGCTCACTGCTGTTCCATGTGTGGCACAATATTTCCCCTTTATTTACAGTGAACCTCTGTTTTGGATTATATGTTCATATCTGTAGATACTGAATTTCAAAAATTGTTTGATGACTGTATCAGGACTGGTAATTTTACAGAATGAGGATTCATACTTTGACAAAAAGCAAGTACATGTTGAAAGTATTACTGTAATGAAGTAAATGTAATGCTGCCATTTAGTACAGAGCTCCACCTATATTGTAACAATTGGGAAACTTGCTATCTTCTGGTTTAAATGTGGTTTAAACTCTTCTGCCTAATATTATAATGACAAGTATTATCCCCTACAGCATAACACTGGGAGGCTAGAGGGGCATGGCAGGGAAAAGGGCAATACTACTCAAAAGAGTAAGATCTATTATTGAAATCAGATTTATGAACAGAGGCTCTCACATCCCCATAAGATGATTTTTGGTTTAGCTGCAGTTTGTGTGCAGCTATGTTGACTTTTGGAGGAACTCACATGATGGGCTTATCTTTTGATATACAAAACTCAGAGAATTTACAAAATGCTGAAACTGTAAACAAACAACATTTCCATTTAGGAAATGTGCTGTATATTAGGGCACTGAACAGCATTAGGAAACGTTTATGTAAGCACAGCTGTGTCAATGCCATTTCTGTGAGAACTTCCATATTGCTAAAATGGATATTCAAGAAGAGAACTGGGGAATTTCTTTTCAAGGGGGAACCCTAAAATGTCAGTATATTGATTGGGTTTATTTGTGTAAATACAGCATCTTTTCATGAAATTGGTATGTGGGAACATTTGTTTGATTTACTTTATTTATGTTCCTTGGAAATTAGAACCTATATGTATTGATTAATTACTAGATCTTCATGAACTCTTGTGGAAATGCATATTAATTATGTCCTCGTTAATGCAAAATTAATTCATAATGATTAAATGTTCCATCCGAATGTCAGAAGAATTAATAATGATGGGCTGGTTGTTTTCAAGAGTCACTGCTCTATCCATGGTGAGACAGACGCTGCCATCAAGAAATAGGCTGAGGGACATTAATTGTATCAAATACAAAACATATTACCCTGAATTGATAAGGGAAATGTGTTGATGATTATTAAAGGCTTTTAAAAAAAAACCCCAAACAAACAAACATAAAACCCCCTGAAACAAACCAACCAAACGACCCTCTCCCCCCAGATCATGGAGTGGGTGGGGGAGATGCAGTTTATCAAAACAAGGCAGGCCTAGATTAAGGCATTAGCTCCACAAAGACCATTCTGATGAATAAGCTCATGGAGCTGCAGAATACATTGTGATTTTTATTAAAGAAAAAAAATTAATGGTTGGAAAAATATGGAAACTATTATATTTAAGGTATATGTCAGGCTATGTAAGCCAACACAAGGCCTTCCAAAAGGGACTTTTAGCCCCCATTCATTGACATCCTGGATGCTTCTGCCTTCACAAGAGGTGGGAACATACAATACAGCAGGTGGTGGGGCAATCTCAGTGTTGTCTAGTACTCTGCATCATTTCATATTCCTGTGTGAACAAGGAGGTTGCCATTACAAAAGTTGCTTTGAGTGATTATTTCAAGTCCTTATGTACTTCAGTAAGAGGATTCTGGTGACTGAGTATTTGCAATGGGGAGCTGAGATAAAAAAGGTAAGAAAGCAATAGAAGGCTGGTTAAGAAGAAAATGAAAAAGACATGAAAGTGAAAATAATACATGCTTTGGTAAAATGTAAAAGCTGCATTATAAGCGCCAGAAAGGTGTATTGACTTGCTGTTTTATTTATTTTAGACTCAAAGTGAAAAGCTTTAATTAGGCAAGGATAATTTTAAGCATATGGAGAAAGACTTTTGCAAGTCTTTAATGCGAGTTTGGTTTTCCATATAGGTATATATATTTAGCAAACAGTAGAGAAATCTGGACTATAATGCATCAGAAACTCAAAAAAGGTATTTATAACATACAGTGAAATAATTTTTTACTGCATTAGGCTTGGACTGCTTCCCCTCCTGTCCTCTGAAACTGAGAATTGTTTACAGCTAGCAAGGAAAAAAAGGGAAGAGCCTTAATGTCAGTAAGGTGTCAGTACTTTTAACTATTATTTAACTACAGTCATGAGAAAATTTTTCATTGCTTGTTTTTTTGGTTGCGAGAGAGTGAAAATTGTATCTTTAAAAAGTGTGTTTTCATATTTTGGAATTCTGGAAACAAACTTTTGTTTGAAAACCAATCATTTGCAGCTCACTTCTTGTAAATAGTCAGGCAGGGAGGAGGACTCCAGACTGCTCGTCAGACTTTGGATAAGACATCTGAGATAACAAGAAACACTGCAGAGCAATTAGTAGAACTAGTAGTTTACAAAAGTTAATAAATTTAAATTAGCTCATATTTTAGGGAAGCCTCAAAATCCAAATATTGCTATCAATTGTTAATAGAGGAAATGAGTTGTTTTGTACACTAAAGTTGCATATCAGGAGAAATTCTCAGAAGAACTTGTGTTTTAAAGGCATAAAGGAATTTATTGATGCTTTGAAATTATGCACTTGAAGTTGGGTTACACTGGTGTCAGAAGAGAACTGTAAGTAGGCTTCTGCACATCCACTGGGGTTTATCTCTGTGGTATTTTCCAGCAGACGAGATCTTGCTTTGCTCTTCTTCCAAGGCTTCCAGATGCAAAGCAGCTCTGAAATGGAAGCTGGACAGGTGCATTTGTGTGGGAGTTTGGTCTGTGCTAATAAAACTGCTAGGAGGGATAAAGTTGTATGGAAACATTAAGTGTTGCATCTTACAATAGGAGATGTGCATGTCTGTTTCAGGAGAGTGCTCTGCGAGAACAGATTTAACTCTGAGAATAATCTTGGCTTGACAATACTTGTTTTGTTCACAAAAAATATGTATAGTTTGGAAATGTCAGTTAAGTCTGTCACTTCCTTTTAGAATATACATATGTGTATGTGTATATAGGTGCATGTATCTATATATATATAAAATACATTATATATATATATTCTTCACTCTCCCTTCTATATTCTCCAGCTATAGGGATCAGGTTTCCAAACTGATGAGAATAAAAATATATGTATCAGATTCTCTTCTTTGACTATTTTGCGACCTGAATTGTTGCAGTCTTTAAAATTCATATTTTCATGTAGCAAGACAGGAATGTTACCATTGGTTGAGTGCTCTCAACAGTCTTGTGTATAATTTTGGATGTTGTGGCCAGTGCTTTTATTTTGGGGTTGAACATTGTGTCCCTTGTAGACACTATGAAATTTACCACTGCCAGCTCTCCTTCACTTCATTTTGGGTTCTGAAAAAAGGAATTGGAAACCAGATACTCTAAATGAACGTCAGCTGACCCCAAACCATTCTCTATCATCACTCTTGGAACATGTAAGCTCATGTTAATTAAGATTATACGTTTATCTAGCTGTGATTTCCATAACAGCAGCGTGGTTCTAAAGGTTTTTTGTGTGCCCTTTGGCATCCTAGCCAAATCTTTGCTCTGTGAACTGTACTGAACTTGACTTTTTAAATCTAGTGTGCTGAGAGTTTGAAGAAAGGGCGATACCTCCATGACACTGTTGGAATCCTTGGATAACCCTTGTGGCACAGTGCAGTTGGCTATTTGGGTTTCAGGCGTTGCAGTTGCTTCCCAGGAACTCTTTTGCTCTTAAGTGTGAGGAAAATATAGGAATTAAAGGTTAGACATTCTTAATGAGGACTATATTAATCATAATTATGTTATAGTTCAGGGACATCAAGGAATTACATTCTGCACACAGGTGGTGTGCATTTGATTTGTTTGCCAAACTCAAACCAAGGTTCGAGTAGGTTTTTCTTGACTTTTAGGTGGTAATTCCTCACAGAATACCCTTAAAACAACCTGTTGTTGGCATCAGAGGATCTTCTGCAAATTTCCAAATGATAACTTGGGTTTTGTTTCTTTCCAGAGGTAGCATGTGACAGTGCTAACGTAGGGAGCAAACAAAGCTTCTCAGTGATAGCTGAAGATGGTTGAACAGCTCTTTTAATTATTCTTCTCATCAGTTTAGAAGCCCAATCCCTACAGCTGTAGAGCAGCATAGGGGGGCAGGTGAAGAACAGAGTCTTTATTGCTCAAGAATCGAAAGATAAATTCACTGTCATCAGGTATTTGCAAATAAACTCCCTTTCCACGAGCAGAGTTCCTGCATTTTGGTCTAAGAAAGTGAAGCTCATAAATATCCAATATGGAACAAATATCTGACTGCTAGTTACTGCTACCAAAGGGAGAGCATGCTGTTGTGTGAGGCTGTGATAGAGCCTTTCTGTGGATGTAGCTCATGAAAGCATCTTCTGACTGTGGCATACTGAATGAATAGGTCCTTGGGCTGCTTTCTGAGTCTAATCCCAAAAAGAATACATTATAAGTTTTAGTTTTAGTATTGAGCATCATCTGGGCAATACTGAGCAACTCCCACTGTCACTGACAAAGGGACTAAAGGACATTCACCATCTCCAAAAGATCAAGCTCTCTGAGTGTCTGGATCAAGTTCAGCAAGCTTTATACTCATAAAGGAGCACCATTGCTATCAGTAGGAGTCTGGCATGAATCAGATAGGGAGGAATCTGTGGCTCACTTTATCTGCAGCAATGGATAATGGCTGTGTCTCCTTGATTCCTCATGTCTAAGAGCGCTTTGAGATCTGTATCCTAAATGTATAGAGTGCAATTCCAGGAGCAACCATTAGATTATTTCCCATGACCTTTCTTGTGTCACAATTACATTACCCATGTAATGCAGCTCAATAGCTTTCAGTGGGATAAAACATAATTCACTTTGGAATAAAGTTTATCTTCCAAAAAAGGTTCAAGTCTTGAAAATGTTAGGAGGCAGAGAAGCCACTATCTCCTCTGCTTGCTGGTTCCAGTGGTTAATCACTGTTACTGCTGAATTTGTCTTCATCTTCCAACGGTTGGTGCTTTCACACTGTGATTCTATCACCCTTTCGCATCTTTTGTGAGAAAAATCATGTTTCCTCATTGCATGTTTGTTTTTTTTTTTTAATCCCTCCCTTCTATTTCTCAAGCCAAAGAAAAAAACCAATTGTTTTGATATTTTTCTGCCCTCTGTCCAGCTGTTCAACATTGTTTTTAAATACAGGCAGCTGAAGGGCAGAGAGTGTTCCAGTCTGTCTCACCAGCCTGCACAACAATAAGATCATCTCCTCGCTTTGGTACTTCTCTGGTTTTGCAGTCCAAGACTGCTGTCTGTTCTAGAATTACCCTGGGAGTTCATGCTGAATTATTTGTCTGCTTCTAGCTTTTCACTCTTCCAGGGTTACAACTCTCCAGGAAATGGGATGTCCCCTGGGGTTCTTGTATAATCTTTGTTTTTTATAAAGTCCAAGCATATTCCCAGTGGGATGTTTGCACATGCAGTTGTTTTTCTTCAAGATACAAAGCATTATAATATATTTCAGATCATTGTCAGATACTGCTGTGCAAACACTTCAGTTTGCATTTTCCACATAGAGCAAATGTTTGTAAAAGGATAAGGACAGAAATTAGTGGAAAAAAATGCTACTATCTTTACTAGCATGATGTATTCTCCATATCTTGGGTTGGAAAGTGCAGAGAAAACTTGTACTTTCTCTCTAGAATAGGAAGTAAGCTTCATGAATCACATAGTGTTTCTCAGGATTGCAACTCAGCTATATATGTAGAAAACTATCTGATAGCACAAAGAATATATACAATCTGCTGATCAGGACACTGATAAATTGAATCAATATTTCTAATTGAAATAAATGGCATGCACGTTTCTTTTCTCTGCAAAACTGGCTTTACAATCCCTTTTTTGTGCACTCCATGTCAGAAGAGAGAAAGGTACAGGATTTCTTGGTGCCATAAATAAAATACGATGGTTGAAAAGTGAAGCTATGCAAGACAGTGGGCTGGAAAATCAACGAGGGCTGGAAATGGAAAGTAAGATTAAAGGTAACACTTGGCCACAAGATTATCCTTAGCAGCTTCAGAATAGTATGCAGTTAAATAAACACTCATGCAAAGCTTACTTTGTAATGTGCCTTGCTCTCACTTTTAACAGCAGCTGATTGCTGCTTACTGGAGGGTAGTGAACCACAGGAAGTTGGCCTTTTTTAGCCCTCTTGCCCTGGAAAAGAACTATGTGAAGGCAACTCAATATAAACTCTCTTCCTTCCCTTCTCAGCTCCCCACCCCCAGCTGTGGCTTTTTTCCTTGACTATGTATCTGAGCATCTCCAGTTCAGACAAGTGAGGATCACTCCCAGCTGTGGAGTGGGTTTGTTTGCTGGTGGTGCTGAGCCTTTGTGTTTTGTAGAAGAGCCAGGGAGCACAATGATTCAAACCTGCCTGACCTGGGGTACCAGAAGTACCAGAACTTTGATTGCAACGGGAACCTCCCCACCCTCAGCCCCTTGGTAGGAGAAACTGAATGATGAAGCAATTTGCAATCTCAGAAAGTTTAGGATATCGTGAACACCTTTAAAACAGTTTCTAACTGTTCAAGTGGTAGTTGCTTAATGAGATACGTTATTACAGTGTTGTAGAGTGGAATTGCCAGTAGGTTTTGACACTTGCCATAACTAAGTTTTATGTGAAGGGAAATATAAATCTTGCATCTGGGCATCCTGTGCATATGAAAATGTGGACAATGAGGTGCTGAGATCAGTGCCACAGGCCAAGATCTTTTTTTATTGCCAAGAGAATGACTTTGGAAATAATTTAAAAGTGAAGAGAGTAAAAGATGTGAGTGAAGAAGAGCTGCTTTTGTTAGAAAAGCCACTGAAAACTGTACTTGATATTTGGCCAAAGAAACATGATCCAAACTTTATGTTTGGTGGCCTAAGCTATGCTGGTTCACTTTGCTTTTTCTGGTGATTTTTGGTTATGATATTCTGCTTTGCAGTTGTGACAGGCTAGTGTTGTAATTCAGTAGCAGTAATAAATTGTTAAATTTTAGTTGACGTTAATAACAATTCTATGCCTTTTCAGGTGGTTGCAAATCAGCTTGGATTGTGGGGGTTTTTTAACCTCTGCAGCCAAATTGCCTAACACTGTAACATTTAATAGGGAGCTGACAGATGGGCTGTTATATAAGGGTGTTTTTTGATATTGTTGGAGTGATGTATATTTCCTAGTCTGATCAAAACCATTTATTCCTAAAAATTCTTATTTAAAGCTAAATGTTTGATGTCCTAAAATGGAAGGTTGCTTTAGGGAATTAGAACTTTTAATTAGAAACAAGAAAACTGAGTTTAAAAAAATGGAAAGAAAGAAAGCTGCAAGAAGAACAAACTCAATGTCCTTTTCAGTGCTAAGTGAGCTGCTTTAGTCAAAATGTTAGTAGCCCCCATCTCCCTAACTAGGTCAAAGTTTAAGAAAACTATACTTTAAGAAAAGCCTAGTAGACTGAACTTCTCAGTGGATTCATGTGAATACACACAATTCCTTAGTGAGGGGTGAGACTAGCAGTTTGGAAAGGCAAAGTAGCGAACTAAGCAACAGGTCTGTGGGTAACTTATGAAACTGAACATTTGATTTCTTGTGGTCTTTCTCTTCCTATACCTTGAAAGACCTTATAGGTTTTGCTTACATTTTGGTGTCCAAACAGAAAATATCTGAAGCTATTATTGTCTTTCAAGGTGATAAAATCCTCCCAGACAGCTACAGTTCCGTTGATTTTTTTTCAGAGGGGCTGAATTTGCTCTCTCTGTATCCCTGACTGGCATTTCCCTTAGTATTGGCAGAAATCCATGTCATGTGCCAAGAGATGGAACACTGTTCAGAGAGTGCCTTTCCATGCTGGGGAGACTGAGGGATGGCCCTGAGGCAGGTTTGATCAACCTGTGGAGGTCCTCAGAGAGCAGAAGCTCTGAGCTGCAGCCTCCAAAACGCTGCCCTGTAGAAGCACAGTGTACATCGACCCACACGATCAGATTTGCTCAGTGCAGGAGTGGGTTTGTCAGAGCCTGCAGCTATGGCCAGGCTACTCAGAGTACCCAACATTGCCAATATAAAGATAGCCTGATGTGTCTACATTGATTTCAATCACAGTAGTGACTTTCTTTCCATGAATAAGCAACCTGGAGACAGACTAATTGATTACACATATTTTTGATCAATATGCTTTGCTTCTTGCCTTTTCTTGCTATTCATGTTTAAGAGTTTAAATACTCAAGGACACGTAAAATCCATATGTATTTGTGAGCTAAATAAGAAGCAAATCTTGTATTTGGATTTTATACTAGCTAATGTAGAAATCACGTGGATGTGAGCAGTGCTCCATGTTTGAGCTTCTAAACCTTTCTGAAAACTTGAGGTTAGAGCTGAGAAACCTTTATAGCCTAAAGAACGCTCATGGATCGCATCCCCTATTTCAGTATCCACAGGATTCAACCATCTTATTAAGTCTTATCATGTTTGATAACTGGATTTTTTGTTATTGGAACCAAGAATTGTCTTCATAAAAGAACTCTCAGCAATTGGCAACATCTACCCCACCTCACTCTGCAATAGTACAGTGAGTGTTACTCTTTCATTCTGTCACATAATGAGATGGATACTGGGAAAACACCAGGTCTGATTTTAACACAATTTGATGCAGGTGTATTTCTAGAGTTGATTTTATTTTATTGACTCTCATCCTCTTCATCTCTCCTGATCTTTACCTGGGCTTTAGCCACTGGATTTTGTTAGCTTCAAAATTTCATGTTTGTACAGCTCACTGGCAAGGACAGAAATTATTGTAATGGCTTTAATAGGAGGGTATTTTTTCATCCTTACTTTTATCTAGGCTTCATGTATCGTTTCTTTTAAAATACCATTTTTAAAACATGACTGGGTCTGATTATTCTACTAAGAATTGTGCACACTGAAGATATGTGTCAGTGATTGGCATTATATTGTATTTAACAAGCTGAAAATATTAGCAATTTGAGGATTTGAAATCAAAAGTATTGGGGATCCTGTCCAGAAATATTTTTAGGGAAAATCTTATCCATAACTAGAAGGGAATTATCTCATTAAATCTCTTAAGGGTCCAAGAAAATGAGTTTGGTGTTGTTTGTTTTGGTTTGATTCTTTTTTTCTTTTTTAATGCCTCTGCATTTAGCCATAGTTATGTGTGTCTGCAGCTGCATCATGGCTGATGTACAACTTGGATGAAACAGTTTAAGGCAACTAAGAGGGGACTACTGAGATTCAGACGGACTTTTCATGCTCTTTTCCTTTCATTACATAATGTGAGGAATGCGAAGAACGTAGAGAGATGACAGCTTAAAAAAAGCTGAACACCAAGGATGTTTACACCTATAGTGTGATATGAGTGTGTATATGGTGCAACTTTACAAGTAATACTTGGACACTTGGTCTTCTGTGTCATTACCAAGACTGAGGTTGTGTGTGTTTGACAGACAATGAGGCAGTTCTCTGCTGCTTTCTTTCAGCAGCAGCAGAGCTGGCAAAAGTGAACACCAGTAGTCTTGCTCCTAGGATTCTTTAACCTTCTTTGTTAGATCCTGATTTCATAAGGTACCAGCACCAGAAACCGAGCCACTTGAAAGAATTCCTGACTCCCTACCTTCTGTGATTGTTCCCACTTACCTCATAATTCCCTGCCCCTCAGTTTGCTGAGGGTGGCTGGTTGTGAGGACAGATAATAAGCAGCATCTGTCACCTGGCTTTAAATCAGTCCTCTTAAAAATAAATAAATTAAAAAATCCTTCTCCGTTGGGGTTTGAAAAAGTTGTAATTATGTCTGTGCTACTGCTTAAAAAAATATATGTGGAACCTCATCGTTAATTAAACAAATGCCATGATTAAAGCAAATGCTGAAACAAGCAAACAGTTTCTACATTTTCCAATGTATTGAAAAACAAGTTTATTTGTTTTTTCAGCATTGCTTGAGAAACCCATCAGCAAAAGACGAGACAGTGAAGCTGTACAGAAGGCCAAGGTCCTTTACGCATCCTGCATGAATGAGAGTAAGTGGCTTGATTTGAGAGGGACATATGATCCTGATGTGTCCCTTCCAGTGCAGCATATTCAATGATTCTAAGATATATGAGTTCCCTGTGTTTATAAAGGCAGGGGTTTTATCTCTCTGCTGAGCTCTGTGCAGATGCATGGATTTTGCTGATATGGATTCAAGTGAATGCAGAGGGTCTTTTACACATTTCTGAAGCTGAGGTACACCCAGGCACAAGAAGTCAGTTTTAGAGAGACCTCTGACTGTCAGGTAACTGTGAATAGATATTTATCTATGCAAAAGAATGCTAAAACTGTGCCCCAGGGTTGTGGGATTAGTGCCTGCGGTCAGTAAATCAGAGGAGCTTCCGAGGAAATTCTCATACTGATATTTTCAACAGCTTGTGGCTCAGCACCTTCTACATTTCTCTAAATCTGTTTAATCAAAACACTTCCCCAAGACTGGGTATAGACAGCCCTGGACTCTTTGAGTTACCTGCTTTAAGTCAAGCAAGTTAGGATGGGAAGCCCTATAGCCCTGTTTGCAGTGCTTTTCCTCAGCTTGTAAATGCTGCTGTCAGATGATGTACACTAGTCTGGGACACATCACTGCCCTTATGTAGCTACACAGGTGGAAGATGAATTAGAAGTGCCCTTTGTCCTTCTGGACAAAGGTTTCTTCTGAACCTTCTGTGTGCAGTTTTACTCACTGCAATATGAGAAAGATATTAAGCTCTAAGAGAGTGTCCAAAGGAGGACAGCCAAGATGGTGAAGGGCCTTGAGTGGAAGCTGAACGAGGAGCGGCTGAGAGCACTTGGTCTGTTCAGCCTGGAGTAGACTGAGGAGAGACTACACTGCAGTTACAACTTCCTTGTGAGGGGAAGAGGAGGGTCAGGCACTGATCTCTCCTCTGTGGTGACCACTGGCAGGACCCAAGGGAATGGCCTGAATTTGTGACAAGGGAGGTTTAGACTGGATATTTAAAAAAGGTTCTTCACCCAGAGGGTAGCTGGGCAGTGGAACAGACTCCCCAGGGAAGTGGTCACAGCACCAAGGGTAACAGAATTCAAGAAGTGTTTGGAGGATACTCTCAGGCACATGGTGTGAGTCTTGGGGATGGTCCTGTGTAGGGCTAGGAGCTGGACTCGGTGACCCTTCTGGGTCCCTTCCAACTCGGCATATTCTGTGATTCTGTTATTCCCTGGACAGTTTTCTTCCAACATGGCCCAAGACTGACTGCCAGCAATTGAGACAGCCTGCCCTGCAGCCTTGGTGCCAAGATACTGCCCCTCTAGCTTTGATTATATACAATAACCAGCCTCTCCTCGGCCCCACAGAAACAGTGAAGTTTCTGTGCTGGTTTCTAAATTAGATTTTTTTTTTACATTTACTTAATTCCAGCCTTTGCCTTTTTTGAAAGGTACTGATTTGCCCCTATTATTCTTAATATACATAAACAGGGTTGGACTCCTGTGCTGCTGTGCTCACAAGCAGAGCAGAGGCTTTGGGTTTCAGCTATTGTGTTTTATCTTGCCTAGAAATCAATTGATGCTGTTAAATCTTTGTCTTGTGTGGCTGCTGCTGCATTTGAATTATCTGGAATGTAATTCTTGTCACACTTTGGCATTTCAGATAAAATTGAAAAAGCCGATGTGAAGCCCCTCTTAAGTATCCTGAGGCACTCACCTTTCCGCTGGCCTGTGTTGGAATCCAATATTGGACCTGAAGGACTGTGGTCAGAAAGGAGATTTAGTTTACTCCAAGCCTTGGCAACTCTTCGTGGCCAATACAGTAACTCTGTCTTCATCCGTTTATATGTGGCTGCTGATGACAAAATCTCCAATCGCTATATCCTGAAGGTACTATATAGCATATCTAATAGGTTTCTTTGCATGGTATTTTATGGTCTTCTTTTTTAAAACATGTTTACATGCCAAATGTTTACACTTGATTATTGTTGTCACTATCTACTGATGCACAGATGTTCATAGGTGCCAGTTTATGGGAATGTAGAAGCCACTTGCAACCACATGCTACTGAAAAATATCTCCTACAGATTGCTTTTTTCTTTCCAATGCCAGCAAAAAAGTACAAATAATGTTCCCAGTAGACCAGTCTCCAGGGTCTATGTGCATGAGAATAAGAGGTCAATATCTAGTTCTGGATGCTGCTTATGACTCATTAGTTGCATGAAGAATGGGGTTTTTTGTCTGTGAAGATGAAGAATGGTGCATCAGTAGCAGATATTCTGAACTTGAGCTATTTTACTTAAGATGGAAACACATAATCTGTCTCTTATATAGCAGCTTATGACACAGATGTATCCATAGCACTTTTAGACCTGAAATACAGAATTTACCTTTTTTCCTGAAATGCTATTACATTTAGACCAAAGCATTACCATTTTATTAACAGTGTGTGGCATTGCACAACAGTTGAGTGAGAAAAAGATCCAAGAAATGTTGCCTCTCTGTAGTCTGACAAAACTCCAGAGAAAATTGTATTACTGTGAGATGTCACCATGGCAAGTCTGAGTACCTGGCCAAATGCATTGCTGTTTAAGAACTACAGATGAGTAACCAGAGTAGACCAGCCCTCCGCTGCTGTAAGAAAATAGGTTATGAAGGCAAGAGAGAAGGAGCAAATAAGAAAGTTATGATGCCATTCATCACAGCAAAGTAGGATCTATGGCCTTTTATTTTGCTGGCATGTGGGCTGGCTGTAGGAATGTAGCCAAGAATACATTGTATCTAGAGATCAAACAACAGTTAATTTGTGTTGGTGCTGGAGTGGATGTCAATTCTGAGTCAGTTCTTCAAAATGTCTTCTGACTTAGGCATTTAACCAGTATAAAGTTGAAGGGTAACTTTTCCCTATCTCTGGGATATTTTCCTGGATAGTCAACAGCAGACCAACATTTGCTGTAAATAAGATCTCGTTCTGCTAAGATGCTTTTAAGATCCTGTCAGGTTTTCTTTGGTTTGAGACTTGTTTAAATGAACTGAAGCAGTAGAATCAGAGAGATATTTAGTTGGGTATCTCCTGTCATAATATTTCAGTCCAAGTCACCTGTTAGCAAAGGGCTGGGCAGGGATATCCTTACCACTGGTCTCTTGAAAATGAATTATAACTATCAGTACCTTTCCTTGGTATGCTTAGTGGTGCCCAAGAATTAAGTATCTGAATAACTGAAGCACTACATGCTATGAATAATGTATTATTCCGTAGGGTATTCTGTTGTTAATTTTATTAAGATCTTGATCTACAGATTGCATCAGCCAGTATTCTTCCCTGTCTGTGTTTTAACAAATTCCCAGGGGTGTAGATGTACCATGGAGTATTTCAATCTGCTTGTGAGAATAACTTTATTGCAAAATTCTTTTTGTTCAGCATTGCAAAATCATCAATGGATCGTAAAAAAGTAAAAACTCCAATTAAAACTTTGTTCAGCATTCAACATGATCTTTTTTTTGAGGGCTAAAGAAATTGGTTAACTTTTCTATTTCTTTCTCGTATTTGTGCTCTCTTGGTTTTATGTGTTGTCAGATCTAAGTCTTAAGCCTAGGAAATTTGGATAAGCATTTATTGTACCAGTCACATAACTGAAACAGCCCAATTAGTCTGCAGATAACTATTGCCAAGACACACGTACAAAAAGCATGAGTATATTATTTTTGCTCCAATATGCTGAGAAAAGAAGGTGATACTGTTTTTCAAAGAACCAGATTTGCACTGAGCATCACAGTTACTCTCCTTTTTGAGGAAGATTTGTTTTATTTGTTTATGGTGTATTTTAAAGATTGTGAACATCAGCTAGTAGAGGAAAAGATTACATTTATTCATCCATTTTAGATTCTAAGATTTATTTATTTGGAACTTTTTTTATAAATGTGCAAAATGTGAAATATAAGTGGTTTAACCTAAATAATTTAGATTAAAAAAGGCACATGAAATTGTATGAATCAATGCAATCTCTCTTTAGTAGACTTATCTTTTAAAAACAATTACAGCATCAAACCAATAATTTTAGAACATCAAAACTGTTGTTTCTGCTCCAATCAGTATCTTATTCAGAGTTTGGAAGCTGGTTGAATGAAGTTTTCAGCTTCGGCTTCCACACCCTAGCCTAACTTCACTGCATTGAAAAGTTCTGGGAAATCTCAGTTCCTAGTATCAATTCTAAAATATGTGCTGTATTGTGAGTTTTGCCTGCTTAGGAATTTGAAACCATATGTATATATTCTCATGTAGATATTTCACTCAACACTAAGTGCAGATCTCAAACTTTGAGGTCTGGTTTAGAAATTATCTTGAGGCCCTAATTCCAATATTAGGGTGACTGTAGACTATCAAATTTGATCCATGCTTAGATCAAAAAGGTAAGTGAAAGTCAAAGATCTATCTGGACCTACCAGACACCTTTAGGTAATGTATTGGAGAGATAACAACATCCTGGGCATGCATGCAATCCTGGCTGGTATCCAGTTGTTTCGTATCTGTTCAAAAAGCTAAATACAGCACCCAGTGCTGGTCTGGGGTGAAGGTCAAAAGTGTAATCTCAGTTTCAGTCAAGAAAGGCTGACAGTGCCTTCCAGATACAGAACAGCTAATATGCTCCAGCACCTCATGGACATTTGGTCCATACACTAGGCTAGTGTGTCCCAAAGCTGACTCTTGTGCCCCTGAAATGTGCACAGGATGAATGGTCATCAGCACCAACTGTTTGATCCTGTAGGCCCAGTCCTATTGCATTATCTAATACTAATGGAACCATAAACACCTACATCGCATAGGTAATTCTTTTCTGTAGGTGGCTTAGATATTGCAGGGGGGATCTGAGACTCCCCAGATCACAGTAATCTGATTTAGTTAATATCTGTCAGCACAGCATAAGATTTTTCTGTTGTTTTGAAATCCTATGGAGCTCAGTCTGCTGCAGTGTGTTGTGTATATTTGCACACATCTACCAAAACTGCCAGAGAAACTCTTCCAAGGTTGCTTTGATTTCTGATGAATTTAGCTAATAAATGCTGCTTCTTGTTATTTTTAACAGCTTGACCAAGCAAGCCTCTCTCTGGCATCTAGAGAGGATTACCTAGAAAACACCACAGAAGCCAAATCTGTAAGTACTCTCAAATGGAAATTATTAACCACTTTTCTCCCTCAGCTTTTTTCATTGTTGCTTTTGTTTTGTTGAGCTCCAAACTGAGAAAGGGCCGTGCATTGTATGGATTTGGATTTTTCAGGTATCTTCTGTCAGAAAACACCACCGCTACCACAAACACTTTTGCAAAGTTTCCTAAACGAAGATTTTTTTAAGATTTGGGGTCCCCCTACTTTTCTTCCCGCTTGGAAGGGGCCTCTGGAGTTCATCTTGTCCAACTTCTCTGCTGAAGCAGAATTTATCTCTGGAATATACTACTAGTGACTGGCCTCCAACTAGGCTTTGTGCTGCTGATCACAACCCTCTGGACCTGGTCACTCAGCTCATTTTCAGTCCACCTCACTGTGCACTCCCCTGCCCTGTACTTTTTAACCTTGGTGATCAACCACAACTGCTGTCCCCTCATCCACCAGGATATTAATGTAATTGTACAAGGTTATCAGCCTGGTTAAGTATGATTTCCCCTTCATAAATCCACGCTCACTACCCGTGATCACCTTATCTTTTATATGTTTGGAAATAGTTTCCAGGAGGATTTTCTACAGTACCTTCCCAGTAATTGATATAAGGCCGACCAGTCTGTAGTTCCATGGGTCTTCTGTTTTGCATTCCTTGGAGACAGGGGTGATGCTTGGTCTCTTCCACCCTTTTGGAACCTCTCCCAATAGTTGTGACCTTCCAAATACTGTCCAGAGTGAAGTTACAGTGGTATCAGCCAGCTCCCTCAGGAC
This sequence comes from Chiroxiphia lanceolata, assembly GCF_009829145.1. Lineage (NCBI taxonomy): Eukaryota > Metazoa > Chordata > Aves > Passeriformes > Pipridae > Chiroxiphia > Chiroxiphia lanceolata. The sequence continues at coordinate 14,552,447 of NC_045638.1, read as the reverse complement.
TCATGAGTACAATCTTTCAGATCCCCTGGATCTACTTAGGTCCACTTTGTTCCCTAATCTGGTCCTCTTCCACTGAGTATAGGTCCTCCTTGTTCCAGACTTCCCCTCTGGACTCAGGGGCCTGGGATTCCTGAAAGTCAGTCTTATTAGTAAAGACTAGAGCAAAGTTGGCATTGAGTATCTTGGCCTTTTCAGTGTAATTTATTACCCTGCTCCATTTAGTAGTAGATACACATTCTCCCTCCTCTTCCTTTTCCTGTTATAGAGTTTTTTCCCATTGGTCTTCACATCCTTTGCCAGATTGAACTCCAGGTTGGCCTTGGCTTTCCTAGCCATATCACTGCAAGATCTGTCAGCAACTCCTGGGTATACAGCTTAGTTTATTGCAGCATTTCTGTGGAAAGCAGTTGTGAAATAATTATGTTTATCAAGAGCTTTAATATATCAATACTTGACTATGACAACAACACCTTTTTCCCCCTTGTTCAGTGAAGACCTGTGGGCAAGTATCTGTCATGTGCAGCCCAAAACTCAAAGAAAACAACCTCGGGGGTTATTTGGGGGACGAGTCATTGCTACTGATTTTTTACAGCTTTACTTCCCTTTTGAGTTTCCTGAGAGGTTAGTAAGTTTTTTAGTTACCTCTATCAGACTAGATGATGCCAGGATACAAAGAATGGTAGCTGCTAAAAGATTAAAGGTGGAAATGTGTTGGAATATGTTTTTACTGTTGTTGGACTGTGGACTGGTAGGAGCTGATGAGGAGCAATCTGATCTCTCCAAAATCTCTGAAAGATTATGCTGTGGGGGAGGCAGCACAGAAATCACTACAGTATCATTAAATACAGTGTATTTTGCTAACATCTGTGTACACATAGAGATTAAAATATGGTTTGTTAGGATATCCTGGGGAGAGCAAAGAAAAGCACTGTAGCAGACACATGTGTTGTAGTGTGTGGCAGGAACAGAGGAGAGAGCTCATTAGAGCATCCCTTTATCTCCCTGTCTTCTCAGGCACTAAGCTTGCACTTGTATAGAAGTGCTTCTACTGTCCTATAGTGATTACTGTATGAGTTGGCCTAAAATACTTGTGTACAGTCATACACATTGTCTTATCCATTTATAATAACTGAAAGTGTTAGTCTAATCCAGAAGTGTCATTTGCATTTCCTGAGATCTGTACTCCCTGAACCACAGCAGGTATCTCTATCTGTCATACAAAGTATTTTTACAGTGTTATTTCTCCTTTTTAACTTGCTGACAGCAGACATTCAAGGTGAGGAAAGCACAACCTTGGTTGCTAAAGCATGAAAGTATTATACTCCTTGCTATAGCTGGGCATTTCTGGTTTACTGCTACAGCTCTGCTGAAGAGCAAATCCAGTAGTGACATCATTCTTTTTGTTTCTTTACAGTACCGAGATGCCTTTTTGCAGTTCATGGTTGATACAGCAGTGCTTCTGGGTGCAAATGCTTCACGAGCTGAATCTGATATGAAATCAGTTCTAAAACTGGAAGTTAAAATAGCAGAGGTTGGTAATCTAATGCAATCCTTTTTCAAAATGAAATCCATTATATCAACAGCGGTAGCAATAGTGTTTTTTAGAAGTTGAAGGAAAGGAGCAGATCCTGATGAAGAAAGGATTAATAATATTTCTCCCTTAATTGATTGTTAAATTCATTATTTTATTCTCAGGGGAAAAAACCTTAGTCAAATAACTTTGGTCTCTTAAATTATAATGTGAACCAGGCTCACTACAGATAAACCTGGGGGTAGCATGGCAATGTTTAAGGAACAGTGTGCTAGCGAGGTCCTTTAGTCTGCCATCTCAGTGGAAGTAGGGGATGGAGATCCATGTGGCAACAAAGATGCAAGGATTGTTGATGTGTTAGAAACTCTGGAAGCTCATCTGGTCCCATAGGAATCAGGGCTTCTCCCCCTGACAAGGTGATGGGATCAATATCCCAGCTGAAGTGCATCTACAGCAGTGCACTGGTACCCATTGTGCAGCTGGAAAACTGTGATATAACTGTCATGGAAACCAGGTGGGTTGACTGGAAGTTAGCGAATGTGATGCCCATCTACAAGAAGGGCCACAAGGAGGATCTGAGAAACTACAGGCCTGTAAACCTGGCCTCAGTGCTCTAAAATGTTGTTGCACAGATCATCGCCGTTGCCATCATGCAGCATAATCAAATGACAGGATAACCAAATGACCAGGCCCAGTCACCATGGGTTTATGAAAGACAGGTCCTGCTTGACTAACCTGATCCCCTATGACAAAGTGACCCACCTAGAGGTTGTGGGAAAGGCTGTGGATGTTGTCTACCTAAAGTTTAGTAAAGCCTTTGACACTGTTTGCCACAGCATTCTCTGGGAGGAACTGGCTGCTTGGGCACACTATGCTGGGTGAAAAACTGACTGTGTGGCTGGGCCCAGAGAGTGGTGGGGAATGGAGTTACATCCAGCTGGTGGCCAGTCACAGGTGGTGTTCCCCAGAACTCAGTATTTGGGCCAGTTGTGTTTAATATCTTTATTAATGATCTGGATGAGGGAATTGAGTCAGTTTGTAGAGTGCACCAAGTCAGACAGCTCTATTGGTCTACTGGAGGGTAGTAAGGCTCCACAGAGGGATCTTGACAGACCTGATTGATGGACCAAGGCCTATTGTACGAGGTTCAACAAGGCCAAGTGCCAGGTCCTGCATTTGGGTCACAACAACCCCACACAACACTCCAAGCTTGAAGAAGAGTGGCTTGGAAGCTGCCTGGTGGAAAAGGACCTTGGGGTGCTGGATGAACATGAGCCAGGTGACCAAGAAGGCCAATGGCATCCTGACTTTTATCAGAAATAGCGTGACCAGCAGGACTAGGGCAGTGATGGTCTCCCTTTACCTGGCACTGGTGAGGCTGCACCTCAAATCCTGTGTTCAGGTTTGGGCTCCTCACTACAAGAAAAACATTGAGGTGCTCTGGAGCACAAGTCTTATGCGGAGCAGCTGAGGGATCTGGGGTTGTTTAGCATGGAGAAAAGGAGGCTCAGGGGTGATCTTATCATTCTCTATAACTATCTGGAAGGAGGTTGTAGTGAGTGGGGGTCTGTCTCTTCTTCCAAGTAACAAGCAACAGGACAAGTGGAAATTGCCTCAAGTAGTGTCAGGGTCGATTTAGATTGGGTATTAGGAAAAATTTCTTCACCAAAAGGGTTGTCAAGCACTGGAATAGCCTGCCTAGGTAAGTGATTGAGTCTCGATCCCTGGAGGTATTTAAAAGACATGTAGATGTGGCACTTGAGGATATGGTTTAGTGGTGGACTTGGCAGAGATGAGTTTAATGGTTGGACTCAGTGAGTGACCTTACATGTCTTTTCCAACCTAAGAGATTTTATGATACTGTAACTGTGAAGCTGGGTAGAATTTGAATCCCTGCTGTGCATCCATGTTGCGAATATATTACCCTGTTGTTCAATAAGCAGACTGGGCTAATTCTCTGTAGAACAGTCTGAAAGCAGTGCAAGACCGAGGTGGGATATTGGAGGTGGTAGTGAGAGGGTGGTGTTTACAGTAACACCACCCTTAGCTCCTGAGGTGCTTTCATGGAGTACTCAGGGAGAGCAGATGAGAAACTCCATGAGTTTTAATTTAAGGGGACCAACTGAATTTAGTAAAGCTAAAGGTATTTAAATCTAGTACTTGGTTCTGGCATTTGCTTGGAGACATTTTTGCCCCCTTGTGGAGTTTAATTTATGCATTAGGCTTGTTACTGTTTGAAGGTGCATTTTTGTTTCTGTGTATCCCTCCTTCAGTATGGCTACTACAGGAATCCCGTCCCTGGAAGCTGCAACTCCACTATCATTTCAACTTCTAAAGCTAGAGAGAAGAGTTAGCCTCAGTGCTGGGAAAACAGCAAAGTTTAGGGCTACAGACTGGTTTTCAGAACTACCAGCTGAGCTGAGAGGCTATTCCCTTTGAAATGGTGGTCTCTTGTTAACAGAGAAGCCTATTGCACAGGACAGGTGATGCAACAGATGACTTTTATCTGGGTTCTGCAGCTGCAGTCTACAGGAGGAAAGGCAGTGATGCTTCTTAATGGTGTGTTTGTACAGAAGTGAGGGCCGTCCGCAATAGTAGTAAGTCAGTGTTTCCATTTTTTCTGCTGAAAGGGACGAAATTTGCCAAACCTCTAAATAAAGCCCAATATTCAGCTTCAGTTACTTAGCGTGGATGGACTAATGAGCAAATACTTCATTGTGACCCAGTAGACTTGAAAAACAGTAAACATTTCTTCCTTTTATCGTTGATGTGATTAGAAGATGCATTGCTAGCTCTGGTAGCTCTAATGCTTTACTTAACGAATGTCTTACAGAGAGTACAAAGTATGTAGGTGAAGTTGCCATATAAGATGACACAGATCATGTAAAAATCCTCAGGATCGTTAATACACATTGTTATGTGACAAACCATGCTTGCTTATGGTTTCCTTTGGTATGAATAATCCTCCTCGTGTCTGTCCAGATATTAGGTGTGAGTCCAGGGATATGAATTATTACATAATCCCTAATGAGCACAATGATTATATGTATGTAAACATTTTAGTGATTCAAAGGAGGTAGTCCTGTTTGTCACTTAAGGTTTTACTGTATCCTGTATTCCCCCTGCATTTGTTCTGAGTAAACGTATATAATGGAGAACTTGTATGCTAAAGAAGAGGCAGCAAGAATACTTTGAATATGAGAAAGAGTGGCATGCTTTAAGAGAACTTGTTATGAACAAGGATGATTTTTATTAGGATTGAATGACTGGAGAAGGAGAGAAAGTTCTGAGAGGAAGAGAGTAAATGGGTTCAAGAAGAGTTTAAAGGTTTTTCAGATAAATCAAATTTGCAGAAAGGGAGAAGAAAGTAGTTTTTTATTTTCCTGTGTGGCTTGAGCAATAGTAAAACCGCAGACACTTACTGGAGAATTTTGGTTGGAGAACTGCCAGCTGTCTGGTTAGTCTGGCGTCAATCTCTGTCCTCTTTAAACTGCACAGCATACAGCTTGTTGCATAGGATTTACCTTAGAGTGGGGTTGGAATTGCCATCAGGAAATTTTATTTCTCTTTAGCACTGAGAAAAATTAGACCTATGTCTTGTACTTGGTTTGTTTTTCTATTATGTACCATAGGGCCACTTTGGAGTCTGAATGTCCCTCTTGTTATAAAAGGATTTGCTTTATATTTAGGATTTCCTTTGCTGTGACACTACAGGGGAACTTGAGGTCTAGCTCCTCTGGTCACCCAGGTGGAAGGCCTGGTTGGGGAAAGCTTTAATTTGTGTCTGGCCTATGTACCTGCGTTCCTTCTATGGAAATCAGGATGGTGGCGTGAAAGGAGGAGAAACTTGTATGCATCTGGCTCTTCCCTCAGGTGGAGTAAGGCTACAGCAAGAACGTGTTCAAATCCAAGACATGAGCTGTACTTTCAGTATGCCTATCTCAGGTTCAGCCTTTTAAAACATATAGGTTGGAGCTGGCTCCTACCTGATATGATGGGATGAATAAATATTAATAGTTTAGGTGTACTTTTATATCTTATAAATTAACATGTCTTTCCTTGGTATAATCAGAGCTGAAATTGGTCTAATATGTTCAAAGAAGACATGTACCTCATTAAATTCCCCAGTAATGAGTTAAAATGAACTAAGTTTCATTTCTTCCAGTTAAATGTCATTCTTGGAAAGGGAAGTTAATGCCCTAAATTCTTGGAAAACAAGTGGTGAGATATGTCTGCACTGGGATTATGATGGACAGTAATGACGTAAGAGCAGGTCCCTGCAAGATAATCCTTGTTTTGATGGTTTTGTGGTTTTTTTCTCTTTCCCAGATCATGATTCCATATGAAAATCGAACAAGTGAGGTGATGTACAATAAAATGAACATATCGGAGCTTAGTGCCATGATTCCACAGGTTGGTTGGGGATAATTGCAAAATTATTCTTTTAATATCTGACCTATGTAATTAAAATTGCCTTTAGTGTGCAGAGAAGCATGTTAAAGGAATATCATTAGGAATGTGTGTGCTCATTCACAATATATGTTCTTTTAAATACAGTTACGACTTTACTGAGGATTGAAAACACATGTAATGACAAAGTGCAATGGTTTCTAAATTTTTAGAAGCTTTGAAACCATTAAAGGTGCAACTTAGTTAATAAATCTTCTCTCTTCATAATCTGATTTAACCAGCCTTCTCTTTGTCATTGCAGTTTGACTGGCTGGGATACATCAAGAAGGTGATTGACACCAAACTCTATCCTGAGCTTAAAGATATAGGTCCTTCAGAAAATGTGATTGTCCGTGTTCCCCAGTACTTCAAAGATTTATTCAGGATACTAGAAAATGAAAGGAAAAAGTAAGGATCCTATGATGATTTCACCCACACTTATAAGGTTACATGAAATACTGGGCTTTTCCTGTATTTTTCAGGAGTTTCAGATATTCTTGGAATCAAGTCTCTAGTAAAATGATCTGTTTGGTTTTGTCTGAATGAGGATATAGATATTACCTTGTGTGTAGCAGGAGAATTTGTAGTTTCAACACCTTTCGTCTTCTATGGAAAACTCAGGTTGCAGTAAAGCTGCATTTTCCAGATGCATTCAGCATCTCCTACTTTTATAGGGTCTTGTATCTTGTGAAATGATTTACATCTGTAGAATATTGTTGTAGAATGCAGGTATCTCAGATTAAACATATTAGATGTACTTTGCACAGGGAAGCAAGACAGCTTTGAGCAGTGATGAAAAAGCAACACCCCATTTGAAGCATCATTACTGATGACATCTAAGGGATTTCTGTGATAATTTGTTCTCTGCTGAGGCATGTTGCTGAACTTTTAAAAAAATATTGTTAAGCTGCTGTCTCCAAATATCAATCTTTGCTGATTGTACAATATCACAACTAAAAGTATGCTTCAGAAAAAAAAACCACCAAAAAACCTAATTCAGAAGAGTTATTCTTATATGGTTGCTCTATGTCTCTAGTGATGGAATGCTCACATCAATTCATGGTACCTGTAAAAATAGCACACACATCAAACAATAAGAAAAATAAAAATTACTGATCTGCGTACAGATCATCAAATATCCTTTCTTTATAAAATTCAGACAAGTACCGTTAGTGTGCCACCAATCTTAATCTACTGAAGAAAGTATTTTAGATTATTTGGGCTGTCCATGCTTTCTATCTCAAAGTTAGTTACACCAGTGGGGATAAAGCAGTGATTTAGAGGATGCACATCTAGCAATATAGCAGAGAATTAGTTATTCCCGGTATACAGATAGAGTTACATGCAAGTATATTCTGTAACTATGGAGTAAATACTTGGAGACTTTTTTCCAGTAATTTCTTATTCAGGGAAAATCTGAGTATTCAAGAGAAGTTAAGCCATCCTGTGTGTTATGGCAGAAGGAGGCTGTAGTAATGGCTAGAAATAATGGCAACATCTGTCTTCAGCAAAGCTGGAGACCAGCTTTCTGGCCCCACAGGTTGGGAGAAGGGGATTGGGCAAAAGTAATCTCTCATTCCAGTATGTTCTCACTGCATATGTTGTAGCTGATAATGGCTTAGGCATTTTCTGTCCAGTCTTACCTTAAGCAATTTGCATCCTAAAGTGTTAGAAATGGCAAATAGTGCTTAAACTCAACCCAAGCAGGCTTCAAATTCTTGTGTGTAAAATGCATCCCAACAGCCCTTGCATGATAACAAAGATCATGTTTATCTATTAGGTGATAATGTTCATTACTTCAAATGTCAGAATGTGCTCCAGAAGTAACCTTGTTATCTGGCCTGAGAAAATTAGGAAGTCATCTTAATGTGAACTCCTAACAATGAGGTCAGGGTGAACTCTGGAAGCTTAACAAGGATATTTTATTTTAGGTAATCTCATTTGTCATTCTCCACATGATATTTTAAAGGTTAAGTAAATGTAAACACCTATGAATTTTATTTGTTACTGTAAATATCTATACCAATCAAATTCCTAGTAAATCTTTAGATTTGCTTCAGTGTTTAGAATGTGAATTAAATTCTCATCATTTCAGGAGATGCAGTGTCATTATGAAACACAGGTACTTTCACAAAGTTCATATTCTTTTTAGTTACAAATCTATCCCTAAAGTATACTTTTATTCCAATGCCTTGTGTGTCCTATTCCCAGATGAGCATCCTGCTAGCATGGGTACAATTCAAAATATCACAAAAAGATGGTTCATGCCCCAGTGATCTGGTAAAATACTCCATGAAGTTTGTTTCAAGTGGAGGGAAGAATGGAGTGAAAATTGTCTGATTACAGAGGCCATTCTCTGTGTTGGAGGTGGCAAGTCATATGGACTCAAAATAATTGTATTAAAAATTTCTCCCTCAGAGAACCTACTGAGCAATCTTGAATCATGAAATCATTCATATGGCAATAAGTATTAGAAGGTAGTACATCGGCACAGTGCAGAGTGAATTTAGTAGAATTTTACTTGACTGCATATAACCAAATTACTGTGTGGAGCTTGAAATTGGTGCAACAGTGTGGTTCAGGGATCTGTCTGAAGTTCCCAAGCCAGGGCACTGCTGCAACTCCAGTCAAGGAGCACGGCTCTCCATAACAAGCTACCCAAGAAGCTGAGCAACTAGCCCGCAGGAGTTTCCATCAGCTCTGGGACAGCTATCCTAAGTCATGTCATGTGTTCGGTGCTGGACTAAGTCACACTTTCTTCATAAGAAGTCTTCAGGGATTCCTTCAATTTTTTTGGGGTACTGACTAATTTTTAGTGGGGTTTATCTCTGTTACAGGAGGAAGAGGTGTTTGTATGTAGCTGTGAAATAAATGAGCAACAGCAGAGCTCCGGAACAGCTGTGCCGTGTGAGGGGGGAGATAGAGCTGTGCTGGCACCAGTTATGAGCCCCTTATATTCCTCCCCTGTTATCTGTGTGCTGGTGCTTTCTGTGAGCCATAAATAGGACACTGTAAATTGTATCCTTTTTGGAGATGTTTGCAGCTGCTGAAAGAAACAGCTTTATCATTCTTACAGATATCGAAATGGATAACTAGTTTCGTAGGATCATAGAATGGTTTGGGTTGGAAGGGACCTTACAGATCATCTAGTATCAACCCTCTTGCTGAAGACAGGGACACCTTGCACTAGACCAGGTTGCTCAAAACTCTGTTGTTGTGACCCACCCTTAAGGGGAAGGCCAGCCTGGCCTTGAACACATCCAGGAATGGGGTACCCACAGCTTCTCTGGACAACTTGTTCAGTGCCTCATCCCCCTCACAGTCAAGAATTTCCTCCCGTTATCAGATAAATCTATCCTTTTTCAGTTTTAAGCCTTGTCCCATCACTACATGCCCTTTTGAAAAGTCCCTTTCCAGTTTGCTTGTAGCCCCTTTTTCCTTTGTCTTACCTTACCCTATCTTTGCAGCCTGATACTGTTAATTGACAAGTACTTCAATTCCTATAGCATGAGGAATTGTCTTTAGAGAGGGGTGGAGGCACTAGATCTCCTTCTAGTCCAGCCTCTGAATAAAATTAGAGAGAGAAGTTAAAATAATTTAACTTGAACTAGTGCCTCTAGCAATAAGGCAGAAGTTTTTCAGTACTTGTAATTTGATTAGTGACTCAATTCTAAATACAATTTTCAAATAGATCTAAAATTTGTGAAAGGAATCTTTTTCTTAAAATGTCAATTAATTTGTCCATCTATCTCATATTAAATCTGTCCTCTTTAATTGCTACCATGACAGTTGATTAAAATGTTGCGAACTCACAGAATTTTACATGAGTAACCTACTTTATTCCCAGACAGGACAGAGAGTACTTTAGTAAATATTCATAAGCACTGTTACAAATTTAACTGTCCCAACAAACAAGTTCCCTACCACTTCCTTTGGGAGCGTGTGTCACAATAATGGTCATATTGGTTAAGACTGAGCCTACACTTTCTGTAACAGCCATTTGGAAGTTAAAATAGAGGGCTATGTACTCTTCTGAAAGGTTATAACAACAAATGCTCTGGTCTCATTGAAAGAGCAGAGAGGATTTTTATGTTTTATTTTTGTGTTGGATTTTGCTCCATGTGTAGAGGTTAACTTATCTGAGCCTCAGTGAACTTATTTGTGAAACTGGGATGGAAATCACCCCAAGATAAGCACAGAAAGCATTTCATAAACAAAATGTGTCAGTTTTTAAACCAACTGAAGATGAACATGATTTGAAATTTTTATAGTCAGCCTAAAAGGTAAACTAATCATCCCCAAAATTGATAAACAAATTCAGATAAATTACTCTTTTATATAGTTCTAAAAAACAAACTAAAGAACACTACCCCTCAGACATGTAACAAAAACAAACCCCCTCAACCTTTCCCCCTGTTGCCCACCCACACAGCAAATAAACATAACTCTGCACTTTGAAGTGAAACCTTCCTGTTTTATGCATTTTATGAATCAGTGGATCCTAGTGTGATTATATTCAGGAATTATTAGTCTCATCAGACAGCTTGGCTTTAGGATGTGTCAGCCTTTTCCTTCTCAAGTTAAAACAAACCTCAATTAATTGTGAGATATTTACTGCAACTGTCAGCTGCTTTCATTACTTATGTCTGGCACAAACATTTCTGAATTCTTGTTGATATTTTTGTCTTTCAATAAGTCACCTTTTTGAGACTCATCCTTTACAAATTTCAGTCTTTTATTCACTACCAATCTGGAAGAGGTTCCCCAACTCAAATGTAAGGACAAACATCACTATATGAGAACAAGAAGCACACAGAAGAGAGAATTGATTTTTGGTTGCAATTAAGTACCAAATTGTAATACATAATTGGTTTATGATAGTGATCTGTTTAGATGAGTTTTTTTACCTAAGACTTTTGATAAAAATTAAATCTTTAAACCTTTTAATCTGTAAGATTTGCATATATCCTGTTTCAGATACACACAGTAGTTGATGTAGGAGCATGGATGCTCTTCAGCTCTGTTGAAATATCTGAGGCAGATAGTTGTGAGGTTTATAGAGTTTGAGTAATTTACAAAAACAATGAGAGCTGAGTGTTTTTAGGGTGCTTCACTTGCCATTGAGTGAGAAAATTCCACATTGTCACAAATCTGTTAAGGGGAAATTCTGTACTTTCTGGTATTTCACAGTTTGAAATGAATTTTTAATGACCCAAAGCATTATCTCAAAATGGTTTGATCATCTAAGCAGAGCTAACTATTTTGGCTTTTGCAACATGTACTGTCTTATAAATGTACATTATTCATGCTAAAAAGCTTTTTCAGATCTGTTTTATGATTATTGTGGGCATTTAGGTGCACTATATGATATATCTGTATACTAAAAGAGGGAATATGCCCATAGTGAGAAATGCAATAACGCATCTTGAGCTGAAGGCTTTGTGTGGGTGGACTGGAGCTTGGTTAGAGGGAGAACTGAAGTTATGTCTCAGGAAAATACAACATGCCCACGAAGTGTGTTTATTATGTCATGTTATGATTCAGAGGAGGGAAACGTATGGGATGTGTCTGTGAATGAAGCTAATGGAGTGACAATGTAGCAACAGCTACATTGCCCCACACCTGTGGCAATGAGAGATTGCAGAAATGGGATTTTTAGAGGTGGGGGTGTTGTTCAGACAGTCCATAACAGCATCTTTGGTTGCAAAGAAGCAATTTTCCTACCTATAGAAAAGTCTATGGCCTGCCCAAAATGTTATGTATATCCCAGTGTAGAGCAAATGATGTTTGGATATCCATAGCTTTAAAGCAATGACTATCCTTGAAAAAACATGTTATGTAAAAGAGAAGATGAGAATAATATGTGTAGGCCATTACTGGATTTGTTTCGAGACTGTTTAGAGTTGAATTGCATACTTCAGAATGCACCTTTACCTCATACAGCCACTGCTGAACAGGAGAAGAGATAAGTCTAGACTAGATAAATCCTCCAGTCAGGTGCTTGAAGTTTTAGAGAAGGGGCATGGATGTCAGGTCTCCTGGGAATTTTAAACAAACTCTTCCTGGCTCTCTCAGCCTAAATTCTTAGGAGATTTTTGTTACTGAGACTTTTCTTTCTTGGTATTTCAATTATCCATCTGACAAAATAAGAGTGGTAATACTTTAATAACTCTGAGAGGAGTGGAAATTTTAAAGCATATTGATAACTTCTAATGAAAGATACAAATATGAGATAATGATAGTGTATATGGGACGGACTGTTATCTACTCTGTTACCATTTATGTGCCCTACTAATGAGGAGAGATAACATTCACTTTGATCTACAAAAGAAAAATCAGTTATCTCTGGATAGAACTTTTATGCGACTATTATTATAACACAGTTCTTGTCACTTCTAAGGAAAATGAAAGCTGCCTTTTGGAAAAGACTACCTAAAAATGACATAAAAGGTGATAGACTTGTTATAAATAACCCCTAGAACATGGTTATCATGGTGCAATTACATAATAACTGGTTGCAGTCATACAGATTCTGCTGTGTAATTGGGCTTTATTGATTTGGTCATCAATCACTAACTTCCAAGGTGAAATTTCCACCACTGAGGTGAAATGTTTGTAGAGATATTTCTCTGAGTGCTATGTGGTACATCATATGTGTTTAGATGTCTGACAAAAATATTTCTGATTTAACAGGACTCTTGCCAACTACCTGGTGTGGAGGATGGTTTATTCAAGGTTATTTAATCTCAGCAGACGTTTCCAGTATCGGTGGCTAGAATTTTCTCGGGTAAGTTAATGCATTCATAGCATTTAAAATGGTATTAGTGTTTACACTATTGGTTACCCTTATACTTGCTTATATTTTTGTAAAACACAAAATATTTTCTATGCTGGATGAATTTCTTGAATTTACTTTTTTTTGTTGAAGACTAACTCTGAAACAATTGACATACATATATTTGTATATGACACTAAAAGAAATGTCTTTTAGAGTAAGTTAAACAATTTTTGGGACTTACTCTTTAAAAATCTTGGTCTTCTTTTGCAGAAACTTGAAAGCTGGAACATTTTTGACTTAGGTCATGTGGGCTGTGACCTATGCTATTCCTGCAGGCCAAAACCATTTGGCCAAAACCTAAACTTTTTGAAAAACTTACTGTTTGTCCATGTGTGAATATAACTGTGGTAAAACAGAAATCTTAAGATTTCAGGTTTTTTAAGCTTGCTCAAACCTCTCTCATGCTCTAACACCAACTTTACATGAGCTCTAGCACATCCATACATGAACCATTTCCACAAAGAAGGTGATCAGGTGTCTTCCAGCTTGGGGAGGAGGAAGAACCAGAAGACTGCCACAAGCTATGAGAGCAGAACTAATTATCTATTAAGTAATATGGGCATTTATGTAAAACATGTGTATTTTCCTGAGTGAACCCTGAATAGAAAGACACTTTGGTAATCCTGTGGGCAGTGTGAGGGCTCTTTAAGTAAACTAAAAATGAAACTGAAACGGATTGGTACTTTGTCTCGTTTCCAAGCCACTTTAGATGGTGAACTCAGTTTGCTATTATGAAAATTAGCTGTTTGGTGACATCATGATAATAGGAGGCTGGTGTGATGCTGGCAGTGATGTGGTACAGGAGGTGTGGGTGTTCTGTCCTCCCTGGTGAGGCATGAAAGTGACTAATTGAAGCACCTGTAATGTCTTTCCTCGGATAGTACTGGAATTGTTCTGAGCTGATCACATACCTAAAAATAAACTCCAAGAGATTTTTGATAGAAATTGCACAGGAAAGGCAGTCTCTTCTGAAATCATATTCAAATCAGTCTTGTTAAAGGTGCTGTTTCCTTCATGTAAAATGAAACTGACTGTCAGAACCACAGTGACATGTTTGTAAGTGTGTCCACTCCTGGGACATTCCTTGCTAGTCAGGTAAGATAGATTGATGCTGGCCATCAGCCAGTCTGCAGCATAATACTGAGTTACATTGAATTATATAATGGCCAGAAAAATTCCTGAAAGGAAATGTTAAGCTTTGAACACTGTGCATTTTAATATGGTGACTAGCTACTGTCACTTCTCTGGGTATTTTCTCCAGAAGTTTAGGGAGAAATTTAATTCAAGTTGATTCAATGGTTATTAATAATCTCATCAAGGCTGCCACAGAATCATAGAATGGGTAAGGTTGGAAAGGATGACAGCTGGTCATTTGGTTCAATCTCCCTGCTTAAGCAGGGCCATCCTATATAACACATGGTAGAGGATTGCATCCAGACACTTCTTGAATATCTCTAGAGAGGAAGACTCCACAGTCTCTCTGGGGAACCTGTTCCGGTGCATGGTCACCCACACGGTAAAGAAGTTCTTCCTCATATTCAGGTGGAACTTTCAGTGTATCAGTTTCTGCCTGTTACCTCTTGTCCTATTTCTTAACACCTCTGAGAAGAGCCTGACTGCACCCTCTTAACACCCTCCCTTCAGATACTTACAGATATTGATGAGGTCCCCTCATCATTTCTTCTTGAGTCTGAGCAGGCCCAGCTACCTCAGCCTTTCTTCATAAGAGAGATGTTCCATTCCCTTATTCATATTTGTCTCCCTCCACTGGACCTGCTCCAGGAGCTCCTCTTGTACTGAGGAGCCCAGAACTGGACAAAGCGCTCCAGGTGTGGCCTCACCAGGGCTGAGCAGAGGGGCAGGATCACCTCCCTCAGCCTGCTGGCACTGCTCTTCCTAATGCAGCCCAGGATACCTTTGGCCTTCTGGTGCACAAGGGCATTGCTGGCTCATGGACAGGTTGTTGTCCCCAGGACGCCCAGGTCTTTCTCCACAGAGAATGCTGCTTTCCAGCAGGTCAGCTCCCAGCCTGTACTGGTGCCTGGGGTTATTCTTCCCCAGGTGCAGCACTCTGCATTTACCCTCGAATTTCAAACTGTTCTTTGCCCATTTCTCCAGCCTGTCAAGGCTCTTCTGAAGGGCTGCACAGCCCTCTGGGGTATTGGCCACTCCTCCCAGCTTTGTGTCATCAGTGAACTGGATGAGGAGGCATCTCCCCCTTCATCCAAGTCATTGATGAATAAATTAAACAATTCTGGCCATATAAATGGTTGTGAAAGTTTACAGCACCCGGAGGGCAGTGAGTCAGCAGCTCATTCCCATTATCTCCCCGTGGGACCTGGAGATGGAGATTTTGTTAAGTGCAGTAAACAGCAGTAGCTAATAGTTAATAGCTAAATTTAAGTGGAATAAACAGCTCGGTGGAACAGACTTCACAGGTCAGCAGAAATAACATGAGAAATGGAATCCAAGGCAAAGGCCTTGTTGAATAGATTTGTCCAGTCAGAGTATGGAAAACTAAAGGCACTTTAGGATCATAAGAACGACCCACCAACCTCTTGCCAGTTAAGTGAATGAAAGATTGAATGGCTACTGAAAAGACATGACCATGAGATGAATCAGTGACCCTTAAAGGAAAGGATATATTTTATACATGCATTGTTTCATTAATTCAGTCAGCCTCACCTATCATAAGTATAGTATTTTTTTTTCACCAGGTTTTAGTTTTCTATTAGTGGCTTTTACAACTTATATGTAGAAATTGTGGCATCAAGACCTTAAAATCTTTGCAGAGAGGGAAAAGACACGATGAAACTTCAAAAAAGCTTCGGATTGAGAAATAGGACAAACCTGCTGACTCCAGAGAAAGTGCTTTGAGAACCACGTCAGCAACTATCAGCAGCTCCTCTGCAGTGGTGCTTTGAGACCTAGTAAATGTGCAGAGGCACCTGGGAAAGAGATTGGTTAATTGTGTTGTGAAGCATTGAATTGACTGGGAGGGCTTGAAACCTGCTATTTATAGTCACTGTTACTACCTGGAGTACTGTGTTTTAGAGTGGTACATTAATATTAGGAGGACCATTTGAGGGAGTTCTTGTTGGCTGTTATAACATAAATATCAATAAACCAGCTGTGAGATATAATCTATTCCTCTCAGCTCTATTTTTATTGGTCTCACAGCCTGTGCTGCCTTTATGTCCTCTTTACAGTCAAGCCTTGCTCAAAATGATGATAATTATTATGTTGTAATAATAGTATGTCACAGTCTAAAAGCCAGCTCTGTCTCTTGGCTCTTTCAATGGCTGCTTTTGGAAGGAATTTCAAGCTCTGATGACTAATGCCATAACTCCCCTTCTTCCCCCTGCATCAGGAAAAAGCTCCATTGTGGGTTTACGGTGACCCCAGAGGGAAATTTTCTTCTCTCTTTTTTTCTTATCTTTTTTTCAAGTGTTGTGCTATTTATGAGGGTTGAAGAATTTGGAAGAGGAGTTGATTTTCAAATTTGGCTCTGTTTAGGAAACAATATCATCTATATATTGGTTTGGCTAATATGTTTTTTTATAGAAGCAGTGTACTCTCTGTCATTGAAAATCTATTACTGCACATACACTATTAATAAAAATCATTTGAAAATGCAATGCACTAGTGTATTTAAGTGAGTCATTGATTAAGTTTAATTACAGACAATATGATAGGGAAAATCAATCTCTGAACAACCAAAATATCTCACCTTCAGTGGCCGAGGGTTAAGCTGCTTTGGAATTTTCCAATGAAATCTTTTCCTGTTGAAAAAAAAAAACCAAACCCAAATCCTTCAGTTTTGCTGGATATCTAACCTTGTGCTCAAAGGAGGAGAATAATGGGGAAAAAAAAGAGGCTCAGAAACTGCAAAATCAGTGCTTAAGAGACTTGTATAATCTGTGAGAGGCCAAAAATCCATATCCTACGTGATCTGGCCTGATGTTGACTGTACTCTCCTTTTACACAGCTGACAGGTGTTTATTACTAGACTGGAATTTTGCTTGTTCTCTGTGGAAAAGCATAAGTTCCTTAAGTGGAAAGGGAACACTTTGAACCTTGAAAATAAGAAAAATTTCTTAAATCAATGCTGCTTATTGCTTACATGACCCATTGTACTGTTCCTAAGTTTAAAATCTTACAGGTATTTTGGGGTGTTCAAAAGATTTGCCATAGCACTTGATGAAAGTAGAAATAACTGTAATGTATCATTGTTTTATCTTTTGGTAGCTATTTGACAAATATGCTTTAGACTATACTGTATGTGAGTGCAGACTTCTTAAACTGTATGATGTTATGGCCCCTGCCAACAGGTGATCCATGGAACCACAACTTTGCTGCCTCAGTGGGATAAATGTGTGGACCTTGTTGAAAACGCACTCCCCTACGTTGTGGGTAAGATGTTTGTGAATGCCCATTTTCAAGAAGACAAGAAAGAGATGGTGAGTCCTCTGCAACGTCTATCTAGAAACTTTCGATTAGTGGCTTCCTCCTCACAAATTGCCTCTGATGTTAGATCAAAGCTTAAAAAGAGATAAGATTCCTAAAAATGCTTTGATTGAATTAAAAAAAAAAAAAAAAAAGGAGAAGGAGAAAATGAGAAAGTGGAACAAATTTGATGAAATGTTAACTTTTTGCCCATGTGGGTACTGCCCATTCTTTCCATCTGCATCCCTTCAGACAAATATGTAGCCACATCAAAACCAGGCTGAACACTGTTAAATGGTGTGAATAATGACAGTCAGGCTGTTCAGGAATGGAGTGAGGGGCATTGATGAAAAATGGTTTAGTATAGCTAGAGTAACTCATTATGGTAAAGCTTTTACTGACTAATTAAAAAACTGGTCAAGATTGCTCTGCTTCGGGGCTACTCTTTGAAAGCTGTGACTGTGCTACACCTGTAATCTAAGCAAGAAACACGTAAATGATGTCTGGCCCAATTAAGGGAAGCTTAAAGCCACACGGTGAGAGTGAATCAAATCTGTTTCGCTGAACTCCACACTGTTGAGTCCAGAGGATTGTTTGTCTTCATTCTAAACTTCAAAGATAGCTCCTTTATCCCTTCTTTTAATAATACATTCAAATTAATTACCCTTCACAATAGTTTCTGACTGATTTTCAGTTCATGTTTTTCTTATGAGGTTTTCCAATATCTGCTTTTACTGCCATTGATTTTCCAACAATAATCAGTTTTAATTTAACTAATTTAGTCATTGAACTTAGCTCTCCGTGCAGGAGAGGCAAAACCATTTAGGAAACATGTAAAATAGCATCATGTGTTGAGAGCAACAGCTCTGTGATAGCCTCACACTGCCCTGACTAAGTAGCCTAAGTTTGTCTGTTTGACTTTATCTACTTTGACTGCTTTGTCAGGGAAGGATTCCATTTTAGACAGCACACACTTGTTTGGCTTGTCCAAATCTTTGTCATCTGTTTTCCTCTCAGATTCTGCATTTCTTTTGCTACTTGCCTTCAGCTGGAGTTTCCTCTCTGAGATCCAGCTTTTCAATCCTCTGCTTCTTGATAGCTTGTAATGTGCTATTTGGCCATTTAATGGCAAAAATATGTCAGGGATATACAGTATGATATCTGCACAGGATAAGTGGGAAGAGTAGGAGTGTAAGAAATGTACACTTTATGGAGGGGGTGGAAACTTTTCCATCTTTGTATATGTGAGGGAAAATTCTGAGAAGCAGATAGAGAAGAAAATAGTTTTCTGTTGAAACGTGACCTAATTAGAATGCTTCTTAGCATGTACATTCCTTTTAGACCAAAGCTTTGAAAAATTATCAAGTCTAAGTTCACAGTAGCATCCACAGAGAGAAGTGCATATAAAATTCATAGTGTAGGTCACAACATTCAGCCTTAAAGTGAACTGCCCATGGAGATAAAATTAGATACAGGTGAAATTCGTTGCATTCCATTTAGAAGTGTGCTTTTCAAGTTAATAGTTTGTGGTGTTATCATTTTCATTTCACTGGTTTTCAGTCCTATTTCTCTTTCTTAAGGAAGCATGTGAGTAAAGCACTCTTATTTGTATAGGTTTTCCTTTTTCTTTTTTTCTTTTTTTCTTTTTTTTTTTTTTTCCTGGCTCATGGCATATATCTGTCTGTGATAAGCAAATCCTGACTTATGGATAATATGGATCCTTTCCCCCCCATGTTTTGTGATTAATGTTTCATACCTTAGATACTTCTCTCCTTTTATCAAGAAAGACATTATTTGTGTCTAAATATAGCACTGTTTCTAACTCAGAGTGCCTGCAGTGTTTCTTACAGATACGCCTGAGCAGTTTCAGTAATAACTTTGATAGCAGGAATAGGTTTCTCCCCCTGCCCCCTGCAGCTACAGCTGCTACATAAAGCCTAAGTATACACTAGTGCCCAGCTGCAGAGCTTGAGTTTGAACTTGTAACCTCCAAATACAGGGAGTTCACCTCATTAGTGCACTAAGTTAATTGAGTCAGTGCTCTGTCATCAATATCTTCAAGTTGCCCTATTCCCTGGGATGCAGTGAATGTTGACTCTTTAGTCATATTTAATGCTAGACCTGCTCCAGTTATACCATATTGCCACTAAAAATAAGAAAATGTTTTTTGAAAAGGGTAGGAAAAAATGAATAATCAAAGGAATTTTGCTGTGTTTTGTCTGACTGCACCACAGATAAAGGACAGTTCCAGATTAAAATACACATCTGATACATAAATGACAATTTAGCTAAAGGTACTGTTACTTTCCAGGGTTTAGTCCCTGCTTTTAATGACATTTCTGAACTACTAGATTTATAGAATAAAATTATATAAATCTCTGCTACTTTCATTATTTTTAAATGTAACAGAACTGGTAACACAAAGCTCCAATAAGTCTTCATCTAATGGCTATCTGTCATATCTTATGCTACTGCAGCTCTGATTTGATTTGTGCTAAAGGACTCAGGCAACAGCTTGATCCCCCTAACTGCCTCACTCTCGTGGTATTCTCAGTGGCTGGCTGTCATGAGGGTCATCTGTTGATATAAATAGAGGCAGCTGGTTGTGTACACCTTTCTGGACTTCCAGACAGATGCATAGGCATGAGGGCTCTTTATACTCATACAATTTATCTCTTAGCCATTACAATAATTGTTTTCTGTCATTTCAGGGTTTTCTTAGTGTGTGTTCTCACTAAACAGTTCTATTATTATTTCTTTTACTTGCTTGTGATACGTTTGTGGCTTTGTAGAGGTGTCTGAAGAAGCAGCCAAGCTAAAATAGTTGCAGGTTTTCCTAGCTTTGCACAGATGTAAGCTGTCACTGGTGGTTCAAGACCACAGAAGCAGTTGAGGCTGCTCAGTGTTGGCAGCCAGGGCCTCTATCCCCGCAGTAAGTTAATGGTAGGAATACTTCACAAATGTAGCTAAGTAGAGGCTAAATATTTGGATACTTCTTTGCATTTGGATCATGGCACTGTCAGTCCAAATTCAGTTCTTTGGCAGTATTTATAAGGCATGTCTTAGTCTGACATAAGCCAAACAAGGCTACAGATGTTCTCTCTGCGGAAAAGGCTTTATTTGTGCAAATGCCTTGCAGCTGGCTCCTTCTGCATGGGCCAGTGATCTAGAACCTAAGGGTCAGAAATGTCCCCCAATGACTACAAATCTCTCAGTATTTTTAATGATTTCAAGATGGATATTCTCACAAATGTGACATGAAAGGATCAGCAATGAACTAGTTGTGTGGTACTCCTTAAGGGAAAGAACATGGAAAAACCCCTTAATTTCAGAAGAAGTGTCTGAGAACTGGAGAAAACAGAAATTAGGCTTCAAGAAAGGATAGCGGATACCAGCTGATTTGAAATCATTTGTGATCTAACCAAATCTATTGCTCCTATGTACACCAGATCTTTTCTTACAATGATTCTGACATGACATATTTTATTGGAGAGGGATTTATTAAATGTTTTGCAGATGGAGGAGTTGACAGAAGGAATTCGCTGGGCTTTTATTGACATGTTGGAAAAAGAAAATGACTGGATGGACTCTGAAACAAAAAGAAAAGCTCATGAGAAGGTAACAAATATAAATGTCGAATGAGTAAAATTCAGTTATGGTAAAGATCTGACTTGAGCAACAACAGAATGCCATGGACTGTATTTGCAGTTCCAGTTAATTACTCATCATTTTGTTTGTGAAGGCACATGTGCCACATTTGTTTTGCTAGAAGCTGAGCTGTCTGAGCTCCTACTTCTCTGGGGAAGTTTTTTTTCCTACCTTGTTCTTCTTACCTTGCCTCCATTTTTCCCCATCTAGCTCTGGCTGATGCAGACTCTGAGCTTGTTTCAGACTTACCTGTACGGTGGCTTTTCTTGACAAGGTCTTCATCTTGAGTGGGATATCAGGGACACACCAATCTACAAACAGAAAACAGTGTCTAAAACATCTGGGACAGCTGAGGGTGTTTGCTGTAGAGACAGAGGATCCAGCCTAGAAGGGGATATGAGAATAGTCCAGGTTTCATACTTTCTCCAGTGCCTACCTTGAAAGCCATCTTTTAAGAGTGTAATGACCATCACAGCTAAACATCCCAATAGAATAGTGCCAGTTACGAAGTGCTATGATCAATGATGGCATTACTTGTCCCCATTGCTTTCAGATAGGGGAACAATAGAATGCAGGAGGTAAAGGTGAAGGCAGAAGGATGTATTCAAAGCTTCCTTTTCACTCTCTTCCCACATTTACAGCACGTGATGTGTGGAAAAAAAAGTTGTCCAAAAGCAGAGCTCTGTCCCCAGAGCAGAAACTGGAAGAAGAATATAAAAAGCCAAGTGGAGGGCATTGTGTAAGTCTGTGTCCTTGTTTGTTGAGGCAATGGGATATCAGTGAATTAGTAAGAGCCCTCTTTGAAAAAATTGACATGCAAGGGCAGCTGAACTGTTCCTGCTTACTGTGCTTGAATGAAAGTAGCAGTGTTTTGATTAAAAAGCAAACATGGCCTTCAAAGCTTTTTAGTAATTCTAATGAAAAGGTTGTTGAAACATTTTATCATTGGAAAGATTTAGATTTCATATACAGCCATTTACATTTTATACAGCAGTGCTCTTCATATATGTGCAAATGAAATAGAGCTGCATAAATGCACCAATAAACTCTATACCAAGAGAATAATAGTAAAATGCCATTTATTTCCTGCTATCCTGATGGTAAATGGACTGCAGTTATTACTTCTTACTGGCTGTTATGCTTGGTTTTTTTACTAGAAATACCCTTAGAAATATAATGATCTGTAGTTTAGATATTTGTTAAAACTGGTGCAAAATAAGAGCAGGAAGATTTTCTAATAATTTCCTTGATAAGGATATTTCTATATAACAATCTGCTTAATGATTTTGTTCAACATTTGCTACCTGCCTTTCATTAGGGAAACAACACAAACATTGCTACAAACTAATGAATTCCCTAAAAAAGCTCTCCCTTTCCCATTTTGAGGAGGGTTTTCATCAGAAGGTAGGTTAGGTTTTAGGTCAGTAGAGATGCCTGTTTTCCTCTGCTGACACACATTTTGGAAGCTTATGGTACTTTACTCCCAATTTAGGCATCTCCCTGAAGTTTCTGAAGTTATTGGGGTGAGTCTGGGCTGAATAATGTAGGACAAACTAAATTCAAGAAGTGCAGCAAAAACAATACTACGAGCCATACTACTAGCAAATGAATAGCTAATGCTTTAAATCCATTCTCACTGACTTGAACAACCATTTTATAGTTTAATGACCTAGGAACCAGGTCAAGCTTGTAAGATACAAGTATTATGTAAGGTCTTAGATGTTGTAGCAACAATTATGTGGTAGCATGTACAACTATAAGTTTAATTTCAGATTCACAGAAACAGCTACTTGTCCGGAAGAAAAGAGTCTAGAGAGACATTTTGGTAGATTTCCAGACACGGAGTGTGTGCATATTTATTAAATATTATTTATTGCTAATGATAGATACTAGAATGCTTGGATGAGCATGTTTCTAATTCAAGAAATAGATTACTACATGTATGGTCACATAATTCACTGAGGAACTCTAAAGTTTATAGTACAACAGACACTTCAAAATCTGTTACACTGTTCTAATTAAATCTCATGATCCCAGCACTTTATGCTTACTTTTTTATTATTTAAGCTTTAATAAAGCAGCACAGACAACATGAATTCTGTGGCAGAGATTGGTTGGCTAAAAAACCCCTCAGTATTACTTTATTATATAGATCTGTAAAAGTGATGTTTCTTTATTGATAAATGTCATCCATATACTGGATTCTGCACCAAGGATTGAGTAACAGCAGGCACCAAGTGTAAGTTGGGAGGGGAGAGGCTGGAGAGCAGACCTGCAGAAAGGAATCTTGTGGTGCTGGTCAGCAGCAGGCTCGATGTGAGTCAGCAGTGTGTGCCCTGGCAGCCAAGAGGGCAAACCCCATCCTGGGGTGCATCAAACACAGCACGACCAGAGGGGATCATCCCACTGTGTTCAGCATTGGTGCAGCCTCACCTGGGGTACTGTGTGTGGCTCTGGGCCCTCCCACTCAAGAAGAATCTAAAGATCTAACGGCGGAGGGGCTCGGACAGAATTGCACACAAATCAATATGATTGGCAAAAATGTCCCCTTTATTAGAGGAAAGGCAGCTTATATGCTGCCTGTGGCACAGAGACATGTGATTCTTCCCCAGGTTACATTGGATACATAAGGAAAACATACTGTGGTGTACAGTACTGATTGGATAACAGCAGGTGTCCATATAACTTGTTTTCCTGTCAAAAGAACTCCTCCTTCACCTTGGCACAAGGCCTGCAGCCATAATAGTGGTGCAGTATTTATTACTATCTGCACCCAGCCATACCAAGGTAAAGGTCTCAGAAATGCAATAGAAATTGTTCACACAATTTCTGTCCTCTGACAAAGATCCTTGAATGTATCCAGGGGAGGGCAACAAGACTGGTGAAAGAGCTGGAAGGAATGTCCTGTGAGGAACAGCTAGGGAGTTTGGGGTGTTCTGGTTTGGAGAGAAGGAGGCTGAGACACCACCTCATTGCTCTTTACAGCTTCCTGAGATGGGGAAGTGGAGAGGGAGGTGCTGATGTCATCTTCTTGGGATCCGGTGACAAAATGTATGGGAACAGTTCAGAGTTGCATTATCAGGAGAAGTGTAGACTGGTCATTAGGAAGCATTTCTTTACCTAGAGGATGGTCAAAAACTGGAACAGGCTTCTTGGAGAGGTGGTCAATATCCCAAGCCTGTGAGTGTGTGTGAGGCATTTGGACAATGCCTTTAACAATGTGCTTTAACTTTTGGTCAGCCCTGAAGTGGTCAGGCTGTTGGACTAGATGTTCCTTGTAGGTGTCTTCCAACTGAAATGTTCTATATCCTATTATATTCTATCAATTAAGTAAAGAGAGGAAGTTATTAGTTAGGTAAACAATGTCTTGGTCTTTTATGTTTTCATCAGTAACTTGCATTATCCCTTATAACAATGCCAATTAGAGCTCCTGCCCTAAGTGCTATGGCAGAACTGTATGTTGTGTGGAAATGACCACAATTCATATATTTTACTTTTCCTCTGTATTTTTAATCTCATTACATTCTTGAAATGTTCGAATGCTCTGAAAAGAAAAGAACTGCAGAAACCTGTAGTGATTTTGTTTATTGGGCCTGCTGCATGTGATCTATTTAATTTGTCTTTAGCTGTTTCTTTAACTAAAGACATATTTGGATCATTAACAATTTTTTTACTCATTTCCTGAAAGAAGAATAAAGTCAATGCAGGATTTGGGTGTCTGTACAGTGATCATAGAGGGCAACACTATAATGTAAATGACACGTCAGTTTTGAAGGAGAATTAATTGCAAATCCTCTCTGTGATTCAGATACTCACTGGTTTGTGTTTTCTGCTTCCTGTTTTCTGACTGATGCCCACCTTTCTTTTGCGCTTGGCTGAGGCCAGATTTGTATACCTGTCTGTCAGCCTGATGCCTTGCAATCAAAGGAACCATCGACCTCCAAAGGACTTACAAAAGACCCTCTGGTAGAATCGATTCTTGAATTTGGCTTTAGGCAGCTCATCAGCTCCGTCTAATCGCCAAGATGTTTCTCTGTCTGACTTTCTTTGTGTCTGTCCTGTTGTTTTAAGTTACTCAGAGAGGACACTACTAATTTGATGAGTCAAACCATGTTAAAAGAATCAAATCTACTACTCCAAGAGACATAGGAAACAATTGTCTTGCAGCCTTGATTTCTGAGAATCATCCCTTTAGCCCTTGTATACTTTGGAGTTAAGGTTTTACACTCCTTTTGTAACAAAACAATATAATGAGATAACATCTTCCTCCATCCCTTCCTTTCTGTGATTGAAACATGAATTTAATCCAGAGCATCTGAAGGCCAATCTTACAAAAAAGGTTTTTATCAGGGTTAGGTGACTCTGCCTTTACACGCAGTTCTCACCTAGCTCTCTGGATGGAGCTCACGCTGCTTCCAAAGGAGCTCGAGTCGGAGACAAGCGTTTGGCTCTTCACTGTGTTTTCTGTCCTGTCCTTCCTCCTCTGCTCTATTCAAGCCTTGCTTTATTGTACTGTATTTGACTATCATCTCAAATTTGCTTGAAGTGTGCCTGTTAACCTCCCGAATTTTCAGTGGAGTTCTCTGATAAACAAACAAGCAAACAAAAAAACCAACAAAAAAACCCCTGAAAGCTTCCTCTTCTCACCCTTTTAATGTCTCACTTTTGTAAGGGTCATTAAATTTTATCCTTATTTGAGGAACAGAGAAATTATTCAACTGAGTGCAGCTCCAAGGGTGGGTCTGGCAACAGTCTTCGAGTATGTGGTCTGTGAGTTACCAAAGCTGAGCAGAGAGATCCCTGGTCGGCTGCCCAGGCACCTGGTGATCTCTGTGCCACCTTGCAGCCTCTGAGAAGGATAGCAGATGAGAGGTGGGGGGGAGAGAGAAGGGATAGCCATTTGTTTCCCTTACAATGAAGGTGCAGATTGCAGCCAGCTACAGCAGCCAAACAGTATTGACAGCTGTGTTTTGGCATGGTGGACCACAGGGAAAAGGGAGAACCCACAACTGAAACTCCATTGACATAATTTGTATGATGAGGGCTCACATCTTTAAAATGATAATTTACTGCTGCTTCTCTTCAAAGGATAATTCAGTGGAAGATCATCCCTCAGATGTTAAATTATTCCCACTCCTGGGCAGGAACCATTATTTTATTAATCACTATTTTTCCTTCCTGAAATGCCCTTTGTGCTTGAGTTTAACTGGAGGTTTGAAAAAGACTTTTACACAAAAACCTGTTTTCTGAAAGGTTGTGGTTCTCTTGTAAAATATTCTGTTAGGATATGGCAAGAGAATAACTTCCGATTAGGAAGTTTTTTTTTTTTGTTTTTTTTTTGCTTTGCAGTACTATTTTTAAAACATGGATGATAAGCCAAAAAAGCTTGTTTTTCCTGTAGTAAGATTTTTCTGTAACATTATTAACCTCCTTAGGTCATGGAGCACAAATCCCAAGGTCACTGTGCAATCATTTTTTCCCTACTGAACTTGCATGCTGCTTTGCTTTATTTCTCTCTAAGGAAGTTGTATATGCAACATTTGTTTTCTTCACATCTCTCTGAGTCAAGAGGAGCACAGGAAAATACATGGACAGTACTCAGCTATAGGTGGCTCTCTCGGGCAGTGTTTGGTGCCTTTGTTTAGCCTACAGGGTTTGTTCTGCTGCTTCAGAGAGCTATAGCAAACCTCCCTAAATAACACAGTGTAATTTAGGCCAATAGCCCTTAGGAAATCAAGAGCCATCTGTACAAGCCCCGATTTAACAAAGTATAGGTAGTTTAAAGGAGGTAGGTGTCCGTGGGTTCTCCCACTGAAGCCATTCATTTCTCAGCTGGAACTTACTGGCCGTATCCAGCCCTGCAGTCTATTATCTGAGTCCCTGCCATCTTTCCCAGTTCTATATGGTCTCTCTCTCTTCACATTTGGGTGATTTCACTGCCATACTGCTCAGACCAGAGGTCCAATGTCTGCTTCGGACAGTGGCCAAGCATTAGCAGATGTTTAGAGATAAATGTAAGGACAGGGCAAGCATAAAGGGACATGTTCCTGCTATCCTTTCCTGGCCTCTGACAATCTGCAGCTCAGTCGTTTCCTGAGCCAGAAGTGGTCTCTTTGTATTTATTCATATTTTCCTGCTGTGAGTTTGTCTAATGACTTTTTGAACCCACAACAATTTTTATCATCTGCAACTTCCCAAGGCAATGAGTTCCACTGCCTCACTGTGTGCTGTGTGAGAAAGCATCTCTTTTGCTGGTCTGGAAAATGTCACCTTTTCCCCCTGTGTTCTTGTAGTGGGGAAACCAGAGAATCTTCATTGACTGTTCTATGCTTGTTCTCACTTTTGCTTCTGTATAACCTTGGCATAAGAAATACATGCTGGGAGAATGGAGCCTCCTGCTTTTCTTCACAAAGCCTGTCCAGGGCATGCACTAGATACAGTTCTGAAAAATAACATTTCATTAAGACCTGAGGCATGCCCAGACAAAAAGGCCAGGCACCACAACTTCAGGAGCTGAAATTAATCTTGCTCAATGCCATGCTAATTTTTCAAAAAGATGACAAATCATCCAATCTTGAGAGTGGTCACCGGGTGCTCTGCAAAAATTAAAAATGCCTTTTGTTTCTTGTGGGGTTTGTGTACTCATCCTATGAAAAATAATGTGAAAATATGACAGAGGACCAGCCCTGAGACTCAGTGCCTCCCTTATTTCAAGTAGGCTTTTTCAGGAATGAAGGCCAGCACTTCTTAGAGAACTTCACAAAGTGTAAGACTGCTTCAGAGCACTTACAGAAGCTGCCAGACACACTTCAGAAGAACTAAGAAAAGAGGGAGAAATTTCCAAAGGCTCTAACTGCATTTAGCCACTTCATTCCTGTTCAAAAGCCAATAGGGCTGACTGCTGACTTCCAAATTTACTGGTTTTACTAGAAAGTTTGATTCATATATTCTTGAAACAACCTTGTCATTTCTAAACTGGAAAGTGTACTTTCGTTGAGTGCCAATGGAATCTTGGCCACACTTTTCCTTTGTGGAAGTGAGTGTTCTGAAATTACAGAATCACAGAATCAACTAGGTTAGAAAAGACCTCTGAGGTAATCTCTGTCTGTATTCGAAAATTTAAGGTTCTGCTTGTAGTTGCATTGCAAGGAGCAATGAGCAAGTCTCCTCACAAGGTTGAAATATATTGGAGTTCAGAAAAGGCAGAGTCACTACTTACCTAGTTTGGAATTTGGTCAGGATTTTTAGGCTACCACTCCTGTACTATTACTGAGATAACTGTTTGGAAAATGCCAAGTTTTAGAGTGATATTTTTTCACCTGAAAGATACAGAGAGTGTAGGGTACTTTCCTTCTAGAGTAGAAGTGTTAAGTATTTTTGTCTGAATAAATATAGGTCTTCGCTTTCCATCAGATTAACATTGCCTTCTTTTTTTTTAAGTCAAATATTTATTTCTCATCACAACTTTAATTTTTGAAGAATAATCTCTCACATCTCGAATTTAATTTAACCTTCTCAGGAGGACTGGGCTTTCCTGTTCTGTAACAACAGGAGATGTTCTTCTCCGTTGGCCAGAGCTGAAACTAATAGCCATGGCATGTTTGCTTATCTCTTATCTCTGGGGTTAGATTGCTGCTGTCAGCTTCTCCCTTGTTATCTTGCTGCTGCTACTGCTCACTCAGTTGTGCAGGGATGTCAGTTCCATTAATAACCTGAGCACCGTGCAAACAGATAGTAGAAAACAGGTGAAGGGAGAGGAAATTGTATTTAACCCTGATCTCACAGCTGTCATTTTTCAGACTCTGCCACGACTCCATAGGGCCAGAATGGGTGTGTGACATCAAAACACTTGTGACAAATCTCATGCTTGAAATAGAAGGGAGACAGATGGACAGACACACCTGCAGATGCTCAGGGACCAGAGTGAATCTGAAGCTTTTGTGGCAGAAATGCAACATGAAAGCATTGGTATGCTGAAAGACAGATTCATTCTTCCAAAGAATGAATCCAAAGAGATCCTCCACCACCCCTAGACGTCTTGGACAGTTTCAGCTTTAACTTCCATTATCTTTTTTTGTTTTGATAAGTAAACCTGTCTCCTGTAGCGGTACAATTACAAAGACAGTGTAGTTCCCCAGCTCAGCAGTAACAGATATTGAGATATGGGAGACCCATTCTCTGTATGGAGAAGTCTACAAGGGCACGTTCAGGTTTTTAATTAGCATTCCCTGTCGATTTCGAATAAACGTGCGTTTCCTGGCTGTGGTGATCTCCATGTCCTGTATATTGCTACCCGTGCCAGTTTGAGTAGTGCTAAAAGGAGTCTCTGCCTTGTCTGGTCCCAGCTGTATCTAGACTGCAGCTGAAGCTCTCTTGTGAAATGAGAAATGAAAAGGGAATTTTTCATGTGCTTTTCATTATTAAAAAAAAAAATAATTGCCCTGCAACCTTTGCTTAACCTTGAAAATATTAAATGAATATGAACTGATGCAAGCAGAGGCTAAGGTCAGAAGTTGTCACTTTCTGGAACAGGTTATTCAAAGTTTTGCATAGAACTGAACAAGAAACACTGTGGTAAATCACATCCCATACAGTTGTAATGGGGAGAGAGCTTCCTTGCCCTTTCCTGATCCCTGGGGCTGCCCCTCTCTCAGTGTTTGGTGCACTCTTCAGCACACTGGGGGTTTTGGGTCCCTGGGGACTTTTGTTTTGCCAGTGCTGTGGTTTTTGTTAAGCTTGCTGCTTGCCCAGATCTAATACAAAAACAGCAGAAAAGATTTTTGCAGCAAGGTGGGTGTTTTTCTAGCAAGAGGTGGCATGAAAGTGGGAGTATGGGTCAACTCATGAGGTGCTTTGGGGGTGAGCAATGAAACAAGTCCAGGAAGGAGTTTCTATTAAAAGTGCAACATAATAATTTCTGCAGCTCACCAACATAATAAAGTCCAGCCAAAGGTGTCTTTTTTTTTTTGTGCCATTGCAAATCCTTAGGATTCTGATGCAAAATTTATTCAGTAAGGATATCTCAGGTAATTTCAAAACACAAAGAGAATTTTCAGTTGGAGGGGTATTTGGCTAATGCTTTTTTTGTTTCAAGACACAGTTACATTAAAAAATATAGAGTATTTCCTGAAAATAAAGACATGAGAAGGTACAGCTTTTTAAAGTGCCAAGTGTGTGTCCAAGCTTAGCTCTGGTGCACAAGCTGTTAGAGCCCTGTCAAAGGCAGTTTAGCAGCATATACCATGAGACATATATATACCAGCAGGATGCTAATGGTAGTCTGTGCCTTCAGACCACAACACTTGCTTCTGGCTTGTTTGACATGCAGCTGGAGGAGCTCCTGGCTGTCCACACGTAGGCATGCCCTAAGTGATCCACAGGTGTGCAGAGGGGAATCCAGTGCAGAAATCTCCATGCTGGAGCAGACTTGTCACTACTGGTGTGGTGCCATGATGCCATAGCTGAGTTGTTTGCATAGCTGGACATCATCCTTTTTTTCTGGACCATGAGCATCATTTCAGCTCCACTGAGAATCCAAAGACCCTTAAAACTGACCAAGGTTCTTTGGACAGGAATGGTGTTATAAGGTGTTAAACACATCCTTTGCCAGGGACTTGGTTGTTGTGGTCTGCAGTATAAGTGCTCTTATGTATTGTATAATCAAAGATGAAGATATTTTATGTGTTTCTTTTATGCCACAAAGGAAGGTATTTAATATACAGACTTATGATTCTGTTAATGAAAGACAGAATTTATGTGTGTCATGTATAATATTCTGTACAAAATAATGGAATCATCATAATTGTCATACAGAGGTTACAAATGGAAAATGGCATTCAAATATAATGGGCAAAGGACTTCTTTTTCCTAGCAAAATTAAAGTAAAGCTGGCAGCAGAATGGGTTTGGAACCAAGATGGTAGGAGAAAATAGGAGTAGGCCTAATTTCCCACTTTCAGTGACTTGGTCCAGTTCTATTGCTAAAAAAAAAAGAAAAGATAATCTAATGTGGGATTAGTTTAAACTGAAAAGTTAATTACGGTGAAACTATCATCACAGTGCTCGAACCAGTGTCTGAGTCATTGTATTCCAGAGAGCCAGAAGAGAAAGGGATTTAGGACAGGAAAGAGTGTCACTGAGGTACATTGTTGCTTTTTCTGGCTCTTCTGTCCATGGTAGTCCTACTAAACTTTTAAGTGCTTGTATCTTTATGCTTAGTAATAGTAATATTGTCTTGCTAGATAGCAGCTATTATGACTGAACATATAATCCCAGTGAACAGTTTGCTTAGGAATTGCTGTGTCCCTTTTCCTCTCTGTTTCCTAGGATTATAATGTATTGTGTGGTATTTTAAGTGTATTAGGTATTATTTTCTTGTCAGTAAGTTTTCTCTGAGTGAGGCTTTGGTTTCAAAACGTGATTCAGAGGAGGAGGTAACTAGTGTATCACATAAGTCTTCTCCCCTTTCCCACATCGTGTGTCCCCAGAAATTTTCTTGTGCAATTCCAGCACTTGCTGGGTCTTTCCATGCAGTAGTGAGTAATTCAGCTCACTGATCTGGTGGAAAATTGGCTGGGGAAATATTTGGTTAGATTCCTGCTGTGGTAGTGAATTTCACAGAAAGCAGTATCACGGAAAGATGTGGCAAGGAGCTGAGGCAGCCTTTGGAGGCTGTGGGTGCAAGCAGCATGACCAGAAGTATGGACAGAGATGAGAGGAACAGGGAAGAAGAGTGAGGCCTAGCACTGTTAAATAGACTCAGCTGGTTTTGAAACTACAATGTGTATTTAACTGAAAGCAATTTTGTGTGTATGTGATGGGTGTCATTATTCACTTAAGTCACTAGATTTAATTTTTTTCCCCTGGCCTCAAGCTATTACAAGAATGGAATGAGAACGGTATTTTCTGTCTTCATAATCAGTTATTTTAGAGCATTCAAAACAATTATTGTAATACATAGGGGATGGTTATGGTGCAGTGTGAGGTGGTGGTATGTGAATTATTATTAAATGAAACACTAGCTCCTGAAAAGTCTGCTCAGTTTCTATTATTTTATTATTGTGACATGCAAATAAAAGAGGACAGTTAAAGCCAAGGTTTAAAAATAAATAGTTTAATGATTATCTATATTCTGGAGTATGGATTACACACAGTTCACTGCAGATCAAGTGCTGTTAAAAATTGCCATTTCAGGCCAAGTGTTCATGTTTGAATTGCCACTTCACTTTTGATTGTATTTGACAATGTGCAAATCCCTGAGATTTCATGTGGCCCCACAAAGGAAATACTATGCATCATTAAGGTGAGCCCAGTCTATCTCTCACTCAAATCAATGGGTCACTTCTTACTGACATCTGTAGGACTGGGCTTTAGCCCTGTGTTGGAACTTTTCTGTGTTTTGCCAAGATCCATAACTCCATTTTCCTAGTTTTTCTATATGTAAGACCTAGTTAGATGCAGTGATATTTATGCAGCAATTTTACCAGATGGCTCTTGAATTATCTATTTTCAATAGAAAATGAAATGACCAGACACGTACATAAAGGCTGAATTAATCTTTGTAATTAAATGGAACATTACTTTGCCGTGAATGATTTTAGCTTTCAGAATGTATTTCATGCTAATTTTTCAGTGAACTGTAATTGTATTAATTTTTTATATATTTAGAAGCTTGAAAATGATCTTCACAAAGTTATTTTGAGTCAAGTTGATATACAGAAGATCTGTGTAAGACTCATAAAATTTTTCAGGGGTAAGATATGTGTTGCGTTTTTTTTTTCTTTACAGTAAGTAAAATATGTCAGTACTTAGTGTTGCTAGCATATAAAATATCCAGATCATACTCTGAGTGGCAAAAAAGGCTCTCAGATGGCTCACACACTTGGTTGTCAAGTGAGAATTTGAATAGACTGGAAACTAGGATGCTTTGGAGTATTGAAATACCTGTGCATTCCCACATTGGCAAGTTGTTAAGTCAAGAGTGAAAGGCCTTTTATTATATTGACTCAGTAGTAAACTGAATAGCAGTGCTCTCATTGTGACAGAAAGACGCACTGATGATAAAATCTCAGCTCTGTTGAAGTCAGTGGGGAAACTTCCATGCATAATGAGAGGTGTAGGGAGTAATCTCACTCTGGGTGCTCTGCCTCAGAGCCTGCTCTCTCTGGCTGCTGGGCTGGAAAACAGTTATCATGACTTACTCTAAAGTGAGCTGCTTCTCTGTGTCACCCCCTGTGAGAGCCTCTTGCTGTCAGTGACAGAAGAGTACCACAGTGATGAGTTTTCTTAATTTACTCAACAGCCCAACATAGGCTGAGCGCTTAACAATAGCTGGGGGAAGTACCCCATCACCCTTTTTCTTCCTGTACACGTGGCTATTTAATATGCAAATTAGAAAAAGGAATTAAATGAGCCTTTACACCATAAAACTGTGCATGGTGTGTTTATGGTGGATTCATGTGCAATTGCCACATGGCTGGTTCCTGTACGTTTGTCACATTTCATTTGAGTTCCCTGTATGCATATGGATGCCTCTGGGAATGCTGGTCCCTTAAACATACTTTTAATCTTATCAAGGGGAAAATACTGACATCATTATCAAAGAGCAAGCCAGTTGTAGAAAAGATTTCCACTTTCTTGTGCTGTATAAATAAGGAGTCTTCAAACTGCTGTTAAATATTACACAAGCGAACAGAGAAGATAGGCACAGAAACAAGACTTCCAACATGCAAATTCAGAAACCTGCTCCCAGTATGATACTTTCTACCTTGTCAGTTGTGTAAATACATTGGGCTGTGTGTGGGGCTCAGCTGAGCAGGTTTGCACCTGATGCAAAGCTCCTAGGAGAAATCCCAATTGGAGGGATTATCGAGGACTTCAGAGGGCTTCCTGTGTCCTCTCATAGGTTTTGCTTTGGCCATAGGAAACATTTTCCCCAACCAAGAGCCACACGTCCTTCACTGTCAGCATCAGCTTTGTCTTATCTGCTCAGATCTCTATGCTACACATATTGTGCTAAGAACTTTTAGGTAACAAATGCAATAAAATAACATTTTCCCCTTATCTATCTATCTATACTACAAAATATAGGCAGCTTTAGACATTGATAAAGCATCAAAGTACTGGAAGCAGCATTACCTTTTGAGTTTACTTTCAAAAATCTCTCCAAGACAAACTCTGTTATTTACTAGGGTTTTATATAGCCTTTATAAAAAAATACCTCATAGTATAGTAGTGCCCAACTATTTTATTCTCAATTTTAGAAATCTCAATTTCATGTCACAAAGCAAAAGTATGTGTCACCTGATGAGTGTGCCCAGCTCTCCTGAGGCAGTCTGGCTGAAGAACTCTTCCCATCTTCCTTTCCTAATGCAGCAGGGCCATGAAAAGAGTAAAGAGTTTAAGTGTCAATAAAATAAAATTAAAATAAAAGTTAATTATATGGTTACTTGTGAGACTACATGATAATATTTGATCTTTAGTTCAACCTATGTCAGACCAGCTATTAAGGAGCCTGGAGGCATCATCTTCACCCTTAGAGATGCTTGGTTAAAGAGTGAGGTCTAAAAGGGCCAAAACTTGGCAGTCCCAAGCTGCTACCCTCAGGGGGCTGCTGTGGAAGAAGAGAGTGAGGGGGATGTGGCAGATATTCCACAAAGATCCCAAAATGTCCATGTGGTGGAGATGGACATTACTTTGGTAACAACCAGACAATTAGCACCGTGTGTTTAAGGGCAGAGCCCATCTCTCAGCAAAGAGGCACTGCCAGATCTAGGCTGGCTTTATACTCCTTTGCATCTACAGCCAGTGAGGTATGAATTTATTTGCTTCTATTTGGAAGACAGTATACAAATTAAGAGCGCTTTTGAAGGATGTAATCTAGCTCTAAAAAAAAATGTTCTTTTATATGCCAAAACAGGATAAAAAAATTTTGATTGACATTGTACTGACTAAATCATTAGTAAAATGCCATTGTACTGACACAGTTAATCCTTACATTTGATTTAAAACCACTGTTGATTTTTTTAAATGTTGCACTATAAATTGTTTTTAAGGGGTTTATTCTTCATCATATAAGTGAATTTTTAAATTAAATCTGTTTAATTCAAATCAATTAAGTAGATTCAACACAAAGGTTACTGTGATTCAGGCAGGTACTCTGGAACTCATGCAGAACATATGAGATTCACCAAACTCGTTTAAGCAGCTGACTTAGCAGAAATTAAAACTGATGAGTTTTACTCTTTCCTTTTTCAAGGATAGTTTTAACTGGGATTTAAACATGGGAAATGGTAAAGAAAATTTTGCGGTTCCTTGCGAAGTTCAGTCAGTTGGACCTGACACCACCACTAGGAAAAAAATTAGACACTCCTGCTTACCTACAAACTTGCAGATGAATAGTGCTCCCTCCCCAGCTTTTTATTCTCCCTCCTCCTCACAGCATTTAAAATATCTTGAAAGACTGATAAACCTTCTGGAAAACTGAGAAAACATTCTGTTGAGAGGTTATTTGGCTCATTTCATATTTCCCATTCAGCATTTTTCTTCCATTGCTTTCTTTATCACTAGAGCAATTTGCATGACAATGGGATCTTTCTTGCTTAAGAGATCATCTGCTCCTACTGCTAATTTCCTACCTGAAGTTGTTATCGTCTGTTTGTGACATCTTAATTATCTCAACCACAATTAATTGTGATGTCACAAATAGAGGATTATGACTTTGGATTGGAAATGAGATTGAGAAATTGAAGGAGTTTGAAGAAGCAAAGAGGCCTTTCTTCTTGAAAAATAAAAGAGGAGATGGAATTATTTTGGTTAAATGGGAGGAGTCCTCCATCAGCTTCCTTCTTACAGTAGTGGAACAGCCATTTCTAATTCTGGCTGTCATAGGAGGCCCTGTTGTATTGAGATACTATGGAGGGGCAGAAGGGAGAAAGGATATAATTGTGCAGGAAGGGGAATCTTCCTTTGAGTAGTCACCCTCTGAAGAGGGAAATGGAAGTTGGTGGACCCCAGAGGGGTCCAGGCTCTGCTCATGAGAACAGAATGCGGGGTTGGTATGTCTGCAGTTGGTTTAGAGGCCAATTAATTTACTGCATTTCATATCTTGCAATATTCATTTGAGTTTTGACATCTGAGTTTGAAGAACAAGCGTCCAAAAGAGTGCTTTTTGAGGGGTGGAGGAAATTCCAAAGACTTATGGGGAAAATACACTCAGCATCCTGAAAACATATAAAATGAAAGCTTAGTGCTACCCTAGTCCATCATAGCTTTAATTTATTTTACAGATTGTCACATTTCACATCTTGGTATGTAGTCTTATCTTTTTGTATCCTTTTGCTTTTCTTCTGGAAAATTCTGTTTCCACAGAGATTCTGGGTGTAAGGGTGGCCTGCTGGTGTTTTTGTGAGAAGAATGCTCAGGCTGTTTATATATTCACACCATGATTTACAAAGTGGTAATACTCATCTACAGCTACTATCACTTCACAATGGAGTGTTTACACAGGCTGTGCATAAATACTGGGACCAAGTCATGATTAAAAGAGTTAAAAAAAGCAAAGTTAATGAAAACTGAAGTGTCTTATTTTAACACCCTTACTACCATTAGGGAAAGGGCAAAAACTGGAGAACGAAACAAAAATTAGTCCTGTAGTTTTAGGAAAGCACAATGTCCTTCAGAAGAGTGTGTGCCCATCTTCAGATGCAAATAGAAATGGCCCTCAGTAGAAATACACCAGTCTGCATTTGCTGGGACCAAGGTTCATTCACATCTGTGTATCAAATCTATTTTAAGCATTGAATGTGTACCAGCTACTGTGCCATAGCAAAACGGATGGTTTTCTGTTGTCCTTTGGAAAACATTGTAAAAACAGACATTTGACCATCTGATTAACACAAAAACTGGTAGGGAAAGTCAGCTGTTGAGATTTTGCACTCAAACACATAGCTGTAACTACGCAAAAGCTCTGCAGGCAACAACAGACCCACTGTGATAATCTGACAACAGAATCTGGACCCTCTGCCTTGTGATGAGGAGCTCATTTGTGGCACCAATTTTACCTTGTAGGCAAGTTGATTTGAAGTTAAATTAAGATGCCTCTAGGGAAGTATAATAATGCAAAATGGAAACAGAGCAGGGGAAAAAAAAGCTGTATGTTGATAAGTAGTTTTATCTGTCAACACTTTTTTTCTCATTTTCTTTTTCAAAGGCAAAAGCAGTTATGGCGAAAGTTGGTTACCCTGAGTTTATAATGAATGACACATATATTAATGAAGACATCAAAACAGTAAGTGTCAGACTTGCTGCTTTCTTCCTTTACATATTGCAGCTATTCTTTGTTCTGTTTCACTGCTCTCTAAAATCAAAGCTTGTCTTTTGTTTGGCATGCACCTGGAGTTTTGCTTGCTTGGTTATTTTTGTGTTATTTTTTAATTAAGTGTGCTAGCTCTCGTGTCTAAATTGTCAATGCTGGCGTGCCTAAATGAGATCATGAGGCTTGTGGGGAGTAAAATGCACCTGGGTGCAAAGAACCTTCCTGATAATAAGCATTTTAAAGGTTAAACATACACTGTAATTGGTATTTAGCTGTAAAAATGAAACAAACCAAAAGCATTTCTTCTCAAAATAATGGTCTTCAAAAACACAACAAGCACTTTACCTCAGAATATCACACTTTATGATGCCCTATATAGGCTCTCCAGGCTATGAATCTTATTTATGATTGTTGCTTATAATTTTGTCAAGATGTCCTAATCAATGTATGGACCTATTGTGCTGGCTGCTGGGCAAAGATACTATGGGGGGACTCCTTCCTGACCTGTTCAGCCTAAGGCAGGAAGGCAAATTATTATTATTATTGTTATTATTATTATCATCATCATCAGTGACAACAATAACAATATATGTTACCATTTTCCAACTGAGGCATGCATGTGATGAATTGTATTACTGAAAGTCACAGGCAAAGTAGAACCATAAATTCAATCCTGAGCCAGTAAAACAAAGAGACATGGTCATCTTTGCCAGAACACATGAAGAAACACTAAATAGAGACCTAATTTATTGAGGAAACTTTGAAGAACCAACTCTACCAGCCTAGTCCTTATTTGTGGGAAGTATAGGGTGAGATGGTGCTGTGAAGACAGTGTAATGAGACAAAGCATTTGCCCAGACAAGTGGCAATGTCTGGTGAAAAATACTTATTAATCATGGTTGCAAAACCATAGTTTACATCTGAAATACAACTTCCTCTCAAATCCTAGGATTGCTTTAAGCTGATGACAGGGATATCATCTGGATTTATGAACTATTAACATCCCTTTTGCCTGCATGGTTATTTGTATGTGTATGTGTAATTGCTATTGGATTTGGAAATTTATGGAAGCACGGAGCCCTATGGCTGTATATATTTAATGTGAGAAACAGTAAGAAAGCAGTGGCAGAACCGTCAGTGGGCACAGAGTATGAAGTATTTGTTATAAAATGTAAAGAAAACTGAGAAAGGGGACTTTGTGACATTGTTAGAAGTGGTTTTAAAATGCACTTTTAAAAATAAATGTAAGCCTACTTCCTCCTGGAAAAGAGAAGTTCCATCTGCAATCCACTGTTGGGTGCTTATGATTTCTTCAACACCTCTCTGCACAGGAAAGAGCCTTTCCAGCGTTCCAGACCCTTGTATACATCTGTTCCACTTCTGTGTTTTAACTAAGATCATAAAATATTTATTCTTCCTACCAAAATGTGAAAATTCTAATTGCTTCCATAATTGCTGAAAAATTAGGTGATTATCTTGTAAAAAATAGAAGTTATGCTTTTTATGACAGCTTTTGTTTCTTTGGATATGCTTTTAAAATGTCTGCGCTTTATCCATACAGCTGAAGTTTACAGAAAGTGACTATTTTGGCAATGTAATGCAAACTCGCAAATACGTAGCCCAATCTGATTTCTACTGGCTTAGAAAAGAAGTTCCAAAAACAGAGTGAGTAGACAAAAGGCAAATTTACATACTCTTCTAACAATGTTTTAACTTATATTATCTAATTTATAGGACAAATACTATTATATATTAATTTTAATAGAATTATATACATGGCAACATATTATGATACAAAAAGCCTATGGGCAAACCTTCCTGTTATTCAGAAACTCCTGGGAGACGTGTTTGGGTTTTTTTTTAATTCTAGGTATCCCTGTTTGAATGCACAGTAGTCATATTCTTGCAGCTTAAACTTAATTTAATGAAAAAAGGGGTAATTGAATCGCAATTAAAAATGGATTATGTCTCTTGGTCACAGTTAGAGTTTGAAATGGTACAGCAGGGATTTATGAAATAAATTTTGTAAGAATATTATTATAAGAATGTTATTATTAGTAATATAAATCAGCATTGTTAGTTACCTGCTGTTGATAGCAATGGTACAGAATGAAACATAATTTAATTTACATATGTTATTTTTATTTATTTGTAAACACAAGAGTGCAGATTGTGTCACAAACTGTCATAAAATACATGAGAGAATCAGTCTCTTTTTTTACTGGTGGGTAATCAAATCCTTAAAATGCAAATTAAAACCTAAGCAGAATCTAATTAGTGTAATCATGATACTTAAAAATTACTCCATCTACACACAGACTTTGAAATTGGTGCTGCTGCTGAGCTCCTGTGCTGGTATTTCCTTAGGACTCCAGAAAATCCTACTGAAACTGAGCCATACCTTGTTCTGAAGGTGTCTCCGTGTTGTTCGTGAGGAAGGTGGAGGATGTTAGCAGGACATGCCAGTTAGAGTGCTGTAATTTGGCCCCATATATCGAAGGGACTATTTTAATTTTGAATTTTACCTTCTCATCACAGCTTTCTCTGACATTGCAGTGGTGAATCCCAGGGGATCATTTTAGGGATTTTCCTGGGTGTCAGGACTAGATCATGATAGTATATTCTCTTCAGAGCAACAGTTCCATGAAAGCAGTGAAATAACACTTACCACTCTATGGCAATTGTGATCAGCAACCTCCTCCTCGTGATCAGCATTGGGGCAGCACTAATACAGACTGTGTAGATTCTTGGCATGGTGGGAAAACTCCCCTATAAGGAAATTAACTGGTAGGTGGTCCCTGACTCAAGGACTGCAGTATGAGAACTGTGGCATGAGTATGCTTAAAAAATGAAGGTTTTATCCGATTGCCCACTACCAAGATGGAACACTTTCTCATGTTTGTCTTTACCATTTTATTTCCAGGACCATGTAATAGCCAGACCCCTCATCACCTTTGTTGTGCTTTTCTTGTCATCCCTCAGGGCACATTCTGGCCTGGGGGGTGGCAGTTTGATTTTTGGTCTCTTTCCTTTGTTAGCACACCTATGTGCTCTGCCTTCTGTAGGACTGGAGGTAATTCCACCTGAGCCCTGGTGGGGAGGAATAATTAGGGTTCCTGCTGGGAGATTATTCTGTCTCTGCAACTACTCAGTGATAGAAAAGGGCCCTGAAAGTGGTGCCACTGTCTGCTGATGGGTAGCGAGGCATGAGAGTCACTGCTGCCTCCAGTAAATTTTTTAAAATTTGTTAAAATAAACCAGTGACTCCCACTCACCAGTCTGAGGCATGGCCTCAAAAATATCAGCCACTTTTTAGCCATTTGCCACTTTTAAACTATCATGCTCTACTGCTTTCTGTTGCTTTTACATATCTTATTTTCTTTCTGTTTCTCCCTTCCTCTCTTTCTTTCTTTCTCTCTCTCTCTTTTTCTTTGTTTGATTTTGTTTTTCTAAACTTTTACCTTTAATAGAACACCACAGATCTTTTGGTGAAGCTTGGTGCTGTGTTAGTAGATAATTACCCTTAGGATTTTGTTTCTGTTTAGTTCATTTCTTCTTTTCCCTACTTTAGTAGCTTTTAGCATAGCATTTAGAGATAGATACTGCAATATTGTCAAGGTTGTGGACTGAAAGAGATAAATAAGAAAATGAGTGTTTAAGGAAATAAGTTACCAGATAATAAAGTAATTACACCCAAAAAGTAAACCACAATATTCTTTTAGCAGATGGTCCCTGTTTCTCAACAATATTATTTCAAACTGCAATGACTTTCCTCAGCACTGTCAACTAACAGAAAATCCAAATTAGGGTTCACACAAAGCACCAGGGAAACCCCATGAGAAGATGGACAGAGGAGCTGGGGGATACAAGATAAAGGAATTTGATAAAACAAGAGGGAATGTGGGTATCAAAGTAGAAATTAATTATTTTGGAAATTCAACAGGTTTTTAATCTAAAAAGAGGAAAAAACCAACAACCTAGCAGGAGTAATTATCAAAATTCTTTGTTTTCTGTTCTGCTCCCTCCATCCCTAGCAGGTATCTGCCTGACAGGAAAAAGAAGCACGTAGGAAGTCAGATGAGGCATTGCTCAGGGTGTGGGTGGGGGAGCTACTGGTACCAAAGAGCTGTGACAAGGTATTGGGGTGCTGAAGTTGCCTGTTCTGCATATCCCAGGAGCCAGGTTCTCCTTGGGCACCACAGCTGCAGGAGGTGTAACTTGCTGTCCTCAACACCCGCTTTGGATGCAGCTGCCATCGTCACAGCTGGCTGGGGAGATGGCTGTCATCTTCACAGCTGGCTCTACTGAACAAGAAAAAAAGCGCTCAGGTATCATCAGAGAGACGAACAAAAGGGATTTGTGCAGGTGCTGAGGAATATGGTGCACAAACCAGCACTGGTTACATTGAGGGGGTGGATGGAGGAGGTGAGGCTGGAAGGGGGCAGTGTGGGAGGATGAGCACCAGGTGTGAAGACAATGACTATAACCCAGGTGAGACACAGGTAGAGCAGAGGGAAATGAAAGACAGTATAGAGGGAAGTGATTGCCATATGAAAGGGAGAAATAAAGGAGAGTCAGAGTTTTAGTTCCATTTACTTATCCATCCATGGAGCCATACACATTCATACATATATGTGTATGTATATACAAACACACACCTGATGCACCTTTTTATCAGTGATTGAATCTGTCCTTCTGAACACTGATATCATACTTGTAAATAACAAAGCATCAGAGGACTTCTTGGACATACCACTTCATTATTATTCATCTCTCTCCTTTGAAGGGAGGACATAATCTAAGCTTTTTAGACCTGGACAAATCATTCATTTTTCACTCAGCTTTCAGTGCTGGGGATGTAGACATCTGGTATCTCTATCAGAAGACACAAAGAAGTTGTGCTATGAGAGGATTCCTGAGTCTTCTCTAGGACCTATTCCTATTTTTCTTGGCCACACACTGTTGTTGGTAAGCCCTGACTCTTGGTTTGACACAAAGGAGGGCAGCTCTGAGAGGGGCTGTGTTAGATGCTGTTAAGGACAGTGTAAAAGCTCCTTCTGCAAAAAGGGAAAAGCAGCCATGAAAAACACTGGGTAGGCTGTTGTCTGTTGGAGAGACACTGATGGAGAGCTCAGAAATTGTATGGGTGGTACCTGCCCTGGAGAGGAGAGGCTGGAAAGGAGTCTCTCCTGGAGCCTTGTCCTGGTCTTTGAACCTTGTTTTAAACACTGAAGTGGCACTGAAGGCTGGGCCCAGCTTTACCATCCCACTTTCTTGCCTAGCCCTAAGGGAGACAGATGGCAGCCTGGCCTGGGATGCTAATCTTCTGTTTCTACATGAGAAAATGTATAAAACAGATTAACAATGAGAACAGGAAATACACTTTTGAAAGTCACCTTGAAGGTTGCCTCCCATTTAGAAGGTTTTTTTAATAGTACTTTCTTGGGAAAACATTTTCCATCATCCAGCAACTCTGTACAGCTTTTCACTGCTAACCAGCTTAAGCGTTGTACTTTCACAAGTTCATTTTCTTTATTTATGATTTTTTTTTTAAGTTCTTACTTCAGATGTTGAACAGCAAACTGAGTGATTTTTTCCAACTCAAAAAGTTGAGAAAACAAATTGCAACTTACCTTTGTGTTTTACAGAAAATTAAATAGTTTAATAACCTTTTTCCTGTGATGTAAATGTTCCCAGTTGCCTCTCTTCATGACTGACAGTGTACCATTCTATACTCTTAAATCACAAAGGAAGAT
Source organism: Chiroxiphia lanceolata (assembly GCF_009829145.1). Classification (NCBI taxonomy): domain Eukaryota; kingdom Metazoa; phylum Chordata; class Aves; order Passeriformes; family Pipridae; genus Chiroxiphia; species Chiroxiphia lanceolata. The sequence goes on along the minus strand of NC_045638.1, from coordinate 14,509,465 downwards.
ATCATGGAGAAAACTGGAGCCTAAAGAAACCCAAACGAAGAGAGTATCTGCCTCACTTGCTATTTCAGTGTGGTTTTCAGATTACATTTCTACAAGAGAAGTCTCAAAATTGTTGAGTCTGCAGCATTAGGTTTTGATCGCTACAGTAGTTGATAGGTAATGCTATAGGACATCATTCAAAGCTGTTCCTTTTTCACATGCTTATAGCAAATGAAAACAACAAACAATTCTAGCCTTTTTTATTTGTTTACGTCATAATTAATAAGAGCTTGGAATATGTTATGCCTGTCTCTTTTTTCTATCCTTCTGTTAGTAGACAAACTGCACTGAAATTCTAACCAGACCTAGAGCAAATGCCCAGGCAACCTGACTTCAAACAGAAATGAGAGAGTTATTTCTAAAATTGCTTCATCTTAAAATTTAACAGCAACAGCTATTTATTACATACCTTCATATTGTAATTTGGTGTGTTATTAGTTAAGGTCTGTCACTGAAGGCTCAGCTTTTTCAAGCAGCTCAGTGAAAGAGGATAACAGATGAGAAGTGAAGTTGTTCTGCTAGTCTGAATGGAAGCATTCTTGGTTATTTCTACTCTTTTGTGGAAAATATTTCCTAAATCTTTCTGAGTGGCTCAGAATGGTACAACAAAATGCTGGAATGGAAATATGCTCCTTTCAAAGTGTTAGACATGAAATTAAGCTCTATACTCTGCTTGCAGCTAGAGAACTCTTGTTCTTTCTGTATGGCTCCTAAGTCTCTTTTTCCCAGCTGCTTAAAAGGACAAGAACTTCATACAGGGTCATTTTTGAGGCCTTGTTATGAAAAAGCAACTTAGGAAGAACTTAGTTCAGTTTTACAATGAGAAAATCAAGGCTGCTCTTGGTCTTTGGCTCATACTAAGCTCAGGAAACAGGATGGGCTCTGTTATTGTTGTGGTAGATCATGAAGAAAGAAGCTGTCTCGGGATGGGGATGCTGTGATATGTCTTAGTAGGTAGTCTACAAGCTCCAAGTCTGTGAATTTACAGGTATGAAAGTTTGGCCAGAGGATGGTGTGATGTCCTCCCTCAGTAACTGTGGGTCAAATGTCAACAGCATTCACTGTTGTTCTTGGGCAAATTGAGGTGTTCCTGTGGTGACAAGTACATGTGTCACTAGCTCCTCACTCAATAAAAATGGGTGCAAACTTGTCCTGTTAGAGAGGTGTCACTTGTCAATGAAAAGCTCTTTGACCACTGCTTGTGGTGGTTCCTGCCTTCAATTAGCTGTGGTAAGCCCCCAAGGGCTGCAGCAGCAAAGAGGATGGGGAGAAGAGCAAAGCACATTAGTGTGTTTTGAAGTATCTGTTGTCTGTCTCAGGCCCTTGATTCTCTAACTGGAAATGAAAGGCTAAGAAGAATTTGCAAAAAGGGAGAATTTGCTGTTCCAGAAGCCTTTTTCATGCTTAAAAGTTGCTGTTTGTGAGAACAGAAAGGCTATTGTAGGTAGAACAAGCCAACGGGGTGAGGTGGAAGTCAGAACACTATGTGTCTTTGATCAGGCTTACAGTAACATGTAAATTAAAGTGTTGAGTGTTTCAGGTGGATCCTTTTCGGATTGTTTCTTTCCTTGTCAGAAACGGGGCAGTCCCCCAGATCTACTGCTAAGCCTGGAGAACAGGTCCCAGAGAATATGTGGCAGGCTTGCATCCTTCAAAACAGTTCAGCTAATTGCTGCTTTGAACAAACATGACATTGAAATGTAGTTGATTAAACCTCCTAATTTTTTTCTTTATCCCCTCACCATACACATTCTTCCTTCAATTTTCCATGATCTCATTATATTACCTCTAACATTTAATCTCCTTATTATGGAAAAAAACAGAAAACACACCAGAAAACAACCTCCCCCTTCTCCTCCCATTCACAGTCTCCTAATAAACAAACCAGGGAGAGTTATCTGTGGCAATTAGAGCCTATAATGTGATGGATGGTTAAGATATGTACATGCTACCATTGTTGTTGCCTTCATCGATTAGTTTTTCTATTTGATGCATTGTAAAATAAGCTGCTCAGCTTGAAGAATAAGAGAAGCAGTTAAATTTATTGATAAAACACAAAATGCTGCCATTTTAAAACTCTTCCCTTTGTTACATGGTTTAAGTGAGGACATTAGTTGTCAGAAAAAGAGTCAGGATCTACAGATGACTCATTTATTTGATGGTGCTATTTTAAAACACAGATTGTGTACATGATTGTTACCGATATCACACATTTTCCATGTTCTTGTAGACCTTCCTTCGTCTTACTCCTTGTTTTGCAGCTCCTATCGCTTCTCTTTGAAAGAAATTTTCCAAAGCAAGTATATTGCATTCATGTAGCTTTACGAAACTTTGGAGTAATGCATTGCTAAAGACATCAGGATGTTCCTGTTTGGACATTTACTGGACTCACTTCTAATTTATTATGAATTAACCACTAATTCTCATCATCTTTATTATTTTTATCTCAGTTCTTCCTTACAAAATCATAAGGTGAAATCTTGGGCTCACTGAAGTCAGGCTTTCGTCTGAGGTGATTTGGATCTTGCTGAAGTCAGTTGAGATTTCCCAGTCTGTGGTTGAAGCCACTGTCAATATATATGAGCTTAAGCTAAGGAGGTTCTTAAATCCTATTTGCCATTCATAGAATCACAGAATATTCTGAGTTGGAAGGGACCCACAAGGATCATCGAAGTCCAGTCCGATTCAAATCTAGGTTTTCCTCCAGTATGTATGAGAAATCAAACTACGGGAAGAAATGCTTTGCATTAGGTTTATTTGTTTAGGAGCACACTCATGGCCATGTTCATTGTGTAGGGTACAGAACACGAAACTGTTCATTTTGAATTTACATTCCCAGAAAGTACCAGCTTGTGTTGCTGGCATAAACCTAATTGTTCAAGTAGTTGTTCAGCAAAGCCTCTGAAACCACTACACTTGTTTCAAAATGCTCTCTAATTTCAACAGGGAGTTTCTCCACACATGATTAAAATCCACCCAAGAGAGTTTTCACAGCTGCTGTCAGTGTGGCAGCCTCTGCTGCCTGAACTTCAGTTCATCAGCACGGCAGACCTCTCAAGCACGATGGTCACCTAGAAATTAAACAGATTAGGTAATAGAAAGCTTAAGAATCACTCCAGTTGAGCATTCATTGGCTGTATGCACTTGAACTCAGAGAACAGTAGATTTCAATGTTCTAGAAAGTGTAGGTAGCATGTGTTGAAATGGAGAAATACTTAAGCTTTAATGTATTCTAGATCCTTAATATTTTTAATTCCTTCTACTGAGTTCAATTTTTATCTTTACTCCTTTTATTTATAGAGATGAGTAAGTGTACTGACAGATATATTCTTTTGCTCTTACTACAGGTGGTTTACAAGCCCAACTACTGTAAATGCTTTTTATAGTGCATCTACCAACCAGATCAGTGAGTATCTGACTTCTGAGCCTAATTATAAAGTGCCTGTTTGGGATTGTATGTGTCAAGTGTCAGATAATAGCTGTACCATTTTTGTTGTTTGTGACTGAAAATTAAAAGTTCAAACGTGGTAATTCAGCTGTGAGACTTAAGTGAGAGGATAGTTCTGTAAAATTTAGGGCTCTCACAGATTTGAACTCCTGTTGCTCGATGTCAGCTGAGTTGCAGTGACTATGTGTGTGTGCTCCATAAATATACAGTGATAGCAATTCTGTCCTCTAGTATTGATAGATATGCAGCAATAAATGACTAGAGGAGACTGTGATATAGACCAGAAAACCTAAGAAGAGGTGTCCAGTGGATTTGTTCAATATATTCAAGCACAAAGAGTGGTATCTGTAGCTAACTTAAAATTCTTACCTTTATAGTTTGATGAAATTATTTTGTGTGTACATTACTATCTTATTCTAATTTTAGTTACTGGTTGTTTTAGATAGCATAAATTAAGGTGTGGAAACATGTAAGGTAAAAGAGTTCTTAAAAGATGTGTATGGATTTGGATGTTCATTTCTGTTTGCTTTAATGTGACTTTGCATTGCAAATTTCTAATGGGCTTTAAAATTCTATACCAGTATTTCAGTGTACAACAGAGTCACCTGTACCTTGGCACTTCTCTTTGCTCTTATTAGCTTTGGATGTTGAATCAGCCTTCTTGTTCTATGCCATCAGGGTCTGGAAGCTGGCTGCCATCTTCTCTGTGATCTTGGTCCCCAGAGACAGGACCATCAAAAATTGACTCCCCCTTTTTTTCCTGGATCTCTTTTGGTAGCAGAGAAGTAGTTTTTGAAAGGCACAAAATTAATATATCACACTGAAGAAGTTACAGCAGGGGACTGACAATCTGAGTCTGCTGGTATCTGCTTCTATCAATTTTTGTAAACAATGTTGCCTTCAAACCTCTCACTTAAATTCTTTTGTGTCTAAATGACCTCATTTGTAAAGTGTGTATAATAATTAGGCAGCTCTTTTGATTAAAATTATTTCTAGGTTTAGATAGCTCTGCCTTAATTAGAGGCCTGCCATCATTAAGCAGTCACATTTTCGCTGATCATCTGAGGGAGCACTTGAGGCTCCCCTGAGCCGGTCACAGCTCTGAGGTGCCCGTGAAGCACGACAGCTGCTCTTCCTGAGGAACTCAGCACCAGACACCACTGATGCTGGAGATGCATCGTGCGAGTGGAGAGGAAGCCCAGTCAGCACGAAATGAGAACCATCACTGTTACAGCTTCTTTAACATTGTATTCTTTCAAGTTGCAGCAGCGCTCCGCTCTCAGCTTCTCTGCCATGGCACAGTAGAGAAAACTGTAATGAGAGGCTGGGGTCACTGAAAATTTCACACTCACTGTGTGTAGCAGTGTCACGAGGCAGAGAGTTTTCAAATGTAACCCATCTCTCGTGGGTGTAGGGGCAATTGTATTTTCTGTCGCAACTCCTGACCTTCTTGTTCTGCTAGCACATGACCGGACAGTGCTATTCACAGTCCTTTTACGACTGTTTCAAAGAGGAAAAGGATTAATGTAGCTCTTTCTGAGCAAAACCCTCTCCTACCAGAGAGAGAGGTCCAGATGTAATCATGCCCTAAAAATGATGTGCAATAGGAGGGAAGAGTCATAGAAAGGCACAGCACAGTCTTTCACTGCTGGCTGGTGTGTTTTTATTGGGGAAGAGGCCCTGTGAGATGTGGGAGGAACATTCTCAGGTCTGAAGTTGCTGATAAATATTTGACACATCACTACTGCGTTTCCATTAATGCCGCTGGGAAAGAATGGCTCTGCTGGAGAATGAAGTTTGCAAGCCTATGCATACTCGTATTGCCTGATATATTTGCTGGGTAAATCTCACTGGGCAAATCTCACATCCAGCAGTTCCTACCTTACTACTTTGCAACTGTGTTTTCAGTACTAATCCATACAAAGTTCAGAGGGACTGGTCACACGCTACAAAAGCTGTAGCATTTTAAAGGCCTAGTTAAACAATGGAAAAAAAAGTTCTATTAACCAGAATAATTTGAGAATAAGAATTAAGCATGAGCTCTACCAAATGAAATTTATAGTTGTCATATAGCAAGCCCACAAAGATTTTGAGGACCAACTTTTTAAGAGCATAAGAACTAATAGTAGAACCTTCTTTCAAATACACTGAAAGAGAAAAGTTTCTAGTGAGATAATTCATTGCATTGGAAGAGTTTGGGAACTTCTAATCCTGGAGCTTTTTCTTATGAGAGGTAAGTCCCAGAAAATGTTTAAAATCTAGTGTCAATGGAAGGCACTGTAGAAGAAATTCATACAATGAACTGTGACAAATATAAGGACCGGATAATATTCTCCCAGGTATTTCAAAGGAACTTAGACATGACATTGATGAACAACCTGCTTTGATGTATAGCTTATCACTTATAGTGGCCTCAGCACAGGAAGAATAGGTATGGCAAAGGGTCACAAATTCTTCTGTCTCTGTAGTCTGTATCACTGACATAAGCATTAAAAAATCTCCACAATCTCCATACAAGTCCATTTGATCTTCATATACATGCAATCTGTTAGTGTTCTTAATTTGACCACTTGGCTACTCAATTATTGGAAGAAAAAGTCTTTTTTCACTAAAAGTGAAAATTAATAGAAAATAGAAACTAGATTGTTTGGGAAAATATTTAGATTCGTGAGAATACAGCAAACCTTATGTATGCAGTACATGTGCTGAATTTTGCTGCACTTTAGTGCACATAGCCTTATGTTTGCTATCGCTTTATTTAATTTCCATTACTAAGCTGTTGATAGCCTGAATGACCAAAAATTCTGTGAATATCTCCAAAGAATAAATAAGGAAAAATAAGTATCTGTTTCTAGGTAAGATGTCCTGCAAAGAGCAGAGTTTAAAAATATGGTACATATAATTTATCTTATTGCAAGTTTAGTCCCGATGTTCTCTTTACATGAGTTCTATTTATTTATTTCCTCTTTTTCCATAATTCAAAGTGACTTAGATTAATTACTATGCATGTTTCTAATGGTTGTTAATAACTTTTCAATCCTAGTTTGGATAATTTTTCAATTTTCTGTTCATTTGCTCGTCAATTTCTACTCAATTATAGGTACTTAATAGGGACAACAGGTATGTGTCATTGCTTTTAGAGTCTCAAATTGTATCTAAGTACACTTCATATAATCTAAGCAGCATGAATACTATCTTTTTAATTATCATAATTGGAACACCAAAAACACATTCCTAAAGGATTAGTTTATTTTAATGCACTCTAGAGCAGTCAACAAAAATGTGCTGAAAATAGACACAAGTGATGATCAAAGTATGCTAGCATACTTCTGTTCAAGAAAAGGTTTTATTTCATTACAGCACTAAAATATTGCCCCTTGAATATGTTAGGGATAGAAGGGAACTGTTCATCAGACATTTGGTGTGTTTAATTTTTTTTTCCCATACTTATGCCTCTAGAATATATCAAAAAAAGTAACATTTATGGGTTGTGAACAGTAATGAAAAGGAGATGTACAGTGAACTGAGACAAATATAAGCAACACACGAGGTGTAAGTTTGAATAGATGTACTGGATAATTAACTAATGTTGATATTATCTCTGTAAGTTTATATCCATGCTCCTTCTAAGTCATTTGTGCTGGTACTGCAGTTCTCTAGTGAAAGTCAAGAGGCCTCTTTAGAGAGTGGCTTCATTACATGTTGCAGGAAGGAGATATAATCTACAACAGAATTTAAAAATTGCATTCAAATTAGCTTCCATAGAGAAAACCAGAGATGAGAGCTCATATTAGCCAGTAAGTATCATCTTTACAGGAAGCATTAGGCAGATATTGATGCTGGCAGCTTGCTGATGCTGTGCGTTGCAAGGGAGAACTCTTATCTTGCCAGGAGGCAGGGGAGTGTTGGCAAACAGCACACGGTGCCGTGGCCAGGGGAGGACAAGGGGCCTGCACATAGAGGCACTTTCTCTTCCCTTAAGAACCACACTAATTGGAAGGTTATTGATGAAGTAGTTTCAAGTGTGCCGTTAGTTTCCAGGAGGTTAATGAACATAACGGATTTGAACTGAACACTTTCTGAGCCCTGTTATTAAGTAAGCTTTAAATGTTCTTAAGTGAGCCCTCATTTTCAATTTTCCCTATTTACTAATGACCACTATTCTCTTTTATTTAATTATGGTCACAGGTGAGATGACACATGATCCTTACATCCATTCTTTATTTTTTCATCCTAAAATTCTTATCTATGAATGTATAAAATAGAAGAACTTTTTCTTTTTCCTATTTCACCCCTCTCCCAGGGAATCTAATCAGGTTTTTTCCCTCAGAAAATAAAGATTAAAATTTCTTGTAAAAACAGATGTTTTCACAAGTTTTCTAGTCTCTTAGCACAGAGTATTCATTGGCCTCTCACAGACCACCTCATGTTTCTCCTCATGTTTGCCCCACAGAGTTTGGGAAATACTGGGTTCTCTCTTTTTCATGAGCAGCAAAAAGCCTCTTGTCAGGTGAAGTAGAAACTGAACCAAGAATTAAACTAGAGGCTGCTGAGTCCTTTACTTTAAGATCATCACTTCCCTTTACCTCTTTAATGAATTTATTCACTACTCTTCATAAAGTTAAGCTTTGTATTCGTGCATGACATGGAACAGTTACTGTGCCTTACACAATTGATATTTTCTATTCCTACACAATTTTTGTTTTCTATTCTCCTTGTCCACAGGACAAAACTTGAAATTAAGTGTAGAATTTGGGTCCATGTTATGACAGAGTTTGATCCCTGCCACCTACATATAGATGCTCAAAGCTGTCTGTGGTGCTCAATAGTGTCTGATATGTTTTCTCATGTGTGTTTTGTCTGAGAGAGAACTTGCAGGAGACCCTTGCCACCAAGACTGACAGCTAGAGGCCAAACAGGATATGCAAAGCCATCACTGGGATGAGATTCAGTTGTCCAAATACAAGTCTGTGGAACCATTTTAAACAAATGTATCCTGTCCTTTGTGCTGTTTTTAGATAACTAACCAGCTCCCTAGCTGTCTTCACCTTAAATTCCATATGTGAATTCAATATCCTTTGATTACTGACTAGCAGTTAGTCTTCTGCTTGTATCTTATCCCTTTAAAATTCTACATTTCCTTCAGTGATACTTGAAAAAGCAAATTACAGCTTTTAAACACATCTGAGAATTGCCAGTACAACAATTGGCAGAGTACCCTGTATATCACACAGTTTAGCACAGCTGTCTGCCCTATCTGTTACTTACATATGGGATTCACTAGACTGTCAGAAGTTGCTTTAAACAAACCAATCTAATTATTGGAAATTGTAAAGACACTAACTTGGAATAAGGTTTTACTAGATCTTGCCTTGCTCGGTTAAAAACATCTTGCAATATAACTGCATAATGTAACTGAACTATAGCATTTGAATTCATATTTAGATTTGAACTCCAAATTTCCTCATGATATGGCAAGTCATCTCATGTGTTTTTAGTTACATCATCCATTATTAGTCTGCATTGTTTCAGTGAACTGTCAGATCAAATGTGATTGCATGTGAACTAACAGTATTACACTGAGTTTAAGGTTATTCATCTGCAAAATGCGTATAATAATACCACGAAGGTATTTATTATATTCATTAATGGCAGTAAAGCCCCTGTAAAATTGAAAAAAGAAAAACTTCAAGATTTAAATACATTCTAACAAGCTTTATAGCACCTTGCTGCGGGGAGATGCTGAAAATGATACAATGGATAAAATGAAGCTAGAAACCTTCAATTACATTAAAAGTAGTCTGTGCAGGTAGAGCACTGTCAGAGCTACAAGATCAGCATAAATTCAGAGTGAAATATTTGCAGTAATGTACTCCACTGCTTGAAGTGCCCCTGCATTCCAGAGCAGCAAGATGAGTAAGAGGAAAGTTCAACAGAGTCACTGTCCAAGGGTCCAGACACAGGGCTTTGGAAAGCTAAACCTCCCTGGAGATTAATCTGGCAAGGGATGTGAAGGGCAACAAGAAATATTTCCAGAAGTGTAGCTGTAGCAGCAGAAAGTCTAGGGAAAATGTAGTCTCAGTGCTGAATGATGGCAGAGAACCTGGTAACAAAGGAGATTTACCCTCAGTGGAGGAGGAGTAGATTAGGGAATATTTAAACAGTGGGCATACACAAGCCCATGGGCTCTGACAGGGTGCACCTATGAGCTGACTGATGTTGTTGTGATGCCACTCTTGGTAATCTTTGAAAGGTTGTGGTGATTAGGAAAGGTTCCTGAGAACTGGAAGAAAGCAAATGTCACTCCTATCTTCAAGAAGGAAGATCTAGGGAATTACAAGCTAGTAAGCCTCACATCAATCTCTGTGTACATGATAAAGTAAATCCTAGATGCAGTTTTCTTGACCAGCTTTCTACAATAAGATTACTAGCTCAGTGGATGTGGAGAGAGATGTGAATGTGATTCGCTCTTTAGCAGGAATATCAGCATTGTCTCCCCTAACATTCTCAAATTCAATCTGCTGAACAGTGAGCTACTCAAGTGGATAGTCAGGTGGACTGAAAACTGCTTGAACTGATGGGCTTAAAGGGCTGTGATCAGAACACCTGGGCTCTAAAATGTTGCGATCAGTGGCGCAAAGTCCATCTAGCCTGGCTGTGCCACCTTGCCACCGGTAAGATGCATGGATGTAGGGCACCAGTGCTGTTCTATGACAGGCAGAACTCAGATGTCCACAGACCAGTGCTCTTGTGGCACGTGACACCAGTGTCTCTCTCAGAATGATGTCCAATGACATTGCTCCAAAAGTAGGTAGGTTGTAAGAGGGTAGTCAAGGCAGATTCTGCAAGTCCAGATCCTAATTATAACATACATTTGTGTGGGGTCTGTAATAAAACAACACTGTTGGTCAGTAATAGCCATTAGTGTAGGCTCTGAGCCTGCACTAGCAATATAGTGTGCAAAGAGAGAGACTTTCAGCCTCTGTCTCTCTTCTGGGGCTGTGTAGAGGGAGAAAGGTGCACTACAGATTAAATTTATGGTGAAATGTTAGCTCAAAGTACATTCCCAGTGCCTGTACCCATTCCTTAAGATGTGAAATTGTCTGAAGTCTGTCTGTCTTACTCCTTCAGATCAGTTCTTAGCTTGCTTGAACTCCAGTGGCATATAAATAATCCCATTAGTATTTATTGCAAATGCAACCTACTATGAACTCTCTGAATTTTGTCATTAATTCTTTTAGGTGCAATATGCCAAGCAAAAAAGAAACAGACTTCACAAGGGAATTGCTTAAATTGAGGAATTCAAACCAGCACAAAATAAGAAACTGTCAGGTGATCTATCTCCTATTACAATTTCAAGGACTTTCTGGGTCTATGACATTGCTATCCTTGCTCCCTCCAAGGATGATGCAGTTGATGCTTGCCTGAGGGAGACATTGCATAAAAAGGGATGCCGTGTGTTGCCAATTCCAAATTTGTTCTTTCTGGTTTTGTGATAGTGGACAAGACTGTCCCTCATTTAGTGCTACTAACCTCTGGAGAACAAAACCCCTTTGCTATAATTGCTGCCAAAGAATTAGTCTCAAAACTAGATAATTATTTTTCTTAAAAAACCCCAAAAACCTCTCAGGAGTAATATATTCCAGTTTCCTGAACTTTTCTGGGATGTGTATTAAATTGTACTGGCTTCTCATTCTGCTTTGGCCTGAAAATACTTCCTAAGCTTCCTTTAGTGCAATCAAACTACAGAGGTGTTTCACATAGATACCTAGAAGCAGGAGCCACTCCTTTAACCAGTATTTTGCTCAGTGATGTCTTACCTAAAATGGATCCTGACTCTGAGTAAAATAACTATCAATCTGTTATATGGATTCAGTGTTGGAGCTTCTTAGCATTCATTCACATGACTTATTCAGTGAAAACTTTGTCTCGTGGCTTAACTCGCAGCTGATCATATTTCATAGCTGGATGAGCCTGAGCGAATGTTTACACCTTCTGTAAATAATGTATGTTACCTCTACTGCAGACAAGCGCAAATTCAATATTCAGTTCTATACCTGGACAAAATAATTGCAGCTCCTTAAAAGATCTTGATAGCCTCTTGGTGTGGTGACAGGCACAGAGGATTGTGTGATCATTAAACATGATTTGTGGAGTGATTGTGCTACCTTGGTTCATACCATTTTCAGTGTGGGCTCATTTGTTCATTTTGGCCATGATTCCTCTCATCTGCTCTTGCGGGGAAAGGACCATTTGAATCATTCAGAGTTAGTAGAACCTAATAATTCCAAAACCTTTTCTGAGGTTCAGTGTTTGGAAGGAACCAGTTCAGATTAGCTTTCCAGCTCTTAACTTAGTGCACTAACAAGCCATTTTCATCAGGTTGAATGGAGGTACCATTACTGTGAGATGTTTAAAAACACGCAGAGTAAATACTCTTATCTGTGCACCGGGAGGCAAGGAGAGTTAGACCAGGAAAACTTCGTACTTGATATTGGTAACATTGTGTTTAAAGGTGATGGAAAAGCAAACGATAATATTCTTGAAACAACAAAGTAGCATCTGGAGAAGTAAAAGAAAAAGGTGGAAATAACATTCAGAAAATAAGTCTGAAACACATGCTTTTTGTAAGCTGATTGCAAATAGGTAATCATGGAAGCCACAGAGGAGCAACAGAAAAAAGCAGGCCTGGAGTACATGTCACTTACCACATCATTTGACATGAATTACACTCAGCATACTGTTCTATTTGTTTGTTTGTTTTTAATTTTTTTTTTTTTTATTTCAAAGTATGTTTTTTAAAGACTTTGTAAGAAAAAGACAAAGATCGTGCCTGACACTTTATCACATATAAAGAAATCCATGAGCTACCTATCAACAAAAGATTGAATAGGGTAAGAAAGGAATGAATATAGTTTTTGTTTTGACCTGAGTGTTCAGGTGACTTACTGAAGAGAGACCCATAGGCTGAACAAGGTCCTGGGAAAACAAATGAATCACCTGCGGAAATCTGTTCCTCCTCAACAAGGTGATGTCTGTGTGGGGTAACCTTCAAAGTAGGTGTGTGCCTGTGCTTAACAGACGGGAGTTTGTGACCCAAGACAGTAAATTCCACATTTGTGACTGGAAGGGTAGCACTATTCGCCATGTTATAAAAACTTTGACTGCTTTATTTAGCAGTTCTTTGAGGTGTTAAACTTTTACCATGTGCAGCTCCACTGTCTTCAGTACCCTGTCAATGAAATATTACCCTGGAATTAAAAACAGACGTGCAACTTTGAATTTGAGGAGCAATTTTGATTCCTACATAATTAGTTAGTCTACCAGAAGCACCCAGGTAATTCCTGTAGCTAGACTGACTCTATAGCCTTAATAATCTACAGCTCTCCTTTACCAAAGTGCCTAATTATGTTAATTTACTTTTGATTTTCATAGACTAAATAAAACTACACTTGCATTTTATCCCTTTCATGTTTTTGCTGCACTGAAGCCTCACTAAGCTAACACTATTTGAATTCTTGTTTCATTTTATCTATATATTGTTTGTTGATCTGTTACCACATCTGAGTATTCTTCACAAGAAACACTAGCTGTTTTTTTCACAGGAACACATGACTTACTCACACAGACAATGTATGTAGCTATGAATTAAAATAAAGTTCTTTCAGTGCAGAATCTTATTGCCATTGTGGTCCTGGAGGAAGGAGGATCTCTACTACCTCTCAAAGATTCACCTTCTGAAACTGAACAAATGAGGTCATTTGTTGGACACTGTGACAGTTATTCAGCTGTAGTGAATTGACCTCACTATACATATATATATATATATATTTATTTATTTATTTATTTATTTTTCTTGCTATTGCAGGGTTCCCAGCAGGAGAACTACAAAAACCTTTCTTTTGGGGAACAGAGTATCCTAGGTAAGTTCTGCACCAGGGACTCTCATACACCTGAGAATGAGGAATAACAGGGAAAAGTATTGCAGATACACATGGACAAAGAAGAGGGCATGGAGAAGAAGGCTACTCTTGCTGTAGGGCTAGCTTGGCCCTTGGGTTGTATGTTCTCACCTGCTGTGTCCTGCTTTTACCATTGAAAGAACTGACTTTGAGAAGTGCTACTTTGTGTGATAACTTTTCTTACCCTTGGGAGCCATATGTGTTGCCGTCAGTTGTCTTAAACTGATGACTGATTTCTCACAGGAATTGCTAATTAAGTGCACCCAAGTGGAAGTGTTTCAATGCTGTAGCATGAAGATGCAGCAGTGTGCACATGGCAGGTATTAAAAAGAATTGTAAATCAGGTAACTAACACTTCCTGAACAGACGTGAATACCCTGAGAAGCCAATTATTATCAGTTTATTGTTCACTTTCTGCTAATATCTAAAATTAACACTGAGCCTTCATTTGTGCCTGTTGAGGTGCTTAAGAATATGTCCATGTGCATAGATGATTGCCTGAGCTGGCCCATGTGCTACTGTAGCTGAGGAAGAGTAATTATAGGTCACACACATTTAATTTTGAAAAATCACTGCTTTTGTGCAGTTCAATAACTTTCTATTTTAGGGCAGGATAAGACCATGAAAAGTTTCTATTGGCAGTTTCTGAAAGTTATTTTGGAGTTATATAAAGGCAGTTACTGGTGAAACATATCCTTAATAAATCTTTGTTAAAAAAATCAAACTTTTTGAAGAGTTTGGGTTTACCATCTTGCTATCTGGATTGTGTCCTTGTAAACAGAAAATTTAGCAATATGTGCAGAAAGACACGTTCAATTTAGGAACAAACTAATTTGCATTCAAAGAGAATTCTTATGAGCCAGCTGACTTTCTAAGTGGTAATTGGGGATAGGAGAAAGTCCTTTCTTGTTAAGGTTATTGCAGGCCTGTTTCCAACTTTGCTTTCTGAAGAGATTTCTCTGTACTCTGACCTTCTACCATAGTGATAAAATTGTGGTTCTTTCGAAGTATTATGCTTTGCTCATTTCTCATCTTTAAAGGTTACCTTAGCTTAAATTGGTTTTACTTGAGTACATATCAAAATGAAATTTAGTAAACAAATGTAGCTGGTTTATATCAGACAACAGATTGCTTTTGTCCTTGAAATATTCTAGATGTTTTCTGTCTGTTTAGAGGAAAGAGTACATGGCAGTGGAACAGAAAAACCATCAAAAAGTCATCAGCGCTTGCTGGAAAACTGATTTAGAAAATATTTAACATTTAGTGGCATTTTAGTGTCCAGTTCCAGCATAACCACCAAAAACCAGTTACATCTATATTTGCATAAAGGGAAGCTTAGTTATCACTTTTACATCTCAGTACATGAAATAACATATCATTCAAATGCCATCATTCATAGTTATGAGCCTTCACTGCCAGATACATTGAAATAGAGAGTTCAAACTACCTGACCTGGTAGCTTCCTTACAGTTCTCTGAGCCTCCTCAGTCCTAGAAAGTTCCCCTTTAATACAGTGTCTGCTGGGCTGCACCTAATTCCCTCCATCTCTATCCAACTGTGCCCAGAAGTGAAAGGCATGAACAGTGCTGGGAAAATTGCTGGCAAAAAGTGTTGTTGAGGTGGACAAAATGCTGAAGGGAGTTCCCAGAAGCAAAGGCCAAAATTCACCCCAAACTTCACCCCATCTTTTGGAGGTATGGAAAGATGTAGGAGTACCAGAACACCAGCCTGTCCTTTGTCCCTGCCACTCTTGGTGACCGAGAACTTTAGAGGAAAAACAAGATGTATTTAGTAATAGGGCTTGGTCCTTGATCTCATTATGGGTTTTGTGCCATGATATTTATACTTCTCCAGCTGCAAAAGATCCCATATAACCACTTCACTTCAGATGTGGAAAACAAGTCTGACATAGTGCATTTATTATGGGTAATTATCACTGTGTGCTACACAAAATAACAAATTTGTTGCACAAAAGGATGATATTTCCATTGCTGAAATACATAATTTTAACCAGTATTTTTTAGAGAAGGTTTGTAATAGCACTTTGGGGAAAAAACAATAGGAAGATTTTATCACATGCTTGAAAGTACCTTTCATGAAAGAAAAAGCAAAGTGAAGGATTGTCATGGGAGCAGAGAGAATTAAATGATATAATACTTTTTGGGCATGTCTGAGATGAGCAACTAGTGTACTATGGATCATTAGGTCCAGTAATAACACGTTATTTCAAAATCCTCTGCCTTTCTCCTATTTCAATACAATGCGTTAGAAATACTATAAGCCACTTTGAAGTATAGCATGTCAATAACTGAAATAATTAAAATCATTAAAACCAGCTTAACAAATAAAAGATGCATTTAGTACATCACCTACACACATGATATCTACTGCATTTGGTGTTAAAAAGCCTGAACTTTTCCCCCTTTCATCCCTATTTCTCTCAGATGCATTTTTATTTGGATATAACAAGGAAAATATAATTAATTACCAATCAGAAATACAAAATATTTCTTTCTATTCTGTTTCCCAGTACATTAAATCTGACTATGTATCATGCCCTGTTCCAGGACAGGCGCAAGGAAATTGTATGACCTTTATTTTTAAAACTGAGTGGAGATCTGTTTAGTGCTCTACAAAGTATAGTCTTTGTTGCATGCCAGGGAAGAATGATTGGAGCCAACAGGATGGAAGCCCACTGCCACTTTTGATCTCTTCTTTTTCATGGTTATGCTGACAGAATAGTTACACCTATAACTTTATCCTGTTCTCAATTAGAATATGCACAATGCAGTCAACTGAAGGAGATATTTTGGAGCTCATATGATGCTCATAAGGGATTTGGTTAGAAGAGTGAAACATCACAATGCTTTCAGAGTTTTAGATTAAATGTTGCTTTTAAACAAGAAAGAGTTTAACATGAAGACTTTCAACAACTTTAAGTAAAAATTGTGCAGGTGTGATTTTCCTTTTGTACACCTTTTAAATAAATAATGATCTTTCCTGAGGTCTTTTGTCCTTTGATGTTCATGAGTGTGGACACTTTCTGAGAAAATGTTTTCTTTATGTTACAGGTCATTAAGTTATGGTGCCATAGGAGTAATTGTTGGCCACGAGTTTACCCATGGATTTGATAGCAATGGTGAGTGTTTAACAGTATGTTGATAATTTGTTTTTACAGAGCTGAGAGATTAGAAAGCTGACTTCTAGGTGCTTTAGGTTTTTTATTATTTGGGGGGGTTTTAACAGTGCTGAGTTGTATGAAAAAATTATAAAGTTATATTTATTAGATTTATTTACATAGAATCTTGCTTGTCTGAACTGGATTTTGTTTGGTAAGAAATGCAACAAGTTTGATTCTTTCTGTTTGTCTTGAATGGAAACTAAATCAGCAACAGGTTCAGAAAGTCCTGATGAGGGGAAGTGGGAAGGGCAAAAGGATAACTTCCGATTCATAAAAATTACTTCCAAGAAAACTTTTCGTTTCAATTTTGACATTTTTCAGAAGACAATATGAAACTTTTAAAATACAATACTGGAACAAGAGTGGTACAAAAAAAGGTGTTGCAAAATATTAAAATTAAAGAAAAAAAAAGAGGAGAGAGAGGGGGAAAAAAGAAGAATGGTCTGAAAATGTCAATCCAATTGTCCTGACAAGCTGGATGGAGTGGGGCATTACCACTATCTAGCTTTGGCTATCTCAGTAAAGTGCTTTTAAAAATTAGGCTCCTGAGAGAAAGAGGATGGGAAGGGGTGGGGCAGAGGGAGAGAAACATGAACCTCCTCCAGCGAGAAATTTTGAGTTGGCTTATGTTGTGCTACATTGAACACCTTTAACTAAAGAAAACAAACAAATAAACAACCCCCCCAAACAAAAACAAACAAACAACTCCTCCCGAAACAAAAATAAAGTCTTGTATCCTGGTATCCTGTTGGCACTGCTCTACAACATTTTGTGTCAGCAAACATTCCAGAATGAAGACATTTTTCTTCATAAACTCCCACCTCCTGAGCAGGTAAGTATCTAACCTCCATCTTGTCTCCTGCCAATCAGAAAGGAACCTAAGATTTGATTCCCTGAGCAGACCCCGACTTTTTGCCAGGTACTTACTTTCCAAATATAGAAATAAATACATCTCTAGGGAATTTGTCGTCTTGAACAAGAGAGCAGACAGGGAAAAAGAAAAGAAATAAAAAGATGAAAGAAAGCATCTTCAGTACTTGGTATTGTCTATCATTGCTCCTTACCTCTCTTCATCCACATGGGCAGCTAAACCTGCTTTCAGAGGTCCAGAAATGTCTTGTGTCTGACTGGCTGGAGTCATGATGGAGATTAGATACTCTTCTGCAAATGATGGGAGCAGGGATCTGATGCTGCAACTTCCATGAGCCAGTACTATAACCATCAGCCTCGGGAACGGGATGTGTGTATTCTCCTTGTTTCCATGAATAGGGTTCAAATGTCCTGGTTTTGCTCCAAAATAAAAAATGGAAACTTTAGAATTTTCCATGAAATGGGTTGTTTTTCTGATCAAGTGTAGAATTAATTAATAATAAATTAGTTATCATCACATGTACAGAATCAAGGACATATGGGCTGAGGACGAAAAATACTCACAATTAGACTTACGAGAAAGCTCAAATGCCTCTTACACTATGTAATTATAAAATGTACTATAGAACTCATTAGTTATTGCTATCATTTTCTGCAAATGGAAATGATGACAATAAATAGAATGCCAGCTTTTCACTGCTCTGCTTGAGTGGGGTCAAGATTTTGCTCATTGATCCTATCCATTTTGTACACACATTTGCATGAAGACATTCACCTCTCATTTCTGTGCAGGTGATAGATTCCTAAACTGGAAAAGTTTTCTCCTGCAAAAACATTTGTTTTCTTTCTTTCCTTTTTGAGGTCGGAAATATGACAAAAATGGAAACTTAGACCCTTGGTGGACAACTAACTCTGAAGAAAAATTTAAAGAGAAAACAAAGTGCATGATTGATCAATACAACAATTACTACTGGAAGCAAGCTGGCTTATATGTATGTAAACCACCAGTGACTGAAAACAGTTGTACATTAGGAGTTTTGGTTGTTGTGCCTTTTTTTTTTTTTTTAAGTTCTCTTTTTATAAATCTCAGTGTATTGGGATATTAGGCTCCCAACTTCATTTCTCACAACAAATGATTTTTTTGAAGTGAATAATTGTGTTAAAAATTGTCTGTCGGGTTTGATTAGTCCAGTCAAATACCACTACCCACATCCAGGTGACAGGGTTAAACTACTTCTCCCCATCACATTGTTTTGGAATCAGAGGAAGAGGATGAAGCCACTCAGCAGGGCTGGTCTAATTATTGTGAGCATGTTAAATGTCTTCTGAAAATGAGGTCTGTAATGAAAACTGAGCAGTCACTCTTTTTAGAAAGAATATAATAGCATGTTTTATAGATTTCTTTAACACTTCTGCCTGTTATTTATTGTGGTTATAAAATGGATGCATAAACCCTACTTTATTTCAGATTGAACTCTGGCAATTTCTTCCATGCATGCACACAGACCCCATTTGTATGTCTAATCAAAGGAGTATGATAGCAGTAGGTCATAGAAAAGGATTGAGAAAGAAAGTGCAAGCGAATGGTTTCTGTTTGATTCTTTATCAGAGCTATGGGCTTCCCTGAAAATGTACACATTATATATATGTCCAAAATGAAGATAAATAGGATAAATCCCAGATTTTCAGAAATGAATAGCTGAAATTCCAGTAATGTTGGCTGGGACATGATTTTAATCTTAAGTTTCAGGAAAAAATACATACTGAAATCCCCACTCAGTTCTATCACCTCTATTTACATTTTAGAAATACTATTTCATCTTTGCCTTTTAAGGATAGAGAGGTCACATAGAATGCTCAGCAATAATTTTAACACTTTTCCCAGGCTGCTTGTGTTAGTCTCAGAGACAACAAAGCCATGTTGTGGTCCAGCCTGAAGTCCAGCAATAAATAAAAATTCTCAGGCTCATTCCTGAATATATGTAGGACAAAAAACTGTCAATACGAAAGTGCCACTTAAAGAAGGTCATTAAAACCTTCCCCAGGGATGTGGCTGAGCCCTTTCCATGCCTCTGCCACTGGTTTAGCTATCCCCTTCATCTCCTTGAGGTGAGGTAGGTCTGAAGTTCTTCTCCAGTGTAGCTACTGCCTTTGAAGTCCATAAATGGGCTTACTAGAGAGATCCTGTTACCCACAGCCTTGTCATCCCATTTCCACAGGATAACCAAAAGCACTTTTTAGATGATAGAAAAATCCTCATATTTTCTGCCATATTTTATAGCTTTTGTATGAAGAGCTATGCAAGCAAAGATCTTTTTTTTTTATTTTTACCTGTCACTTACATCAATAGTCTGCAGGTTATTTACCTTTGTATGAATATTTTTCATGGATCAAGAAACCTATTTACTCTTCTTCCTTCTCTTCTGATTTACAATAAAAATGTCTGCAGAAGAGAAGTGTAATGAAAGAAAAAGTGGATATAGAAATAGCTTCAGAGTGCAATAATCACACAAAGTCATCTCATCAAATAAAGGGCTTATCGTGGTCCCTGAGCCCTGTCACAAACTGTCTGCACAGACTAGTCTCAAATACTTGATCCAGAGATGCCTGAGGTCAGCAGAAAGACTTCTTCCACTTATTAAAATGACCTGTGGCCCAAGTGCTACTGTGAGGTTACTCTCATCTTACACTCTAAATCATTCTCCTTCACAAGCCCACTGCAAGGGAAGGCCAAAAAAAAAAGGTAGCTGGTGTGTGTGAAAGTTCCCTGGTGTCCCAGCACCTTTTCTCCTAAAAGCTTCTCTTTCACCTCCGTCTCCAGCCTCCTGAGTGGAGGGGAGAGCTGACAGGAAAGGGTTGGCCTTTCCTCTAATGCTCCCTTTTCTCCTTTATTGCACTCTTGGGTGTAACATTGTACCCAAGGCATCAAGCCACTTGTTTTGAGGCCAATCTGGGTGCTCATCTGCACTGAGTGGTGGGGCACAGGTACGTAGCTATGTCCTGGATCTTTTTACCTCTTCTGCTCCGTTTACCCCCCTTTTAGCATCCTGGAACTAAGGTGAGCCCACTATACTGATCCCTGTGGCATGGGAAAGCCTATGGCTGCAGGCCAGCATTGACCTTCATAGCTCTGCTCAAAACTCTGCTCAATTATCTTGCTTATTCAAGTCATAATAGAGAGCAAAACTGCTTAATTACAATTACAGTTGGTAACACTAAGACCTTAGTACGCTGGGTGAGCAGAGGTAATGCTGATCTAGCAGAAATTAGGATTTCTTCACAGTGCTATTTCACTTGGTAATGCCAGGAGGCTGGATTTCTCACAAAGTTTATGTAGTGCTGCTTCTTGAAATATATCCTTGTTGCTATTACTCTTGCTCTTGGAATCAATACCAGAGAGAAGCAACAGAAATCTTCTTCACAGACATTTTTAGAGCACTGAATATACTATCAATATTAATTCTGTCTCTGACAGTTATTTTTAATTATGCTTGTTTATGTTACAACTTAAAAGTTATTTTAGTATCCCAGTATTATATGAAGAGTTATGTAGAGAAATAAATATAACCTTTTAGATAAAAGTTTAAAAAAGGGACTACTGGATCTCACATGTAAACAGATAAAAACAGTCCTCAGGGGGAAAATTACTGATGCTCAGGTCAAAGATCAGGGTCTGGATTCTTGAGTGCATTTTATCTACTATATTTTGTGCTACATAGATCTAGGACCAGAGCCAGGATAACTCATCACAGAAAATTTTTTACTGACAGTTTTCCCATTGAAACCCTGTTTTCTTAACCAAAGTTATGATTGTTGAAATTGATTGAGGTCATTCTCTCCTTGTTTTACTTTTTCCCATTCTAGAAGTTGATCAAGAAGAAAGTTCAGAAACGGGTCAAATGACTGATGTTCTTTCATTCTGTCAGGTGAAAGGCAAGAGGACTTTGGCAGAAAACATTGCAGATAATGGAGGTTTGAGAGAAGCTTTCAGGGTAAGCAGACGAAAAATATCTGAAACAGTAGTATGAAAAAAAGCTGTGGATATCTTCATGTTGCTGAAAGGCACTTAGTAACTCTTTCTTATCAGGCATACAGGAAATGGATTACAGAAAAGAGGGGAGGAGAAGAAGAGCCTTTACTGCCAGGCCTTGAGTTCACACACAACCAGCTTTTCTTTCTGAGTTATGCCCATGTGAGTAACACAAATGTTTTACAAGTCCCCATTTATTAACCTGCACAATGTGCAGTGCAGAGATGAGCCTGCTTTGTTTCAACAATCCACATGATCCAAAACCAGACTTTTCAGAATATAAGCAGAGACTTTTCATGGGACTATTATTTCTTTTCTCTTTTTCTCTTTGTCCTCATCTATCCATTGTGCCAGAACTGCTGAAATTATTTTTGTGTTTGCACAGTGTTGTTACAGCAGCTTTCTTTATTCTTGCTACTTCCCTCCACTAAGGGTCTTCTTGTGAGTATTGAGTCCTTAGCCTCCTTCAGTTTTCCCATTTTTCAACTTCCCAGATTTCTGGTGCTTGCAATACACAGCAGTTTCTAACTGCTTCCACCACAGATTCCTGTTGAAAATGTATCACCACTATTTGTTACTGTTAATGTTGTTCAATGAAACTAAGCAGCAATGAAGAGAGTCTTAGTGTATTTTTTCCCATCTGCACACTAAATATGTTGTAACAAAACTTTGATAAGCAGTGTGAATTTTTTAGAAAAAATGTAGAGCAGGAGAGGATCAGAAATTATTTATTTGGTTAAACAAGTTGAGACAAACTCCCTACATGAGAAGTAAAAGTTGGACTATAAAACTTTGCGCACCAGTTGAAGGAATTAAATCATCCCAGACTGAAGAAACAGCACCCAATGCAACCAGTCCTGGATGAAAATCATTTCTCTTCTGAGAGTCAGTGTAGCAGCCTACGGGCCTGTGGCAATTTCAGTTTGACAACACTGAGCAGAGAAAGGATTCCACTTTGGTAGTTTATGCTGAATTAAGTTTCATACTGTGTGAATTTTTCTCCAAGAAATTTTCAAAGCTGTAGGAGTATTACAGGACCACTGAAGCAATTACGTGTCCAGTGGACCCTCATAGGGGAGGCACATGCACAGTGAGAGCAGGGTATGCAAGGTACCCTTGAGCTCAGCCTATTTCCACAGAGCTCCAGAAACTGAATAGACTTATTCAAACTGTCAGGGCTGTCTTCAGCCAGACAAAATTGCACTGAAGTCCACTGAAATCCTACAGGCTATCTGGCTTAAAGGATTTTGTCGATAGGAACATTCAATGCAGGGAGTTGGGTAAGGCAGGGGCAGCTTAAATGAGATTTTTCATGCAATGGATACAGCACAAGAGGGATTATTCAGCTGTGCAAATATTCTGTCTACCCTGTTTTGTAGTTAGTTGCAATTGGGTTAAGTATCTTATCAGAATTAGTGAATTAGGGAATGCTGATGGAAAATATGTAATTTCAAAAGAAACTGACATTTCAGCGTGGAATAAATATGTCAGGTAATATATCTTCAAGTCTAGAGATGATAAGCATCATTATATGTACCTTTTATAAAAATGGCATAGCTTTGAGACCAAGAAGTATGCTTGGTAATTATTAAGGTGTGAGATGCTGCAGTATAAGCTGAAAAGCAAGCTACCATTATAGAGAATTTCAAAAAAAGAATTAGTAAAGTGGCTGTGATTAGATGATGGGATAGAGTGGATAGAGAAAAACAGTGGGTGGATCCATTAGAGGATTTGAAAAACAAGAGAATATACCAACAGAAAACTGCAGGTTAGCGAAGGTGAGACAAAGCAGGAATTTATGGTGTCTTTCCCTTCAATGCATTCTATCAGTAATAGGCATCTTAAGAACAATGACATTACATTCTGCTTACTTACAAAGTCATCCCAGATAATGTGCCTGTTTCTTTTTTTTTATATTTTATTAGGTAAGATGCAACTCCTTTAGACCAGAAGCTGCGAGGGAGCAAATATATACTGGAGCTCACAGCCCTCCACAGTTCAGGTAGTGCAAATAATGTATTTCCTCAGTATACATACAGAATCAATCACTGCAGAACAGAAGTGCTGAAATTTAGCATTTTAAGAGGGGGGTAAGAGCAAGCATAAAATTGGACTGTGCTGTTGGTTTAGATTGAAATTGAACTGGTTTTATTAGCTTATCTTTCACTGTTACAAATGCTCTTCTGTAAAATTGAGGAGCTTGCATCTACCTTCAAAAGCATTTGAACCAGAATGCAGTCTGATCCCTGTGATGTCCTGTAATCATGGCCTGAGTATGTAAAATGCCTCATCTATCACTTTCTTTCCCTAAGCAATTCTAGTTTAGAAAACAGCAAATATTAGGAGCATCCTTGATTTAATCTGCCTGAGTTCATTAAAAGCTTCTAAGTGACTACCTTGAATTATATTGATAATGCAAAGCAAAACATGCCCTGTAAATTTAATTTGAGACTATACTCTTCCATTGGCCTTCAAGTGGCACTTTGCTTGAAGGAGCTGTGATAGTCCAGAGTAACTGTGCTTTTCCCCAAAAGGCCTCCCACAGACTCCCCTAACCACAGACACTCATGAACTCCAAGGAAAGGTTGGAAGGGGGAAGTTTTAAAGATTACATAGGAATTAGGAAGCCAGAGTTTATTTCTCAGCTTCTTCAGAGAGTTTGTGTGACCAAGAACAAGTTGT
Organism: Chiroxiphia lanceolata; assembly: GCF_009829145.1. Classification (NCBI taxonomy): domain Eukaryota; kingdom Metazoa; phylum Chordata; class Aves; order Passeriformes; family Pipridae; genus Chiroxiphia; species Chiroxiphia lanceolata. The sequence goes on along the minus strand of NC_045638.1, from coordinate 14,485,253 downwards.
TTCTGTTGGGATTCATGTCAGCCGTATTTACTTAACTAAGAATTGTATGTTTGCCCTCAGTCAAGTGCTACATTACCTCTTTATTTGGAGGAAGGATGTTAACTCCACAAGCTGATTCATAGTGGAAGTGTCTCCAATACAGTATTCTCTCTCTCTCTATGTATATATATACATATATATAATCTTTCATCAGGTAATAAATTTAAATTACTTAGACTCTGCAAGTACATCTTTCTATTGATTACCAAGGGAGCTCAGGGTAACCTGTTCAGGGAAAGGTGCCTCTACTATGATTCAGTGGGATGAAATCCAGACAGCCCACTCTGATTTCACAGTTAATGTGTGGTAATATCAAACCTGGGTAGAAAAGTGGCATGCATGCACACATAAAGATATTTCACTAGATAGATTCTGGTTTTATTTCTTTTTAATTGGCAGATTTTCAGTATTAACATGTGTCTTAGCTATTTTTGGAGGCCAATTTCACTTTGAAATCCCTGATATGGCAGGCAGAATTCCCACCAACTTCAACAGCAGTTCTAAATGACCAGCTCTTGCCGTTCCAGTCCCTGAATATGTATCTGCAATATTTTTACAGTAAAACTGTATATATTGTTTGAAGCCTATCCTCATTTTGTAATCCTCCCTACAAAACTGACTTTTAGACATTTTTGTGCCAGATGACTGCAAATTTTCTTACTCATAGAAAGTCTAATCAATGTAATAAGAATGTTTTCTATCATGCTGCGCTATGCTGAGAAGCTGATTGTCTGCAATATAGAAAAATTCCTTCTCAGTGCCTAACAAAGACAATAGAAAGGCATACAATTAATAGCTCAGTAGATACTTTTCTGCTCTTAACTCAGGAAACTCTTTAATACCATTGCAAATTTCAGACTAGTAAGATCCAGGATGTTTAAAGGCATAGGAAAAAGCAGGCAACAACACAATCTTAATCTAGCAATGGTAAAATAATAATTTCTGAGAACATCAAATAATGAAGACATGAAAGCAGGAGCCATGATTGCGTACAAAGAGCAAGCTCTTCCCCTATGCCTGCAGGTGCCAGTGTGTGATGCAGACACATTGTCTGTCTTGTGTGAGGCAGAGATGTGCTGCGCTTTCAGTACTACACCACCTGTGGTGGAAGCAAGAGAGCATGGGAAGCTGGTCAGGGCAGAAGGCTCAGAAATTGCATTTCCAAAATAGCTGAGGAGCTGAGTCTGACGGGTGTGAGGCTGAGCTGCCCAATAAGAGGGTCTAACTGCCCCCTCCAGCTGTGAAGTCCCAATGTTTGTGTGTGTCCATGGTGGGCAGAGTGCATTGTTATGGGAAGCTGGCTGATGTGATCTAAATGAAACCACTGCCAGCACAACCCCAGTGTGTGCTTACATGCACATGCCTGTTGGACTGCAGCATCTGGCAGGTGCTGGAAGAAGGATTTCAATGTGCAAGGCTACTGCTGATCTCCCACCCTTGCTGCCAAGGGTCAGATTAGAAAATTGTTCTAGAGGACATAGTATTACAAAACGCATTTGTTTTTCATTGAATTTCTAGAAAAGCAAGATGCTTCTCAAAGCACCAAACAAAATAAGATTGTCCTCCTATTAGCTTTAACTGGCAGTGCTTCTCCTGAACTTTTTGGTTTCATTTATGGAAAAATTATATGAAAGCCTGAAAATTCAACCTGAAGTGAACACACCGAAACGCTTGCAGACCTGTAGTGTTTAACAGAAGGCAAGCTGCATGGTCACCCCTTTTCTCTTTGCAGAGTTATTGGAGCCATGAGCAACTTTGAAGAGTTCCGTAAAGCTTTCAATTGCCCGAGGAATACGACGATGAACCGAGGAGCAGAATCCTGCCGGCTGTGGTAGATGTCCCTTCCAGGTCTTCTGTCAACAGGAGTCTGCAATGTGAACTGCTGAGCTCAAGACCACTGCTAGAATTTCAGAATAATGTTCTGAAATCTGGAGAGGTGTTACTTCAAATGCATCTTCCTTATCCGTGTTGATGACCAGCATGGATCTAATCATCCCTGTTTAGAGCCTAGAAACATTCCAAATAGAAGAGGTTTCCTTTAATGATAATAATAAAAAGTAACTCATTTTATCCATAAAACTACTCCTGCTCATCTGCAGTTGCATTGCTTTTGATGGATAACTGCCATTATCAATTCTAATTCCTGATTTATAGTTGAGCAAGAGGTAAATGCTAAAATCCAGTTTTAATCTATTGCTCTGCAGGGGTGCTGTGCAGAATGCTCCTACACAAAATTTATTCTTTCTGGATGAAGAAATTCATGAGACCTGCTATAAAGTCAGATCTGATCTGCTGAGTGATACAACATTTTCATAACTTAAACTGTCACAGCCCAGCATGCCATAAACGATGTTGTGTGATGTAAAGACACAAGACTTTATATAAATTCAGTTTAATATGTCAGATTAGTGCCTCAGCTTTTGGAACAGTTTCAAGCTGAGAAAGTACCTCATAGTATCCATCTGCTACAACTAAAACACAAAAGATACTTGTCAGATTGTGGCCTCCTCTAATTTTAGAACAGCTTATGATAAAAATCAATATATGATGAAAATCAAAGGCTTGCAGAGGGAATTCCCAGCACCATGATACTCATAAATATTGCAGCATGTATTCCTGTTCACACTGTGGGTAGTTTTTTTCCCGAGGGTGGTTTTTACTTTGTGCTGAAGATAGCTTTACCTACATCTATTTTCAAGCCTGAAATACTATACCAGTTGTAAGTTATGGGTATTTTAGTGTTGGGTCTTACAGAGGATTGTAAGTAGTGTGCATCTTTGCCCTCATGTTCTGGATGGAGCAGGATGATTTGTGATTTTAAAGAAGGAAGAATATGCGACAGAAAAACAGATTACCAGCAGCATTTGACTTGTCTGGATAAAAAGAGCAATTTAGGAATAGAGGACTTATAAATACACTAAAAATGCAGGCCAGTTGAGTCTTTAATTTGATTTCTAACAATATTCATGAAAACACATTTTATTGAAGAGAAAAACTTTAACACATAATTGTTACTGGGACACACACACACACAAAAAACAACTCTTTCTTTTCTAACAGAAAGATACTTATTTAAGTGATATATATTTATACCTTGTGCATTAATTCATTTTTACATGGTGGAATTTCTTTAGATTTAATTACTGCAAATCCATATAGATCTCTGTGTGTATGTACTTTTATACATATATATACAAAAAATATAAATTCTTTTATATGCTTAAAGTTTATTTTATCAGTATAGAAATGTTAGTAAGATAAACTTTTTTTACAAGGAGTTGTCAAATATTGTTGGATAAAGAATTGATTGGATGGTCAGATGCAGAGGGTAGTGATCAATGGCTCAGAGTCCTGATGGAAATCACGGAAAAGTGATGTCCCTCAGGGGTCCATATTTGGACCAGTGTTATTTAATAGCTTAATTAATGACATAAACAAAGGGATCAAATGCACCTGCAGCAAGTTTGCATATGACACCAAACTGAGTGATGTGGTTGCCACACCTGAAGGATGGGATGTCATCCAGAGGGACCTGGACAAGCTCAAGAAGTGGGCCCATGGAGATCTTGTGAAGTTTAACAAGACCAAGTGCAAGGTGCTGCACCTGGATTGGGGCAGCCCCCATTATGAACAGATCAGGAGCAGCCCTGTCGAGAAGGACTTGGGGCTGCTGGTGGGTGAGAGGCTGGACATGACCTGGCCATGTGCATTTGCAGCCCAGAAAGCCAGTTGTATCCTGGGCTGCATCCAAAGCAGTGTTGCCAGCAGGTTGAGGGAGGGGATTCTGTCCCTCTATTCCACTCTGGTGAGATCCCACCTGGAGAACTACATCCAGCTCTGGAGTCCCCAGCACAGGAAGGACATCGACTTGTCGGAGCGAGTCCGGAGGAGGCCACCAACATGACTGGAGGGCTGGAGCACCTCTGCTATGAGGAAAGGCTGAGGGAATAGGGATTGTTCAGCCCGGAGAAGAGAAAGCCTTGGGGTGACCTATTTGCAGCTTTCCAGTCCCTGAAGGGAGCCTACAAGAAGGAGAGAGACACACTATTTACAAGGACATTTAGTGACAGGAGAAGGGGGAATAGTCTCAAACTGAAAGAAAGCAATTTTGGATTAGATATTAGGAGGAAGTTCTTTGCTGTGAGGGTGGTAAGACACTGAAACAGGAAGTCCAGAGAAGTTGTGGATGCTGCATCCCTGGAAATGTTCAAGGTCATATTGGATGGGGCCCTGAGCAACCTGGTCTAGTGGAAGGTAGTGGGTTGGAATTAGATGAACTTTAAGGCCTTTTACAACACAAACCATTCTATGATTTTATGATTGTCCATCAGTCAAGGTGGAGGAAGGTTTACTGAAGCTAAATAACTGAAGCAAATGGGATTATTTTCTTATGTTTCTTTAGAAAGAAGTGGGACATAATGGAAACATAATTTATGGAAAAAGACAGGATCTCGAACTACCTTCTAGTGTGAAAGAAGCAGACATTCCTAAACTCAAGGCTCTATTGACCCTTTTTGGAAACAAAATATTATGGTTTGGAACAAGAACATTCTTTTATCAATTTTCCCTGAAAAAGTCAAAGTTTTCTTAAGAGGAAAAGTATTTTTGCTTCCTTCATGCTAGCTCTGTTTCTGAGTTCCATGGATTACAATTTATCATTTGAATTGCCACTTTTTCTAGAGGAATTTTTCACATAAATTGTGATGGCAGTATTTTCATAGACCTTTTCCTCAAACAAGCAGGTATTGGTCTTCAGCAAAGGGATACTGTTTGCCTGGTAATGGGAAAGTTCCTTAGCAAATTGAGTGCTGTAGTGACTTCATTTCTGTGCTCATATGAGCACTGACACAACTTGATGTTGATTGCTTTGGAACAACAGCACAAAGTTCAGGGTCGACATCCTGGCCCCATTAAAGGTAGTACCAATTCGGTCGTTGTCCTCAGAAAAGTCAGGACATCAACTCAAACACTTATCTAAATTTGCTAAATTATTGGACTATGCAAAGATGGTTTCACAACAGGTGACTTTAAATTTTCTAATTTTATCTCTCAAATCAGAGATGCACTTGCAAGAACTCCTCTCTCATGGTTATTTTCCAGTGGGATAGATTCTGTCTTTTGTTGTTTATAGGGTTGTTTCTCTGTATTGGATAGTGATTTCTTCGAAATGTCTGACATTTCTTGCCTTAAATGTCACTCCTCCTGCTCCTTGCTAGGCTCAGGTCTTTCATGTTTAATACCAAGGATTTTTGAACTGTGGCATGTGTATTCCCAACAGCAAAGGAATCACTGCAAACTCTTTCATCCTTGCTAGGACATCTCCTGTAGGAGGCAGGGGGCAGGTTCTGGGCTGGGGAGATATAGGAAGCTGAAAGGTTTGAGAGAAATGCACTAGAAGAGAAGAAGAAAGCATATGACCAGATTTTGTACCCTGATTTTAGCAGTTGAGATGGCACCTACACACTGCCAGGAAAGTCAGAAGTCCCTGCTGCTGACTGGCACATTCATCGGTAGTATCCTAGTTTGGGGAATCCTTGCTGTTAACTCAGGTTTTCTGTGCCTTGGGCTTAGGTCTTGCATATGTCCACACAAGGATCCTGGTCTGCCTCACCTGCCTGCTTTTTACCTCAAACCAAACAGCTGATTATGCAATTTACAGTTCACTTTGAAGTAAGATACTTTCATATCATTTGCAAAGCAAAGCAGAAGGTAATTAAACGTGATAAAACTTTTATCATCAAGGACAGACAAGACATTAGTGATGGTTTGTGAGGGCTCTTCCCATTTTCTATTTTATCAGGCTACTTGGCTATGCTTTGTTTTCCTGTTGTGCCTCCTGGGTCTATGTGTGCCTTGCTGTGTTGCACTCAGGTTCACTTATTATATCTATGCAAAAGGATCCTTCATCATACATATTTTTTTTCTAGAGCTTTTAGATTGTTACTTTTTACAATTGCCAGTAATATCGTGAAATGCTTCTTGCTGTTAGCTCAGTAATCTTCTATTTCAGTGACCAGGAGGGGAAGGATCACCTATGAACAAAACATTTTTATCTGTGTAAATTTGAAGAGATATTTTTCTACTGTGTATACATAAAGAAACAACCTCCACTCCTGCCCCATGTCCCCTTCTTCAGGTCCTAGAAATATGGAAACATTCTATTCTATCCTAGTTGAGTCTAGTCTATTCCTTCTTTTTCTGCATTAATCCTGAAATGCAAAACCACCACCTTACACACTGTGAGTATTTCTGCTGATCCTATTGTGAAGGAATTAGCTTTACACGAGTAGCTCTCTGAAAAGGCAACTGTGCTATTCACCCGTGTAAACTGCTTAGGTACATAAACAATGTCCAAGCTGGGTCTGGATGCTGAAGGACCAAAAAATTCAGGTGCATTATAGAGCTCTGCCTCATGCCCTGTGCAGAGGGACTTCACCATTCTTTAGGTTGAAATGCTATCATGACTCTAATTGGTTGAATTATTTATAAAATAATCAGATAGGTTTGCATATAAGTTTTTATTGTTATATGCATTTTTATGTCAACTTTTCGTTGAGTATTATATGGAGAATTATACAAAGTTAAAAGGCCTTTTCTGTTTAATTCTTTTGAATCTGGATTTTTATTTGATAGTCAGCCTATTGTACATTTTAATTTTTGTTTTTGCATACTGTATTGATTGACCATTTTAAAGACAATTGTGTTAGCCAATAAAAGCTGAAGTGATGAAGAATTTTCCTATGCTCACAGTATGGCAAGAGCTGCTTGGCTTGGCACTGTCCAACTCTACAATGTTACTTCTGTAATATATAGTCTTAATGGAATGTAATAAAGAGCATAATGATGTGGCCCCAGGTTCTCCAGGCTGCTATTACTGCTTGACAGGCTAAGGACCTCCTCGCTTAGAGAATTGCATAGTCATCCTCAGCCAGTGTTTATTAAGCTCCACTTGCCCTCATTACCCTGCTGGAGGCAATTAAAATGAATATACAATGAGATGTTCTGGACAGGACTGCATGCTGAAAAAATTACAGAAGGCCAAAAAACCTTCCCCAAGTCCATGCCTCTCTCAGCCCATTCTTTGCTTTTCAGTTGCTATTAAGCATTTTCTGGAAGTGTTTTTGATAGGATAGCCCTTGTGCCATACCTGAGTTTGAACTTCAGCTCAGCGCACCGTGTACTTCATGAGCCTGACCGGGCACTTGTCAAGGGCTGTTTGGGCACAGGGATTGGGCCAAGGCCTTATACATGACCAACTTGACTTTTCTGGACTAAGTGCCCCATTTCCTGGGCTCTGTCCAGTTTCCTGTCACTGTTTGGGTGGCCATAAGCAGTGGTACTGGCCCACTTCAAGACAGCATACAGCCTATGAGCATCAAGGAACATTTGTGCCTGGTGGGCACAGTGGCTGATGCTGGCCTTGCTGCGTCTCTTGAATGATTCTCAGTGGTGACACAGCCTCTCCACGCAGCTCTTGGGTTTGGGGTGGCAGGTAGATTTTGTCTTCAAAAGCCTGCATCAGTTCTGTCACCTACTGTACCAGGCAGCCTTACAGCATTTCAATGGGCAAAACCAAAGGTTTCTGTGGAGGAGGATGAATGAACAAAGCAAAGGCTGGGGTTGGAGGATGAAATCAGCCTCAGCACAAGGAAAATGTCTTGCCTAACTCTCATGGGTTTATCAGCATCTTGGAAAGATGCTTTAACAATGTCTATAGCTTGCCCTGAGGAATTCAGAGTTTAACTGCTGCAGCAAAAGCCTGCTTCACTAATCAGACAATTTAATCCCATTTAAAGTGTAATATATATTAATAAAAAAGAAAAGAAATTAAAGATACCCGTGGGATTCCTCAGCACAGCATTATATTTTATTAAATGTAACATCAAAGTTGGAAGTTACTGAGAATCAAGATAATGTGTTACGCTAAATTGTGATCAAAGAAAGAGATATAATGATATAATTTTAATCATCCATAAGCACCAAAACTGAAACAGCTCTCTGTACCAGGTTAAACAGATGCATACAGTAACTGCAAACTTAGATGCACATTTTTCAAAATGTCTCTGAAAGTTTTATCACATCCATATTTACTGTCCAGACTGGTGAAAAAGTGACCTGCTTAACAAAGCTTGGGGAATGCCTTCAAAAGGAATTTAAAACGTTTTCTACCACAAAGTTTATTTAACATACCAGCGCTGCTGTGAATAATGATTGATTTGGTTGTTTTATACGGATGATGCATGCTCCTCTTCTGAAATGTGAGCAGCAGATATTTCATTATAGGAATCTGAAAAAAACATGATGTCACATCCTCTTCAACACTAGGAAAGTATTTGGGTAAAACCAGGGAAAAAAATTATGTTCTCAAATACAACAATTAGGGAAACGTGAGCATATGCCACGATATGGAACAAGAAATAAAAAGTTCTTACAGAAAAGGCAGTTGCCAAACTGGGCTAGGGGAATGGTTTACAAACTTGACAGATAATTCCTGCTGGGAGGAAAGCCTGAGGGGAGGAGACCTGTTTGCCTTTGTAACTTGTTGGGGAGCGTGTCTGTGTTATAGCTCAGTCCTTTGGTGGGGCTCAGCGCTGTGCCTCCTCAGAGGTCACCCCAATAAGCCATGGGGCTTGAGGGGCTATTTCCTTTCTCTTGGGCACCCAGGAAGGTTATCTCTGCAATTCTACCACTGATTTCTAGTTTTGTGCATCTTTTTTGTTCTTTTCACCAAAGCACATGTATCATATGAATCAACTAATCTCCATACCATGGCATTTTAACTGACAAAAGTGGTACTTTTATAGGTCCATGCTGCTAAACAATGCAGTGCTGCTGCATCACAAAAACACCTGTGAGTTTTGTGGAATAGGGCTGCTCTTTATCAGACAACACATATACTTTCATGTCATTCTGCTAGAACGGGGCATCAGTGGTTTGCATCAGAGAGAAGAGAGTGACCTCTGAACAGAATGATAAATAGAAATTAGAAACTCTTTAGTGTTGTAAATCAGTAAAAGATTTTTATAAAGCATTAGTACAAGTACTGCTATAAAAGATTTTATGTATATATATACGTATATATAAAAACACATATATATATATATGTATATATGTATGGACACAGCATGGGAAGTCCATGGTATGTGAGTGTACATAAAAATATCAGAAATATTAATTAGTTTTAAACAAATAGAATTTCAGGGTAAAATTCTGACCTCAGTGAGTTCATTGAGTGATAAATATCTGTGGGGCCAGCGTTTTACTCCATCTGGATAACTGCACATAGAGTTTATTGACTTATAACTACTTGGAACACATATTTTCTTCTAGACAGAAAAAAATTTCTAGCCTTTGATATTTTCAAAATCTGCCCTGTTCTCGGTCATTTGCAAAGGACTGACTCTGTTTGCTCTTGTTTAGCAGATATTGCATTTTCATATTTTAAAACACTTTAAGGGTTACTTTATCACCATTTCAGAATTGCTTTTTCAATTTGACTTCTCCAGATACAGTTCTATTAATAATTAAACTCCATGTGTCCTACTGAACTGAGTGTGGGCTTATTTATGACACTGAAGTGTTTTTGTTTGTTTTTGTCTCCATGATTAGACAGAAAAGTTTTATGTTACTGGAGTTGGTGCCCGTGGCAGGGACAGTGCTGCTGGGGTGTGGGGTGGCTGGGGAGGAGATGGGTGGTTTACCACAAGCACATAAAGCTGCTTACCAAGAAGGCAGTGTGTGCCTACCCCATGCACCTTGCACTACATCCAAGACATTAAAATGGTACCACTTAGCAAAACAAAAAAATCTTCTGTCCCAACCAAGAAATTAAAGTTAGTTTCTCAGGAAAATCAAGAAGGTAGGAAAACTCAAGCCATCCTGATGACTGAGGCCAGTAATGAAAGAACCTGCATTTTGCTTGTGCAAACTCCAGCAGTGTTATAGCTGTGGGCATCTGCAGAACTGCCTCTCCCCCCATGCTGCCCAGAGAGGAATCATAGAATCACTTAGGCTGGAAAAGATGGTTAATCTAATGCTGCCAAGTCCACCACTAAACTGTGTTTCTAAATGCTATCTCTACATGTCTTTTAAATACCTTCGGTGATGGTGGCTCGACCACTTTCCTGGGGAGTCAGCAGCAGCTCCAGCACCACTTCTCACTTTAGCAATGGGTACAATGCTTCCTCCTCACTGTGTCAGGTATAACCCCCTTTGGTTAAACCTTCTGCTTCCTTAGGGAAGCCTGCCTGTGTAAAAACAAATGAAATGGGAAGAGGAAGGGGCTTGGCCCAGAGAGGTTTGCTTAAGCAGCTGGGCACACCTTGGTTTGCATGAGCACTGACACAGGCAATGGCACGAGGACTGGTGTGCCACCTCCCCATCTGCCAGGGTTCATGCATTCCCTCTCCCTCCCCGTGCATGTATGTAAAATGCATGTGTGCAGCACAAATGTGTGCAATGCCTGTGTGCATTGTGTGTACACACAGTGGGCACGTGCAGTGTATATGCAGGGTGTGCTCTGCCCACCAGCTTCTCCTCATCCCTTCTCCCTCACAAATCACAGCCAGGCAGCAGTGGGAAGCAAGCAGCATGGTCGTTTCCCAAGCCACTCCAGACCAGCTAATTCCCTGGAAGGCATAGCTTGCAGCAGCAGCAGCACTACCTCATCCCAGCCTCAGACAGGGGAAAGGTGTCAGGTCATGTTAGAGACAATATAAAAACATTTGTCCTCCCAGCCTGGGTAGAAATAAAATGTCGTGGTGTGACTTCAGCTTAATAATTAATGTTTCAGGTCTTCGATGTAGGATAGAAGGGCAAAATACGGAACCTTTCTTTAGTGAACACTTTCATTCTTTCAGCTGGGTTTTCCTTTGTTCTGCCTCAGTTCAGTGACAGCCAGCAGCTCAGACCTGCTAGCACAGTAGTCCTTGCACAAACATGTGTTGAGGCAATCACTGTGTCTGTATTCAGCATGCTTATTCAGCTTTGTTTTAATAAATCCAGTAATAGACTTTCAGAGGCAATGAAGGGGAAAGAATAATTTGGAAACAAAGCTGTTGAAAAGAATACAATGCACATGCAGTAGAGAAGAGTGTGATTTTGGAGGTCTGTGCAGCTGTTTTATTTCTTTAGAGAATTTTGATCAACCTCATTACACAGGGAAGCAAAGGGATTTTAAAACCAGTGTTGTGATAATCAGTCAGTAGAGAAAACAAAGAGGCATTTTCCCTTTCTCCTGTCGCTCACTTTTGTTTTCTCTCTTTCAAGTGATTTTACAAGTGAAAGTGTCAGATTACCTAATTTTAATTAAAAAACTATTCATGCTGGGGTTTTGCTAGAGAAGCAATTTCAGTCTTTGTCCACTATATCATTTAATCAAAGATATCCTAAATGCTTTCAAGATTGCCATGGCTGCACCAATCTGATTGCCATCAGTGTAATGGCTTTCCCAGTGGATTGGAAAAAACCTGTAATTGGACATGAGCCCATCCTTTCAAGTGGGATTAGGAGCTCTGCTGCAGTCATTCCCCAAATTTCAGGGTCTGATGTTTTTGTCTTGCTCCTTGTGTATTTACTACCACAAAGCAACCCTCCAGTGCCTTCTTTTGAGTTGAGCTATAGAGGCACAGCCAGGGGAAGGAGTGTGGAGCTGCACTGCTGTGAGAGGTCATTTCTCTGTGTTATTGGGAGCAATTGGTGTCTGGTTAAACCTTGGGCTGACCCTACAACGTTCCTTAAAAAAGAGAAGTGTATGTGTGTGGTGGGAATTTGCTACCTGTCACTTCTAAGTGTTTATAAATGGATTTATCCAACATCCTGCTCCTACCTACACCCTCTCCCCAATGGCATGCAAATCAGGACCCTTAATCAAAGCACGAGGACCATTTTCCCTGCCTCAGGAGCCACCTTCTGCAGATCCCACCTGGAGGCCTGGGGCTTTGCTCCTCTCCTGTCCTCCAGCCCTGCATTGTGCATCACCACACCAGCACTGCCTACTCACACAGCACTTCCTGCAGACCATCCACAAGCAGGACCTTTCACCACACTGAAAACCTGGCCTCCCTGTGGTGCACTAGAGGAGTGAGGAGCCTCCAGGCACACTCCTGTGAGCAAAGGATCACAGAAACCTTGAGAGATCACAGAATCACAGAATCAGTCAGGTTGGAAAAGACGTCCAAGATCATCAAGTCCAACCCTTGATGCAACACCACCATGGTCATTAGACCATGGCACTAAGTGCTACATCCAGTTTCCCCTCCGGGGATGGTGAATCCACCACCTCTCCAGCCAGCCCATTCCAATGTCTGATTACTCTCTTTGTAAAAATTTTTTTCCTAATATTCAAAAAAAAAAATTAAACTGATAAGAACAGATACTACACTTGATCTTAGCCAAAAGGTCGAGAAGTGACGTGGCACTTTATGTGCTGCCTTGCTCTCTGCCTGCTTTTATAGATAAAAAAAGTACTTGGTGCTTTCTGTCCGGAATTCAGAGCTGCCCCTGTACACACCATTTTTACTCTGCTCTGTGATAGATGGAGAACTCAAGTTCAAAATTTAGTTTTGTCTTTTCTGTCAATAATAATGGTTCCCTAACTATTTTTCCAGCCCTCCCACGGCATCAAAACTTTTCAGAGCCTAACTTGTAGTGGACTGGTGTAGTTATTCAAGTGTTTACATTGCCAAAAGCAATGGAAGTCCCAAAGAGGAATGTTTAACTTGACTGGGAGAAGGCCTGCATTGCATGGAGATCACAGGCACAGTGTTCACCTTCTACCAATCCCTGTACCGCGTCCAGGTCATGGGCAGAGGGTATGGCAGCAACAAAGTACCTAACTCCTGACAAGCTGGCGGGACAGAGGAGTGCAAGAGGGATGTTTTAGCTGGAGAGAGATGATTTCACACAGGAAGGTATGGGCTTAAAAAATGGCTGATCTGGATTTGATGCCTGCTGTGAAAAACTTTCATTTTAAGGTATTTCTAGATTGGTTTGTTGGATTAGTGTTATATTAGGTGACAGCTCAGGAAACAAGGACAGATCAGGTGGAATTGAAGGTGACAAGTCCCTCTCTTAAGGTGACTGAGTGAAATGTCCTTGGTGTCAAGAGTACAGTGGGGGAGGCTCCAAATGAAAGAACAGAAACACTGAATGTCTCCTCATCAAAGTTAAATTTCCCAGGAGTTCAGAGGGCGCATGAAGAGTGCCCAAGTCTTGCTTGGTTTTGATGCTGCAGAGGGTGGATATCACCAACAAATACAACTCCTTATAAGCGACCTTTAATCCTGGAAAGATTTTACTTTGAAATATGTGATTTTAAAAACAATTTTCAGATAATTATGGCAGGAATTGGCTAACTATGTTATGTAGTACAGGAACTGAAAGAGCCCTGCTCTCTGTGTCAAGATGACACACAGGAGGTATGATTATAGGTGTGATAAAACAGAGAAGCGAAACTGTGATAGAAATCCTGAGTGTTTAAAAGCAAGGGTTTAAAAGCTGGTCTCACAAGCTGCACAAAAGGAGACAGGTACTGAGTGGAATTTGAGTCAAAATATGCAGCATGAATGCATCTAGGAAGATCTAAAATGACCCCCTCATGAAAGCCCTTTCATTTTCCAGGCAAACCTTCTAGGCCTTGACTTAAGTGACTAGACACTCATTATACAGGAGGGCATCAGCCAAAATACCATATGAAATGAGAAACAGAAAGCTGATTCTCAAGCTGATACGGGAAGAGGCTGCAGGAGCCAAAAAAAACATGTATGGTGTAAGAAATCAAGATGTTAACAGTTATATCATCCCAGAAGAGCATTTCATAGGGGCAATGTACAACAGTGAAAGAGGTGATGTGTAAAGGAACTACTTCAAAGCAACGTACTATTTGCCATCTTAAGTTGGAATACAACTGGAAACCTGCTGCTTCAGATCCCTGCCATGGAAAGAGAAGTGTGCCTGAAGGCAGGGACTAAAGGAGGAGCCAGGCTGGCTCTGGGCACTAATATACCAAGCAGCAGATGTTAATGTGTAACTAAGTGAGGGCTTTGTTTTAGTGGAAAATGAAGTGAAACTGGGACTCTTTCCTTACGCGTCACTGAAAAAAGTTCAAAACAAAAAGAGATAAAACATTTGCCATCAAAGACAAGAGGAGATAATTTTGGCAAGATAGCTGATATGAATTCTAGTCTTAGCTCTGCGGTGGCAACCTCAGGCTGGAAAGTCACTTGAAAAAAAAGACAAGAGACCAGTCCTCTTTTGATAGTCACTATTTTCTCTTCCTGCTATTTTCACACCTAATGTATTTCATGAAAAAATGTCACAAATTTCTTGTAGCAAAGACAGTGAATGTGTTGAACCCTCGATGAACTACAGTGTAGTTCACATGAAATATGAAGGTTAATGCCTGGCAGCAAACTAAAATCTTTGAAGGAAAGATTGAGAACTCATATTGTCTTCTCCTAGGGTTTTTATATTTGTATATATATTATATATAAATATATATTATATTATATATATATGTTGAAAACCTTTTAGTCTTTCATTGTGAAGACTATAACCCTTTTTTTTTTCAAAATTTTGTTTGCACCAAGATTCTCCTAGGAAGTCCTTAGGGAGTGAGGATTTGAACGACACAGTGCTTTGTCCTTCCAGTGTGTGCTCAACCACGGATTTTTAATTTTTTTTTCTTTTCTTTTTTTTTTTCCTTTTCTTTTTTTTTTTCAGAGCTGTCTTTCATCTTTCCAAACAATGATGTTCCATACTTGACAGAAATGGTAGCACTCCCAATCATGTGAATTCATTTCTGGGCAGCTTAATTAATAAAGTGCTTATCTTATGCCCCATGGGAAAAAAAAACCCCAGTTTTCCAAGAGAAAATAGATATAATGTGCTGACAGAATATTAAAATACAATTGGTAATTAATGTGCATTGGGAATTAAAAATATAGAGCAAGAGTCAGAGTTTGGGAAAAGATTTGAGTTACACAGCAACAAAAGAGAACAATGAATTTTCTTTCTCTAATGTCTCTTATAAGATGAATTTTCTATGAGTTCCTTTCTTCCAGGATTTGAAATCTTCCATGGAGGGTTGACATCTGGAAATTGTCCCTTTCCATCTGGTTGCTGCTTCCAAGTCTTGAAAGATTTAGATGTATTTGGCTGGTTCCCTTGTGTAAATGGCTCCAGTGAGTTCTTCCTTAGAGTTTTTCTTCCTACCAGTGGGATGAATTTAACTAATTTACTGTAATATAAGAAAACATAGAGATACCAGAAGAGCAGCTGGAGTTTAAATTAGCAAGGGATGTGAAGGACAAGAAGAAGGGCTTCTATAACAGAATTTAAAGAGGAAAGCTAAAGAAATTGTGAGCCTGCTGTTAAATGCAGTAGAGATTGAGGGACAAAGGATGTGGGAAAGGCAGAGGGAATTGGTACCTTTTTGCCTTTTATGCTGCTGAAGACTTTCCTTCAGACCTCTCATGCTCTTGAACCTCGTTGCAGAGTTTGTGAGAGTGCAGCAGCACCCAAAGGAGAGGAAGATGGAGTAAGGGAGTACTCGAGCAAGTTGGACATATACAAGTCAGATGGAGCAGATGGGATGTCTCTAGGAGCAGCAGACAAGTGGGCCAACGTCACCATGTGGCTGCTCTATAGCAGCTTTGGAAGGACATGACAAAGTTTATGGAGCAAGTCCTCTTAGAGGTCCTATCCGGGTGCTTGAATGTCAAAAAGGTGACTTCAAACAACCAGCGTGGAGTTACCAGCAGCATATTGTGCCTGATGGAACTGATTGCCTTCTGTGACAAGATTGATGACACAATGAGGAGAGAGCAGTGGATGTTGAATACTTTGACACTGGCAAAGCATTTGGTGTGGTTTTCCATAGCCAATTTCCATATCCTAATAGCCAAATTGGTGAGACATGTTTGGTTAAGTAGACAGTAAGGAATTAAGTGAATGGATAATTGCCTGGACTATGGGTCTTAAAGAATTTTAATCAATAGCACAATGTTGGTGGTCACTAGTGATGGTCTTCAGGGATTGATAACTGGAACACAACTGAAGTTAATCTTTAGCATTGTCAGCTGAAGAGCAATGATTTTTAAAGTTACTTTGAGTAAGTAGTTTGTGTGACTATTTATTGTGAACTGACTGTAGTCAGTGGCTTGCTTACCAAAGCTTTATCTCAGATGTTTGCCTATCCAGTGTGACACCCAGCCTGTGCTCAGTAACCTAAATGTATGGTGCTGATTCTCTCCTTTGGTGGAAGGCTCTGATTAGTACTACAAAACACATTTTCTTTAATTGCAGAATAAAATTAATTCTGGGAATTAATTTTGGGAATTAATTTTCATTATAACAAGTAAAATTTCAACATATTATTAGTTTCTATCTAGGAAATGGCTGGCACATCATGTCACAGGCTAGTTTTTCCTAGTTGTGATTTGCAAATTTTTTTTTTTTGAGGTAGGGTGCTAATGCACTCTAGCCATTACCACATACCTCACAACTGGAAAGGGCACAACTACCTGACTTCAGGATTTTCATTATTAAAATTGCTATTCTTAGCATTTTGAAAGGACTGTGTCAAATGGAATCCTAGAATCCTTCTCCACAAACCCATTTTTATCATCAAACTCACAATATTCTTTCTGTCTCTGCTGACATATATTGATCCTAAGTTTTCACGACAGAGATAATGGCTTTGCTAATGGCACAGTAAGTATCACAATTTACATCAGCTATAAATCATCAAGCATCTCAAGAGCATATAATCTACCATGAATGAGGTGAGTCATAAATTGTGTCCCTGCTACATTTGTGCCAGTCCAGCAAACCTATATCACTTATCTCTCCCCAGCCTCCACATTTCAAAGTGCTACAGGGAAGGAAAAAAAGACAACAGATAACTCTAGAAATTGATTTCCAGACATGTAACAACACATCTAAGAAAGGTCAGCTAGTAAACTCCTTTGTGGGGTTGTTGGCAAAATAAAGTAAAATTGACACAAACTGAAAAAAAAAGGATGACAGCAAATTCGTCTGTCTACCCCCTGGCTTTCAAATACACCTGCGGCCTCATCATTTAGGAGCAAAGAGATAAAGCTCAGAGAGCACCACACACATGGACAATGCATTAAACTGGACTTTTTGTCCTTCATCATGAGAAGGTGGTTTTGTCTTCAGAAGTGGTGTGGCACTTTCCCAGCGTGCTGTGGAGTAGTTCTTCATGGGCAGCCAAGGAGTTAATTTAAAATATGTTCTCTCTGCTCCCTGCCAGAAAGATGAGCCTTCCTGGCCAGGGCAGAGGGTAGAATGACCTGCTGCTGCAAGGGACAAAAATGCAGCCTCAATTTTACATAACTGCTTTAAAAAATTTAAGCTGTCATGCTTCAAGACACAAGGACTTGACTGAATGTAGGGAGCAACCCTTGGCCAGTTTTCCACTAATCTCTGTCCTGACTGCCTTCCTTTTTGTCTATGTCTGACATTGACAAATGCAGTGGTTGTAAAAGCCCTCAGTAGAAGGAAAAGATTGAGGTAGGGAAGCAAATTAACGCAAAGTTTAGCCTCAAGCTGTTCTCTGCTAGATGTTTTCCTGGCATTCTTTCTGCTGGGGCAGTGCTGCTTGGGGACTCAGGACTCTCTGTGATGTGCTCTGCCATGTGGGCTTTTAAATTAGTAAGTGTTTGGTCAGACTCTCCATATTTCTCTACCATGAGCACTAGTGGTTGTGAACAGTGCACTTGTCAGGGTTTCAGTTCAGACTTTCCAAACCTGTGCCTAAACTGTGTAGTGTGTAGAACATATCTCATTAGTCACATTGGGCTCTTGTATGTTTTAGCTTGGGGTGAAACAGATCAGTCTCCTGGATGGTTTATCAAGTTTGCAAAAATGAATTGCACTCTTTTTATGGGTTTATTTACGGTCTTGGTGGAATGAGCAATGCAAGTCTGGTTTTGCTGATCATAGAATGGTTTGGGTTGGAAGGGACCTTAAAGATCATCCAGTTCCAACCCCCCTCCCCAGGGATGCTACCCACTAGATCAGGTTGCCTGGAGCAACAAGAAGTGAGTCTATACAACAATCAGTTGCAGTGCTGCCTTTTAGTATAGCTCGAATGGCAATCTGGGTCCATGCAAAGTATTTTTAAATGCTGTGATATCACACTTAGGCAAGGAAAACCCAACAGATCACCACACTCATGCTGAAGAAAGGTTTTCAGCTAATTGTGGAGGATGCTAATTTCAATTAGCAGGCTATATTATGCAAACAGCTAACACTAACCTTGATATGAACTGAACTAAGATATTTTGAAAGGTAGGTGTTCAGAAATAGCAGTTGCATCCCTTGATAATTGCAAGTATCTCATATTATTTAGAAGTATTTCTAATGGAAGTTGGTGCTGTTAGTACAGACTGTGCATATGCTAAAATTTGCACATAATAACACTGAGTTAAATTAAGTTGTTGAATAATGAAACATTTGGCTAATTTTCTGCACTGTTGTTTGCTGAAGCCCAGCAAAGCCATGAGAACCCCAAGTCACCCTGATTTCCTCAAAGTCATTGTAAGATCCTTTGCTGTTCCGAGCAGAGAGGTGCAAGCTAGTGTATGGAATTTACTTATTTTATGCAATCCAGAAAGTTAAGCAAAAATATTTTTCTGAAGCCAACAGTAAGCAACAACCCTGCTAAGTTCCCTTCACATTGGACCTGTGCAGTTGTTTCTCTGCTGTTGAAGACATTTCATAGGAGCTTTTTTTTTTTTACTTAAACTGTCCCTATATAAAGCCTGCTGTCAAGCACAGGTTTCTTGGAAACAGAACAATTACTAGCTAGAATGCCTCAAATTCACAACTATATCATGACAGAATTTTCTGCCCTGCTCTATATGTTCCATTTTAGTGTAATAACTCATTTTCTTTGTAAGTGAATAATATACGAACTTTCGTATTTGAATAGTCCCTCAAACTGTAAAATAAAGTACATTTTGAAATGTTTTATTCTTAAATAATACTATAATTAGTATATGTTTCATGACAAAGTTTCTCAAGAATTTTTTCATTCCTTTGCCTAAGGAGTACTCAATCAAGTTCAGATGTTCTGGGTCTGGAACACGAGAACTACTCTGTGATAAGTCCATGATGCAGTGTGCTTGCAGTGCAATGGGAGAATTGTAGCTCTACAGAAAGCCACAGAACTGGTCTCTCCACAAAATGTTTTTCACCTATGAAACATTGTACAGAATTTTCTTCTTTCTTTTAAACGTTTGAGTATTTGGAAACAACTAAAGCTCTTTTTTAGTTTTATTTTTCTTCAGCAAGATTGTTTTAGGTGGAGGCTATATTTCAAGAAAATATTTTCACAAAGAAAATACAAGAAATTTTTATAGTAGTTGCTTCCTCTTTTTGTTTCATCTTCAAAGTCAAATAGTTTGCTTTGGGCCTTTATCCACACACTGCTGTGATAAATAATAGATGCTGTACTATTTGTTAAATGCTATTTTTAAGTTCTTTCTATTTCAGCAAATCCTGCCCTTTTCTAATATTAAGAAATCTCCATGGTTGGTATCTAAAAATATTTTTCAGCTTAAGAAAAATGATCTTCACTTTCCTTCATTCATTTGTTCTTGGCAAAAGTTTATGGGTGCATTTCAGCTAAAAAGAAATTAATACCAGGATTGGGACTCCCTTGATATCACTGCAGAGAGTGGTGGGTGGGAGGAGGAAAGAAAAGAAAGAAGTGATTGCCTCTCTATTTATAGAGTATTATCTGCACAGATGTCTGTCAATGACATAGATGCTACTTCAGAAATTACTTAAACAGCTGCATTCCAGGCAGAGGAGACAATTAACAAATGGATTTGGGTTGCAGAAACATTTAGTTTGGTGACAGATGTTTGGATACAATCTTACTTTTTATTTATGGAATAAATGCTCTTAATCTGATTCCTTCTTGTTATTTGCCAGAAGAACATAAGTAATTATCTTTTAGGTGAACGTGTTTATATCACAATCTGAGTCAATAATTTATTATTTTACTAGGACAAAAGAGATGCCTTTGAAGTCCTATTTGACTAACCACAGACCTTGTCTCTGGGCAAAGGACAAGTACAATGTTTGATGAGGAAAGATACAAAATCTGAGACACAGGGGTTACTTTCCACAAAGAGGACAGACCTTCTCAGGGAGTGCTTTTGGAGAGTGGGTTGGTCCACCCCTTACAAATGTCCCTTAGAGGGATGTATACTCCATTTTTCATGTTTCCAAACCCAAAGTAAATTTCTGTCTGGAAATTCACTGGTAGGTTAACGAGTCCTAGATTGTTATATAAACATTTGCCTAGAAAATAATTCTTTACATAATAATAAACCACTGGATTTCCAAGGGGAACCTGGGACAAATTCAATATCCAGGATTATGCCCAGAGTCAGATTAGGTAACCTATTGGTGCCTTCTAGTCTTAAAATCTACACATACTCAACAATTCCCTGGATAACTTTCAGATTCTAATAATGAGTGTCACCATATACTGTTTAAATCAAGTTGTTCAGAAATACTCTGGATAAAGGTTTCATTGCTTGGTATTCCCCTCTCATTCTATCATTGCATTACTTATTTTTGCAGTTATTCACTTGAAATATTTTTCCTTTTTTTGACCAGCTCTGCTTAATAATCTATGTGGTTGTTAGAGATCAGCTGGCATTAACACAGGGGTGGGGTGAAGGAGACAAAGCAAGGGGAACTGGAAAGGCATTTCAGGGAGTGTGGAGAGTAAGGCAAGTGCAATGGGAAGGAACTGGCTGCTGTGATTTGAAACATGTGGTATGTGTTAGCATGGAGAAAAATACATGCAGGGAGCTAATGGAGCTGGTGTAGTCTCTCAGAAGAGTTAATTTGAGTATGCTGGATATTTTAACTACCTTTTTTAAAGCCTGAAATAATTTGGTTCTAATTTCTGAGCAGGGACTTGCAGCCCACACAGCAGTAAGTCTTGATAATTATTAATTATATGTTTTTCCTCTGTTGTCTGTGACCTTGTTTGTAAAAGCTGTGTAGTAAGGCTAGAATATTAAGAGGTTTATGGGCTCTGGCATACCACCTAGCTGGAAAAGAAGAAAATATTTAAAGAGCAAATGGATAATATGAAGTATAACCTTGAATTTGCACCCTTTCAGAAGGCACTGAAATCTGGAGTGCACTCGTCCAGATTTCCACACATGATCACTGAAAGAGCAAGTAGGTAATTTTCTGGTTTAGCTACAATTAAAATTTACACACACTCCCATCTTACAGCCTAATCTAAAATGGCAGCAGTCGGCAGAGGCACATGGCAAACTGCCCATGGAGGGAATTCTAGCTTGAAAATCTGCCCTAGCTTTATCCTAGCAGAGACCCAGATACCACTGCTTTGGCTCAAGCATTAGAGTGTATTACAGAAGGAAAGACTCAAATACCATGGGGAACCCAAATTAAATCTGAAGAGGAGAAGCTTTGGTATAAAGGTTTTGTTTCTACTTCATCTCCATTACCTTGTAAGGAGTTGCATTACCCTCCTGCATTACAAGATCACCATGTTCCTCTCCAAATGTACATATTAGTCTAAAAATCCAGCCTTCTGTCAATGTGAACACTTTGGGTTTTATGTTGTACTTAGAGAAATGCCTCTATCTGATCTTTCTCCAAGAAGGACTCCCCCCCAAAACAATTTTTTTCCCATTAGAAATAATGAAGCAACTTGACTAGCAATAGGAGAAAATTGTCATGGAAATACTGAAAGCAGTTTGCTTCCCAAAGTTACAAGGAAAAGTACCACTGGACCTGGATTTCAAGATGCTGAAAAGATACATATTGCTTTTGACTGGTCTGAAAAAATCAATTGGCCTTCAATCCTTGATATATGCAGAAGAAAACATTTCTTTATTAGCTCTGTCTTGCTTTTCTTCCACAGGTTTGGAACATGATGTCATTCTCTGCAGGGTAGCTCATACAGTAAGTGAATTATTGCACTGTTGTTGGGAAGAGGCCCTGAAGAAGTTCAAGACAGTATAAAATCAGTGTCTGCCCACACTTTACTTTTAATGTTATTGCACAACATGAGCACAGAATAGCTCAAATTAAGTTAGAAATCTCAAACCTTTTTTCTCCTGCCCTTTTGACTAACAATGTAATGTGCTTCTCAGCTCTTTAAGTTGCAGAAAGTGGTCTCACTAGAGTAGCAAACTTCTGTGATAAAGATTTATGTACAATTATGACTAGTAAGAGAGGAAAAAGAAAAGCAATTTCATGAAAGCATAGATGTCTGTTGCAAAAGGCAGATTGGCTGAGAAAGTCAGGAGAAGAATAGGACACCCTTTCTTGTCTAAATAATATTTAAACACATCTCTGCTTGCAGTGTGATGACTTCTGTAAAGAGGTCACAGCTGACTCTCAGAGCTGCTTGAAAAATGGAAGAAATTATGAATTCTGCTGTCATCTTGTTTTATCTTCGTTGTCTCCATATTTGCTTCATTTCTAACTTGTGCCTTTTTGGTGAATCCATAGATGTATTCTCTCTGAGATGAAGATCTGCCTTTCTGCATGACTGGGCTCTCTAGCTGCCAGTGAATATGGAAGCAATATATAACAAGACAACAGTGCTTTGGCTCCTCCTGGTGAGGACTAGAAACTGAAAACAGTTAGTAGGACCCCTGATATTCAGATTAAGGGCTGCCAAAAATTTTTGTCTGGGAAAGACTTGGAATAGATTGCACCTGGGATATTAATTCTATTTCACAAAGTAGCTAGCTAGTGTGAGGAAAAAAAAGGTTGAATAAAAATAGGAAGAGGAGAGAGACCATTACTGTGCCCACCTCCTGCCAGTCAACTGTGAGGCATCAACACCAGATACAGCTCTTGCAGCTTGTGAGTACATTGAAGGCAAAAGCAGAAGCACAGGTGGGAAATCTTTCACCAAGGAAAAGTAACAGAGTCTTGAAACTAACTTTGGTGTCACCAGTGGTTTGGCCCTCATTCCTCAGGGGAGCAACAATTATCAGTGGAGTCTGCCTGGATGGGCTTGAGAGAGCTGGAAGTCTCAGGGGGAGCCATTTTCCCGGCAGAAAACTGTCTGCAACAAAAAATCAGGTCTCATTTTGTATATTTCTGGGTCAGTTCCAATGGGGACTGCAATGCAGTTCCTGTACCCTTTATGGAGGTTTATAGGAACATAAACCACCTGGGGCATCAGGTCTGCTTTTCCACTGCCTTATTCTTAAGGCCAGCCCACACTCCTTTTCTTAATAACTGCTCATGTCTCAAGTGATTCAAATTTTCTTGTCTTCCTCAATTTAGTTAGACTGTAATTTAGAAGCCCAGATGTGACTTAGGAAAAAAAAAATGCGCTATTACTTTATTTGTACTCCCTGCACCCACCGTTACACTACCAGTTAAATATTCTTAGAAAATCCATAAGTGCTAGAAAAGTTAGCACAGAGTTATGTAAACAAAGCAGCTGGCCTAGAGGAAGATTTATCCTGCTATAGTTTGTTATCATAGGGATTTTGCTCCACTAAATTGAGCATACAGTGAGAGAACTCTCCACATCAATGAATGAAAATGCCTCAGCAAAGGGAAAACACCATGGAACAAATGCAACATATAACAAGCTCTTTACACAGTGTGCACTTCTGACTGTAGTCACCTGGAATCAGATGTATTTTGAACACTGCCCCAGGTTATTACATTTCCAGTGCATGTCAGGGATATTACTGATGCTTTAAATCTTGAACTTTTTATGACAATATTGTACAGAATCATATACCTGTCACTTCACAGTATAAGAGCATACAGAGTTAATGATGACAAGATCTTAATGTTCTCTTCAGGTACTAAAACTTCAGTGACTTTTTTTTTTACTAAAATTAACGTGTTTCTTATTTTGTAGTATTAGAGTGCCTATAACTACAGCTGCCCATAGCAGCCACCTGTGGCAGAAGAATAAGGGTTATTCACCTTTAATGTGTGATTCAGCCATGAGAAATTGGGTGTCTGTTAACAGAGTTGATGTCAATGAAAATCTACTTTTAAAATAAGCCATTTACATCAGTGAAGAAAGATGGCAGTGTAGTGAGAACATATTGTCTGGCACAACCAGACCCTATTAGGTCTGGCTATAGCCTTGCTATGGTATTATGAGCAGGACAGCTAATCGCTCAGTGCTTCTGTTCCTCAGCTGTATAATAAAGGTGATAATTCTTTGCCAGGCTATTCCTTTTTTCTTGTCTCTTCAAGGCATAGTCTGCACTGTGTAGGACCATCTTACAGTGTATTATTCTTATAGCAGTAGTATCTTCAAACATGAAATGTAGGCTAAAGCATCTGGTTTTGTTGTTATCACTATAATAAAATAAAGCCTATTTTAGATTTAACAGGAGCTTCAACACAGAATACAGCTGCTAAGTGAGCCATCTATTTAGAATTACTTTTGGATTAATATACATCAGGTTTTAAATAACTCCGATTTCTGAATGATCTGCGATGGCATTTTGCTAATGAAGGGTAAAATCTTCAAGTTTTACCTTTCTAAGGTTGCTTGCCTGTCTAGAACGTCTTAACATATGGTTCCTGCTGCATTAATTTTGGATATGCAAAGTATGGAGGGTGCTGTTTTTTCTTTGCCAAAAAGAAAAATTTCTAAGCATAGAAAGGAAACATAATGTTCAAAGCTATTGCCTTGAATTACACAGCAGCACTTAGAATCACTCATGTTTATCAGCTTCTGCCACCTTACTGTAACTGGGATTGTGGAGGGCATTTTTCCTCCGCTAATGGTTGACAGTGGGACATGCTGGATGAAGGGAAGTTGTTCTGCAGTGTTAAAACATCCAAACAGGAAGTAAGGTAGAAAGTGGAGATGCATGAAAGTGTGAACTGAAAGCAATTACGAGGGGGCAGCATTGCAGCCTGTCCCACTGCAGGCAGCAGCAGGCAGAAAATGGTGAGAGGCATTGGCAGGAAGGTGCATAGAAGTGCAGTGGTCCCGAGTGGGATACTGCCGTTACCACAGCACAGGGGACTGCAGGGCAGAGAGCTTATGGAAACACCTTAACCTGCTTATGTTACACAGGTAACATGTTTTGGAAGTGCCATATTGCCTGCAAGGTTTCAGAGCCTTTCGGGCGTATTCACAACCAGCTCTACTGTGTGTTTTCCTTGGCTGCTTTCCTTCCACACTTTCCTACTCCATTGCTCAGTGGGATACACTGATGGATCTGTGCCAAAGGAAAGGGTAGCCCGGTTGTATTTTCTATTGGCTTATTGTATTAAAGTCCTCTATGGTCTGTGCTTCTCTGGATCAGGCAGACTCATATGGCACATCTTGCCAAAAGCAGTGGAGGAGATGGGAGAAGCTTTCACACCTGTAGGGGCCCTGGAGACATACGTGAACATAGACAGGGCCTATGTGTTTCTTTCAGACAGAGGGATGGGCAGGATGGATATTCAGTTCCCAACTTTATTAATTAGCTTTTATTAAGCCAGGAATGGGTTTTAGCTTTGTAGATCTTTTTACTTTGGCCTGGCTGTTCGTGTATTAACTTGGAAGGTTCAATAAATTCCAATCTATGCTTGTAAGGTTTGAAGCACCATGCTATCCTCCACCTTAACCTTTTTTCTTGCAGCTAATAAATGAAGACCTTTCTGTTCTCCACAGGACCACAAGCATATTTTTTTTAGGCAGCATATTGCTTCTTTTCCTTTCCTCCTCCTGCAGTTTCTTCAGACAAGATGCCTTTGCAGTGAGCCACAGGGAGGCATATTTTCTTCCCAGATGCAGTTTTAACCTGCATGATCCAAGGTACAAATGCCATGTTTTGTATAATTGCGGGGAAGTGGCTGTAACGAATGATCAATACCAAGAGTTGAACCATCTCCCCATTTGCAAATTATCAATAAAAGGCCTTGGGTTTAATGATTTGTCTCTCATTTCAAAATAATAGGTCAGGGAAGAGACTGTAAATTAATCACAGCGGATTCACCAAGAAGGCATGGATGCTAATGCCTGGAAATGTTACAGACAAGGCGAGGGGAGCCCATCAGCCTTCGGGAGGATCCAGTGAACAGCCTTGACAGGGTGCTGCCAGGAGCTAGCCACTGGGGAAATGCCAGTCGGGTGAGTTTTAAATCCTGACTGTGAGGCAGTCTGCAGGGGGCAGTGGCAAGGCCTCACCACGTATCCAGTGACAGAGAACCTGCAAGTGCTTTCTGGAAGAGAGTAGAGCAGAGAAGAGCATCCCCGTTCTCTTGGTACTTGTCTGAGGACTTAATTACCACATTGCCATCAGACTACCTTTTACATGTGCCTTCAGACCTAATTACTCTGGATTTCCTTGCTGCATGGGGTTTGATAAGCCTGGTACATTAGGGAACACCTGTCGCAGAGGCCTCACATGGGATTTGCACTCTCCTAAAGAAGCATTTTGTCTTTCCCTGGGAAATTCATGATCCAGCAGAGTATCTACAATATATTCCTCTGCCTCCTCTTACTTTAAATGCAAGCAGTAGAGTGCCAGTGCACTTTACCACAAACACAGAAGTGTCCATTTGGTTAGATTTGCTCTAAAAATGCCTTACAGATCAATACTTACAGTGAGCTCTGGTGGGAAGCCATCTTCTGCCTGCCTGTCTATCAGGGTTAGCCTCTCTTCAGATTCATTCAAGCCTCATAGAAATACCTAGGAATACTGCAAATCTTTATGTATATGACTGTTCACCAAAATGGTAGCTTTCCTTTTTGGGTCTGGCTCTTCCTCACCATATAGTAGTTTTAAGGTTCATGATAGTTCTTGGGCTTGGAAACCCCCAAGAGTTGTATTTCGGGGATTTGTGATATCCTGCCTGGCATGAGGCAGCCGTGGGCTGGCTGCTGGTACCATGTTTCACAGCCTCAGCTGAGAGTGGACACGTGGAACTGCTGGGGACTGCAAGGGATGTGTAGCAGCAGTGAGATTTTTGGTGCAGAAACCTTCCACAATGATAAGGATTGTCATTTCTGTGCAAGTTTCCTTTGAGCATTTCTTTAGCACTCCCCCAGGTTTTAAAAGGTTTTAAGGTTATTCATGTGACAAAGATCAAGCTGCTGGTACCCTATCTTTGCTGAATATAGCTGTGCAGTCCTGCAGATAAATACCTGACTCCTCCAGCCGCATAGGTTATCCCTCCATGTCTAATCTGTCACAAAAGATTTGTGTTTGAAAGCAAAAGAACCATTTTCTTATTTTATTTTTTATTACTGTAAATCTGTCAAAGGAAAGCAGCTGGAGCAGAGCTCTACACCCAGAGGGAAGAGAAGAAAAAATATTGTTGTGATGGGAAACTCAGCTAAATCGTTTAAATTAAGAATTACTGACACTGTGGCTGCTGCAGGTGCAAATAGAACACCTAACTGCTTGAAACAAGAGACTGGGAAAAGTCAGAGAAGTTGAGCAAAAAAGAAGTTGTGGATAACACTGCCTCTTCTCTGCCACTTGCTAAGCTAAGATTTTCCTCATCAAAATACCATGGGGTATTGTATGGTAATGAAACAGTTAATTTACTGTTGAACCATAGGGCTGGAGTTTGAAGAAGCTGTGGACAGAATATATCAAAGAAGGAAGTCAAGGCTCGAGTTTCACATTGTGTCATCCAATGCTTCTCTGTGTGGCCTCACAGCTACAAAACCTCCCTCAGCCTCACGCAACAGCAACATCTGTTTCAGCAGTGAGTAAGAACTACCTCGCTTGTCCAAGGACACAAAGAAGGCTCTGCGCTGGAGTATGTCCATGTCAGACTGCAGAGGTATTCTGAACCAGTGCATGAGCCAGACCTGATGTCTTTCCTGACATCAGATATCAAGGGGCATGTCCATCTACCTTTTAACTCACCAGATGAAATCAAATGATGATGTGAAGTACCACCGAGATTAATTCAGAGATGAGTTTGAAAGCAAAAGCACTGAACATCTCACAGCAAAGTTCACACTGGAGGCAGAGCAAAGCCAGGACCATGGTGTCTCTCCCCACGGGTGCAGGGAAGGCACTGTGGCTGCTGTCTGGGTGGGGAAGCCAAAGAGCTGGTGGCAGCAGGGTGCTGGGATGACTGAGCTGCTGAGGTAGGTACCTTCAGTTCACACCAGGACCTTCCTCAGCTGCCTTGAGGTACATATTTCCCAGTTGCTCCAACAGGTATCTCCTGGGGAACCCTTCTCAGGGCTGCTTCATGCAATGGCTGAAACACCTGGGTGCCTGCTGTGTCAGTGGTTCAGTATAGTTTTGCTTCTGAGTTATGGTGAGCTACAAGAAAGCAAAACAGTGAACCTGGTAAATGACATCAGCCAGATGTTTTCAGAAATTAGTCTCCAGCTCCAGACACTGAGAAAGAGGGAGGGCAAAGGGGTGTCCCCAAGCCACATCTGAACTACACAGGAGGGCGAGGTGGCTTTGGGATATGGGGGGGCCAACACACAGAGCCACTGTTCCTGCTGCCAGGAGAAGCAGCTGTGCCAGGGAAGCATGAGGGGTCTTGTTGCAGCAACAGGAGCTGTCCAACAGAAAGAGGAGACCTTAGCTTAGCTCCTCTCACCGCCCTAGGTAATGCAAATGCTGGAGTGACTTCCTTCTATTCCCCTAGCAATTTCTTTCTAGTAACAGATGTTACATCAATTCAGGACTTTTACTCCTGTTGAGAATTGCTTTACTGCGTAAGCAGACTCCTGGAAGACCATCAAACTGTTCCTAAAGAAAGACATGAAAGTCTGGACAAATTGGTGAAGATCGTGGTACAAAATGATGTTGCACTTAACTGCAGAAGGCTCTTTCCCTCCTGAGCAAAGACCAATGTACTGAGCTATAAGGAGACTCGACTGCAGCACTTTCCATCAAAGTTAAATTCACAATTTGAAGTTAGACATTCACCTTCCCCAAGTAATTAAATAAAGACATCAGCAAGGACTTCAGCAGAGACAGCACCCTACCTGGAAATACAAAAAGGTGGATGTAAAATTCTTGTGTGTGAAAAGACAATATTGATTGCAGGCTGGATGTGAGGGAGCACACAGACAGTATGACTGAACAAGTGTGTACATGCCTCACTATTTATGATAATTAAAGTTTGAAGGTCAAAGTCTGTCTTAGATGTAATTTGCTGCATTGATCTCAAAGCTCTTTCCATAAAGAGTATTTATATGTTATAGAAAACTTTCCCTCACTTGTGCACGTGCCACCTGGTTGATAGTGGGAGCTCTGTGCATTTGTCCTGAGTGAACATGACCCACCTTTGAACCCCCATTCCAAGCATGCCAGCTACATTGAACTAGGAAATGTGAGATTATTACAACCCCCCAAATGAGTGAGCACTAATTACTCAAATGCAATAAACTATTTTTTACGAACAGAACACAAGACATTAAACATTTCAATAATGACAGCTTCACATTTCTTTGAAGTCATTATTGCCCTGCACTATGAATACACTTAGATTTCAGTTTCCCCTCCAGTGGTCACAAAACCAAATCTGTCTTTTTTTTCCCCCTCCTATAAATATGTGTGCAGTACCTCCAAGGCACACATTTCATTTTTATTAGCTGGGCAGTGTGAGTCATGCTATTAATCGGTAGCAGTAGCAACACATCACCAGACTGTCCTTTGCTGCATAGCCTATATTTAGAAAGAGAATGAGACTGCTGCTGGGTTATATAATGATGCAGCTATTTATAGATCTCCATTATACCTAGAGAGCACTGTCCTGCCATCTGAACTGAGAGCAGCCAGGCTGACAGAGGTGTGATTATAGACTTGGCATGTTCCCTACCTTTCCCCCAGACACATTTGCAATTTTGTTTACATGACATTATTTCTGTTTACTTCACCTGTGTTGTGAAGTACATGTGAAATCCTGTGTTCAGCAAAAAAAAAACCCTAACATTTTAGAACCTGTTATTATTTGTGGAAAGGTGAAACAGTCACAATGACAAAAAAACCCCCTATATTTTCATTTACCTTCCTTTCTAGTTGCATGAACTTAGCCAAATGGAGCTGCCTTAAAAATACACCCATATTTCTAGTAGCACTGCACTAAAATTCTCAGATTCTGAGGTTTTTCCACTTTTTCTTTTCTTTTTCTTTTTTTTTTAATACTGATTTTTGGTGGCTACCAGTAGAAAAAGCAATGAAAAACAGATGACTTATTGTTGGGGCTGAACAAACATACGGATGGGGGAGGCAAGCATTTGTGTTGGAGGTAGAAATGTGGTTTCTGCTGTACCTAGCATGTCTCAAAACAAAATACTGGCTCAGTCCTCAACAGCAGTTGGTTCAGATGAAATACATTTTCAGACAAGTAGTTGCAAAGCAGATATTAACAGTTTAAGGTGAGCTACACAAAAGAGTTCAGGGCACAGTTTCCATGCTTGCACACCTGAGGCATTTCAGACCTTGGGTGTTCATTTGTAAATTGTCTAAAACTGTAACTTTATTGTAGAATAGTAAATAGACCAGATTCCTGCCCTGGCCTCTTGGTGCCCACAGTATCTCAAAGAGAAGGCTCAGCCCTGGCTGGGACTGTTGAAGCAATGCAGTCAGCTCACACTGAAGCACAGAGTCATCCCACAGTAATGTGCTGGCTGTGGGAAAGCAAAAGGTTTTGCAGCTGGTACAAAACTGGGAGGAGTGTCTGGTGCACCAGAGGGTCATGCTGAAATCCAGAGGGACCTCAACAGGTGGGAGAAATGGGCTGTCAGGAACCTCGTGAAGTTTAACCAGGGAAAGTGTCAAGTCTTGCCTCCGGGGAGGAACAACCAGTACACGTCAGGGACCATCTGGCTCTGAAGCATCTTTGCAGAGAAGGATGAGGGGGTCCTGGTGGACACCAGGTTTGTCAGGAGCCAGCAATTTGCCCTACCTGCAGAAAATGCCAACAGCACCATGGTCTGCAATAGGCAGGGTGTCACCTGCAGGTCCAGGAAAGTGACTCTGCCCTGGTGAGACACATCTGGACTGATGGAGGTTGAATTTGACCATCTCTGGAAGCGTCCTCACACCTCAGTCTGCCTGAAGGACTGGGAAGGCTGTTCCTCAACTGCAGAATCACTACCTTGATCTTTAAGGTCCCTTCCAACACAAGTCCTTCTGTGGTTTTATACCTGTCCAGTAGGACAGCGTTAGCATGGAGCAGTGAGTGCCAGGCACTGTTTGCTGGAGGAATCCATGTCATCAGAGTGGATCTTCTATGGATCCTCTATGCAGGGAACAGACAGGGTAAGGTATGTCACCAATGGATCTGTGGGACTTAAAGTGTCAAGAGCAGAGCTACCAAAGGCAGTCTGGTTTTCAGTTGCTGTCAAGTGCCTGCCTCCAAGAGGGATGCAACACATACTCCGGAGTTGTGCAGCTTCTCTATTAGTAAAGCAGGGAGACGCTTGTCCTGCTGTGTAATAACTCAGCAGTTAAAGCTCTCCATCAGGCTGTGGGAGATTTGGATTTGTCCCTTTCTCTGCTCCCAGGAATTTATAGCCTTGGGGCACAAGTAAGGGCTTCTCAGAGCCCAGTGGTTGAAGCCCAACAGCACATAAATACTCAGGAGAGACCTGTGACAAGCTGTTGCACTGGCTAAAAGTAATCAGCTCCTAGATGGAGAAGTTAAATGTGTTTTCTTCAGCTCCCTGATTTTCCATGCATTTGTTTCTCTCCCAGCCCATGGAGGTTCACGCATCAGAGTGGAACACAGGGAACCCCAGAGCAGTAAGTCCAGGTGTGTTTGTGCTATTGAGTGTAACTGTGCTTGGCAGGGTATGAAGTCCAGCTGCTGCTGTTTAGCTGCTGTGTGCAGGCTGGGTTATGTGGTGCCAGGAGTCCTGACGAGGCAGGCAGCGAATACACCAAGGT
Source organism: Chiroxiphia lanceolata (assembly GCF_009829145.1). Classification (NCBI taxonomy): domain Eukaryota; kingdom Metazoa; phylum Chordata; class Aves; order Passeriformes; family Pipridae; genus Chiroxiphia; species Chiroxiphia lanceolata. The sequence continues at coordinate 14,453,322 of NC_045638.1, read as the reverse complement.
CTGTGTCTGGCAGCAAGTGTGCTGATGTCTAATAAGATAAGAACATTTCTCTGTCTCCTTTTCTCTTTTTGGTCTCATCAGGGTGTTAAATGTGTCTCTTTTAACTCTATTCAGAGACCCAGTGTTCACAGAGCTGGCAAAAGTAGGATACTCTTAAAAGCACTGTAAAAGTTGCTTGAAATTAACTACTGACTGAACAGTTTTCAGGCAAATATGGACACAGGCACACTCAATGAAATCACATAAACATGAAGAAGTCAGGATTAAAAATAATTCCTTGTAGTATCAAAATAGTTTATCTATGTACCTATAGTACTAGTTACCTAGTACTATAGTATTGTGACCTAGTATCCATGCCTAGGAATTGTGTTTTCCTAGATTTGTAACAGCCCGTGTCACCACAGGCCACTGTTTAGAGCAAGAACAATAGTTCCAGCTTATATCATCATGTGCTATTTAAAATGCTTAAAATACTAACCATCAGATATCAGGCTCTTCATCGCAATTATAAGCAGCTTGTTTCTGCAAATTGAGATAGGTAATGATACAAAAACTAATGAAATGGCACACATTTTGTTCCTGGCCAGGGTTGCATTTCTCTCAGGCCCCAGGATTTATTAAATTCTCTCCTCCCTTTTTGCTTGTACCTGCAATGCATGCATAAGTACCACAAGAGAATTACAATAATAAGAGGGGCACCGTCAATCTGATGGCCATTAAAATATGGTCACTGACCAAATCCCTTAATAGACTGAGTTACTGCTGTTGGCTTTAAACACACTTTGGAGAGGATTAACTGCAAAGCATGTTAAACCAAGGGCATATCTCTCATCCTCAGCTGCCACAAATGGGATGTAAGTTTTGCATACAGAAGAAAGGAGAAGGATTTTGACAGCTGGAGATGCTTATCTTTCCTTACCACAGGGAAGGCTGGACAAGATGCTGCCTGCCACCTATCCAGGCTGACATTATCTACATATCAGCGAAGGTGCTGAATGTCAGTCTGTGATAACTGGGGAGCGCTTGCTTCCATATGCAGAGGAGCTTGCCACCGCACAACAGCAGCAGATAATGTTTTTTGAAGCGGGGCAGGGGAAGTAAGGCACAAAGCATGCATTCAGAATACACATCATCCTCACAAATTATTTTGATGACTGTTTATTAAAACATGCAACAATATTACAAATGCCTATGTTAGCTAGAAATCATCATCCATCATATTTTATTAATCCATTGATATTTAACTTACTCTAAGCCTCTTATTAATATATGGAATTTGATTTACTGTGGCAGGTATTGAATAGTAAAAATAATACCTTTTCTCGTGCAATGACAATAGGTCAAAATGCTGTGGAAGACAAGAACTGTTGGTGAAACGTAACAGCTTTTTAATGTCCTGGAAGCAATTCAGGCTGACCTGTTCTGACTGGAGGTGGCACAAGCCCTAGCTGTCAAGCCACTCTCGGTGGGTGCCATTTTGTCAACCCTTAATGCATCTTTGTGGTCCAGAATGCCTCTCCGTTTGGAGAAGCTTTTCCAGATCCTACAGAGAGGTTCTCAGAATACAATAATTTTAAAACTATAATACCCTGTCAGGACATTATTTTGGTGTAATATTACTCCATGAACCATGTTTGTATGTTGTGCTGTATCTTAACAGTGGTGTCCTCCTGTGGTCCAGGGCAGTGTCATGCTTCTTGGCTGGGGAATCCCTTCACCAGCAAATAATATGTCTTCTCTATCCTGGTAGTCTCTTGAAACAAGGATGCTTATGCAGAAAAGAGTTCTCAGTTTTATTTCCTCACTGTGTAACTGTGAATGTCAGACTCAAGAGATCAGGCTTCAGTGAGGCCACATAAGGAGTAATCTCCAAAACTTCTCTTTCTGCTGCAGCATAATGAAACTGGGGATAGTAATGACACAGGGTAAGGGCAGTTAAGTGGAAACTGAGCTTTCCAGCCCTGTGACTTAACTGTAAGTCAGTCACCTGGGGAGAAAAATAGCCAGACGTCATTTCCAGTCACAGGGACTGATGGTGCGTTTTTGCAACCACAACTAACTATCCCCCTCCTCTGCCAAACGAACAAACTCAAAAAAATCCACCCCAAGCCCCACAATCCAGGGTGAGAAGCCAGATCATTTTTCCCATGGGAGTCGTCACCACATACTGCACAGGCCTTTCTATCCCAGGGTTGTTCCATTCACGACTGACAGTGCACAGCAACCACTTTGAAGAGTAAAAGCCCTTTTACCAGCCTCACCAAACATTTAAGGAGACTGGACCTCATTCAGCTGTGTACCTCCCTTCTGCAGAGGACAATCACTGTTCCCATGTGAACGGAGGCATGTACGCTCCAGAGGTGAGTAGGAATTCGGGTGTGTTACTACATTTAAAGTGAAATTCATAGAATCATTTAGGTTGGAAAAGACCTCTAAGATCATTGAGTCCAACCATTAACCCAGCACTGCCAACATTTACACATTTTCTGAACACTTCCAAGGACAGTGATTCCACCACATTGCTGGGCAGCCTGTTCCCATGATTGACCACCCTTTCAGTGAAAAATTTTTCCTAATTTCAATACGACCATATTGTCAATTGACCCAGGAGATCTACTGACCAGGCCAAATGTTGGTATCTGTTGTAGGTGAATCCTCTTGACCCTGCTGACTGGACTGAGTAGGGTCAAGGTTCATGCACTCAAATGTAGCAAATAATTACTAGATTATTCTAGTGTTATGTTCTGTCTCCCTCCAGGAGGCTGAGGTCTTCCCTAAGCTCCACATCACATCAGTTAGCCCTGTGTGGGTGTCTTGGCTGTTCTTGAGTGTCTCAAGTGGCACCAGGACATGATGCTGGGGAGCTGAACCAGAACCTGACTTCCCACTATTTATAATCAGGGTCTGGGTATGTTGTTCACATCTTGACACTTCACATACCATGGTTAGCTTTAGGTATCACATCCTGCCAGCAAGACCTCACTGCTAGTGCTTCCCTCTGGCAAACTCTTGGAAACTTCCCTCTCAGACTAGGTTTTTGGCTCCTGGGGTCCTCAGCTTGCTGATGTGGCACCTAGACCCTAGAAGTTTCTGAACTCCAGGTTTTAGCTTTGGCTCCCAGAGTAATGGAGTTACAGCAGAAAAAGGGAAAAAACAAGCTTCTACTCTTCATGAGAGCAGGGCTTGAAATGTGGGGCAGGTAGAAATGAATGGGGCAGTGCACAAGGTGTGGCAGCGAAGTCTCATTGCTTTACTAAGCAGACCTCTTGGCAGACCAGCTTTTCTTTAATCACTGTTGAGTGTATTCTCACTGAAATGTCTACAGATGATCCTTCAAATGTATAAACAATTTTTTTTTGTTTAATAGACACATAGCTAGTAAAGTAGTGATTGCTCATTCTTGCTTAAATGCTGACAGGAGCTTGAATAATTGGGAATAGCTGGTATAAAGGGTTTGAGGTCAGGATCCTTGGAGATTTTAAAATAGTTCACCAAGCTTTAAACTAGTTTTAGTATGCTGTCTCCTCCTTCCCCTAATTAGTGGGCTTTTTATTTCAGGATCCTGCTGTGCATAAAAGTTGAGCCTTACCTAAAGAAAAATAAAACTGCCCTTTAGCAGATACACTGCTTTTCAAAGCAAATTGGTTTCACTATATTTGGAAGCCCATATGTGCTGAAAAAAATCATTTGACTGAAAAGAGTTACTCGAAGCCCATAAAATAAATGTACAGTAAATGGTCATGAGCTCAAACCAGGGAGCTGTTCAGTTGAACTGCAGGAGACATAACACAACTGTAGAACATTGTTTTCTCCTTTCCTTCACTTTTTGCTCATTACTATGTAAAGCAGCTGTTATCTAATGGTAGAAACAAGTTGCCCGGCTATATCCCTTCTGAGGTATTTACAAAACTGATACAATGCAAATTAAGCAAATTCTGAGGCTTCCCTCAGCTTTTCAGCTAACTAGTTTTAAAGAGTCCTGTTATGCTGCAGAGCTGATTCATAAGTAGCATGTCCTTTTGTGGCACCCGGTTTGGGACACTCCTTGGGTGCATACCTATGCCTCACATTTTTCTTGAATCTTAGGACACCCAGGAGAGTACAAGGACAACCCTGGGCTACTGAGCTTCAGAGAACTGCCAGAGAGCTGGACTGTGGTACCACTGATGAGCTCTTGGATGCCTCAATGTGAAAGCATTTCCCAGAGCTGTAGCTGTGTGGGTGTCTGTTCTTAACGTCTCAGGGATTAGAAGATGGGCAAAGGCTGAGTTACTCTGGGAACAGGAGAGCTCTCTGAGAGCTGCCTGAATTGTCATGCATTGCGCATCACAGCCTGGGGAGAAACTGCCCTCCCCTCCCAGATACAGAAGGAGATGGAGAGCCTTTTATTTGGAAGACAGAAAAATGAGGGAGTGTGACTTCTCAAGGGAGATTTCTGAATGATAAAATCTTTATAAGGCAGATCAGAGCTGCTCCTTTGCAGAGAGAAGGAGCTAGCTTGTGAGCCACACCATATGATGAGAAGGCAACATACCATCTTTCCCCCACATTTTGTCCTGCCTTCAGAAGCATTCTAGTGCTTCTGTACAGTGCTCATTGACTGAGAAAGTGAGACACAACACCTTCCTCCCTGGCTTTTGAGATAATTTATTGCTGATACCAGGGAAAACTCCCTGCCCTTGCAAGTCCCTATGCCTCTGAATTATTGCCTCAGGTGCTGAGACAAGCTCTCCTCCCTTGCAGTCCAAAGAGGACTTTCTTACCAGCAAGCTACAGCTGAAGCTGTTCGGATTTCCTTTCTCACTTTATCTGCAGCTGGTTAGGGACAAATATGGGTGAGCTGACAGCTCTGAGTAGCTCTTGGGAGAATGAAATCTGAACAAGCTGCAGGGGAGCAGTAATATTTCGTCTTTGCAGGACTGCAGTAGGCAGAGTAAATAAGAATACTGCCCTAGAGGTGTAAGTTAAACCTGGGGTAGCTGGGGAGATTTAGCTGTCACGACCATCTGCCTTGCCTCTCTCCTGGAAGCTGCCTCCAGCTGAATGATTCATGAACCACCTCAATTTACAGCTTGGCATAGTCACAGGAATTAAAATGAATGTGCACTGGCTTTGATACATTAAGCTGTAAGTGCAGCATTGCAGGGCCAGATACACATCCCATCCCAGTCAGGGAGTGCCTGATACAAGCAGGGGTACTTGCCTCTCCAAGAAGTGTAAGATGGGTCCCGAAAAGAAGAAACCTGTCAGCCTTCCTAGTGCCATCCATGCCAAATATGCACCAATAACTTTACCACCCACAAGCCATTTTTCCTGTGCCAAAGTGTAGGAGAAACCATGTTGTGACCAATTCTCAAGACAGGGTCCATAACCTGTCAAAAAAAAGTCTCAGTTCAGGTGGTGAAGTCGCCGTCCTTGGAGGTATTTAAGAAGAGATTGGATGTGGCACTTACTGCCATGGTCTAGTTGACAGGGTGTTGTTGGGTCATGGGTTGGACTCGATGATCTCAGAGGTCTTTTCCAACCTGTTTGATTCTGTGATTCTGTGGCCTTTCTCTAAGATTGAGTACGCTCGTATTAACCCTGCACTTGAGTGCAAAACAGAAGAGGAATAAAATTACTCATCTGTATCCATTCACTGCATTTGTTCATTTTTTAAGGATATTCTTCCACTTCTCCAAATATAATGTTTTCTCAAAAAGAAATGGGATTGTGGGAAATATTTTTAGATCATTTGATGCAAGTCTTGTTTCCTCAGTAAGACTTGAATATTTTTCTTTTTCTTTCTGAAATGTTTTAAGATACTGAGTTGCAAATGTATCCAAATATAATACCTCTAAAAGCTAGTTTTCACTAACTCAGCCTGTTTTGCATGTCTCTGGTTTCATACAAGACAGCGTCATGGCTTGTAATCATGATTACTGAGAGGAATGAACAACTATCCTCATAACTTCCCTGCTATCTGAGATGATCTTGGGATAAATTTTGGCTTTTCCTGACCTAAAGATCTGTACAGCAGAATCAGGGATGGCATGAATGAGCTAAATGTATCTATTCAAAATCTACACTGGGTTTGATCTGCCAGCTGTGCCTTGGGATACCTTCATTGCTAAATGAATTTAGTTTGTTCCTTTCTCGTGTATCTAGTCAGTGACCTCAAAACTTTAAAAGGCATTGTGGGGGGGGGGGGGGGCAGCCTGTGGGATATCCTGGGACTTGGAAATGGCAGCCTGTGGGGTTTCCTGGGATTTGGAGATAAACTAGACAGTCTCTAACTACAGTCAACTTAAGAGAGGACAAAAGAGGGCTTAAGAACTCTGAAAAAAACCAAAAGTAATAAAAGCTTTCTTTGACAAGTTATGAAGATAAAATCAAACAAATATTAAAAAAACAAAGAAAGTATTTTAAGTGCATTGCATTTATATCCAGGTGTTGTGAATGATTCAGGGACAGATTCACATCCCATTGCCCTGTTTTCCTTCCTCCTTCTCCTTCCCTCATTCCCACCTCTCCCTGCTCCCCAGACATGCATACTGTGCCCTCTGCAAGCCAAGTGTGAAATAGCTGCCTTCATTCATGTGTGACCTGCATCAGCCCTCCAGGAATGTGAAGGGGAGGGAGTTTTTCCTTCTGATTGTTGAATGCACAGGGTCATAGGCAAGAGCCATAAAGACAGCTATATTGTCTCATCTTGTGTGTGAGGCCCTCAAGTTCCCTCATACAAGTACTCAGAATTCCTCCATAAGGGTCTCCAAGTTGCATGGATCTACTGCGCTCTAGAGAGAGCTGCATAATTTTACAGTGATGGTAAATGCTTCAAGGCTGGGAGACCTGGAGCAGAAATTCCCCTGGGGATTACTGACAGCCAGCACCTTGCCCTTTGCAGCTCATATTCTACCGTAGCTTGTTCAGGATAAAGTAGAAAAGAACAAATCCACATCTCTCCAGGATAAAATAACAGTCTCTGTTTAGTGCCATGTGCATGTCTGAACCACCTAAAATGCGCCACCTATTTTATTCTTCTCTATGCTTCTGGCATACAATTGCTGTGATTGCTAGGGGAGAGTTATTTCTTGCTTAGGAGTGATTTTTCTGAAAAGAAAGTGGTGGTAGCTCTCCTGTTACCTAATGCTGCTCCCTGGAATGCGAGCTTTGCTCATATAAGCCAAATCTTGCAGTGACAGGGAGCTGAAGCAGTCCAACACCACATGTATGAAATTGAAAAATAAATGGAAATTGCCACTTTGCTTTTATCAGCTTGCAGACAGCTGGATCTTTTTTGCCTTGGATAGCAGAAGAACCCCACCTCTCTTCTCCCACAATAGATCTGGAGGCTAAGAATAGACACGGCAAGTTCCTCTGATAGGCTTTAGTTGTGTCTCTTGAGAAAGAATGGGCAATCACTGGCCCGTCAAGTTAAGAATCTGAGGAGAGAAAGAGCCCAGGAAGCACAGGATGAGCATATCGACTAACTGCCTTGTTCATCATTTGTTTAGGTGCCATCTGTTGCTGGAGAGGTTTTGCTTTTCTCTCCCGCGCTTGATTGCATCAGCTTGCTAGTTCCTTCCTCCTCTTCCTCGAAAAAGAAAAGAACAATTAAGTTTAAAGCCATGCTTATCAGGGAGGCAGGGTTGGATTAGTTTACAAAAATAAAATTTCACAGTGCCCTGGAGACAGACACGGCGAAAAAGGGAGCGCTTCAACAGTAGCGTTTGTGCAGTGCTCTGAGCATTTGGAGTGTGTTACTTCGACCTCAGTGATCAGCACAAGCCTCCTGCAACAGAGCTTGGAGACTACTGCCACCCCCATCTGGGGCTGCTGACAGAGATGTTACAGCTAGTTTAAATAAGAAGACTAGTAATGGTTCATTCAGCTGTGGACCACCTAGCTGACAGTAGTTCCACAACTGGATGAAAAATGTGGAAAAATTTTTATTGTTAAAATTAATAGCTGATGCTAATTTTCATAGGACTGATTATGAACTTATGGAGCACTTTCACACCTGTGCTGTCAAGAGCAGTGTGTAAAGACCAGCTTGTGGCTCTCATGAAATAGCAGAGGCTACTTCATCTTCTTTTTCACCTGCATAGTGGTAAAAACATTTTTGAATAATAAATGAAATTATAGCTTGAGTCCACAAGAGCAAGGTGAGAATGGTCAGTAGTCTGCTTTTCCATAGGAACGTTGCCTAGGAAACATCATCCTGTGGTAGCTGTATGTTAGTAAGGGCAGATTAACTTTGTGAGGAAGCATGACAAGAAAACGCCTCTAACAGGAAGGGGGTGCAGGGAGACAAAGCCCCATCCTCCAGCCTGTCCTTGCTCTCCTGGCAGTTAAGGCACACCACTTGCTAACAGCCGAGCTGCCAAAGGACCTTGGGATGTTCCTGGGACTTGCTAGCACGATAATTGCTAAATTTAGGTGAACCAAATTTCTCTTTGTCTTTGGTGCAGCTCTAGAGGTACATGACACACATGGACTATGAGATGGACCTACTTACACCATGGTGGGGACACAGTGACTGAGAATCTGAGGATGACACTGGCCCTGCTCCAAAAAACCTCAATACCTATAGAAGTAATCCTCAAAGAAACACTTTTCTGAGACAGACATCATTAAAGAATGAGAGGTGATAGTATCAGATAGCAATGAAGATCCTGTCAATACCAAGAAAGGAAGGCGACAGGAGTATAAAATCTTTAGGGGAAAAAGGGCAGCTCTCAGGAGGGAGGGAAGCAAACCCCACTCTTCCAAAGGTACAAGAGCTGTAATTAAAAGCATACAGAAAACAAAGCACAGCAGCTTGGAAACATGCTGAAGTTGAGGTGATATTATCAGTAAAGAAGGAGATAAGCCACCTTTTGTTCTTTTACAAAAGCTGTCAGAAAGCTACCAGGTGAATAAGGAAATAATTTTCAATATGAGAAAACTTTTAAAAAAATGAGTTTCTACAAAAGCCCAGGAAAAACTTGAACTAGTGAATGAAAGACTTCAATACAAGCTGAAAATAACTAGATGTTAAAGGTAGCTAAAATCTAGTGGCATACATAATGCCAGGTACAATATTGATTTCCTGGAAAGACAGGGTCAAGGACAGGTGACTTATAATTTCAGAATAAATATGTTTTTCCATCCAGCACTGCAATCACTGTAGCATCTCTGCATCTCCCATAAGTGCAAATACAATAATTCTATAAAGCCCATTTCTCTTTGCTTCTCCTTTTTTTTCTGTATGTTATAGTTGTACATACATGTAATAGAAAATGAAAGAATGAGGTGCTGTTTAGAAAAACAGGGTCAGAAGTGAAGTTTTGTTTGTTTGTTTGTTTGTTTGTTTTGTTGTTGTTGTTCAATCCTTTGCTGTAAATCCCAAAGACATCTTCTAGCACTATGTCTGTATTTTGCAGTCATGCCAAACAGTCTCTGCTGGTTGACACTTTCACTGGAATTTTGCTTTGTGTCTTGCCAAGGAAGACATTATCAAGCAGCTAAAGCCATACCAAAAGAAAGACTCCCAAAATCTCATAGAAATTTGAAAATAGAGACATAAGAGGCAACCTACTCTCTGCCTTTTCTCCTGGGAGGATTTTGTGTCTTTCATGATCAATTTGTCTAACCTACTCTTTACAGTCCTCCAGTGGTGGAACAGTTGGCTGTCCTTTCCATCCAGGAAACATTACCTTATGTTCACCCTGAATTTCTCTTGCTGCTGTTTAATCTCACTGCTGCTTTTCCTAGCCCTGTTAGGGATGGGGGGAGGGAAATTTTTTTTGTTTTGCTTCTATATCTTGATCATCTAGCCAAAAATAATTATCATCTATGTTTTCAGCCTTCTCTTTCTTGAAAAAAAATAAGCATCTCATGTACAGTATCCAGTGCTCAGTGAATTCTCCCAAGAGATCTCACAGGTTTACTGATGCATCCTGGATATCAGTCACAATAACTCCAGCCAAGTTCTTCCCAGAGATTATGCACCCAGTTACATGGGTTTGTTTATCTATTTTCTCCTGAGTCTGATCCTGTTTTTTCCCTGAAGGAGGGCAAAGATCTTTGATTGCAGCTAGTAGTCACTGGAAGTGTTCTAGTCCAAGGTGCAGTGTTGGGGTTATGTTCCTTGGGATCTCTGGGCTGGTATTAGAGACAAAATCTAGCCAGAGCTTTCTCTGCACTAAACAAGGTCCTCTTCCAAGGACACTGATTGCTTCTGTCAAACGGTATCATTCACCTTGAATACAAATGCAAGTGACAGTATGATCTCATGAACTTGTCCTATAATTGCTCCTATTAGTCCAAGATTCTTGACCTCCTGGATTTCAGAGGATGCTTGGATTTTTTTTAAAACTATTTTTGCCATCATTATAATTTCACACTGTGGTCCTGGTTATTTTAGGCAGTCAGAGATGATCTTCAGGCCGTGGACTCACTTAGCAATGAATGCAGTAGATGCTCTGAGAAGGTGAAGTCTCTAGAGGAGAATTTTTAAAGTGATTCTGTCTTCCTGCTTACACAACTTGCCCCTGAGCTCATCATGGGAAGTAGGGATCCAGCACCTGTTAAGGCTAAAATGAAGGCAGAACCTGCAATATGAATAGTTCTTGTTATCCATATTGGCAGATACGTCCCCTTGTGGGGAACTCCCTTTCACTCCAGACTCGGTCCTTGCAATAAAGACCTGACTGTATATGTAAATTTCTGGATTATCTGGAAGGTCCTGAAAACACCACAGGAACAAATGGACTCTACTACATACGTGGACAAATGTCATGGGCATCAGTGCAGAGTCCTTTGTGCTTGTGAAGGTCATTTAACTTCCAGCAATTACTATCTAAATGCAGTGACAGTGGGAATTCCCTTTCTAGGAAAGAATTTTAAAAATGATCCCTCAAAGAGCTCCATGCAGATTTTTTACTGGTATAAACCAGTACAGAGCACTCTAGCAACCATGTTATTGAGAGTGGTAATGAGGTTTCTTTTCTGTTTCATTCTGTAACTTTACACAAGGTGTCACAGCACCTGATAGAAGTACAACCTTTTATCAGGCCATGTCTCCTTTCCTATAATATCTCTGACAGGCTAAGGCTGTCTGCAGCGCTTTGACAAGCTCTTTTTGGCAGAATGTTCATCAGCTGGCTCTCCCAATTGTAGAAGTTTCTCCACGTATTGCCTTGCATCTAGTGATGTTTCTAGTCATACAAATTGACACACCCGGTTTAATCTGTCATTGCTGCTGAAGTGCTGTGCTGTCTTCATAGGTACTCCATTTGTTCACTTTTTACGTAAAACAAATGGATCATCCAAAATATCATTCATATATTCACTTTCCCAACACATGCAGGGTGTGCAGATTGGCTGAAAAATGTTCTTCTGACACGACCTTGCTATTTTTTCCCAAAGAAGAGTTACATATTACATGACTCATAGACACATGTCCAGTAACACCTCTGGAACAGGGAATAAGGAACTCTTCCCTTGTTGCAAACCAAAAAGACCTTTCATGGGCTGCAGACTAACACATACTTCAGTGATGTGAGAATGGACATGCTGGGTAAGAAAAAGATGCCATTCAGCTCTTTTTGAATATATCCAAAAAAAGATTGTAAGAAATGAGAAATATACTGTGAGGATTTTACATGATGTATTTTCTCAGCTTTCAGGAACCCCTGATTTAGGGAAAATAGAAAGAAATAGAGAAGGTTCAGATGACAGTAATAAGGGTTGAACTGGAGGAGGGCCCACAAACTGAAAGTAACATGGTGCAGGTCATTTGTAATGAAGACATAGGCTACATTCAGCCCTTGGGAAGATAGGTTTTCACACTTTTAATAGACAGTGAAATCATATCTGAATAAAACATGGGAAATGTTAGCAGCTGAAAGGCAAAACACTTTGACTATTAAAGTCTCCTTTGACTGGCTACCACAGACCCAACAGAGGGAGAGGAGCTGCAGATTACTGGTAGCAAAGTTTCTTGAGAGGGCTGAGCTTTGTTGGATTTGGTGCATAAGAACAGCTGTAATGAGCAGAATATCTGTCATCCTGTGCATATGAAGGAAAGGGGGAGAAAGAGAAAGGGGGAAAGTGTGGTTAGCAGTTGGCATGAATCAGCATGACTACTGGCTTTGATAGAGCTCTGGTGGAGCCCTCCCAAGTCACTCGTGTATAAGAAGAAGAGTTAATGACTGAGATTGTATAAAGACATAGAAGAATTTTACATAGATAATTGTACAGACTGATAGCTATAACTGTTATTTTCTGACAAAGAAGGAAGCCATGCATCTGTCAGTTTGTCCAGAGGGGTTACCATCAACTATATATGGAGTCTGACTTTAGGATGTGGAGGATATTGGCTTCAGTGGAGCTCTGCCAAGAGTATTAAATGGCAAACAAACAGAAGCAGCTATAAACTGAGACTGGAGATTTTGTTCAGAATATAGTGAATGATCCAAGCTGCTTTTCTGCAGTAGAAGTCCTGATGGGCTTACTTCTGAAATTCTCAGTACTTTGTGACCTGAGGGTGTTGAAACGTAACAACTGAAAGTGATGGGGCAGTTTATCATTTGAATTTGTCTGAATATGAGGAAAAGTTTCAAACCAGGGTAAAAATCATTGATTCACAGGAATGTGTGTTGAATTAACTGTTTTATTCTGCTTTTAATAGACAAAAGTGCCATTTATTGATTAGAAAGGAGCATATCATCCTATTACTCCTTGACATTCCATAACTCCAGGACTCAACCATTTCTGCATTAACAAGAACATATTGAAGAAATATTCCAAAACAAGACTTTTTGGATTATTTCCCAAAAGCTCCAAATACAATCATAATATTCTTCAAACTATCATAAACATTGATTTCCCCTTTAATTTTAAATGGGCACACTATGACAGTAAACCATTTTAACTTTACTTGTTCAATAGCAATATTTTTATAGAAAACTCTCTAATTACCTTGTGTGTTTTCCATTTGCTGCTTAATGGTGATAAATGACATATAATTCAGGACAAAATTAACATCATTGGAGAATTATGCTGAAGAAACCACTCTTTTAAATTTGAACTTAACTAGTTTCTCCTCAATATGTTGAAACATATTTCTGTCTGACACACTGGGTCACACCTCAGGTAAAGTCACAAGCATTGAGTTTCAGGAAGGAAAATGCTAACAGCTTTAATGTTCCCATAGTCAATTTGACAGAGGCAAATAACTGAATTTTTATGGGAAAAGGTTGGATTTGGAGCAAATGTTTGTTTCTGAGTGATAATAAAGGAAAGACTGATGTGATGATCATACTTGATAGTGTTTAGGGAAAATGATGATGCATCTGTCTCTTTGATGGATTCCTATTCTAGCCAAAGCTGGCAATACAGAATCCTGGGAATACTATTGCAATTTTTTTCCCCAAAAAATTCTTCAATTCTTCATTGTGAGACTGATATAACAAAATTACCCAGGCATGCATGGGAGTACATACATGTTTGTATGTGTGTATGAAAGAGCGATTTTGGATTTAAAAAAAGGCAAATTACTGATAGACTATAAATCCATTAAAATTAAATGTTAGACCCTTTGCCTGTAAGATGGCTTAAAATTACTCAACCAACTATCTTGAGGTGCACATTGAAGCCAGAATTTTTTGGGTCACATGGAGAGGACCACGTCCTACTGTGCTCTGATGTGTCAGACCAAAAAGCCAATGAATTCAGAAATCGTCACAGTCACTCTAGGTCATTCATATTGATTTAAAATCTGAAATATTTTAATATTTCCTTTCAGATTTAAGCTGGTTGTGGGTTATGGAAGATGGAGTTACTAGAATTTTTGAAATATTTTTAGACAAGCAAATCACTGTATGTTTTGATTAAAACTGTTCTCAGGGAAAGCACTAATATTGCTAATCACATTGCTACTTTTTGATTTCAGAATTAATAGTTGATGGAGATGAATGGGAAAAATCACACCTCAGGTCTTTTGCTCCAGGCTTTTCAAGATGTCTTTCATAACCACAAAAGTTATCACCTACTTCCATGATCCACAGCAGTAATAAGGTCTGTGTTCCTTTGCATTTGCAATCAAATGCTCTAATATTGAACAGGGTCTGAGAGCAGAGCAAGGCTTTGCATGTCTGCGACATTGGAGCCCTCCAAGCATTTGGGAGGGCACCTTTCTGGCTCCTCTGCTACCTGGTCAGTGGGTGGTGCATGCTGTAGCCTTTTCATCCATGGGGTCATTTAGAGCTTCTCTCTCTCTGAGCCAGCCCCTGATTTTCAGTAAATTGGTAAAACCACGATTTTTTTATATGATTGTCCTTATGTTAAATTTGGATACTGTCCCAAGTGCAAAATCTGTTAGAATCAAGTAAATAGATATTTAATGTACTTAAATGCACACAAGAAACTTCTCTCAGCAAGCAGGGTAGACAACAGACCATCTTTTCATGTAGCATCGGGACCCCATTTTCTTCCAACTGAGAGTTAGGGCTGTATCTCTTCCCTACCAAAGGCTTTGACAGTAGATGATAAACCCATCAGTGCTAGATAGAGGCAGTCCTGCCTTGGGGACAGTGGAGTGCAGGCCAGCTTTGTAACCTTCGATAACACCTTTCTGAGCCTGTGGTGCTTTTTCGAGTTTTGTTTGGGATTCAGGGTTGTAAAACTCCTTCTCCCCTGGCACCTGCTGCTTAGTGCCTGTGTCTTCTTATTTCAGCTTGCTACTAACCTTTCCTTCCCTCCCCCCCCTCTTTCTATAAAACCTATGGAACCGAATCAGCTAATTGGGAAAGAACTGACTACTGTGCTGACTCACACCCATTAACAGCTCTCTTAACAAACTTGTGAATGGAGGATGAGAATTACTGCTGATGGTCCACAAGGAGTAAAATAACTCTACTTGACATTCAGATTCACAGCTAAACAGAAGTGGCAGTGGGGACAAAACAAGATACTTCCATTTGCAGATTGACTCGATGCAAAGTACTCAAAAAAAGAATGCCATTTTAAAGGTACTTCTTAGGCACTAGCAGAATTTAAGCAAAAAATCTGCATGTGCCTCACTGCAAAATGCTCTCACAAGCTAAAAGGGCGCCACTGGATCAGTGTAAATATCCATTACTTGAGCTTTCTCCATCTATTCAGTCACTGTGAAAAGGAGGTGAAAATGACCCGGTGTCTTTCCCTGTACACGTGAAGTGAAATTTCCTCACTTTTAGACCCCTGTTCCCAAAGGAGAAATGAAGTAATGTGATATTCAGAGCAGCAACACTTAACATTTAAGCCTGGTTGAATTCACAGCTGCTGCACTAGGTATCTGGTCTTACACACACCAGGCAACAGGCCTAAGCAGCACTGTGCATGTTCACAGCAGCTGGCAGGCTGTGGGGAACAGTGTCTTTCCTGGTCAGCAGAAAAGACTGAAGAACAGAGTTTTCTATGTTTTTTTCCTCAGGGCTAGGTTTAGACTCACTTCAGGTCAACCAGAAAGTAGCTGTTAGTCTCTGGGAGGCTGAATATTTTTATCTTCTTGCTCATGGTTTTCTTTTTTAAAGACTGAGGTGGTGGAAGTCCTTTCTAGCAGTGGCTGGGGACCACCCTGAGCAGTGCTGAGATGCTCAGTGCTCAGCCCCACTGCTGGCTAAACATCCCTCCTGGACGGGAGGAGGGAAGGAAGCAAAGAGAGAAAAAATAACTCTACTGTCAGTAATTTAATGCCTGCCTGCCATTAATGTGTTCTCAGAGCAGTGAGGACTTCTCCTCTCACAGGGAGATTTTGGCAAGCACGCCTATTTTGTATTTATGGGTGCAATGTCAGGTTATGTCAGGGACCAGCTCAGTGTTTTTAGGACTTAATTAGATGTGTATTTGCTGTGTAATTTAGGATTAGGGGGGAATACCTTGAGTAGCAAAATGTCAAATATAGAAATTAAAAAGTTCCTGAAAAAGATATTATTTCTTAACTTTGTTATTGTTAAATATATTGACTATGTCTGTCTTCTATTTTTTATTAACTATTGTTCCAGGTGACTTAGTATAGCAGAAGAGTCCCATATTCACATGTTTTCAGATAGGTTTAGATGTCATATGGAAAGTTACATTATTCCTATTAACCTAAACGAAATGTAAAAATGAGAAACTCATCCTCACGTGAGATGCTGTTAATTAGATCAGATATAATCTAATGCCTAATGAGATCCTTTGGACTTTGAACATAGCTTCTGTTTTATTCAGAGCTTTAGACACTCACTTCATTGTACTAAATACAGATGATTACTGTGATGATATAGGACTAACAGTGTCCCTGCAACACCATCAGTTCCAGAAGATGGTCTGGATTGCACCACACCATTGTAATTTCCCCAGAAAAAAAAGAAACCCAAGTGTTGAAGAGTCTCATGAACAGATCTGTGACTGGTTGCAATCTGAATTTATGCTATTTATTAAACAGGGAATTTTGTAATGGGAAACCAAGTGACAGAAGTTTTCAGTATACCTCCTTTTCTTCTTTGGGATTTTATCTAACATTTTTAATCATGCTTGTGGGCTATATTAAGCAACAATTCATCACAGACCAGATCCAAAGACCATTTAGGTCAATGAAGGCAATCCCATGTAATTCAGATACCATTCACTGCAAAGGGCTTTGGATCAGCACCAACAACTATAAAGTCTATGCTGGAAAAGCTCATCCCCAGACTGTATAGCAACTCTGTATCAGTGGGACCAGCAAATTAATACTGGAAATTTCAGTTTCTTTTCTCCGCTTTGATTAAGACCATCATGTAATTTTTCCCATCTGCACTTTATTAGATATGTTAAGATGAGCAGCTGTGATCCCCAGGGTTGACTCTGGGGTATCATAATAACCACATTCAATGGTCTACTAAGTGGTAAAAGAAGTCAGTCCTTCTTTATTCCTTTCAGACTGCACCTGGAAAGCTGGCACAGCTATAGAAATTATTTTTTCCCCATTAAATAAGCGACATACATTCACAGAGACCATTAAAATGGTGCTATTGTGGATGTTTACAAGATGCAATATGATGCAGAGCTCCTTAAGGTCCTCCACAGGAATTTATGGGAAATAACCAAAAAAAAAAAAAGAAATATGAATGTTACCCATGTCTCCCTTCAGTGTGCATTCAGGTTCTTCACAATAAGAGCTAAATTTACAGAAAGGCTTCCCTATGATTTCTGCTTCTGCACACACAGCTTTTTCACTCTGAGTTTTATATAAAGGATGGATTCTAAATGCACAAATCCAGCTGTACTCCATTTTTATAAGGCATGTAAGAGTTTATGTCTACATAAATTATTAATACAAACCTTTGTGAAAAATCTTTACTGTCAACTGCACTGCACATACAAGTAAAAATCATATTTTGAATCCAAGAGTCCTTTAAAGAGTCAGCTTTTTAAAATGGTTTCTTTTCCATTAATTTAAAATTGGTTCTTTTTCATTAATTTTAAGAGCTGGATTTTAATATCCAGCAACTATGATCTGTAGAGCTAAATATCAAAAAAACTTTCATCCTGCCCTTCTTCTCCCCAGCTTTCTAGCAGATAGTGCATTAGGTTTGTCTTGAAAACATCCTTTCTTCATTTCATATCCTACTTACTGTAATCTATCAAATTCTCTAAGTAGCACCATTTCCCAAAGGCTGAGGTAGGATGTTTAGGGCCAGATCATCCTGTCATTTCTACACAGCCTTGCACAGAGGTTGGTGAGGCAGCAATGGGCAGCAGGGAAACCCCACCAGTCCAGAAGAGCACAGATATGTTTTCTACTTCAGTGATGAAGAATGATTCTTGGAAGCAACAAAAAGCTGATTTGAAAAAAAACAACAAACAACAAATTCTCAATATACCATCTTGTATAGAACATTTCAACAACAAACCCTTTCCCTTTACCCTGTTGAAGAAAACATTAATAATGTAAATTTCCATTTACATTAGGGAGAAATCAGCATTTAAATACTGCAATTAAATTATTTTGTATATCATGTTTGTCAACCAAAAATTTGAAATCAGCCTGGTTCATTCCTCAGGCTACTGGTTGAGAAAAAAAGCCCCCAAAAATCCTGTAAAAATTACCATTATTGATCTAGATTCTGCTTTTTATAACCTCTGTAAAAATAAGCTAATTAAAGAAATCATTTTTATTTTAAAGAAACCATTAGTATTGAAATATGTTAAATCACAAGAATGTAGTTTAATTTTATTTGCCTTTTAAATTTTGCATTTTTTTCCAGGCAGCATGGATATGCCAGAGATTTAACAGGAAAAGGGAAAAATGTTATTGTGAAAGATGTGATCCAGAACATTACTAACCCACGTACGATGGCCAATGCCTTAGTAATGTTTGGTTGAGGCAATAAGGAGACTTAATGGACAAAAAGTAGGAGTGTTATAGGATAGCTGGCTAATTTTCTCACAATCTTAATTTTTATTACCCTGACAATTATGTTGTAAGCAAAAAGTTTAAATAATCATGCTAATTACATTGATTAGTGATTGCTACAGCATCTCCCAGGAATGATCAGATCTGTCCTAGGGTGACTCACCACGTTTTCACAGCCAGCTCTGCTCATGAGAAGGTGTTTCACACCACTGAAATGTTACTGGTCAGAACAGAGCTCTGCTGCCCTACTATCAATGACATCCCCTATTCTACTGGGAGGCTTGTGTGTGCTACATCTGCACCTAAGGCCAACCCTAGAGATAAGTTTTGAAGGAATCAGGGATGGATTTAAACCTCAGTCAGGCTCACACTCGAGGTTACATTTGCTTCTTGATTCATCCTTGAGTCTACAAAAATTGGATTATATATACAAAGATGTGGATTATACGCATTAAGGCCAGGGAGTGCCAGGTGATTTGAAATGCACCATTACATCCTGGATGAAGACACAGGATGAGCTCAGCAGACTGTGGGTGATCTCTCCGCCTTCAGGCTGTCAATGGCCAACCTTTCCTTGTGGGGCATAGTAAAGCAATTGGTGACACCTTTTCTGAGCTCAGCTGTCAGCCACAACAGCATCTCATGGCACAATTTATGCACTATGTAGGGTAGATTTAAAAAAAAAAAATCATGATGGTACCTCTGGTACTAAATCTGAAGGCTACGAGGCATTTGAAGCCAGCCTAATGGCTGAGTCCACACCCATATCACATTTTCTTATTATGGTCTTTTTTGCATGAGTTATTCACTTGATTTGGGGGTGAATTAAGGTGATGCCTCTGAGCTGTGGGCCATATGAGGTAGTGTTTCACCACACACTCACACATGGTTTATGCAAACCTCATCAGGATTCCTGAAGGGAAAGTGACTTCCTCCATCAGCTACAAAGGATTTAGAGGCTGGCTTCTCTAAATGTATAAAGGCTAGGTTTACTCAGCTCTTCTTTTTGTCCTTTCATTAAATAGCAAAAAAACCAAAACAAAGCAATAAATATTTAAATCTGTTGAAATGTCCAACAGGTAAAAACAAAAAGGCTAGCCTAGGCTGAAAATAAGCCCTCTGCTTTTTCCTCATCATATTGCACACTAGTCCTTGTTGAACAGCTTTTTTTGATAACTCCACATCTTTTATTCTTCACCACCTTCTCTACTGTATTCCCCTTCATCTGCACATCATGCCTAATTTATCATTGGCTGCATATGCATTCATCCAGCAAGAAGTCAAGCCCTCATTCTGCTCCTTGGGACAGAAAGGTTTATCTTTCTTTGGATAGGAGGTTCATGCACACATTTTTTCTCCAAAGAATAAATAGACAACTGAACCTTTAAAAGAGTGGTGCATTTTAGAGAACAACTCATGACTAATTTGGGCTTTAAATAAATGAAAAAAAACTATGGTACACCTGAAATCGACTTTAAAGACGGTTAATATAACTTTGAGGGGCTTCTCCTTTCATTGTAGTGGATCTAAACAGAGTTCATTTATGAGCCTTGATAGAAGAAATTGTCACCTGCTATGTGGCTGTTCACCAGCTTGCCCAGTAAAGCCCAGAACAACCATTTAAATATCATTATAAGAGACCAGTTGGTTTCAGAGGAGAAAGGAACTGAGCTGAATAGCAAGCTGCAAAGACCAGATTATGGACAAGCAGTGGAGAGCTCAGAGGGGTAAATGATATTTTTCATGCCTCTGTGCATGTTGATTGATGAGCTACATGGTACAAAAGAGGTATTTTCCCTGTTTTAGTTTGTTCTTGGCAAGACAGTCTATGCAGGTCTTCATGTGCTTTTGCAGCATAAACTTTAAAAAAATTTAATTTTTTTTTGTTGTTGTTTATTGCAGAACTTCGGGGGTGGTTTTACCTAGTATTGCTAAGCACTATAAATTTGACTGCAAACCTAACATTTTGGACTGCTTCCTACTTCAGAGCTAAAGGAAAATGAAGTACTTAAGAAGTTTATATAAAAATACTAGGCTTAGAAATCTATGCCCTTAGAAGAACTTCTTCAGTACTGGTAGAGGTTGTTTATTTCCTTCTAGGTATATACAGCCATGGATTCCCCCTGGAGACCTGGTACCAACTGAAGATAGTTCCTTTCTTGAACAAAACCCAGCAGCAAAGAGAAAATACTGGTAGTTAGAGATTTCACCTAAGAAAATGAGCTTTTGTCTCTCAGTGTAACATACAGAATTCAGTCTTAACTCCAAGGGCAATTGGCAGTCACTACTGGATACTGCCCAAGCAGTAAACCCAGCTTTCTGAAACTCTTCAGACTGAACTGCAGATGTGCATGAAGGAGTCCATGATGTCCAGCTGGAGTCATTATAGAGTAACTCTGCTTGCACTCACAAATTTCAGAAAAAATATTAAAAAATTATGCATGTAAGCAAAATCTGTGTTAGAGCCTGAGTACATCCCACATAATACGGTGTTACTCCACAGCAATTCAGCAGTTCTGAATGTACTTATGCAGCATCAGAAGTCTCACAAAGTGCTCCTATTACCTAAAATTACATTTTCTGTAATCTATCATGAAAGGAGAGACTTCCTCCAAATTATCTTCACTTTTGATAAAACACTTTGCAGCTTTCAGAAAGGTGCAGAATAATAGAAAGTTCACAGTCAGTTCAAAATCAGAGACCATTAATAAATACCTTTCCTGAGACTGATTTCCCAGAACAGCTGAGAGAGTGACTACTACTCCTGGATTTTCACGCACAAGGAAACTTTCATGGAGAAAAGGATTGTCAAATAATTGAAGAAGGAATGGATATGGGCAGATTAAATTTTAACTATGCATGTACAAGTTTGAAGCCATATCACTATGGGTCCTGGATGTGGCTCATCCTGGACCTCCTGGGTCTCCACATCAAAGAATGTGGAGACCCAGAAGCCAAATTGACTTTTTTCTGAAGAGTGTAGTTTAATTTTTTTTTTCCAGCTAAGTGTCACTGACTAATTAAAATGTATTGGCACAGTTCTTGCAGGTTATTGTTCCATGAGGCTGTACTTCTTAGATGGGAATTTGTAAGCAGGTCATGACTAAAAGCAATACAAATGCATTCAGCTATTCAAATATTCAAAATATATCATGCTATATTTATTGGAAACAAAGTCTGACAAGATTATGTGTATACTAGGAACTGATAATGAAACATTGCATTGCATTGGCAATGGCAATGTCAGCAACAGAGAAATTACAAACCTTAAATATTTATATAGTAAAATGAAATGCAGCTATTAATGCTTCCAAGAAGCAGGCACTGCAGTGCTATAGATAGACATGAAGAATAGAGTTTTGGAATATCTCTAACAGGACAATTTATCATTTTTGTTGAATAGCTCCACATCTGTGGAAACCCTGTGTTAAAGAAATGAGAAAAAGAGTTGCAAAGGTCTGAACACGAAAAATGGATGTTCCTAAGGCTTAAACACACAATGGAAAATTAATGTCATAAGTAACCCATATTTCTGGATTGCTGATTTATTTATATTGATTTAAAAACAGTAAGTACACATATTTCTTTAAAATGCTTTGGAAGCCAGTGGTACTTATGGTCCATCAGAAGATCATATACTTATTTTGTTTTTGTTACTTTAATTCTTTGAAAAACTACCACTTCAATGGTTATTATTTTTTATTTGAGAAGACTAGGAATAAACAGAACAGCCCGTTATTAATGGTGCTTAATCTCAGTTGTTTTTTTATTGTTGTTGCTGGAAAAAATCCTGAAGTCCTGTGCAGAGCATGAAGAGGAACCCTGCAAGGATACGGGATCTGGGCCCATAATACCATTTCCTTCATCAGCCTTGTGGAGCAAAGCTTTCTGGTGCAGTCCCAACATCATCAACTACTATAAACACAAGGATTACAGGAGGGCTGGGATTCCTGTTTATTTATTCCCAAAATGGGATCAACTATGGTGATTTCTGCCCATTGACGAGAAAAACCTGCCTTATTGCAACACAAAAGTTAGTAATTTCAAGTCTTGGAAAGCTATGCATATTGATTTGGATTGTTTTCAGTCATCTTGTTTGAGCTGCTAGTGTAAAATTATAGCATTTTTTAGAGACAAGAAGGACTAAGGATATGCTGTGGAGCACTGTGCTTCCATTTCTGCTCTCTGCATTTATTTTTTGGTTGTTGTCATTTAGTGTAAACTCACGAACCAGCTGAAAGGTGAACTAGGAAAGGGTCTCCTCCCTTCTAAGTGAGGCTGTGAGTGATGGCCACAGTATACATCAGACCAATTACCAACTAGGGCTGCCTTCCTCTTCTCTTGTCCTGCACAGGCTGGTACCAGGAGAGCATCCAGATGAGACCTAACCCAGCAAAATGAAGCAGTGCTCAGTCTGAGGCCAGAATAGATCCCCAAACATCCTACCACACAACCAGGTGAACTGCAGCACCAACTCAGACAAGGATGGAATTGAGTACCACTGTGATACTCTCAGGTTCCATCATCTTAAATTGCTGGGGAAGCACAAGTTTGGTGGCCATACAGCTATGACAGAGCCTTTAGTGGTTGTTGCCTCCTTAGCTCAGCTTCAGCAGAAGCATCCATGTGGTAACCAGGATGAATATCCGAGTCTAATTATTTGGTATGAACAATGTATGCAAAATGCTATTTTTTTCCCATTACTGTATCTCTTTGATGGAGGATGTATCGTGAAAATTTTTTTTTGTCACTTATTTTCGTTATCATGCATTTGACAAAATGTATCTTTTATATTGTGTTTCATCGGGACAGACATCAGGCCCTTTCTGAAGGCTATGGAAGAATGAATCCAGCATGCTGCAAACAGGCAACACACCCACACTTGTGTTACATGGTCCTGAGGCTGTTCACTCACTGGGAACCCATGATGGCAGAAGGGGAGGACATGGTTTGATTTGTTGATTCTGAGACAAGCATGTTCTATGCTTAAAACCACAGTCGTGGTTTCTGCGCTCTGACCTACTAGAAAATGGATTGATACCCTGCTGTATGTCTCACACACCACCAAACAGCTGCAGGGACCTATGTGTATGCAGTGATTCTCAGGTCTTCAAAGTTTAACCAAGCCTACCAGGTTATTTAAAAGCAAAGGGACTTGCATTGAGCTTCACAACCTCTGAGCAGAATTTAGTCTGTCATTCAATCCCTGTCCTTTTTCAATTATACGCTTCCAGACTTGAAAAAACCTCAGATTTTTTTCCTTATACAGGCACAGAAATGCTATTGCTAAGCTTAGTGCCTGTGCCATTACATACAAAGAAACATGAGCTCAGGTTAGTAGAACTTTATAGTGCCTAAATTGCATATTTTGCTTCTTAACTTACAAATAATCTGGCATCTTGGTGGATGATGGCCATTTACAACTCCGAGGTGAAATATTTGTTCTGTATTTCTTCCTCAAAGTTGCTGTTCATCAAGTATCATAGTATTAAAAAAATCTTGAAATAGTATTAGAAATATACTTCTAGAAATTTTGGCTGATTCCAAATTTTAGGCTTAACCATCCCTTAGCTTTCACATTTGAACCCAGCTATCAGATATTTTTCAGCCTGAATGTGTCTTTACTGTTTGCTCTTCTACAATCCAAGCAATCCACTTGATCAAACTAAGCAGAGAAATCCAGGGAATTCAGATGAGTTTACAGTCAGAAAACACCACAGCATTCTAACCAAAAAGTTGCAGTAATGATTTCCTTTGCACAAAAGGGCATAAGTCTTGTCCTCTAACTTTAGTAAATGAGAAGGCCCAAGCAATAAGGAAAAATATACTTGCTTTATGCATATTCTTCATGTGTAAAAGACTCTCTGTGGGAAATACTGTGGTAGAACTAGTCATGAATACTTTAATGCCTTTTGGGAATTTGCAGTCAAATGTCTGTTCCATTTTAGGAAAAATCCTTCTTGGTTGAATGTGCCTCAGTAGGTTTGCCTGATCCTGGACTGGGGCTTCCTTTTTGCCTTTAAAGTGAAATATCAAATTACAATTTGCAAGTAAATTGGCAGTCTATAGTGATATCAATATATCATCTGATACATACAAGCATTTGCAGAGCTCAGGGAAACAGCTCTCTGTATTCTCAAATGTCTCAGTATTTCAAATACTAACAAGAGTGTCAGCAACAGCATTTTTAACCCTACTTCCCAATGGGCAGTGGCAGGAGGAAATGGAAGGATATTTCACATCTCATATTTCACATCACAGCAAAATCCAATACAAGCAATGGAGTATTCATGCATATTTCAAGACTTGCCATAACTCTGTAGAGGATTCAGTTTATTAAGTAATTGCAAGAAAAATTACAATATTTCATATCAGATATTGTTTTTCTCCAGAATTTTTCTATGTTTTATTGTTGTTGTTGTTGTGAGTTTTCATTTGGTTTATTTTGGGTGGGGACACACACACAAACACACCCTTGTTCAAAATGGGACAGAACATTTTCAAAGGAAAAAAAATTAGGATTAATATAATCTTAAGCTCTAGGCAATATTTAATCTAATAGCTATTTCAAAATATCACTGTGTATATGTACGTACAAAAGCAAATGATATATGCTTATACTTTGATGATTAAAATTAATAGATTAATAACATGTTCATCAATCAGAGAAACAATATAGTAATCAACAACATAGTAATCAATATAAAGGAATAAGGATAGTTTTATAGGTCATTTTATTATATAATGTCATAACTTTGACAGGCATAATGAATGTTAGTTAATTTTACTACCCAATGCCATGGATGAACACTCAAAAAAGAAAAAAGGCAAAGAACTGAAAATTTGAAATGAATTTTCATTACCTTCATGATAGTTTATAAATATATAAGATATACTATGTTATGACACATTTCTTACATTTCTCTTACTGTTATGGAGCTGAGTTCTCACTCCCTCTCTTTAGTTTTATAAGGATTAAGAGTATCCCCACTACCTGATGTTGGTAGCTTTATCGTGGCGTTACAATATTTGCAGCATCTGATATCTGTAATTTAATTTTGTACAGAGGGCAATAATTCCCTGTTCTGCTGAGCTTGTTTGGCAAAACATGATGCTTTAACCCAATTTTGATGCAATTAGAGGAGAGGAAGAAAACACAGATACAGCAATGCATATCTAAGGAGCTGAACAGACCTGCATGGCAATGACACTGAAGTACTTCCTTGCCATAATGTGTACTTGTGTTTTCATCTGGGAGTGACTTCATTCCATACAGACATTTTCTAAACCCTTGCTTACTAGGATGGTTGGTTTAAGCTTGCTTCCAGGATATGATTGTAACAACACTCCACAAACACAAAAATTCCTCTATCTAGATCTTAAGTGACTGTGGAACGTTTTAAAACGCCTTAGACACTTTGAGCTAAATTTGTAATGGCATTTATGGAGCTCTGTGATGGCTCCTAGTCAAACTATTTGACTGTGATCTTCTCAGGTTCACATTTCAGCTCTTATTGCTTCTCCTTCCAACACATACCTTTGCTTTCCCTAAGTAGCAGCTGACAGGGGTGGTTTTCCCAGCCCTTATTCCCACCGAAATTTAACAAAGCTGACAGTGAGCAGTAAACATTACATAACATCAGATTTCAAGTCCATTATGAGCACAAGATTTCTAGCTGAGCCTAAGAGGTTCTCAGGGACATTCCTTGTGCATCTCTTGGAGATTTCCCATTCTGTCCCCATTGGGCAGAGGTAGAGTCATTTGTGCCACAGTGAAACAAACCACACTCATGTACACTAGTTTTCTGTGGGTTTGGGTTTGTTTGGTTGGTTTGGGTTTTTTGTTGTTTTGGTTTTTGTTTGTTTCATTTGGGGTTTTGTTTGGTTTTGGTTGGTCGTTTGTTTTTTTTTTCCCATTTGACACACATAAGGAAAATATTCCCTTTATCCCCTTCTTTTTGGGACCTGGAGGAAGTCAAGCATTCTTTTTTGTACAACACCATCAGCAGTAGCAAGCCATGTGTCACAAGGAACCATGTTGGAATAGCATGGTATTTTTTAAGTGTGGATAGTATTAGAGGTACACGTTGCCTCAATTTTTTTTTAACAATGTGAGGTTTCAAAGCAAACTGATGAATTCTATGTGGCTTTCTAGTATTATCTCTTGAGCATTATCTCTTTACTTTCTTCTGTGCTGCCTAGCATAAAAGCATCTTTGGTGTTGAACAAATGTAAGCAAATTTTATTCTCAGTTGTTTTGCAAAGAACGGGGTAGAGATAGATTAGCAGCCCAGATCATGTTATGAATGATACATTTCAAATATCTTACCAGATCAATCACCTCTCTTGTATACTTTGGACATACAAGACAACACAAAGAGTCTCTCAACTTAACTTCTTGGCATATTTCCATTTGTTTTCTTAAAATCTGTACCTGAAACTCATTAAAATTCAATAAGGGTCACTTCTTTCTGCTAGATAATGTTATTCCTCTTCTTTCTGACACTAGTAGTCTGTGAAGAAAGCTTCAAATGCAAGATTCATCTAAAACCAAATATTAATCGAATCTTTCAGCATTAGCACCTTTATTTTGCTTCTGTTAAAGGGACTTAGGTAACTTTTGTTCTTTCTCCTTGAAACCTCACCATAACATTCACTAGTACTTCCTTATGATTCATATAATTCAGAAATTGGTTATGATATGTTGTACTGTGTCAGTTAAAATAACCTCTCCCTACTGAAGAAGTGGGAGTCCCACTGCAGAAAGAAATCTGCAGTTTTGCAAGCAAGCTCTTTTATGAGATAATATTTTAATTTATAGAGTTTATATGTTCATTACAGTTGTTGGTTAATGAATCGTCTGGAAACCAGACTACTTTTGCTTGAATCAATACCATTGTTGCAAATATCCACCTACTAATTCAGCCAGTAATTTTTAGTGGATGCAATGTTCATGACTGATTGCTTTGCATGCCAAGGCCAGTTATCTGTGTTAAATGCAGTGGTTTCCTTCTTATGAGCAAAAGATCGAAATGTTTTAAACAGAGCAGTAAA
The DNA here is from genome assembly GCF_009829145.1 of Chiroxiphia lanceolata. NCBI lineage: Eukaryota > Metazoa > Chordata > Aves > Passeriformes > Pipridae > Chiroxiphia > Chiroxiphia lanceolata. The sequence continues at coordinate 14,425,877 of NC_045638.1, read as the reverse complement.
GAATAATGAACTTTAGGCATCAGATTTGGATCAATACCTCCAGTTTGGTAAAGCAGACAACTGAGACATACTAGCTCCTGACAGCAGTACAGATGCTTATGATTAATCAATATTTTAAACTTCATTAGTCAGAGAGAGCTGGGTCCTATTCATAAGGATATGCACACATTAATTCTTTCAGAATTTACCATATATGATAGGTTTAAACCATAAAGTCATGGTAAAGGAACAAACTACTTTTTCACAGTATGTCTGTCTTGTTCAATGGATTAAAATAGACTGTGTTCACTTATTGACAGTTATTCAGCATTTTGTTTTCCCTTTATTGTTCAGTGTATATTCCAAACCATACTTATTGGATACAATACAGTCTCATTTCCAAGACAGACTTACTCAAGTCCTCACAGCACTTCTATGGCTTTGATACCTAGTTTTGAAGTCCTATAGATGTGTCCATAGGCCTTTAACTCTTTAGGGGAGATTTCCATCTATGCCGAGCCAAAATAAAAAGATATTCAAGTCATCCTGTAGAATTGACTTCTCTTTGTAATTATTTCCCAATCTGTTAATGTTTGTGCCATCGAAAGCAGTACCAGCAATGACTCATATTTTCTTCCATGTCATAGATGAGAATATTAAACTGCAGCAAGCTAAAAGCAGATCTTTGGGTGATTTGACTGTTGCCAGTCCTTTTGGGTGGTGACTTTTTTTTCAGTTAGTCTTGTAATTTGAGAGGTATCATTCAGTTAGTATAACTATCCATTTACAGAAGGTTACATTTTATTTCATATAATGCTATTATTTTAAGCAAACACTATTAGATCAAATGCTTTTAGAAATCTGCTGATATCTATCCTTTCTACCAATTAAGAGCCCCATCTGACAGAGAATTTTTTGAAAAGTATTGCCTTTGAAAACCAAATTATAAACTACAATTTTTATTGATATTCTGGTCAAAGTGATGACATAAGCAGGATTGAAAAAAACTCAAAAGAAAATTTAAAGTGTAAAAGGTGCAAAAATCAAGTTCAAAAGCTATTGAAGGGGTTTTTTTCTCCATCCCCGCACAAAAGTTATTTTCTAGAGCTGTTTTGCCAGAAAAGTGGAAATCAAAAAAGGCTAAAATCAAGGACTTATGATCAATTTTGAGACATTTTATGAAAAAAACCCAGAATATCCATGAAAAAATAAGCAATTTTGCCACAAAAGGTCTAACTAGAAATGGTAATTGATCTACTCAATTATGCATTAGCAGACCTGTTCAACAAAGTAATTTGCAAGTGTCCTCTGAGTATTATTGGCTGCTAAGGCTCATCTACTTTATCAAGAACTGCCTCAGATAAAGGAGAAAAGATTTTCAGTCTCCTAAGCTATTCTGAGATGCCACTTGCTTAGTTTTTTTTGACAGGAGTTTACACAGTACGCCTTGAGCGATATCTGTCTGAAACCCTCAGATTCAAGGTCAACATCGATTGAATCTCAACTCTGGGTTGCTTAAGATCCCCAAGGGTTTGGTGCCTGACCTCAGCCCTGAGAAGGAGTGGAAAGTCTTCACCATTTTACAGAAATGTTGTCTGTCTGCCTGCTCCTGAGACTTCAGCCCTTATCCGTACCTTCCTCTTTCCCAAGGTTTATGTACCTGCTATATCCTACTGGCACTTTCACTGCTTCAGTGGCATCACCAACTGCAACAGGAACACAGCAACAATGATGATATCCTTCTCAATCTGATTTGTAGTGACTAAATCCAATTCTATTTAATTTGAAGATTTTATCTGAGCTTTTACTTGCTATCCAGAGACTCAAGGAGCTGAAAATGGCTTACCATTAATTATGAATATCTGTGAGAAACAGAAATCCAATGACAAATTGTGCTGCCAAACCCTCTTGATGCCTAGTACACATTGGTCATGCTTATTTTGTTCTCACAGAGTGGTTTGTCTGTCATACTGCTATCAGCTTCTTTTATGATCACTTTTGAGCTTATATTATTTTTGATTAGCTCATGTTTTACATCATTAGTTCAACAAATAACCTGTAGCCCAGTGACAGATAATCTGTGTTGAGTGAGCATCATTCAACCAAATCCTGACAATTCCCCCAATTTAGTTTTTAATACTAATTTTAAACACTTTAAAGAATAAGTTAAACGAACACGAAAATTGTTCTCAGTTTCATATTTTGTACATCCATCATCTATTAGACACCCACTCTGAGCTCCATCACACTAATCAATCATTTTGTGCAAGTTATTATATTTGCATTACATGAAGAGATAAACACACTTTCATTTTTCAAGTGCTATTGTACCTGTTATTCTTTCTTGTATGCACAGCCAATGACCATAGCAATAAGTTAATACCAATTTCTGTTTAAAAAATGACCTTCGAATGCCATTAATTTATTGATTTTTAAGTTACCATACAGTTCAGTGTTGCACAAACAGATTTTAAATCACCTATGGACCTATGCTTCTCCTCTAAAATCCTCCAATTTTCTGGGAAAAATTGGATTTGGGGCAGGTAAGTCTTAACAGAAAGACATTGTTTGGGTATTGCTCAAAAGTGCTAATGCAAAGAACCATGACCATCAGCACAGATGGCCTATGAAGGAAAATCAGCTAATTATAACCCTGGAGAAATGGTTATCTTACTACAGAAGTTAAAAAAAATCCTAGGAGGTATGTAGAGACTTATAATTTTATGCTCTGTATTTTTTTATCAAAACTGAGAGGAAAGAACAAAACATCAAGGTAGGGGGAAATATTCAAAGGCTGCCTTCCACTAAGGTCCATGCCCTGACTATAAATTCATAGAACAATTTAGAATAGAAAACACCTATAAGATCATTGGGTACTACCATTAACCTAACAATGCCAAGTCCACCACTAAACCCTGTTCCCAAGTGCCACATCACCACATCCTCTAAATGGTGGATGGTGACTCTACCACTTTCCTGGGAAGCCTGATGGTTGACAACCCTTTAAGTGAAAACATTTTTCCTAATATTCAATGTGAGGCCATTTCCTCTCATTCTATCACTTGTAACTTGGAAGAAGAGACCAACACCGATCTCACTACAACCTCCTTTCATGTAGTTGTATAGAATGAGAAGTTCACCCCTGAGCCTCCTTTTCTCCCAGATCCTTCAGCTTGTGCTGCAGACCCTTCACCTGCTCTGTTGCCCTTCTCTGGACACACTCCAGCACCTCAAAGTCTGTCTTGTCATGAGGGGTCCAAAACTGAACACAGGATTCGAGGTGTGGCCTAACTGGTGCCAAGTACAGGGGAGCAATCACTGCCCTGGGGTCCTGCTGGCCACACTATTTCTCATACAGACCAGGATGTCATTGGCCTTCTCAGCCACCTGGGCACAAGCTGGCTCATGTTCATCCAGCTGTTGATCAGCACTCCCAGATCCTTTTCCTTTAGGTACCTTTCCATCCACCCTTCCCCAAGCCTAGGGCATCATCTGGGGTTGTTATGACCCAAGTGCAGGACATGGCACTTGACCTTGTTGAATCTTATACAGTTGGCCTCAGCCATCAATCCAGCCAGTTCAGATCCTTGTCTAATCTGTACATATCTGGAATAGTGTTGTTTTTCCCATTTGAATTGCTCTGTGGAGATGAACGGAGGGGCCAGAGTTGAAGAGAGAACGCCATGTTCAAGTTACACAGAGAGCATCAGTGTCTACACAGAATGTATATATATATATATATATGTATATATATATACCCCCCCAAACATAACATACAGAATATTAGATGCATGAATGTATGTTCCCACTCCCTGTGCTAGATGCTAACTAGGACTGTGACCACTTTGAAAGGGCAAGCAAAAATCAAAGGCGGAGACGGGTCAATAACTTCAACTTACTAGGGATGCTCATGCAGCAAGACACAGCAGAGAGGAGGCATGAGAACTACTAGTTCTCAGTCACTTACTGTCTTTCTTTAGTTCTCAGTTACTTACTTTCTCTCTTCTTACTGTCTTTCATATGAGATATGGTTATCTATTTTGACCGTGTGGACAGGTTTAGGGTGTGCTTGCAAATTAGCTAAGGGCACACTTAGCTAGCATGTGTTAGCAGGACTCCATGAACAAATCTAGTATTGAAACCTCATTCACTCAACTGTTCAATGAGCCCTCAGTTCATGTCAAGATACTGGTGGTAAAGATGCAACTGACAGTAAGAGATCACTACTTTTCCATACTTGCTATCATGGTAGGCCATTTCCAGCGCTGTGCCATAGTCCAGAGGATAAAATAATGGTTTGCAGGTCTAAGGCTGAGGTAGTGTAGCGTATAAATGCCCCGCAGATCTCAGACACCACTTTGAGACCACCATGCCCAATAGACATGCACCGGAGCAGAGGGTCGTGATGATCTCAGAGATCTTTTCCAACTTAAATGATTCTGTCCTCACAGCTGCATAGTTGCCACACTGTAATGAATAGTTTGGTGGAATAGTCTTATTTTAAACACTAGAGAGAAGTTTCTGTATACCAAACTGTAGGCCCCCTTCCACTGACCATAAACAATTCAAATGGATGGGTGGATGGCTGGATACAGAACAGGTGATTCAATTCAAAGTGTGGCATGACACTTATATATATTAAAATGGGATGAATGGGGACAGTGAAATACTCTGGTGCTATTGCTAGTCAGCTCGCACCTTTCTGAAAAGAAGAAAAATTCTCAGAAGCAAAATAAAACCTCACAAAATTGAAAAAAGATATTTTGAGTTCATGGCAGTCATTGTCTCCACACAATTTTATTTCATTTTCTTTCACATCTTCCTGATGCTGTTTGCTCATGCAAGTTAACACTGTAATTTCAGGAAAGTGGCATAATATGGAACTGAAGATTTTGCAAGTTTCATCTTAAGAACAGTATACTCACTGAACTTTGCCTAATTTGAAAGCTTGGCTTCTTAACAGCAGTTATTTCTCAATCTTTCCTGAAAATGTACGAATTGTGCATAATTAGTGGATTAATTTACATTTTGCTTGAATAATCTTTTTTCCTAAGTTCCTGTACAGTGAATTCACTGGCTTTTTAGTACTAAAAGACCAAATATCTGCCTTTCTTCCCAATTTCTTTTCATTGTTTTTAACAATCACTGACAGTGGAAGACAAACCATTAGAGACGTCAAATAGCCCTGTGAAACATGTTTAGTTTAAGATGTATTTCTCTTGCAAGAAGAAGGAGGACACAGAGAAAAACATCTTCTGAGAGACCTTTGAAGAAGGAAACAAACAATTCGGTTGTAAATCATCAAAGGCAAGTACATTTTTTTGAAAACGCCATGGGAGAAGTAATATGTACATGCAAAAATTTCTTGTTGAACCCCAAGCTCAACAGATTTCTCTGCTTCTGCTCAAAAAGATGACAAGGGCATGCCACAGATTCACACATCATTACAAAGTGGATGTGCTCAGGCAAAACACTTTTCTTTTTCAGAGTGGAGGAAATCTGTTGTGTGTGTCAGATATTGAATGCTCAAGGGATACCAGTCATGATATCCATTATTATCAGCCAATAAATCCTCTTGTTACTCCTCAGGGAATTTCAGCAAAAGGATGGATGGAGAACTATTTCTGACAGAGGGAATGCCTCAATGAAATGAATAAATGCTTGAATTACCAATCTCCTGGCCATTGCACCATATGGGAAAAATAGTTGTCTAATTTAGCCATATGTTACATAAATTAAGTCAATGATCACAGGTTAAATATCAAATTTTATATATATAGATAGATGTAATATTTAGCAACACCCAGACTAAGACAAACTGGTAAAAAATAAATAGTGATAATGTCCAAGTATATGAAACAAAATGACTACATTTATATTTAGGCATCTAATGATAGAATTTTTGCAGAAATGGCGTACTGTGTTCTGCTCCCACTGCCGGAATCTGGCTGGAGAGCAGAGCGGAGAGCAAATTCAACATATTATATCAACTAGAAATGTATTAGGTAATCTCTCAAACTGTTTTCTGCTTTAATTCCATACCTAAACATCCATGTCCACATTGAATATTTTCAAAGTTTCTACTGCATGTCAAGAAATTCAGCTTTTCCTTGAGAAATCAAGGGCAGTGATAGTTTCTGCTTCAAAAAAAAAGAGACAAGTGATGCTTGGCAAATGCTAGGAACAAGACCCTGTCCAAAGAAAAACGAAATGATAACCTAGCAAGTATGACTCTTTATTTTGCAGAAAACACTAAAGCAACTTTTTTATCAGGTCCCAATACAAGAGCTGCAAAATGCTGCACATCTGATCTTGCTTTAAGTCACATGTAGATTTAAAAATTACTTGATAATATTTTATATGTTACCAAGTAGCATGCAGCAAGGTAACTCAAATCCGTATCTTCAAACTGATTCTGATCTCACACTGACTTTGTATCAGTAGAGCATGGTTGGTATCAATTGTATTACTTTGCTGATTTATACTGATACCAATTCAATCAGGAAGACTCACGGTAAGTAGATTGTGAATGATTGGATATCATGTGTTCTCCCTCTTGCTTTTGGCTAGAGGTACTAAATCAATTTTCTAAAGTGCCATATATCTTTATAACTGTGGATTTTTGTCTCCATTAGCTCCAATTATTCTTGTTTCCCTGCCTGTCATTTTTCATGAATGCTTCACAAACATTATTGCAGTGGCAAGATATCATTGCCCTTTCTCGACTTCAAAATTAGCGTAAATGTTTGTGGCATTGTTAGATGGTAATACTGGGATGAAATCTTAATGTTAACATAGGCAGGGAGATATTGCACCAGGCAGGTAATCGCAGACTGAAGCTAGAGTTCAGAACATGTCCAGAACACCCAGGGAAGTGTTTTCTCATCCCTGGGCTCATCAAAACTGAAAACTGTTGGGAGGTTTACTGGATTCATGGACAAGAAATAAATTAATAAAAATACCAAGAGTTACTTGTTGTCTTCTTCATATTGCGACTGAAAAAAAGTGACAGAAAGTAGGCCAAGGTGAAGAATAAGAGTCTTTGGATAAAATTATTGAAGAGACATACTTGCTGGCCGTCACTCTCTCAGTCCTGTGCAGTCTTTACCGGTATTAGTTCATTGACTCATTGCTGCCTATTGATTTTGACTTTTCAAAATTTTTTTTAATTCATTATTCTATCTGACTGTTGTTCCTCATTTATAGCTAACTTTTGGTCTGCCCAGTGTGTCTTCCCTTGCCAAACAATTTTGTTTCACTTCTGTCTATGCTCACACCTTCCTATAATGTCAGTTGAATTTGTGAGAGAACTTTGTCACGAGGGAGGCTCATGACAAGAAGTGGATCTCTTTTGCCACGCAATTCATTTAATACCCTTTCTGATTTTGACACTTAGATAACATCCTCAGAGTGGTGGTGTTGGTTTTGTAGCTACTGAAGTCAGCACAAGAACAAATACCACTGTGGTGGGCAAGGACTGGAGTTGATCATATCACTGACCAGCTGCAGCTCTAGACCTGACTTGGAGAGGCAGAAAAGCAGTCCTGGCCAGCCTGACATTTTTTGGAGTTTGCAACAGCAGTAGCTGTTATTCTGTTAGAGACCTGCTAGAGTCCCGGTTTTTTTCTAGATACTTATCTGTTAGACTAGAGAAAAATCTCCACAGTTTCCAGCTCTTCTTGTAAAAAGTCCAAGGCACCAGGAGACCAGTCATTTTACCAAGCAAGGAGGCTTCTCACTAGACTTAGTGCTCCAGAAGATGGTTTGGAAAGCACAAAACAAAATCTGTAGACATTGACCCTTTTCCAGCTTGGTCCTCAAACACAGATAGCTGCAGACAAGCCAGAAGAGAGGGCTGTGCTGAAACCCATGTAGGCCTATCCTCAGTCTCAAGCAGAAGTGGTCTAGTCAGACACATGGCGCTGATACTGAGACCATGGCTTTGTGCTGAGCAGCAGAGCCAGGAGGGACTTGTTTGACCCCGGGGCAGTTGTTCAGTAGTGTTTAGCTGGTCTGGTTACTCCTGAAAGCTGCAGTGAGTGGTAACTCTCATGTGGGCCAGGAGCTGCTGCTAGACAGACACCCACACTCCCGGGTGTAAGACAGACATTCTGGTTTGTATGGAGAAAGCAGACTGGTGAGGCTAAACTGGCAGGAGAGCTAACTTTCTTCTGTTTGAAGACTCTAAAATTCATAAACTATGCAACAGAAATAAAACCAAATACTACATAGAAGTGCTTAAAAAATAGGGAGAAAAACCACTTTACACTTATGACATTGAAGCAGACAGGGATCTCATTCTCTAATAAGGTGTTCACATCTATGAGCTGACCTTGAACTCAGTGCACCCCCTCACAAAAACACCCATTGACTTCAGTTCCCCATCTGGACTGTAGCAATGAATAATCCCCCCTCTTTTCCTTGGTGCCATGTGCCAGCCAAAGGAGCATAAAGAGAATAAATACATGAACATTCAGGTGTACAAAAGAGAATAGAAATTTTATTATCACAGAAGCAGCCATAGCTTCACATGGCTCAAGCAGCAAAAGTCCTCTGATGAATCCCTGAGAGTCTGCTGCCAAATTCTTGTGTATGTTCAATAGTTGCAGCAGGATTTCTAGACTCATACCAAGTGAGATCACCTGGCACAGGTACCATTTCTGCCCATGCCTGTTTAATGATGATACCCAGGCCCTTCAGCCTGTTATGCTTAAATATTTGTGTCTCATCACTACAAAGAGGAACAAGCACAAACAAATGAAAGATTCATGCAGGAACCCTGAACAGCTGCAGGGTATCCTCCCTGCTATAAATGACATTTCTGGTGATTCCACTTGCAGTAGTTTTTATTTTTGATATAAAGGATATACCTGACACCCAGAATCTATTTTAACAGAGGGAGGAGCATTATCACTATGTTTCCCTCAGGGGCATCACTTTATCACCACACAGAAAACAACGTTTCTTGTGTCAGGTCTGAGGCCATTGTAAGAAATGCTTGGAGCAACAGAATTTGAGATATGAAAAAGGCTCCCCCAAGTGCAAGGAGCCTGCATGATGAATTGCAGAGATGGGGGGTGTTGGTTAAATCTACAATGTCTGGTAGACCTGCCTATGCCTGATCAGCCCCTCGGACCTACTGCTCAGTGGGCTCTGCACAACCCATTGCCTTAACATGTGGGATGAGTAGATCTCTGCTGTGGGACAGATATGCACCTGACTCATACAGACTTAGCCAAGACCTTTGTGGGCATAACAAATTATAAGCCAAAACTTTTTTTTTGGTGACATTGCCTCTGCAGATTTCCCATTCTAATGGAGATGGTGAGACTTGCTGCAGTTGGATAAAACCTCAGAAAATAGACCTCGGAGCTGCAGTTCCCTCAAGATCCATGTAACATAGCAGACTCTGGGAATATGTCCACTTTCTCCAGGTGAAAGGAGCTAGTTAATACAGCTCCTGGCATTTGTCAGAATTTATGAGGGTGGTGTTTTTCTTTGCAGCTGAACCAAAACTGTACCTGTAATTTACTTATCTGTCTCAGAATGGGTCTTGATGTGCAGGAAAGAAGAAAGGCCTGTAGGTACTTCAGATGGACAGCAATAAGGAAAGGATAATTCTAATAACTGTCTTCTGCTGGTAAACACATAACTCAGACCTGAAGATCATTTCCAGGTCTTTTGTAATTCAGAAAACCCCCATATTGGAGACTTTGAGCTCAGGTAAGTATCTTGCACTTACATATTTTTAGTATACAGATAAAGCACTTCAGCTGAAAAACAGGGCATTTGAGAAATCAGAAATGCAACAGAAATGCCAGAGGGTGTACTCTTTAATGTCTCTGCAATAGCAGGAAAAGAACTACTACCTAATTTCTATACTATTTGTTTTAATTCAAACACAAATAAAACCCATTGATTTGTTTCAGGTAGTCCACTTGTTCTTCCTTAAAGCAGCCACTTTAGTTAACAGATTTATAAAAAATCTAATCATTACAACTTTCTGAAACCTTGCAGCTTTTGATTTAGTAGTAGTCTTAGCTGTGCAATAGGAAGTATATTCTATCTGTAGTTAATGACCTTAGGTTCCTGTTGTGATAAAAAACTACAGAAAAAATTCAATGCCACCCATTCACCCCTAATATTTGCACAAATCGCCTTTGCCTAGAAAGGAAACGCTCTTTTATTTTGTTTTGTGCTTCTCTAACTTCTTCAGGAAATGAGGAGTACTGCCTTTTCTGGCAGCACCAATTAAATAAGCAGGTTTGTGGAAAATTACACAGCATCCTACATTTTTAATCCATTTGCACGAAACTATAGTCCTGTGGTGATCCCCAGCATGGGTCTGCTGTTTTGTAAGAGCAGAAAGTGGCAGAGCTGATCTGCTAGAGGCACTATATATGATAATTGCATACAGGTTAAGTGTTTTGCAAATTAGCAGTGCTTCATCATCCACTTTGTCTTTACTGCCTGTTCAGGTTGGCATACAGAGTGTGTTGAAGGTGACTTGTCTAATCTGCAGCAGCTGGAACATCCTGCCATCCCCACAAAATCATTTTCTCTCATTTTCAAATGAAGCTTATGGAGATGGCTATTCTGTCAGAAGTGACAAGCGGCACCACGGATTTTGTCAAGGAGCAACTTAATTTCTGCTGATGTGTTTCTTGTGTAATAAGACACCAAGGAAGTCATGTTTCCTGCCTGTCAGCAGTCAGTACGTAGCAATGAGTGGTCCTCTTTTTCACCCATGGAAAACAGAGCATGCAGGTGCAAGGACAAAATAGCAAGTTGTTATTCTGTCCCTCTCTGCCTCCTGTTTGGCTATGGATTCATGCAAGAATTTAAGTATTTTGAGTGCTACCTCTGCCCCGTATGGCAGGGGTAATTGTAAGTGGATCCTAAATTCATGATGGCATTTAGGCTTCATGTAGGTGCCACTGACACCCCACTTTCCTCAAGGCTCCTCACTTGCTTTACCTTCAGGTAGCTAAAACTCTTGGTGCCATCTGTACTCCCAGTAACAACCTCTATTTCTCTGTATTTCTGATGTTGGGGTGGGTAGACCATGGGAGGCCTGACCATACAGGGGGGTTCAAGCACCAAAATCAGGTTTAAAGCCCAAAAGCATTTCACGAGTGTTTCTCTGCATCTCCTGGGCCCAGACCCAGGCCTGGTGGCCAACCTCTGAATGACCTCAGCCTAGCAAGAGAGGAGGGCATGGGAAAAACATGTCAGCACTTTGTACAGACTGACCCATCCTTTGAGGTGGAGCTAAGGATGAGTTATCCTTCCAGTCAGCTGTGGATTGGGCCCAGAGAACTTGTGGATGCCTCATCCCTGGAATTGTTCAAGGTCAGGTTGGAAGGGGCTTGGAGCAACCTGGCCTAGTGGAAGATGTCCCTTACCATGGCAGGAGGCTTGGAACTAGATGGTCTTTACGGTTCCTTCCAACCCAAACCATTCTATGATCTCTGATCTCTGTGGAGAGCATCCAGCTATGAGGCCAATGTGTTCCTACAGAAGCAGCTAAATGTATCAGTGCAGCGCGACACATCCATCCCAACAAACACAATCACTTGGCATACTCAAGTTTCCCGTTGACCAGACTCCTTTTTGTAAATTTATCTTACTCTTAGTAGATCTCTGCATGACAATTTCCTGGGAAATTCATTCATTGCTTGCTGGATGAAGTGTTTCTTCTTTTTTTGTTTTTTTTTTTTTTTTTCCATTTCAAAATTAAAATAGCAAGTCTCTTTACACATGCTCAAAATTGAATACCAAAAGAATACAGAGTGTATAGGACTGAAAAATATTGGGCACATTCTAAGTATGCCATCACTAAACTGCAGGATAAAGGATCCTGATCAAGGAGGTGCTACTTGCTGATGTCAGGGGGATATCCATCCACCAGCTCTGTACCCTGGTTTCTGTAATTGAAACATGGTAACCTGAGCCAAAGGGAAGTTGCAGCATGAGCAAGCCTTAGGCTGGACAAGCAAAACCTAGTATATGGCACTGTTTACTTCTGCCCTACAAATCAGATATCATCTAGAGAGTGTCTTCTTTTCCAATAGGTGATTTACTAGTTCTTTGCTCTTCTTCTAATATCTGGATATAATTTTATACTTTTCCTAATTTACTTTTTTTCTTTTAGAGTGAAAAAATGAGAGGAAGTATTGTCCAAGAATACCTAAGAAAACATAGCATTAATTCCTAAAATAGAAATTAACAGCCAAGTGTTTGAGTTTTATTGATTACAGGCGAGGTATTTTAGAGTACTTTAATTTTGCTCCTATTTATCTGGATACTATAACTAGAATTTCAAAAGTCTTTGGCACTTCTACTTGAGGTCAAAATTTCAAAATCATGCAGTGTCAGGTTACAGGAAAGTGCAGATGATCCACTTCCCCATGGGTTACCAAGTGATCAAACAGCTGTCAGAACACTTGTTTCTTACAGCACTAGCTCTGTGATATTGAATAATTTGCATTTTTAGCTAATTGGTTGCTCCCCCTGGAAAGGAGTCATAGCAGAGATTTTGAAGGATGTTTCCCGTTGGTATGCTCTTTTTGCTAGTATTGCAACTTTCCAGCTCTGTTATACCTGTCTCCCTCCCCAGGTCTTTTGTCCTTGCAGAATTATGTGAAGATCAAGTAATAGTGAAGATACAGAGAGAAATTCAGGCTCTTATTCAAAGCAATTGATAAGTACAAACTTAAAGATGTGGACTCCATGGGCTCCTAATGCTCAATGGCTTCAGAAAAATTAATGGCTTTCCTCTTCTACTTTTCCATGGTCTGGTAAGAATGACGTGCCCACAGTGAGCTGGAAAAGGTAACACACAAACACAGGCACTATAGGTTTTTCTGTCAAACCTTTTCTTCTTCCTTCTGGGGAGCAACACTGACTTAGCAGAGGAAATTCTGTGCTAAAGAAGATCCCCTCCACCAGGCTGATTTTTGGCTATCCACAAGAAGGCATAGCCCACATGGTAGGCTGGTGATGACCAGTTGCACTTAAGTGAGTGCAGATTCATCTGATTTGGGTGCTATTAACAGGCACATATTTGCAAGCAGAGCCCTGACTGCTGGGGCTGCCAAAAAAGCAGTGCACAACCTGTACCCAGCTGACAGATCCCAAGTTAGCACTGATGGTTGCACTGCACTGTGTAACACACCTGCACAAATTCTTGCCCTGGGAGTGATCACTGATGAATAGACTTCAGACACAGCGATAGACTGACTCAAAGAACATTGCTGTCTCTGCTGGATTTGTTCTGTCATTGAAGGCAGAGCGATTGTATTTTTTTTCTCTGTGCTGTTAGTGCAGCACCTTTAATTAGAACAAAAAGAAATCATTTCGAGATACAAAATGAAAAGGGGGAAAAAAAAGGTAATCTCTATTCCAGTAATGGGATCTCAGTTCTCTCTATAAGATTTGAATCAAAGTCACTTTCTCTTAGAGGAACCCTGTATTCTTAGTTCCTTTTCCCTCCCATCCCCTTTCTTTTTCTGTAAAGGCAGATTTTTGAATCTGAGGCACATTATTTTAAAGTTTCCTCAGAAGACACAGGTTAATTCCACAATAGTTTCAGCTGATGTTTGGCAGCTCCCTTGTCTTTCCTCTTGCTGGCTTTGAGTCACCATTTCTTGCAGCTACTGTAACTGTTTACTGCTTTTAGTAGAGCAGGATCCCACTCCCTTTTTCATCCTTCCACTTGCATTGTCGTATATAGAAATCTGTGTGTAGACTGGAAACCTGAAATCTGTATGTCGATTGGCAGCAGTAACTATGACTTTCTTAAAATAGGGCTGTAATAACAAACTGAGCTTGTTGCAGGAGCTACACCTCCTCGTGATTCCACTGGATGCCCTTTGGGGTAACCAACGTAGCCTCTGCCCCAGTGTTGTGTTATGGTTACTTCCTCCAGCCCTATGGACTGACTTCACCAATCACTCAATAGTTCTCTTCTAGGTGAAAAAAAAAATTTGGCAATTGACTCTAAGGATTGTTGCCCTGTGCCCATAGGTGATGTTAAATAGAGTCTGGCAGGTCTTTGCCCTCTACATTATGTATGACGTTGTGTTGTGATGCCCACAGGTACTATAGGCCGCGAAAGACTGGATAAAGAAATGGATTTTGCAGAAATGGAGCTTATAAACTGGCAATATGTTGGACTACAACTATGTCATCCTTCCTCTGGGAGTGGCCAACTGCTTTACTCCCTAACTTACAGGGAACAGTCTTCTTTCTCTTCACCCTCCACCGGAGGGTCCTCATTGCTGCTGGGTGGCAGAGGGAAACTCCAGTCAGTCATGCTCCAATTGTGAAGGTCCTGGACAGGAATCCAATGTCACCATGTTGCGGTGAGGGGACAGGAAGAATCCTGGGGCTGCTGGAATGTCCAAAGACCTGAGGGAAGAATGTGGATGGGCTCTTCTTGGAGAGCTCTATTCACAGCAGTAGACACTGGCCATGCAATTGCAAGATCCAGGGACTACTGTATGACTTGCTTTGACTGTAAATAAACTATATTTGGGGGGTTGCTCATGATCCGGGAAGGAGGTCCATGTGAAGGGGACCCACGTAAAAAGGATTGCACATAGGATGTAGAAAGGGAATCATATAGTCATCATTTCAACTTGCCAACATCTATCTAACCTGGAAAAGGACCCTGTCTGTAAAACAGATGTGTTCAATATCAAATAACTAGATAGTAAAAGTGCCAGAGCTGCAACAAAAACTTAGTTGAGATACTCGAATAGACTTACAGAGGTGAGCAAAATCTTATTTATCTCACCAGCCTTCTCTGGGGCTTTATGTGAATCACTCGCTGAAAGACCATTTGGGCTGAGGAGGCCCAGTTTGGGTACAGAACAGCACTTTGAGGTGACTCTCCTGACTTCTGAAATCCACCTCCATCCTTCCACAGGTCTCGCTGTGCTGAGAATTATCTCTGTGCACTGGTAGGAAAATCCATACAGTGGCCCTTTAATCTGACATTTTCCTGGACCTTTAGAGTGTACTTCAGTGAGATAATGCAAGATGTGTGTTCTCTCTAGGTGTCTGAGGTAATAGAAAGAGATTATGTTAAGTGCTTAGTAAGAGGCATTTTCCATTTGCAACATTCAACTTTATTTAGCTGTAATGCATGAAAAAATTGACCCACATGGGTCTTAATCTAGCAATTTAATTGTACCTCTGAAGTGTCAATGTGATGAGCATCATGGATTTTGGCACTGTTGACATTTCTTTTAAGCAGATGACAGTTTGAAAGGATGGTAGAATGTCCTTTTATCGCTGCAATAGATAAATATGTTACTGAGTGATGGAAACAGCTTTACACACTAGCAAGTGACAGAAAAGAAAGTTATGGGAGAAAAGGCACAAAAGGCAAGACAAATTTAAATAAACAATGAAGCACAAAACATACAACTGTTTTTCAAACCTCTCTGATGAATTCATAATAATTGGTGAATAATTGGTGCAGTTGACCAACAATTGTCAGTGAGAAAATTACAAGACTCTTAAAGCTTCCACAGAAATGTCTTTAAAACAGTGGATCTTGGATGTGTACAGTGGCAAAGCTGAAGGGAGAGAAGGACCTTTGGCATAGCACAAGAGCGGCTCTGACAGCGCAGATGTTACAAATCATGTCCCCTCCCACACCAATTTTTTAATAAAGCGTTTTGTTTGTTGGCTTCAGTGTCTCAGGCAACCAAGTATAGTGCTTTTTGAGAGAGCAAAACCTAGGAATTTTCTAGAAAAAGACTTTTTTTCATGGTTAGAACAATATTTTCCGAAAGTGGGCTGTGGCAGAAGCAAACAGGAAAGAAAGAGTGAGGAAAACCTCTGGATGAGGATCACCAGGACTGTAGAAAACATGAAACCTGTGATTTTAAGGGGCTTGGGTTGCTGTGGGAAATTGCCAAAGGAACATTTTTCTGAAAATCTTTTAAGATTTTCAGCAACATATTGTGACATTGGCAATATGTTTTCTCATGCCCCCAAAACATCTGAATACCTAGCACCTAGTGAGAAATGCAGTTCAGACTGTAAAGCATGGAAGACACAGGCAGCTATTGAGTCACCTGAAATCAGGCAGCTGAATTTCCATATTTATCCGTCTAGACAAGCAAAATACTCTGTCAGCTCAGGAAGATCTTTGGACTGAGAATCCATTGTAACCTTTCATATCTCAGTTTCTGTAATTGCTGATTGTTTCCTCACTGTCTACTTTCAAGGTGTGAAAAATAGAGTTTGAATGCACATAATGCTAATTCAATCACATGCAAGCACCTGTCTAGCACATATGTATGTTAGCTTATCACTGGCTATCAACTAGCTGTCAGATGACTTGGCAGAGTGAGAAAATCCATTACCAATGGAGCAATAGGTTTCCAAAAAGCATTAAAATGGGACCCGAGAAACAATAAATGTGAAAAAACTGTTGTCTGCATCTGAGAGCTTTTGTGGTTTTTTATAGGAAATTTGATTGAGGAAGTGATAAATCTAAGGACACAATTATTGCAAATGTAAAATCATTTCCTCACCCATTTTACAAATATTTTATTCCCCCTACCCCCTACAAAAAAAAGGTGCTAATACTTCCTTTGGAGAGAGAAAGAGGAATGCAAACAGCATTAATCTATCAGATATGTAATGGGAGGGGATCTTTCTTCTCTCTTGCCACAAATAATGAATCATAGAAGTTTTATGGAACCTAATTATGTCACTAAGGAAACACTGAGATGATGATATGAATGTTTTCTTCAGTCTAACATGATTTTTGTGAAACCATTATTTTATTTAAAAAGTACTGCAGAACTCAACTCAGGTCTATTTTTAAAATTATAGATTAAACAGAAAATTTGTAATTAAATATTATTCTGGTTGCTTTGCCATATAAAGACAAAAGGCCAAATGTCAATTTGAAATGAAACTCATATGGAAGCTGAGCAAACAATAAAGGATGTATCACTAAGCAAATTATAGCAGTGTGAGATATCCTGATTATCTTTGATTTATTGTTGTTAAACCACTAGGCAAATGCAACTCTCAGTCATACCGTGTTTCACAAAAACACTTTTGGAGAACTTGAGGCAATAAAAGCATGGAAGTTTATCCTCAGTATGTATCCATGAAGACTTAATGGCTGTTTAATAGAGATATGAAGCAGTTGCAAAAAGGGCCTCAGCATTGTGATACTCAGATACTTGCAAAGCCTTAAACTTACTGTACTACAGACCAGGAGTGGGTGATGCTGTGCCAGACTATATAAGTTTGTGCTTCCTACCTGCTTAGTGCTCAGAGTTAAGAAGGTTCTCATGACATCTACAAGACCCAGCTTACCAAGCAAGGAGATACTTAAACCAGTCCAAAGAGAAAACTGAGAGGAGGGTACTGCTGGAAATTTTGAGACCAACTTTCAAACGTGGGCATTGTCTTCAGAACCATCTCAAGCTAACATGTGCAGACAGGCTCAGGACCACCACTGCACCACAGGTTGGAGATACTCCTGACTCTGCTCAGCTGGGACTGAAGGCAAGAAATTGTCTCTTTCACGCAGTTCCTAATCATGTAAGAACAGACTTGCTCTGTTTTCTTGATCCTCTGCAGCATAGCTTCCATCCTTAACTTTTTCACCTTAGGAGGAAGGAGTGGTCCTTTCTTTTCACCATCAGAGCATTTCTGTAGCAGTAGCAAATTAGATACCACAAGTGTAGGTTCCAATTCTTTTCAGGGCCAGGATAAATAAGATTATTTTATCACCTGCTTTCTAAGACAATGCACTTGCAGCAAACCTATCACACAAAAAAGTATATCCACTGCCTCTGCCTCCTCTCCTTCTTCTTCCTCTGAGTGAACGGAAGGCTACCAGTGCTGTTTAGGTGTTATCTGAGTATGCCAAGTAAGTAAGGCTCTTCAGGAGGCTGTGGTGGTGGCATCTGCCAAATAGGTAGGTGGGCTTTGTGTTCAGTGTATCTAAGGTGGTGATGTTTGTCAGTGCATGCAATAGTAAAATTACAGTTAAGTGAGCTTGCTATGGAAAATTAGGAGACTGCCATCTCTTAAATGCCTGAAAGAGTGAGTAGGGTTTTCTTGGAGTTAGGTGTGTTATTGGAGTAAGGTGTGTTGCCTCTAAGTCACACTTGATGTGACAATAGTTATTTTAGATCTCACCCTAAAAGTTTTGCTGTAGCAGGGAAAAGACCTGTACTGGAGAGAACCTGAAGCTGCTGAGGTCTAAATCTTATTCCAAACTGGAACAAAATCCCTTTGTAAGTTACTGGACCTTCTTTTTATGTTAGGAGTTAAAACATAGGCAAAAAACGTAGGGGCATACACCTTTGTGTGGAGTTTAGGAGCAATATTGGAAAAGACTTAAAGTTCATGTTGAAACAAAGTCTTGTGCAGTTACGGATTTTAATTTTCTTTGTCCTGTTCTCTTTTTAATTTTTTTTTTTTTTTTTTTTTTGTGGACTGTTAAAAACCTTAAAATGGAGGTACAAATCTCTGGACAGTATATTTAAGTCTATTCATGATATATGCAATTCTCTTTGTTTCCTTCCAGAGATATATAGTGCTCACTCTCCCAGGGCTCCATAGAACACCAGTTCCAATCCTTTCAAAGAACTCCCTGCAGCCTTCCTCCCCAATTTTTCCAGATTCTGTTAGCCAGAGGCACTTTTTTTTCCTGTATGCCTGTTGTTTTCATGACAGATATATTCAGATACATTTTTCATTTTCTCTTACACAGTGGTACAGTTTGAGACCCTAAGGGCTTCCAAGAAAAATGCAAAAATAGCATGAGAAGGAAGTTTCCAGACAGTTTTACTTCTATCTGGGTAGAAACAGCAAGGGTTTTAGCTCATTAGTCTACTTTTTCAAAGTCTTCATTTTTTTGGAAGTGTTTTTGAGACAGAATCTGGACTTTCAAATTAGTTTTTCATTCCTGTCTTTGAAAAAATCCTGTCCATCAGTGGATCCAAGTGTAAGTGATGGGGTGGGGGTGGGGGTGAAAAACAAGACTTTTGAAGCTTAGATGTAATTAATGCTTGTTCCACTGCCTGCTGGTAGAGCAGAGACCTGGACTTTTCTCATGGTCTCAGCACCTCCCCACTATTTGTGGGCATTGCTGTGACTGCCTCCATTCCTCCTCAGCTCCTCTCCAGCCTCCCTGCTCTTAGGGACAGGGTTCCCCTTTAACACCTCTCTAACAGATACTGCATTGTCCAGTTGAATCCCTACTTACTCTTTCATCTGGCATCTTTTCTACAAACCCTTAAAAAAAAATAACCTCAGTCTTTGTCTCCCTGGTCTCCTATCCTTATCTGTGTTGAACACCTTCCCGGGGCACCTTCCCAGATTACAGAGACCTTTCAGGTTTGAATTAATCCTTTCTACTGTCTGCGTTTGCACTTGTACACTTTCCTCACAGGGTACCTCGGGAAGCTTTTCGGCCTTGATGCAGTGCAGACGGATGCAACGTCTAAAGAGGAAGGAGATCTGTGTGGAAGTGCCATTAATTTAAATATGTTTTTAAGCATGGATCGGAGCATTTAATGATGGTAAATCATCAGTGACAGAAAGAGCAGGAACCATCAGTCAAACTGAAAAAGCTAAAGAAAGTATTTTGTCAAGTCATACATATCTGCCTTTCTCCTTAAACCCTTCCTTCCTACATAGAACAGATAGCCCGATCTCAAAAAGAAACCTCAAAAATAAAGTGAATTACTAGAGCTGTGAAGACAAATCCCCTTCTTTACAAATGTATATAGAGCTGAGGGTCAGAAAGGGCGAGGCAGGAGGAGCTGTGGGGGCAGCACAGGTAGCATGATAACAAATGAGGTGGTGCTTGCTGGGTGCCAAAATGATTCCCCTTGTCACAGTGTTTGCCAGAGATCGGGAGGCAGATGTGCCACAAACAGATCTTTTCTGGGGACAGAGAATGAAACAGAAATGAAAGCACTGGAGATACCTGAACATCAGACAAAAAAACGTGTGTCTGGGGGAGTCAAACAAATTCCTTCTGTGCTGAATTTCCTTCAACTTAAACTCTGACAGAGGTTGTGGTAATGGCATGACATCTATGTGTCTTGCCAACACAGAGATAACATGCAAGGGTTTGTGCTCTTAGTTAAACACAGGTTGCTTCTCATTCTTATAATACTACTGCAGTTAGTACTATTGCTACTAAAATATAAAACAGGTCCATCCCAGTCTGATGATCACCAGATGAATTTTAAACCAGATCAGTCTCCTGCATATAAAAGCTAATAAAACCACTCAATAATGGTGTGGGATAACTTCCCCTACTATCTGCTGTTGAGAAAAATGCAAATATGATCACTGCTTTGAATTCAAACCCAGAAAACTGCTAAAATGCCAAAAAGAAATGGGCCTTTGCATGATGACTGAAAGTTTTAGTCCTTCATCCAAGTAATGAGTCTGGCAGTATTAGTGTAATGTGCTTCATAACCTTTGAAAAATAAACATTTCTAGTTTAGATACAATCTAAATGAGCTTGGAAATTGAAATAATTCTTCTTTGGTTTCAAATTAGATGGATTGGCCATGTCTGAGCATTACTGCTGCTTAATTTAAGATGACATATTGGCCTGGCATATTCATTTTTAATGTGAGAAGCTGTGTTTATAAATAAGACCTTTCATCTCAGGGATAGCAGTTTCAATTTTATGGAAACTAGTAGAGATCTATTTAAATGGTGTCTTGCACACTGCTCAGGCTGGATACCCTGAGAACATGTAAATTTGTCTTAAAATTTGTCTTACTTATGATAAATGAACCCAGGAATAGTAATACTTCCAGTTTTTGCCTCCTGTAGCTCCTCATGCCATGAAGCATTCAAGATAAAGTATTTCTTGGATGCTTTGACAGCACTGAGGAAGGTGTGCATTTGATTGACATCTTTCAAAATACTTCTGGTCTGATATTTTCATCTCATATCCTCTAAAGGAGGTATGCATCATACAGACAACATCCAGGGAAATTTCTCCTCATCAGTTACAACAACAAAAGCTATCCTGAACAGTGCTACGGGAAATGTATCCTGGAGGTATTTCTAGCCTCATCTCTTCCAGTTTTCTGATAGTTTCTATAAAACTGCTGCTACTTTGGCCACCAGGAACTGAAGCAAAGGAGTAGGTAGGCTCCACGTGCCGTCCTTGACAGGTAAGCTCAAGGTAAGCATGTGATAGCTTGAGCCCAGTACAAACACAGCAACCAGGGCCACTTTCATTCCAAAAGTCATCCTACATTTTACACACTAACGTAGAAGTTGGAGCATTAACTGAGAAAACAAAGTACCTTGATCTCAAACCCTCCCCAGGCTAAGAGTATTTCCCAGAGAATGCTCTGCACCACCAAGATGTGCACCACAGGCTGTGGTGAGGACAGAGGCAATTTTTGTTTGATCAAATCGTAGTTGAATCTGATGGAAAGAGACAGTCCTAGGCCCATGTGCTCCTGAACAAGGCTACTTACTGCTAGGACATAGCTGTATGGGGTGTGCCTCAGGAGCAAAAAGCCTGGTTGTGCTACAGGCTGGAAGGCATGGAAGACTTTGCTCATGAAGCAAAAGTGAACCCATATTTTGAGAGACTCACAGACCCCAGTAACATACCAACAGTTACCACCACCATCAGAAGCAAACAAATCACTCGTTCCTGTGTTCCTCAAATACCACTCCTCTGCTTGAAACAGGTGCAGTCTTGGTTGACCAACAAATCAAAAGTACATTCAAAAACCACCATTGAAATGTATATTCCTTAGGAGAGTAGGGTAGAAAGTAATCTTAGGCAGGCAGAATCCAGTTATTCTTTTAATTCGATAAGCCCTTTCCTAGGAGTTGCTCAGCAGAGATAAGCAATGGTATCCAAATCACAGTTGCAACAAAGCCATCCCTGCACACTGAACATTTTCAGCATTTGCTGGTGAGAGTTCTGCTATTTTGGGAGCCCCCTTCTAAAAGGAAGTAGCCCAATTATTCAATATGCTGGAAATGCAACTGAGAGGGAGCACATGGGATGGAAGAGCTGGGCTGTAAAACAGAAGACAACTAATCAGAGGATATAATTTTATCACGTCTACTGGAGCCCATGGCCATTGGAGCATGCTGAAGGGCTGCTTTAGATCTGGAGTGAACACCTTGAAAATCTGAGAATCAGCAGGTAGCTCTGTGAGTGGGAGCTTTGAAGTACATTGTCTTCTAAGGCTGGGGAAAGCCTGTTGCAAAGAGACTGTGTCCAGGGTTATTCTTGCTTTAGTGAGGGGGGAAGTCCCATTTTTCTTCTGTGCTTATATTAGGCCCTTGCAAATAAAACATTGAAACTGCAGCTCCACTGGAAAGTAGCTGCAAAGTTGCTCTGGATTTTAGACAGCTGCTTTCAGCAGTCTCCCTAAGAAGACCAGACAAAGCTCAGCTAAAGCCAAACTGCCATGAAACACAGTGAAACATCCAATAAAGACTTCTCTTTCTGTAATGTGCAGGCAATAGCAATGAGATACTAGTCCAAGGGACTCTATATCAAGTTAGGGCTGTGCTGGGAAACAAAATTGCTGCTGTCAGTTATTTGCGGTTAAAGCACAAATACAGCAGGGGGAAATACCAAATCCTTTTATAGTGCCCTAATGACCATGAGTCAAGAGCATTATTCATGTTTGGGGAAAAACCACAGTGTGCATCTAGCCAGGTAAAGCACCATTGCTGCCACCAGTCACCAGTGTTTTCACGTGCTGATCTGCCTGCCTCTGGGGGGGCCTGAAAGCAAAGCTCAGGGGATAAGGGTCTTCACAGCTGTAAGCAGCATTGAGCTGCTCTGTTAAGCTCTGTACTGGGCTGGTGCCTCTGCACGTTGGCTGTACCTGTATCCAGCCACCCTCCTCTCCTGCCTCTTTCCTTGGTGGCACCACTGTGCCCCTGCCCAGACAGGTAGAGTGTGAAGGGAAGGAAGCCTATGGGTGAGCTCACCTTTGAGTCTTGATTGATAGATGATGGGGTCCTTGGCAGGTACTCTTATAGAAATATTTGTACACACAGAACTGAAAATGGCATGGAAATCTCTAACAATGTGTCTAAGACCAATACTTTCAGAGTCCTGTGCATTGTAAGATCATACTATTGACAAGAAAGTCTTGTAAGCCTTTAAAAGGAGTTAAACAAGCTTTTTCACCATCGAGATACAGAAATTTGCCCTTCTTTCAATGACTGATTTATTACAGCCTCATCTATTTTGTTGCCAGTAGCTGCAAGTGATCCAGCAAAAACCAGAAGATGGATGTAAAAAACTAGACCAAATAATTTTATATTATTTTTAATTTCCACAAACAGGAACTGAATTAATTAGACTGTTAGATTCTGCTTGTAGCACCTAAACAATCTCATAATCTGGCAACTGGAGAGCTACTAAAATGTACTTCATTCACTAAACTTGTATATGATTTCATTTTCCCATACATTCAAAAACTATATAATTATCAGGATTTCTTCTCAAAAAATGTTTGAAAGACTGCTGATACATTTAGAAGTGTCTATTCTTCTATTCTTCAATGGGTGGTTTTTTTCCTTTCTATTATGGATTAGAATTCTTTTTGACCTTCTAAATTTTAAATTTTTATGTCTATAGATCATATTAATTTGAATATAATAATTTAGAACTCCTTTGACGTCTGCTGTCATTTTATTTATGAGCTGCATTCACAGTGTACAGAAAGCAAGTCTGTGGCAATTTTCTTTTAATTTTTTTCAGTATACTAAAATGCAGAATTATTGGAATTTACCAGACTTGGACTGGGGATAAGAATCCCTTCAGGCTTGAATTTCAGATTGCTTTCCTAATAATGTTATATCCACAATGCAAGTTTAATTATTATACTCAATGAGATATTCAGAAGATTTTCAGTTTTATGGAGCTGCTAAAACTGTAGTTACAGTTAATTAATACTACAATAATTAACCAGTCTTTATGTCTGGGTCAGATTTCTCTTGCATAAATGTAGTCCTGTAAAATCCATACCTGAACTCTGTGTAGTTACTTGGGTTGTCTGCATAGCTGCTAGGAGAGAAGGTGAATGATCTGTCCACAGGAAGACTCTGAAGCTAGTTTCTGCCTTATGGATGTCCCTCTCCCTGGCTAGGCAGTGAGCAGAGCTCCCTGGTTTAGCCCAGGTGCCTCACTTTTAGGTAGCTGAAGTTAGGTAAAAAGGAGTTACACCTCCATTTCTTGGGATTAATGCAGCTCTTTTTTTTTTTTTTTTTTTTTTTTTTTTAGGAAACAGAGTATTCTCTTTATTTTTGTCATTTCTAGTCATGTTAAACCTTATGAGAATTACCTTATGAGAATTATACTCAAGTAAACCACCAGAAGAGAGCATCAATCCCATGACACAAATTTAATTAACAAGATTTTGAAGTAAATAATACAATTCTGATTTATACATCTTAGATTTTCTTGCCTGGTGCCTGTCTTCCTTGTGAAAGACTGCTTCAAGATATTGCTTTTTCAGTTCATATACCCATAAGTATAGGAATATAGATACTAGTAGGGTTACCATTCCTGTGAATAATATGTTCCATTTAAACTTTTCATGGAGAAAGGATATCCTAAACTGCTGCTAAATCTTTTTTCAAGGTTCATGTCATGCAGTTAGAGAAGTGTATTTGGAGAGATTTATGAATGAAATGCATTCTCAATACGTGTGGCATATAACTGGATTGGATTCTTAGTTTATTTATTTTTATTAGAAGTCATATCTCAGTAATGTTAAAATCCAAATTTTTGATCCTCAAACAGTGATATGTTAAAAGTACCTAACACTTCTTGAAACTGGGTCCCTTGAGACTACAGTATAGTGATACACCAAAGAAAGAGTCAAGACTGAAAAACTTGTCCAAGTTTTGTTGTGGTTATATCAGGTTATATACAAAAAGTTAATTTAATCATAGTGCTTTCGTAAGTATTTCAAATGGTTATTTTGAATATATGTTTCAGAGAGGTATTTTGAATGTAGGATCCCATGAGGCCTGTAGCAGTAAGACCATTAAGTATCTGTGTATAATATGTGAAAAGATCAAAGGGTAAGATGAAAAGAATATGGCTGTGTTTGATGCTCATGCAGTCTGCCAAATATTGCAAATTGAAACTGAGGATTGATCTGAAATGTAATGTTTGAAGAGTATCAAGGATTACAGAGCCCTCACCTCACCACTGTGAGTGGTGGTAAGGGCACCTGGACTGCAGATAGTTTTTTCATCTGTCCTCCCAAAGGTCAAATGGAAGGGGTTTGAAAGACACAGTCAAATCTGGCAAAACAGCAAATGGTTACAGGACTGATGCCACAGCTGGGAGTTTGGCTACTTGGATAATGGGACTTGCTTTGAGAAACCTGGTCTACAGAGGGCTGATGGGGCCCATCTGGCAGAGAAGGGAAAGAGTATCTTCAGTTACAGGTTTGCTGAGCTGGAGAATAGGCTTTAAACTACAGTTTAAAGGTGAGACAAAATCTTGGTTCATCCCATTTCTACTAGTTCGATACCAGGGCCAGCAAGAAATGACGAGAGCCTGGACAGGGTTTACAGAACTGCAGGAGCACCTGAAGAGCAGCAGCAAGGAATTCCAGCCACTCCAGCCCTTAAGTCAACTTCACTGAGAATCATAGAAGCATAAAATCATTAAGGTTGGAAAAGACCTCCAAGTTCACTGGGTCCAGCCTTTGATTAAACACCACCATGTTAATAAAACCATAGCACTAAGTGCTATGACTAAGTTTCTTGAACACTTTCATGGATGGTGATTGCACTACTTTCCTGGGCAGCCCATTCCGATTATTAACCACCCTTTCATGGAAGAAGTTCTTCCTGATGTCCAATCTGAATTTCCCCTTCTGCAGCTTGAGGCGATTTCCTCTTGTCTTGTCACTAGTAGCCTGAGAGAAGAGGCTGACCCCCACCTGGCCACAACCTCCTCTGAGGTGGTTGTAGAGAGTGATAAGGTCTCCCCTGAGACTCCTTTTTTTCCAGGCTAAACAACCCCAGCTCCCTCAGTTGCTCCTCATATGACTTGCTCTCTAGACCCTTCACCAGCTTCATTGCCCCCTTTAAGGGCCCATCTTAAATGTCTCTGGAAATGTGAAAAGCATGGGGAATAAACAAGAATTACAGTTGTGT
Source organism: Chiroxiphia lanceolata (assembly GCF_009829145.1). Taxonomy (NCBI): domain Eukaryota; kingdom Metazoa; phylum Chordata; class Aves; order Passeriformes; family Pipridae; genus Chiroxiphia; species Chiroxiphia lanceolata. The sequence goes on along the minus strand of NC_045638.1, from coordinate 14,399,711 downwards.
GCACACCTGCAAGACTGTGATCTTATCAGCATCACAGAGATGTGGTGGGATGGCTCCTGCGGCAGGAGTGCTGGAATGCAAGGATACAGGCATTTTAGGAAGGACAAGCAGGGAGACCGGGGTAATAAAAAATGTTAGGGAATATTTTTTACTTCAAATAAGCACCTACTTTTCCAGCTGCAGATGTATCATTCAGTTCCTAAATTCTGTTCTGTAAAAGAATCATTGTACCTTATCTTTAAACACAGCTCTATTCAGAGGATATAGCCTGGAAAAAATATGCCTTATTCGTGAAATTGTTGCTATAGTCTAATCAATTAAGATCTTAATGTCTAGGCTTTTTAGTTAGTTTTGACAGAGAAAAAGCATTTAGAATTCAGATTGTGTTTTTAGTAACTGTAGCATCGACTGTGAAATGAAAATCAGGTTTTTTGCCTTTTTTTTTTAATAATTCAAGGGTTCTTTTTTTATGAATGAAAGAAATTGCAGTCCTAAAAAAGTCAAAGCATGTAATCAGAACTTGTAAAATATTCCATTCTGTTTTATGACATCTCAACTCCAATCAAATAAATGGAGCCAGAGAGAACTGGAGACTTGATTGACTATTTAAAGGAAAAGCTGTCAGTTTGATTACAGGCAAGTGAACAGACACATTACTAAATGTAAACTGCATTTAATTTTATTATGCAAGCAGCTTTAATAACAAGCCACAAATAAGTTATGCAAACTGAAATACTAGGTGCAATTGCATACAGATTTTTGATACTGAGTGGGGGCTGCAGGTCATAGCTGTTTTCAATTTAAGTTTTCTAAATTTATTAGGAAGCAAAAGGTAATTAAAAATGAGTGAGCATCAGAGGAAAAAACCCCCATATTACATTGTTTCAAACAAAAGCGGTAGAGATTTCAAGTAGGTTGGTAACAACAGATTCTTACAGTACTGCAAAGAAATACCCTCATGGTGCTTCTATTCAAAAATTTGCAGCATTTTTCTACCTTTTTGCTCTGGTTTCATGTCCCATGTGTAAATAATTTTGAAGTTCAAAATGACTCATGAAGTGCAGTGGATGTTTGACACTAAGCTTGTGCAGGTCTTTTGGAGGTCCACCCACAGAAGGAAGCAAGACATTTACCATTTCTTAGAAGCATAGAACCATTTAGGACTGAAAAGTCCTCTTAGACCACTAAGTCCAACCATAAACTCAGCACTGCCAAGTCCACCACTAAACCCTGTCCCAAAATGCCACATCTACGTCTTTTAAATACCCCCAGGGACAGTGATTCCACCACAACCCTGGGCAGCCTGTTCCAGTGCTTGACAACCCCTTTGGTGAAGAAATTTTTCCTAATATCCAATCTATATCTCCTCTGGAGCAACTTGAGGCCATTTCCTATAATTCTCTCTGGTTAGGAGGAATCATCCTTTTACTCACCTTTCTGCCCAGAGGAGATAGTTCAAACCAGACTCAGCTGAGAAGCTCGGAAAATGCTGGCCTATCCAGCTGGTGTAACCCAAAAGTGGACTTTGCAGCACTGGCAATAGTTTCGTATTGCTGTGTGTTGAGGAGAGGTCAGGCTTGAGCTAGGTTCTCCCACACCTCATGGGACCCTGGCTGGACAACCTCAAGAGCCCATCTCTCCCTGCTTATTTTTTCCTTCTCACCCAGCCAGCAACATAGTTATAGACCTGGAAGTGCTCCAGTACTGTACAACTGAGAGAAATGGAGAATTACAGCATCTGATGCATGTCAGACAAAACCCAGGAGGAGTCACTGCCATGGGGGAGATGGGCAGGGATGGCTGCTACAGGGCACAATACGATTCTGAGCGAGAGAGCAGCATGGCTCCCTATCTGAGCACTTATTTTTAATGCAGAGAAAGAGGAAAAAAATGTTGGAGGGTTTGCAGGTTTCACCCAGGGAGTCTGTGGCAAAACAACGAGCCCAAGCAGTAGATGGTACATTCTCACAGCAATGATGTCTCACAGCAATTCTGTTGCAGGCTTTGTTTTGTTGGCTTTGTTGTGCTGGCTTAAAGAAAAAAAGAAAATTTTTAGTTGCTGGAGGGGAAGCTGGCAAAGCCCAGAGATCAGCGATCACAATCCGATTACATTCAGTGTAGAAAAACAGAGAATAATCTGCCTGACAATCTTATTTTTCTGGTTTCTCAGAGGACTCTTCAAAAACTTATATTAGGTGATTAAAAAGCCATGGATGTACAGTTGAAAACACATAATGTTTTGCTAAAAGTTCCTTTTAGTTCAGTAGCAAAATGAAGATAAGTTGAGTAGAAAATGTTGCAAAGAGGAAGTGGAGGAGTAGACAGGAGTCAGTGTAAAGCTAGTGTAAAATTTGGAGCACAGAAAGTCAAAAGGGAAGAACTTTGGAAAAGATAAAATTGAGTGGCAGTGTAAATGGTACTAGGGAATTAAAACAACTATATTAGGAGAAAAAGAAATCTGAGTGATACTAAATATACCTGTCATGAGGAAAAATAGTGACAGCACAGCTAGTAATGAAGGAAAATAGTACAGTTTTCAATAATAATTTTTTGTCTGGAAGGAAGCAGAATAGCTCACTTACTCATGAAGACAGAAGAATATGTGCTTATTATTCAAAAGGCACTAAAAAAAAGATGTTATTTTCATCTCCCACCTATTTTTAAAGTTAGCTGTCCTGAGTAAATATCAGCATAAAAGAGCTAGGCAAGGAGATCTGTGACTGATGTACATACCTTCAGTACTAACTCATAGTGCTTAATAAAATTCCACACAGTAAGTGTTCAGACCTGACCATCAGCCTGTTGTGGGAAATTGTAGAGTACAGTTATTCTGACTTCAACCCCAGGCAAATGTAAAAATTAATTAATAATGATCACAGCAATGAAAGTCAGTCAACACAATTTGACTGCAACAAGACTTGTCAAAACAAACCTGATCTCATTTTCCAGTGAGGTTACTTCCTGTCTGATTGCTGCACTATATATACAGAACAGAGGTAAGGGATGTATATTTATTTTTTATCACTACACACACACACACACACACACACACACACACACACACACACATGCCAGTTGAGAAATTGGCACTTTACAATATCAATAACCTTACACTGAACTGTTTTAAGATCTCAAAGGGCAATCCATGAGGACATCTCTTAAGTGGTTTTCACCAAAATTACTGCTAAGTGATACTCTTCATCATTTCTATTTGTGTTCTAGAAACAAATATAAAATCATTCCTAATACAATTTGGCTTAAGCCTACATACAGGAATTAATCTAATGATGTCTACAGCAATGAGGGCAGAGCACCAACAGAGAATGTGTTCAATAGACCGTAAGTTGAGTCCAAATCACTAAAACAGAGCCAAAAGAAAAGCCGTATGTGTAGGAACATGGGATGCAGGCCATACAAAGAGATTAAGACCCTCTTTTCCAGCACATGGAACTTTTAAAAAATTTCAGTATCTTAAATGAGAAACTCAATATTACTCCAGAAGGTAACAGTTCTGGGCTATGTTTTAAAGGAAATTAAAATTATTTGGGACCACATAAATTACTGAAATGATTGAAAATTATTAAATTAAATCAAATAAAGTTTAGTTAAAAATTATTAAAATTTCTCACAGTGAAAAACTAGAGAATCTCTATCTTGTCAAAGAGAGGAGTGAGAAATGACATGAGAAATGACTGAGAAATTGCCTTGTTGAGGAAAAGATGCAAAGGAACTCAACTTTAGCAAAGATCAGGACATAGAGAATGGTTGAATATCGAGGCCAGCCACAGCCAGCTGAGAAATAAAGCACAAACTTCTTCTAAACATGACAGGCCTTGACCACAGGAGTAAGACATTAGAGTAATAAATTTGATAACTACAAGTCAGGATAACTTGGCTCTCTGGAACCTGTGCTTCAGTTAACCAGGAGTAACTGGTCTCCAGACAGGGATAATGGGGCCAATTTTAAGCCTTTGTGTGCAGACAGTCAGCCTGCTTGTTCAAAGGTTCCCCTCTAATCTTAAAGACTGAAACCTGGCAAGACAAAAGATAAAAGATAAGTGTCAGAAGAATAAATGCTGAAAGTAAGTATTAGGGGATGTTTAAAGTGTGAGAGATGTTTAAAGAGTATAGAGAAGATAGTAAGAATCACTCCACCTTGGGTAAATACCAGTATAATTTTGATTTTGCAAAGATCTTAAGCATGGTTTTGACTTTATGTGGGTGTTTAAGTCTTCAACGTTTCAATAGAAATTAAGCATCTGTTTAGCTCAATCAAAGTTTTACCTGAATATCTAGGGCTGTGAAATTTCCCTTTTGAATATTAAAGTGCATCTTCTGCCCAATTTATCATTTGTCACTGATTATAATTGATTTCCACTGCCTTTAAGTAAAGGGGAACTGGACTGAATTACATGTTTACAGTAATCTAAACTTCTCTGTAGCAAGAAAATCATTAAAACAGGAGTTTGTCTGAGCAGTCAAATAAGATTAATATAATGGCAAGGGATCAGACTTGGAAAGGAGGCTTTGTGAACTTGAATCTCTGTAGCATGAAAGATCATGAGAAAACCTGAAAAATCATACTTAGTTTCCTGCTGGTTCAGTATGCCCCACAATATATTTGATGTGCATTGTGGCAGACCCAGAGATATTGTCTTTTTGTCTAAATCAGGTACATTGGTCTTTGACAAAATCATTCCTCCATCCTCGTCCTTGGTTTCTATGTATTGAAACTCATCCTTAGTGAGATATCACAGTTAATGGCAATGGAGAGCACTGGCTTACATTTGTTGCAGCTCTGCTCTTTTCTTGCAGAAACACATGGCAAAAACTTCAAACGTTTCTCACTGCGGCCTCCAGAGGTCATCAAGACCTTTACCTTGGAGTCCAATGTGTGGAGAGCAAGGGTGGCTGGAAAAGGGTGGCTGGAAAAATCCTACTGCTGGCCTCAGTGAACCATCGGTCTTGTTATGGACCAGGATGAAAAGCGAGAAGATATATTCCAAAATTATACTATGTGAAAAAGAAAGATAAAAAGATAAAAAAGAAGAGGAGGAAGAGAAGGAAAAGGATGAAGAGGAAGAAGAGGAGAAGGAGGAGGAGAAGGAGGAAGAGGACGAGGAGGAGGAAAAAGAGGAAGAGGAGGAGGGGAGGAAGAAGAAGAAGAAGAAGAAGAAGAAGAAGAGGAAGAAGAGAAAAGAAGAAGGTAAAAGAAGAAGAGGGTGGGGGGAGAAAGAGAAAAGGAAAGAGAAGAAGCTTGAATTAATTACAGTCTTTTAAATCTGTGATAAAGATTTTATTTCCAAAGTGTCTCCCAAATGTGTGGGGGGAGTGCTCATCAGTTGCCTGGTACAACACAGAGTAGTCTTTGACCACGTGGGAATCAAAAAGAGATCTCAAGCAGCCAGACAGAAAAGTCCAGATGTTTTGTAGAGCATTATTTCACCCATTTAGAGACAAAATGCCAGGCTGTACTAGTCAGATGATTTCTCTGCCCCAGTGCTCAGTGATGGAGGAGATGTGAGTGCACCTGGACCAGCAGAACCAGGTGGGTGGCCACATAGTTCCTGCCACTCCTCCCTGTCCAAGCTGACACGGGAAGCTGGGTGGTGCTGGAGAGGCTGGGGGATGCTGGGATGCTCTAGCCCTTCTGCAGTGGGGAGGACCGATTTTGGCAATGGCCTGTTAAGCAGCAGTCTGGAACCAATGATTACAGGACTCTAAATAAAGTCCTTAACAGTTCTGTTTGTGAAGTTAAAATGTGTGTAAAGTACCAATTTTCCTCTGAGATAGCCTCAATCTCTTTGGAAATTTGGCAGAATACACTCAGAAAGTACATTATGTTTATTCTTAATTAAGAAATTCCAAGAAAGTATTTAACCTGTGATCTCAAAATGAGATGTAAAGGTACTTAAAGGAAATGGAAATCTAGTCTGAATCTGCAGAAAAATAAGTAAAGCTTTTATGTAAAAGGATTCAGTGAAATGTATCCTTATGGTATGGAAATCTTTGAGGGACTATACAATGGCAAATGAAATCTAAGCTATTAGGCTACATATAAATGCAATATCTTTGTCTCAGTGTTCTTCACAATGTATTTCATAGTTTTGTTGCTTAAATTCTTTCTATATAATCCCTAGTTATCATTCACAAACTGCTTCACTCTTCAACCCTACTAATAATGTCATTCCAAGAGTATCATTAGTCCATGTTTCCTCTTCATCCAAACATGTTTCTCAACATAACAAAATCAAAGGAATGCTGAAAAAAGCCCCCAAATGTGTGATATGATAATATACAGCAAGGCTGATTGCTGGAACTGGAGAAAGATTTGCAAAAAACTAGTGTGTCCTGGAGAAAGTACTTCCATTGTTTTTAAAAGTTTTCAGCACTTCTACCATCCTATGGTTTCTACAGGTTAATAAGATGCCTAAGATATTTTAACAGGTTTTGAAAAATAATGGGCATGATTTCTAGAGTAACAGTATCTATTAAGGGGTTGCAGGACGTAAAATAGAATGATATTACCTTGAGATGATTACATATCTCTTTTTCAATGTATTTGTCAGCTTCAATTTTTCATTTCATTTCAAATTTCTGCCATTTAATTATCAGGGATTCTGTCACAGAATGGAGAAAACTCTAGGTTTATGTTAGCCATTGGATTCCTTGTGCACGAGAGGTAAAAGTCAGCGCTGTTTAGATGGAAAGAAATCTCCATAACCTAGAGAAACAAGCAGTGTCTTACACTTCAATCATGGTGCATTTATTTTTGTCAAATCTATGAGAATACATTAGCATATCTTCAATTTAGATGACAGCTTTTTTTTGTTGATTTTACAGACAATTTAGTCTGTTCTCAAACTCAGAAGTGCTTTAAATGTCTTGTGTTGAGGTCTTGCGACCCACCTTTACATGGTTTAGTGGAGGACTTGACAGTGTTGGATTAGTAGTTGGGCTTGCTGGTCTTAAAAGTCTTTTCCAACCTAAATGATTCTATTGTTCTTTGATCAGCAATATCAATAAGCAAATCCTGGCTAGTTATGCTTTGTTTGGCTTGTGTGATATTCAACAACACAAAGAAAAGTGAGAATATACACATGTTCTCTCTATAAAACCACAACATATGGTTTAGCTTGTTCCTTTCCTATTTTTCAGGCTTTGGTATATTTTACTTGTTTTCCCTCTAAAAAAAATGATGTGAGAAACTACTTCCAGATCAGTGACTCACTCCTCTTTGGAAAAGCATAAAACAGAGATGGGAAAAAGCCTAGAAGGCTTACAGTTCACCTTATTATCCCCTTCAAGCACAATAATGGCACTAAACCTGCATGTCCTGGGCAGCAGGGCCAGGGAAACCCGCTGAAATATTTGAGAAGTGGAATTTGATTTTGTAGTATGTCAGTGATGTGGTGGCATTCTCTCCTATAAATCAGCAACTAAATCAAAATTAATCACTCCAGGATTAGATGCAGCAATGATGCAATTTTTTTAAGTACTGTGTTATCTGACACAAAACTGAAATTTCTCATTTGCATGTTGTTAAGTTTTTGTAACTGGCCTGGGTGTTTGGTAGCCACAAAAGATGAAATCTATACCTCACCTTCTGCAGAATTAATGCATATGGAATATATAATCACTTTAATAACATGAAATTTCGAGACCTATGGTATTCATTTATGCTGAAAGATGTGGTTCCACCAGAATTCAGATGAGTCACTTTCTTGGGGAAACACAAAGAAACTTTCTTTGTCTTAAGTTTTTTCTTCACATTCAATTTAATCTGTGATCAAGCAGAGAATGTGTAATAAGCTGTCTTTGGTGTTCTACACCATATTTACTGTACCTGCTTATTGGCTTTAGGAGATCAGCCAAAGCAGCTATCAGAGTGTCTATCTTATTATCCCTATTATCATCCCTATTATCATCCCTTATCATCCCTAAAATACTCTTGTACGTCACACTCTTGTTCCTGAAAACTTCTGTAATGTTCAAGTTGCTGCAATTTTTTCATTGAATATAATCTCCCAATGACTTAAGAAGGTGACCTGCACATAAAGCTTTGTGGAGTTCTATTGTTAAGAGTCTGGTATTTTTCAAAAATACTTACAAATAAAAAAGTAACTGACATTGTTAAAGTAGGAACCATGCATAAATGACATCCCTCTGGAACTGATAGATAAGATTTTAAAAATCCTGAGGAATTCTGCATTTCTCCATTTAAAATCTTTGTAATTTTTTTGGAGATCGTAGTGACAAGCAAGAAAACACATGCATATTAGAATTGGAAAGGTGTATTTCATGAACAATAAACTCCATCAGCACAACTTACCACCGTATCCTGGGTTGATAGTTTAAGAACTCAGTAAAATACTCTGACAGGTTAAATAAGTGGTAATGGCATCATTATAGCTTTGATGGTCCAAGAATGCAAGTGAGGAAAATGTGCAGGGAGCAGCACACGCATTATCACACCTGTTGGAAAAAGCAGTTTAATTTCTCACCTCAGAGGAACATTCTCCCTGAGCAGAGGTCCTTTTTCACCAGTAAGGTGGGGGCCACAAGTGCTCCGCAAAGAGCACTCACAGAAGCACCTGAGGACCTGGCTCTGCACCCCAGACTTTTTGGTGACTTGTGATTGAGGGCTGGTTTGTGGAGGCTGTGTCAGCCCGTGGCAGCTGACAATTCCTAAGTTATTGCTGCTTATTTTCATTGTGGCATCCAGAAGGATGGTGCTGGTATAAGAGGAGAGAGTCGTGATTAATGGCTTTATGTTGAAGTCAATGAGTGAAACCAGACTTTCAGTCCTCACGATCAGGAGGTCACCTATATGCTCCAGCAATCCAGCAGTTGCTAATTAATTGAACAATATAATTAAGTTAAACTTAGAACAAATGTTCTCCACCCCACTTAGTTGAAAGATTTCTGCTTCTATCTCAGACTGAAAGGAGATCATTTGTGCTAGAAAGCCTGACCAATATCACTTCTGTTTACAAACCTTTTTAACCTGTTTTATAGCTATATTAAAATAATTCTGTTATGTTTGTGAATTTGGCTTTTTTTCTAGCACCAGTGTTTCTTCCTGACAATTTTTGCATTCACAGAATTACATACTCCAAAACACAGAGAAAATAACCAAACAACAAAGAGTTTGTTTAAACTACATCAAACAAGTATGTAGCTAAGACCTCTTTAGGCAAAACATTGATAAAATCAATTCAGCAAGTGCAAAACAGTAACACCATCACTGTGATCAAATGAATACAATATTGGGAAATAAGAACTCATTGCTTGGAAAAAATCACTTTTAAAAGAAGAAAATTCATTGTGTGTGTGTGAAAATGAATTATGCCTGTCTTTTAAGGTGGTTACAGAGCCTTTAGCTTTAGAAGAGGTAATTAATCTGTGACCAAAAACTGAAAATGCACTTTTGGATGGAGAGATAAAACAATCTCCAATGTACAATATATTGAACTGGATAACAGCATTTGCTTCAAAGCTCAAGGACACCTCAGCATCTATAATTAGAAGGGCTTTCAAAGGGCGTAGACAGATTCTTTCAATTGAGATAGGTGACACATTTTAAAACAGCCCCAACATGAAAGTCTGACTTCTTTTTAACCTTTTAAGGAAAGTAAGTGAAAGACAAGTATAGTCAGCTCTGCTTTTGACTTTACCATCTCAAAGCAGATATATATCAGTAAAAAGTCAAATGGTGCAGCCAATTGCTGTATTTGGCTTTTAAGCTGTAATTTTGAAGTTTAGTGCTGACTGAAGGAGGTTTCCAACCTTAATTTATTGAGGTGTCTGAGCTTTTATCATGTTTCTGGAATTATTTCGTCTCCATTCTTGAGTGTGCCAATAAAGATTCCCTCTTTTTTTCCCCCCCTCAAGCTGAGATACAACCCCCTCATATCATAAAACTACAACAGATGCTAATCCTGACGTTGGAAGAGGCATCTCACAAAAAGAAACACATATTTATTTAGAGGAGTGCCCAAAAGAGGCTTTGTCTCCCTTCTAAATATTAAAGGGTGAGTGATGGACATCAAGGTTTGAATGTTGTGCATAACAAGCAGTATTGAGATGTCATACATTTTTCTCCTTTCTTTAAGTAGTTTAAGCTTCTCCTGCATCTGGATAATTGAGATTCTCAAGGCAATACCTCCCTGTATGATTGAGATACTGGAAGCATCTGTGAGTTTGTAACGGGAACTGCATCTTCACACAATACAGTGAAATAGCATGGCTTCAAAAGTTCATTATTTTGATTATTGAAGTATTATCCCAGTACTATCTGCAGTACAGCTAACATGGTACAAGAAATAAATTCATCAGCTCTAAAGGGCATGTTAACAGGTTAATCTGAACCAAGTTCCTTCAAAAACACAGAGTGAAATCCTACCCCACCTTCTGGAGGCAAACTGATTTTAAAGCACAGAATAGATAGAGCTGTTCTAATTTTAAACTGTTGCTATGCTTTTATTAATTAAGTTGATGCTATGAACTTAATATAATAATTTCTGTTGACTTTGTATATTAGTCCTGTTTGAAGCTTGTGCTTTGTGCTGCAGCATACTGATGGGACACAGGCAGCTTTGGCTACCATCCAGGAGAGTGCAATCTTCAAAAAATGTTTTTCTTAGTATGAATTAACATGAAATAGATTCTGCCTAGAATGGCAGAGACTCTGAAGTGGCAGTGTTGTACCTCCAATGGTCTGAGATTGTGTGCAAAGCAAGGCTCCTGGGGAAAAAGGAAAACCAGTCCTTGGGCAAAGCAGGCAGGCTTTTGGCACAACAGCCCTTCTTTTGGGAACACTGGCTCCTCTTCAAGTCTGAAATAGAAGCCACAACCCAGCTGCTATTTAAAGGTTGAGTGCAATTGCTCTGAATTTAGTTTAATTCCATCAATCAATTAGACAAATCTGAAAGGAAATGCAATTGGTATCTGGGGAACAGAGCAAAATTTTAGCAAGGAAAGAAGTGATAAGGTCATTTTCTCCTATGGGACAGAGAAAGAGAGAGACCTGTGGAACATGCAGATACATATTGAAATAAATTAAATTCTAGCAATTATCAGAGCATGCTAATATTAAACTGTATCAAATAGAAATAATTTGAATTACCATATGATTAGCGAACAAACTACTTTATTTGTGTAATGCAAGAAGCTCGTAAAAAAATCATTTAAGGGAGATATTAAATACTGAAGACATGATTAAGGTAATTGTGAAGTGAACTATTTTTTTTTTCCAGAAAGATTTAGAAACTCTGCACAATGGACACAACACGTGGATTCCCACACTCGAGGCCTCAAGTGGTGTACCCCAGGGCTCAGTGTCAGGGCCAGTTATTTTTAATATCTTTATCAACAATCTGGACAAGGGAATTGAATGCACCCTCAGTCAGTTTGCAGATGACACCAAATTGGGTGGACTGTCATCTGCTGGAGGGTAGGAAGACTCTGCAGAAGGATATGGACAGACTGGATCAATGGGCCAAGGCCAGCTGTATAAGATTCAACAAGGTCAAGTGCCAGGCCCTGCACTTGGGTCACAACAACCCCAGGTGATGCTCCAGGCTTGGGGAAGAATGGATGGAAAGGTGCCCAAAGGAAAAGGCCCTGGGGGTGCTGGTCAGCAATGGCTGAACATGAGCCACCAGTGTGCCCAGGTGGCCAAGAAGGCCAATGTCATACTGGCCTGTATCAGAAATAGTGTGGCCAGCAGGACCAGAGCAGAGACTGTCCCTCTGTACTTGGCACTGGTGAGGCTGCACCTTGAAACCTGTGTTCAGTTTTTGGCCCCTCACTACAAGAAAGTGAGGTGCTGGAGTGAGTGCAGAAAAGAGCAATGGAACTGGTGAAGGGTCTGGAGCACAAGTCTTATGAGGAGCTAAACAATTGGCGTTGTTAAGCCTGGAAAGGAGGCTCAGGGGAAACCTTATCACTCTCTACAACTACCTGAAAGAAGGGTGCAGAGAGGTGGGGGTCAGTCTCTTCTCCCAAGTAACAACTGACAGGATGAGAGCAAATGATCTCACTTTGCTTTGAAGATTTAGATTGGATATTAGAAAAAAATTCTTCACCTAAAGGGTTGTCAACCATTGGAACAGGCTGCTCAGGGAATTGGTTCAATCACCATCCCTGGAAGTATTTAAAAGGTGTGTTTACGTGGCAAGGGGACAAGGTTTAGTGGTGGGTTTGGGGTTTAAGGTTGGACTTGATGATCTTAGAGTTCTTTTCCAACCTCAGTGATCCTATGATTCTAGAGGGGTTGCTAAATCTCTCTGTTCTTTTCCAACCAGTTGTAGAGACAGTGTCCAAGATATTAAAAATAATTTTTTTTCATCTACCTCCATGCTATAAGGACAACATTTAGTTATCCCTATCAGCCAGAAATCCAACTGGATTTCAACTACATCAGTACAAATGTCTGCCCAGCGTTAGGATGATGCAAAGAGGTGCTGACTGGGGTTTGCTTTCTGCAGCTTGGTGCCAGATAGTGAGAAGAAAGCCCTCACACTCAGTCAAATCACCCTAGACCCAGCGGATCTCATGTGGCACTTACAGCTGTGCTCAAAGTTGCAAATGATGTTCAAAGTCTGCAGGTGACATGCAGAAAGCATGGTCCCTCTGAAGACCCTAAAATAAGGATAATAATCTCTGACGGGTCCTGTGACTCTCACAGAGTGGACATGCATTGGTAACATACTATACAGCTGGAGAAAATATTGTCAGACTTAAGCTTACACCAGCTTAAGGTGCTTTTTGAACACAGACCTCCCGAATTAAGTTGAGATTCATCACAACAGCAATATAAAGGCTGGATCTCTTTACAAATAATTTTGAAATTATTTTACAGTAATGACAGGGTAGAAAAAAGGTAAGAATATGAAATCAGGTTATTTGTTGAAAGAAAGCAAAAGTAAGGGAGTGATAAAATCACTGTTCAGTTTTGCACGCAGGTCTTTTTTTTTCTCACAGACAAGAAAATTCTTTAGAGTAGAAAATTATAATGAGCAAATGAAAAACACACTAGGCCACCTTTAAAAGTCAGTTTTAATTGCAGAAACATCATCTTTAATTGTAGAAATAGCCTGAATTCTGAGGACAAGTAGTATGATCTATCTTTTGCTCAAAGTAATTAGTTAAATTCAAAAAGAGAGGCACATGTGAATTAGTCATTAGACTCTCTAAGAACATTCCTTGTCTCTGCTGCAAAGGAACAAAGGATTTTTATGGAAGTGAAATAACACCAAGTTCCAAGAAGAGAGTCACATGAAGAGAACTCTAATAGTTGGGATGACTCCTGGTCCAACAAGACAAACTGGCCAGGGTCATTACAGGTGTGGTGGACAAAGCCCTAGACAGGAGAAATTGTTCATGCCTTGGAGGGATTTACACAACTATTTGTTAACAGACTCTGAATTCTGAATGAGGGTTTTTTTTTTTCTTCATGCTGGAAAGGTTATAAACAACTCCAGCACAAGCACAACCTTGACAAATTTATTCTGAAAGGTAGTGGGCTTAACAGGGTAACAGTGGCATCAGGTCATATCGCTAACCATGTCAGAGTTGACTTTCTGCAGCCTCTTCCATCATCCATCTGTCAAAAAAGTAGGAACCCTCAGTTGCTTGAAAGACAGATACAAAGCTGTTAACTTCACCAGCGATAGCAACAAGAACTTTTTCTGGACCCTTCCTGAGCACTTTCTACCTTACTTTGCCTCAACACTGTGTTAGGAAAGAGACAAGACACAGAGGAACATACTTGTTATAAGATGGTTAGAGAAGCCTTAAAAACTGGACTTGAGCAAGTCTTTTCAGAGACTGATCATTTAGCCAGACCTTGTCCCACCATAGCTATGTCAAAAGGTCAGAGAAAAGGGAATAACAATGCCTCCACCATCATCATTCTGGGACCTCATTCAAGGATTGGTCCATGGGCAGGAACAGAGGCCAGGAGGCTCTAGCCTCCAACCTCTGTGCCATCCAGGCAGGCTGTGTGCCAGGAGCAGAGGTCAATCAAAACCAACTTCTTGCTAATGAGGAGAGTCTTGCCAGGAATTTCAGCAGCAGCTTTCAGATGACCAAGTCTGAATCTCAATGATTTCCAGAGCTAGTGAGTCACTCCAAGCGATGAGCATCCTGGTGTGAAGAGCTGTGGCACTAACCCCAGGAAACCAGTGACTGCCTGGGGGACTGAGCGCTTAGTTTGTATTTGTGCAGCAGTTGAAATCACTGTGCTAGGGATAACCATGCCAAGTCCGTTGACTTGTTAAAGCAATTTTCTGCTACTAACACTCCTGAGTGGTCATGGGAACCCAGTGCCACCGTGTGGCACGTTGGCCAGGAAGCCACACTGGTGACTCCCCTAGATATGGGGAGGGCAGATGGAGATCCCTGCTGCTCTGCCACTGTATATGTGGGAGGAAGGGAAGGTCTCCCTGGACTCTCTCCTCTTCTCCTGCCAGCCCCCTTTACCCAACTAAATGTGAATTTCCAGTGGCAGCTGTCCATTTGGTCCTGCCAATGTGCACCCCTATCCTCACCAGACCCTGTAGATCCTGACGTGGTCTCCAGAGAGACAGATGTGTTACCGTGTGTTCTCCTGGCAGAGGGTAATGAAGTGTTTCTCTACAGGTAGCACAGTATGAATTTTAGCCTTTTGCTAGTCTTTAGCACACTGTCCAAGAGAAGTAGAAACCACTTACATGTTACTTATTCTTCCTAAATTTGCTCTTGGAAAACAGCTGAGGAATTATGGTTGAAATATTTCAAAAAACCCTTCCTTAGGCAGAGGCAAGCATAGCAAATTTCAGCTTGAGCAGTTCTGTGTAGCGATAAAGCAATGAAAATAGAGCTAATGGCAAATATTAAGCAGCCTTAGCCACAGGCAGTTTTACTAGCTCCAGCAGGAATGCGTGGTGTTTTTCCCATAAATACTGCATTGAAGTGCTGTATCTCTCACTCTGCTTCTGTTCAGCTAGCAGCAAAACCCAAAGCAAACTTTTCTGTATGCACAACCCTAACTGAAAACAAAGTAAATTAAATGAGCTCTAAGTAGTGCCAATAATAGCTACTGGTTATTTTGCAGTAAAAATACCAATATTTTATCAGTTTTTAGTAACTGTTTTTTCCTGCTGTTTACAATGACAAGGAACTTCTTCCAGTAACAACACAGTTATTCTCATGAAATTATTCTGCGAGTCTCTCAAATGAGCAATATATAAAAAACATCCTAAACAAAATTACTGAAATGTAATTGTACTGCAAAGAAACAGAGATAAAGGAAGGTTTATTTCAATTTCCACTTGGTGACTTTGCCTTAATCTCACTCCTGGTGAAACTCTTTTTCAAGAGAATCCATTCAATAATTTTCACTGTCACTGACAAGTGGAAAGGAAGACACAGTGCTGGGTAGCATGAAACAATTTCAAGGTTATATATCATATCCATTTATCCTCTTTTATGTTTATAATTTGTAAAAATAATCTGTAATTTTTTTTAGTCTCTTCATTACCTGAAATAAATATTTAAACCATTTGTACAACTGCTCTGCATCTCTGGATGCAAGTATCCTAAGTTTGCAAACAGACTTTTCAGGTAAATTATGATCGTATAATAAATTTATTTAGAATAGCTCTATTCAAAGATTTTTGGAAAAGCTAAAGTTTTACATAAAAAAATGTAAGTTTGGTTCTTCAGCTGGCCTATACTGTCACTCTGGTGTCTGGATTAGTGGTACTTTTTAAGAGATTTGTGAACTAAACAAGAGTCAACATGCAGCCATCCAGGAACAAAATTCCTAGGTTTCATTTGCAGAGAAAGTGAAGAAAGCATTGCTGTTGTTGAGCCTTCATTGGTGCTCTCCCTTTGCAAAAGACCAGAAGGGCTCATAGCACAGGAGACACTTTCAGTATGTAGCCTGGATGGGGAAAGGGTCTTTTTTCTTCAGATTGTAAAATATTAGAATCACCACCCTAGGGGTTATTCAAATCTGACTCTTTCTTTAACACTGTAGTTAAGAGTTTCTTCGGTTGTTGCTAAATAGAAATACTGAGAAAAAAAATAATCAAGAGTGTTGAAAGGCTTTGTGTTGACAGAGTATTTCCCAGGTTGAAAAAAACCAAACAGTTTATTGAATATTCCTCAAACATTAGTTAAATGTCAGTTCAGCCCCAAACTGTCTTTCTCCTTCATGGCACCCTGCCCTATTCAGAAACCAAATGATCTTATTGTTTCTCCTGGTGAGTCCACATCACACAAGAGAATGGAGGCTTATGCAACTCCCATGTGGTAACATGGTGACGGAAAAACAGCTTTTTATGCCAAAATCATTCTTACAGAACTTGCCCATCCAATTCTAATTAGAAGTTGGAAAATTTTAATGAAAGAAAAGCATGAATATTTTAGAGACAATAGCCCACTGGTAAAGTATTTCAGTTCAGCTCTTCTGCTTCTTTTTTTTTGCCTACCCTCCAGCTTTCGCCAGTGCCTCTCACAGGGGACTCAGAGGTGCACAAATTGTAGTCTCTCCTCCAAGCATTGGCTCTGATTTCCTCTCAGCCAGCTGTGGTCAAAAGACTTATTGGGGAGAAAAGCTCCTTCTTGCAGAACAGTATTTGTGAGGTCTTGCCAGAACAGCTAGGTTTGTCCCTCACCACTCCATAGTCACTGGCATGGATTTTTAATGAATCATTGCTGCAAAAATAATCCAAAATGGTAGCTTACATCTAGAGTTATACAAGGTATTTTCATTTTAGTGACAATGCCCCTAATTTTATCAATCATTTACATGGTAAATACTATTCAGTATGGCTAGATTTTGCAGTCATGATCAAATGTTGTTTCCACAGGTGATATTAATATGTAAGGCTGAAACTAAGTACACAGGCCTGTTGGACATCTCAAAGCACAGGTAGCAGCTAGGGAGATTTATTAACTTGGCTCAATATGGTAGGTACCTAACTTCCATAGATATTGCAAAAGTTAGGTACGTAGGATGCTTAGCTGTTTTGATATACACTCATCAATGTGTACCTGCATTGGCAGGTCTCTAGACAGCTTTAAAACCTATTCCATTAAACCATATATCTCCTTACAACCACTTGAACTTTGTGCTAGGACTACCTCCTGAAGGATATGTAGGCATCTGTCTGCTCCCTCACCCCTTGAAAGCCATGTGGAATTATATACATCTCATTCTGTAGCCTTGAGAGTCTGGGCTCTTGCACATGAATCAGATCAGAAATTGGAGTCTCTTTATTAAACTATTTCTGGGGTTTTTTCAGTTAAATAAAGCAGGCTACAGAAACTACTCTGGTATTCTGACATACCAGCAGAAAATTAGCTCGAATGCACAGAAATATATAGTTATAATTAAAAGTTAAAGAAGAAAGAAGATTGTATTAAACACCAAAGTGATCATAAGCAGTAACACTTAGTTGCTTTAGGTTCTTTAACCACATTTTCCCATTGTAGTTTCCATTTGTTAATTTAAAATGAGTGTGTATTTTTCTCCACTTGTGTTTTTTTTAGCTGTAATAGTTGCCATGGTTATCACAAAGACAAATTTAAATTTAAGGAATGCACAAAATTGATTTTTAGTGGTTCATTCTGGAAAATATCTGTGGATGACAGATCTGGTTAATGAAACCTCTCCGCTCAGCCATATTTATTTCACGGGTTTGTTCACCCAGATGGTTAAGACTCTAATGGTTAGGGCACATTCATGAGAGATGGAAACCTGCATCTGGCCCTTAAACTGGCTACATGTTTTACACCAAAGAATCATTGTCGGTTGCAAACAAACAAAAAAAGAGGAGCTATAATCCTGGGAACAGACCTAGGACTTTCTCCTCCTTGGTTAGTACTTGTACCAGGCAGTTCCTGACAGAGGGGAGAATTTATTACTTCTGCCTTCTTCAGCTGCACCTAATGTCCATTCAACAGCTTAAAGTTTGAAGATGAGAGAGTTACACATCCAGCTGGGGGGGAATCAGGCACTTGACTCAAGTTCCTAAAATATAGGCAGCCAGGATTTTTCTCCACTGGCTTCCAAAAAATGCCCAGCTGTCCCTCTGCTGAAACCTGAGAAACTGAACATTTGCTTTAGGAGAACTTCTTTACAAGACACCCATAATTAAGGTGCAGATTTACCAACTTCTCATCTCAGATTTGCCCTTAGCTGGTGGTCCTGGCTGTCCCTGTGCAGACCCTGCCAGCATTGCTTTCCTCTCCTTCTCCTCCCCTGTCTGCCTTCAGCTCTGCCCCATCGCATTCCACACCTGCATTCTCGGGCAGCCTGGACAGCAGCGGGACGTCCAGAGGTCTTATGTTGCCATGGGGAAACAAGCCAACTCAAATCATCCCCACCATGGGTATTCCCTGTTAGACTCCTTGTAGCTCTCCAAACTCATCTCTGATTGCTGTCTCTGCTTTTATTTTTTGTTAACAAAAACCATTAAACTGGGAACACTGAAATCCCCACTGAGCCTTTTCCTTTCCCAGAACTGCCATATACAGTGTGGTGCAGCTGTAATGAGAGTTTCAGAAACACAAAATCAAGCCAATGTAGTAAATTCCCATTGGAAATGATCACTGGCATCTATAAAGTTAAACATTATCCTCTGTCTAATATGAAATCCCTTGGCAGAAATGATGCAAACTTGTCTTCACTAAATGTATTAGCAGAAATGGGGGATAATTCTTGCTAATAAATAGACTGTAAATACTCTGTAGTCTTCCTGCCCCTGAAAAGAACAAAGGAAATAAAAAAGTAAAGGAAAAAGGAAGAGAAAGAGAAAAGAAAGAGTTTTTCTGTTTTATTCAGGTTTTTGGTTTGTTTTTTTTTTTTACTCTCTCAAGACAAAGTAGAGACTGTACAACTGCAAAATCATTTTCCATGCACCTTGATGGAGGTGGCAACAAATGAACTCCAACTTTTAGACCCACCTAAGGGTTCATGCAGGCAAGACCTTCAAGATGTGTGGGTTCAATGGTTTTTATGCGATCATGGCCAAGTCACTTAACTCTGTGTTTCAGTCTCACTTGTGCTCTGGAAGTGATAACTAAAGCCAATTTGTTTTTGCAACTGTGTTTATTTTTGCAAAACCTGCAGATTGCTCAGTACTCATTATTTTCCTGTTTATTTTGTTTTTTTGAGAAGATAGAGATAAGGGAGAATTTTCCACTGGGAAAAAATCCAACATACAGCCTCAGACCAAGATGACATTAACCAATCTGCTAGTAAAGCTTTGACTCAAATTATGGGAACAATAGGCCCTCAGGACTTCCATGGGTCCTGCTTCCCCAGGAGACAACACCTCTGCAGGCACAGCGTGTGGGCCACAGCGGGCAGCCTGAGGAGTCCTGTGATTCACAGCAGTGGCCCAAGCACAGGCAGAGGCTCCAGGGAACTGAGGCAAACTGAGGCAAACAAACAGGGATTCATGTGACCATTTTCACTGTGGGTGTAAAGATGAAACTTTCTCAATTCACCTAATTGAGAAAGGGTCTTTAGAACTGAGGATCTTTAGAATCTGTAATGTCGAGTCAATTTTCCAGCCCAATCAAAAAGCAACATGGAAATATCTAATTTCCAAGAAAAAAAAGACTTTTTTTTTTTTCCTCCTAATTTTCTCTCATATCACTTGTTTCTTCTCTCCTTGTCCTACATCTGCAAAACTAGGCTTTCTAAGGAATGTCCTAATCCTGCACGTTATAGCATAGCAATGCTTTCCTCTTGGCTGGAGCTTAGAGAAGTGATGCCAAAATAAAAGAAAAAAAAGAAAGAAAAATTAAATTAGCCAAGTATTGAGCTTATCGCAAAAGGGAGAATGAGAGACATAAAACTTAAGAAAATCCAGGTGTATGGAACAGGCATATACTGCCTTAATTGAAACCAAGAAACATTCTAATTGTTACAAAATGCTAATAAGCAAAACCACTGGTTCCTTAAATGAACATTTTACTAAATCACAGGCATTTAATTTCCTCTCATGCATTTCAATAGCATGCATTGCCTGAAAATAAAGCACTAAAAGAAATGTGAAGATTCTGTTTACCAAAAAAAGATTTGTTGACACAATTAGAGTTTTTACAAAATGATATTTTAAAATATTATCCATCAGTTAAGCACAGAGAAAGCACATAATTTGATACTAATTTGTCTCTAGCTTAAAATAGAAGGCACATTTCAGTAAAGTGTCTTGAGTAACCTTAGCAAGGCAATGTAAAGGAACTCCTTGTATGACTAAGAGGATGGAAAAACCTGTCACTTTGGAAAGCCCAGGGATGCAATATTCATATATTGCTAATCAGAGTAACTTCATAAGTGCACTTTTTAAAGAACTGCAACTGATTAACTGATAATTATTTCAGCCCATCAGCCCACACATTGGTAGGACCATTTGACCTGAGGACAGATAACCTGTGATCTGGAAAAGCAGAATTGTGGAACAGAATTAAGACATTTTGCCTAGAATTACTCTGGAAGGTTTAGGTTAGTTATCTATGTTTGGTATGACCTTCATGAAATAGAAACCTTTTTGTTTTCATTTTATTCCTCTGACTGGGCAATTGGAATATCCCTGGTCTTTCTGCTAAAACATCAGAATGGCCCTTGAAGCAAACTCAATTCCAAGTCTGCCTACAGATTTTCTCAGGACAAATCATTCTCACTGAAGGACAAGCTCATTTCTTACCTTTCTTTCCTACTGAAAAAGATGAGTGAGTAACCCTCCCCCATTTAGCCTTGGGAGCTATTCAGGAACTGCAGTGACAGACATCACCATTTCATTGAGGCTCAGCATTAAGTATTCAGAGTTTTCAATGGTTCAGTACAGGCGTGAGTTGGCATTCACTGTTTGCTAACCAGTCTTCCATGTCCTCTGTCCACATAACCTTAACAACAGAACTGACCCTGCTTTATTCAGAAAATTGAGTTATTAATGTATGGGGAAATGTATGCCCTGAGAATATTGGCACAGACAACATGAACACTGATAGCTTAAAGGGACACGCTTTTGAGAAATTAAGTCTGTATTTAGGCTGAGACTGCAGGTTCACAGAACTGAATGGCCAAAACCTCAAATAACTTCAAAAAAAGCATATTTTTCATTTCAGTGGTCAAATTCAGTGCTTCAATGAATTTAGAAAATTCACTGAAGATACATGAACTATTACACACACATGATTCTCTGCAAGTTGAAGTTCATCTCTTAATCTTTTTATAAACCTAATGCAAGTAACAATTTTAGTGAAGCTACACCAACAAATGGAAAACAAAACACTGAGAGTAGGTCCTTTGCTTTAGCATAAAATGAGTGATAAATAAAGCCTTATGAACTGTTTAAGCCAACCCAATAAAAGTGTTGCTGTGCAGAAGACTGGTAAAAGTCTAGCATAAGCTTAGGAAAGATAAATGTGAAACAGTACAGACATCTCAACTGTGCAAGGTTTATAGCAGTGTAACGTGTATTTCAGCAATATAAAAATATATTTAATCAAATCTACAGAAAACTGTTTTATGAAGGAATGTTGTATTGTGTTCTGATTCTACTCTTCCACTGAGTATTTTGCTTCCATAGGTCACACACAAGAAACAATTGCTTTTTTTCAACCTTTGCCCAAATTCTTTCCCATCCATTATAATATAAAAAAAATTAACTTCCCTCTTTTAGATTTTACAGAAGGTTTTTTGCATCTTCTGAATAGAGATTGATCTGATCAATGATGGCAGGCTGCTTCAAGGATACTGACACATGTATGACACCCACAGAGACCATCCCCATTTCCTGGGAAGGCTGGTGTAGTTTCCTCAGTCATCTTCATTTTCACTTTACCATTTCCCCATGCTTTCTCACAAACGTAGGTATCTCAAGTACCTTGCTAGAGGACAAATCTTACAGATCTAGATTTATCTTAATTTTCTATAAACAGTCATTCTCACCAGCTGTGTTTGCTGCTCTGTTGGACTATGCCACCTCACAGCAGGCCCCAAAGTGCTTCAGCTCCATTAGAAGGAGTTTAGTCATGCATAGGATCTGGGGATGAAATACCAAAATCTCTCCTACTCCTTCACAACAACAACAAAAAAACCCAAACGGAACAAACTCACAAGAAAAAAAAACACAGTGCCTGAGTATCTGCTTACACACCCCTATCAGCTATTTCAGGGCAGCATCATTCACCAAAGGTAAGCCCAGATCCATCAGGCAAATTTGGCTGCCCAAACATTTATCTTCATGATTCTGAATATTTTATGCACTCTTTCTTTTAATATTGACCTTTGTAATTTGATTTCTGTTCACTGTAAGTTCAAAACTGCTCCTTGGTTCTGGTAGGGAATTGCTTTTTCACAGTAGCACCCTGAGGCACACCAAAGTAACAAGGAAATTCAACCAGGCATGCTCCTCTTTGCACTCCTTGCTTGCCAACAGGAGTCAACAAAGTGCTGCTGCCGGGAGGCCAACTACCTGTAAGCTACCTGTAGTAGAAATGCCCAAAGTTAGGGTAGTGCCGATGTTTTTCTGTATGTCCTTGAGCACACAGAGGACACATTTGTCCCATTCCTGGAAGTGTTCCAGGCCAGGTTGGATGAGGCTTTGAGCAACCTGGTCTAGTAGAAGATGTCCTTACCCATGGCAGAGAAGCTGGAACAACATAGTCTTTAAGGTTCCTTCCACCCCAAACCACTGTATGGTTCTATGTTTATTTGAAGGCTGTAGGTCCATCTGACATTCTCAGAGCATCATGGTTGCTCTTCTTTCCATGGATGACCCATTCCATCAAGAAGCCCACACTTTCAAAGCATCAAGGTAGTAGGCCCATGTACTGGGCAAAGCAGTGATAATTTTGATGAGCCTGACAGACAGTGCCATGAACCTGCCTGGCGAATCCTTTTGATGCCTGGTCCACAAAGATACACCAGGTATTTTTCTGAGAGATTAATTTTACAGAAAGAATATACACTGTGTATTTTTTTTGCCAACAAGTGATGAAAATTAAATCACAGAAATTTTCTTAATTCTCATTCTGCCTACAAAAAACACTCAAAACTAAACAGACAACAAAAACCACAGGAAAAAAAAAATAAGGAAAGTTCTCATGCAAATCATTTAGTAAATATAAAAGATTAGTTTTGTGCTTAGCAAACACCCAAACATTAAGAAGTAGATGTATCTTACGTACTGAACGGGAATGTTATTTTGTTTAGGATCCAAAGAGGACCCCGGAACTGCGCACTGATGCTGAAAGGGTGAAAGAATCTGACAATAACATGAACATATACAAACTGGGAAATGAGATTTATATGTGAAAGTCAAAGCCAGCGTCTTGCCCTTTCAAGCAAATTGCATTTGCAGGAAAAAAATACATCCCAGTACTTAGTTCACACAGAATTCAATAGGTTTCTACACATGGGGACCTGTTTACATAAACTCCAGTGAGGAACACGAACATGGAATAATAAGAATAATAGATTTCTATTCTTAGTATTGAATCACTAATAATGAAGGAAATCAGTGCAGTGAAATTTCTTTTTCAAATACAACAAACACCATTCCAAACTCATCATGAATTTTTCTGCCCAAGGCTGAGTGGGGAGAGACAATATCTATTTTCATTCCATGTACAATTCTTAAAAACAACATTGTAACTGAATGATTCAGAAATATTGAGTCTTGGAGCAGTTATTTTTCCCAGTGCTTCAGAATAACATTTCAAAATCCCAACTGAAAGCCCCTGTAAATATGCAGGGGTCCAACAGTACATAGTCTATGGTAAAAGACTATACACCAGTAAAAGTCTATGGTCTAACAGTCTCCATGCTCTCCAGCTGAAGCTTTCTGGGTTTATTTGCCCTAGAAGTTGTCTCTACTTCCAGCCCTCCAATGCAGGCATGTCAATAGGCAGGCTCCCCTCCTCTGGCACAAGGTTCCTAGGAAGCATTAAAGGAGAAGGCATCAGGAAGCTACTTCTGCTGCTTCCCCAGCCCCTGCTTAGCCTACCAACACCATGCAAGCAGCCATTCAAGCTTCTTGCTCTTCCTCTGGTTCCTCCTGTCTCTCCTGTTAGCATGTGTCACAAAGATGTACGCCACAGAACTGCCACTTGGCAACTTCCAGCTCTCATCATTGGGCTCTCACAAAGATCCTCACACTTTACCTCTTGTTAAAGGCCAGCTAGTACTTAAAAGAACCCCAGTAGATTGCTTCTTTCAACAGCTTTTGAAGGTATCTGACTTTCTTACTGTTTTTTTTCCCTCTTCTCTCTTTATTAACTTCACCTTCTAATTAGGTCGCACGAAGATACATCTTCTCATTTAACTTAAAAGGTTCATTGACCCTCTGGCTTACTGTTATAACCCGTAACCTGTGAGTACAGTAATTAGGACATTATAAAACACTGAGCTGATCTGTACGCTTCACATTCAGAGAAAGAGACGTGTGCTGCGTTGCAAAGAGAGCTGGCTGAAGCAAGAGAAGCCCAAAGTGAAGCAAAAATTAATATTTTAAAAAAGAAAGTGGGGATTATTCATGGGAAGAAGAGATTGATTGGAGCAACAAACTTCAAGGAGAGACACTAAGGGCAGCACTCAATTTGCTTCAAGAAAGCTCCAGGAGCAGTAAGCAATAAAAGACAAGCAAAAGGCAGGAGAAGGAAGGGCAGCAATCACTCTCTGACTTTTGTAACACATTCCTACTGCAGCAGACTAGCTGTAACAGAGCACATGATAAGAAACTAGTCGAGAGTCAGCTTTTAGCACATGCTGCTCCTAGTGTGACCCATGAGACAAAGATGGACCCAAACTGTCTTCACTACATTCATACAGTCATGTAACTCCGCAAGGATATTCATGCAAATTCAATAGGTCAACTTAATCATCAAGGAAATAATAGCACCTTTCCTAAAATGTTTTTCTTATGAAGACAACTGGTTCATTTTATTCTTATTTACTATTACATTGTTTTTCAGCCAATAAAAAAAGAATGTGTCAAAATGTCTGACAACACCAACCACCAAGAGACAGATGAAACTGCAGATACAAGCCAGTGTTATACATCACTGTGAGTATGAAGCAGGATTTCAAGCACTTTTTTCAGACATCCCTGAAAGTAATGGTTTATGAGCCACATCCTTGGCTTTTTAATCAACACAGATATACTGCCTTCAACAGGAGTACACTGCTAAATATACGTGTACTGATGTACAATATGATACACTAAAACAAGTATATCATGCTTAGATCTATGTCAAAGTAAAAAACGCATTAAGTGTGTACATGGAACTGTATTTATACCAATGGAGAATGTAGCTCATTAAATTGCTAGATTTAATGACAAGATTGTTAACAGTACAGAGATATCTGCAAAATCCTTTGGATCATCCTGGATTATCTCTTCAGCTTTTCCTCTTACATAATTTTTAATTTCCTTGTCAGTTAATCCTGTTATGGAGGAGGTTTTGAACAAACACTTTAATTTTTGCATGTTCTAAGTGGTATATGATGCAAATTGATTTCCATGATATCACTTTTCTATTGTGACCCTTCACCGTTTAAGCTCTGGAATAATATTATATAATGGAGCCCACACATCACCCTTCCCTCTTTTATAACACAGTCACATCACAGCATGTACTTTTACGAGCACCTCAGAAAAATGCCTTGCTGGTTCTAAAACCCACACACAATTCTTTTTCCTTCTATTTTTTTTTTCCCACAGAAATTCTGATTTGCTTCTTCAACATCAGTTATTTATCCCTGTAGCAGCCTGAAAAAATAGGCAATGTTAGTCTCTCTTGTAAATCCTGAATAAGCGATGTTAACAATTACAGTTTACAAAACCGTTGCTGCCGGAGACACTTCAAAGTTCATCAATGAAATAAAGTGCGCCTTAAAGTCTAGTGCTATTCCTATTAATCAAAGCTTTTCCACTCTATAGAAGCAGGCATGCTTTGAGAGCATGTGTGTCTGGGGAACTCAGCTTGCTGTAATTCCATAAACATTCTTCTTCCCTGCAGAATCATGAGGCTGAGGGGAATCAATCAGGTATGATACAAGCTGCAGCAAAAATGCTGAGATCCAGTCCAGGGGCACACCTTCTACCTCGCCAGTAGGGTGTTTGTGAAGCTGGTGCCTTAACACAAAGACCCTCATTTCATGTTTGGCCAGTAGAAAGAGAAAAGGCTGTGGTGATGCACAAACAAACTTTAATGCAAATTCAAAAACCTTTCTTCTTCTTTTTTTTTTTTTTTAATTCTCCATTATATTAGAATATATAACACCACTACATCCACAGTGCACCTAATGGTTTTAAAGGAAGGAGTTTCTGGAAGAAACAGCTATTCCAGTTTTTCTTTGACAATATTCTCTCTCTCAAATATCATGTTTATCAACCATGCTTTGTTTTCACATGTGGTAGAAAGCTTTTTCTATAGGTGGCGCTCACGAGATCCAGGTAAGCATGCAATGATAATTTTGGTATTTGCTTGTTTAAAACAGAGTTCATGTCAATGATAAACAAACCTCAAAAGACATATTCCAGGCAAAGGGAATGTTTGTGCGGATTCCAGTATTCCATCTCTCTCCAACAGGCTGCTACCCAGCCTTTTCACAATCAGCATAAGAACTCACATATGTTTCCATTTTGTTTCCATATTTTCCTTTTTGTAAATCAAAGAGGTCCATAAGAGATTATGCAATGAAAGACATTTTCTCTGCTCATCCAGACCTGATCCCCAAACATGATAAAATATTGCAAAGAATTGGAACTATAAGAGCCAACTCTCACCTAAGCTGTCAGAAAAGATTGGGAAGCACCTGCAAGGGACTAAGGGCATTTGGAAGCATGTCAGAGGGATTAAATAAAGAACAAAACCTGCATGGTCTTTGAAGGAGGAGAAAATAACGAAGAGAACAAGACAGCATAAATAATGTTTCAGAGCTGGAAGTGTCATAATCGGGTCAAAAGGGAAAAAAAGATGGCTTTGGCGATCTGTGTGCTTATAGCTTGAAGGGAGATCAGAGAGCGAGTGCTATCATAGACAAAGAAGGATGTAAAGGGGTCTGGAGGAGGAGATTTAAAGTTGTTTCTGTCTGAGCTTCCTCACTGTAGAGTTCAGAGCTTTGGTGTTCTAGGCTTATTGAGACCATCATCATAATAATATAAGTACCAATCATAACCATTTCTGCTCCTCCTTTTTTTCAGTCTCACATTTCACAGTTTAAAAATTCATCATGGTGGATGAATAGACTGGCTATATTTATAATATTGAGTTGTTGGTCCATTTACACAGCAGGTGCAACAAAAAAAGTTACCCTTGAATTTCTACTCTCCATTAACCTTGCCAGCAAATGAAATCTGTGCCAGTTTTCCTAAACATCACATTTTTTTCTGGCTGCGGGTAGAGAAGGAGGAGAGGAACAGGTAGCAACAACCTTGTCTCTCTTTTGGTTTGGGGTTTATGCCAGCTGCATTGTTTGTATTTAGGCTTTGTTTTCTGGCATTTTCCCTTTAAGCATATATCTCTATTAACATAAACACATTATGAGAAGACTACAAGGTTAGATTTACAAAGTCAGTTACTCAAATGCACTGGAACACCAAAATTTGGGTTGTCTTCAAAAATAAGTATCGGGAGGCATAGAACTGAAGCACCATCTTACAGAGCAACCTTGGTTTATAATCTCCCTAGTTAAAAGCAATCAATCTCTATATCCTGTATGAACCAGCTACTACCAGAGACAAGAAATGTGGTTGGATAGTGAGCTTTGCAAGCATTTTCCAGCAGCAAAGAAACTTTGTCTTCTGCTCCTCTGGGTGTGGGGTGTTCAGTATCCTCAGGTTTCAGCCATTCTCCTTCTCATTGCTTTCCACTCATTTTCTCTTCTTTCCTGTACACCTGCCCTGGCACCTCACCCCTCTCTGCTCTGCTTCAGTACCCAGCCTGCTCTGGTTTCTGTTTTCACTGATATACAATCCCACTGGGGTACTGCTACTTCACCTCCTGGGTCTCCAGCTGTTTCTCCCACCCTGGTATGCCCATCCTGTTTTGTGCCATTTCTTTTTTGCTTTCTGATCACTAAGACTTGCACACAAAATTCCCTCTGGGCCACAAAGGAAGCATCAGTCTCTGGGAGCTCCCCATTCCTGATCTACATTTCTGACCCTGTCTCCATTCTTTCCTACCTTGTTCCTGGCAAAGATGGACATTCTTTTGACACTACGTTTTCAGGGCAAACAAAATATTTTTTCCTTAATTTTTTTCTTGGAAACAGCTCTCTTACTTCAGCTGAAATAGAGAAAAAGTCTTGAAAGCAAAAGGCTGTTTTTAGAGTCTTGAACTGTCCTTGCACTGATAGCCTGCCTAGGAGATACAATCCAGTACCGTGTTGTTCAGATAATTTTGATAATGTTTAAGTTAGATTATCAGAAAAAAAAATGAATGGGAGCACACTAATTTAAATTCACCCCGTAAATGTTCTCGAGTGAATTCTTTCAAAGTCTCCTTGGTCAACAGTAAACCATGTTTATGAACTTTGATCACAAATGAATTTCACGACAGGTGATTTTTTTTTTTTTTTTTTTTTTTTAGAAAAAAGGAAACATGAGCTTCTGTTTGTTCAGCATGTCTACAGTCCCACTTCTGGGAGCCAACATAGTCATACTAATATATCACTGTCACTGTTTGAAAAACAGCCCCAAATTTATGGCAGGCGCCAAACCCTAAAATAAACATATAAAAAACAGTTCTGGGAGCAGTAGAAGCAGCAAAGCTTGATTTATTACAGATGAATTATGGCTGAATTTGCTAACAAACTAAGCTCTGACTAATGCTTTTGCCTTGGTTGAAACAGTCAAAACATCTATTTCACCTGTGGTCTGCCTAGTGCAACCGGGAGTGTGCTCATGTCAGTCTATCCCTTACTGGTCCCTTTGTTTTACCTAGTCACTTATCATCTTCAAACCCACTGGAAAATGGTGTATCTAAGTCCTCTAAAATTCAGCAAACCAGCTTGAAAGTCATGGGAGGAATTATCCATATATCTGTATTCTCTACACACAGAGAATAGTGGGAACAATAAATCTTAAACCTATGCAGTAAACTAGATATTTTTCCATAATTTTCCAAGCATTGACATAACTTTCCTTTCTTAAATATGTCTATAATATCCATTGATTCTGTAGATCATACCTGAGCTATTTTTAGGTCATAGAAATATAAAATTCAAATTGTAATATGAGGGATCTGCAACACCTTAGTGAGAAATAACTGTTTTAGAGGAATGTGTCAAAGCCAGCCTTTGATGCCACTGACTGCTATTACATGTTTATGCAGCAAAGGCACACACAGTCTGCTGTGGGGCACCTGTATTGGAAGCTTTTGGGTCAAACAACTGAAAGTCTTTCAACTTGGTTTTCACTTTGTTTCTTAAATGTCTTAGTGATAATATCCAATATAAAAAATTTAATGTGATTTCTCCAGACTGCAGGAGGTATATGAAAACTGATGACACATTCCCTCGAGTACAGTTTACACTACGGGGAACAAACGATTCCAAAAGTCAAAGACAGTGAAGACAAAGACCTCCTAATGTGAGGGACCAGAGGTGAAAATTAGTGGGGAAATAAGCAAGGGGAAAATAAAGAACTGATAAGTCAGATAGAATAACACCAAATCTCTGAATAATCTACAGTAATTTCCACACCCTCCAAAAATGCAAACAGTTCTTTGAATTAATGTGGCCATGTAGAATACATATTGCTATTCCACCAGCCCATGTGAATACAGATTTCAACCCTGGGAAGAGTACATTCTTTCAGGGCACTCATTGATAACTGTTTGAATACCTGTTCTGTTTATCCTATCCTATCCTATCCTATCCTATCCTATCCTATCCTATCCTATCCTATCCTATCCTATTCTTCTTACCTCATACTTATCATTGCATATTGTCAAAATCTTTCAGCTGAATGTTACATAACATGACTCAAAACTGTTACATACAGTAATCACAAATTTGCAGCAATTATTTTATTCTCTGGAGAATGTTTTCCTGAAAATAAAAAAAAAAAACCAAATTCATATTACACTGACTAATTTATATTTATTAAAAAATTATGATAGTTTCACAAAATACAAAGTGAATCCTTGTGTTCCTGAAACTACAATTCAGTGAGACAGAAAATAGCTCTCGGAGTTGGGGCTGGTCTCCAGAGATAATATCCCCATAGCCATCCCCATGGCCAGAAAATCCCAGCTGGTAGTTTTGGTGATTTTTGTAGATCAGACACCAAAAACTAATTTTGAACCTTTCAATCGCCTCTATGAAACTAACCACCACATCTCATTTGAGTGTCCATTTTCTTCTTGATTTCAAGAGGAAGTTCTGGGTGGAAACCGGACATCTAAAAGTGTCTGTGGCTCTGACCTCTACTGACTGTAGGTTATAGATTGGAATTGTGTTCTTTTTGTGAAAGGTATCTGAAAGCTGTCCCTCCAGAACCGAAATAGCATTGTGTGATTTCACTCTGAACTGACTGCCAGGGAGAAATGCCATCCATTTGAACTTCAATATTTGCTGTTGTTTCAGAGTTTCACAGCTGCGCAGTTTCTGACCCAAGCGCATTTGACCTGCAAGTCCTAATGACGCATAGCCCAAAGTGATGTGACCTTTTTGACTAGACCTCAGGGTCCCAGTATAACAAAAATGACAAAAAAAGATAGCTATGAAACTAAATAAAGAGCTCAAAGTTAAAATTTCTCTTTTAAGATCAATGAAAAGGTTTTATTTGAAGAAGTTATTGCCCATTTCTGTGAATAATGAGGCTGCTGCCAGAAACCTAAGAGATATGTCCCCCCAGGCCATGGTATAGAACTAAAACCAAGTGAAAGAGACTGCAACATATTAATTAGTCAGTGGACTTCCAGCTTCTCATTAACAGTCTCCACTGAAGTTTCAGTAATTCCTAAGCATTCCATAATAAAATAGAACCCACTTCAGGGATCCAAGCAACAACAGATTAATTCAGTGAACTTCTGACCCTAGTGTGAGCATTGAGTTTTAATCCTAAATCTAAGGAGGACTAAGGAGGAAAATTCCATAAACACACAAAGACCAAGACAAAACCAACCAACCAACCAACCAACCAACCAAAAAACAACGAGGCAAGGCAAATTTTTTATCATAGGTTGTTGCAAAAACTACAGGAGTTGGATTGCCTGATGTCATTAAGAGATTTTTCAAAGGAATATGATTACTACCATCTACAAATTAGTCTTTTCAGCTGAACTTCCCTGAAACATTTGTTTTGTTCTCTTTTCTCTTTTTCTTCCTTTTGACTTAATACATATAAAATAAAGGGTTTAGTTAGTGAAGAACCAAATACTTTAAATTGGCTGAGACACTCTGAAGACTCCATGTCTCTGGTCAGATACCAGAAGCCTTGGGTTTCAATTACTTTGCATCTTGTGGTGGACAAAGATTTCAATTGTGTTATGTCAAGGCTGAAGTATGAACATATTATACATATTACCACTCTTTAAACACAAGAAGATCTACAAGTTGAGGAGTAGAGAGGCAGAGGAGGAGGTAAAAAGGAGGAGACATGCATCAGAGTGCCTGACCACTCTCTGCCCAAATTCTCCAACTTTAGCCTGAAGTTCTCTCCCTCAAAACAGGTCTCTCCCACGTGGATCTTCAGGAACTTTGCCAGACTCTGAGTACTCCACTGCTCTGTCAGATGTCACTGAGTCACCGGAGGCTGCAAAGTTACTAAGGATGGGTAGGACACATGTGCATATGAACCACTGTGGCATAAATCTTTTCCTTCAGAAAACCAGGGTAGGACCAAATCCTTTGACGTGTGTTTTCTATGGCATACTGCCGCTTAGTCATGAGGAAGTGACGCAGGACAAGGAGTTCTCTTTGGGAGCCACATAAATACAGTTTTCTAAGAAATTTTACAGTACATTCAACTACTGCACATTTTTCTGAAAAGTCCCATTGACAAAAATCAGAAAAATACTTTTCTTTTCCCAAGAGTTCTGCTTTTCATCTTCAGCATGGCGTTAAAAGTTCGTGAGGATAAAAAAAGACAGTAAAAGGCAAAGCAAAGCAGTAAGTCTGTGCTGCTTATTTTAATAAGCAATGCTACTGTTACAGTATCCATCTGGCTAAACAGTCCCCTGTTTTGAATTTTAGCATCACAAGTTTCCAAGAAAAAAAAGTAATTCTAAAAACTTTAACATTAAAGGAGAAAAAGTCTACACAGTACGAGATCCAGTAAGAATGCAATATTCTGGTAACTTTGAATTAGATTTGCCATAAATTAGAGGCTTATAGAAAAATGTATTTCAGGAAAGGTTGAGTTTCTCCTTAACAAAAGATACATCCTTTTTTTTTTTTTTTTTGCTAAATTAAGTCAGGATAACCCTATAAGGGCTCTTCATCAGTATTCTGCTGATAAAATCTTATTTATGCAAGCAGTGAAGAGCTAAGGAAATAACAAAGGTCTCAAAGAAATATAAAGAAAAACCCAGTGACTGTACTAGAGACTGACTCTCACCTGCACAATGCAAGTTTGCACATTACTTTTCTGTATCTCATCCTCAGTGCCAGGGACTTATTCAGTGCATGGAAGTATGAAGACAAACAATGGCTTTTTTCACCTCTACAGAAAGCAGCTCCACAACTGCAATGAGCAGATATGCTGCACAATGCAATGACAGTGAGGGAGGATTGAGTTTTAAGTTTAATTCTCCCGTGCCAAACAAAGAAATCGCAAAACTTTCTACAGAAGGCAAAGAATTTCTCAGTATGGGACAAACAGCAGTTTACATCAGTTTATACTCAGTATCTATTCTTATTTTTGCCCATATTTTAAAAGATTTTGTTAATGATCCTACTTTAAGTCTGAAAAAAAAATCAAGCTAGGAATAGAACAGTATAGAGATATCTAATAGATCATCTGGGGTGTCTACCTACAGCTGAACATATTTCCATTATTGTGCAATATACTTCAAAGAGACAGTGTCTTACACAATAATCAATGTCTGAATTTGCAGAGGAAAAGGAAGAAATTATGCTTGATTAATAAATGTTCTTGACTGAGCTATTTAACAGAACAGGACATAGAAAGGGAAAAAGATCTTAGTATTCTGTTAACAAGTTCACAAAAATGCAGTGAGGGTAACATCTGTGAGCCATATAAAGTAGGAGGTAGAGAAATAACAAATGAGACAGATGCAGTCAGACATGGCAAGACTCACCAGCAGGATAAATTATTCCATCTAACCATCTCTATCTCAGGGACCTACAGATCTCCCATGGTCTTTAAGTGGTTTGGAATCTTCCATTTTTATTGTGTGTTGCTGCACTGTGAACATACTATAATTCATATTGAGGATAATTTGATTAGGATTTTTTTTGGTTAAGTTTGTTTTGTGTAAAATGAAACCCACAGGGATATTAGATGCATTAATGTAAACGATTACCAGTATTTTTTTACCAGTTCAATGCAATTTTGTCAATTTGGTAAAGATGAGTAAGACTACAACAAAAAGAAAGCACAATTTTCAGACACAACTGTTAACTCCTGGAGCTCTCCCACCTTCCTCATGTGATTCATTGGTTGCTTCCTGGTAATCCCACTGCACAAACTTACCTTACACCACCTTTGGGATGAGAGACAATAAAATGCACAAGCAAATATTTCCATAAATTTGGCATTCCTTTGATGAGAAATGTTTAGAAGTTCAAGATAATTCAACATTGGAAACACAAAGAAGAATAAGTAGTTAAATTTGGACCACTGATAGACTAGGTTTACCTGTATTCAGAACACTAATTTATAGGTATTTTATATTAAGAGCAGGTAATCCACATTTTTTTTAGTTATCTCTTTCTCAGTGAAATCTCTGTGAAAAACCAGAAGATTCCTTCCACAGTGACTTTGAACCATAAGTATGCTGACCTTTAAAAATCAACAACACTTTGTGGTTTTGTTCTTATCTTTCCTCTCACTGACAACTATGATAAAATTGTTGGCAGACTTTCAATATCTCAGACCATGGACTTTTAGTGAGTCACCAACTGTTCAGATACCTTGTTATTCACAGCCCAGTTTCTTCCTCAAGCCTCGAGGGACCACTGGTGTGGGAAGTGCAAGATGTTAGTTGTGATTCTGGATCTGGCACCTTTATAGTAAAGCTATCCTGCCTTGAGCCCTAAGGCAAGAGCAGCTGTATATCAAAGTGGCATTGAGTTTCACAGTTGCCATAGTGGTATTTGACATATAAAATGCCTGTGCTGCTTTGGGGTCCCAAAATCAGGAAGGCTTTGAAATCATACGAGAATATTATTATATTGGTTTCACCCAAAGAGCACAGGTTATTTGGAACAGAGCAACTCACTACCTTGAAAACTTTTTTTTTTAGAGATAAATGCTGCTCCACCTCAGTGGTTCTCAGTTTTTTTGTTATATTCTTGTAACATCAGAGATATTGGTGAATTTTGCTGTAGCAAATATGCCAGCCCAAATCCATAAGCCTAGTGCTAGTTGAATTTACCTGTTGAAATCAGAGGAAAACAATTAAACTTAACTCCTTTTACCTGAGATAGGAGGTTCAGGAGGGGCCAACAAAAAAGAGACAAACATTTTGTGTTGCAATCCTCATGATGAAGCCACATCCTTTCCCTGAGCTGTGGCAATGCTGCTGCAGGAGTCCTACAGGGAGAAGCATAAGAAACAGATCAAGTAAAGATTGCAGCAAGACAGTGCAGGGCTGCAGGATCCCATGAGGTGCTGGACTGTATGAGCTGGGGATGAGGGAATGAGACAGGCTTAGCAGGCTAAGTGTCTGGTGAGTGAGGGGAATAAGATGGGAATATGGAGATTTGTTCGGTGATGTGTTATTCAAGTGGTCACAGTTATGCCTCTGGTTTGGTTAGAGAAAAGAGGTGTCGAAATGAGATATTTTTTCACTATCAGCAAGGAATTAGGTCTTGAGGCAATATAAATCATCATGTAGCTGCTGACCATGGTGATCTCATACAGGTTCACGCACATTCTAGACCTCTGTTGCTAGTATGATGTCCCACTTCTGCTCCGGTCATGTCATTTTGTTACAATGAACTTTCTTTGTTCAAGAAAACTTCTTTGCCTTCCTATGCAGATCTAGTAATCTGGTTGATTTGATTTGGTTTAGTTTTTTCCCCTCAATTATGAAATCAAGATGAGCAGCAGGTGCTTTTGTACAGCTGACTAAAAAGGCTCCTCATGTTTTTGCTTTTGACACGTATAAACGAATGTAACCAGTTATCACCATTGAGAGGGACTACAGAGGGCATTCACTAGCAAAAAGGCAAGCAAAACTCTTACTGAAAATCTACCTTTGTGATTTTTGGATTTTGTGTCCATACAGTATTTGAAGTAAATTTCATCTTGTGATATTTAATATAGCCATCCCTAGCTCAATCTTAGTAAAAGAAGAAACACTGACTTACTAAAGAAATAGAATAGATCTCTCAGATCTTTGTTTCAAAGCACAGTAAAATATGTCAGAAAGCCCCCTTACTTGAAAGTTTCTGGCCCAAGTCCAACCACTGCAGCAGAGATAAATACATGGATGGGGGTCACTCTTTAAAGCAGTATGTTCAAGAGCGATCTTTAGCCACAACAAAGCCAATCATGACGAAGAGTTGTCCAACGAGTTTCCTTCTAATGGCCTCAAGTGGACTTTGTATTAGGCCTTGGTGCTAGTGCCTAATAGCTGAGCAAAGTTTCATGAAATTGCAACCTAGCTGTATAAAAATTGTGAGCCATTTATATATTCCCCTGTTCTTCAGATGTATCTACACACATACACAAGAAAAAACAAATCTAGTGGCTGAGTGATCCCATCCTACGACCTGGCTACTACATTGATTTCACAGATTAGAAGGTCTACTCCTTTTTGGTTTTCAGAGACATCTAAGCAGTGTGGCATATTTAGCATTGCCCATTAAATGTGATACGATAGAAAACTACTACTTGTTTTTACTTAAACCTCTAACAAATTGGGACCTTAAGCATAGAAGAGCCCTAAAATGCTAAATGCTAAAGCATGTCACTGTCTCAGGAGTACTCCACAACAGTAAGGTTGGAAGAGCCTAAAAATAGTGTCTACTTGTTGGAATCTGGGATGGCTGAAAGACTAAAGGTAAAGATGAGCAAAAGACTTTGTAATTAAACTGCAATGTAAGAAAAAGTCATCCAGAGCCCTTAGAGAAACAGATTACCCATGAGCTCCCAGGCTGCCTGGGGAAGCTGCCGATAAACTGTGTCTTGACTTGTAACGGCCCTGAGCTGTGTGACTCCTGTGGTTGCCTCCACCATGCCTATTCCTCTTTAAAACTTCACGCTGCTGTTTCTGATTCATGTGATTTGCAGGGGGGGTCTAAACTCAGAGCTCGGGAGGTGCTTCTTTGGTGGTGTGGGCCTCACCCATCCTTTGTGACCTGAAGTTTCAATACATCACCATTGCTGGCAAAGTCTCTGACCAGCTGTTGTATCAATGGCAGCTGGTGATCAGTCACAACCCTAGGGCAGTGTGGGAGAAAGAATGGAGAGAAAAGCTTCAACTTAGCTGTCTTGAATTGACATAACTGCAGTTACCATTCTTTCAAGATTACTAGGCACATTTTTTTTTCAAGTGTCTCATCTGAGGCTCTTTGCATTGTTTCTCTAACAGATTTGAGGATATGTATGTTTCTATTAATCTTCTAGTAAGACTTTTTCATCTTTCATTTTATGATCTCACATTGCCTTTCTTTTGACAAAACATCTCTTCTGTTAAGGCACTTCTCTGTGATATTTGGATAGAACAGACTTTGAAACAAACTAGGCCTTGATTAGTCCCTGCCTGGTTCTCTTCTCTCTTTCTGCCTTTCCTTACACTTTTTCTGAAATTTCAGTAAAAGCACAGATTTCAACATAAAACTTGAATTCTTGAGATTAGAGCATGCAGTGAGGCTCACTACTTTTTATCTGAAATGGGGTAGACAGCAGGTAGCATTTAGTGCATTACCTTTTTCTTGAAATTACTGTCTTTATTTTTTTCTGCTCTTGTTCTGTACCTTTGCCATATCTGTATTGGAAAGCACATTAGAAAAGAGGAAAAAGGAGAATAAAATGGATTTTCTGCCTCTCTGAGGTAATTTCTTTCCCCCATTGGTTTCTGTGAAATGATCAAAGCCATTTACTGAGATAGCAGGAAAAGGTTTAAAATAAGTTTGTCCCCTGTTTTGCTGCTGCTCTGCCTGAGCCTCTTTTTCTCTTTGCCATTTACAGTATTGTTAGCTTCATTAACTAGGGGCTACAACAACCAAACCTGCCCTGATTCTCCAAGGAGTGTCCTCTCTCCCTGTCTTCCACTACCTATTTTGCTACTGCTGTACATTCAAACCAGGCTGTTTTCCAGCTAGTTTGACCTGGTCAAACAACTAAGAGCAGCCCTAACCTGATGGTATATCCTGGTGGGAGGAATCCCTCCTGGGTGAATACACCCTCACCTCGCATAGAGCCTCCCCAGCCATGTCTTTGCTCACCCCATACAGCTGCTGGAACATGGATAAAGGCCAGGATCAGGGACACAACTGTGGTTCCTAATGCCTTGCCCATTTGTAGCTGGTTCTTGGTCATCTGTTGGATCTATGGGTCATGCACCTTAGCCAAAAGTGGTCCCCATGTCAGTCAAATTTAAGCAGAAGAAACAGATAGTCCAGGTTTTGGAGTGTGTGCACCTTGCTCTTTGCCCCCCTCAACCCTTTTTGTCTCGCCACCCAGGGACTAAAAGTTTTGCTACTGCTAACAATAGCATCATACTTACTTCACCGAGTTGTAAAATGTCTGGCTTTTCTGTGTAGGAAAACATGGATTTGGATGCATTCCCAAAACACTGAAGGGAAGGATGCAAAGATAAGTCAGCTCAACATAGAAACCATGAGAACAATCATTCTCAGCCAGTGAAGGAAGGTGACAAAGCATTCATTAGTAATCTCCAGAAGTTCAGAAAATCAGTGGATTTTCACGAAACCAAAGCGATACTGAAAATAGAAAGATCTCCCAGCATCTTGTTTTGCACCAAGGAGGTACCCGTTCCTTTGGGATCTGAAGAAGAAATGCATAACTAGCTTATTGTATAAATAATAGAAGTACTGTAAGAGGTGATATCAATAATAGATACTGCGACAGCACTTCTGATGCTAATAGATGCACTAGAAGAGGTAATAGCAATCTCACCTCCCTGCTGATGCTGGCAACCCTATCACAGTCCTGGATGAGTCCCTTCATGGATCATGGCACAGTGCACACATCCCAACAGCAGCCAGGTTCATTGTTGGTGTGGTCTGTACAGCTTCTTTAGGATTTTCGTAAACAATTCTGTTGATGATTTCTGCTGCCAGGTAAAAAAATACTCACGTAGGCATTCTGCTCCATCTCAAGATAAGACAAGATACATAGATGGTGCTGTCCACATGTACTGCATGGGGCCCACACTGAGGCATCTCTGTTACAGCTTATCAGTTGAGTTGGTCCAGCAGTCACCAAGTGGGCATTCAGTGGTACAGTCCTACACGTCTCTGCTGGAACAAGCTAAGGAGAGTCATGGGATGGGCTCAGGTTATTTGTCAGTCACTCATGCTAATATACGGGTCTCTACAACCAAGGTCTGTGGTCATTCTCTGCCTAGATTTGGCTAGAAATCAGTATATCCTATTTACCAAGTCTTCTGCAGGGGCCCACTACACAGATCCAGTGAATCACAGGAAATCTGCTCTATCCCAAAAACCCACTGCCCCTGTGCACAGCAAAGAAAATGTCATATTCTGTTAAAATCAGTTAGTTACCAGAATTTTTTCAGCTGAGACAAAAAAAGGACTGGAAAGAAAGGTACAATCTACAATCTTGGTACATTTAAATGTTTCTTTGATTTTGTAAACAAGGTTGAATTGACAGGTAAAATAGCAATGTCCATTCTGTGTGCCTTTAAAAATAGCTGTCAAGGAAGATTAAAACCAACATTATTTCCAGTCTAAAAATAAGCTCTGAAAAGCACTGTACTGCATGTATCTCTCAGTCATGCTTTGTTCCTTTTGCATTGCTCTGGCACAAATGGGCTCTCAAACCAGCTGATAACACTGATCACCTTGGAGGGAGAGATAAAAGGAGTCTCTTCCTGAGAAGACTGAGAACTCTTCTACCTATTAAATCTTGTCTGTCTGTTTTAGTTTTAGTTAAATGGGAAAGTTTTTGGAGAACTTTTTCATACCATCACATGGTTCAGAGCATGGGGGACCCCCCTCCCAGCAACTGAGCTGAGCCAGGGAGGGACTGTTCCCAGCATCTCAGGACCTGCCAGAAAGGGAGGGGGGTTCCTGAAGTGAAGCATCACAAGAACTCAGGAAACAGGATAAAATCCCCAGTGCTTCCAGGACTTTTACTGCCTTTTTCCGAGGCGTCATTGCCAAGGGAAAGGACCACCACAGTCCCCACACCGGACACTTCAAAGAGCTCCCCTGGGTCATCCCGGCCCTACCATTGTCTCTTCACATGGTTTGCTACATCAGAACCCACACAATGCTTCCCTTTTTCTAGTCACCTAGGACTTTACCTGACTGTCATGGAGAGTGGCTTGGCAACTACATCAGTCAATTCCCTCAGGACTCTGGGATGCATCTCATCGGGTCCTATAGACTTATGTACAGGTTCCTCAGGTGGTCATGAACCTGATCTTTACTTACAGTGAGATGGACTTTGCTCCCCCAGTCCCTGTCCTGCTGTCCATCCACTTATAGTGTGGGAAGAGAGGTTACTATTGAAGATAGAGGCAAAAAAGTTGTTGAGTGTCTCAGCCTTCTTCTCATCCATTGTTAGCACTTTACCAGTACTGTTTATCAGGGGGCTACACTTTCTTTGATCTTCCTTTCCTGGTTAACACACCTGTAGAAGCCCTTTCTGCTACTCTTTGGGTCTCTTGCCAAGTTCAGTTTCAGCTTTGCCTTGGCCTTCCTCACCCATCCCTACAGAACTGAACTTCATCTCTATACTCTTCCCAGGTCATCTGTCCTTGTTTTCACTGCCTGTGCATTTGCTTCTTTCCCTTTAGTTTGACCAGCAATTCCCTACTCAGCCATGCTGGTCTCTTGTCTTTCTTGCCTGACTTCTTGCTCTCATGGATTGTTAATTTTATTGCTATTTTCATAACTTTTTGTGTAGGAAAAAAAGTGCTATGAATTAAACATTATTTTGCTCCAGAGACCACTACCAATTCCACCTACAAATGTCAGTGCTCTCCACATTTGCATCTTCTGAAAGACTTTCTGAGCAGTGCTGGGTATTTGCAGTATTTTATGGCCACTTACATGACTATCAGCTACCAGATTCTTGTGGACACTATGGGTTGAAAGAGAAGTAAAACCTAAAACTCACTGAAGCCCAGGACTGCTGTACTGGTATAGCTGTGCTCGCCCTTGAAACACACTCTGGTCAGACCCCTAGAGAGCAGCCTTGGTAGGGCTGACCCTGGACCGGGCAATGGAGGAGACTCCTGCTTCACTTTAGTCATCTGGACAAGCACTACAGCTTCCTTCCTGCATGGGCTTGGCAACAGCAGCACCATTCCTCTTCACACTCTCAGAAGGTCAATGTTAGTCTATTCAGACCTTCTCAAAGCCATTTTAATTTTACTTGTGACATTTCTACTGAGGCCACATTTGGACAACAGTTGCAGAGAGCAGTGAGTCAGTAATTCTGCAGTGGTGGCTGTCCCTCAGTGCTGGTACAAACCCTTCTATACCACACTACTCAGAACATGTGGAAATTGTGTGCAGTCTTCCAGGAAGGTTTTAATTTGCTATTCACTTCCAGCAGCAGGAAAGGCTTTCTCAGATTTCCATTTTAAACACTGATTCAAATGAAGTTTGAAGATTATTGTTTTCTTATGCAAAATGAATGAATAATTAATTGTCATGGGATTTCTCTGTGTAGTTCCCATCCCTGAGGAATCTGAGCAACTGATGGAGTCCTCCAGATTGAAAACAATTCATAAACACAGGAAATGCAGCCTCTGCATGAATATTCATGATTATTCCACATCATTATTCCACAATCCCACTGTTGCTACACCATGCATCCAAAGCTCATAAGTTATGGCACGTGATGATGATACATTTCAAATAATGCTCAAGATATTTGTAATTTCAATGGAATAGCTGGCAATGATACACACCCATTATGTATTATGGTAGCTGTAAGAGAGTCATTAGGATGGGATGCAAATATTTGAAATGAACAATGAACAAAATTTGCCAAGTGCTAATAGAACGAGCTGAATAAAAAAAAAAAAAAGAAAAAGAAAAAAAAAGATGTGCACTGTTCCCACAATGGAACTGTCTGAAACTATTCAGACCCTGAATGTGTTGTTCAGGAAACACAGCAGTGTTACCGCCCATGTATTGCAACCCAGCCTCTGTCCACAGCATTCTCACTGGTACTGCCTATATAGGTGTCCCAACAGCATGCTTGTTCATCTGCCCTGTCAGTTTATAATGGGCAGACTCAGACTAAACCCAAGAAAAATAAAGACAGGATTAGTTTACAGTTATCTATGATCTCTCCAACCCCGCTCTTCTTTGCTGCAGCCTCTTCATTATTTTTCAGCACAGACACCTGCACAAAAACCTTCAGTATGGAAAGAGCTTGTTTAAATATGGACAGTATTTTTGTGGCTTGTTGGTATCCTTGTTCTAATGTTAAAGGACATCCCCTTCTTATATGGAAAGTGCATAGTCATATTGGGTTTATTCCAGAACCTAAAGAATATATGTATTGATAACACTTACGTAGAAGTATAAATTTGTTTCAGTGGCTTTTGCAAGATGAATGAACTCAAATTCCCAGAACATCTTGGGTGTTTC
Source organism: Chiroxiphia lanceolata (assembly GCF_009829145.1). Taxonomy (NCBI): domain Eukaryota; kingdom Metazoa; phylum Chordata; class Aves; order Passeriformes; family Pipridae; genus Chiroxiphia; species Chiroxiphia lanceolata. The sequence continues at coordinate 14,357,740 of NC_045638.1, read as the reverse complement.
ATCCAAGCTGTAGATGCTATAAAGCAAATTGTAGGAAAGCCTTCAAAAAGGCTGGAAGTTGCTCTCAATGAAGACTCAAATATTTGACAAATTTTCTCAGCAATCAGTTCTCTGATGACATAAAACCGACCTGGAAATCTTACAAGCACTGTCACTGCAAAGTCAGCAATGCAAGCCTGTGATGCCACAAAGCCAGCTCATGATATTTTGAGGGTTGCACCTTACAGTAGAAAATGAAGATGGATATATATAAAAAAAGCATCTTTAGAATTGAACAGAAATAAAATTTGTCCACCTATTACAGAAACAGTGGACCAAACAAAGCACAGAGATCCAAGAAACGTCCCACCTGAAGGGAAAAACCTTCCATTTTCATTCACAGTTTTGTAGATACCAGAGAAACCAGGGAAGAAACTTTGTAGAAGTCCCAGAGATATGCAAAACTCCTGACAACTTTTTTCACATTCACAAACATAATCAGTGAAAAGACAATAATTCACAAATTCTGATATTCCTGATGAACATGCTGAACCTGCTGGAATTTACTCAGCTCTGACTTTCAGAACACCGGTCTTTTGACTTTGAGATTAAAGCTTGGATAGGTCATCAAGTAACCCAGACTGGTTCATCTGTTTTCCTCTTCCGTCTTTCTTAACACATTTCTTGATCAACATTAAATGTGCAGACTGTGAGGAATCAAAATACCAGGTACCGCTACATACATTTGTAAAAATATCTCAGTGAATCTTTTGGAAAAAAGGAAATGGATCCTGGCTGAAATTCTTACAAAGTGGAATTGCAAAATGTATTTGTGTCCTATAGGAATTTCTCTCTGCTCAAGAGCCTGGTGTTCCAACTGCTGTTTTGGGGAGCCTAGGCAAGCTTAATCTGGGGACTAGGTCACCATCTTAAGTGGTTCCCTCCCTAAGGCAGATATCCTAAATGCAGCTATTATTCTCTTGTGGAGATTATGCTTTTTGTGAACAGGAACTTGTTCACTTAAGCCTGGGAGGAGAAGCCTCACTGGTTTTGTGATCATTTCCAGAAGCAGTGTCCCTGAAGATGGCACATTTGGAGATGACATTATTTCATATTGCTGCACAGCAGCAATTGGCACTCCAGCCTATCAAAGATACTACTTGAGCAACATAAAATATTAGCCAACACCCACAAGGAGAAACAGATTTGTTTTCTATCCCAAAATATACCTCTGCAGAGTACCTGTTGTATTGCATTTAATCTAATTTACTGTAGGAGACATGAACCCCCTTGCTGCAATCAAGCTATTTTTTAAGAGATTGGTGATTCAGCTGAGTGGTGACTAAACCACTGACAAATTTTCCCTGTCAGCTCATGTGTATGAAAAGATGCTTTGCTGGAATGTATCATCTGTAGATACCACTATTTTGCTGGAATGAATGGGGGTTTGCCAGTCAAATTATATTACTTTATTTCTTATTTAAAATTATATGCATCTGAAGCTTTTAGCACATTTCAAGGACACATCAGGTCATACAACTGAACTGAACTGGGTTTGCATGGCCGGGTTTTGGTTGCGGTGGGGCTACAAGGGTGGCTTCTGTAAGCAGTTGCTAGAAGCTTTCCCCAAGTCTGACAGAGCCAATTCCAGGCTGCTATAAGATGGATCCACTGCAGGAGTGAGAATATGTGAGAGAAACAGCCCTGCAGACACCAAGGTCAGTGCAGAAGGAGGGGGAGGAGGTGCTCCAGGCGCTGGTGCAGAGATTCTTCTGCAGCTCATAGTGAAGGCCATGGTGAGGAAGGCTGGGCCCCTGCAGCCCATGGAGGTCCATGGTGGACCTGCACCACCTGGAAGGGACTTATGCTGGAGCAGGTGAATGCCCAAAGGGGCTGTGACCCTGTGGGAAGCCCAAAGGACTTACGTTGGAGGAGTTAATAGAGGACTGTCTTCCATGGAACCCACACTGGAGCAGGGGAAGAGTGAAGAGTCCTCCCCCTGAAGAGAGAGAAGTGGCTGAGACAACAAGCAATGAACTGACCAAAGCCTACATTTCCATCCCCTTGAGGCACTGGATGGGAGGGAGGTACAGAAAATCAGGACTCAAGTCGGGGAAGAGGGGAGGAGTGGGGGGAGGTGTTTCTAAGATTTTGTCTTATTTCTCATTATTCTACTCTGATTTGATTGGCAATAAATTAAACTTATTTCCCCAAGGTAGGTCTGTTTTGCCCGTGATGGTAACTGGTCAGTGAGCTCTCCCTGTCCTTTTCTCAACCCATGAGCTTTTCACTATATTTTCTCTCCCCTGTCCAGCTGAGGAGGGGACTCACAGAGTGGCTTTGGTGGACACCTGGTGTCCAGCCAGTGTCAGTCCACTACATGAGGCACAAGAGAGAATGTAAAACAGGTATCGTACATGATCATTGGCAGAAACTGATGGTTTAATTTACTTCAATGTAATTTACTTTAACTGAATGTATCTTCTGAAAGAACAAACAGAGACACAATCCCATGAACAGAAAAGCAGAATCATCCCCCATTCTGAATGTTAGCCTGCAACTCAAAAGATGCAGGTTAAGTTGTTTGCTCTCTGCAAGCTGCTGCCTTTGGCAAGTACAGGACTATGTCTACAGACTAGAGATGACTGACACCTTCTACAGCTGTTTCTGCCTGCAAGCTGCCAGTTAATATAGCAGAATAAGGAGGGGAGGTGAGTTCTTAATTTACATCGGCAGAGGGAAAGAAATTAAATCAGTGAAGTAAGCTAAACTGGAAATGAAGTTGAGGAACAACTATTACAGTCCCTTGAGTAGACACTTAATTGCTCTATAGCTCCTTTGGAAACTGCCTTATAGGGAATACAGAAGACGCTCCTGTTCATGACATTTATCAGGATGTGAGTTTGGTAATATAATAATCCTGGCAGTTCACTAGTGGGTTTACTTGGTCCTGAAAAACTGATTTCCTGGTAAATTTTTAAAATCTACCTGTAGTTCTGTCTGGTTTCTCTGATGATTTACAGGACTAGATATCCTATTTTCTTGCCATGGTGAGAACAAGCCTTAGAGAGAACAGACTAGCGTTTGTCCTTCTCTTCACCTTGATTTTAAAATCTCCTGGTTTATGTCAGTGAAACTTGTTACACATTTAATTAGCTGTTTTGGTTGATGCAGAGTTAAAGACAGTTCAGTAAACAGTCTGTCTATTATTTCTATCCTCATAAGTCAATAATGAAAATTATGTCGCTCAGCAGACAGCATATGCAAATAAATGTTTATATGATAGACTGCAGTTGAATTCACTGGCATTTAATAGGTGTTTAATTGCTTTGGAGTGCTACTAAAAAAAGCAATATTATTAGGACTTTTTTCTTGCAAATGGGTTTTGGAAGCATACGGTCAGTGCTGTAGTCTTATAATTAAAACTAAATAGGTTAGAAATTACAAGGTGGAAGGAAATAAAAGCTCAGCAGCAAGTATATGTATGGCTAAACACAGATTAGTGTGTTGTGCAGGGTGCTTGTGGGTATGTCTAAATGTAGTGCTCAAGTACTGTGCCTGCTAGGAATTACCATTAAGACTTAGGAGGAACTGTGGTTGTCTAAGGAGGCCTCAGGGAAATGAATTCTTAGCTGGGGCTGGCACAAATATAAATTAACCAATTAAGGCACCTGTATCAATATAAGTATTCTGACTCATTGTTTAATGGGATAATTGGAATTCTGTAGAGGAAATAAAGTTGATTACAAGGATCAAACAGAGGGAAAGCTCTCTAAGCATTTGTCTCTTGCTTGTGACAAGCTGTAGCTTAGGGGCCAGTGAATCTGTTATGAGGCTGCTGACATGGAACAAATAGCAGTATGGAGGTTGAAAGATCATTACTTTTTAATACTTACAACAAAATTGTGTACATGCTTATCTATGAAGAAATAGAGCTCTGCATGTTTAAGAAGAAACATGAAGTCTATATTACAATTTTTTGTACATATCTGAATTCCCAGAATGTCTTAGTTTTACCTGATGAATTATTCTTGATATAATGCAATTCAGCAGATGATTTTTCCTATCACTTTACATGCATCTATAGAATAGTTTGCAATACAGCCACAATCCTAGGTGTCTACTCTTTGGCTTTGATGGGTGGATTTGCCCATCAAAGCATATGAAGAACAGCTGGTGGAAGAGAAGTCAAAGAGGTAGGCTAGTTGGGTTCTTCAGTTCAAGGAAATAAGATGTGGCTGATTTACTCTCTATAAACATAAGACAAACTGATCTCCAGAGAGAGGGAAGAACAGAAGGGAAATTCACCATATTCTCAGGAAGCAATCTTTCACAAAAGGTCAGCAGGCCTTTCACCAGAGTATGTTTGAAGAAGAAAATGAAATGGCACCTGTGGCTTCTTGTGTCCAAATGTATGCTTTCCTTTGAAGGATTCAAAATATTTTTGGCCAACGGAAACTGAGGCCTACTTAGCTTCTCTTTCATGTTTCTGAAGAGTAAGACACTTATTTGGGAGAAAAGAAGAAAATCAAGTAAAATAAAATACCTGGCATTATCTTTTCTTTACGTGTCAGATGAAAGGTTTGGGTGCATGGGACATGCCATTGTTTATTGGGGATATCCACAGAGAAACAATAAAGAACACCTAACTCTTTCTTCAATTTTTCTTTTTTTTCTTTTCCTTAAATCTGGCAGCCACCATTGGAGATGGAGTTAAACTGAAACTATTTCCTACAAAATCGGAAGGTATAGTACTCATTTTTAAATATGGTTATATGGTATCCAGAGTCCAAATACAGTTGAACTTGATGGTCCTTAAGGTTTTTTCCAACCTACATGATTCTATGAATTTTGTACATGCTCTCTTGGGAACTACTGACTGTGCTCACAGAGGTGATTAGACTAAGTCCTCAAAAAAGACTCAGGCTCAAGCCTGGGTCCCTTCTTATCTCTCACTTTGCATAGGATAGATTGTACCACTACTTGATCTAGCCTGTGGAAAACCTGGACATCTACCCTGCCTGCTTGCCTGTAAATCCAGCTCTGCACTCAGGGCAATTTGTCATTCAACAATTTCACTGTACTTGGTCAGCATGTTTTTCTGTAGAGGGCCACTGTGATGCAGTGGGTTTCACCCTAAAATCTCTACTAAACTATTTGCTCTCTGTGCTCAGGAGACATGTGGAATGAAAGAGTCTACACTCACTTCAACCTTCTCTAGTGTGGTGTTCTGTAAAACAAGGGGGAAAACTGTGATCCTTTGAAGTTTTTATATATAATGGAGTAATTATTATTTATAATACAGCATTCCACATACCTGGAAATAGAGCAGAGTAGAGCACAGTAGAAACACTCCCCTGGAAAACATATACTGGTAAATATACTGGATTTTCTGTGTTTTCCAGTATATTTCCCTGTATTTACATTGCATTGTTTACTTTTTAATTCCAGCCCTTACTCTTTGCAAGGCAGGGATCTCTAAAGGACTCCAGCTGTAATGAAGTGTATCTCTCAGGATGTATATCTTCCATGTGGTATAGTATGAGAATCCTATAGTTCAGTTTTGGAGCTTTAGTAGCAGCTGGGAACCATGAAACTGAATAAGGGTCAGTACCATAACTCGCTTTAGGCTACAGGAATTTGCAAAGCAAAACTCTTCCATTTGAGGATTGTAAAAGAATTTTCTTTCAACTAGAAATGTCCAAAATTTCTGTTGTTCCAGCTTAATGGAATGCAGCATTTCAAAATTTTGCCTCATTTTACACCAAAACCAAAGATGAAAAGGGATGAAAATTCTCAATTTCATCATGACTGATACTGCCTAGAACATACAGTACACCATAGTGCTATTAAACCAACACATAAATGAGTACTCTGTAAGCTCCAGAACACATAATGAAATGAAACATAATGAAACACAGAATATATTAAATTTACTATTATTTCCTGTAATGAGAATCTATCCATCTTATCAAACTTCTGTGATAAGCTTTGCCCCTCCTGGACCCAATGAGTTTTGCAAATTGTACAAACAAAACTAGCAATTCTTACCCAGAATTACAAACAGAGAAGGTGCGTGCTGATGGAAAACAAGAACATGCAGAAATTCTTTAAATGAAACCACATTGAATGTGCATCAGGATCCTTCCATAGAAGAAAATCAGAAGAACACTCACACTGGGAGAAAGAGATGATGAAAAAATATGCACTTTCTGTAGGCACATGATGAAGTTAGTGTCTCAGCAGATACTGGATTCTGCTTTGAAATCTGTTTTATTGACCTGAAGCTTATGCAAGCAGGATGACTCCAGGGTAATTGACAAGACAGAGAAAGAAGTGATATGTTGTTGTATGTGCTCTGACCTGTTTTCTCACCAAAAAACCCTTTGATACATGTCTGTCTTGTAATTAAATATTATATAAAATTCTTGCTGAATACAACTATTGTGGCCTTCAGATATACCTGTTCTGGAACAACTCACAAAAAAAAATTACATCACAAGAAAATAATGTATTCTGCTCCTGGCATTTCATATAGTGTAAGGTAAAGTATACTCTATGTTGCCACTTGCAGCAACAAAGCCAACAACAGCAGCATGTGATTAGGACTCTGAAATCTCCTCTTTATCTGAGATTGCTTTCTGAAATCAAATTCAGGCAGAGAGAAAAGGAGGAACAAACAAGTTTACTGCAGCTCTGCAATAGCAAATAATCAAGAGAACTACTTGAGGAACATTAAGTGAAGCACCAGATTCTTCAAATATTATGATAATTGAAACACAGGTGTTGAATATCCAATTATGTGCAAATCTCTCTCCTTAGCCTGAGATGAACTACAATGGAGGGGGGGGGAAAGAGCCAGTTTGTGAACTAGAGGACAAATCTATCTCAACCTAAAATTTGTCAACAGCTGTGTTGAACAGGCAGTGTGTTCAAAAGCATGACAAATGACACTGCTATTCATAGAGCAGGTGTAACCACAGACTAAGTTTTTACCAATATTGCCCCATGCACCAAAAGATGTTGTGCACTCAGCTGTAGAGCACCATGGTGTGCTCAAGTGGAAGTTACAGCTAATACAGTAAAAATTATCTAACAGTTATGTACAACTGACCTTTATGGTTTGTTGTAAAAAAAAATAACATCGAGACTTTTAGCATCTCTCTTTGCACTTGGACCGCATTTTGTAAAATGAGAAACATTTAATCTCTGGCTCTAAGAAAGCAATATTTTGCTTTGACATCAGGTGTGGAGAGCAGAGTCATCCAAATGCTCCACATCAATCCTTGATTTGCATAGCTACAGAGAAAGGGTACAGCTTCAGCTCATCTATATCCCCATACTGTCTTTTTAAATATATTTTAAGAAGGGCATAGATTCACTGGCCAATCAGTTGAATAATACTGTATGCATAAAAATATGTGGATAATTCTGTTCTGTCTTCTTCATATAGCTTCATGGAGGATCTTGGCTTCAGGCCAAACAACTGCAAAAGCAAAGCTTTTTCCCTTCAGCGTTTTAGCAAAGTGCACATAATACATCTTTAAGTAAATTAGTGTTATAACAGGTTTCCACTGATCCATCTTGAGAAGTTAAATGAGAACTAAAAATAGATCCTGTTTTCAATTTCCCCTGAGCAGCAAAGTGATTTGAAATCCTCCCTTGCCATAGGAAACAAACAGATAAAAAACAAGTTTGTCAACGATTCAGTAAATATGTGTGCTTATTCAGTATTTAAATTCAGGAGCCAAGGAACTCTATTAGAGAAGAACAATCAACATATCCAATGGCAAAAAGCAAGGCTGACTCTCCAAGAAAACCCCTTTCTCTGTAGTCAGATGCTCTGTGACATTTGCAAAGGAAAACTCAACTCAGAGTATGCAGTGGTTGTCAAAGATACCTCTGTGGAGAGGTACAGAACACCTAAACAGCCATGTATCATAATTATACCTATGTTTTAAGGGACTGGCAAAGTATAGGTGAAGGTATGAACAGATACTACTTACGGGAACAAATAGTACAGTACAGGCTAAACAACAGATTGTAACCTCAACCTGAATTATGAAAAAGGGGAAATCTCCCACTTGGAAAATTTCTGTGGAGTGGTATAGTCACTGAATCAGTAATAAATCACAAGCATTTTAAAGCAGAAGAGCCCTTACCTTTAGGCCTGGTAGGATCATATGCAGTTTCTCAAGTAACTACTACTGGAGTTGTCTGAGATAAGTAATGGTATTTTTCAAAAATGAAAACCTTTGAAAGTTTAGTACTTCCTTAAAACATTTATGTCATAAAGGTTGTCCCTGACAAGGAAATCCGAAGTGTTGCATGAGAAAACAAAAAGAAAAAACCAGTAACTAAGCATTTAGCTTACTTCAGAAAGAATAAAAACATAGTGTACGATTTCACAGAAATAGTTGAGATCAAATCTCTGAAAGAAGATTGCACGTACTTGACTACTACAAACCAGACCGTCTCTAATTTTGCTAAGAACACATGCATGTTACATTATTTTTCTTAATGTCTGTTAGTAGAATTGGCATCAAGTAACTAAAATTAATCACTTTTTGTATCATTGTTGCTAATGTGATGTTCTCCTGCTTGGTTTTCAGCAGGTCATGTCTATAAAACTCATCACTAGTGACAGTGGCAGTGTAAGAAGGTAGTCTGGTTATCGTGACATCAAGCTTATGAAGATTAGCTTGAAGGATCCCTTCCTCTCCAACTCTGTAGTACAAAAGGAAGGGGGAGAATAAGGTAAATATTTATAACATTTTATATAAGAACTGTTTGAATTTGTTCTGCTTATGTGGAATCACATCTGAATAAAATGGAGAGAAAGGGAAAGTATTTCCTGGTCCTTAGAAAAACAGCAAATGAGTTGTTAATTGGCAAGTGTTTAAAGGGCTGGTTCTAATCAGGGTAAATGGGCTTGTTTTTCCAACACTGGGTCTCACATCAAAACAACAAGAAACAATTGAAAAATCTCTGCTGAAGAAAGCAAGAGGAAGTGGGTCGTCACCAGCTGTTCAAAGACAAGATCCCGCAACAAATGTGTAGCAGCAGATGCCGTGTGAAGCACGGGGAATGTAAATGCATATGAGTCATCACATAAGCTAAGGGGGAACAAGCTGCGGGCCAGAATCCCGGGGGTAAAGATTTTAACGATTTTAACCATTACTCCACCTGCTTCGTACTTTGTTCAAGTACACAGTATATTTTTTTTGGGCAAGGATGTCTTTAAGCTCTGTTAAAGAGCCCCAAGCAGAAGGGAAGTATCTTACAGAAATATTATGCTTTGGGCTTATGACGTCAAAAAATGAGCATTATTGTCTGTCCAAAAGGGACAGGAGTTTAAAACATTTCCCCCTTTTCCCTCCCCTTTAAGGTTCATGATAATAATAAAAATTGTTCAATGGATAATTTTTATAGTTTGCAGCATTTCACTGATTTGTTTTTCCACTACAGCTTCATAAGAAGCTCAACTGGCATGCCGGGAAAGAACAGAAAATTGGCACAGTGGCAAAAATGGAAGAACTACCAGCTGTGTTTCACAGAGATAATCCTGAGGATCCCATCTCAGGTTGGTTGCCCCTGGGTAGTGGGATAAGCCCTTGGAACAGGAAGTATAATGAAATTTGAACTGAAGGTGACAGTAGCATACTCTCCAGGAGTTTTCAGTAGAATCCTTTTTCTCTAAAAGAAATAGCAAGAAAGAGATAGAGGGAGGAGTCCCAGACTCAGCTCCTGCCTTGGCAGTCCCAGCTGTATGTATTCAGGTACTCTCATACTCTAATAATCATAAAACCCACACTGATTTACACAATTCCATAATCTTATAAGAAAATAGGTCACTGGGGATTATCAAATTTTCATCCATTTAATTTCAAAATTCTCTTCTTGTTTTTTCCCAGGAACATCAAATTCTCAGGTGGAGATGAAAAAAAGGCATTAGAAGACTTTGGATGGAGGTGGATCTACATTTTGAACCCATTTTTATATTTCATGCTGCCATGTTCTACTGTGACAGATCCTAAGAATTCCCTCCTGCCAGTCACCCTCAAGGCAGCTGTCCCAAATTTCTCCACTGAATTCATACTGCTTAACACATCACAAATAAGGAGAAGCTTTTGTGTATTAAAGGAGAACTTCAGGGCTGACTGGAAACAGTGATTTCGTTTTGTGAAAATATGATGACTTTTTGATATTACAGTCTTTCCTGGTTTAAAGAAAACAAAAAACAACAACAAAAAAGAGAAAAGAGCTCTCACTAGCCAGTGGTACTGCATGAGTACCAATCCAATAGGAAAACAATTACACTCTAAGTTGCGCTGGGTTATGATTTTCAGGCTCCGTCAGGGCGATGCCATGAAGCTGGTGGCAGCAGGGTTCCTTTTGAACTTCTGCCACATAGATCTATCAGTGGTCAGGGGAGGCATACAAGATTATATTTTCTCTTGGGATAATTTATCTGCAAAGCTACTCTTTAAGAAAGAAAAAAATCCAAACACATTTGTACCTGATCTTAGGAAGGAGGCTTGAGGACTGGATTTTGCTGCATCTCATTGCAGAGCACAGGCAGGCACCCAGCATTAGCAAGTCCTTCTTCTGTACCTGGACAAATGAAGTAGGAAAGGAACGAAATGAGTTCCTACTGCCCTTCATCCCTTACTTGTCAGACATGTAGTTGAAAGAAACTGCTAGTGGCATTATACACAATCCGAGCCAGATTTTTCACCAGGCTCATGATGTGGTCCCTTTTCTAATTGTATTTCCCACCATGGGAAGGGATGGGACAGCATGGGGGAGCCTGACAGCACCTACTCTTTTTCCTTACACCTGTAAGGTGATCAAACCTATAGTTCCGATGATGAAAGCAGACCACAAAGCAGTTATTGTATTTCCAAGGGAGGGAAATCCAGCCTGACTTGGTTTTGTCATAAGTGATTAGATTTTATATTGTGCTTATGTACTTCTCCTAATCAAATTAGCATGTTGGCTCAAAATCAGCCTAGCAGAAAAACTCTCATTTTCTACTCATTCTGCTTCATTTATCACCTGGAATTACCAAAGTTTTGAGATTTTCTTTTCTCTCTGACTAGGCCCAGTTCTGCTCAGCTTATAAAATCTGAAACATTCATAGCCCAAGGTTGCAAGAGTAATGAATATTTATAATCCCATCTTCCCAGCACACTCAGAAGTGTCTCACAGTGTGACTTCACATTAGAAATGTCCCACCTGTGGGGATCACTCAGAAAAACACAGATTACAAGTCTGTACAACATAGAACAAGGTCAATACTCAAATTATGGGAATTATCACCTTAAAAAAGGTTGCATATCTGATGATGCACTGCACCAACACAGATTTATAGGTGCTGTACTAGTGACTCTCCCCTGTGAAGACAGAATTTCAGCTATTAGATTACAACATTATTCCCTGGTTCTTGTTCTGAGCCTTCTCATGAATCAGCTGCAAAATATGTAATATGCTCTTCTCTCCATTTACAAAGGCACACCCTATATCCAACAGCAAGAAACATAAAAAAGGGTTTCTCACCTAGCTTCAGAGCACAGGGCAATAATATAATTTAAAGAACATAGTGACTAGTGACAAAACACAGGCAGGACCCCAGTGATGAGAGCTCCTTAGAAAAGTGAAACTGTGTGACCCTGCAGGTATCTTCTTATAATTCACTGCAAATATTTGTCTTTTTTAGGTTGAAGCCACATTTAAAAAAAACAAGCCCCATCCCATTCACCTCCAAAAATGCAATTAAAGCTTAACATTAATTCAGATTATTTTCCTATTCAAGACAGAGCTATGAGGATTACTGTCAGTTTTAACACTTGTCAGAAAAATATAGTTTCCTCCACTTTGCAGACAGGCAATTAACGTTCAGCAGCAACGAAATTAGAAACTATCTAGAGGCCATTTTAGGCCAAGAAAGTTTTGCCATTGATTTTAATGCATCAAGATATAATGTATCCTCCAGTATCCTGCCCTTTCCTATTTTCCCCAAACTTAGGGTGAACCATTAAATTGAAGCTTGCCCTGTAAATCCCATAAGCTATTAATGTAGTTCCCTTAGCTGGAAGATAGATTAATGACCTGAGACTTCTGTAGAATATTTGCTACTTCAGTGCAAATTAATATCATATTTTATTCTCATTTTATACTCACATCCAGTACTTCCTTCTGCAAAGGATACCAGAAGGAGCTGGTTATGTGAATGCCAAGATTCTAAATCTTATCTTCAAATTTTTAATCAAACTGTTTAACACGAGTCTTAAATTTCTGCATTTCCATTTTTCATACTTCTCTCACCTCATTTTTTATGTTAAGAACAAAGAAAAAATTAAAAACTCAGATATGTTTAGGAGGATTTAGTTTAAAAACTAATAGAGTTTTTTAAATGCTTTATGGTTTTCAGGACTTTGTTCTTCTCCACACTCTACAACTTGGGCTTGGACTAAATACAAATATCTTCCACTTCACCCAGGTCTGAGTTCTCAGTTTTCAAACAGATAGTTTTAAATTTTCCAGGTATTGTGCTATCCTGCAAATAATGTTTTTGTCCACAGTCTCCTATATTTTTTGTATTTTTAATTAAAATATCAATTCTTCTTACACTGCATAAAAGAACATCATTTACTAAACACATTTCTCTGATATTGGATTCAATTTCTGGAGAAAACAAAATCACGAAAACATGAAAATGGCTTGAGACACATGTTTAGTTCTAGAAAACTCTGTTCAGGCCTCCTTTCTGTAGGAATTAAAAGTTATGGCAAGGTCTCCGGTTCCTCAAGCAAGCACTGCAGGCTTTTAGAGGAAATAAGGAAAGTGGTAGTGGGGGAAAAGAAAAAGTTGTTTTCTCTCACTATTCTTTCTTGCCAGCACTTCAAAAAAGTTTGGTCTTTATTTGTAAAACTAGGTTGAAATTTCAAACTTGCAGCAAAATTTTTCTTTCCTTCTATGCTTCAAACCCTCAATAATAGTAATAATAATAATAATAACTGTAAAAGTGTTTTGAAGATCACAATGCAAACAACAGTTTGGAATGAAACTGGTCTATATTTGCTATTATTAAAATTTATGAAGAAAATACAGCCACTTCCTTATGATCTGTTTTGGCACCAGCATTAGGTATCAAATCACAGGCACATCACAAGATAAATTTAACACAGATTTGCAACCACTTACACTTGATGAAGCTGCCTTGTAAGCTTCATTAGTTGTTATTTGGGATTGTTCTGGTCAAAATACTTTTCGGGAGCACATTTCAGATACTCCCCTCACTCTTGATTAGAAATATCCTCTATATCCAGTCTGAACACATTTAGAATTGGTTATTTCATTTGTAAGGAACAATGTTACAGTACAAGGAACATTTTCCTACAAGGAACATCTCATCCAACTGCCTTACCACTCCAGGGCTGACCAAATGTTAAAGCATGTTATTAAGGGCACTGTCTAAATGCCTCTTAAACGCTGACAGGCTTGGGGCATCCACCACCTCTCCAGGAAGCCTGTTCCAGTGTTTGACCACCCTCTTGCTAAAGTAATGCTTCCTAATGTCCAGTTACAGATAATATCATGAAGAATGACTAAATTTCACAGATGGTTAAGAGGGAATGATGTAAGGATGGCCAAGATGGGAGGTTTAGATTGGATATTAGGTAAACTTTCTTCACTGATAGGTTTATTAAGCATTGGAACAAGTGGCCCAGAGAAGGTATTGCCCTGGAGGTATCTAAAATATTTAAAAGTGTAGGTGGGTCACTTAGGGACATGGGTTAATGATCGACTTGGCAGTGTTAAGGTAACAGTTGGACTCTATGACCTTAAAGGTCATTTTCAACCTAAATAATTCTATGATTCTATGAAATCTCACAGATAATGGAGCAGAGAACTAAGGACATTTTGAAGAGTAAAACTTGCTGGGTGACTGCTAAATGATCGGCTAGGTAACCCCACCAGAAACACCAAGTTTGGATACAGAGGTAGCAAAAGCGAGACTTGTGAGGAAAAAGTAGTCAGAGTGGAAAGTTATTTGAGAGTAGACAGCGGGGGATAAAGAAAGGTCATCATGTTAAACCCAAGAATAGGCATGGGAAATTGAAGGGAGGGGAACAGAAGGGGACAGCTGAGTTGTTGGTCAGTATGCTTGAGCTCTGCACATGATCACCACAATCCAGTCTATCTTCTCATTCAATTCAACTCTTATTTTCTATGTAAGGCATCAGCTTTGCCTAACATGGGAATTATTGCACAGACCCTTTGTCTGAGAAATAGCTACAGTCAGGTGTCTGCTGTTGGATGATACATTGCCCACAGCTTCTGCATTCTGTCATCCTTCTTTGCTTCATTTTTTCCTTTGAAGTTAGAAAAAAAGAGATAAAAGACTACAGAAGCAAGAGAGGTAGCAATGTAGGGAATATGAAAAAGTTCAGAATGACAAGCTCTCCCCGTTCTGGTTTCAGCTGGGATAATTTTATTCCTAGTAGCTGGTACAGTCCTGTGTTTTGAATTCAGTATAATAATATTGGTAGTACTCTGACATTTTGGTTGTTGATAAGTAGTGTTTACCTTAAGTCAAGGACTTCTTATTCTCTGCCAGGGAAGAGCTTCAGAAAAGCTGGAAGGGAACATAGCTGGGACATCTGATCCAAACTGGCCAAAGGGGTATTCCATACCATAGAACAACATGCCCAGTCCATGAATGGGAAGAGTTACCCAGAAAGGGACTGGTTGCAGGGCAGGGATGGGCTGGGTACCAGTCAGTGGGTGGTGAACAATTGTGTATCACTTTTTCTCTAGGCTTTTCTGTCTCTCTTTCCCTCTTCTTTTTTATTCTTATTATATTTTACTTCATTTCATTTCTTATGTCAACCCCTAAGTTTTACTTTCCCCACGCTAATTCTCATCCCCATCCCACTTGAGGTAGGGTGGGAAGTGAGTGAGCAGCTGCCTCGTACTTAGTTGCCAGCTGGGCTTGAACCACGACATCCCCATAAATTCCTATCCAGACACTGCTATTTATTGTTATTCATTCATTGGTGCCCAAGTTGCTAAGCCTTTTGGCAGGGAAAATCAGAGCGTACTTGACTTCATTCTGTGTAGCCAGAATGCTTCATGTACCCAAAATAATTAGTTTAATGCCAGCTGAAGTATCACTGCACTGCAGCACTGCCATACTCTGTCTCAGCAAGGAAGACAGAGAGCTAAACAACTACACCTCCACTCAAAGCTTCCTCTTCTTTTGTCTTAGAGGTAACACTACAAGCATCACTAACAAAAAGAAATAAAAAGAAATAAATTGGCAGTAGTATTGCCTCTGAGATCCTAGTAACTGTAACTGTAATAATCCAAATAAATTAGATAATTTGAAGACCCAATAGAAGCTTTCACAAAAAAAAAGCACTGAGACCCAAGGTATCCTATCTACCATACTGACAAGGGGGAAAAAACGGAAACTCACTAAACACAAATCCTGAGGAAAAAATACAATCTCTAAGTTTCAACCTTGATTTACTAATTGAAACATCATGTTCCCTAACATTACATGTGGCATGCTGTGGCATGACTTCTCTGATGTGCCAAACTCACAGACAACTCCCTGGTTTAGATGCTATTAGCGTGCTGACACCCTGTCTGTCTTAATTCTGCCATTTCCAAGTAGAAATAAAGGCACAGCTATAAAACATGGTGTAGGTACCCACGCATTGCACTTGTCTTTCCAATGGAGCCTTCCCAAATGATCAGTTTACAAAGGCCAACAGCATTTGGCTGGTATCCTTCTCTTGAAATCCAAACTGTTTGAGAAGATAAATTATTGTTACTACATGCATAACACCTGTCATATTTTACCCACTGAAATGTAATATAAAATATATTTCCAGTGACTGTCAGGAAGGAAGAATTGGTGTTGGCTTCCACTAGTGACAAGTCCCCTCCTCCAGCCTTTTGCTTGAGTTGTGCAAAGCCCTCATGAAGATTTATCCACACCTTTGAAGCCAGACTTGAGGAAAACCTCAACCTGGGCTCTCGCGTACTTCTACGAATTCTTTCAACTTTAACCTGTGAAGTAGATGCTCTCTTTAGACTGTTAGCAATTAGCTCAGTGTGAGAGGATGACAAGGAGGAGACTCTGAGCTCTTGTTCAGTAATGATACTGCTGCTCTCAGTTTGTCAACCAGCCAGGGACAAACAGTTTGTTGTGCAAGTGTTATCATTTTACTGAGCAGATCCCCAGTGTCACACTACAGCTGGCAAACAGCAGAAACAGAAGTAGCTCCATTAAAAGCATGTGCTGCACACCAGCCTTGATGGGACACACACTTCCCATGTTCATCGTCTTCACTTTGGCTTCCCCACGTTCCCCTTAACACCACAACTTTAAGAATATCAAGTTCAAAGGTTTTCGCTTAGCATTCACACAGTGAGAAATCTGTCTTTTCCAAAATGTTACAATTAAGATTGATTCAGAGACATAATGGAAGGGGACCACAGCTGAGAAAATATAGAAAATGAAGTTAATTAAAGTGCTGTCCAGCTGGAACTTGAAAATTCTTCAATCAAGGAAATATATCATACCCTATCTCTTCCTATGTACATTGAAAAATAGCAACTGCTGCAGATTTAATTAAAACTTAGTTTTTAGTTAACACTCCTTTCTTGATTCAATATTATTCAGTCAAGATACAAAGTTATGACCCTCATCATGAAAGAGAATGTATTCCTACATTGTGATAACCTATGTGATTTTTTGCTGGTTTTGATTTTAGGCAGTTTCTTATAATACCTGGGGAAAGCAGGAGAACATAAATGTTACTAGCTCAGCTGGTTTAACTTGGCCTTTTCATTTGATTCAAAGGTGTAGATTTTTGGTTGCTATATTTTGCTCAAGAGATTTTAGTGGTTTCTCGACTACAGATTTCAAGTTAAAATGTCATATTTAGAGACAGATACTCAGAGATTGCACAAAACTCTTTCTCCATCAAAGCCCATAATCCAGGGTCGTTAAGTAGTGAGGAACTATGCTGCAGCTAAAGGAGCCCACCTAGAAGCACCAGTGTACTTCATCATAACCTCTGTGTGGTTTTCTCATCACCTAAGAATCCAAATCCCAGCTCACCAAATACATCTGTATAGAATTTTTAAAAAATTCAAACACAGTTCTTCTCCCAGCTACAAGCACAACTCAGAGAACTTTTGGCATCAAGAGCAGTAACATTTATATCAGCATCCTTCAGGTGCAATGCCACATTACGAATAAAGCATGAATTCAAAACCACTGCAGGAGTGGATATCTCAACCTGCAGTTGCTCTGTCAGCACGAGAATGTCCTAAACTGGTCCCATGCTCCAGTGGCATAGGTCCAAGTCTGGTGAGCTTTGCACATTTGCATACAGTGTCTACACCAACAGGGCACTGCTGTCTTCAAAGGCCTTTTGGAGAGCTTGGATCAAGACAGGATGGTACATGGCCCAGGCTAATAAGATGCTCCAGACATTAGCTGATCTTGTTCTGGTATATGGGATAAATGAAAGAAAAACTTGTATCCAGTAGTTATCTGGGTTCCCACTGGGTGGTTGTGTAAGAACCATGTTTTCAATGTGTAATCTGTAACCGGGGCAACATAGATCTTTTCAAAGGGGACAGGATTGGAAAATAAGGTCTCCATTACCTACAGCCTGAGATAACCATCACAAAATAGCATAGGTTTAGGCAGGGAAACATATGTGGTAGGAAGGAGACGAGGAGGCTGCAGAAGAGTTAGTCAGGCAGCTGTGGAAAGGAAAATGCTCTCTGATGCCTACACACCTGCTACCTGCCCCACTGTTCACTTACAGGGTCTGATTCATTTCAAATCTTTATTGTAACTTGACCAAAGGCTTCAATAAATTAAAACGTATTTAGAAAAAAGTAGAAATAAGAATAAAAGAATTCTAAAAGAGGTTTCCTTCTGTCTGCACTAATATAGAAATGAAGAAAGATAACAGAGAGCTGCTGCTCCCTGTGGCTTTCTGTCCCACTCCCCACTCAACAGTTACAATTTTATGTCACATCAAGGATTCATAGAATATGGATTTAGATGCAAGAAAATGCTACCTAGATTTTAGAAAGACTATATTCTTCATATTGGTTTTAGTATTTGTGGTTTTTCATTGTTTCACATCTTTTGCAAAAGGGAAGGAGAAAACCTCACAGTATTTCCTCTAATAAAAACCTTTCTTTTGATGTTTTCTGTCCTGTGGACAAATTCATATAATGAAAGAATATGCAACACAAATTAATCCCCCAGTTTAACTTAAAATGTGGTGGATAAATCCACAGAAAGCCTTAAACAGTATTTATACACTGCAAGTTTTAGAAATGTGTTTCCGTGTGGCGAGGATAAATCAGAAAAAGAGATAAAAGACTCAGTACAACTTTTAATGTTTCTGAAAAATTAAAATAAAAAAAGTCATACCTATCACATGTGGGAACTGAAATTAACAAATTAGTATTCCTGAGATCAATTTTTTGCATTCATAGTAGTAGCACAGGAAAACTAAATCCAAGGCAATGCGAGAGAGAGACATATTTACATAATTCCTTCTAGAGCAGGGAGCAGCACTGACAAATACACATGGCGTAAGAGAAAAGAAAATGCTATGACACCCATTCAGCAACCCCGGGAAGATCCACCCAGAAAAATGCTTCTCCCTTTAAATTGTCAACTGCAGCCTTTGCATTTTCAGTAGTCTTATTTCATGTTAGTCTGTTTAAATCAACAAAAATCAACTCAATGTCTGTTTTAGAGACATCAGACACACACTCTTATCTATGATGGTGAACTCCCCCAAGGCCTCACAGACCAGGCTGCAGAAAGCAGAGCTCCAGCAGCAGCACAGCATCTCCATCGAGGGCATGCACAGAACAGAGTTAATGCATCTACGACAACTCAGAAGAGTGGAGATTTAAATTAAGTGCCACCACATAAATGGTAGCCTGAACAATTTGTTCCACAGCACACACACTCACCGTTCACACTTGTGCGTGTCTGAGTGTACACCACAAACATTTGCCGAGTGCCTAGACAAGCACCTGCAGTGGTATTAGCTGAGCAAATTTACAGCGAGTTCACACAAGCCACAACAGAGCTGTGAACATCAGCCTAGAGAAGGTCAAAAAAGACACCAGCTTAATTGCACGGACTCAATTCCCATCTTTAAGGTAACCCAGTGGGTCAGGCACATCCATACAAGTAAATGCTTCAAAAAAAAAGAACAAGAAACCGAAAGGTGAGAGGATGTCTGTGCGTAATACCACACAAGTCAGTGTGTTAGGATAATGGCAAGCTCACGTTCTACTTGCTTCAGTTTCCAATTCCTCACTGAATGCAGTAGTTAGAAAGGATAGATGATACCATATGGGAAAAATAGGTAAATTAAAAAGACAAAATGAGGAAAGTAAGAAGGAGAAGGGAGACAATCAAGAGTAGGTGAAACAACTTCTGCAAATTCACTGACCTTGTATATTCTGTTGGATTTTTGAAAGATAATTTAGAAATACTCATCATTGGCCACATGCCTGGATGAGTCAAAAAGAAGACACATGGGTACTCAACAGACAAGGAGATTTAAAATATTGCCATTGTTCTCTGGAATGTATTTCAGAAAATGAATGTTCCAGAATAGAATTTTTTCCTTTGTTCCAAATATTACAAAAAGTATTTAGCTTAAACCAGCCTGCTAATGTATTTTCATTATAACCCTGTACCTTTGACAGTAATGATAGCAGCCAGAAATCCATGAAATAAACAATATAGGGAAAACTAGGTCATCAGTCACACTATGGAATGAAAAACATAATCAGAGCTACTTTTAATAAATGCTCACCCAGCATTTCTGCAGTTCTGTGTTTCTTATACAGAAGATCTGACGTTGCTAAGTATTCCATGTTGAATTTTTATTTCGAAAAGCAGTTATAAATTAAGCAGTCTATTGTGCTTAGAGTAAGGTTAGGATCACTGTACTATATGTCAAGTCATTCCTTCAGACTCTGCGCTAAAAATACAACTCTGTGAAAAATCTCTGCTACTGCTAACAACCCTGTGAAGTTCTTTGAAGTGCAGTGTGGCTGTCAAATATGTCAGTTGCTGAGGGAGCCTCTCATGGTGCTGAAGAATGAAATATTTGATTTGTGAGTCAGGAAAAGCAGAATAGAGACGTGCTGACACAGAACTGAGCAGGTTCAATAGTCCATTCACCAGTTCTTGAGTTGGATATGCAAATGTCAGATGCCAGAGGTAGATCAAAGCACCCCAGGTTGACCGTGAGCTCTGCGTGGCACATTCAGAGCCATTAGAGAGTCTATCCGTGCACTGTCCTGCAGCCACATTAAAGTCTTTGCAGAACAGAGACCAAAATGCAGAAGGAGGCATTAAGGGAGAAGCACAGTGAGACAGGTATTTGGAAAGACAATCTAAGCAAATCAAATCAATTAGAGTGACCTCTGGCATGAGGCACCCTGAAAGGCCTTGGGTTGAACACACCATCTCTGGCACACCCAGCCACATGTTCTACTGTGGTTCTGCTGTTTGAGGAGGACATCTCATGGCCTCTACCTCACAGATATATTTTTTATAGCACAAAAGAGCATCCTGACAAATGCTGGTTCTCAAGACCAGTTCCTAGTGTTATGCATTATATGCAACATCTGAACCCCTTTGATTATGACCCTCTTATGTTAACCACTACCCAACATACTGTAAAACCCCCACTCCAAACCCCAAAATACTGACATCACTCACACAGCTTTGATTTTGCTAAGCATTTTTTTCAATATATTAGAAAAAACAAAAAGCTCATGAAGAACATTTAGTCTTTCTCATTTTCCAATTATAACTATGCCTCCTAACCAGGGTCTGCAAAATAAAATTATGCCAGAGGACTTTGAGTTTGCTTCTTCTTTTGCAACATAATGCAACACATTTTTAGTTTCTTCACCTCTAAAAACATAAAAGAAGCTGCTGTCACTCTGTTGACAAAAACAGATTTCTCTTCTTATTCACATTTTCAAGATACTTCTAGTTTTTGTCAAGTTGAATCTGAGCTTGTTTAGAGATTGTTAATGTTTTAATGTAGTGGTTTAGATCTTAAAAAGCTGCCATATTTATTTGAAGGAAATAAAAGAGAACAGTTTTACTACTATTTCTAATATCTGAATAATAGAATTATTACTACCTGCTTTTATTCTCCAGGGTTCAAATCTCACTCAAACAGCTTCATTTATTTTTAATTTAATTTTTATATTTATATATTAATTTGAAGCTTTCTTACCAAATTCCTCCCAGCTCCTGACAGGAAGCAGCCGTAAGTGAAGACTGGCATGTGCTATACTCCTCAAAATCACCTTGACATGTTATGGCACCTGATATATGTGTGTTTGGTACACTTTTTTTGGTATTGTCACAAGAGACTGCTACCCTCTGAGAAGCTCTGTGGTAGAAGAGATCATCATGTTTGCCAAAGATGAAAGATGAAGCACTGAACTCCATGAAATTGTAAATCCTTCACAGTTAATCTGACAATGCATGCCAAGCATGTGCCAAGACACAAAGCCATGTGATTAAAGGAGAAAGCATCAATCTTCTTTTAATGCTGCCTGGATTTTATATCACAGCCCTAATGTTGTTTAAACCAAATATTAATATTCAGCACTCTCACCGCTGCGGCCCGGGTTTGATTCCCGGTCAGGGAAACTCCCCTGGGCAGATGGAGCTTGTCAGCCCTGTAAGGCCATCCATCTAAGAGAAGGTCACTCTAAACAAACCTACGTCCTGAGGACCTCGCTGCCACTGTCCAAGCTCGCTCAGCCCCGGCAGATTGAACCTTAGGATTAAAGGGTGGGCTCAGCTCAGCACACACTGTGTCTCACCTAAAAAATCCACTGCACAGGCTCCAAGGGTAAAGACCTTTCCCAAATCTTCGTTCACGAAGACTGGCCATACATACAATATTTGGCTATGAAAAGGGCGATTTTGCTTTATTTAAAAGCAGACATACAGCCAAGGACAGTCGAGGGAAATTACTGGCCTGTAGGGTTAGGCAGGAAGAGCATTGGTCACACTCTCAGTAATGCTTGGATATCTGTGAAAGGCAAAAGAAATACTTAGAGGTTTTAGAAAGAAGAATCTTTGTATCACTTTGCAGATTAACCTTATAATCTTGTAATGAATTCCACAGATCTTTCAATTCTTACAAACAATAACTTTGAAAGAATCTGTTATAAATAACGAAGATATGATTAAGTGCAAATAAGAAAAGTATGCCAACCTCAGGCTGAGGCGGTTGGCAAGCCATAAAAACATTTTTACATGCTTAAACTAGCAGAAGAGTGGAATAATTGATTGGAAATTTTCAGAGGAAATAAACTTTCATTGGAAAATATCATTTTGTGCCCAGGGGGTTTCACTCAGAAAGTTAATTTGGCATTCAAGCACTTCACTAAAGACAATTCATGTCCAGGAACAGGAGTACCATATTTGTGTCCTGTGCAAGCTAGAAGTCTTGTCAGCTCATTAACTTGAGCTCTGTATCACCTAAAAGCAGCTACCTGGCCCTCTGATCTGAGCAAGCCTTCCCAGACCCATGTGGCACAGCCTAATGTTCCCAATCAGGGCATGCTTCCCCCACCCCAAGCTGCCTCCACCTCAGTTGGATCTGCCTCAAAAAAAACCCAAATAAGCCCTCACTGCTGAGTCTTTTAAAGGAATCTCACACTCCCATGTACTACAGATAGTAAGACACACTCTACTGGAGTTCATTTGAAGCATTTCCTCAAACAGGAATCTTACTGCTGCTTCAGCCCTGTTGCAATTCATCAATGTTGATTTTTTTTTTTTAAACTGGTATCCATTGTATTTATTTGTTGATTTTTTCAATATTTACACAGGACATAATGACCCACTAATAGTTCACTAAGTGGTTCATTTATCTTGTTACAAACCAAACCAAGAAATCTCTAGGAAGCGTGGCCAGCAGGTCAAGGGAGGTAATTCTCCCCCTTACTCCAATTCCCATGAGACTCCACCTGGAGTACTGTATCCAGCTCTTGGATCCCCAGCATAAGGATGTAGACACGTTGGAACGAGTCCAGAGTAGAATCACAAAGATGATTAGAGGAATGGAGGACCTCTCCTATGAAGACAGGCTGAGACAGTTGGGATCGTTCATCCTGAAGAAGGCTCCACGAGACCTTACAGCAGCCTTCCAGTACATAAAGGGGCCTACAGAAAAGGTGGAGAGGAACTTTTCATAAGGACAAGTAATGATAGGATAAGGGGGAATAGCTTTAAGATGAAAGAGGGTAGCTTTAGGTTAGACATTAGGAAGAAATTTTTTACTGTGAGTGTGGTGAGGCACTGCAACAGTGGTGGATGCCCCATCCCTGGAAGTGTTCATGGCCAAGTTGCACCAGGCAACCTGGTCTAGTGGAAGGTGTCCCCTGCCCATTGTAGAAGGGTTGGAACTAGATGATCTTTCAGGTCCCCTCCAACCCAAATCATTCTATTATTCTATGATCTCCAAACTGTTTTACAAGAGCTGATAGCCAGAGATTTACCAACTGCAAATCAGTATGCAGGACCAGTGTTTTCAAAATTCCTCCATTCCATATATATCCAAAAGATGTTTTTTAAAACCACAAGAGCAATCTAGCCAGTCTACCCAGAGCCTGCAGGGCAGGTGGCTATTTGGAGCACAGGTCCTGAACTGCCTCTGTGCTAGATTGTCCCTGTGGTTCCCATTTGCCTGGTCCCTCTTCTTCCCACCCTCAATTTTATAGCTGGAACACCCACGTCTCGGTCCTCTTAAGGGATACTGAATCATATTTCAATACAAAAATATAATATTAACAGCAAGACTCTTGAAATCTTCTGAGAGGGAAACAAAAGAAGACTTCATACCATTACACCCCTCTGTACTATCACACAGTTAACCTAAGTCCTTTTTTCTTTGCTTCTTCATCAGCCACCAGGTTATCTCGTATCACCCTATGGCTAAGCAGGGAGAGCAGCTACTCCTGGATATATTCTAACTAACCCCACTGGAATCAGTCAGATTTTTCCAGCTTTACGCAGATGTTACAGAAAAGGACTATGCAGTGTTGGTGCAAGGCAATGCAGATATTTTAAGATCATAGTAATAGATATCTCCTGTACTTCAGAGTAATCATGTTCTCATACTGCTGCAGGTAATAAGTACCTTTTACTTTGACCAAAGCGGTGATAAGATTTTTTAGGGAAAAGGTGGAGATTATTAAAATGCTCTGAGATGAACTATTGCATTTATTTTATGAAGTTTTTTAACTGGTTTGAAAAGTTGAACATGATAAAATAGCTTCACAACACTGTATTGAAATGGAAAAAGAAAATCTATTACCCTTTCCAGGTTCCCCTTTATCCAATAATTATTTTTTTGAATTCAGCAGAAGTTAAAAAGGAATTTCAGGATTTTTTTCAAGAAAAAAATGGATTTGTTTCAGGAAATGAAAACATTTGCTCTAATTTCAAAATTGTTTAGAAAGGAAATTGCATACCTCCATTTCTTAATGATAAAAACATATATAACAATAGTAGTCACTCCTCTGTTAGTTGTTTGAGAAAAAAATCAAAAAGAAACCATATATTAATATTTGATCTTCTTTTAAAATTCTTAGTTCAGGTATTTAAAACTATATGTCTGTGACATCTAGGTGCCACAGACATTTACATTTTACCCTGTATAAAGCAGAAATTCTTACCTAGACCAAATAAAGAATTGTTTCTGAGTGCACCGGGTAACACTGACTCCATACCACATCCAACCCCACCTTATTCTTGAACATCCTCGGGGACACTGGGAGGCCAGCAGCAAACTGGAGTGCCAGGAGATGGGTGCCTTTGCTATTACTTCATCCCATATGCTTAGAGTGACACATTTAAGAGTTAGAATTAACAAGACTTGGCATCAGAATATTGTTTTTTCTTCCTCTTCTTGCCCAAAATGATTCTGCACTCTGGTCTTATACGCACAAACTTATGTTCTCATGCTGTGGAGTCAGTTTGTGGAATCCAGGGAACATTCACTCTAGCTTAAGGAGGAAAAGAGGAGTGAAGAGCTCAGTTTTGTCATCCTCTGTCACACTGGTGTAATACTTTATTCTGCAAGTGCTTCAACTGGGGCCAACAAATCTCTCTCTGCATACACAGAGTAGAGCACTAATCAGGTTAAATAAGGTTGGCGGATTCAGGTCACACCATAGGTAAAAATATCCATTATTATTCAGAAATAAAAAAAGTAGATACCAGAAAATAGACAAGAGATATTTGACAAAATTTTGGATGAAGAGACAAGCCTTGTGGACCATTAAGAGTTAGCAAAGGTTATTAGTCCCACTAGCTCCATGGCTAGAAGCTCTTCATCACATCTCTCCTCTCACTGGGGGTGCTGAGACAACCGGAAAAAACTGCCAGAAAATCACTACCTGAGGAAGTACCACCTACATTGATTTCTTTGATTTAGAAATTATTCCTGTGTTCTAGTCAGCCAGATAATTGTTTTACAAAAAGAATTACTAGTATCAGAACTTCAGCAGCTCTGAAATGTCCCTCGGCAAGCAAACAACTAACTCTTCCACCCACTCAGTACACCCCCACTTGTGAATTGCAATTAGCATTGCAAATGTCTTTCCCTTTTCGGAACTATTGATTGTGCTGTTAAATAGCAGCAGAGAGTTAAAATGCTTGGAAATCTGCTTTAGCTTCCATTCTCTGTTATCCATCTATCTACCTATTTATCTATCAATCATCTATCTATCCATCACTAAAAATTTTCTAATTCTATACAGCTACTAACATTACACAACCTTCTAGTTATGGACAATAGGCATTATACAATATTATTCCCACTCACCTTTCAAAAATTTTATTTAATACAGTCTAAACATTCTTTCCAATATTTACGGGAAATATTCCAATTGTACATCCCCCCTGAGCATACTCCATGTCAAAATTTCTTGCCTAGTTAAAAAGCCAGTATTTGGCCAGCTCATCTTCTATGAGTCTCTTTGGTTTTGCACTTAATACCTTACTTTACTCGAACCTGTTTATATAGATATCTGTGGATATGTTGGTTATAAGGAGGCAGAAATAGTGAAATATTAGATATATAGTTGTTCTTACATGCAGATGTTGCTCGTAAGGGTGGACAGAGGCCTGTATTATGATTGACAGAAGTTCCAAAAAATTTCAGTGGTTGGCAGTGAGCAAAATGCCACATTGGTACAAGTATTCTTAACATGTCCAGTGCAACCCCAGAATAAACCCAGCAATTCACCCTACACTGGAAGACAATCACAAACATCCTATACATAATCCTATGTAGGCCTAGTGGCAGAGCTGAGAGATGAAGAAAAAGACTAAGAAGTATTAGGAACTCTGAGGAAGAGACTGACTGGTGGAGCTGCACTCTGCCCTGCCTTAGACAAACACACTCATCATCCACTTCACAAAAAACAATGGATCCCCTACCTCTTCACCATCAGGCAGAAGGAAGGCACCCTAGAGAAGGAAGGAAGTGGAAACAGTTTTCTGCTCAGAGTTGCAGGCTAGTCCCTCCTGACCTACTTCACCTCCCCAGCTACCCTTATACAACAGGTATGAGGCCCTGGAATCCAAGGACCAGGGAAATGAGTGTGGATGAAGGCCCATCCAGGTTGGAGGGGTAGTCTAGGGCAGGACAGCCTACCCCCCACTTCATGACCTCCTCAATTAAGAAAAAAAGAAGGTAAACAAGTAAATACCTGAAAAAAATACCATAAAAAAATAGAAGGTGATTCCCTTTTGAGACGCACGGAGGGGCCGATATGCTGACCGGACCCAACCCATGGGGGGTGTGTTGTCTCCCCCAGGTAAGGGACATCAACCAGAAACTTTCCAGCATGGTATGGCCCACTGATTATTCATGCTACTGGTTTTCCAGGTGGGTACCAAAAAGAAGGCTGTGAAAAATCAAGAGGGACCTCAGGGCCTTAGGACAACTAGTCAAGACATCTGGAGCTGACTAAAGGTTTCCTCAAGAATCTCTGACCCAGGAGATAAGGGTAAAGGCATGTTGGAAGGAAGATTTCCCCTGGTCAAGGAGGTTTGTGTTAGAGAACACCTAGGCAAACTTGACATGCACAAGTCCATGAGCGCTGACAGGACACATCCACGAGTGCTGAGGGAGCTGTGGACACCATAGCAAGGCCACTCGTGATCATCTTTGAAAGGTTGTGGGGATCAGAAGAAGTGCTTGAGGACTGGAAGAAAGCAAATGCCACCCCAGTCTTCAAAAAGGGTAAGAAGGAGGATCCAGGGAACTATTGACCAGTCAGTCTCATCTCAATCCCTGGAAAGGTGATGGAGGACCTTATTCTGGAGGCCATCTCTATCTACATGGGTGACAAGAAGTGGATCAGTAGTCTGTATGGATTCACTAAAGGCAAATCACGCTTCACCAACTGATTGTCCTCTACAATGAAACAACTACCTGGATGGATGAGGGGAGAGCAGTGGATGTTGTCTACCTCAATTTCAGCAGGGCTTTCAACACTGTCTCTCACAACATCCTCACAAGCAAACTCAGGAAGTGTGGAATGGATGAATGGACAGTGAGGTGGATTGAGAACAGTAGATCCCAGAGGGTCATAATCAATGGCATAGGGTCTGGTTGGAGCCCTGTCACTAGTGGTGTCCCCCAAGATTCAATACTGGGCCCAGTATTGTTTAACTTATTAATCAATGACTTGGATGAAAAGGCAGATGTCTCCTCAACAATTTTACTGGTGACACAAAGCTGAGAGGAGTGGCCAATACCCCAGAGGGCTGTGCAGCCCTTCAGAAGGACCTCGAGAGGTTGGACAGATGGGCAGAGAGGAATTATTTGAAATTCAACAAGGGCAAATGCAGAGTCCTGCACCTGCGGAAGAATAACCCCAGGCACCAGTACAGGCTGGGAACTGATATGCTGGAAAGCAGAATTCTCTGTGTAGAAGGACCTGGGGTCCTGGGGGACAACAAGCTGTCCATGAGCCAGCAATGCCCTTGTGCACAAGAAGGCCAAAGGTATCCTGGGCTGCATTAGGAAGAGCAGTGCCAGTAGGCCAAGGGAGATGATCCTGCCCCTCTGCTCAGTCCTAGCAAGGCTGCATTTGGAGTGCTGTGTCCAGTTCTGGGCTCCTCAGTACAAGAGGAGCTCCTGGAGCGGGTCCAGTGGGAGGCAATCAAAGATGCTTAAGGGACTGAAACATCTCTCTTAGGAGAAAAGGCTGAGGGAGCTGGGCCTGTTCAGCCTTGAGAAGAGGGGACCCCCTCAATGTCTATAAGTACCTGAATGGAGGGTGCCAAGAGGACAGAGACAGGCTCATCTCGGTGGTGTCGAGCAATAGTACAAACCACAGTGGGCAGAAACCGATACACAAGAAGTTCCACCTGAACATGAGGAAGAACTTCTGTACTGTGTGGGTGGCCGAGCACTGGAACAGATTGCCCAGAGAGGGTGTGGAGTCTCCCTCACTGGAGATATCCAAGAATCATCTGGATGCAATCCTGTGCCATGTGCTCTGGATGGCCCTGCTTGAGCATGGAGGTTGGACCAGACGACCTTCCAAACTTACTCATTCTGTGATTCTGGGAAATTGCTGTGGCACCACAAAAAGATTCACAAGCTCCGTGTCCAGGAAGGGAATAGTCAGAAAGAATTCAAACAGCTTCTGACACAGGTGGATGATCAAGGTATGGAAAATCAACATATCAGAAGAGCTCTGTCTATCCCAGTCACAGACAAGTTCAAACAAGACTTCATTTGCATTTGCACAAACAGCAAAGTGTGCTACAATAAGCTTCTCTAAATTGATTATCCAGAAGGAGGGGAAAGCAGACCTTCCTAGCAAGTTGCTTTGAAGATTCATTTGCATGCAGGGGCATGCTTGCACTGTGCAGGTATCATAGGAATGAGGCAATCCAGAGCAGGGGCATCTGCTCTACTCCAAAGGACTCCACCTCGGGAGAGCCCACAGAGTGAATCTTCAGCTGCAGCCACCAAGGCAGTTTTCCTGAAGTGCTCAGCTACAGTTTGAGGAACAGACTAGTTTTTGACACAAGTTTGCCATTCTTAATTTGATGCTTTCATAGCAGCAGCTCCATCTCCGTAATCAAGAGCTTTTCTCTTTGCCTTCCTAATTTGATTTTAAGCTTGTCTAGCCACAGTATTTTGACAAATTTAGAGTACATCAGCGTTAGGGATGTAACAAATTCAACTGATATTGCAGACAAGCCATGTGCAAACTGAGATAACTCTGGGAATCCATGGGGTCATGGCAAAGTGCTAGGTACAAAGGGAAAAGTTTCATGGGGAGGGATTTTTCAGCGGTTTCTGACACAAGCTTCAAGCTGAGAGAATCTGCTGCTTCGAGAAAGTCTCACATCATCACACATGTCCCTTCTAATAAAAACATCAGGTAACCCTATGTTCCAGACATAAAGTACTCAGATAGTTTGCTTATTGATTGCACAATGGCAAATCCTTCATTAAAGCTGGTTTCTAGCTGTATCTCAGAAACTGAATGCTCATTTAAGTGAAAAGTGACCCTGAAACCATTGCTGCTGAGAAGGGCTGACCTTATGTGGGAAAGTCTGTGCAACTCCTCAGACAGATTGCAATAATGTATCTGAGAGGTGAAAGATAAAAGCTCAAGCACAGTTGGCTTGACAAAAAGTGTTCTCACAGGAATATATTGCTCCATCAACACTGCCATTGATAGAAATGTACCAGCTTTAGTCATGGTTTCTAAGATTCAGGGGTGTCTGGGGACCAGAGAAAAATTCCCTCTTGAAAATGAGAATTTAAATTATTTCCTGGACTGGGCTGGACCAATTGACCCAGGTCAGAAGAGTGTAATCCCCCAGGAAAAATGCCATGCACACAGGGGGTCTATTTGAGGAGATGGGGAGCTTGAACTTGTGGCTTCTGCATGCCAACAAACTTTTTTAAGTAATTAGCTCAAGACCATTAGTTTCCTATTTGGTTAGCTATTCCTTCCTTCTTATATCTGCAAATCAGAGGGTAAATTTTCCTGTAATAGGAAACTCAGCTATGATATTACATCCTAAGGAGAGTAGTTTCAGTGTTTGTTTTTCTCTTGAGACCTGATGAGATAGAATCTATTTGCTTCAATCTTTATGAGTTCAGCAACTCAATAACCTTTTTATATGAACTCAGGACCATTCACCAGGCAGGTGGTTCCACACTCACAGCTCTAATCTATAACTTTGCATTGGAACTACATTTGACTGCTCTAGTTCCAGTACCTCTAGGTGAGCTACATGTCTCAGGATTCATTCAAGGTAATTTCCAGCTAGTGATAATTTTTATCACTCTGCTTTTACAATGATTTATAGAAACTGCGATGAAAATTGGGTAAGGGGAAATCTGTTAGCGTTAAATGGTTTTGGTTTTTTTATAGCAAGCTAGTTACATTAAGTAAGGAAAACATTAAACTAGCACTGTCATTGAAGAGCAAGCTGTATTAGATTTGCTTATTTAAAAAAAGAAAAGCTCAAATGTATTTGTATTTCCTTAAATGTTGCATACACGCAAATATTCTTAATGTTCAGTGAGCAGGCAGTTCAGCATCCTACAAAACCTCAGCAGCATCCGAATGGCAATATCACAGAAAAAGGAATTACAGACACAGAATAATATGCTTGGACTGAAATCACCATTTGCCTTTACAATTACATAGTTTATTACAGGTGATTTTTCAGGCAATCAGTAAATTAGATCAGGATGTTCTGAGTTTCTTTTTCAGCAATCTGCAAAATATTAAAAGCAATGAAATAATAAATCCAGGCATTTATACTGAAGTGCCTATGGGGAAAGTTGCCACTTTTCAGGCTTACTTAAGGACTTCATAGCCAAATCCCAAAGTATGGGACTGTGACATAAAATGAATCCTTTTTGTGCAGCTGTGTTTATTTTCATACAGAGTACGAAAAGTTTGTGCTTTAGTTCAGATCATGAAAGTGTTTTTGAAGGTGGATCTTGCACTTGTTGCCACTTAGTATGCTTTGATTCATATGATGGAAAGGCCCCAGAGGATTCTTTTACAATTATCCATACTCTTTTCAAATTAAATCGAAATGGAAGACAGGATTGAGGAACACGTTTACTTCCCTCCAGCTGCTACAACTATTTTGTCCTTTGGACCAGAACAGAGCTGCTTTGAAGTAAAACTCACCTGAAATAGGAAAAAATTGCCCTCACTGAGTCCTCAGCACCAGCTGGATCTCTTCCTACAGCGCTGAACTTCTTGCACATGTAAGTATAGCCTTCAGAGACCTACAGTAAGCACCAAAAATTCCTTTCTACTCTTCACAAGGAAACAAAATTGCAGTCACAGTGAACTGTGGGTTTCCTGGACAAGGACTTTTGAGCCTCTGTTGTACGAGTGAGATCATAAACTATCTAATACTAAACCACAAACAGAGAAGTTTAACCTGATCTTTCCCAAATAACAATTAACCTAAAATTATCCTACAAAACCAAAAATGACATTTCAAATCAGGCTGGGGTACGTCAGTAGAACAACACTGCTTATGTCCCATCCTATTGACTGGCTTACATGAAAACCCCTAGGAATTGATATCTCCCTTTTGTATTTATTTTAGACTGTAAGGTCACTGGCTTAGGGACCATAATATTATGATATGAGAAGAATGGAAATCCCCATTCTGTTTATGACTTGTATTTGCTGCCGTTTATCAGTTCAGCAACATCACCTCTCTGTGTATTTATTTAATGAAAACTAAGCATGCTGGTCCAATTAGGGATTTCCATCTCAAGTTATGCACTGTTACTGAAATGCCTCACAAGGACAGTCAGTAACAGATAACGGCATTACTTCAGTGTCAAGTATATAGAGTTGTTAAAATATTTTAAATTTAAATTTTAAATCAAACCATAAAAGTTCAACTGCATATTTTAAGTCAAGTATAAGCTCTGCTTCTGTGACCTTAGACTCATCTATATCATTTGGTGATTTTACTTATTTTGTTTGAGGATGATAAATAACAGGAGTTACAGCTAGTTTTCACGCAGTGCATGATTAGTGCTCCCAAGGACAGAGTTCAAGTGAATGTCACCCCTTAACCCCATATTCCCTCAGGGAAGTTAGTTGCTAATGCAGCTTCAAACAAGTGCGAGCAGTAAGTAGCATATACAAATTGAATAGTTATGTAATTATGCAAATGACACTTGCATGAAATATGTCATCTATATGAGAAAAATATCACTAAGCCTTGTGGAAAAGGGTTTCCTGCCTTTACAGAAACTAAATTTGGATGCCTAATCAAA
This sequence comes from Chiroxiphia lanceolata, assembly GCF_009829145.1. NCBI lineage: Eukaryota > Metazoa > Chordata > Aves > Passeriformes > Pipridae > Chiroxiphia > Chiroxiphia lanceolata. The sequence goes on along the minus strand of NC_045638.1, from coordinate 14,325,335 downwards.
CACCAAAGCAGATATTATCTGATTCTTTTTATAATCTAAGAGGGGAATAATTGCACCTGTCTCTGACAAGGAACAATATAATTTTCAAAGTGATGGGTGGAATCCAGTAATTTGCTGGGAGGGATTGGGAAATCCATGAACTGCATGGGAAAGTCTTTGATTCTAAGTAGAAACAGAATGAGATCCTGGCACATTAGGGTCAGCACTCTTCTACCAGCCAGGACTTTGAGGACATGTTGCATAGACCATATTTGAGCCCTTGGCCGTGCATAGTAGATCCACTTTTATCCCTTGCCAACAGAAGGAGTTTCACTCCAGTTATATACCAGTCAGGTGTATAAACATGTAGACATCAGAAACCTGCTTACACAGAAGCAATGATGGTATTAGAAAACTTTTCAGAGGATGCATTATTGCTGAAAGGCAGGTACAGAGTTCAATCCAGACTGGGACAACTGACTGCACTTTTGGTTTTCCGATGAAGAACCCTGCTGGTGGTAAAGCAGGAGTTTTGTTCAAACCTAGAGGTGCAGACACAGGGAGCAGAAATTGTTGCTTATGAGAGGTGGGTGGAATTCCAAAAGACCATTAGGACTGGTGGGGAGTTAAAGCTGAAATAAGTAGCTGTGGGGCAGCTGAATGACCATCTACCATGAGGAGAATTGGTCATGCTCATCTTACAGAGAAGACTCAAATACTGAGGAATGACTTATTTTTTTTTGAAAGAGGGCAAAATGTTCACACATTTAACAGAAGATCCCAAGATCTATATCATCTACAGCAAGAGTGGAAAGCTTAGACCACTTTAACACTTTACTACAAGAGAATGTGATATATTCTGTGTAAAGAAACTTTATGATGAATACTTGACATCTTTTGAAAGATGCAGTGCCAAAACCACTAGAACTTTTAGAGAAATGAGAGGTTCATGAAAATATCTGCTAAACTTGCTAATTCTGCTGAGTGGATAAACTGTAAGGAGCACCTTATTTACACAGAGAAAATATGAGAGGTGGAAAGCCAGCTTTCAGTAGCAGAGGGGGAAAATAGACATCTCAGTGCGGGGGCTAGAAAAAAAGGCAAGGTAAAATGTGCCTGCTGAGGTCAGGATTTAGGACTCATCCACAGAGCACAAGAAGAAACTAAACTATAAAGATCTGTGCAGCTAAACTCCAAAACTCAACACCTTTTGCTATTCTGAAGCTGCAACTTTCACAACAGATGCTGCAAATCCTGCCAATTTTTGTGGTGGGTTTGTGAGGTGGGCGGATGTGCCCATTATAAAATGCTTGGACACAGCATTTCAGTGCAGCTTAGTTATGACCAGTATGTCTATTCCCATGTTTCAATTCGCACTTATTGCCTTCTTTGGAGTGGATGGAGCACAAACACAGAGACACAGCAATTAAATTGTTATTCACAAAGGCTGGAATTGAAGCATATCTTTCCAAGAGGGGCATCTATGCCTGCATTCACATTATAGCTAGATCCTTCAATGTTCCTTATTCAATGATTTTACAGCTGCCTCAGGGCTTATTTAATAGCCAAAATGCTCTTTAGATCCCTTTGAGTAACCTGTTCTGTGGAGAAATTTCCTCTGTCCTACAGTAAAACAAATCTCCACAGGACAGTCATATTAAGCACCCTTGCATGGTAAGCTCAAACTGAGAGGGTTGGACAGGGCTTTGAGCACCCTTGTCTAGTGGAGATTAAACCTGACCACAGCAGGGGAGGTTGGAATAGATGATCTTTAAGATATCTTCCAAGCCAAACCACTCATGATTCTGTGAAGAGATACAGGTCTTTAAATGCAGACAGCTGTCTGGGAATTACAGGAAGACTGCATCTGCACAAGTGATACATGCTCATAGAACCAGACATATCTGTCATACAGCAACAAGAGCAGGCTGTGAGGTGAGGGCAGGGAACATTGGGTCACTGGGGCAAGACGGGGCAGAGACCTCCCCCCACAGCCCCATTCCACCACAGATGGAGGTGACAAGCAGAGCTGGACCAGGAAGGACAATCAGGGCCTCCTGCAGCTATGGGACAGTCAAGTGTGGCCATGGGGATGGGGTGGCTTCAGAGTCAAGATGGGGAGGCAAGAGTGGGCTTAGCCAGGGCAGTGGGCAGGCTACAGTGACCATGCAGGGACACAGCTCCTGAGCTAAGGGCTGGTCTCTAGAGGAAGCTTCTCACAGCTCCTTTTTATAACTCAGCTGTTTTCCCAGCCATGGCTGACCCCTGGCTGCACAGCAGCACCACATCAGAGATTAAAGGCTTTGAGCACAGGCAGCCAAACACCTGGGGAGGGAGGAAGAGGCTGCAGCAACACCCAGTGGACTCAGGGTCCCCAACACATACGTCGCTTTCCAGACCCCTGGGCAACAAGTCCATTGACTACGTAGCATTACATATAAGTGAATGCAGTGGGACCCAGCTGATAATGGCTTTTAGCCATTAAGACAGGATAAACAGTAAGAAACAACCATCACACACATTTAAACTACATGTACATATTCAGCAACTAACAGAGAACAGGTGACTCCAAGGCACACACAGTTTCCTATAGCATTCACATAGTCATATGTTAACTGCACTATCTAGCACAACTAGTAAGGAACACCAAGGCTCAGAGAATAGTATATCCTTTGAAACTTCCTCCTTGCTTAGTACATCTGTTGTCCATGTCCTTAATCCCACAGGTCTCATTTTAAGCAACTGAAAAAAGGAAGGAATGGAGCTTTTGAGATATCACCAATCCACCTTGAAGCAAAAGGCAGTGTTTTAAAAAGCTGCATGCATTCTTTCAATGTAATAAAATAGAGAATAATTAGATATTCAGTTAACTGTTCAAATAAACTCCAGGAAATATGACACAGAAAAGGAAAAATAATTGAGAAAGTGGTACCTCTGTCTGAGCAAATGCAGAGAAAGCCAAACTCCAACTGTCTGCATTCAGCTGCCTGGACATGTGACATAGATTGTCTGAAAGCCACACACTTGCATAGTAGTTAGAGGTGCACATAATTTTGAATGTTGGAGCTGAGCACATTGGTTTCCCATCAAGCAAATATGGTAATCCAGTCTCCTGGCCAGCTCTGCCTCATGTCCTGTCAGCCCTGGCCACACCTGAGGAGACTTGCCTAGTCTTGCTGTTGCCAGATGAAATTTATCCCTGTGTAGGAAACCCCCACAAATCATCAACTTCATTTCTCAAGCTATAATTAGGTATTTCATTCCCCTTGCACTGACCTTCTGCTTTTGAGTGAATTTTGCCTTTGTTACTAGATAGGAATAGTCTTTCCCATATGTAACAGGTTTTCATTAATCCTTTTTACCACAGTGTCCTTTAAAATCACAGGCCCCAGCATATCTCCAGTTAACACCTGGTGACAATAGCTTTAAAATCTGCTTCTGCCATGCTAGAGTTGGTTGGCTAAAGAGGAGAAAGATATTGGCATTATAGCATAATAAAGGTGGTAGGTCAGGTCCGAGGTGAATAAGGACAGCATCCTTCAGGCTAGGTAGGAAAGGAAACAACAGCTGCGGCTACATGGTCAAATGACCATGGTCAATGCCCTGTTTTGCAAGCTATCAGTGGTGGGCTGAGAGGGGCATCAGGTGATGCTAAAACCAGTCTGGCACTTCAACCCCAAATCAATGTACTGGTAGTGAGGCAAAGATTTGGCAGATGACCTGGAGACATGCAACTGATAGTCAATCACTTTATGCTATAAAAGTCCAGTCCACTGTCATACGATCAGATTCTCCTAAAGTACTCTTCTTGGAATGTGTGGAGATTCTCTGTGGAAGTGGGGATGCCCATTCAAGGATACTTCTTGAGGTTAAGTGAAAGAGATCAGCCCACAAGCATTGGTATGGTGAGTTACATAAAATCTCTACTTCATAATTATTTCTTATTTTACTAGCTTTAATATAATTACTGTAGTTGCTTTATTATAGTGCACTATACTATACGCTACTAGTAGTTTCTTTTACATTGTGTAGTAAATAACTCTGATTAAGATCCTTTATCTGATCATTTGTCATAATAAAGAATTCATTTCATATAAATATACCTGGTTTGCCACCTATAAATCTGCAGCACAAAGTTGTACTTAAAACTGTGGACATAGTCTGGGGCTAAGATTGGATTCAGCTGCACCCAGGCTCCTCTCTGAGGAGTTTAGGAAGCAAGGGGGTCCTTCCTGCAGCTCGTGACTCAACGGGAGGGCTTCTCTTATAAACTGTGTCTAAAGTCCCACTCCCACTCATGACAAAGACACACAGGCACAGGGAAACTGAGGAGAAGATGGAGAATAAGTGATAGGAAGACATGGAGAAAAGATGGATGATCCTGAAGTTCGTAAAACCATATATATTTCTTGAGGCTTAGCAGCATTCAGCCAGAAGCAGGAGCTCATTTTATTTAAAAAGGTGTTGCCTTGGCATTACAGAAATAGACTGGTCTCTGACTGGCATTACATTAATCAGCCTCACTACCACCATTATAAGAAAACTCATCTCTATAGCTGTATAGAATATGGCTATAGATATATAGGATATGGGTCCAGCAGAGCGTGATCAGGGACTACTGAAACAGCTAATTTTCTGAGAGCAGTAGAATTATATCTGTATTTATTCATCCTGCTTAGCTCTGTGCCCTGCTCCTCAGAAAAGTGGCCTTTGCCATATCCCTACATGACAGATGTATCGCAAGATCTGCTTGTTGGTGACACAGTGTTGCATGTAACACCAGGTGCAGAATAAGAGATGATATCAGGCAGTTGCTTAGTTATCTTTGCTTGCTCAAAGTCTGTAAAGTAACAATGAGGAAGCTAATTAATTGGAGCAAATTAGTGCAGGTATCTGAACAAAGGAAAAAAAAAGGCACAAAATGAAACAGAATGACTTTGGATGCAACCATATACTTTTCTACCTAGTCTTGATAATTTATATTGAGTTACACATTTGACAGCTTGGGAGGAATTCAGTTTGGTGTGAAGGCATTTACATTTAGGCATTCACATGCAAATGCCTAAACCCTTTTTTTAGTAAGTGAATGCTAAGGAGCTCCTTAGGAAGAGCTCATTTGGATGCCTTCCTGGTATTCAGATGTCTAAACATAGACACCTCATGTTGTTTGGGTGCTGCGGAGCCCCCAGCCCAGCTCCTTGCTCATCCTCCAGGGAACGGGCCTGGACCCCTCTGGTACTGTCCAGTCTTGGGCAGACATCTGGGGGACCTACAGGCACCTCATAGGGCCCTTGGAACTATCTGTGGGCAGCTGATAACTGTCCTTAACAGCCTTTCTGAAATTATTTTTACTATCTTGTGTTCAAGAAATTATTGGATGTGTCTAGCTGGCAAGGTGATGTTCTGTCAAAGGTTGGACTTGGTGATCTCAGAGGTCTTTTTCAACCTATTTGATTCTGTGATCTAAAATAATTTTCTGTATCTGTTTCCATGAACACACAGCATGGATTTGTGCTTAAATGTGCATGCAAATAATGCTTTTGAAGGTAGATGGTCTCTGTCAGCTGAAGTCCCAGTTATGTAGATAAGGTCATTTATGACATCCATGAACATTTTCATTGTTCCACAAAAAAAATCCAAAAACAAAGCCCAAAGAAATCTAACTTGGCACACTTTTTTTTTTTTTTTGTATTTCTGAGTGCATATGTTTTATAAATGAGCTCTCCACATGTATCTCCATTAAGGTTTTAGTTCAGATCAGGAACACATTTCTGAAGCCAAATCTCCCAGTTTTTCCCAACTACTATGCCTTGCTTTTGCTCTTGATCTATGCTCATAAGAGTGTATGTTTCAGAATGAGTAGACTGAGATTGTACACATGATGAGAGATTAAAAATTCAGCATTTGGAGAAACATTTAACTGTTGTTTTTCAAAAGCTATGGTGAAACAAGGAACTAAGAAAGTAGTAAGCAGGGAGACCTTCCACAGTAACAAGAATCTTCAGAACAAAATACAGCTTTAGCTAAGTGTTACTGTACAGGGAATCAGCAGCATGGACAGTAGAGAATCAAGCAAACATCCAGACAAATATACTGTAGAAATCATGAAATATTAATGAATGAATAATGCATATCACTTGGTAGCTTTTTTGGTAGAATTATGAAATACATGGTTGATGGAATAGGATGTAAGCACAAAACTTTGATTATAATAAGGCATTTGAAACATTTTAAGGTGTTCTTACATCCATTGGTTTGGACATACTCAGGGTACCATAGTTCATCTACCTGTAATATCACACTGAGACAGCTGAGATGGTATTTCCACTACCCTGCCCTTTGACACTTGATTTCACATTTGGGAAAATGAGGGGGGAGTGTGTTAGTTTTACCAAGAATAACAGTATTTTTCCTTGGGGATGGGACAACAACCTCTTATTTTAAAAACTGACTAAAGAGATCTCAGTTATTTATAGTCTCACTTTCAAAGCTGCAGAACCCACTGTTTAAGCATCATGGAAGGTCAACAAGTGTTAGAAAGAATTATTAATTAATTTCAGTTCCAAATGAGGAGCATAGCAGGGAAACATTTTGAGAAACCACAAAGCCTGTCTTCTTGACTAAGTTTCTGGAGAGAGACTTGGGAAATTGAAAAAGAGCAGCAGACTGAGCCAACGTCTGCTGTTTGTTATGTGGGGATTGTTACGTGATTTGACCTCAAAAAATCCAGACAATAATCAATTTCATAGTTCATGGGAGGAGTCCACAGAGGAGAAACACAAATACCTAAGGCAATGCACTAAGAAGCCTCATGATACTGTCTAGAAACACTGAAGGATACACATATTGGAAAAATGCAGAAGAGCGCATCCGATGAATCATACACTGCAGCACAGATATTCTGTGGGAGAAAGGAAAGAGAAAGACAGCAATGCTGAAAAAGATCTAAGGAGTATACACAGCAAGAAGGATCAGAATTGTGGTATTCAGTAACAACAAAAAATAAACCCAAACTAACAGCCAGTGCAATCTGCAGATCTTTTTTTAGGTGCTCCACAGTGTGCAGAGTTTAGGAGCAGGGAGGCTGCAGGACCCCACTTAGTGTTCCCATGGATTAACCAAGTCAGCCTGGGAGATGGCCAAGGGTTGGATGGCCCTTTCTGACTGCATATTCTTGAAAGCACACTCCAAACACCCCTATCTAGCTACCTTCATGCCAGGATGAATTGGAAGGAGTTCAGACAAAAGCAAGACAAATGACAAAGAGCTGGAGGGAATGACTTCAAAGGAAAGATTAAATGAGCTAAAATATGTATAGCATGGCTAAGCAATCACTGTAGGTCAGGAGACGGGTAATACAGTAACTACTAGCCATTCCTAGGTAGAGGTGGAAATGAAGAGGTCTATCATTGGCAGTAGATAGGGAGGAGGAAGAATTTGTCATATTATTAATAATCTTTTCCTTCAATTTCTTCTTGGTACATGGTAGCTTTACCATGTCATCATGGACTGCCAGCAGCAGGAAAGACACAACCACTGAGAAAAAGCCCTCTCCTTTAGTAGTTCACTCTGGATTCTGTTTTATAATTCATTTGATTGCCTCCTCTCCTTTCTTACTGCTCTAGGCCACGCTCATCATTACACAGGGCTAAGGAACCAGTTCTCTCTGAAACCAAGAACATTTCAACAAGGCATGTTCAAAATAATTTATGAACATTTCCACTACTGCTACCAAATTGCTCCTTCCTCTATGCCTTATTATTGCAGGACCAAACAGCCTTGAAATACCTTAGGCTCATATAACTTCAATGAAATATTAAATAATGTCACAATTTTTGAGCATGAGAATTCCTCCTCCCATCTGTTTTTTTGTTGTCATTATTTTTGGTTTTGTTTGTTTGGCTTTTTTTTTTTGTTCAGGGCACATGCAGAGCATCTGAAAACAGACATCTCCCAGTCTAACCTCTCAGAAGGAGTACGCCTTGTCCTGGCATCTACCTTGTTTAGATAGATCATAGCTAGTCAGGAAGGGCAGAGATTCCAGCCGTGCTTGTGAGCAGCATAGAATTCATGCCTAGGACAGTTCTTATTATATTATTCTCCCCTACGTTCAAATGCTAATTTTTCAACAACCACCTTTGTCCTGCTTTCCTTCTGTTAGATTCTTCATTCATTACTAATGATGGTAGGCTTTTCCCAATAAGTATTTTTTTCTAGTAAATCTTTTGAGGGTATCACTCCCGCTTTACATTTTCTTCCTTCTCATCCTTTACTCGCTGGTGTCATTTATACAGCTCATTTCATGTTAACATCAGAAGGTCAGTACCTAGACTGTCTATAATCATACAAGTGAATGTTTAGCACTGAGGAAACTTGGATCATGGAAGCCTGATATTCTTTCAGGCAGTAACACTAACCCCTACTGACATTAAAGAGAAAGAGTAATTTTGCTATCAAGTCTTTTAAAAGTGTGAGTTAAGAGCATCTCATCCTTTATATTCAGCAGCCATTCCACCAAGAACTGGAAGAAATGAAAGAAATATCACTGAATTACAGAAGTTACAGCTGTGTAAAGCTTGCATACTGGAATTTACTTTGTCTGCTCTATGCTCCACTCTTTACATTATGGAAGAGCTCCCAACTCTACCATTTGCTTTCTTTTTCAGGTCATAAACTCACATCCATTCATAATGCAAAAAAGGAGTAACACAAACCAGCATGTGAAAAACTACATTTTAAACCAAAATAAGCCTGTGGAACTTATGACAGGTTGAAAATGTTTAAACCGAACAGCTTTCACTGGAGTTAGCAGCTTGAGTGGTATGAGAAAAAATTCATGGGAATCTATGGATTTTGATGAATTTCCCCGTATAAAATTGGTTTTGAGTAAGCTCTTGTGAGAGGGCAATGTTGCATTTTGGCAGAATAAAGAACCTCTGTGTGATATGTACTTCTATGCAACAACATGTATAATATAAACAAAATTATATTTGACATTGTGATATTTTATATTGTCAAAAATGGGAATTTCTGCGGGTTTTATTGTATTTAGAAGTGAAAATAGACAGAATTCCTTTTCTTTGTGGGATCTGGTAAAGCTTTTTTTTTTTTTTTCCCCATTCTAGTTGCTTTCTTGGTGAGCAAGCAATCAAATTTTAAAAGGATAATCTTTTCCCAAACTTTGGCTATAGTTAACAATACTACTTACAGACAGCAGTTTGAAAAGTTACAGTATAATTGATGCAGCATGAAGTGAATCAAGAGGGCAAAGTTGATTTGCAGATATTAACATAATCCACTCCTCATATTCCAGAGAAATTCACATTTTTTCCCGGCATGCAACTTTCTTACAGAAAAATACTTCTACCTTCATAGCACAGTCCTTCCTTGGATGCACAAATGACAGCTTTTACGTCCTGAAAGACACTCCGTAGTCTTCCCTGCTGTCATAGACTGGGCATTTGGAGGAGAACAAGACAAATGCCCAAGTTTTGGGGGTTTTTTGCACAGAAAGCAGTCAGCCAAGAGCAGCCTCCTCATGCAGCTGTTTCTACGTACATACAGAGCCAAAGGCATGAATAAACCTTTTAGCTTCCTAATCACATGTAAACACGTTCAAATCAGTTCTGCATTAGATTACCGATTCTCATTTATTTTACTGCCTGGAAACATTTGAGGGTGGCTCAGAGCAGATTTTTTTTTTAAAGTTTATTTAATTGTTTGAATAAACAACATAAAAAGAAAAGGGTAAATGAGTTTGTTCTCTGAGGGGATAAATGCACTTCTAGCTTTCCAGTGGGGCACTTTGCTTTCTCTCTGCAGCACATACACTTGTGCAATTACAAAATCGCAGAATAAAGCCAAAGGCTTAAAAACCACCTTATTTGGGCTCACAATTAAGCTTTCAGGTGCCCTTTATTAACACAATCGTTTTCCAAATCTGGCCATGCACTTGTGAGATGTGAACCAGTTTTGAAAAACCTCATTTGCCTGTGCACCACCCAGATGTAAGTCGTCACATTTGTGATATCTCACACTCAAAACCAACACTGCAAGAGTTTATTCTTCTGGTTCAAATAGACTCTGCCTTCAACATGGGCACTGGTGTGTGAAGAAGAAGGGATAGAGGGATATGAAAAAGAAGTCAAAGCAGAAAAATACTTAATCAGACTGTGTGTGGGGTTCCTCCCTCAGTATCTCTGCCAGATTCCTACCTGATGATTACATATCCAGTCAGAAAGCTCGGTGCCACTTCCCCATATCTCCAGCTGTACTCACATGGCATGTAGGTACTGCAGTCATATTTGGCTATTTGCCAGCTAGACACATCAGAGGAGATCCTTTAGGATCTCCTTCCTGACAGCTGTTTTTCAGAAATAGAACCAATGTTAATAATAGAAACAAGTAGATGCAGCAGTTGCTCAGCACATCGGAAATGAGGCCACTTGCATTTAAGAGCTTATAAACGGATTTAGTCTTCTAATTTCAGTACCTACTTTTGGGGGAAAAAGTCTAATTCATGATACGGTTTTCATTTTTAACCTCTGTGTAGATGTGCAGATCTTTAATTTTTGGTTCTGTGTATATACTCTATAATATCTCCATATATAAATCAGTCAAATGTCTTCCTGTATATAAATTTAGTATTCCCTGATCAATGTACATGAAAGACCTACCCCACATGCCAGTGCAGCCTCCTACATTTCCCTGTTCTTTTATTCAACAGTGTTGGGTTTTCATTTTTTTTATGCAGTCATACTCCTTTGACAGTACATAACTGTCATGGTTCTGTCTCACAGGTTTCTATACATCAGAGACCAGCTTTAAAACTGTTTTGACAGGTTAAAAGCTGGGATTTTTCCAGGGACAGGATGGAGAGAAGCAGGAATGTGAGAAGTGAAAAAGAATATTCCTTGACACCCCCTAATCTCCTCAGCGCAGATGGCACTGTCGTTTTCAAGTAGCTTCTGCGCACAACAGCCACTGAAAGAGTGAAAGTTGGAATGCTGAAAATAGTCTTCCTGGGAGATAAATGCATATCTGCATGTACATCTACCCAATATGCACAACTGTGAATGCATGAGCAGACAAATGAGCAAAGCTTACCTTCCCTCTTCTTCTTCCCCCTGTCCATTCACTAAAATTAATTGTTCCCCAAGATGCTGTAGGCCACATTGTTAATTATTGTCTCTCTCTTTTGCACCTGAGGCATCACATTGGTTTGGGAAACAGCCTGCAAACAGATGGAGAGCTGCTGGAGATGAATCTGCAGGTATGTGAAAAAAAATGGATACAGACTTTATGATACTGCAGGCTCAGATGGTCTATTAATTTTCAATAATATTCTGGAAAGGAAGGAGGTCTTTACATGTTTTTAGGCTTAATTTGTTTTCAAAAAAGGAGTTACAAGAGCCAATTACTTTTATGATTTCATCACAATCATTTATGCTCAAGGAATATTTATGGGAAAATATTCCAATCATTCCTGCATCAGCTTTGTTGTTTCTTAGATAACCCAACCCGCCGGCAGCCAGCCGTACGTGCACTACGCCTGACAGTACCAAGGCTGGGTGTCTTGCAGACCAGACACAAATGCCAGCTTGAACTGGATGCTGCATGCAGCCTCTTGCCTGCTGCTTTAATGCCACTGGCTCATCCCCAACATCTACCCCAGCAATCTGCTTCTGCCATCGTGTTGTCACAGAAAACCACAGCAGCCTGAGGGAAAGCCGTCCCTTATGTGCCCAGCCTGTCTCTATCCCACTTGCATGAGGCAATGTCCTGATGCAATCCCAACAAAATGTTCTATTCTTTGATACAGCCTGGAAATTAACAAAAAGTCACTGCAGTTGTTGACACCAACTAGTTTTCCATCTTCAGAGGCTGAGGATCAAAGGTAGTACAGCCATAACAATGAGGCAGATATGTCTCTAATGGTGCTCAAAGCTGTCCTGTCCTACAGAGGAGGGCTCTGCAAAAACAAAGCACAGTTATCCAGACCTACCTAGTAAGCCCCACGCCAGCTTTAAAAGAGGTAAAAGGGTTTGCCTTTCATAAGTACTTCAATGTGATCATTTTCTGTGTAAATGTACCCAAGAGACATATCTGAAAACCATAAGCTCTTCTAATAGAGCCATCTTACCCTCTTCTAAGGGAAAACTATTGCTTCACATAAGGAACAGCTGCAATTTCTAAATGGGGAAAAAAGCCTTTCAGACTTGGCTGGAAGTTCAGCTCTGCACATTAGCCAAATTACTTTAGAAAGGCAATGGAAAAGTTATTAATAGATTTATCAGATGACTATCCAAAGGAATCCAGATATTTTAGCCAAGAAGCAAGAAAAAGTGAGTTAATTATACCATGACCAGACTCCTTATCCATACAGGAGTGAGGAGCAGAAGGTGATATTTACAATACCATGGCACCCTTTCTTTTCTAGTGTTGGTATTGTGCATATTTTGTGGAGCAGAGTCTACTTGGTAAAGATTGGTACACAAGTTGTCATGTTATACACTATTTGTCATGCTGTTATATGAGTGTGTAAAGGAACTCCGGAACTTAAGCACAGTGTAATTTACTCCACTACCCAAATTCTGCATTTTGAATCCAGCAGAGATTTTCATACTGCTATCACTTTATGAAATGCCTGATACAGAAACAACTAAATGCATAATGCATTGTATATGCTACCATACATTTAGCTTAGATTACTGAATCTACTGGCTGTCACTCTTTTAAAAAGCTCATCAAATATAATAATTATGACACAAGAGTCAGCCTGTATCATTATCACCTGCACAGGTTAATAAACAGTATATTGTTGCATGACCTTGGGATTCCTAGTCAAGGACTTGAAATGAAGGATTCTTAATTTGCCTTTCCTCCTGTTCTGCAGATGGTGCAGAATGCGAAAATTTAAAGCCAGTAGGGCGCGCTCGCTCTCTCTCTCTCTCTCTCTCTCACTACAATTGACTCTGCAGAAGTAGCATCAAGGCCTCAGGCACTCCATCTGCCCCATGGGTAGGAGGTGGAGATGAAGGTGGTTCATGGTGAACCAGCTTCCCCCTTGGTGCTGCAGAGGAGGAGGTGGATAACTGGCCAGCAGTGGTGCTTAGCCAGAGCACTGCAATGCTACAAATAATATTAACATTTGATCCAAAAAGGGCGATCTATTTCAACAGTATTTTAGATTATTTTCTTTCTGCACTGAATCTTTTATTTTGGACAACAGTTCTTTGGAGAAACGCAGTTGTCCTTAATGAATTGTTTTCCCCAGCTGTCACTGTCATTGTACCAAAAATTCAGGGGGATTTATTTGACCTGTAGCAGAGGTGTAAGACTAAGACTTTAGCTCTTCTCCATTCCAACAGGAGTATTTCCTTTGGTAGAAGCAGTTTATTGGTAGGGGCTATTGACTACGGATAAGCAAAAAACAAAGATGCCAGTATTTGGATACTTACCAGACACTTTAAGGTTTATAGGCTGGGCTCAGAGGAAACTTGCCCAATGGTGATGATATATCACAAACTGCTCCCTGGCTGTCATAGGCCCTAAGATGTTTCTTCCATTTTTGCCTTTCATGAGGGAAAGTGAGAGAAGCTCTATGAAATCAATTCACACTCTCAAAATGGTGCTTTAGTCATGGGTCACACAATTAGCCACATCTGCAAAGCAGTATATTTGCTGATTACCAAATTCTCACCTCTAAGAACTTAGGCTAAACTTTAGTTTAAACATTTTGGTACATGGAAAAGGCATTGCCACTGCATGCTGAAATGCCAGGTATTGCAATGAACATATGAGAAAAGGAAGGGGTTTTTCTCGGGAGACAAAAAGGTTGCAGGTGAAAGTTTTGGTCTGTTCTGTACTTCCTGTCTCACTCATATCCCCCCTTCCTATTCCAAGATCTTTCTATCCTTCAGAGGCACATGATATGTCTAGTGAGAAATATATTTCAGTCAGACTTTAATTTGTTAACTTTTAACTGACACTTGGTAGAAAAACCTTTTACATTCCCACAAAATAAGATTTTGCCTCTAGCATCAATTATCGTTCACCTGGCTATTGAAGAAGCTGACAGATCTATATTCTCCTTGCTCTTCTTTTTCATGCATCTTGAAAGATATTTGCCTTTGTTTCACCTAGTGGCACCTCAACAATCTCCTCACTTCTCAAATATATTTGCTAACAAACCTTTCAGAATCATCGCCTTACTATTAAAAATCCATCAATGGCACCCATAGAAGTGACCTGATTTAAAATTGTCTTACTGAGCCAGGCAACCTCCTGTAAGCTCTTTTTCAAACCTTAGTATTATGTTGCTAAGTAAGGTGACAATCTACCCAAGGACTACTTCTGTATGCATGTAAGGCCTAGTACAGTTACATAGGTAAAATATGGTAAGCAATCTTCCAAGTCTGACAACTAAAAGTAGCAAGACTTCAGCTAAAGTCCTGGTATTTACAAAATCTCAGGAGTTGTTAATAGACATCACAGATTTCATTGTATGCCTCATATGGATCATATAGGATAACCTTTTAGAGAAGCCTGCCAATGATTCCTGTGACCTTGCTGACCTTGCTGACCAGAGAATGATCAGCCCAATGCAAAAAGGATAAAATAGAAAGCAAAAACAAAATGAAAAAAAACCCCAAGTTCTATGTCATAGGAATTAGCAAAGCAATCTTTTGAGAGGATGATGTCAGCACAGGCTCCTAGGAGGGAGAAAGAACAAAGTGAATGGCAGAGGGCAGTGAAATATTTCAACAGAGAGGGAAGACTTGCTCTAAATTTCAAACAGGAGACTCTGCTAAAAGGAAGGGAGAAAGCAGGAGCATGAGAAAAGGCTGTAAGGGATGAAGACAAGCTAACACGAAGGAAAAGGAAACCAAGCAGGGAGGATAAAGAGAGTTCCATGAAGAAGCAGTTCTGCTGAGGGACCATGTCAAAACCCAAAACTGGTGCAGCTTTAGCAATGGCACTTTAGTAACGGAGGAGAGAAATCCAACACAATGGCAGCCAGGAAAGGACCTAAAGGTACGTAAAGCCTTTGCTGAATGTATGCACCATGAGCAAAAATGTAAGGAAAAGAAGAAAATTTGCACTGATCTGTCATACGTTCTCTCATAAAACCTGAACTTTTCACAAATCAGCACAGCCTACATAGCTAAACTACTTACAATACTTGCATGTAGTGCCTGCACCTGTCAAGAAGAGTGATTATTAATTTTCTGTGCATAGGTCATGTAAAAAGTCACGTAGTTTCTCTGTGATTTAGTTTCCCATCTGTAAAGCTGCCACCTCTGCTTCATTAAAGGCAAAGAGGCAATAAATTGACAAGGAAGAATATAAATAAAGAAGAAGGACAAAGCAGATTTAATGGCAACATAAGGCTCAGGTCCAGATTTAAAAAAAGCATATATAACAGTGGAGTAGTTAACTGATGTATTTTATGATAAAAATATAAACCTCTTCCAAAACAAATCGGAAATAGGAATGGGACAATTCAAAATATTAGTATGAAATTAATCTGCTCTCTTTGCTGTAGGCATTCACAGGTTCTGCTTCCCTGTTACCTCCCATCTAGCAAGACTCTTCCCCCTTCTTTACTCTTCCTAATTGTCAAGGTTTAAAGGACACTGAAGAGCACAGGATGGGTTCATTAGAATTGCAAAGTATCACTGCTTCCCATTTGCAGCAGGGTACCATTTATCTCTGTTGCCACACCATACTGTGACGTGGCACCAAAAACCAGATGCAGCAATCCAGAGCTAGGGAATGCTAATCATCCTACATCAACCCCAAAACCATGTAGGATTCAAGGTTAACTGTGGTTGAGAACATCTGTTCATGGCAGTAAATGACTCCCAAAGGCAGTCTGGAGTGGGCTTTATGTTTTTGACATGGCCAGCCTCTTTCTGTTCACCTAGAAGACCTGGGTCAAATTCTTGGCCATTTATTTTGATTCCTTGCATCTACATAACCACCTCTTCCGTCCCCTTCCTTCAGTGAAGGGCACAACCACCTCTCTACAGACTCTTTGAATGCCACCAGGATGCCACCCACAGTGAATAATGAACAGGACCATGACTTTCTCCACTTAGTTGCAGCAAAGTAACAATATAAATTACAACTCCTGTGCAGACCTCAGCACAGCAGTCTATGCATAAATACCGTCTCATAGCTTAGCTAAAGGAATCTGTCCAGCCAGTTGCACATGTTTTCCTTAAAGTCATGTTCAGACTGATATTTCAGTTTAGTTTACCTGAGAAATTTTTAACTTTCCCTGAAGTTTACTTTAAAAGTGTTTCTATTTTACTGTCTTTCATATTAAATACCACACATTATGTCCTGTCCTATAGCAAAAAGTAAGCAGAACTGAAAAAGGTACTCAGCACTCCACTGTGGTGCCAAAGCACAACTAAAGAAGTAACTATGAGGTTGCCAGATCAGAGACTGAGCATTAAGTTACTTTGCATTTGGTCTAAGTCTGTAGTCCTGCTCATATTGAAGTCAACAGCAAGCCTGCAGTTAATTGCAACAAAAGTAGGATGTATTTTAGGGAGCAACCATAAAGAGGTAGGCAGGATTATCTAATGACATATACGTATTTTACTAAATGTGTTACTTGTCAAGCTAATTAGTTACCCTGTAAATGAAAAGGTCAACCCTGCATAATATTTGCATCTCATATTTCTGAGTCAAATTTCCTGTGCATGGTAAGTGGAAAGAAATAAATTCTACTGAAGTTGTGAAAGGCTGATAGGAACACTTTGGCAGGCAGAGAAAAATTAGAAAAAAGCTGTTCAAGGCTGATCTGAAGCTAAGAACATGGAACATGTCCATCAGGAAGACACCCATCCCATGGCCACCAGCTCCACATGGTACAATTTGTTTCGAATAGCTCTGCAGCCAAGCAATACATTGAAACTGTCAGTCACAGTTTTTTCGCTGCTTCTGCTGCTCTTTACTAATCCACGTATGCAAGGTGAGGAGAAACAAGGCTCTCGAAATCACTCCACTGCACCAAGGTGGTACTTTTGACCCCAAACTACCATTCTGCAAGATTTACCTGACATCCCTCACTATTGTGTGCACACTTCAGCTGTGTGCATATTTCCCCCCATTTCCACAGCTGGAGGCCAAATCCATCACAGTACAACTATTCTACAATTGCACCTCACTAATTTTTCAGCTCTCAGAGCCTTGCACATTTACAGCAGCCCTTTTCCAACACCCTTGTCATTTACATATATCTGATGTATGCAAACTTGACACAAAAACAAATGCTTGAAAGATATTGGCAAAGCTATTAGAAAGAGGTTAAAGAAGAAGAAGAAGCAGCAGCTTTCTTGGGAAATATCAAACAGAAACAAACAGAACATTTCAGGGCAATCAGCAAATTAACAAGGAACTTCGAAATTTTTTCTTTTTCGATGAAACAGCCAGCTTTGTGTTTCAGCCTGTAAACACTCTATGCCAGAAGAGGATCTTCAGAGACTCTTTGTCCTTGCTAAAGGGCTTTACTTAATGGGGTGTTACATGAAAAAGCATATCTGTCTTTCAGGAAAATGTGCCCTGCGGGCTCACTGAAACAGTGGCACTATCTAGAGGAAAAGAAAACCAGGATATGAAATACCTCCTCGCTAATGTAAGTTTAAATATATATTAAGTCACTCTGCCAGGACTGAAAACTCTGGCATTATAAATTTCCCAACAACCTGTGTTCACTAAGTAGGTGTCAGGGGACCCCACTCCCCTTCAGTGAGGAGCCACATCTTCCAGGCAGTGAATTCTGCTGTCAAAGGCTTGAGTCTTGCTTGCAGAAGTTGCCCAAGCCAGCTCTGAACTCACTCTGAACTCACTGTAGGGCAGCCACAGCATCACGGGGCCTGGGGTCCATCACCCTGCCCGTGGGCTGACCCTCTGCAGCAGCTCAACAGTGACCGATACGTGAGCTGGGAATTTAAAGCCCTTACAGCTATGTCACAAAGGGTTGCATCATGCTTCAAATGACAGATGATTTGAAAGACCTGAATTATGTCAGACTATTTCCTTTGTAAGCCAGGATAAGAATTTTGCACCCCACTTAGTTGGCCTATATAAAAGAGGAGCAAACCGATTGCCTAAGATACAACATAAAGAAAGTTTAGCTGTTAGCTTGTATTTCAAAACCCTTTATTCCCCATGTGTTTGAACCAAAGTTTTAAATTCAGATGTACTTAAAGATGTATTCTCTTTTTCTGGTGCATGTACAAGCTTAGGGCCAGGTAGCCCTAGGAATCAGCTAGTCCCTTATAAAGGAAGTGAACACATACTCAGATATAGGCCTTAGAGAAGACCCCTCCTATATGTTTCATGAAGCAGCATTTTTCTGAATCCAAATAGCAACCCTCTACTCATGGTACATCTAAGAACTGCTTCCTTCTAGCACTTCTCTGTGTTACGTCAACTCAATTATCTAGAAAGAAAAAAACAAAATTTCCTGATTTTACTCATAACACTTCCACAAGAGAGATTCAGGAGGTAGCAGTAAGATTTTAAATCTCTCCCTTTCCTCTTTTAATTTTGACTTGGTTCAAGAGTATCTGTCTTGTATGTAACTGTTGAAATCAACAAGAACTATCAAAAACCCCACAGTATGTTCAACTAATCTGAAATTAATCTGGAATTAACCTGAAAAGATTTTGGTGTTTGGAAGGAATACGTTCTGTGTCAGTTTTAGCATTTTATGAGCAATGTGGCAATTCCAAGTGTTTAGTTCAAGGGGCCAAGTACCTTTAAACACAAATTCCCTTTGAAGCCAGTAACTAACAGTTTCATCTTGTACTTCTACTGGGAGGAAGACTGTTCAGCTCTGTGCTGTGCTATTTTCACCACATCATTCCCAGCTGCTCTATTCTTGAATTGCTTTTTGTCCTGCACTTTAATATACAACTTGATGTAGAAAATCTGAAGAGTGGTGCAGACTTTTTCTTAAAATAAATGCTCCCTTAATCAAAATTGGATGACTAACAGGCATAAAATTATGGATCTAATACCACATATAATCATTTATCTCATTGCAAAGAGGCATACATCATTTGCATTGTGTTCCAGTAGTGTTTTATACCCACTTTACCATAATCTAAATGAGCATGCACAACACAGACAAATGGAGATTCTAGCCCATCTTATGCATTTGCCTGGAGAGCATGATGGTTTGTTATGGAAGCTTTTAAAAATTGTGTTCCTATAAATAAACATGTTAAAATGTAAAGACAGTGCAGTGGGCAAGCACACTGCCTGAGCAGTTTTAATTGTGAGATATATTTTCCACAAGGAAGGGATTTTTTAATTTTTTTTTTTCTGGACAGGAATTTTAATAAAGTATATTGAAACTTATATGAGCTATGGAAATAAGTTTGTTGAAGTGAATTTGACCTGTGGATAAAACAGCTCAGCATGCGGGTATTGCCAACCACATTTACAGCTCAAACTAGATTTTATTTTCTTCTGCCCACTCCTCATTATCTGGGATGTACTTAACAGTCCAAGCCAGAGACTCAGTTTTAAACAACCTTAAAAACTTATAAAAATGGCAACCACCAAAGTATGTATTTCTTTCCTTGAAATTACTTTTGTAAGAAGCTTTCACTCATCCATCTGCAGCATCCTTCCTATTCCCAAAACCACCACAGCTGTGAAGTTCAATAATGTACAGTCCTTCAGGGAGAGCGAGTATGGCTTCATGTGACAATATTCACAAGGGTTGATTTCTCTCTCCCATGTACGACTTTACATCTTTTTCTGACCTTGCAGATCTGTCAGAAACTGGCACTTAAAACTCTGACATTTTTATGAGAGACAAGCTGGTCTTATACCTAATTTTAGAGAGCTTTGTATCTTCTTCCCTCTTCATAAGGATAACTCACTCGGCACAGCTGATTTTAATGTAAAGAAGTATGAAGCTTTATAAGGAGAAAGAAATGCATGCTAAAGTACATGGTAAAATTCTCTTCTGTATTCTTAAAATCATTTATCTGTGACATATGTGGCATGAAGATGAAAATATGATATGGTCTAAAGGCTTTATTGTTATTTCTGTACTGCACTGCTTACTGCTCAATTCCCCATTTGTACAACATGCTTTTCTGATTCTGCCCACAACCTAAAGATACCATCCAAAAATCAAAGGAGCAGTACAAACTTGATACTGATTAACCTCAAAAATAAACTATAGCTATAATAAAGAACTGTGAAGTTCTGTCTGGAGATTACTTGCTCAAAGAATGGGAACATGACAGAGATGCTAGGAGGATGAATTGAAGATGTCCCTGCTCATTGCACAGGGGTTGGTCTAGATGACCTTTAAAGGTCCCTTCCAAGCCAAATTATTCTATGATTCTATGAATCTATGATCCTATGAATGTTCCTCAATAAAATAAGACAGATAGATAGACAGTCTACACAGCACATTGAAACCTTAGGAGTTCAGTAGAGTATCATTCATTTTTTCCATCAATCTGTCTTGTATGGATTAAGCACTTAAGAGAATAACTGTATTATATATTGCATATGGTATAAGTATGTTTATATGTGGAAATTAAGTATGTTATATATTTATCTCGGTAAGCATTGCACAGATAGTTTATTACATGTATGTCCAGCTTTTATTACTGATTGACATTCAGTGTTCTGCTGCTGGGGGTTGGTTTAATTGCATTCTTCTACTATTTTTAACTTTACTCCTGCTTTCCTACCAGCATCATATTAAAATTGTTATTTTATCTTTACACAGATGTCTTTTTCCATTCATTCTTTTTTTTTTTTGTTTTGCAAAATCAGCTCTCTTACTAGTAACTGCCCTCTTGTATACCAGAGCGGTGTTCAGCTTTGACCACTAGTTCTGCCTCATTTGTTTCATCTCTTCATATAAGGTATACTCCTCTAGCTTACATGCTTCACTTTTTCTCCCCTAAATTTATTTAAAATTCTTTCCAGCAGCCCTCCATGTTTATCTCAGCCCAGCTTTTTAGAGTAATCGATTTTGTGCATGTCTATATATGACATAGTTTCAAGAGGCTCTTATATCCAGCCAAAACAAGTCCTTTAGTTTGCTTTTCTCTGGCTACTCAGGACTGTCCACACAGAAATATTGCTCATTCATCAAGTTTCATTGCCTGGTCAACAGTGATTGTTTTCTGTATTACACATTCCATTGAATTCTCTCCAACTTTTCCCCCTTTCTGTCTTTTGATGTTTCCCTAGCTGTTAACAAGATGTGAAAAAAAGAGATATTCTAAAGGCTTTTCTTACTTCACCTTAATGATTTCTCTAGAATTTGTGAATGTTATTCATCTAGATCAGGTGCCTTGTCGAAATTTAATGGTTTCATATACCTAACTCTGTGCTCTAGCAAAATCATAAAGCCTTTAGTACCTTCTGTGGGAAAATATATTCCCATCTTCCAGATGTGACCTTCAGCTTTTTTTCAGAAATGCCTATACTATGGAAGAGAAAACACAATGAGTTCTCTGAAATACACTCTTTATGAACAATAGCTCTTATTCGTGTTGCTTTATGACCTTACAAGCTAGATTTGACAGATAACTCTGTACGTATTCTACGCTTTTAAAACCATTTCTTTTTACCATATTAATGTCATTAATTAGCATTATTATTACAACATTAAAGTCTAAATTTTGCTTATTGTCAATTTATCATCAATATCTTCATCCTTCCTTGCAGCTACAAGAGCTCTCCCTTTTTCATGTGACGCATATTCTTCCTCCATAAGTAATTTTATTGAACTTGAAGTAAACTCTGGGTTCTCTTGTCCAACCAATCTAGCTTACACTTGACATTCACATCCTTTTCACATACATAAGTGTGTACTTTCATAGCTTTTACCTTCTGCAACAGACTGTTGTACAGAACAGAACTATCTGTAGCCATTCATAATAACACAGAGAGAAAGGGGGAAATTCTAAATTTGCTTCACACTACCAGACTTGTGCATGTGATGTTGGGAGTTATAAGATGGAGGCAAAAGTTTAGCAGCGGTGCAGAGTAGGGGAGAAAGAGGATGCATAACATACATGCCCTGCTCAGCCTGTTCATTCATGTAGTGCACTGACAACTGTGACACTCTGTACTGCAGAGTGCCAATGTATATACGCATGATACTGCACACATGAGAAAACTTGTACATTTCAGGTTTTTTCCACACTGCTCAGGTATGAAGCGCCTGTCTGGTGCTGTCTCCGACGTAGGTCTGTTGATAGGTCCTGTGTTATTAGTTTGATATCATTTCGCTAAATGTTCCCTGACAAATGTTTTGTGGGTATGCAGAAAAAGAGAATCTGGTGTATATACAAATCTGTGTGGTGTACGGGGGTTGGAGAAACTAATCACACTACCAACAATTGAAATCATCAAAACACACAAGGAGACAATTTGGTTATTGTGAAAGTCCTGCAACAACACACCACAGCACAAGGCAAGTATTTGGCTAGTTTAACTAAAATACATAAATACACACTTTCATATATGCTAGATATCCTTGTGTGACTTTTACTGCTATTGTGCCTTTCATCTGCAGATCACTTCCCTTTCATATACTGTCATCACGTTTTTCCTTAGAAGAATATTTCACTTTATTGCTTCTATAGTTCAAGCTTGCAGCTCTCCCAACCTGCTTTGTGTGCTGGTGTTGGTTGAGGTAGAGTTAATTTTCAGCACAGGGACTAGTATGGGACTATGTTTTGGATTTGTGTTGAACACAGGGTTGATAACATTGACATGTTCTTGCTATTGCTGAGCAGGGCTTACACAGAGGCAAGGCACTTTCTGCTTTTCCTGCTGGCGTGCTGGTGTATGGAAAGTTGGAAGGAGATACAGAAAGGACAGGCTACCCAAACTGATCAAAGAGATATTCCATATCATATGACATCATGCTCAGTATATAAAGCTGGGGAGAGGAAGGAGGAAGGGAGGGACATTTGGAGTGATGGTGTTTGTCTTCCCAAGTCACTGTTATGCTTGATGGGGCCTTGCTCTCCTGGAGGTGGCTGAACTCCTACTTGCCCAAGGGAAGCAGAGAATTAATTCCCTGTCTTGCTTTTCTTGTATGCGTGGCTTTTGCTTTCCCTATTTAACTGTCTTTATCTCAACCCATAAGTTTTCTCACTTTTACCCTCGTGATTCTCTGCCTGATCCTGCTGGTGGGTGAGTGAGAGAGTAGCTGTGTGGTGCTTGGTTGCTGGATGGGGTTAAACCCTGAGACTTTGTCTAACTGGCTCTTAAAGCCTTTCTCACAATGAAGTAACTACTTAAATTATTTTGATCAGTTCTTAAAATTTTCCAGAGGAAATGCAGAATGCATAGGTTTGCATTATACTTTGCTTAGGAATTTCATTTAGGTCATTTTGGAGCATTTTTGCATTCATTGGGACAGGGCTAAAGAAGCAAGATTGGCTCTATGGGGACACTGACTGGGGAAACTGTTTCCAAAGAATCCCATGTATCAGTCTCTGACTGAGTAATAGAATATAACTAAATTGCCCATGAAGTATGGACTAGAGCCTTCCAAACCCATGGAAGTGATCTAACTGCTATACTGCAAAATCAGGGTTACACTTACCCCTACTCCCTAGCTCACTGAATCTTTAAATCTTTTATACAATCTGCCATATCTTTCAGGGCAGAGTTCAAAAGTACTTGTCCTCCCCAGCAGCCTGTGTGCTGGGGAACTTTCCAGGTCAGACTGTGCTTGTACTAGCAGAAAAAAGGACTGAAACGAGATGTCCTCTTGAAAAAGAGCTGAGGAGGAGGTGAGAGGAATCACCACCTACTTCTCTGGTTCCCTTTTAAAAGAAAAGATTGATTCTTCTATGTGTTTTTCTGTGAAGAAGAGGATTAAGTTCCGACTTTCATGGCTGTAAATCATGTGTGGAGAGAAACGCATGAAGAGAAACGCACAGTTAAGCACTTAAGCCTCCAAGAGGGTGGGGATTTAAACCATGAGTAAGTCCTCAGGGCTTTGCTATTGCTACCTTAGATGGCTCACTGCTGAGGGTTGTGCATAACACTATGAATCATACATTCTTTCCTTGCCATTGTATAGGAAATTCATGACTCTAACTCAAGGCTACAGATTTTGCCATGAGTCTCCAAATATTGTGTAGTATCAAAGTCCTTGTTTGATCAAAACTTAAATGTCTATAACTTATCAATAACTTAATTACTTCTTTTACACATATAACACTCTATGTTTCTGATCATTCAGGCATGATACCTTTCAGCACCTGGAACAGACCATGATATACAGTATATGCGTATCAACACTATCAGGACACATACTGATGTATTGGGTTTAATTCCTTAATGTACCAACGGGCAGCAAACTCAATAGGTGTTGACATCACTGATGTGTGCCTTCCCTTCCACTCTTGTGCCTTACCATCCCTTATATGACATGTCACTGTTTATGCCTCAACCTATTCTGGGTTTTCATGGCCTTGCTATAGCTCTGAATTTCTCTTCTTCTCATCCACTGCTCCCCTCACTGCAGCCAGTCTAGTGCTCCTTGTGTGATCCCACTGATGCAGCAGGGGGCAGGTGAAAGGAGTAGGGCAGAGCTGCCGGATGCACGGGAATAGTCGGAGTTGTCAGTCCTGCAAGAAGAGCCCACTGTACAGGGTCTGTATTTCAAAAGGAGTGGAGGGAAGAGGAAAGTTTCGAGGTTCCTGACATCCTTATGCTGCAACTTGCAACACGATTTACAGGTCCCCTTCTTCTCTCCCTGGTCAGATGCACCATCAAGCCCCATAGTCAGCAAGACAGAGCGAGATGTTAAATCCCTGTCTTCCACAGCCCCTCAAAACCTCAGACAAGCTTTATCCCAAAGCCAAACAGAGTAACTGTCAGCTGGGGTGATTTCCTCATGCACTGAGGGAGGGAGTCAATCATACTGTGGGTCAGATACTGGTCCTGAACCACCTATGACGAAACCACCTAGATCTAAACTTTGACAACCTGTGCTAATAAATGTATTGAGTGCTCATGACCATCTTCTGTTAACTTCGGTTCACATTTCACTCACTAAAAAGGGAAATTTCAGCTCCTGAAGCAGGCATTCTAAGTGAAACTGTGACCCAAAAAGATCATATAAATGGGATTTTTCTCTGTCATCTCTTTACGCTTTTGATTATTCTTGACATTGTATAATGTTAACTTATAAATAGAAAGCATTTTGAAAATGTCATAATATCCTGAGTCTAGTAAGAGAATACCAGAGCTGGAAAATATGCTTAAGAAATCAAGATTACATAGCAAACTTAAGATGAAGAATTAAACTAGGCTTTGCTGCAATGGAACTTAACTGTTACAAAAAATGTGAACTGTGAGCTCAAGCTGGAAGCTACAATTGAAATGTAAACATTCCTTACTGAAAACAAGATGCCACATTAATAACAGCAACCACAAAAGCTGAAGACTTGTGGCATTACTGAATAGAGCAGTGATGCTTTTTCACCCTTTCAAGTGGATCTAATTCAGATGATGTCCCCCAGCTAACCCAAATGTTCAAAGTCCTTGTACTTGATCCTTCAGCAAAACATGAATTTGTTTTGGAATATTCTAGCCAACTTGATTTCTTTTTCTCTTGCCTTTCTATCTCACATATAAATTATTTTCATCTATTTTTCAGGTTTTCTGTATCTTATCTCTGCACAGGTAAAAGGACTGGTATTGCTGAATACACAACAAGTTTTCCTAATTCTCACAAATTATATAAGAATATTTACTACCAATCAAAACAAATTCTTTCTTTCCTGCTTGGACCTAAAGCAAAGAACAATTTCTGCTTTAATTTGTACAGAAAACTTTGCTAACTATATCAACAGCCACAAACTCACCCCAGACTATGTGGAGCAGTGTTTGGCCTCTAGAATGCCCCTGAGAGTATTTCACAGGCTCCCCTCTGCATCACCCCTCCTGGAGGCCCTGGAGGCAGCAACCACTGACCCCTCTGGTGGCTGAGGATGGCCAAGAAGAGTTGCAAACCTTGCTCAAATTGGTTTTTACTAGTAATGAAGCATAACCGAAGTTATAATAATAAAACTGTGCCAATAAGATGATATCTGCTGGTGTAACTCTGGTGAAAATTTCAAAGAGTGATCTGCAAGATCAATAAAAATTACAGCCTAGACATAGTAAATAAAATGGTTTGGAAGTATGTCAGAAATTAATATATGAAGCAGAAAAAAAATACATCTAACTAAGACAATTTCTGTGGACCTTTGCCCAAACTGACATTTCTTCCATGATACCATCCCATTCAAACAGTCCCTGGTTTAGACAAATAAGGTAAACAATGAAGACCCAATGAAAAATATCTCTTTTCTCTCTAGAACCTTAGCTTCTTGTTTAACAATGAAGTGAAGCTAAGACTTTGGGTAATTAAAGGTGACTGGTCAGAAAGGAAAACACTACCAACAGTAACTGGGATCAATGTAATGTGACTGCCCCACTGTGGAATCAACATCCACGGTAATAAGCAAGGCAATGGGGGTCTTAAAAACTCTACAGCTAAGAACACAGGTGTTGCAGTTTTTTCACCAGATCCAATAATTGCATGATGGAAGCAAAACACTCTTTGAAGAGTGACCTGTCTACTTTAAAGCTGTCTTCTAAGATAGGTCATTTTTCTTCCGAATGTGGCTGATCTGTCCCACATGCACACAAATTCTCCTCATTTCTGCTTTGCCATGGTGTAAAAATGGAAAATTGACACTCCCTTTGATCAAGAAAATTACAATCAATATTATTTTAATCCAGCTCCTATACATAGCATTGACCCTTTTATTTTGTCTCAATGAATAAAAAATACGAACGGAGACTAAGCTCAGTGCTGAGTTTCTGAAAAAGATGCTGCATATTCCTTTTCACTTTTAAGCTGTGAATTATGGACCACCTAATTGCCTGGCAGCAACTGAAGATCTTAAATTATAAACAGTGAATTATCTTCTTGCTTTGTTATACATAAAAAGAGAAAAGTAGACAGCTTTTGGAGATAATAAATAACATAATCAGTAAGAAGTCTATATAAATTGACATTCATATTTCTTTTTTTTCTTTTGCCAGCTTTTAAATTAATGTTTCCTAGACTTGATTGCATTAATTCAATTTTAGAAAAGATTGTTGGATGTGCCTCCACACATACATACAAACCATTACATTAACACTAACTGCAGTCATCAGAAGTTATGCGAAAGTTGTGTGTACCTACCTACAGAGAAGGTGAATTCTCACAATCCCTAAATCCTTAAATGCATATAAAAAATGTAAAATATTAAAAAAATAAAATTACTAAATTTTTAGAAAAAAATAAATAAATGTCCTGTCATGATACGTATTTCTGCACCCAGTGACATTCCTCTTTTGAAGAGTCTTAGCATCTGTAACAAGTAATATTTATAACGAGTGAAAAGTAGGTCTTGAGAAAATCAAGCTGACATTTAGAGAGTTACATTTGGTGCAACTCAAATTTACTGCAGCTGCAGTATAAATAATCTGAGTACTGCCAAAGATGAGCTACTTATGTCTGTATACACACAGAACAATTTAAATTTCTCCACATTTAATTTCAAATAAAGGACAGTTTTACGGCTGATCAGTGCAGTACCCATGATCTCAAGCGTGACAAAGCCATGAAATCTGAAGGAGCTTCCATCACAAATAGCCTAAGAACACACTAATTTCTTCAGAACTACTCCACAGCCCTCTCTACTGAATGAGGCATAATGTGAGAATTTGGTATAATTCCTCCTTAATTATATTGAAAGCCGTTTGCAGATAAAATTTTTAGAAAGTTAGAGATTCAATGCTCTCTACAGCGACTTATATTTTTCATAGTGCCGCATAGAGGGGGTGGGGGGAATACAGGCAAAGATATGACTGGAATTTTAGGACCAATTATTGCTACAGAAAATATCTCTGTGCTAGCTTTTCACCAGGTACTGAACAGCAAGGCACCTGTACTGATCACAATAGAAAAGATGGGGCAGAAGAGCTGACAGATGCTCAGCTCCTCCGTGGGTTTGGAAGGGTTATGGCCAGCACTGCGACCACCTCAGGGATGGCATGGGAGTTATTCTGGCTCAATGTGACATGGGGAGGAGGAAAATGAGACATTTAGGACTCTGTTGGGTCCTAAATAGCTATTACAAGTTAAGGTATAAAGGGTGCTGATTCTTTTAAAAATGGCATTGTGTACATCCGTGCTTGCCTTATCCACATTTCAGTGTTGTCTCAAAAACAGTATGAGCCGTGGTAAACTGGTGGAAACGAAAACAGAGAACTCTGGTGACAATCCTTTATCAAGATGTGGTTTCTTATCATAAAAATCAAGTTCCTATTTCCAAGCTTTAAAATTATATCATTCACATGGTATTTTGAGGTGTCTTTGTCCCTCTTCCATTTTTTTTTTGCACAATTTCTAAACTCTTAGAGTTCCCCTATCACTTTAATCACATATGAATAACATCCAGATTGCTGTAATGTATTGGGTTTCATTGTGAATTATTTTGAATAATACTGGGTATGCTTGAAAGTGTTCCAGAGTTTTTTTTAAAAATAGGCATGTGTTAATGTTTAATAGCATTTTTCCTGAAATTTGTAATTTTTAATTAATTAACTCTTCTTGAAATCTTTGAGTCATCTCATGAAGGAATAGACAGTCTATCTTAGATTTAGGAGACTAACCATGCAATCAAAGAACAATTTAATCCATATTCAGTGTGATCTCTACAGAAAGAGTCAGACTTTAAAGTATTCACTGCAACCTTTTCATGAACATTTTTATTTCTCAAGATAAATGACTCACTCACCCATCATTGGTTTTGCAGGAATGTCAGCATCTAAAACCAAGCCACTCCAAACCTTGTAAATTTATAGTTGAAGCTACAATTAAGAGTAATGTTTGACAGATTTAGGGAACAATATGAAGTTATATTACACAAATGCCCTTAACCTTGTCCTGTAGAGATGATATTTAATAACTACATTTAAATATCTTATCCTATTAGGATCAATTGGATTTTTTAAAAAATGTGTTTCTTCTTTTCAACATCCTACAGAGAAGAAATACAGCTGCTAAAGTACTGTGCCTATACATTCCTTCTGCTGGCTCAGAACAACAGCTGCACATACCTGTGGGCATAATTTGGCAGCTAGGACATTAACCAATATATCTGTCAGTCAGGAAGACATATAAATGACTTAAGTTGCATCTGTAATTGAATGTGCCTAAAAAGTGGGGGCTAAAACCACCACTGAAAGCAATTTAAAAATCTGTTCCTTCTGGCAGGTCTGACGTGACTCTGATCTCTTGTGTCATAGGACAATACTGTCACCGGTGCAATTGTTCTGAACTTGAAGGGGCTGTTCTTGTCTGACACCATTGGGGAAGAATGAATCAGGCCCAGAGATGCTCAGATCACCAGATGCATTCCACAGGTGTGACAGCTTGGCCTGTCTCATTCCCAACAGTATTTGGTGCACCCACAGCCAGTGGCAGTGTCCTTGGAAAATGAGCTTCACTCGTCAGATTTTTCAAGTGCAACAAAGCAGCTGACACTGAGGCACAGCTGAGCTCCCATGGCCTGTCCCCTAGTTTTATGATTTCTCACAGTGAAGCCAAGGCATGGATCAGCATGAGGAGGAAATGTAATGCAGCTCCACTGAGCACTGTCTGAACTGGAAAAAGGAGGGTATCACAATCAACATAAACTTATTGTCACAAATGCAAAGTCTGTGTGAACTCACACGGGGAACACTCTGTGATTCCTTGCTGGAAATCAGCTGAGGATGGTTATGTGCCTATAGTGCAGGAAGCAGAACATCATCTCTTCCATCTGGAAATGAAGAAGAAGAGTAATCAAGGGTCTGAACACAGTCTGTGGCCTCAGGACTGATCCTGTACTGGGTCGGTCCATCAGATTTGCTCCTCTTCTAAGAGGGCTGCAGCTCCCAACATTAGTCTTGTTCAGAAGAACATGGAATGAAATACGAACAGTGGAGAGAGACCTTTTGTGTGCTTTGCTTGTTTGTTTGTTTGTCTGTTTATGGGATAGCTATCCTCTTATTCTGTTTTTACACATTTGAAAAAAATACAGAATCACAGAATAGTTTGTGTTGGAAGGGACCTGGTTTGAATTGCCTACAGCTTTGTAACATCTTGAAACAATGCATTCAACTGCTACAACTTGAGCCAAAGGGAGACAAAAAAAGACAGATGCTATACAACGCTCATTCTGTTTAAGATAGAGACTGCCAGATATACAGATGACTGAAGCAAAGGCTCCTGAGTTGCTCTGCCTTTCTGGCCTCAGAAAATGTCAAACTGGCTGATTTCTGCTGCATTATGCTAAGTAACATAATTAAAGGAGCCCTTTTCTGTCATACCGTAAATGTGTTAATATCTTCTCTGTTATTCAGTGTGAGATACGTGTATCTCTGAGGCACAGGAAGTACTATAAACCATATTTTAAAGGTGGGATAATTTTTAATGTTGGGGGTAGAAAACTACTTGCTTAAGGTAGAAAACTGCATCTGCATCACAGTCACAGCCGCTTATTGACTTCCTTCTGCACATTGGCTACATGTAGCTAGGGCAGAAGAGGAACTGCTAGACTCCTAACACCAGTAATACACTGTCCAAATAAGCACATCTTTTAATGCAGCACAGTTGGGCACATCAGCTCATCTTCTACATCCTTATCAGTCATTCCTAACCAACTTTCTCATCATAACTACTTCATATCAGTTCTGGTTGCTGAAACATTATGGCCCACAGGCAAACAACTTAAATTTTTTAGCTCATAATTTCATGCATTTCTAATTTATTGTCTCACTTTAAATCTCCATTAAAATGAAAATAGAAGAGGGGAAAAAAACAAGCCCTTTGCATGCTTATTCACCAAGTAACTTTCTTAGGTTCTCTTAGAGGTCTAATTATGATATGAAAACATGATTTCCAACTTTGCAGATGATACTAAATTGGAAGAGAATAAAAACAAATGAGGAATAATTAGGTAGTGCAGCCAGATATAAAAGAATTTAGATCATTTTATATTTCAGGAATAATAGATGGCAAATGCAGGGCTGTGCAAATAAATTGAGAATAATTAGCCTCACAGTGTGGCATAAAAAGTGCGACCCTTTTTAGAAAGACGAGAGGCTACAACATGCTGAGTGAAATAAATCCTGAACTCAGTATGCAAAATTCACATCCAAGATTCCCTCACTTATGTGACTTGCTCACGGTCTCAGTGGTACCCCCCTAGAAATAAGATAGCACTCAGTGTCAGTAAGAAAATCACCACCTGGCCTCTGGGAAAGGAAATGCTATATGGTACAGTCTAAGAAGAACAATTTCTTTCACAGTTATTACACAGGACTGTATTGCCCAAATATTGGACCACAGGCTGCATTCAGTCTGCAGGACGCCTCTGCTCAAGCCAGTGTCTTTCTTCAGGGGCAAAAAGAAAAAGAGTGGGGAGAATATACCAAGGACTCATTTTGTTTGCTCTGCTCGAGTGCTCCTGCAGAAGAGTCACCTGACTGACTGCAGCAGAAATGGACTGCTTGTTTGGAAAGAGCTCTAGGCTTATCAGGAACAGTCATTTTTTATATCCTTACGTTACATTCCTTAATGTATTCAGGCCTGAAGTTAGAAAAAGGCTTCCAACAGTTGAGCCAGGAGGTTCCAAGAGAGCTGTCAGTGGGAACAATGGTGGGAAGATACCTTGCTGGTTTTAAAATGTTGCTTCATGAACCATGACAGATTAGACACTGAGATAGCAAGGATGGCAAGGGACATCACCCTAAGAGATCACCGTGGTTTCCCGAGCTGCTGCGAATGGCTTTCCGCTCTATATACTGCTGCCTGTTTCTCTGCTCTTGACTGAAACACAGCCTGTCAAAAATGCACTCCCTCTTCTGCATATATCAGCACATCAATTTTCAGCTATGTCATATTGGAGGTTCTTCTGTATCAACCCAAGAAAAAATAGCCCTTTTTTTCTTTCTTGAAGAGATGAAGATTTGTTCGGGAAACTGATTTTTCATTTTATTGAGAGTTGTCTGTTCATTTGGAATGTAGGAGAAGAAGGAAAATGGACAAACACATGAGGGAATTATGGTTACTGCCAGTGAGTCAGTACTGCAAGAGATTAGACTACAGAATATTTTCACTGAAAACAGAATTAAATAGACCTCTCTAGAATAATGAGGTCTAAAATCCATCATTAGTCCATGGAATTTGAAAAGTATTAAGCTGATCTGTTTGCTCATCTAGAGCTGTTTGTATGGGGGTGAAGATTTACCTGCACAGGTCTTCTTATGGTAAAATTTTAGCTTGTTTAACAATAGCAACATAGGACAAAAGCTTCCTTGTTATGGCATTTGTACGTTTCTTTCTAGCTATGTTTTCTGTGGAATAGGTCTGAATTATTAGCCATCTTTCAAAGTATGCAAATTAAGGGATTTTCAAATCTTTCAAATGCAATGAAATGCATTTCAGCATTTCAGCATTGAATGCCTGCGTAATTTATGGCAGGGTGCACACAATTTCTGTGTATGGCTATACCTAATACGGGTGGCTCATTTCACATTTGAAATTCAATTCTGCCAGCTAACTAATTGATTCGTTTTCATAAACACTCTAAAACTGTAATAAGAACAATGCCTTGCTGCAAGATATTGTTTTAGGGTTGTACCAAAAATAACTATGAATATTTACTTTCAACAAAAGCCAGTGAGACCAACAGCAAATAATGAAAACATAGTGATTTATAATTTCTTTTTATAATCCCTATTGTTACATGAGACTCAGCAAAATTTTAAATCCTTTAAACCATCTCCTTAAAATACCAGTTCTGTTATTCGATCTCAGTTTTCTGTTCAATGCCTCCTTCCCCTCCTCCCTCCCAACAGCCTTCCCTGTGATGGGATTCCTTTGGTTCTGTCTCAGGATGTGAGGCAGTGAACAAGCTTCAAACACAAGCTTTGATAGCCACCGTGTCCGTGATCCTTTACCAGAAGAGTTGAATTAGGATGCTTTTAGGGAAGGTGGGACATAGTTTGATTCCAGAAAGACAAATCATTCCAAAAACCTTGAACATATATTCTGAAGTCACTCTAGAGCAAAGATCTGGTTTAAAATATACAAGCTAAGACTGTGGCAGCGTGCTTGGGAAGTGCTGCTGAGGACTGCAGCAGTTCAGTTCCACAAGTTTTGTTAGGTCAAGTGCAGCTGCTTAATCCATTGTATCCCCAATCTCAGACAAAATTTCCTGGGAGCAAATATCCCTCCAATGATCAAGTTATCTGACACAGAGAATATAGGAAGGTACATTCCACAGGAAAACGCAGCTGAACAAATTCCAAGATGTGTGACAGTGCTACAACCCTGTGGATGACAAGAAACCCCTCAGCAAAAGTGCGAGACCCTTTCCACCTATCCTTCCCCATCCTTCCTTTCTTCATTCCCACGCACGGACTGTGGTGAAAAAAAGGACCAGATCTATTATGGGAGAAGAAACTATATTAAGGGACAAATATATCTGAGAGTTAGGGCGCTCTCAATAGGGGATTGACAGGTAAGTACTAGAGCATGACTTTCAGAATAAAGTCGATGGATCCAGGACAAAACAATTTTTAGAGCTCATATACTGACAGCAGTGTGTAAAGCATTTATTTCCAGAAACTGGAGCCCAGTTCATGAGTAAAAGGATGCACATGCCTTTGGCACATGTTTACATTTCAGAATAGCAACAGGAAGCACGGGCTTAGCATTAAGCATGGAGGTGATTCAGTAGTCCAGTGCCACACTTGCATGGTCAGATTTGGAGAGCAGCAGCTGGACTGGTGACAGTGATAGTTCTACCAGCTGGTCTAAACTTCTGGGAGCACAGCCCAGCCTTGTAACATCATCCTTCTCCCCATCTGCAATACAGCGGCTCTCCCTAGTGCTTGATCATTAGTCTGTGGCACTGACACTTGGCATTTGAGGAAACAGTCAAGATGGGCCTCAGGTAGGTTTAGGATCAAAGATATTAATTTATAAATAACATCAGTATTAGATTAGCATGTTCTTAAATGTATCAGAGGCAACCTAAAAGCTGTGACTGCCATTGAGGTCTCTATGTCCCAGAGGTCTTCAGCACAGGAGACGAGCACACCTCATCCTCCAATCCATCAGCCTCCCACTCTTAGCTCTGTGCTATTGCCTTGAGCTTCTTTAGCCCCAGACAGGGCAGGAACAGGCAGCAGAGCCAGATCTGACCTCCAAAAGGGGTCTGCCATAGCCACAAGGAGAGCCCACCATAGGAAATCTCCCTTCAAATCCATCAGATCTGCATAAGAAGAACCCTGACTTTGCCTTAGGAACCCTGTCACTAGAAATCACAGCTATTGGAAGATGCTCCACACACGCCAGGAAGCAAACACCCTGTGAACTTGCAGTGCACCCACCATGTAGCTCCCAGTGGGGCTGTGCCCCTCTGGCCACCGCTACCACTTTAGTAAGTGCTACCACTTAGACTGCAGCAGCAGCCAGAGGCCAACAGCCCAGGGTCCTGCACTTGGCACCAGGGACCAGCAGCCTTGGCCCAGCATCAGCTGCCTCTCCAGCCAAATCTGGCCGTGCCCTCCTCCACACCTTGGCTGTGCTCTTGTCCTTCTTTTTCTGCAGAAGATATGCAAAATTTGACCTTTTTTTTTTCTCCATGGGGTTTTGTTGGCCCAAGAATTAATCCTGACATTTAATTCAAGTATAATTTTGCAAGTGATAGATACGTTAAGTCCTTAATTTATTTCTTGTTCTTGTTTTTGAGAAAAGCATCTATGTATAAACAAAAATAAAAACTATTAAAAAGGTAAAAACAGCCTGACTTGCTCTGCAGAGTTTTCAATCCTACAGTATTTGGCAAAAATAGAATGAAGTACTTGCACCTTCAAAGAGCATTTAGCCAAGCACTTCATCAAAGGTTAAAGTGCAGAAATATGAAATAGCTGAAAAGTTGGCTCACTGGGCTGCAAATTGGCCAAGGAGAGGAAGTGAATTTGAAGAGGAAAAGAATTTATAAGCAGTTGCAATAGAGATCAGGAGATCTTCAGCCTCTCAATAGCATCAAAAGTTTCTGCTGTCTATTCCTGATAGTAAATTCTGGCTAATAGTAAGGAAAGAACAATACAACCAGAAACAGAAAAATGTAAAATATTCATGCAGTGCAGTACTGAAAAATAACACATCTGAAAGACAAAAACAGCCAAGAAAGGGATCGCTATCTAATAGAAAATTGTTGCAGAATTACAAGGAAAACACTTCTGTTTAAGAAAAAAAAAGTCTATACCCAATTCAACTTAAAGTGCAGCTCCCAGGGTTAGGCTGGCCTTCCAGTTGTTGCCTCTCTGCCAATGCACTAGTAAAGTCTGAAGTGAAGCATAATATTCCAAAGTACTTTCTCACTTCTTTAAGAAAGAAAAGAAAAACTAACAAAAGAAACCTTGTAATATAAGTTCTTACATCGTGTTTGCTTTGCATGTGCCTTTCAAATACTCCCTATGGGCCTGTGCCTCTAACCAGACACTCTTTGCAATTTTATCATTCAGAGTTCCCAAGGAGTAAAATCATGAATGCGCATACAAATGTAATAAACGTCCTATATCCTCACACAGGATGCTTGTTCTTTCCTTGTTAGATCACACTATTTAAAGGAATTTCTGCAGCTCTTTTTGCCTTTCTGAATTTCAAAACTTAGAGAAAAACATGTTAAAGAACAGTCTCTTTCAGGTGTGCAACTTTTCCACACTCTGATCTTGAACACACTTGGCTAGGAAAGCAGAAAAGCACTGAGCTGCCAAGTAGGAACTGACATATGAGGTTTCATGTTGGCATTGAACTTGTGGACTCAGAGAAATTACGGGTTGCTAAAACTTCAGTGTGACCACTGAGGATGTGACCAAAGGATGCAGAGAACCTCACAGAGAAGACATCTGATGATACCAGGCTAAGGACAATATTAAACAGCAGAGAAAATCTACACTGCTTCCTCAGAAGAAAAATGCCATCCTGTGCTCCTAAATGGTAAAATATGCAAATGGCACCACTGAGTCAACAAGTACTGTAGTGGCTAAATCTTTGCACAGAATCTGATGAATTTCTTCATTGCTAAAGGAATCTAATAAAATACTCATGAAATTTCTTTCTGGGAATGGGTTTTAATAATGCAGGTTACAAAGGAGCAGTGTTGTTTTCAAAAGACTCTGTCATTCCCTGTTCTTTGTAGTCAAGTCATAGCTATTTTATTCCATAAAATATTATTTGTGTGAGAACAATGGTAAACTTTTTTGAAATCCATGGTACAGTGCTTGTATTAAATGTCTAGGCATGAAAACAAAAAAGGAAGACAGAAAATATCATTTGCTAAAGACAGTAACTTTTTAACAAAATATACAATGGTATAATAACCATAAAGAACATTTGCACAATAAACGTTCAAAATTAAAGGTTTTTGATTGCTCTTGGTTCTGCAAATCATGTTTATCTGAGTAAACATGACTCTCTGAAAACCAGACTATCCTTCAGCAAGCACTATTTTCCTGTCAATCAACACTTTGTATAGCCATGCAGTTGCAGTGTGGCCAGAGTTCTCTGGATTACCAGTGGCTTCCACTTGCCCCAGTGCCACTCTGTTTTAAAAACCATACACTATCAGAATTAGTAGTTTTCATAACTGAAGGTATTGATGAGAAAAAATCAGTGGGGGGAAAGAATGCATCCACAGATCTCTTCACAAAAAGCACCACCACAGGATATAAGAGAGAGACAAAGCAAAAGCTGAAGATAAATATTTTTGTTTCAGTTTGTACAGTCATTTTCCAGGCATCAGTCTAAGAACATTCATGCTAAAAGTAGTGGGAAATAGGCTGGAGTGACTTAATCTTAGTAGATGGAGTTTTGTAAGGATGAACTTTAGCAAAATCTTTGATACCTCTATGCCTTAGAATCTTAAAATGAGGGGTTTCAATTTGCCTAGCTATGGTAAATTCCCAAACAACTAAAACTTGCATTCCATTGAACTGTGGATTCTGGTGGAAATGTGCAAGATGTTTTCAATAAAGTATGTGAAATGG
Organism: Chiroxiphia lanceolata; assembly: GCF_009829145.1. Taxonomy (NCBI): domain Eukaryota; kingdom Metazoa; phylum Chordata; class Aves; order Passeriformes; family Pipridae; genus Chiroxiphia; species Chiroxiphia lanceolata. The sequence goes on along the minus strand of NC_045638.1, from coordinate 14,288,174 downwards.
GGGATTCATGATTGTACCAAGAGTGTGGAGGTGTGGAACCACAGGGTCTGGTGCAATGATTTGAATGGCAGCACCAGGTTCCCAATGTGTAAAACAGTAACAGTTTTGGTAAGTAGCAATGAAAACAAAAGCTATTACCTGTCTTTTAGTTCAGAGCTTCCCACATAGGACCGTTCTTTCAAAGGCAGTTTTCTTAATCCTTTCTCAAACCTAGGTTTACACTTTTCCAATGAAGGGCTTAAAATTTACTTTTATTAGATTCTTAGTCATCTTCATTCATTGCACTGACTGATATCTGACTTCCTAATATTACAAGTCAACTCCAAAAGCAGAGAAGAGAGACAGTGGGTTTGATGTCAGTTTTATTTTGGCCAGAACTAGATTTCTGCTTTCCACTGAAAGTCATGAATCCTTTATTAAAAGCAAGACTTACACAAAAATGAAGATGTAAATTTCAAGTGGATATGTAAAACTGAAAAGTAGGAAACTGTGAAGACAAACATAAGGCAATACATTTATTTTTCATGTGTCATAACATCTCCCATAATGTCATGGCTGGATACTCCCTACTGCAATATCCAGGCTTATAAAAGTGGTTTCAATGGGCCAGGCTTTTAATTACTATGAATGGAAGACACATTCACCTACTGCACTAAACAGAACCCCCTTTCTCTTTTATTTTCAGACCTTCCAAATACTGCAATTTTTAACTAGACCTCCAAAAACCAGTGTTCTTTGTCAAGCTGTACATTCCTATCTCTTGTTCTCATCACATATCTCCTTCCATTGTTAATTTCTTTTTCACCAAGGCACTAATAGTCTCAATGGAAATTTGGTGCAATCACTTATAAACTGCTTCCCATTACAGAAAAATAACAGAAAGTTGAATAAAGTCTTTCATGCATCTATGTAAACTATGAAAATATAAATGAAAGAAGCAGTAGATTGAACGTTATGAGCAGAAAAAAAACAGACAAGGAACTTTCAATACACTCGAGGCACATGGGTAACCACATAGTCAGGAGGTACTAATCCAGAAAAGACTGCAGCTATGGGCAAAATCTCTCCCTCTTTTCAAATGCTGACATATATATCAAAAAAACCAACCATTTTTATATTGAATCTACTCGACATAGTATGACAAATAAAATTAACCTACAATGCTAAGCAAATAAAGTCAGTGCATGCTGATCTGAACACAGACTTTCTTTTCTACTGGAAAACACCAGATTTGTTTTCATTATGAGAGGGACAAAGGGAAAAGCTGAATTTTATTTATAAGGAATTTTAATAAAACAAAAATAACTGGATAAATATGTTCCACTTCAAAAAATGAATATTTTTGTTCAGATTTTAATTTATGTTCAGGATACAGGTTGTGAAAATAAGAAGAATTTTAAGTGAGAAATGATAGCATTTCATTATGTATGACTGAAAATGAGATTTTCATCATTTTTCCTTAATTAGTTTTTATCAAAAGTGACGTTTTACACAAAATTTTACTATTTATAAATACAAATGCTTTTTTGAAAAGAGAAACTTTTTTTTCAGAAACCTCTTCATTTTTTACTTCCACAACTGACAAAATAATGCACCTGTGTTATCAGTCCATACTACAACTTTTGAATGGTTGAGAATTTCATCAGAAACAAATCAAACCAAAATCAACTTCAGTGAAAAACAACTTATCGGAGCTGACAGCCTGTTAAAAGTAGATACTAGAGACAAGCCAGAAATTAAGTGCAAACTGTGTGTCCTGTACACTGAATGCGCTGAAAACCCAGTAACCAGATAACATTACAGAATGAAGAGCATTAAATGTCAAGGACATCAGATACAGAAAGAGGCAGGCAATGAATGCACTTAAGAAGTCATCAAGAAGTGGAAGCACTGAAGGAACATTCACACAAATATGCTATAAGGTGAACAAAAATGATGCTCTTAGTCAGAGGCTGTTGCAGCAATACATTATGGGATGGAAAAAGTAAGAGTATGCACCAAGACTTTAAGTGTAGTCATCACAAACCAGGCAAAATAGGAAGAAAAAATACTCAAGTTATTTTATATCTTGCAGGCAGGTCATTATTCAGAAATCAATTTAGGGAACTAACAGTCTGCAGAGTCCTTAGGTATGCTAAGTTTTGTATCAACCAGAAAAAACAGCGGAAAAAAAATCCCTTTTAGCAAGGGATTATAACAAGAAATGGCTCAAAAAATAGAGACCAGGCACTCAGCCTTTATTCATACATGTGGAATTAGTCCAAACGCTAAGTCCAAAAAACATGAGCAATGAAGCTGATTAATCTCAAAATTAAAATATTTATTATTTGCTATATTGTGCACACCTACCCCCCCCCCCATATTAAAAATCACAATCCAGTGAAATGAAGGACATGGTTGCACTGCAGACTGTCATAAAATGCTGCTTGGAGAAGTGAAAGCTGAAAAACAGTATGTTGTTTAGTATCATGATAAAGGAGATCACAGGTGAGGAAGCTGAGGAGAATGGACTGGGGAGTTCTGCAGGAGCAGAGGGGGCAAAGGGGTTCACTCCAAAGGATTTGCTATGAGCAAGTTTTTCTTTATCAGCTGTGGGACAAACCCTGACAACCTCACTGCTTTGGAGGATGGATAAAAAACACGCTTCATGCCTACTGGTTAGTAGGATGCCTCCTTTAGGAGGTAAAAAATGTTAAGCTGCCAGCCAAATTTTCCCAAGCCAAGTTCCAGCACAAGAAAACATAACTGGAGGCACTCAGCCCCAGAGCCCTGGAGCACTCAGACAAAGAAACACTCTTACCTCAGGTTTTAATTTTTACTTGATTTATATCAGAAATAATATATAATAGCTCCCCTATTCACCTATGTGTCCTGTAATGCTCACACACACAGAGTATGCAGATTACGAGACAGACTAATGTCTCTCTCCCCTGAAATTACTGTAATAGCAAAGCCGTTTTGCAAATGACAGTGTAAGTATCAGCTCAGATAATTCTGGAAAATTAATGCCCCAAATTAAATGCAGTCTCAGAGCTGAGGGAATACATTTTATTATTCAGTCTTTTTACTCTTACTTTATATACATTGTTTACTACTCTGTCACTATTATACATATATCGTCCGATATGCAAGACTTCCCGCACTATGAGGAGTAATAATTGCTTTGTTTTCCCCACCCTGCCCATTCTTCAGCACAAGGCTATTGCAATCATTTAGCAGGCTTTAAAAGCAAAAAGGCTTTGGATCTCAGAAACCAAAACATGAGTGCTGAGAGCTACTAAACAGCAAAAGGTGAACAGCTTGCAGGGTGAGGCGGAGATCAGAGGCATGCACTCAGTCTCTCCTAACCTGGAGAAGGGGATGGGAAAGCCAAACACACCTCTAAGGCAGCAATTTATTCACCTTATATGCCCTAAACTTGCTCTGCAGAGGTGCCACTCTCTCTTCACACTGATAGATGGAGGCCAAATCATTAGCATGGACTAAAGCACCTGATATTTTGAAGGTTCAGAATACATTAAAGAGATTCTATGCAAAAGACTATCTGACTCTGCAGGGCAGGGACAAGGAAGAAAAGCTTCACAGGGTATTACCAGAAGAATAATAAGGGTGAAATAAGAAGGTGACTGTAACAGTAACACAAGTTTGTTGGTTGTTTGTTTTTCGATTTGTTGATACATTTCTATTTTTGAAACCTAGAGAACTGCCTCATCCAATTTACTACTAATAACAAAAAATTTTTTTAGAGTCTGCATATGCCTCTCATTGTATCAGGCTGTTCAATTAACAAACAGAAAGGGCAAATTCTCTCCTTGGCCATATCCTTGGAGGTTCCTTAGTCCACAGGGCGTTAAACACAGGCTCTATCCATTATGAGGAAAACATCCTTAATACATTAAATGCACTCCAAGAATCCTCTAAAGGGTTGAATCTAAACCAAAATTCAGGAGGGTAATAGTATGGAGTATGAGAGTATACCTCAAAGATGTTCTGAACTACAGCACATTTTGGTCTGTGTCATACAATGCAAAAAAAGAACATTCATTCTTTCTTCATATACTACTTACTATACTCAGCTGTTCCATGATATCAATTTTAATTTTTTATCTGTTTTCTGAGCCATTTGATCTTTTCCATGCTTCAAGGCTGCGGTAGCTGATTTTGATACTTTATGTTTGAGTTATCATAGGGTTTTAGTTGTCATAGTAATTGTGGCAATTCATGTTGTCTTGTGTTATCTTTCTACTGATTTCAGATTCCAGGTCAATCTTATAATGAGCTCTGTTGTTGCATTCACCTGGTGGCAGAACATCAAAAAATACTTTGCAGAAACTCAAGTTCTCAATCTGCAAAACCCCTCATGATCACGGACTACTCAGTGGATAACAGATTTGCCGAATGGTGACACTCAATTTTTTGAGTAGCAATCAATGGCTCGATGTCCAAGTGGGGAACGGTGACAAGTGGTGTTCCTCAGTATTGGGATCAGCACTGTTCAACCTCTTTGTTGGTGACTTTGTGGGCTTGAATGCAATCTTAGTAAGTCTGCCAACAGTCCCAAGCTATGTGGTGTGGTCATATGCAGTAGGGAAGGGATGCCATCCAGAGGGACCCTGACAGGCTTTAGAGGTGGACCCATGTGAACCTCATGAAGTTCAGTGAGGCCAAGTGCAAGGTCCTGTATGTGGGTGACGACAATCCCAAGCAAAAACACAGGCTGGGCAGAGAATGGATTGAGAGCAGCCCTGAGGAGAAGGACTTGTTGGTGGATGGAAGCTGGATATGAGCTGGCAATGTGCACTCACAGCCCAGAAGAACAACCATGTCCTGGGCTGCATCAAAAGCAGCACAGCCAGTAGGTCAAGGGCAGGGATTCTGCCCCTCTACTCTTGTGAGACCCCACCTGCAGTGTTGTGTCCAGTTCTGGGGCCCCCAACATAAGAAGAATGTGGACCTTCTGGAGTGAATCTATAGGAAGGCAAAGAAGGTGATCAGAAGACAGGCTGAAGGAGTTTAACCTGTTCAGCCTGGAGAAGAGAAGGCTCCAGAGCAGCCTTCCAGTACCTAAAGGGGCCACAAGAAAGCTGGAGAATTAACAAAGACATGCAGCAATAGGACAGGAGAGAACGGCTTCAAACTGAAAGAGGGCAGGTTAAGTGAGACATTAGAAGAAAATTGTTCACTGTGAGCATGGTGAGCACCGAAACAGGTTGCCCAGAGAAGCTGTGGATGCCTCATCCCTTGAAATGTTCAAGGTTCAAGGTTGGGTGGGGCCCTCAGCAACCTGGTCCAGTGGAAGGTGTCATGGTAGGGTGTTGGAACCATTCTATGATTTGAAGATTTTCGGATCCTATTCAGGGCTTGTCGATCATTAGGTCAAAGTTAGAGTTAGGAAATAGATTTTACTGGTTTAGGAATCTGTAAGTCTGTCAGTTCCTTCTGGTTGAACTACATAGGAAACATACAACATTATAGTCAAAAGGAATTATAAGGACAAAATTAAAAGCAAATGAAGAAAAGACAGAGGATAGTTACAAGCTACTTAGCTGCTAAAACTACTGGAAAGCAAAACTGCATCTTACCACTTAAACAATAATTTCCATTCTTTTCTTATCTCTTTCCCTTTATTAGAATTTTCCTTGCATGCAATTACATTATTGCTTTAGTTATGATCAAAAGTGAATCTTCTCTCTCCCCTTTGGTTCAGAAAGGTCAGCAAGTGAATTAGATTCCTAGTGGGGTTACTTACTGGTCAGTAATAATGGGGCCTTGTACATTCAACATTTTCTTGATAACCCAAGCATAACAGAGGTCGTGCAGGGCTGCAAATACTGGGAGACATTAAACGCAAGATGTTCTTGACAAACTGGATAAATGGTCTGGAAAAATGTAATTCATTAAGTGTAAATTCTAGCTCTAGAACAGTGTAAACAAATACAACATGGAAAACAATTAACTATGGCAGAAGCCATGCTGGAAAAGATCTGGAGGATGCAAACAGAAAATGACTCAGCATTGATCTACTGCTATGGAAATGAATGTTCCTTATATTGGGAGCTTATATTCCTTATACAAACAGGAGTATAATCTCTAATAGGTACAAAATAATCCTCTTTTCTACTTTCTTCACCAGCCCTGGAGTATCAGCAGGTCTGATGTGTCAGGTGTTGGGTATCACCTTTCGAGAAAGACATAGACAATCAAAAGAGAACCCAGAGGAGAATGCTGAACAAAGTGAAAGAGATTTGATCTTTGGGGGAAAAAAAATATTGAAACTATTGGAATTGTTTTATCTGGGGGAGAATGCTTGCAAGGCACAAAAAAACCCAAAAAAAACCAAAAAACAAACAAACAAACATGCTGTCTATGAATCAGAAGAAATACTGAAAGTTTAGATTGAGAAAAGGGCTTTTGGTATTGGTTAAGCCAGTAGAATAAATTTTTCTGGAGGATGCAAAAACCTCATCAGCACAGTTTTAAGCACTATTTGACTGAACCATTTGATTGAAACCATCAGAAATGTCATAGGTAGAAGGATCTTGGTTTGAAGCAAAGAGCCCCTAGTCCAGATGGCAGACACAACTCAACTGAATACCCTGCAGACTGCCTGTTAACATCTCATATTTTTGCTCAGCAGATGAAAAAGAGATATACTAAGATTTAATACTTTGCAAATTCTACAAGATACACATAGGCTTGGTTACTTCAAAATTTCCACAAGGCATCACACTTACTGTGTATGCACAGGCAATCTTAGATGGAAGAAAGATAATATGTCTGATCATCAGACAGCCCTGGCTGCACTACTGCTCAGATACATTGCTGCATTAACATCACGGCACATGGTGCTGCTAATGAGAGAGAGAGAGCAATGTTCTGCTGACCTCTGTCCTTTATTTGATGACCCTGCAGTATCTCTGCCATCTGATTTTCATCTTGCTTTTGAGGGATGGTCAGTTAGATCATTGCTCTTTTCCTCTTTCTCATTGTTTCACCTGAACCCCCTCTCTACTTCATTTTTCTTTTGTTTTTCTATCCCATGCCCCTCCTCCATTTCTTCTATTTGTAGCATTTTTTCAGAGCCACGCCTCCTTTTTTTCAACACAGTTTGCGTCTCTCTAAAATGCATACATGTGCTATGTAGCTTCTCTTCAGCTCTTGCAGCTGGGGTTTCTTCTGTCCCTGAGGCCTTGTCAGAGATCATCACTTTAAATGCCAAACATGGAAGGGGTTCACAATCAACACGGACATGCCAATAACTCTGGCTATCTCGTTTGCAAAAACAATCCAGCACCACATCAGTCAGCCCACTTCATTTTCTGTGGTCTGACTGTTGTAGGTTATGAGCAACAGAAGTGAAGGGGATAAACCAAAAGCATATCAAACCTGCTATAATTCAGTACTGTTGGAAGAGGTGAGACTGGGTTCTTTGACTGCTAGTGGCTTATGAAAGAACAATCCTTAAATATTATGGTATTTGAAAGACAACACTTAATTCTGTATAATATATACTATTAGCTATTGATACATTTGCTTTGTTTAGGGAAATCTTAATAATGAAACAGATTGCTGTTTCCATCAAAACACTTCAAGCTGGATTTAATAGTGCTGAAATGCTAATTGTGAATTGTATTTCACATCATACTCTGCAGACTAATTTAAAAAGAGGAAAACATATTATGTTAAATACCACAATGCATGCACTCTGAGTCATCTAAGCATATGATGAACTGGAACAATACCAGCAGCACAACATAAAGTGACTGAATTTAAGCTAGAGGGAGTACAATACCTTTTGATCAGGCCTAGTATATGCTGAGAATGTATACAGCTGCACATACACCAATAGGTTTCTGGCAAAGAAAACAGTGTAAACACTTTTTCTCTCTCCCTCTTCTTTCCGCCGTGCAACCTTTCAAATACATTTGCAGAAAGTTACTAAGAAGCAAAATAAGTAGTCTTGTTTGTATGAAGAACAGGCAGCTGCAACATCAGTTCCCCATGCTCCTCTGTGACACTGACCATACTCATATTACACAGATGCTTGCTTTTAGCATCCTAATGAGAACTTTCAAGAATTCAATTACTATTAAATTAGCTTTACTGAATGTTATCAGAGTGTTTCTGAGGGTTTTGTATTATCCTATCAGCACAGGAAGGAAGGAACACCACACTGTCAATCCAATTATTTTTTCATGTACCTTTTACAAACAGGGGAAGGGTCAAGCATATGATTAGTCTTTCTCAGGGGAAAAAGAAGTAGGGAGCTGATATCTGGGAATTCAGTACCAGTTCCTTGGAACTTGAAGAAAGCCATTTTTTGTCAAAGCTTCTCAGAGCTTTCAGTAACCACCAGCTTTTAGTAGTCACTGCAGCATTTCCAGAGACACTGGCTACCTCTAAAACAGCTACCAAGTGGACAGGATAGTGCTCATTATCCACAACACAGTGGAATTCAAACAGGTCAATTTGCCTCATATAACTGCAGATCTTCTCTGAGGTGTAAGAAGTTCTGGAAAAGCCCACCTGGCTTCCTCCAGCTGAGTTCTGAAGCCCTCCCAGAAGCCCTATGACTATGACTGTATGACTGAGATACCTGGGTGTGGAGATACGTGGTTGCTCACAGGGATACCTCTGCTTTCAGAAGAAAGGTCAGAACGCCGGTCCTCAGTTCTTTTATCCAATAACTTTTTATGTTTTCCCCAATACCTTTCAGCATTATCCAAAGGAATATTACAAAGGGTAATGCACTTCAGTTATAGTTCCATGGTAACATTACATGAATGCTAGATATTTGTAAACAGGCATTACTCGCACAGATTTCCCTTTTCTAGCTTTCCTCCTTCATATCCCTGGCCACACACATTTTCCTTTAAAATACGCCCTAGAAAGCTTTTTGGTACTTTACTCTCATGATTTCCATTCTGGTAGTTGTGTTTCCATAACTCTTTTCTGAGGATCAAGCATTAACTGGCCTCCATCGGTTCAAAATTGTATTCTGTTTCTGAGATATGTAACGACCCTGTTAAGAACTGAGACAGAAAGTAGAGTAGGGATTTTATATAAAAATCCTCAGATGTCCCACTGTGCCCATCATTCATCAATAGCTTAGTCAACTGCCCTACTATTAGAAATAGGTGATGCCAGCAGGGATCAAAGCACAAGGGACTCTCAGTGCATGTTAATTGAATTAAATTGTAACTGTATTAAACTTCCATGAATTCACAGGTTGATTTTAGCTCGTTTAGCAACTAAACGTCTACTCGGTGGATATAAAAATACACACATACAAATATACACCTACAAAAAGAAGGAATCAATACTCTCAATACATTGCAAATTTAAAAGACTCAAACACAATTAAAACCTGCTTAGCTTAGGAGTAACGCAGAAGAATATAATTATTTCTCTCAGTGCTTAGATTACCTTCTCTGTTAAAACCTTTCCTTCCAAAAAGGTTTTAGAGAGCATAAAACAGTAAATAAATATGTGCTGATAGTAATTTAGTTATTCATATTACTGGAAAAATGGTTGTATTCAATGCTTCAGCATACAGAGTGCCATAAGGTTGCCTTTTCTTATTTATTGAAGGGAAGAGTTACCACCCAAACATGCCAGATCTCTAGGTATGTGTACACTTAGCTAACTCATATTGTGACAGCAAGTTGGTATAATCCTGTGCCACACAGCAATAGGGGACCTCAGTGACACTGTAAGGTGACAAAACACAACACTGTGCTCGTGAAACACCAGCACTGCATGTTCCATGCAGAAGGTAGCATCCAGAAAGTGCTTACCTTCTTTCAGAGTCAGTCACTTTTGAGCTGGGCAGGTACTATCCCTGGGGTGACGGTAGCAGATGTGCTCCCACCTCCAATCCTCCAGTGCCAAGGCAGATGTATCCTGCTCACTGCACTCCAAGAAAGATATTTCCATGAACCACCAGCTGTGGAGCTCCTGCTGATGGAGTGCAACACACAAGAAAGGGATGTCAGGCCTAGGCAGCTTGTGAAAGTAGGGTAGGGTTTTCCACAGAGGTGGGAGGGAGTGAACATGCCTACAGCCCAACTGGCCTTACACCTCCCTGAGGGGAGAGCATCTCCCTCTTGCACCCATGTCCTTGCTGCCCACCTGCCACCTGGACAAGCACAGAAAAGATTCCTGTGAACAAGTGATTCAGATTGTAATTTTTTTATTTCAAGCGAACCAAATGGTGTTGACTAGTATGGACCATGCAACAGCAGGCTTTGTAATGCTGGAAAAGTAATCTGCTTCAGCTGAACCACTGCAGAGAAGTCTCCCCACTGCCAGTAAACTGGAGAATTAGATAGACACCATGTTTTCAAAGCTGTGCAAAACCAGGACAACTTCTCAGATACTTTCCTTCATACTTCCTGTACATTCATTTTTATACCTTGCAGCATGAGGTTTTAGACTAAACTTTGAAGGCTTTTTCAAAGTCAGCCCTATGACTTTTTTCCTGTGTTTATTTTTAGCCAGTTGAGTTTCCATTGACTTTGATTTTAACACAGTAAACTTGACTTAGAAAAGCTTTTGGGGGATCTTGATATATGTCTGAGAACTGGGGCTTCTAGCTTTCCCTCCTCCTCTGCTCCTCCAGGATAACTGGCAGCACCACCACACAGCTACTTTACCTCTTCTCACCCCAAAGCAATAATCCATACAAACTAAAAAAGGCAAACAGTGTAGCTACTATTTGAGAAAGAAACTGCAAAGACACCCATGGTCTATGGTCTGTGGAGATGACTCATTCCACAGCACAATCTAATTCCAAAACAATTACAGCAAAATCAAAATCCTCACACAAAGGAGAGACAAAGCACTAAGTCTGGACCTCTGCTGAGCACATACCTCTATAAAGATGACATGACTGCAGAGATCACACTGCCAGTTAAACATAAAGCACAACTGTCCATTTGCTTTGAACTCCTCCATGGAAAATTAAAGGTAAAGAAAAAAGAAAACAGGGCAGCATGGTTCAAATGTGAGTGCTGGTGCACAAAATTTGCTACAGCAGTTTAATTCTAAAAGAGAATTAGCACTCTTTTCCTCCACTGCAATTTAAAATAAATTACTCACTGACCAAAACTAATAGATTACCATATTAATTGGTAACTTTTATGATCATTATACAGTAAGAGAAAAGCACAGTTTCTCTAAATATGTTAATTACTCAGATAATAATCCAAAACAATTATATAACACAATTATCCAAACAATTACTTAGGAGGAATATTATCTCCAGATGCATCACAAGTTATTCTATGAAGTACTCAATATTTATCATTTTAGCTATATTGGCTATGATTGATCAAATGAGTCACACATTGTTCTACCAATTCTCCATTGGGAGCAAATACTTCTAGAGCAAATATCCACCAATTCTAACTTCAGGTGGTGTAAATATCACACACATGAGCTCACACTTTACATTCATACTCTGTGGTAGAAAAATTCAGAACTAACCAAAAGCTAATCCAGTCAAAATGCCACTTGCCTAAGTATTGCACTTCCTCTACTTGCTCTCGAAGCAACATTTTCTGCCTCTAAAGAGCAAACTAGACCAATTTCTGTGAAACATTTATATGAACAGTCAGACTCCTTCTCTTGATCTGAAACTAGTCACTAACTTGGTAGCAAAACTATTTTAAAAAATCACAGTTTTCTATGTTACTGCAGAAAATTAAGTGGTAACTATCATGATCTAGTACAGTATTGCAAATTGTCAATCAATCGTGCAAAAAATCCTTAAGCTCTTATTTTAGATCTGACTTGATGGGGTTCTTGTTTTGAACTTCAACTGTATTATCAGCTTTTCTTGAGGTTCATTCCATTTTCTTGGAATGAACCTAAGAATTCAAAGCACAACCACAGCCAAAGCAGGCAAATTTTGCCTGTGTTTGTGGGCAAAAAGAAGAGAAATGATAAACCAGGTTTCAACCTCTATTAACACTGAGAAAAAAATTTAACAGATTAGCTGTTCTATAATTGAAGTTTCGGGACATGCTACAAAAGCCCTAAGAAAGCATATGTCCTGAATCACTAAGTTCTTGAGCAAGTTCATCACCAACTCATTAGTATTTCTGTATCATTGCATTTCTAACATTTTTTGGAGAAGTTTCAATGGTCATTATGCCCAGGCTAACTGAGGTCCAGTATGGTCTCTGAATTACCTTAAGCAGCAACCCTTAAAAAGTCCATGAAGGACATCTCATTTTACTGTTTTAAAATATTGCACATTAAGATATTCCAGTCTGATCATTACAAAGACTTGTCAAGGCTTACCCTAATAGCACATTCTTCAAAACATTCTTGGGCCTTATTTTCAGGTGTTTTTCTCCTAGTTGGACAGATCTGACAGGCAACTAAGCCCCAGGGCTAGGCATGAGTTTCACTTCTTAACAATATTGTATCTACAAAGAACAGCATACAAAAAGACAAGTTGCTCCATGCTCTGCAGCTTCTATTGACTTTAAAAAGCAAACTCCTTCTTCTTCCTCTGCTTTCACAGAAGAATTTAATTGGTGCCAAAGTGAAAAATCCCAGCATGACCTGTCTCCACTCTAAGCCACTCCAGCTGTGATTGTGAGAAAATTTGTACATTCAGACACTGCTGCAAGAGAGACCTTCCTAATAAGCTGAGGTTTTGCGCTGATGGAGAAAAAAAGAAGTGCTTGGTTAGAAACAGAAAGAGCTGAGACTCAGCTTACCCCACCCTTAGAGGCAAAGAAAGATTTAAAGACCTCAATAAGCACCAAAGGAAAACAGAATAAGCACTTGACTGTTTACTCCACACAGACGATGTAGTACAGGTAATAGCACTAACAACTTACACAGGGTAAGTGTTAACCTATAGTTTATTAACCTATGTTATATAGGCATTAGGATTGCAGTTCCTATGCATTTTTTCCACCTTTCTGACCAGAATCTCACTAGGGTACAGCTCCTTTGCAGTCACTAGGTTTTTGACTGCATCCTGGGCAAATCTGAGTTAGCTTTAAACTACCTGTTGCTGCTTTTAATGAAAAGCGAGTCACTCAGCCTCAGCACATGTTCACTACCCACCAGTGTGAGGTGGGCACGCTTTATCATAGAATCATTAAATGGTTTGGGTTGAAAGGCACCTTAAAGATAACCTAGTTCCAATCTGGCAGGGACAGCTTTCACTAGACCAGGTTGCTCAGGACCAAGTCCAACCTGACCTTGAACACTGGAGGGATGGGGCATCCACCTTGGGCAACTATCTGGGCAAATCCATCTCTGGGCAACGCATTCCGGTGCCTCACCACCCTCACAGTAAAGGATTTGTTCTTAATATCTCATCTAAACCTACCCTCTCTCCATTTAAAACCATTTCCCCTTGTCCCTAGAGCCTTCTCTACTCCAGACTGAACAACCCCAATGCTCTCAGCCTTTATGAACTGCAGTGCTGTTGGATGGGCATTCCTAGTTTTCAAACACTGATCTCTTTCTGTTGCAATCCACAGCCTCAATCCACTCTCACAAAGTGGATGGTCCAATTCAAATGTACTGTACATGCCCATCAGTGACATGGCAATATCCACAGTCACCACTTGTGTGGCAAGCTGTTTGTCTTTCTGATTTTGACTCTACAAAGCTTAAGCCTTGCACATTAAAAGAAGCTAATCACAAAAAAAATTAAGTGGTAGCTTCTCTGAGTGTGTCGAGCTAGATATTAGGAAAAGAGGTCGACTATTTTTCAGTATTGTCAGTGGAGAACCACAGCATGCAGGTAAAGAGCAAGAGTCAAGAAATTACTGGAAAGATAATGCCAGTCTTTTAAAACAGTACTTCAGATGGAGCTGAGCTAAACTAAACATGAACACAGGCTAAACAGTCTGTGTCCCAATAGTCTTCTAAAGAAAAATTGAAGCCTACTGAAAACAGTCTTGTGCTAGGAGAATTTTCCCAACCTTGGATACTTTTCTATTTATCTTTAGAGTATCACAGACACATAAAATGATGTCACATGCACATCTGGACAGAGTAATGATTTCATCCAATTAAATGTATTATTTTAAAGGCAGGAAAAGAATGGCCAAGCAAAAATACATAGGCAATAGAAAGGCCTTTAAAATTCTATGTCTTCATAACTGAAACATAAAACCACATGGTTTCCCATAACTTCAGCTTGAAACAATTGAGAATCACCTCTGCATGCTCAGGAGTGCTTTTTGCAATCAGTGAAACTAGAAAGGACAGACAAAGCCAGAGGTGAAAGGCAGATCTGGCACAAGGGTATTATTCTCTTCTTTCTTGTGCAACAAAATTCCTCCTTATTCTGATTTTGTCACACTCACTCCTTTCCATCTCAGTCATAAGCAGAGTACCTCAAAAAGCTCCTCTTCCAGTAATGATACTGCAAGGGTGAATAAATCAAAATTTTGACTCGCTAAGTTTCAGCTTGTCACACTGGGAAGTAGTTCATTACTAAGAACGAAACAAGGTCTTATCGACCTGCTATGCCATAAGAGAAGGCAAGGTAAAATAATCTGCAGGATGAGTGCAGGACAATATTACCCAAATACAAATAATGGACACGAGATTTAATGCCCTTTGGGACACCATTATGGCTGAAATTTGTGAACCAATGAAGCATTAATTTGCCACTGACTGCAGTGGGACTATGATTTAATTGTTTTTGTGTTCTCCCAAAGTGTGGAGGACTCAATTTTTGAAACTTCATATACGAATCTGGAATGAGTAAGACAAAGAAACTAGTCATAAATCTGAAAATGTAAACAGTAATTACAAAATGAACATTTTCTTTAACAGGATTTTTGAACAGAGAAATAGCCACATAGACTAAAGTCAATCAGACTATTTTTTGGTAAGTCTAAAATATTATGCAGAGAAGCATTCATTTCAATGACATTTTAAAGGGGGTCCATGCCAATTTCAAAAGGAAAACAAGGAAGAGAAAAAGGAATCAAAACACTTCCTTTCTCAATTTGAAAACTGACATTTTGAGTCAAACATTTTCACATAACAGAATTATAAGGCTGTGACTTTGTGCCAGTATGGAACAAAAATAGATATATAACCTTCAAAAAATCATCATGAAATCAATCTCTTTCCTTTGACCTGCTCTCTAATTGTCTGGAATTATATCATATAGCTTAAGAAGCTGCCAAGAAATGTCAACAATTCAAAGACATTATGAATGTGAGCAAGAGATCAGGTAATTTTTTTAAACATAACCTCACTGATTTTGTAAAAACCTTGGCTTGATGGCCATTTTAAATTGTTTTTTTCTCCAAATGATTCCTTCTTGCTACTAGATGTTTGTGAATCACTAGTGATGTCAGATCCAACTTCCTTACTTTCAATTAGCAAAAAGAAAAAAAGAGTTGTTACTGACCATACCATCAAAATCTGAGAATATTTTCAGTTCTTATCTACTATTCTGTAGGTGTGAAGAGAGTTGTAACTGCTGTTGGACAGGCTTTAACTGGAAGCTCATTTTTGTTTTCAAAAATATGTATTAATGGCAGGATGGGCACAGAGGAGGCAAATCCCTTTCTTCCTGGCAGACCGAATGTGTGATGTTGGCAGGTAGGAAATCAATGTTTCTTTGGTCTGGAAACCAATAACGTGAAACTTATGATGGGCCTGAGTTTTTCTCAGTGGCTCTACACAACAAAACCTCAGCTTAGGGATTCCTGGAGTTCATTTTCAAAGCCACATCATTACTCTGCACTGCTGTGCTACCCCTGCCTGGATGTCAACAAATCCGATGGAGGTAACATCTGGCTCCACTTGGAAAGGTAAGATGGAAACAAGCTAATTAGGCAGCCTGTCACTAGAGGGCAATGCAACACTACAGCTGTCCCATTCCTGCCACCCCCGTCCTCCTGCAGCCTGTCTAGCCCGTGTTTTCTGTGAGCTTCATGGTCCCTGGGGCGCTCTGGGTGCGCTGGGCACAGCCTGTGGTAGGGAACAGCAACACTGACCTTCGGACATGGTCACATCGTGCGCAAACCAGGCACAGCTCTACTTTGAGGTGTAAATGAGAACAACCTCATTCTCAGTCTAGAGCAAGACCCTGCTTAAGCATAATCCATTTGATTAAACGGAGGGATGTGGGATTTTGCAAAACACATGTAATGCTCGGTGTGTAACTGGCAAACAGTTAACTAGGTCAGGGACACCTGTACGTAACTGGGCCTCCTGGCAAGGTGATACTGCAGAACAACAGGCAGTAACAGAAGAGAGGCAAGAGCTCGAGGAGAAATTGAGTCTTAATAGAAGCAAGCAAGAATTCCATTTAAGACCAAAAATCATAGCGGTTGTTAGGCATCTGAAACTGCATATAGTCACAATCAGTTTTATCCAGAGAGAGAGAGAGCAAACAACCAAGTTTTGCATGGGCAGAGTCCAGAGGATATGTCAAATCTTGAACTTAGTGCTGCTGTAGAATACGTTTGGTGCCACTATATCATGTTACAGCAGTTTGGTTTAAGACTCTCAGTATTTAAGGAAGATGCTTATTTTCACAGAAATTGAAAAATTTCTCTTTTTAATGCAGATTAAAATCCTCTACCCAGTTATAAATCAAAAATTAACAACTTTATCTAGGTCAGGGCAGTGAAGCTACATTAAAGTTTTATCCTCATTCACTAAATTTTAATTTTAATGTGGCACATCTGACAACTCTTGTGGGACTACTTAGAATCCATTGACATCCTTCTGTCACTGGTATCAAAGCCTCATCTTTGAGACTCTTGTTTCCAGATACCTAGCTGTCACTGGATTATTTTGTCTCTGCAGTGATGTCACAAGCGACCGCTGTGTAGACATTCACATGCACGTCCCCCATTTGTCAGCTAAAGCTCACACACCACAGAAATAAACGCCTTTAGCTACAGAAACACAGGTTTCCATGTAATCACTCAAAGGTGAAGCAATACTCACTTTTTTATCTCTTTCAGCCTTTTTAAAGTTACTGGAACTGCTTGCCTGCAAATTAAAACTCCCAAACAACACTACAGTTTAATTTGCAAACAATGTTTTATTCAAGGAATGACTATGAGAAGAAAAAACATTTTGCATATATCTGCCATCACTTTTTTTACGACTATTTATGGCAGAAATGTTTATGCAATTTTTGATAGAACTGTGTGGATCTGGAAAACATCTAATCCTGGGGTAGAAATAGTACCAGACAATTTATCTAGTCAATCAGTCCATAATTACAGAAGAAATTTAGCATTCGAGCTACTGTGGCCTTTAGTGCTTGAGCAATTACCAGGCTTAAATACAAGCCTCTTACTGAATAATAGTTATGACACATTCATGGAATGTCAAAGTATGCTCACAGATCATTCACTGGCAAAAACTCACTCTCAAAATTTCAAAAATACAAATGGTGAAATGCATATCTGTAAGGTAGGTGCAAACGGATTCACATCGACTTGTTGGAAATTATTTTAACCCAGGAAAAAATCAAAGCATTTCTTCTGTTAGTATTCCCAAGAAGCAGCCAAGGTTTGTCCTCAGATCTCAGATCTGCTGCTAGCATGGCTGTGACTCAATAAAAGAAATACCCTGTCAGTCTGGGCAGCTGGCTAACCTTGGATTTGTGTGCAAATGTACAGAGAAGGGAAGTATGTAGGAGAGTGAGAGTCATTCATAACACATGCAAAATTACAACAAATGGCAGAATTACAAAGAGATATTCTTTTCACTTGCAATTTCACGGCACGTACCCACTGCTACTGTCTTGCCTACAGATTTGCCCTGACACACTCAGGGGACCAAAAAACTGTCCTAATGTTTCACAAGACCCCAGCTGGAAGATGTTGCACTAGGTCTGAACTCACCAAAGTATTACATCACCCTGAATTTCCCATCAAGGTCCAGAAACTTTTTGCTACTGGAGAGCTTTTAAATCTACATCTTCCTTCTGTGATTTTGCACATAGATCAACTTTCAGGCACCAAAGGCCTGTAACAAACATTGGGCTGGGATGAAGAAAAGGAAGGATAAAACACAACCAATAATATAGGTTATACCTGATTAACATAAGATGGCAGTGCTCTCACTGCATCCTTGACTTTCAAACCAGTAGGCACTCTATTCTGTCCCAACCTGTTTACTATGCACCAATCTCTTAACCTGAATTTACAAAAAATGTTAAAAGCTTTGCCTTGTCACACAGTCACTTGAAGCTTCCTGTACTGTTTCCTCACTTCTCTCCTTCAGAATCACTACCTAGCATGGGGAAATTACATTTCACATACTTTCTTCTGTAAGGAATAAAAATGTAAAGATAAAACTCCAAGAGTTCCAAGAAATGTTTCTGCCCTTTAGAAGTACTTGCCTGGTTCTACCTAAAATAATCAGGTGGGAAGATAAAATAATGCACCTCACAGCAATAGGGCACTGGGTAGTTTTTCTTAAGAGAAAAATGTAATTTTATTTACATGTGCTTGCTATTGATAATTGGTTTTCTAGTTCAAAGTTTAGGTGCTACTTCTGAACCCAGCTACTACTAAGTCCAGAGTACTTGTTCTTCTTGACATGTTAGGATTACATTTATTGAATTTCAGCTTTTTTAAAAAAATTGAATGCTGATGCATAATCTTACCATTTATTAGCCTTATTTCTCTTTCTTTTTGTAGATGCTTAAGTGTCCCA
The DNA here is from genome assembly GCF_009829145.1 of Chiroxiphia lanceolata. Taxonomy (NCBI): domain Eukaryota; kingdom Metazoa; phylum Chordata; class Aves; order Passeriformes; family Pipridae; genus Chiroxiphia; species Chiroxiphia lanceolata. Next base: position 14,269,493 of record NC_045638.1, on the reverse strand, counting down.
AGTACCTTTCCTCCTTAAAAATAAAGCTCCTGCTTGTTTGCTTTTTCATTTCCTTAGCCAGACTTCAGATTGCATTTTCCTGAACACCACTGCTATTTATCCAGGGGAAGGACTAAAGGACAGATTCCTTCTGACATTCTCAGTATGCTGCTGTGAAGACTTCTGGCTTCAAGGACCCATAATAATGGAAGATGAAAGCTTTTTACCAGTTCACCTTCTTGAGTAAATTACCAACACACAGAGTTCAAAATAGGTTCAAAATTCATATTCCCCTCCTCAGGAATGAAAGCAATGAAAGTAAAGTAAATCTATCAGAACCACTGAACGCATACACATTTACATATAGCAAAGAACAAAATTACTTTTTTCCAAAGGAGAAAAAAAAAGTAAATAAAAGACCTTTTTATAGAGCCTAATTTCAGGGATATTTCAGGATCCATTCTCTATTATTTGTGTTTGGAATAATATCTTCAGGCACACAAATCAGCCAATTCTGCAACTTGGCTTCATTTAATGACTTTCTACATAATTCAAGATGGAAGCAAATTCTTTTCTCCTTATTTACACCTTATAGCAGAGCTAAATTGCTCCCTCCCTCTTTACACCTGCAGTCAGTCATACTATTACATTTTGATAGGTAGAGTGGAAAACTTTTTCTACACTTGCTCTTGCACCAGGGTGTTTGATTTTAAATAATCAAGTTATTTGGACAGACAGCTACCTCAGGCACAGCACATGTTTCCGTGGCTACAGGACTTCAGAGGTTGTTCACACACCCATGCCTTGAGTTCTCTGCCATCTAGAAAGCCCCCTATACAACGACAGAAACCCAAATCATAAGCTGGTTCCTCAGACATCTTACTCTTGATCTGTCACGGGAATGCCACCCTTGCTCAAAAGGCAGCAAGGCAAAATCTGGGTTTAATAAATGTATCTTCATTTCAGTTCCTCACTGAGCAGCTGCTGAATTTGCTCAGTACACAGGTTCATCTTTGCAAATGGGGGCTACATGGCAGCAGGGTGCCTTTTAAACCTCCTGATGGTAGCAAACTGGGAAATGTTTTTCAAGCATGGCCATTCCTGCGGCTATGGGCAGGGGGGAATTCCAAAGTGGTACTTCAGTAGTACTCCTTGTGGGCCACAAGGAGTGCACTGAGCATCAGTACCAGAGTAGTCCCTGAAGCCATGAAACCATTCAAAGCACACAAAACAGATCAGGCACTTTGTTCCACTGACCCACATTCACCACCCAGCCCTGCCCATTCAAATATGATGCTTATACTCCCCTAAGTTCCTGTATCATTTGATGCTTGCCACTGCTTAGCATTCTAGTATCTCTAATAATACCAAGGATATTTCCTAATTCCAAACACATAAGAACCTCAGATGTTACAGCAAGGCACACTTTGATAAATGTTGACCAATATAAGCAAAAAAAAAAATGGAAAAAATACATGAAGAAAAATGTCACCACTTTCTATTAGACACCAGATATGTCACTTTGCAGCGGGGAAAATCCCTCACTGAGTTTGTAATTGCCTAGTAGAGGAGAATTCAAAAAGGAACTCAAATTGTTTAAAACTTTGCTGGTTTGTCATATTATTAACAGTTTTCCAACTTTAAAAAGACCCTAAATACTACATAGTAGACCTAAAAGCAAAAATAAAATGAAAAGACTCCCCAAACTTCCTCATCTTCACATTAAGATGGATTTTTGCAATGAATGAGTAACCTCTTTCACTTTTAATTTAGGTCTACCCATCAACATGGCTGTTATTATTCACAGCAGCAAAGCCCTTGCCACACTACAGCAGAAATAATAGCTGCATCTCTGGGTCCTTTTTCCCCAAGAATTCACAATGTTATTTAAATAAGTCTAGTATGCCATAGGTACAGCAGACAAGGCTGCTGTTAATGAAGGGCTATTTTTATTTCTGTCCCAACCTTATATAACATGACTGGAGGTTGCTTGTGGAAGAAAGGATCATTAATAGCATGCCATCTCTCCCCTGCACGAGGGGACTCATGACACCCTTGGACATTTTCAATATTCGTGTTGACATCTATATTCTACCAAGAAGCACTAAGTCATTTACTAAACAGCACAGGCAAGACAGTATTCTTGATGTTTCCATAATACATGATGCGGTGTTTTCCCGAGAAAAGAAAAGCAAAGCAGGAAATAGATCTATTGCCACGTAAGTCACGAACTGTGGGAAAGCCATCAGCTTCTTCATCTGTACCTGTCCAAGACCGAGCACAGTGGGATGGTACTGCCTGGCTCGTGACTGGGACTCTGCCACACAGCTAATGCTGATTGAGATACACCACTGGGTCTTCTCTTCTGCATGGCTTGGAAGTGAATTACAGCACCGAGTAAAGCCTTTTCTGACCTAATTCCACAGTTCAGTCTTTCAAAGGGACGTTGGTGAGAAGCCCAGACCATGTGCTGTTACAATAAGAGCTGGGTGTTCATGTCCCTGAGGCCCACCTGACTGTTCCCTTCTTGCTTTCCACAGGGATATTTTTATCCAGAATCCAGAGATGGTTCCTCTGCAAAACAAAGTCGTTTCCTACCTGAAACAAAGTGGTGTGTGTGCTTTTCAGGTTACTTTCTGGAAAACATGTAGAAGAAAACAAATGCAAATATTTGCAGTCATATTATTCACACCCACACATAGAACAGTATAGAAAAATTAATTACAAGTAATACAAGTGGATAAGTTACTATATTGTACTTAAAATCTTCACCTTTGTTGTAGACAGCCTCTAACTGTATTTAGACTTCTTTAGCTGAACCTCTGTAGCATATTCAGTATTTCTATGAAACAGATTATTTGAGATGTATCAATAATGCAAAAATTAACATATAGTCTACCTTTCAAGACAGCTGACAGACAGCTGTAATGGAAGATGTAGGTAGAGTAATCTCATTTTAATTCAGGTCTGCTGAAAACCAAACAGGAAATAAAGGAATTAGCTGGAAAAGGACCTTGATGTGAAGAACCTCTGTTTAACCACCTGGAAAATAACTGTCTGTATGGTTTCAGGCATATTATTGGCTTATTTTTTCCAGATCTATGGGGTTTGCCTTAAAGCCACTATTTAGAGCTGTTGCATTCAGAGGTAAGTGATCATTAAATCAGAGAAGTAGGGAAATGTTACATAACTCAGGGAAAAGAAATTTACAGCAGGCTCTTACCCACCAACCAGAAGCAATTTTGGAACTAGCGAGGACGTGCAAGAAAAGGCTGAAAAACTAATAAGACCTAGATGGACAGGCTTTACTGGTACAGATGTTTTACCTTTTCACTGTTTCTGGAGAGATACAGAATAGACCAGGTCCTGAAAAAAGGGCTGTCTTGAAGCATGCAATGAGCACTGCCAGGAGGCAAGGAGTTTCTTCCAGGAGTTGTTTCCCAACAGTGGAGCAGATGTGCCTAAACCTTAAAGCTGCAACCCACTGAACCAGTGCAGGAGAGGCTCTGCTCCTGGAGTGCACTGCAGAGGTTAAAGAAATGAAATACATCACCTAAAAGGGCTCTGAAGCTTTTTGCTCACAGCTTGCTAAGAGATAACCTTGCTGAGAAAGGGAAAACCCTGTAGACTGCCATTCATATTGTATGTGCAAGTATTCTACATGGCCAAAATGAAGAACCCATTTTGAAAACTTACCAACCTCAAAATAATGCTCAAAATAATAGACGAAAACCTAAATTCTGCTGAACTTAAAATTGTACTGCTTTGCAGATAGAATTTTGAACTTTGTGAACTTTTTTTTATACTGACCCAATTAGTTATTAGAAGAAATTTCAGCCTGCAGTGCTGTGAAGATGGGATCCCCTTTGAGCAATAATCTGTTCTAAAATAAAAATACATGCCCAAAAATCCATAATGTTAAAAGGAATTCAGATCTATAATTCTTTTTAAAATCAAGAATGTGTTTAAAATTGTGACACTTAGATTTACGGTTTAAAAAATAAAATACTCCTTCAACAAAAAGTAAGTTTCTGACACAGCTGTGATATAATACCTGACTTTTAGTTTATTCAGAGTAACCACAGGTGATTTTTTGTCTGGGAATGTCTTATTTCTAGCAATATAATTATGTTATGCATCACTTACATGCATGTGTAACAGTTCCCAAATACTGATCATTTTACTCATTCCTACCACAATGCACAGATAAGTCATTAGCTACTCATTTCTCTGATTAAAGTAGGTAGTAAGAAAAGAGGTGTGAGTGGTATGCTGCTAATGAAAAAATGTGGGTGTCAAGAATGAATTGCAATAATTGCAATATTTGATATTAATCAGATGAGATAAAGAAATTACTGACATACTTTCCCAGTATGCTCACTCAGTCACCATACTGATAGCTAAGCTGTTCAAGACTTAACGTATGAGAGACTTAATACAGCTAATAATAAATTATAATGAAGTCTGAACAAGGATATTTGAAAATGACTGTGTCCACACGACATTTCTTACTGCAGGAGGAAAGGCTGAGTCAGCAGGAGGTTAGAGAGCTATATAATGAAATGAAAATAAGCTTTTCAACTCAAGGAACATGAGAGAGATGGACTTTTAACTCCCAGTGAAAGCCAGCAGGCAGAGCACATAACCCACCTGGTCCTATACAAAGTCACACAGTAAAAAAATGCAAGTCCTCTCCCGGCACCACGGCTGGACTGGAACTGTGTGCAGAAAATATATTTATTGCAGCTTTGCACCTCACTATCTCCAGGGCTTCATGCCTCTGCTGCAGGGTAGGATAGTTAGCTTTCCTACTAAAAATGGCAGGATAGGGCTGGAAGCTGAAGCAGAAGAGATTGTGTTTAAGGAAACTTCACTGGGTCTTACACTTCAGAGGTGTAAAAGATGCAGCAGTCTAACCTGTTGAGAAATACTTTTTTCCAAGTGTCTGAATACAACTCTTTGGGCAACTAATACTCTACCTCAGTCTGAAAATCCCAGCTTCACTGGTATTTTAGCTGGGGTCAGGAGTGTGCTTTTGAAGAGAATCTCCTGGGCATCCCCTTAACTTCATTTTGCTGTTCACAGCAAGGCAATCTCAGAGCACACAGACTGTGTTCATTTGGGATGAAACTAAGCTGGGGTGCACTGAATGTTCTCCATCTGCTCATGGGCATTTATTCAGCAGGATGGAAGTGTTTCTTTACGAAGATGTTAGTGTGGACGTTGGGTCTCCTGCATTCTCTTCTCACCTCTGCAGGATCATCCCCACCTGCTATTACAGTGTGCATATCATACATACACTACTGCTGCCAACATGTACATCCCAAACAGTAACATAGGAAAACAAAATTTTGAGGTAGGAATTTCTTCAACTGAAGTGAACATTTGAACAAATGCATATTTGCAAAATTTCGAATATTACCCCTCTGTACAACTTTATAGCTATGTAATAGGGACAAGGAATATGAAAGTAATTATGGGACATGTGGACAGACTAAAAAAAGTGTATTGTACTTCTAAAATGCTCCTCATCATTACTGCAAGCACTAGTCCCTGCATACTAAGTATATAATTCTTGTCGTATTTTTTGTAGAAGCATAACAGAGTTTAGAATTTCAGGAGGGATGTGGGTTGAAGGTGAATTAGTTTCATATGCCCTCATATATTTTCATATTTTCATTTTTTCCCACATAGAAGAGACAAAAGGACAGGTAGCTTTGAACAAAAAACCTTTTAGTGTTAAAATTAAAAATTCTTTCCTAAAATTAAGTATTTTCTTTGAAACAGCATTTTAGTCTTTCTTAAAAGAAGGTTGGAATAATGATTAATAAATAAAAGTATTTATGTATTAAATTTAAATAATTAAATATTGGAGCACTGTATAAATGTCTTTCCTTTGTTGTTGTTGTTATTGTTGCTGTTATTACTTGATTTTCCTTTTCAGTGACAAACTTGATACTTGTGACAAGTTTGATACTTGGAACCAACAAAGAGGCATACATTTGTTAAAAAATGATGATTTGTAATCAAGCTGTGATACCTAATTACAATGCATTTTTCATGGTACCATCACAGATTACCATGGCTGATTCTTGGTCAGTCATGACTTGCTTAATTAGTAGGAACTTAACTATATTTTTTGACTTTTCATTAATTGAATAGAGTATGCATTTCAGATCTTATGATCAAACATATTCCCTCCCCTAAGAATAGCATTAAAGCTCTTATATTGATCAAATCACAAGCAGGCATCTATTTGCAATGCTCCATAAATGTAAAAATGAAAGCAATATTCACAAACCCAATGTGTTACAGAGAATGACAAACTGACTAACTCCTTGAAAAGCAAAACACAATGTATCTGAGAAAATTCAACATAAAAAGCTTCATTCTTGAATAATTTTAAGAGTATTTTTAGATACTTGTGTAGGTGTGGGGGAAAAGCCCTCAATCCTTTAAAGTCTGCCTTTTGTTCAAGCCACCATTTCAAGAGATGATGTTATGCAATTAGAAAGAAAAAAGCAAAAGAGCCTAAACCCAAGTGATTCAACACAGTTATAGTAATGGAATATCACACAGTCTGTACAACATTCTGTCTTAGAAAGCTTTAAAAATATTTAGGCATATAGTTTAGTAGATCATTGAGATTCCTGTTCATATTAGATGAAAATATCCATATAAATATTTCTTTCCAAACACCTTTAGACTAAATTATTTACAAGTAAGTCTCAATGCATATGCCTATATGACACTGTCTTAAACACCAAGTCCTAAAATACAGGAATCTTGAATAGATGTTCTTGCTACCTGCTTTAGATTAACTGCAGCCCTTTGTGTCATACAGTGGGCACTATATCAAAGAAAATTTCCATCTGCATCGAAGAAAGAGTCTGAGCTGGTACCTGACAGGAAGGATACTCTCTACAAAAGAAGAATAATACAGTAAAGGTAAGCCAACTTTTTTTTCCACAAACGTTAAAGACAGAGGCGGCTTCTGAGGGAGAAAAGACTATTTACTTTCAGTGCTGCTTGCACTCCTTAGCCCTCTGCTTAGGACTGCCAAAAAACTTACACATACTGTGTCACATCAATAGGACTTTGCAAAACAATGTCTTGTTTCTGAGAACAGTCATTAGCAGATACTGGGTGGGAATGGAAGGACAGAGAAGCACACAATCGCTTCCTTCTCATATGCCCTCCTCACTTCTGGGAGTTTGGGGGCCACCAAACTAGGAGGTTACATCCACATCATCATGCTTTATAGGTTGTCAGCCACCTTCTTCCCATAAATCTCTTGGAGTTTTTTAACCTGGTTATATGCTGTGCACTGACAAACTCAGGCTTCAGTTTATGGATGAATACTTGGTGTGGTTTAAACAGGTTTCACTGGGTATCTCCTAGCTCTAGAAATGTGAGAAGCAGTTAAGGGAGACAGGGCGAAAGGGAGAAGAGGGAGGAGAGGATTGAAGGAGACCAAATCTCTGTCTCAATAGGCTTCAAATCACAGAGGCTTTCTGATTATATTGGAAAACTTGTCCACTCTTATCTGTGTGTACTTACCTGGATACCAACATCAGTATTATTTAAAGTCTGTGTAAAACAAGACTGTGTAAATTGTTTGCCCTGGCTCCCAGTTGGAGCCTCTATTGCAACACGTCATCCCTAAAACAAGACCATTATCTTTCAGGAAGGCATGACTTTGCAAATCTGTAAAATAGGTATGGCAAGTAAAGAAAACTCCACAACTAAACTAGAGATCATTGGGAAAAGACACTCGACTGGCAGCTTGGGACTACTCACCAAATATGGCAAACAGGCCACAAGCTCTGGATTTATTTTAGTGGAGCCTGTATAACCTGATGTCAGCAGCTGAGTGGAAGATTCAATGTCTTCTCATGTACCAAGCTAGAAATCTTCACGGGGACATCTAAGTACACCACAGATACTCGTATCAACCCCTAAGAAGGTGGTCTCTTAGGACTGCAGAACCTTAACAATGAGAAAAATAAAGTTTTTGAATTTTGTTATTTTTCTGTAAATCTGGCTGGGGAAGTTCAGTGCCTGTCTTTTTGTCCTGTTCCTCTGAATAATAGCAGCTCAGCAAAGAAGACAGAAACAACAGGGTGGCAGGCAGGTAGGTTGGTCACATTAGTTCACATTCTAAAGAAATACTAAAGGCATTTTCTTCCAGCAATTTATGCACTGACAAGCCACTCCAGTGGCTGGTACATCTCTGCTGAAGTCCAGAGTGCCACCTCAAAAGAATCTTTCACTGCTAAGGGTACAAGAGATCCAAAGCTCAGAATTAAAGATTAAAATACTTTAGGTAATGACAACAACATACATGTTTAAGCTCATGTTCCAAATGCAACGGGCTAATTATTTATTTTTGAAGTTCTAAGGTCAGATTTTTTTTTTGCCAGGGATACTAGGAGTTGTGGGAAGATGCTCAAGTATTTTAATGTTATTTGCTCACCACCTCTATTCACCTGTGAGGTGCTACACCATATTTAGCAACTCCTGTCACCACCACAACGACATTTGTCATTGGCTTGCCATTTTCACCTATTCCTGAATACCCTGCAGCTGCTTCTCTGAAAGAGTGAGTCATCCAAAACTGTTAAATCTGAAAGCCAGTCTCAGTTTGACTCTCAGCAAAATCAACACTATGTGACGAACCATCCACACTTCTGTGGAGGAGTTCAAGGAACCTGTAGTTAGACCCTAAAGGGCTGTGGGGAAGCAAAGATTCTGACACCTGCACACTTTGCATGGCGTGGTAGTTCAGTAACTCCACTGTAATCTCCTGGGGGCTAAGCGGGAAAGCCAGTCGGCACCATATCATGAGCTGCAATTCCTATCCTTTAAAATAGGCTTGAGGGGCAAGAAGTATCTCATCTCCCCACACTAGCAAACTTGATGTGATCAGCACTCAAGCTATGCAGATGTCCCTATTCTCCTGTATCCAGACATGCATTATTATTTACATTATACCAGAATCAAAACAAAATTTAAGACCAAATCTCACCAAACTAGGACAAAAAACAAAGTAGGTATGAATCCTACATACTTCAAATATTACATATGAACATATGTATATATTACGATTGCGCATATGAACCTTCTAAGGAATGTGCCTTCAGATCAATAAGCATATTAAGAATTATTTAAATTCCTTTCTAGTTGATCAATCTTCATACCACTGGCAAAATATAAAATTTACTTCTGCTGGACATAAATTGCTCACATTTGGGATCCTCTTAAACTCTAACAGAAAAAAAAATTGATATTTGACTGCAGAAATTCTTTCAAACAGCAACAGCAAATAAACAGTAGCAATGCACTAGTTATACACATATGAGAATGAAATAGCAAAGTTACATGATGACATTTCCTCAATCATTTGCTGAAAATGATGCATTTTTAAAATTGCCAGTGCTTATCACCTACTGCTTGATGTTCAGTGGCTTCACCTACAATGATGTTCTCAGAGGCTGTTTGAATTTTGCATGGGGAGGTCCCATGAGGTAATTTTATTTGGTTGCAAACTTTTCTCTCCTGTTGAAAACATGATTTGCATAGCAGATATTATTTTGAGCAGTAAATGTCAATGTTCTATTACTACTCTACATATTTCAGGTTTATAACTAAACTACTGAGTGACATTAGACTATTTTGTATGTTTTCAGCTATTTCAATTCTTTGCTTCATAAACTTCTGAAAATAATAAAATCTTGTTTTGGTGGAGCAGCTTCTAAACGTGACCACAAGGTAAAATACCAAAAGCAAACATTCAGGCTATTTGTGTAAGCAGTAGGAGAGTGATCACAAAGTAGAACCAAAAAGCCTCAGTTTAACAATCAGTGGCAACCCTTTTTTTTTTTTTTAATATATTTTAAAAAAGATACATAGAATGTACATTTCAGGCTACCCACTGGACACAACACCTTTCTTCCTTTTTTTCTTTCTCCCTTACACAGATTTAATCTCTTTCTCTCCTATGAGATTTTTGTTGCAGAATCGGGAAATATAATTCACCAAAGTCTTGAAAATCTAGAAGTGTTAAATTTGGGAAGCTGAGTGTTGATTCCATTACTTGGAGGCAAGACTGAGAGTTTCAGTTTTATTGAATTTTCTTATCTATAGCGCTGTGGTTCTTAAGAGCTTGGAAAAGCTGTGCATTATCATTTATGCAGAGGCTGGTCTCTGCAGAATCTGAATTATTCAAGGTGATTTCAAGGCATGTGCACACACAGATTCTCACGCCCAAAGGAGGAAATAATGTAAGTGACCAAACAAGGACCTTAAACAAATCAATGAAATGATGCTTCAGAGAAAACGTGAACTTTAATGTACATGTTTTATCAAGCAGTTCTTTCTAAAGCCAGAGCAACATTAAATCAGAAATCTAGTGTTTAAAATAATAAAAATAATTCTGTATCAGGCATGAAGATGGTCCTACTTGAATGATGAAAAAACAATAATTTGGAGATAAAGTATTAGAAAAAATTGTCAAAACTCATCACACAAACCATTCTGAATAGGGACTGAATGACCAATTATTGTTTCAAAGCAAGCATTTCCTGTAAGTTTTACAAGAGTATTGAATTATTTAAGTCACCAATTGTTGGCATACCTTTCACAATATATCATCAACTAAAATAAATGATTAGCTGCAGCATCCCTTTCACAGGGTTTTACATCATGGACGAAACATTTCATGTTTATCTGTCTCCCACTGACATAAAACAGGCAGGATTTACCTCTTGCCAAGCATACAGCTCAGTCAACACCTCTCCTCTGACACCTAGAAAATGTGCATTTCCCATTCTCACTACCTCAGGTCACACTGTGAGAAGTTGTAAATCACATCACAAACATCACTGATCATGAGGATCATAAACTGTAGTAACACAAAAGTTGAAAATACACTTTCTGCTGATACTGGGGCTGACTGTAGCATTTTCTTAACCTGAGAAACCTCATGCACTCTCAAGTTATCTGATGACACACAGCAGCTCTAAAGACCCACTGTCACTGATCACCTCTGTGCAAGGCTGTGGGTGCTCACTTTCTAAGGCCACTCCTCCTGGAAGCATCTATGACCAGGTGTATGTGCTGCACTGCAGTGCTGTGTGGCCACATTTAGGCTACCTTGGAAGCTGAAATTGGCCTTGCACAGGGCCCCTCTCAGGTTAATTTATTCTGCTAATATTGCACTGCTTTTAATAGCTCAGCAACTCCATTTCAATCCATTTACCTCTAAGCACTGTCCAGTTGTGCCATCTCTTTGTGAAGACAGAAACTGTGACAAACCCAACACAACCACAGAAACATCTTACTAGGGAAATGCAGTGCACAGCAAGTATCATGTCACAGACTACTAAGAAAACCCATGAAGGAGGGTAAGTCCCTGTTTTGGCATTTCTCAATGGCTGGATCTCCAGAAATGCAAGGCAGAGCCTGACAGAGAGAGAGCAAAATCTCTGGAATCTTTACTGACCACCCAAGAAAAGAGAAATCCTGCCTTGGAGATGTCCTGGAGGTTGGATTTGTTCAGGCAAAATAATGATAAACTGATACTGAGATCCCTGGAAAACATAGCAGTTTAAAGGGAGAAACAAAAGGCTGACACCAAAACCCAGTGGAGGTGAATAGGTACGAGTGAAAAAGCAGCCACTGGACATATGGAGGAAAAGCACTCACGTTAATTTCTATATTGCTTGCATTTGCACCGGAAAACCACTCCCAATATTTTGAAGAAAGACTGCATGGGCACTGTCCAGGCCCAGCAGCTGGAGCCTGGCAGGTCAGGAGCACCACAAGCTTTCTGAGCCCACATCAGCTGGGAAAGCTGCACAACCTTCCCCTTGTTCAGAGACATTCCTCACCACCTCTCGCCTAAGCTTCCCAAGTATTGGAGGATGATCTTTAGGTGGTAGGGAGAGAGGCTTTGCCTTTTGTTGTTGTTGTTGTTGTTGCTCTTGTTTTAATTTTTTAAGCAAGCCTTTGGCCAATCTCTGCGTTCATCTCACTAGAAGAATTTACACAAGCAGACCCAGGGTATTTACCTGTGTTTCTCTGAGAAAGATTACAAAGATGATTATGAGGAGAGACTGAGGGCCTTCTTAGTCTAGAGAAGAGAAGACCAAGAGAGGACCTCATTAATCCATATAAATATCTGAAAAGCAGGTGCCATGACCAAGATGATCTAGTTCCAAGCCCCCTGCCATGGGCAAGGATGCCTTCCACTAGATGAAGTTGCTCAAAGCCTTATCCAGCCGGGACTTAAGCACTTCCAGTGACGGGTCTCTCTAAGTAGTGCCTGGCACATATTCAGTTCTCACTCTTGCTTGGTCTCCTCAGGATTGCAAAGTTTACTTTTTAACTCAGCTTTCTAGTGACAGGTGAAGATGTTGGAATTGCTGCAGACTTCTCCTACAAAATATTAAAATGTCCACCTTAGTAAATAGTATGATGCAACAACAGTGGATCTACAGAGACAAACAGACTGGCTCCACCACAAGACAGAAAATTATCCAACTGTATAGATCATGAATAAACTACTGAGTTTGGACTTTCACAGAAGGAGCAAGAAGAAAATAGACAGGAAAATCGAAGAGTCCCTGATGTCTCAAGGAACTCTAATACATTCATTTTTTCAGCAAGACTCCTGCTGGGTCTTGAACATATCCTCTATCCTCAACTCCTTTGTAATGGTGCTTGCAAGCATGAAATCTAATATAGTAATGGTGTCAAGTAAAAGCAGTGTCTCCTTATGCAGTAAGGTAGTTTACATGCAGCTCCAAGGGGAAGATATTCTCCCATTGCTCAATGAAATTTTTATTCTGGTGTTAAAAGTTCAAGTAATCTAGTCAACTTTTAAAAACAGCTGAATTCCCTTCAATTCACTCTTCCTCCTAACCTTCTAGTAACTAACATGTTTTCCTTCAAATCCTGATGGAATTTCAGAGCATTCAGGGTTGGGGTTTTTTCCCTAAAATAAGTGAAACTGTAAAGCTATGGGCACATTTTGTCAGATAGGTGTGTCATCTTGTGATTCTGCCAGACACCAGAGCTGTGGAATAATGTAGATCAATACCATTGCAGAAATCAGAAGCGAAGGAGGACAGCACTTTTTCAGTTTGGTTTGGTTTATACCCAGTTATTTTATGCTAAAGCCACTGAACTAGAAAAGAAGCAAGTGGCTATTTTAAGAACCTTTTCCAGTTGCTAAAGATCTGGCTGAATTTTACAAAACCAAAAAATTTTTCCACAGATAAGCAACTTTTTATATACTTTCCCTGAACTAGGACATGGCAGTGCACCTTCATGATCTTTCACAGACCTCTCTCCTTCTGAGGTTCCCAGGAAGGTTCCCAGGCACAGCTTCATATCAATGTGCAGCTGTTAATTAATGTGGGATTGCCTTTATCCCAGAAGGTTATCAGGAACTTCCTAACAAGATAAACTCAAGGCGAAGCAGCACAAAAAAGGAAGTCAGATTAACTGAGAATATCAAGAAACAAATCTGCTGAGACTGCTCGTGCTGCAACAAACTTATTTTGTTTTCTGCAGAAACATAAAATTACCATCATTCAGACAGAAAATCTGTGTTGACAATCTACCTTATTTTTCCTCAATATAACCTACTGCACATTATCGTTTTTGACTCAAAATTACCTGAACCAGGTAATTGAGGATACCCCAAATGCAGGCATCCTCCTAAATACATTTATCAGAGAAGACAGAAGATTAGAATTTGAGATAGTTCCAGCAATGTTAGTTTTCCCTCAAATAATCAGAGTAAATTTTTCATCCAATCCCACTTTTCCTATAGAGAAATAGGTTATCAAATGTAAGAACTTTTTCCCCAATTTTCATGCACATTAAGTAAAAACCAATGTTCCCCACTCAAAATTCTGCAAAGCAGTGCACAAACTCCAAAGACTTTACAGTCTAATGGAAAAGACACAGCAGAATATTTTCAGAGGAGTACCTCAAAAGGACGTTAAGAACTAACCAGAACTCAAGGCTTTTCAAAGTCCTTGGCTGAAAGAGATAGTTTGTATATTTTATACAGATACGAAAAGGAAAAGGAGTTCTAGTGTAAGAAGAGAGTCTGCTGAGAGGAACGGACAGGTTGTTCTCAGCAGGCTTGAATATGAACAAACTCAGAGGCAAGCTTTGAACTTTACCTTGCAATTGGTGCTGATATACAACGACTGACTGTGTGCAAGAAAGAAAGATGATGCCCCCATCCCTGAGGCATGCACTTCAAACCTGATTGAGAGAAATTTTCCCCTTGGAACAATCATTTCTACTCCAGTGAAACTCCAGCATAACGAGCATTTTATATGCAGTGCAGAGGGACCAGAATACTAATTTCTAAATGGAAAATGATAAACATCTTCCTCTATTTAGGCTCGTGGCTATGAAAGAAGGCAGGCATGGATGGAACTCCAAATAGAAATGCCTCTGCGGAGATGAAGGCATTCAATATCCAGTAAAGACGCAAGTTCTTCACAACAAATAAATTCCAAACAACAATTTTTTCTCATATCAGAATATTCATTCATAGAAAGACGTATTAAAAGCCATCACATTTGATTTTTCTTTTGGATATTTCAAAAGTTATTATATCCCAAAAGGCAGAACATATTTGAATAATAAACTCCTTAATATAACAAGATGATTATGTACAAATATTTGCCTACCACAACAGTGTGCTTGAACTATTGCATTTTTAAACTTATATTAGCTTCCACATATGTCAAACTGGAAGTGAGATTAATATAAGCAAAACTCTCATTAACTTCCCTTCCTGCATTGGGAAAATGAGCCATGAACAAATTTCAGAAAGTATGAGGGTTAATTTGGATAAGCAGCCAAAGTGTTGGTGTTTGCCTGACTTATCTCTTGAGTCTAAACCATAAGCCTCATAAGCCTAAAACTTTACTTAATTTAGTAAGGTTTTCCTGATTTCTTAGCTTGAACAGAAATGAATGAGAGCTCATGACATCCTCATGCAGGGAATGCACAAGTCTTGTAAGTCTGGATTTTTTGTCTAAGGTGTTTTTATCAGCAGAAGAAGTCACTTTTCTACCTTGGCAGTGTTCAGGACAGAAAATCACATTTTCAGTGAGCCTTTTTCATTTTTCGGAATGGTGGTATCATGAATGATATCTCTTTTGCCTGCATATTTTGAAAGATACAATCAAGAGATAGACAAGGACGATGAATTTTTAACCTCATCTTTTGAATATTATATGACAGTTCCATAGTCTCAAAAAGTTGATCTTGCACTCTTCAGGTTATTGACAGACATAAGTTTCTCTTCCTTCTTTCAACCAACATAGGCATGTTATCCATGAGAGATATTGGTGATTTTAGCATGAGTATGCCATCCTTGCCATCATCTAGTCTAGGGGGTCGCAAGAAGGTTGAGCGAGCCACAGCAGGAGCCAATCCCTTCAGCCTGGGGAGGCAAATCATGACTTTTAGCTCTGATCCTGAGAGAAGGAAGAACGAAGACCCTCCTTTTGAGACGTGCTAGAGGAAGGGATGATGGCAATAGCAGGGAGCAAAATGATGAATGCAAAATTCACAAGAGACAGGACTGCAGCAGAGCTGCAGCACACTGGGTGCAAGGGACAATACATATTTCAGGAGCTGGTTGTAGTTTCAGACTGTGAAAACAGACTCATCTGAACCACCCTCAGTGCTGCAGTAAAAATGGCAACTTATCTCCATGTTTGTTCCCAGAGACATTCAAGACTGTTTCAATTACAATGTGTGAGTATGATCCTTGCAGACAGTGGACAGTTCTCGACTGAAATACACTAATAAAGTTACCACTCACAATTTAAAGACATCCAAGTTTTATCAGCTGCAATAAAAAGGAATCTGTCCAGCTAAGTCTGTAAGGTTATGTGAGTGCTAAAATAGATTGAAAATTTACAGACTATTAAAGAAAACAGCATTGTTTTCAAGATATTGCTTTTTCCTCAGAAGGAGCTCTTCACCATACAGCCATATCTACTGGCAAAGGACAACCGGGAAGCAGTTACTTCTCACTGATTTACCTGAACTTTATATAAATAACAGTTTCTCACTGAAAGAGCTTTGCATCTGTCATTCAGTTCTACACTGGTAGCACTCTGTACCCTCATCTCTGTTCTAGGCTCAGTAACTTTTCTGAAGATGATGCAAAATGTATTTGACAGAAATCATTACTTTTATTCAAAGCCAATAGCAGTCAATCCACTTCATGCACATAAATGCAAGGATTGCTAGCGCATAAGTGACAGAGCAAATAAAATTATCCTAGAAAATTCAGTCTTAAATGGATGGTAATTACTTAAGATGTCCCAAGGCACTTTCTGGGCATTAAGCAAAATATGAAAATATCCTTGCTTCTTAAGGCACATATTTAAATTCCAGTATCTTGTCTTCAAACAAATAAACCAACCAACCAACCAGAGAACAAGTTTGCTGAAAGGCAAATACAAATTCCTCTGCTTTCCTATCAGGATGACAGTTTTAAATGAAGAAGGTTCGTCTTTTTTTGAGAGGAATTTAGTGTTTTCCTACCAGGTTATACATATAAGTTTGCACATGAATGAACACTCTTCATCTTCACGATGAATTATGCAGAAAGCAAAGACAGATCATGCATATGTCCTTCCTTAAGAATATTTTATATTTACATGAATTCGTTCATGGCTTAAGCCATTTCTTTCAGATGCCTTCAGTTAGACAGTCCTGTTGTCTCTTCATTCCTTTTGCAAATTAGGCTGTCACTAGGTCATGCCTCGCTGTTTAGTTATTTTTAGCCTTCTCATTACACCTGGAAATGTTTGCAGTTAAAGTGCTGCCATCTGGAGTTGTTAATGGCGTGCCAGTGGAAGTGTAATCACTGCATTACTTTGTCCTGCACTTCCCCAGGGTACAGAAAAATGTGATACACATTTCATTTATGTTAGTTTGGGCTTACAGCTGCTCATCATCAAACATGATAATATACACAATTTGGTGCTCTCCTTCAATATCTCATCATCAAAAATTACGTTTGACATATCAACAGTTCTTACCACCACCAAAATACACCTGTAGACACTAAAAATACCTTTAGGTGAAACCTGTTGTTTAATTTTTCTAGGAATTACAAATCTAGGAGCCTTTGAAATCAAGATGCAATTATATTCATCTTTGTAGGAGGTTCCTGTCTAGTTTGTATTGCCACTGATTTGGAGATTGCAATTTATCTCTGCTTTTCACTCACTTTAATCCGCAGAAAGGAGATTTTATCTGCATTATCTGATTTGTCTCTGCTATGTGATAGCTGAGAATGATGTATTATTGTCTTAGCTATAGCAAGTTATAAACCAAGACCCTAAATTCTGCCTTCCAGCCACAGACTGTTTAGGCTTTGGAAAGGACATTGTCATGTTTGTGTATAATTTGTTGTTGTTATTTTTTTTTTTAACTACAGCATTTTACCAGGGAACAATCAAAATCATGCTCATAATTAAAACAAATGGAGTCTTTTTACCATATAAACAAGTTATTATAACTCAAAGGAGACTTGGGCTCCTAACTGGAAGAAAAAAAAAAGAATTCTGAATTAAAGAAGAGAAAACAAGAAGAGCGTCAACAGGCATGTAACTGCATAATACACAGAAGAAGAAACAACACATGCAGCATGTAACCTTTTGTACAGAAGACCTATACTTTAAGGTTCTGAGCAACATTATCAGTCACAGCTCTCATCATTGCTCAGATGTATTCTGTCTAAGCTTCTCACTTTGGAAAAAAAAAATCTCAATTTTCATATAGAGGCTTTATTTAATCCCACAGACTGTACCCCTAGCTTGCACTCCATTATCACAAGCTCTCTTCTTGGTCACTAAGATGCCAGTCACCTCAAGATGCTAGTCAAGCCATAGACAAGACTCACTCACTCCTATGGGGGTCTGGAGTGACTCTTCTTTCCTGACAGACACTTGCAAAGACCCCACAGACCACCGGATTTGCTTGAGTGCAACTAAATATCAGGTATGGGGAAAGATGATGTTTTATAGAAAGGAGTCTTCTCATCCCAGATGGGGAGCAGGAGGTTTTCTGAGTCACAGCACTCATACAGATCCTCCTCATCCTCTCCCACATTAGTGCTGCCCAAGGAGGGGGCCCTCTCCAGCCCTCCTGGCACAACAGTATCCTCTGATGAGTCTGGAGCCTCCCTTTCAATGCCACAGAGGCATCCAGCTCTCATTTAGGAGGCAATGACATCCATGGATTTATGCATCCTCTTTTTCTCGCCCTCACAGAAGGTATATTCATTTGAAAAGCACTGTGGTGTAAAGGCAGCAGTGAAGAGAAATCCCAATGCTTCAGTCTCAGGGCAAACCATAGAAAACTAGGCTGAAAGTAGACAGTTTTGAAAAGCAGCATATGTTGTTATGCAGCCAAGCTGGAAAATTTTGACTCCTGCCTTTTATACTAAATATACACGTTTGACAAACAACAATTTGAGAATTCTACTTCATACATAACCAATATATTTGAGTCACACCTTCTTCCAAAAATTCAGACCTCACATAAAACTCTAAATATCAACCAATACGAGGAACTGACAGTGGACATGTGTGGATGAAGGGGTATGTAGATTTTTCTAGATACTATGTTGATGCAGTTGCAAATTTCTGTATTGTATTACAGCAAAAAGCCTATAATTTGTCACAGTAACACAAAAAGAATTTGAAAGCTGTCTTTGCAGTGTTTTTCCTAAATGAATTTCTAGCATCTCTCAAATCCACCCTGTTAAAAAGCATGTTGATAGCTCAAAAGGAGTACCCCTGAGCTCTATTTTCCATATGTGCCCAAATACTTAAGGTTTTGTTTCTAGCTCTGTGTTCCTTACATAATTTTTTGTTTGATTTTTCCAACCACATCCTATACACAAGCAAAAGGAGAAAACACTTGATGAAAAAATTACTTTTTCAGATCAGAGATTGCTTCATTCAGATTGGTGGGAGGAAAAAGGCTACTCTGAAGATCTGATTGGCCATTGAGATGAAGGTGTTGGAAATGCAAGTGAAAATGCAAGTGTTAATTTTAATATTCTGCCAGAACATAAGCAAGGGAACTGACATTTATATTAGAGGATCTTACATCAGGAGAATGCTGGACGTGTGAAGGGAGGCTCTATATTTGGTTCGGTATTTACATACCCTAGTTTTAAAAAAAAAAAATACAGAAGAGAAATTTGGAAGCTGTTCCTGTTACTAGAGTAGCAAGTTCTAAAATAATGGAAAGAAACATCTCTGGCTGAATTTTTTTTCCACATTTGCAAAACACACACCTGTAAGTCTACTATCTTTGGACAGCAGCTGCTGTGCTTTGCACTCCAGCTTTAGCCAAAAAAAAAGGAATGAAATGCTTCTTTCTGGGGAAAAAAGCAGGTACAGCATCTTAACAGGATACAGCTGTGTAAGAAGGTTGTGTTATAAGACTGGTAACAAACTTTGGTTTTATAAGTTCAATACCATAGAATCATAGAATCAGTCGGGTTGGAAGGGACCTCCGAGATCATCAAGTCCAACCCTTGATCCAACACCGCCGTGGTTACCAGACCATGGCACTAAGTGCCACATCCAGTCTCATCTTAAAAATCTTCAGGGGCGGAGAATCCACCACTTCCCTGGGCAGCCCATTCCAATCCCTGATTACCCCCTCTGTAAAGAATTTCTTCCTAATATCCACCCTAAACCTCCCCTGGCACAGCTTAAGACCATGCCCTCTTGTCCTACTGCTGGTTGCCTGGGAGAAGAGACCAACCCCCACCTGGCTACAACCTCCTTTCAGGCAGTTGAAGAGAATGATGAGGTCTCCCTTGAGCCTCCTCTTCTCCAGGTTGAACAGCCCCAGCTCCCTCAGCCTCTCCTCATAGGACTTGTGCTTGAATATGAAAAAAACCCTTGTAGTTTGTTTTTACTGTATTCTGAGGTTTTTATTCTTGAAGGAGGGGAACATATAGATTGCCTTCTGGGCACAATTTTGGACCAGCTCTAAAATTTGTCTTAAGTGAATCATCAGTGGGAATTATTCTCCACTGTGATCACATTGTTCACACGATCATGTGGGCAGTGTGACCACTATGGTTTTATTCAAGTTACTTAAATAGACTTTTTTTTTTAATCCAAGTGCAAGAAGGCAGTGTAATATTCTGATTTCCTTACTTCAAAAACAGGGAAAAGTTTCTATAAGCTGGGTGGAAATAACGACCTTGTGAGAACTATTTACTAATATAAGAAGCCATCTGAGGATAGAATATTCACAATAATTGGGAACTTAATTAGATATCTGGAAGTGCTTAAGCAACTAATTTAAAAAATAATAATAAAAAAAGGCTAAATCAACTGGGGTGACCTCTTCAATAAAATGAGAAAAGTGGTAACAATCTTTTCTTTAATATCTATTCAAAACTAGAGTCTTTAAGTATCATTTCACTTTAAAAGAATGTTTTGACAGAGAAAAGGATTTCCTTTTGGGTTAATTTACACCAAGATTTCAACTATGGTTGAATTCTAAAGAAACTAAAGGAATGTCTCAGAAAGTAGATTGCATAAAAGAAAAAGCTAAAATAATCAAAAATACTTTTTAAGCTTTCTTAAAAAAAAAAAAAAAAAAGACTAATACATCTCAGGGTATTGGGTGCATGTACCCAGGCACTGTCAGGAGCAGCCTCCCTGAGGAGTGTCCAGGGCTTCACCATGCCAGACACAGCGGGTTCCAGCTGGGAATGAGGGAATGAATTTGAGCCTGGAAAAGGGAGAGGAGAGGGCAGGTGTTTTAATTTTGTAGGTTTTTTCCTTATTATCCAAATCTGGTCTAATTGCCAATAAATCAAACTAATTTTCCTCAAGTCAAGTCTGTTTTGGCTGTGATGGTGACTGGCAAGCGATCTCCCTCTGTTAATATCCACCCATGAGCTTTTCCATCTGATTTCCTCCCCCTGTCCTGTTGAGCCGAGGGAGTGGCGGGGTGGGCATCCAGCTACTGGCCAAGGCATTAAAACCCACCACACTCCAAGTAAAGGAACCAGAAACAATCCTATTGTTGCCACCTCCCAGCTTCCATCCTATCACACCACAGGTATGTCTTATCCTGCTAATGCAGGTCAAGGCAACAGCAAGCAGCATAAGCCATTCCTACAGGTGGACACCTCCAAGATAAGCAAATTCCACTTTATTATCAAGAAGCAGCTCCTTTTTACTTCAGCACCATGAGTACAACTGATAAGATGATTTTTTTAACACAGAGATCAGTGCAGCAGGAGGTTATGAGTCAATGCTGTTTTAACAAAGTTAGTGGGATACAGAAAAAAATCATTATTGTAATACAATATAAGCAGCTTTTTCTACAAATAACTATAATTTGAAATTCTATAAAGCACTCAATGGGGAACATGAAGTCTTCTACTTGCAGGTATGTGAACTAATCTTAGTAAATTTACAAAAGTGTACAGTTTGTGTCTGAGATGTGTACGTGCTACTACTACGTAGTAGTAAATTAAAAATAAAAGTACTTCAAAAACCTTTGCAACCTCCAATCCTTTTGAGTTACTTTACATACCTTGGGGGAGCCCTAAGCTTTAACAATAGAAAGTACATCCAAATTGACTGAAACATAAGCAGGAACTGTACAAGGTCAGCAAGGCAAGGTGGAAGGTAGATGGGGGGAAAAATATATTTTCTTAAAGAAAGCTTCTGTTTATATCTAGATTATTTTACCCCAGTCCTTTCACTCTTCTTCACCTGAAACCATGTTTTTATTTCTCTTTTTCAGGTTGTTTAATCCATTTTCCTCTTGAAACAATTTCTATTTATTACTGATGTGTACAGTTCACTACAGTCTTCCCTTATTTGAACACAAATGCTTCACTTCAATGGCCTGTCTACAAGTTTCCAAGTCTACTTGTCAACTTCATAGTATGTGACCTCACGCTTTTGAAGCAACTAGTCTTAAACCACTAAGAGGCATCAATCTATAGCATTCCTTCAGTATATTTCATCCCACTGTGAAATGCCCTCTTAGCCTCAATTTATCTGTGCTGTCTAATATACTACAGCCCGTAGCTAGGTCCGTCTAATCTGTCTTCATAACTCATATCCTCACAGTCCTAAGCACTCATACAGTTCTTCGTTGCAGCCTCTTCAATCTTGACAGCAGGTTTTTCAATATGGGAAAGAAATTGCTCACAGCATTTAGAAGCTGGGTAAAACTCAAATTACATGATTATAGATTTTATCATAAACCAGAGACTCACTGGAAATAGTTTGAATGACTCCTCTTTTTCCATATTGTTACAAAATTTAATAGAGATAAAACTATTAGAGTTCAGTTGATAGTATCTTTCAAACATTAAAGGAAAGTAAGGAATTTAAAATTACCGCAAATGACAATTTCTTCATACAAACCATCAACTTTTCAAGTGGATTTTACTCTACGTGGTATAAACTTCAGCATTTGCTCCAAAAAGACTTGCAAAATATACACATATTCAGTGCAGCACAAAACTCTTAGAAAATGGATTAATTTACATTTCCAAGGACAGTAATGTCAGTTTCCCCCCATAATTATAACCATTGCAGTATTTCATACAAGTGCATACTTCTAAGAACAGAGCCAGAAAAGTTCAAGGATTGAACAGCACTGAAAGTTACACTTTGCATCTGAAAAGGCAGCAAAGCATTGAACTGGTATTGAAATGGCATTCACCATGTGGGGGGAACCAGTGAGGCAGAATCCCAGATCCAGGCTGTGATTACTCTAAAGGAATCCAATACACTTGCTTTGAAGTCCTTAAAAGAAACACCTGTTCCACCTGATTCATCTTGGAATATCTGTGGAGACTGGGAAGTCTGAGTTGTTGGTAAGGTGATTTTATCTTGCATTCTTCAACAAGTAGCTCACTTGCATTGAGAGAAAATGACAATAAAACTAGATCCCTTCATTCTCCCATCACCAAATAAATGCTTCTACTCAAGTGGAAAAAAGCTCCAGCACCATCCCCCTGTGATACCTATTTCCAGCATCACTTTCAGCCATTTTTGCACATACCATTATCATATACATGCACACAGACAAAGATGCACAATCACCATTTGAAGACTCATGTTCAAGAAAATAATGCAGAATGCTGAAGTAAATCAGAAGACCCAAGCCTGCATTTTATAGGTCACAAAGTTGTCACGCTCCTTGGGCACTTTGGACCCTGTTACACAGAGATAGAAAAAAGACTAGCAATTACTGCAAAATGCAGTAAATGCAAAGGAAGTTCATAAAAGTGCATAATTAAATTAAAATATTTTTAATATTTCATATTTTTAATATTTCATCATATTTCATTACTACTGTAGTTAATCTTTTATAGAAACTCCCAGAAGAATGTGATCTGAACGGATTCCTTGACTGGATTCTCAACAAAGATAAAAAGGTAACCAGAAAAAGATTAGTTAATGGAGGAAAATCACAAATGGAAAGAAATGAAGCAAGATTTTGAACCTTGGTTACATGTACAAAACTGATGTTCCCTGAAGCACCACTGGACAGCCCAATATATCACAGAAATCTTACATCTATTTCACACAGCAGGCTATTATTCCTACAGAACAGAATGCTGTCTTGTCTGTGCTTCTCAGCCCTGTGGATGTTAGTTTCAGTGACAATGAAATTGCATGTAATCTCTTCTGATTACACCAAAATTGCTAGGATTTGCAAAGAACATATTTGAACTCATACATCCAAAAAGTAAATCAAGCTTATAATTTAGGTACCATAGCTTTTGTAGATCTGACATCAGACCATTCTGATTGAAAAGTTTACGTCTGACCGAAAGGCATAAGAAGGCTATTTTCAGATCTATTAATAAAAGATGGTTCCCAAGGAACCATGGTATTTTTGTGGAGGAAGAAAATCAGTTCTGCCTGCATAAATAGGAATGTTCCTCCTTTATCTGCAAATGTGACATTTTATACTATACATTTTAAAATAAAGATTGTTCAGCAATGTCAATTCTACAGCCATGATGTGTTGCATGAATGTAACTAAGCAAGGGACCCTACACATTCAGTCACAGCTTTGCTGAACTACAGCACAACAGCACAGCCATAATTACCAAACAGTTCAGAAAGAGGCCTAATAGAGATCTACCATAATCATGGAAAGGGAAGTAGATACTGAAGAGATTACAGTGGCAAATCTACTCCTTGTATTATTAACATACTGCAATTCTTCAATGCTGAACTGTCACCCAAGAAAATGGAAAACTGCCTTACTTCCTTTCTGCATGGAGTCTGCTTAAAGGTGATTCAGTTTCCAGACCTGAATGGCTGAACGATCCAAACAATCTCTTGGGGTTTAGCTTTTTTTAATTAAATATAATTTAATAAAGCATTAATGTAATTAATTTTCTTGGGATAAATAAAATCACATTGCAATCAGAATACCTTTCATTCCCTCTTCTCAGATCCACAGTGTTAAATGAAATGAGAGTGACTTTTGTTTCCAATATTACTACAGCACAACAGCAGTTCCTTTGCCTGGTTTTACACAGGTTTTAAACACCTTGTTAGGCAGCTTTCTTTAAACAAAAATTCAGCCTTGGAGTGATAGGAGGAGAAGGGGCTTTTAGAATTCACATAGAAATAAAAATTCTCATGGAAGACAAGGAGATTTGTATTCCCAGCTCCCTATGAGAGCGTTGAATTTATGTCTTCTCATCATCAGAACACCCTTTTAAATTCCTACCCTTTAACCAAAAGGTGAGGTCAGTGGCTGTAAGTAAAAACAACTAATATCCGTTTAGAGAGAATCAAACAAACAGAGCCAGAAATCAATTTGCAGAATCTTGGCTGACAGCAAAATAACTGTACATCTCTCCCGAGGTTTCCAGTGTAAACATTATGTCAATGAATCACACAGAAAGTCGTGCAATAGCTGACTTCACTGTCCCCCTGTCCTGCCCAGACCACTAGGGACCAAGCCCCACAAACAATAACATGGTTGTCTTCACATTCAAAAGGCCTCACGTGTTAGTCTATACTCATTGCAGTCTATCCTCTACCCAGAGGAGAGGAACAGTTCCCTTCCTTCCTCTCTGGCCATGAACTGGGCTTTAGCTGAGGGCTGAATTGTGGCTGTAGTAGGGGAGACGAGGGACATGCACTTGGGCTCTGTCTCTGTTTCCTTTCCCACAATACTCATTTAGAGCGAAGTGAGGGCTAGAGGGGAAGCAAGGCATGAGAGTCAGGTATTGTCACAGATTTGAGTCACTCCTCAGCTCAGCAAGACAGTAGAGCTGTAGTTTGGAAAAGTATTTCCCTTATGTTTGCTCTCCCGTACTTGCCCATTCGGAGAGGGAAGTTCAGTCCAATCCTTTCTGGCTATGGAGAATTTTGCTTTATCAGAGTGGATTTGTTGTTTCAGTCACATCAATGACAGAAACCTTTAAAAGAGAAGGACTCCATTCTCTAATATTTTCTGCACCATCCTTTTCATTGCCATGCTCAAACTTGAAGCCTTAAATTTTCTACATAATCAATACACCTATTAGCAAGATCTTAATCACTGGACAAGGCTAAGGTCTGGACTTAGGTTTCACCCTAAAACTATAACAGCAGCAGAAGAAAGTCTCCTGATACCAATGCTCCACTTATATTCCATGGCCTGGATCATCTTTTTATCCTAGGATAACAGATTTAGTGCTCTTCATCACAAAAGAAAGAAGCAAAGAAATGAATGAAACAATTCTACTAGCTTCTTAACCTTCAGTGCCATTTAAGCATAGACTAATTTGCAAGTTACTGCATGGTCTGTTTGATCTTTAACATATAAATGTTAAAACCTTACATATTGTTTTTTTAAATTTTTTATTCTTTCAGGGTTTTTTGCTGTCTTTCTTTCTGCCATCCCTTTTCACCATTCCAACATAATCCCTTAAACAGTCTTGCAAGTTTTATTTCTGATTCTTACTGTGTATTTGTGTTATCCACAACCAAGACCCACAAATGTATTTCCCATGGAAATCAATGGGCAAAGCCATGTAAATCCCTTCATGACTGTGGCCTCCAAGGCTTAGAGGCTCCACCTGCAGACTGGGTTCTGAACACACTTATTAAGTGACAGTCTTGTCCCCAGAGCTTATCATTATCATCCGATTAGGTAAAACAGCAGGAGCATAAAGTAGGGTTTATTCCCACTATCAGATGAGAATAGAGATGTCGTTTCATTGCCTAAGGTCCTAAAAGATCCTCCTAGCATGACAGTTTCAAGCTGAAGCAGGGGTTATTCCTGGAAGCTCTTACCACTTCTTTGGCTCCTCTTTACTGGCTTTCTTTGCACAGAAGACTTTGCAAGTACCACTACTGCACATCTGGACAAAGAGATTCAATGGGAAGGGGCTGAGATCCAGGAAGTTCTTTATTAGGCATAATGAGTACTGTGTCTACTATGACCTACAACTTCCATTTCTTTGTAAGCCAGGCTGAGAAAAGATGTGTCACCTGGTCAGTATTGTGGCAGTAGAAATACCTGGAATATAGTTACATATAACAACGCTTTTACCAACATAAAATATCTTTGCTCTGAGAGAAGGATATATTATACTTGTTTACAGTGTAGTTTTGCCACTGAATCTGAATTGGGAGCATTGCAGTTACAGTATATTAGTATTCTTACAGTAGTGTAGGCATGAGAAACATTTCTGGAAGCATTAATTACTTCTAAACAATCAGCTAGGAGCCACACTTCTTCAGCACACAAGCAAACTCCCAATGAACAGTGCAACCAGCATATTTACATAAGGATTACTTCCTCCCAGAAGATGTAAAATGTGTTTTTGACCAGACAAGAGTGTTATTGTTCTACAGTGTGCACAGAATCTTATTAACCTGGCTGAGAAGATAAAAGGAAAAGCAATACCATAGTTAGTGAATTTTAATAGAAAGTCTATATATACTTATTCTTGTTAAAATGAAGGAAAAGGGAGAGATTTTTTTCCCACAATGAGCCAAAAAACAATTAAAGGAGTCATTCCAAAAGAATTTTATCAAGTGAGTGTCACATTTTTGGCTGTTGATAGGCCTTTCCTTCCTTTCTGATTTTGCCCTATATGCAATGAATGAACTTATGACTGATTCAAATGCGACAACAAACATCAGAAACCTCACTACTGCACCATCATTTTGTCCTTCTTTCTCCTCTCTTTTCTCTGCTCTTCCTTCAACAGTATTTGTCTGATCTTGGTTGAACAAGACTACTCTACTGAAGGTAAGAGAAGTCAAAGCCCACATAAATTGACATGACTCAGTCTAAGAGTATATACTGAAAACAAAGAGGGAAAACAGTTGTTATTACTGAGAGATATCATTAAAAAAAAATCACACAAGGAGCTCAGTATCAGTGGATTATTTGGGAAGAGAGGACAAGAAATACCATCTTTCAGGTCATACTTGTAAGAAAAGAAGATCCTGTTCTCCATTCAACAATAAGATATGGCTTCAAAACACATTGAATATTGCTTCATTTTCAGTCTCAGTTCATATTTTATCAGTTTCTGTTAATGTCATCATTATGTTTTTAAGATGAGACTGGATGTGGCACTTACTGCCGCAGTCTAGTAACCACGGCGGTGTTGGACTCATTGATCTTGGAGGTCTTTTCCAACCCAGCTGATTCTGTGATTCTGTGATTCACTTTAGTCCTTTTGCATTTATCTGTAGTTCAATGTGTAGTGCTGACGCAAACCTCTCACCTTCTTCTGCCCCTTCAGATTGCACTCAGGTCCTTTTGTTCTTATCATGCCTATCTTTAAAAGCTCACAGCACAGCTCATTCATAGATGCTTCTCCTACAACCTTCTAGGCAACTCTTTTCCTATGAAATACATACACAAACTGACTGAACACGGGAATAATCATGGCAGCATGTTCCCCAGTTTCTCTGATTCATTACTGCAGATAATCATCTGATTTTACTTCCATTAAAAAACAAATATCACCTATAAGCAACTGATTTCAAAAGCAAAAAAAATAAAAGATTTGAGTTCACTTACAGAGAAAAGTATGTACCTGTAACACAACAGTTAATCAAATGAGGATTTACAGTAATTTAAGTGATGTTTTACAGCAGAAATTTCATTTGCAGTTGTTATAATTCTTAATCAGTTCTCAGAAACACAAACTTCATCCTACCCTTCTGAATCTTCAGGTTGATGAGCTCCAACCTGAAATAAGTAGAACTTGTTGATCAGAAAAAGACAGCCTAACAATAGAAAATCCTGGCCTTGAAAACTATTCATGCCTTGCCAGGACGTGCTACATCCTCTATATTTAAAACAAACATAACAGCAATTTGCTAAAGCAGTTAGAGAGTAGAAGTGTTTCAATTGTAGTGAAAGGTCAGGCAGGCCAAGGTGACTGATACCAAAAACATCACTCTCAAAAAGGGTTCAAGCACTTCTCAGGTTTATTTTTTATTTAACAAGAGTATTAAATGAAGTTTCCTGGAGAGTAAACAAAAGTTTCAAGCCTTGAGAACTAAATCAAGAGGCTTCCTGTTTATAACTAGAGCTCTGGAACTGAAGCAAGCACTCTTAGATCTGCAGTGCACTGGTTGTGCTATAGTTTCAGGACAGAGTAGGTTTTGAACCTGCTAGCAGAAAGGAGGACTGGAGAGAGGGGCTGGTGATCTATTTCTGGGATATCATAAAAAAATGCAACCTGAAACAATAATGTGTGGCCGTATTACTCCCACTCTGCTGTCACACAACAATCATGAAATAATTAAATGAACAACATGTGCCAAACAGATTAAATCAGGACTTCCTGTTTTCTTATAATGAAGTGATCATTTGTTACTTGTCAAAAACAGAAAGAAAATGCAAAAAGGTAAAGCCACATTAGACGCCTTCTCTCAAAATCTCTTGAGGAGACACACAGAGAGAAAACTGTCATGTGAAGTAGGTGAGACCTAAACCAAGAGAGGCCCTTGGAGAGGGGTATATAACCACCCACCAATGATGCTGAGTGTTTCTTCAGAGATGAAAAATGAAAAGCCACCCACTTCTTCCTTAGGTCCATGATTACCAGGAGCAACCTTATAATACAAAGCAGTGACAGAAAATGATAACTGAGAAAAGAATGAACAAGGACAACTACAGCTCTATTGAGGCCTGAGACTGCAGAGTGATAGGAGAGATCATTGTTGCAGTCTCTGCTAGGAAATGGCCTTTCATGACCAGGCACTTTTCTCAGCAAGGTGCAAATAGCCTTCAAACATAAAAAAGGAACAGCTTTTTGGGAAACCTGAGTTTTCATCAGAGTCAGGAGATATTAATATCAGCAAGCAACAAAAAAAAGATGGAACTGCAAACCTTCTCCTTGAGCAGGAGTGAAGAGATGGTCCAGGAACCCCTGGGACCACTATCACAGCAACTTCCCAGAGAGAAGGGAATATGCTGGGTAGTGTACCCCAAATTGTCACTGGGAAGTAGCAGCTAGGTAATCCTCCCTACAGTTACAACACACCCTAATGTCCGCAGGGACACAGTGTCAGGCCTGGCTCTCCGTCGTGAGGAAATTCAATGTCATTCTGTAGCTGTAATCTGCTGATGTGTGTCTCAAAGGATTCATTGCATCTGCAACATCCATTCTTCTCAGCTAGTCTTTTGGCTAAAGAACATAGAGAACAAGGCCAAAGGACAATTTATGAACTACACAGATATACCTGCAAACGAAGGAGACTGATGTCTTGTGCAGTCTAGTGACTGCTACATTGTAAAATTTCCTTTTATACTACACTCTAATGGTAGCAAAGGCTCTGAGTGTTTTTCTGTTGATATTTCTTATTTGCTTGTTTTGGGGGATGGTAAATTGCAATTTTATAGATCAGTAAGAAGTCATTTTGCTATGTATCACTACATTTAAAGATCTGTACAAAAATGAAACCGACAACAACAACAAAAAAGAAATATGCTTCTTAAAGATACCTTCTTAAAGTAATGAAGTTGAGAAGCTACTGCAGTTACCAGTTGACAGATGTGCAGCTCTGAAGAATAGTTAATTAATGCAGTCAAATAGCTTTAGCTTCTGTTCCTTATTATATCTAGTTGTGGACAACACTTCTAGGAATATCTCATTTCCTTTGTCATCCTAGCTGAAGGGGGAAAATGAGCTCTGATTTAAGATCCTATTTCCCAATAGCTACTTCACAAGCTAGCTACTATACTTAATCAACAATGAGGCTATAAATACGCACACCTTGTTATTTCAATGTTTCACTTGATGAAACATGAGAGGCCACTAGTGGACAGCTGGAATAAGAATGAAGGATTACTGCAGCAGCTCCTAGATGACCTGATATAATGCAAACTTGATGATAGAGGCAAAACTGGGGGGAGGGCAATATTTCACTCTGCCAGGTTTCAGTGACATAGACCACATCAGGGCCATTATCCATGATGGAAATGTAGATATGTTGCACGTTATTACGAAAAGACAGGCTGTTTAATAAGGAAACAAAATAAAAGATAGATTGAAACAGCAGGATCCACCGCTTCCGACTAGGTGGACTATCCTAGGAAAGAATAGCTGACAGACTTTTATGAAAGATGTAGCACCACTTTTCCTCAGTCAGGTGTGATGTATTCCAACCTGAAGGGACCTATTGCACCTGAAATATTAATGAGAGGCATCTGAAAATAAAGATGGCATCTGACTGCACATAAATGAAAATATTATGATAAATATGCCACCTATAGGTAAGGTATATAGAGAAGGATATATATCGAGGAGGAGGGAGCATATACAGGGAGGAGGTTACAAAAGTATTCACAGGTAACAACCCATTTTCTACAGGAAATGAAGATGGACTGAGCTAAAGATAATGTCCAGATCATCTGCAACATGTTATGGCATCAACACTCAGCATTGTTGCTATAGCAAAAGAAAGGGTGAAAACAAAACAAAAAGAGACAAAAAAGATCAGTGAAAATTATCTGCTTCCTCCTCCATATGCCTTTATTACAGAATTTTGCTTCCAAATGTGGCTGACCCTCTGTATATATTCATATGAATTGAGTAGACAGGGTTTCAAGGGACAGAGCAAATAACGAGGCTCTATGAAAACAACTTGCAGAGCCCTAAATTTCTGGAATTCTTTCAATAAAAAAATGTCAACTGCTTACAAAGCCCCACCTTTAACAGGGAAACATCAGCTTCAATGAAGTGTTTTCTCCCCAAATAATACATGTTTCTTGTGAGCCTAAAGGAAGAGAGAAAAAGACTTCACAGGAGCCAGTTGCGCAGGGACGTGATTCAGAATAGGGACAGGAACATAGATCTTCCAAACACTCCCAAATGTGCTAACCAGCGAGCTTCTGGCAGTTCACTTCTGATCCATGCTGGGAAGAAAATACATTCTGAACTATTCCAAAAATTTAGGCTATTTCAAATAACAGGAGTGCTATCATCTAGCAAATCCTAATCTCCAGTCCCAGAGATACAGCAAAAGAATCAAAGCTGTTCCAAAATCCACTGTTGGCTGTGTAGCATCACATCATATATTTGCAACACTTGCATGGACATTCTCTAGAAAATCAGCAGTAACCCCTCTGGAAATTAATATAATACTTTTCTCTTTGTACCACAAAAGAGCACAACACATTTTAATCCCTTTTCAGAGTATGAAAATCTTTCCCGCTGGGATTTAAAAGAGAAATTAATCCCAAAATAGTGATTCCAGTACGATTCACAACCCTCCCATAAACTCCTCAGCACTGTTTCAGGAGTAATTGACAATGCAGCTACATTGTTGGTGATATAAAAAGGACCCAACTGCAGTATTTCTTCAGTGTCTTATGACTTAAGTGCAGCAGGTATTTGCTGAAGCAAATAAAACTATCCAGTAAATCCTCTGTAACATCCTGGGGTGGGGAAAAGAGATAATATTTTCAAATGGCTGCTACTGTAGAGCTCTTTTCATGACCCATCTGGGAAAAAAAGGCCATAGCTAAACTGGATAAGACAACTTCACTTAGTTTCCCTGCAATAAAGATGAAATCATCACTGGGCAGCAACACACTGAATTTTAAGCTTAGTGAACGGAAAGGATATTTTGAGGGGCATATATCTTTTTCCTTTCATGTTGATCAATAAGTGAAGCACTCCATCATCAGAGTTCATGATCATAAATGTAAAGTGATTTAAACTCCAGAACTCACAAGAAGTCACAGGAAATCTTGCTTCCTTACAATTACATTTTTAATAGGTTGGCAGGGTGGCAGAGCCTCAATGCTGAATTGCAAACATCAGATCTAAAAATTCCTGCCTGTGCAGCACAGCAGCACGATGCAAAGAGGCTGGGCAGGGGCTGCTATGCAGTGCTTCGGTATCTGGGCCAATACCAAGTTCATCTGCAAACTTTTGCGTCTTTTAAGAATAATGAATATTTAAAAGCTTCACCGCCCCCTCCAATGGGAAAGAAGACAGAGATCTGATGTTCTGATCTGACTGCTTACATAGACAGTCTTGAATAACACCATGGCAGTTGTGGCCAACTGCACTGATATTACCAGTCACTGAATTAGCAGATAATGTTCTCATTACCTGAAGATGCATAACACTGCATGGGTACTCCAATTGAGCATAAGGCTAAAACACTGGCTTTAATGGGATCAGGATATTCTTTAATAATTATTTTTTTCAACTTAGATCCAAAGAGTCCTGCCACTATATGTTGTAGTGAACCTGTCCTTAACACATTCAATATAAAAAACCTTCATATTTGTTGTGCTTCTTTTGATGTCTAAAACAGAAGCAAAAAAGCTTTATCCAAGCTTGGCCATGCCTAATCCAGTTTTGTTTGCATCCTGCTGAGACAATCCCACACCTTTGCAGACAGGATGCAGTTAACTATTAGCATCTGCCAGAGTGAATCAGCAGGATCTATACAACTTCTCACTGCAGATGTCCATGCGCTGCAAATTAAGGAAGGCAAGAGAAAAATGCCTGGTTATATCCTGATTTAGACAAAGCCTAAGTTCCTAAAAATAAACTGGGACATTTTTTTCAGGGGAAAAAAACCTCAACAAACCAAGAACCAAACAAAAACCCAAACAAAACAAACAAATAAAACTAAACAACAGAGTAATTAGCATATGCCAGAGATTGCAAAAGTATATTACTTCCTTCCAGTAAATCACAGGGACACCAGCGAAGCCCAGTAACAACAAACATTTCAAAACTCTTAGGTTATATGGTTACTTTTTCCTCTCAAGTACACAATTAGCATTATTAATAATTTAATTAAATGTCTGTTATACATAAAGGAATTGATTTTTAGTTAGGAATAAACATCTTTTCTATAAAGCCTTTGGAAGGCTGGGGCTTTCATTTTGTTGGCTTGTGATGTGTTTTTCCAGTGAAATTTTTATAAGCACAGAACTAGAGATGACTCAGAACTTTTATTAAGAGAATTGGGATAAATATTTGCGATAAGACAGAAGGGATAAGTTTATTGCAGAGCTCCACTGTTTTATAAAAAAATGCTAAAGCTGGAGCTTGTTGAACTCTGGACGTTGTATTAGCAGGCAGAGGCTGGAATACTAATCACAGAAAACTCACAGTAAATCTGAGAAATAAACAACAGGGTCGGAGACTGAAAATTTCTGGCAGATAAGCTTTGTGCCAGAAATGTTTTAAAGACGGTAAAAAATACTGCAAAACTGCCATGAAATAATGGAAGAGGGCATCACTTTCTTCCCTGAGAAATCTGTTCTCATTTGGGCATGAATCATCACATACTTGAATGTGAGACCCTCTTTTCCTGAGCTGTAAATTACACAAGTACAGTATCACTCACGCAAAGCACGTGGGTACAACCAGCAGCAACAGCTGCCAACAAGTCCTTCATGGAATTGCTTCCTATCCTGTTCATACAGCAAAAGGTGCCAACAAGCCGAAACTACATACACCCTTAATCAGTAAAATGAGAAGCTGTTGCACATACATGAGCTTTTCCCCGTTATTTACATTTGCAAGAGTATCCCCATCACCTTGTTGGAAAACCATAGCAGAACACAAAGAGGCAAGGAACTAACATGAAGGTTTTAGTGCATGCGAGCAGTTTGAAAGTAGAAATGTGACGTCAATTCCACTTGCAGTGAAAACCACGGCAATTAAATCACTTTGGTGAACACAATTATTAAAATTTTCTGCACAGTGACTACATTGAAAATAAATGAGAAGAGTTTAGACTTGTAATCAACAGAGAAAAGGTAAGGATATAACTGTATTAGCTTTAAATTAATGCTGTTATTGGACAGATGAGATATGTGCTAGTACAAGATACATGAAAAAATAATTTGCATAATTTCCAAAAAAGCATATTAATTTATCACAAATCAAGAAGAGTGTACGACTTTTTAACACAATTTCAAGGTAACAGGCAGGAAAATAGGAACTGTAGGCGTTCATCTTACAGACTTGGGGAGAAAAAAACAAACAAAGTCAGGATGAGAACTATTGGATGATTTCATAATTAAAGCTGGAGTCCTGAAGTCTTTACTGTGAAAATGCACGATTTTTTAAAGGACCAATAACTTATTGTTCTCACTGTTAGAGACTTGCACTTCAGTCTGCAATTCCCAAGCTTCAGCTTCCAGCTGACCGTTCCCAGTGTATCTCCTTGTCATGGTTTAACCCCAGCCAGCAGCCAAGCACCACACAGCTACTCACTCACTTCTCTACCAGCAGGATCGGGGAAAGAATTGGAAGGGTAAAAGCTGGAAAACTCATGGGTTCATATAAAGACAGTTTAATAGGAAAAGCAAAAGCCACACACACAAGTGAAAAAAAACAAGGAATTCATTCACTGCTACCCACGGCGAGGCAGGTGTTCAGCCACCTCCAGGAGAGCAGGGCCCCATCAAGCATAACAGTGACTCGGGAAGACAAACACCATCACTCCAAACGTGTCCCATCCCCCTCCTCCTTCTTATCCCCACTTTATATACTGAGCATGATGTCACATGGAATGGAGTATCCCTTCGGTCAGCTGGAGTCACCTGTCCTTTCTGCGTCTCCTCCCAACCTCCCATACACCCCCAGTCTCCTCACCAGCGTGGTCATATGAAAAGTAGAAAAGGTTCTGTGTAAGCTCTGCTCAGCAATAACAAAAATAACAAAAACATCAACCTTATGTTCAGCACAAATTCAAAACACAGCCCCATACCAGCCACTGAGAAAAAAATTAACTCTACCTCAGCCAAAACCAACACACTCCTAAATTCATCAGACTTTTGCTGTGAGACAGCGTCTTGCTACAGAGGCACTATGTCACTTTTAAATGTCCTCTGTAGTGAACTAAATTTCTTTTTTTGCTCTCTTGCAAGAAATACTATGACGAAGTGTCAGAAAAGAGCCGTGTAGTTGTCTTCTGAACCTTTCCCAGCTAGTCAACATATTTGTACGTCAGTACGCGGACAACACAATTGCACTGAGTATTTTGGGAGTACTTTCATTAATGCCAAAGCACCAAAACAGTAATAGCATGGCTATATTTTCATTCAATATATAGCCCACTGAAATTTGCTAATACCTCACTTGTCATTTCTGGCACCAGCCTGTAATGGGAGCTCAGTTCAAGCTCACAGTCACTCACCTCCTGGGACCCTGAGCGATTGCCCCATATCTGCCCAGCCATGCAGGCAAGCAAGTGCTGCTCACTGGTGGTTGCCCCCCCGCTCTGGCTGTGGTACTTGTGTCATTTTGGGAAGATCATCTTCTCCCATGATAACCCTGGTACTTCGAAATAGCTCTTCTGTCTTTGCTTAACAGTTTACACAGAATCACAGAATATGCTGAGTTGGAAGGGACCCACAAGGATCATCGAGTCCAATTCTTAGCCCTGCACAGGACCATCCCCACTTCATTAACTTCTTGTTCTCTGAAACTCTGTCAGTAATTACTTTGTTCAACACTAGTAAAACTAAAAAAAAATTTGTAGACAAGAATGTGGGCTTCCTCATCCTACCTTCTCCATCTCCCACCATTGCTAAGGACAAGCACAGCCATTTCAAACACAGCATCTGAACTTGCTTGTTGAAACATCTTAATTATTACATTTTAATTAACTTAATATATGATATAAATATATGTTATATTGATTTCATTTGGTAGTAATTATTTTTCTAATCATAATGTTACTCTGACAAAAGTCAGTTGTTTTACTGGAGTCCATGACAACAGTGTTGCCTTTATCACACGGATTTGTAATTTAATTAAAACTGATACCAAAGAAATACACAAGCTGTTTGTTATAAAACCATGTTGAATAACACTCATTAGAATGAAGGGATTACAGCTTACATTGATTATTATCATTCTTTTCATGATTTGTTAAGGGCTGATAAAACACAAGCCAATTTAAAGCTACCTAGCACAGCCTGTCAATTTATAAACATACAGACACAACATTAGCTTTTATTGTGTCCCCCATATCTTCTGCAACACTCCCAGAGATGCTGAACTCAAGTACTTTGGAGAACTCCTCAGCCAGTTGTTTCAGTGCTCCTGGCTGCATTGCAGAATTGCAGTGTTCAACTGGAGCGGCGGCTGCTTACCAACAATGCTGCTCACACACACACTGCCACATTGCCAGGCACTTGCTCTTCCCTCCGGGTACTGACATTTGAATGTGTGCACTTGCTGACTAGGTGAAGGAATGAGAGAATGATACAATACTTCTATTCTTGTGAAGGAAACAAAAGGTAACGCATTTCAAATTTTTCCAGTGGAACTCAATTCCCAAAATTCAAATCAGTAAACATTGTCTTTCCTTTCTTGAAAATACTTGAAGAGCAGTGAGTAGCTTTGAAAAGAAAAAAAAAAAAGAAGAAAGCTAAAAAAAACCCCAAACCAACCCAAACAAAAAATAAAAACCCCCACAAAAACAACACAACAAAGAAACCCAAACCCAAGATGACAGCACAAGAGGAGAGAGTAAGTAGCACAGGAGGAGACAGGTTGGTAACAAACAGCAGCTGTGCAGGCCCCCGGGAAATCCCCGTGATTGAATCACGGCTGTTGACCTCCCAGCCAGGGCTGAAGCACACAGCAAGGCAGGGCATCCTCTGGGAAACAGAAGCCTTTGCTGTGCTGCCAGCCTCAAACCTTTCTGATTGCTCTCTGTTAGTCCTCTCCAGCAGCTCTGTACAGTTCCGTATTTCACCCTCACAGAGGAATGTGACACTTGTCTAAAAACTTTCCAAGGATGACAACATGCACATGCTCACTCCTATGAGTACAAAAATCACACTGAAGAGTAAATGCAGTAAATATGCCTTCTCTGATTTTGGGTTTATGGAACCCAGCCGAGAACTGGCATTCCTGTCAGCAGTGATGAAGGATACAAATTTTACAGTATGAGCAGGACATGAGGTGAGTGGACGTAAAATAAATTACAATGTTCACCAGCAAAAGTCAAAGAACCAGAAATCTAGTAAGAAGCAAGCAAATAAATGACCAGAGTATCTTTCTTGAATCAATAGAAACTTAGGCTCTCAGCGTGTTGTTATAGAGTACCATTTTAAGGACCTTGACTGATTACAATCTCTCCAGACTGAGAGAGAATAGTAATGCCTGAGAAGGTTTTTAGAAGGTTTCAAAATACCCTAAACAAAAAATATAGAGATAATACTCCAAATCTAAAGCCTAAAACTGAATCATAATAGGCAGGTGTTACAAAGAACCCATCACAGTGATCTAGATGTATATCTTTTCTAAAATTCATGTCCAAGTAATACATGCATGGAGAGAGAGAGAGCTAACCATAGCTTTTAATGTGCAAACTGAAACACATAGCCTATTTTGTCTCAAGGATGTTGCTAGTCTAAGATGTTCTAGAGCAGAAACCAGCAGCCTATGCAGTACAGGTATTGCATACTTTCATCTCATTGTTACCTTGAAAATGATAGGACCATGCAGCTTCAATACTCAGAATATTATCAGACCTTTAGCCAGATTAAAGCAGGGTACTACATTTGCTAAACCTCAAGGTAACATGAAAATAGGTATCCATACCCAAAACATTTAGATGCCAGTGCAGTCTCTCAGTCAGGTGAGAGTTATTACTGATCACTCCATTTCTTCCACGGTCCAGGGACAAAAATGTGTTCCTCGTGTACCCAGGGTTTTGAGTCACTTTCAAAATCATATGGCAAATGAATGTTCTTAGCTGAGGGGCCAGTCCCAGTTCCTACCAAGTAATGACCCAGGCTGGTGTGGCAACACAAGAGAAAGAGAGCTCTCTCTCTCTCAAGTCCAGAGGAGGGTCACCAAGGTGATGAAAAGGATGGAGCACCTCTCCTGTGAGGAAAGGCTGAGGGAATTGGGTTTGTTCAGCCTGGAAAAGTGAAGGCTTCAGGGTGACTTAGCTATGGCCTTCCAGTACCTGAAGGGAGCCTACAAGGAAGATGAAGAGGGACTTTTTACAAGAGCATGTATTGACAGGACAAGGAGGAATGGCAGTACTGAAAGAAGGTGACAGAGAAGGTGGAAACATAAATCTGCACTCAAAACCAGCAGGGATAGGGGGGATTCCACTTAGTTATTCTAACTTGTGGGTGACTGCATCTGCAAATGAAAGAGATAATGAACAGTCTAGTGATTCTCAGTGAAGGTACCATTATAAGAGAGGAATAACAGAAAAACAGTCTTATCTGTCCTTTGTATTCCACAATATCATCCTTATAGCTTTCATGCTCAGCAAAGGTGTTTCCTTCTCTTTACTCCCAACACCTAAACACTGGACTGAATCAACTTTCAGCTATGTATGGACTACTGCATGTATGATTAATCTAGATTTGAACCTGCAATTATCAGCATTAGAGCTCATTTTGAGTAGTGTGGAGGTTTTTCTCACAAAATGTTCCCTTTGCATCTTCCAAGCTAGCTCTCAATATTTAAAACACATTTCTCTCTTCTCTGAACATATTACTTTTAAAAACAAACAATCAAACAAGCAATCAAGAGCTATAAAACAGCTTGGAAAAACTACAGTAGTTTTCACTTTTTTCTTCCAATAAATACTCCTGATGATATTGATTAATACTGAATAGTTAATAGTGCATCATTTTAAAAGCTATTGTGGAAATTATTGAGCATAGGCAAAAACTGAAAACTTGAGCGTCTCACTGTTTCTGATTGCAGATGTTATTGGTTGCTGTTGTCTCATGGGGAGGACTTCAAAAACAACCTATAGTTGCAGGTATATTTACTGACTATTCAGATAAACCCTTGAGTAGATTATCCACTGTATTAAACTAAAGTGGATATTGTCTCCAGAATATTCATATGGAGTTTCCCTGTTGTATGGATGTTACTATGTTAAAACTTTTGTGAATTAATTTCATGGTAAAATACAAAAACAGGAGGAAAAGGGTATGATTTATCTATCTGGAAGGTATCTATATGCAGACAGACAGGTGGTTTTAGCAGATTATATTTTTCCTTTGAATCCGTAAGTCAGATCGCAGGCCCAGTATCCTGCTTCCTTTTAAAAAACACAACAGATTATCAAGGGTGCAGTGCATATTCAAGGGCTCTGCAGAAGTGCATTCAGTGTAATATTGCTGGACCAGGGAGGAAACCAGGAGGGAAGCATAAGCAAGCAAAACCCAGTCTTCCTCCTAAAACTTTATGCAATTCAGCACAGAGTCTTTGCTGTGATTTTCTTTCAGTTCCATGTACAATGCAGTGAAAAGGAGCTATCCCCTTGTGTGGGAAACCATGCAAGAGGAAGTAATCTTGTATCTGTTCATACTCTATTTTCATATTTCCATGTTTACTATGGCAATTCATTGTGTTTTGTAAGCCTACCACCATATGATGAATTTTTATTGCATTTAAGCTTCATGATAAGTATAGCCCCTAGCATACCTAATTATTACAGCCTGTGATCATCACCACAGGAAGCTACATTCCAAAATTCTTCAGGGTAGACAACTCACCCAGTCTCAGGTCCTTCCTCATTAGGACACAATTAGTATGATAAATGGGGATGGTTATTTGGTTACAGGCAATAATAGCACTGCTTGCTCAACACAAAATGGGGAGAAATAATTAAATATTACAAGAAATGGTTTAATAATTAATAATATTACCTCAGTCACCTGCAAATAAAGCAGAAGTCCATCCAGGTGTTCATTACCAGCTGCAGTTCAAAGCCAACATGGCCTTAACCTCAAAATAGCTACCTGAATTAATGTAGTAGGCAGAAGGATGAAATCGTGCTTGTCCTTGGCAGGAGTGCTGCAAGGTGCTTGAGACTCAGTATGTACAGTCAAGCTGAAGCTGGAGTTGGTAATCATTCTGTTTAAAGCAGCTGCAGCCTGAGGTGCTGTGAGTGCATCCTCAGTGGCTCCCTAATTCTTAAATACCATCCTTGCCAGTACCTCCCTGCCCACAGAGTGACCTAAACAGCACCTGAGGATCCAATTTTTTAATATACGTTGATTTAAGGAAGACTATTCTGAGACACGTGGTCAGTACTAGGTTAAATGAAAAAGGATTCACTTTTCTGTCAACTTAATTACAAATACAGCATTATGTAATCTCATTTAATTGTGCCCTTCACCTCTTTAACATCCTCAGCCTTCTGTCTCAAGCCATCTCTCCTCAGGAAACACCTCCTGCTGACTGAAACTGCCTTCTGATACTTAAGCTCGGTATCCTCTTTTCTCCAGGGGTACACAAGACCATGTCAGTGTCATAGAAATCAAATGCAACAGGGCTCAGCAGCACCTCAAAAGGGTCACCTAATTCGC
Organism: Chiroxiphia lanceolata; assembly: GCF_009829145.1. Classification (NCBI taxonomy): domain Eukaryota; kingdom Metazoa; phylum Chordata; class Aves; order Passeriformes; family Pipridae; genus Chiroxiphia; species Chiroxiphia lanceolata. Next base: position 14,228,627 of record NC_045638.1, on the reverse strand, counting down.
CTCTTTGTCCCAAAGGCAGGATCAACTTCTTCTAAATTGTTCTTGACAGAAGTTCATTTAATCTGCTCTTAAATCCTCCAGCGGCTCCACGGACTCCCTCAGCAATCCAGTCTGTGATCAGCCTCCTTTATCATTAGAAAACTTCTCCAAATGCTCCGGCTACATTTCCTTTACTGTAATTTAGCCCATCATTTCTTATACCAGTCTGCTGAAGGTAAACCTGCATCAAGTCAGAGAATTTTACCTGACTTAATTTACTGCCAACCCACACAAACCTACAATCACTGGTTCACAGTGAGGGGAAAAAAAAAACCAACAAACCAAAACAAAACAGAAATCACTGCGCAAAAACCTACTTAACTCCTGTCCTTCCCTTTCCTACTCTCAAGTACCCTTATTTTTGCCTTTTTTTTAATCTCAGTGCACTAACATTCCTCCAGTGAGGCATGACTGCATGGGAGGCTGAAATAGTGTAATTCATTCTAGCACCCTATGGTCAATGGCTTCCTGCCATCCTGCTCTTCAGTTTCTCTTTCCCACAGTGGGCTGCCCATGAGTCCTGGTCCCTCAGGGGTGTCCCTGTGCCATCATGGGTCAACCATAGCCACAGTACCTCTGTTGTGTCCTTTCCCCTAGCATGTTCAAGCACGCAGGTTTGCTGATTTCTCCAAACTGTTGTCCATGGGTAGACATGACACTCCCTCTGTAGACATGTTGGCTATTTTGGGAGGAGAGGTTGGCAACAGTGCAACACAACATAGTCAGCTTCCCTTCAGGCTGAGGGCCCTCACCTCTAGGCTCTTAAGATGGTTGCACTGGAGCTGGTGGTCAACACCTGCAAGACAGATCCCTCAGTGTTTTTGGCCTCTTTGTCTTTCTCCCCTCTGTTTCCAATGCTGCTCCTTAGAACAAGTAAGTGGTGCTGGTCTTGGGCTGCATAGGCAGGGTGTGACCTGCCCAGGTATCTCTGGAGGTAGCTACATACAGCTCATCTCCATCCCTGTCAGAGTCCTGAACTGCTCAGGTGCTCAGAACTGCTCTTCTTACCAGCCCTGTTACTTTTGAAATCAGGCTTTCTCCTTTCATATTTCGGTTTCATTGCTCCACTGCTGAAAGGTACTTACACATGCGCTTACATACTTTCCTTTGCTTAATCAAAGGCTGTGTACTTGTGTGCAAACACACTAATTGCAGGCAAAATTGCTCTTATGTAAACCACTACCCGATGTTTTTCATGGAGTTGGAAAAGCACAACAAAGACCTCTGCGCCCATTAAACATTTTAGGAAAAGCTTTTAACTTTGGGTGAGAAAATGTGTCATGGGGAATTTGAGTGCATTATCATCAATATCATCAAAAGAGAAGAATAATTTATTCCTGACAGTTGTCTTTTACAGCATGTCATTAGAATGATCCCTTTATAGCACCCATTCATATACATGACATCTTAAGTCATACCCATCCATCTTCCTCAGCAGATAAAAGACTATCATCCTTCTAATATCTCATTTTTTCATTTGAAAGCCTGAGACAAAAATCATTTCACAAGCCTTAACAAGTCCAGCCTACCAATTTCCTGGAATCTTCAGGCACTTTCTAGGGCCATCTCTTCTTCCTTCCTTTCTGCCCCCCCCCCACTTCCCACCTCCCAACTTGGTTAAAAAAATAAGTACTAGAATGCAAGACACTTCCTGAATGAAGGACTAAGTGAAACAGACCATTTTTACCAACCCAGATCACTGATAAGCACATGATTTTGTCATCAAGAAGCCTGTCTGACCAGATGGAATATACACCTCATCTGTTTGGTTTTCAAAGCCACCCCCACCCCACCCACCCCCTGGCAAAATAATCTCTGAGTTAGAGAAGACTACCAGCACATATGAGGACAGCTGTCCCTCTGAGATGCTCAGAACAGAAAACAAACCCGCTGTGATCTGGTGACCAGCCTAGTAGAGGCTCTTTGCTTTGGTGCTATATAAAATTCTCATAATAGCTGATATCTGATCTCAAGTTCTCCTCGGTCCTATCTTAGATCACTACAGTTCATTTTCTGCTCATAACTCTCACTAGAGATAAATATCTCTCACTAGAGAGATAAATATGCACATCCCACATTGTGCTTTCCTCACTTTAAACAGTCAGGGAAACCAAGGGTACTTCCACACGTATTTACGTCTTCATAACCTGGCACCATCTTCCTGCAGCTGACCAGCTTGTTCTAAATTCAACTCCTTTTGCATTTTTGTGGCAATTCTCAGTAAACAGATGTGCCTCCTCTCATTTGCAAGTAAGTATTTTTTCATACTTGGGTTCTTCACACAGCTCTCACAACTTTACACCTGCCTTCTTCAAGAACCATAACAGTGAGACTCGCCATTCCATACACTGCATTTAGATAGTTAAGGTCCAATCAAGGCAACTGAAAATAATTGGTGTGGTACTAAATCAGACTTGCAGGATGTGTTCTCTTCATATGAAGACTGTTTCACAGAGTAACTGTGTTCAGTCTATGGAAAAACTCCATGTACTGATAAACAAAGTGCTTCTTTACATATCGTAAGGCTTAGTAGCCCAGTCTGATGTTAATTGTTTGCTTTGCTGGCACTGGATGTCAGCATGCTGCCACCAAAGGAACACATCATTATGAGAGGGCTTTTAGTACAAAGATTACTTATCAATGGAAGAAAAAAAAAAGTAAGACAACCCATTCAAGATCTTGTAATATAATTAGCACAGTGTAATAGATAAGAGTTTTAAAGCAGAAATAACCTCCTTGATGGTGGAGGGAAACATTAACATTTTTCTCTTCTGCTGCAGTATTAAAGAACTGAAGCTTATTCTTCATGCAGCTGAAGGAATCTCTTCATAGCCAACTCAGTACCACTCAGCCAAGAGACAAAGAATAAAACCTGTACACTTCAGTAAAGGCAAACCAGCAGATTGGTAGCTTGTTCAGTGATGGATAATGAAATGCACATTTATTTCTCGCTACCTCCTGCTCCAACAGGAAAACAGCAGTGCAAGCCACAATCCCCTCAGTCAGAACATACAATATGTCCAATAAAACAAATATCTCCAGAACTCATCTCACTGTGTCTAGCACATGGCATTGAATCTGAACTTTCAGTCATCCCAAAAGCAATCCTCTCCCTGAATTCACAGGGAAATCTTCTCCCTGTATTTTCTGCATACACAAGTCAGATTTTATAGCAGACCATCATATATATTTCTAGTCCATGATTTAGTGGTGAGTTGGATTTTAAATATTTAAGATTAGGAAGAACTCTTTGGAGTTACATGGTATGGGGAAGTTTTTCTCCTTGTTTTTAATGTTTGCACATAATAGTGTTGCACAGTTGGATATGTCCATTTTTCATGCTGGATACACGTAAGGGAGTGAGGCTGATAAATAAATAGAACCAGGAGGTACAGGATTCTGGATAACTGGAAGTTACCCAACACATGTGATAATTATGGATTTTTATCAAAAAACACAATGAAAGATTGAGAGCTCAACCCAAGCAGGGACATTTTCACTTTTTACTTACATCAGTAGCAAGCAAATCCATCTGTTAGACCAAATCTTTGTCCAAGTGATGCACTGAGTACAATTTGCTGCTAAAGCTGCAGTATCTCTGAAAAGGTGAAAATAGAGTTCGAGTAATCAAAGACCCTGGGTCATGATATATATTTTTACAAGAAGACCCTTCCTGTTACTCTTCTTATTTTAGCCAAGTTCTGGTTTGAGTAGACACATTTTCCAGTCTGCATGCTCTCTACTTTTAATGACATGTTTTGAATGGGACTCACCTAGAGATTGAAACACAAGACTCCAGGTGTAGCAGGTATCACCTGGGAAGTCTACAGAGGGACTCAGATCACTCAGGCTTCTCAATCTGGAACTAAATCTCACTATACATGGCTAAGCAAATTCTCTGGCTTCCTCTCTAAAACCCAGCAAACAATGTTGCTGACGTTGAACTTCCACACAAACATCCACACATTACCAAATTTCAGTTTGAAGTGAAAAAAAACCCAAAATAACAAAGCCTTTTTTTTCAATATTACACAACCACGGAATCACAGAACGGTTGAGATCAGAAAGGACCTCTGAAGGTTACTGTCTCCAGCCTTCTTTGCTCAAGCAGGACCACTCAGCACTAAGTGCCAAGGAACTTGTCCAGATAACTTTAGATTATCTCCACGGATGCAAGGATGGAGACTCAACAACCTCCCTGAGCAATCTGTGCCAGTGTTTGGTCACCCTCATGGTGTAAAAGGTTTTTCCTGTGGTTCCACATGCCATCTGAAGCAGGCTACTTTTCATGGGAACTTTTAATGGCAACAAAATTCCTTGTGAGCACAACACTGCCAGTTGTGACTTTAGACTAAGAACTACAGATCGGTAATGTACCACTACTCTTGCCCTTTGTGACTTGAAGACTAAAGCTGACCGTACTCATCCATACCCTCACATCTGTGAAGAAATGACCTTCATAGATCTTTACAAATCTATGAAGAGAACTGAGCAAACCATAGGAAAGACTAATGTCTGTACGATAAAAGCAGAATTGGTGTATGTAATCAGCTTCATGTGCATTTTAATATTATTTCTTTTAAGTATAGCAGTCAATAAATTAAGTCTGAATTTGAAAGGTAATTTAACAAAAGTAGGAAAAAAATGTAATCTTCTAATCTTCATATTTTTGCATTAAAAAAAATTTGAAAATAAGACTAAGCTTCTTTCTCCAGCTTTATGCCTGTGGTAGATGAGCATAGCTATATTCCCTTCAGTAAGACTCACCAGATGATAATAGTTTAAAATAGCCTGTGCTTTTAAGCTGTGTAGTTTTCAAATCCTATATATATACATAGATATGTTTTAATTCTAATATATGCTAAGAAGATAGAAGACCAGTAATCTAAACAACCACCCCCCCCAAAACCCCAAACAAACCAACAAACAACCATTCAGAGGGCTGACTGAGTGCTTTTAATGGCCTTAAAATGCCTCCTAAGACAATTAAGATATTCAAATAGCAATACCTGTTCCTGGTGCCTATTCTGGGCAGCTCCAGTTATTTATGTTTGGATTGTTTAAGGCCTTTGACTTTTTCCAACCTACTTTGATTAGCTTGCAGGTAGAGGGACAGCAAAAGTGACATGGCTTTCATTTGATGTACCATTCCAGAAAACCCTTACAGTAATCAGTGAAAATCTTGCTAGATAAGGATATGCTACAGTAAATGTTACACTCTATTGCAAAGCAAATCTTGTAACTTAATATAGCAAAGATGCTGTACATGTTGAATATTTATCTCTCTAGTGAAAAAGATTTATCTCTAGTGAGAGAAGGATACACCTGAATATAGGAGTCATATCTCAGCCGAAACAACACCAGGATACATCTTTGGCACCATTTTCATTCTACTATGTTATTATTAAGCAACTTACTATGGCCTTATCACATACACCAAGAAAACAAGATGTTTTGCCAGCACATTTCTAATTTGATGGATCGTGACTTTTATCTCTCAGCAAGGATTCGATCTTTGCGTGTCCTTTTATATGGCTACTATTTAAGGCACTGAGCCATGGCAGTATCTCACGTGAACCATTTCTAGAATACAAAAAGTAGTTTAAAAATGCAAGAGAGGGAACCAGTCACTTCTGCAGTAATTGAGGAGTGTGGTTGAGGCATACAAAACGTGACCTATGACATCCATGATGACTGAACCTTACAACATAATTCACTATACTTGAGTCTCAGTTTTCTTTTGACACTCACGGTACTTCATGTGCTACACTTGAAATTTAGCTGGTTTTGCCAGTGTGTGTCTTCTTCATATATTGTTATAAGAATAAAAAGAAGGGTAAAAGAGAAACATCTTTACTTTCTGAGGCCCCCTACTCCCCAGTCTCTCTTCACACATTCCTTTCATGCAGCAAAGGAATAATTGCATAGAGCTCTTGTGACCAGAAGTTACAGGTTTCCTGCGAGGGTGTGTAATAGAAGTGGGCCACATTATCTTCCAAACATCTCATGGACAACCAGGTAACAACCTTTTACACAATGCCTGCATGCCTAGAAAAGCAAGTAACTACATACTCATCTAATCCCCTGCTGTTCCCCAGGAGAACTTGTCAGGCTCTGCTGACTTCTTGCAAAAACTCAGGTGAGGAAAGAGCCAACAGCATCTCTGTGTTGGTCTCAGAAATTAAGTATTTAAGTGGCATCAAATCACTTAAGAGAGAAGCAAAGCCAGAAGTTTTGCAAAGGCAACAGCTCCTGAGCCCTGTGTGTCAGTGCCATCAGAATTCACAAGCAGAAGACTTTTATTCTAGCATTTCAGAATATTACCCACATCAAAGAATAGTGCATCATAACAGCATATTTAGAGTTTTGGTTTACAGAGCATCCTGTGATAAAAACTTCCAAATGCAGCTTTGAAAAGTCACTGACAGACCAGCCACTAATGGAAGCCAGCAAGGAAAACCCAAGGAATGCCTGAGCAAGCCAGAAGTAATGTTTTTCTTCGATCTTTGCAACGTTTTTCAAAGGACAGGGTCTCTAATTTTCCTCCTCTACTTTTCAGACTTGAAAACAGCAATATCAATGAGCTGCCCTCAGAGGATACAAATTCTAGTGTTTGTCAGCCTCACACACAGGGATTTGGAGAGAAGTGCTTCCATAATTGCATCCTATCTGGATATGCTATGATGCTCTCTGGTTCTACTATTTCAGGAAGCAGCATGAGTGAGCTGTTCCGTGAGGAAAAGAGAGCTGGTGACAAAGCTGGCAAAGGCAACGGTATTAACACAAGAACTCGGTCTTACCATGCTGTGTGAGGTGAGATCCCTGAACAGGCAAGTCCATAATCAGAGTCATTGAATAGTTTGAGGTGGAATCATCTAGTCCAACCCCCCTGCAATAAGCAGAGACATCTTCAACTAGATCAGGTTTTTCACAGCCCCATACAACCTGAATATTGCCATGGATGGAGCATCTCTGGGTAACCTATTTCAGTGTTTGCAACTCTCATTTTAAAAAAAACTTCTTCCTTATGTCTAATCTAAATCGACTCTTCTTCAGTTTAAAACCATTGCCCCTTGTCCTATGGGTACATGCCCATGTAAAGAGTTTCTCTCCCTCTTTTTTTATAAGCTCCCTTCAGGTACTGGGAGGCTGCTATAACATCTCCCCAGACCCTCCAGGCTGAACAATCCCAAATAAGTAATAAACCATCAGGCCTGAGGTCAAGAAATCAGTCCACAAGTCAGGGCCAGGATCTAGTGTGGGTACCGGCAAAAGCAACAAGCTGCAACACCTACTGCAGTGTCCCAAGCAGGAACCAATGTTATTGCCAAGCAGCTGTGGGAAGCCTCTGTCATGGGAAGTCTTCTTCCAGCCTTTGCTCAAAAAGCCCCATGACAGAAAAGGTTTCTCAAATACCTCTTTCGGACCAAAGACATGGCCTTGAGTGCAGAGGGCCAAACTTCTGGACGGGTTGTGGAATCATGCTCCAGGCTCTGACATTGCCATCCCAGAGGAAAGGGAGGCTTTCCCTGCTGTCTGGATTGTTCCATACATTGGAGTTGCTTCTGTGGAAAATGCTTTACAGGCTGGATGACTGACATGACTTCCTTGTTTAAGTCTCTCCTCTCTGACTTGGCCCTACATTTACTCTTTAAAAAAGCTATTGAGTGAATTCCAATTTAGATTATTTGAAATAACAAGATTTTAAAAGCAGTCCAAATACAGGAAATCGTTGTTGGAAGGCCATAGCTGATCCACCAATTTCATCTTTAAAATGGATTTATATTCCATCCTCTCAAAACTCCTATCAAAAAAAAATGCCTCAATCCACAAGAGCTGACACCAGGTCAACAGTATAACGTCGTCTTAACCATCATGTTGATGGTACAAGTATGTTTTCAATGACAGTTTAGCCAATGAAAAATTCCCCTGTTCAAGTGTTGCTATAATTCAAAACCTAACTGAAAGTTACACAAATACCTCAATACTTTTCATCACTTAGAATAAGACTTTGTGAGTAAAGTGTATGTAATTTCAAGACAAAATATGTGCATCAAATCTAACTAAAGGGACTGGTACAGGCAATAACAAACTCAAAATTACTACTCTTAGCATTAAATATTGTATGCAGGAATCAGCAATTTTAACCTCATTAATTGTAATCTCAGTTCACTAACTCAGTTACTTAAATAATTTGCACAATCACTATTCCTTAATTACTAGCGCAGCTTTAATAGAAAAGGTGTAAAAGTGTGGAGACACCATAAGTAAAAAGTTGCTACAGAATATTTACTAGGTTCTCCTCCAGTAATTTAAATTCATTCTGCCTGAAAATGGAGCTTGGAAGAACACCGACTATTAAAACTATGGTCCTTCCAAATTTGTCTGTTGCTTTGGAAGAATTTAAGATGCAATCTGTGAAAATGTAAAGAGATGTAACAAACTATAGATCCAATATAGGGAGGTCAGCTTAATGATTTTTTTTGTTGGCAGCTTTGCATACAAGTTTAAGAGGTATGGAAATGGGCTCTGGATCAGTTTTCCACTTCGATTAATGTGGGTGGTATGGTGGTGGTGTTCACAACAATCATTTAAGAAAGCAGTACACAAATAAGTGAACTGTCTTGAACTTGACATCCATTGATGAGAACTGGAGATGGGGAAAATGTTATCTTGGACAGCAACAGGAACAGTTACAAGTTCTCCAGGTAAGGATCATTGTTAAACTACCACCTTAGTAATTAGTGCATTGTAAATGGAAAAACAAAGGGATAGAGGAAAAAGTCTCAGGACATCTCTTGGAAAATTAGCAAGAAATGGAAGGGGAGAAGGAAAGAAAAAGGACTTATCTGAAGGTCATGCTGAAGAAGCAATCAATCACAGAGAGAAGAAGAGAAGCAAAGTATCAGTCACAGCTGAAAGCAGCACAGGAGTCAGGCAGATCCTTTCTTTCCTCGTAGTGCTGAAAGAAACTGCCTTCTCAAGAAATCAGAAATCAAATGCTGACTTTGAGTTTAGGTGCATAAGGTGGCTTTGGGAATGTTTTTGGTAGAGTTGACTGGGACACAGAAGTTGCTTCAGTTTTAGTGCAATAACAAAATTTGCATGAGTTGGTTCATTATAATTCTTTCATATGTTGCTTTTTCCCCTGCTTTCTACAGCTGTGTTAATGCATGATAGTAAGAAAACTGTCCCCACTAGAACTACAATAATACATATCATACAATAATAGAATACAAATGAGCCACAAAATAGTGAACTTGTAAAATCTACAGAGGCAAGAAGTCCAGTTTTTTAATTTGCTGAGAAATAGATTACAGAAGCATTTAACCAATTATCTATAGATTCTGCCCTTTTCTCAGCATATCTGGAAGCACAGGCTCTTCCTTGACACCTCGTGAGAGAAGCTGCCAAGCATGATTCTGACTCCGCTGCTGCAGCTACACCCACTCCTGTACTCTGGCAGCATCAGGGAGCAGCAGTCTCCTTCTTCTTCTTCCTGTGAATGTGCGTGAATGTCCACCCGTCCCAGGACTGAGCCATCTCAGACACGCTGTTGCCAGTGGCTAAACTAGCCTCCATCACCCTGAAATCTGGAGGGAACACAATGAATTCCTCCTTAAGGCATGTCCACCTCTGTGGATTGCCCCAGTTGTGGGGTCTTCTCTTAACGTAATCCACTTAAGAAGCTGTCATTGTTGTTTCACACCAGATATGTCCACATGTATGTAATTTTTAAAAACTACCTTCCTTTCTAGAGATGGAAAGTTATCTGTTTCTTCGTCTTTCTTTCTTGGGTTTTGGATCCTTAGTGATGTTCCCATAGAGGAGCTCTCTGTTCATCTCCCTGTAAGTGCCAGTCTGGATTGATTTCCTTTCCTCAGCAAATTCCAGTCACTCCCACTAGAATGATTTCCAAATCTTCCTGGGATCTCTCTCTGGCAGTTGACTGCAGTCCAGGTCCTTCTGGAACCTGATATCTCATTGAGGACATTTTATTAAGCGTAGGTTTGGGACTAAGTTGCGACAAAAGGGGAAATCATTTTACTTTCTGCTTTCGCCCTTAACAACGTGCTGTATATACAGATTTCTGTCTCTAAACCAGCTCCTGAAATGTTTTAGTGCTCCTTCTCACTTAGCAGTGATATAAAATAGCAGCAGCTTAGCTCAGTGTTTTAGCAGTATTTTTATTACTTCCAGTGTCTGATCCAGATATTCTAAAGTTAGTTTGTGGATCTCAACATTCTGTCTCTGCCTGCCTTTATGCTACAGGCTTCTTAGTGCCTGCTGCGTTTGTACAGTCCCTGGCCAAAGATCCCCCCTCACCCACCGCAACTTTTCTGAGACACAGCAGTGACGTCTGCAATAAAACTAAATGTGGGGTTTTTCCTGTGTCACACAGAGTGTGTCAGGCTTAGAAATGTTTATTATACTGTCCTAGGAGAGAAACTTAATATGTCTAGCTGCTCCTGAGTTTTGCAGGGTCATTTTCTCAATCCAGGGAGGCATATGCACAACACAGCAACTCAAACAGACTCAGCAACCAGTGCTCCAAATTTTGGCTTCACTTCATCTCATTACAAAAAGCAGCTCATGTCCTGCTGTGGAGGAGGTGCAGGATTATGCAGGAGGTCAGACTCCATCATTCTGCTGATCCCTACTGTCCTTTACTGTCTAAAAATAAATTTTCAAAGCCCTTCTTAGGTCTAATGGAGGCTTCATAAGAAATCCTTGAACCTGGATCCATTGCTGGATTCATGCAAAGAGCTGAATGGACCCATTTGCAAGTCCAGGCTCTGATCCAGCAGAGAGATATATTATTATTCACTTTACTAGCAGTTTTTAAAATTGTAAATGTTGATGCTTGATTCTGTACTTCCTGCAATTTCTTTTAAGTAACTTTCACAAAGGACAGTTGACTAATATTCAGTACTCAGCTTTGTACAGGAGCTGGTGGTCACAAAAAGTGCAAAGCCATATTCCATCAAATTTCCTTGTCCTTCTCCTCTTCAGTGGGTTATTGGCTGTTGCTCTTGAACGTTCGATTTACAGCAGCAGCACAGGTGATATTACCAGTTTCTTCTTATATCCTCAAGCTAATAATTCTTTATATAATTGGAAGCGAACATAAGAAGATTGAAAATAGTGAAAAAAAAAAGTTTTGGGAAACATCTAATTCCTGAGATGACAGAGTTTGGATCAATTTTTTTTTCCTAATCAAAAATCACATTATTTTCATAGCACCTGCTGAACATTCTTATGGCAATTTCCACTTTAAGAATAACCATGATTTTTGGAAATCTGTCCTGTATTAAAATATTTGGGCCTGGTAATATCTGGTATCTGAGCAATACAATATTACATAAAATTCTTGGATTTTAATAACATTTCTGGATATGGATCAGTTAATAAACTTTGTTTCACCAACCACCTAATAGATATCCAGCTACGACTGCTAAATGAATGTTTCCCTGAAATGAAACTTCTAACATTTCAGACTACCAGACTGAAGGAAAAAAATAATTCTCTGAAAGAAAAATCCCCTGTTGCAGATTCAGTTCTACATAGCTGAAGTTCACTTTATTTCCATCGGCAGCATTTTCACCTTCGGAAATCTTCTCATATAGCACTGTGGTAGCCTTTTACGCTCACAGTGATTATTTACTGAGCAATCTGCAAAAATAGGTTGCTGGAAGTGGAAGGCCAACTGTTTCCATACAGTCCAACTTCCATAAGTGCTGTGTCCTTCTGGAGGTTGAGCAGGGAGAGGTAGGCACACAGCCTTTCCCGGGGGCAGGCTTGAAATGCTTGAACATTATGTTAGGACTAAAAGCTGCGCACTTTGAACTTTTGTTATGCCAAGACAAGTGGGCCCAACTGCAAATTTTAAGCCCTGTCCCTGCTCTAGGGTGCAAAGTACAGAGCTTCACCTTGCAAAGAAAGCTGTACAGTCCATGACAGGCAGCTGCCACTTGGTGGCCTCTGTTGCAGGTGTCAGGTGCATGAGGTCACCAACCAGGTATCACCTATGCATTGGCTGGAAGGTGTGCAACATGCCCTGGAGAAGACTGTGACACCTTGGGCTGCACACCTTCATCTTTCTTTTTATAGGAAGGGAAGAACGGAGATTGGGAACAAGTCCCAGTGCTTGAGCTTACATTACAAACCTGACACAGGGAGATGCCAGCCCTAGTATGAATCCAAGCTGGATGAGCACAGGCTTGTTTTGTAGTCCTGTTGTACAGTCCCAAGCTCAACCAATAAATCAGCTTTCTTTTTCCCATCTTAACACTTTTATAGCCCCTGCTATAGATGCTGCCTCATAATATTATCACAAAAAAACCCCATTTGTGATAACAGTGGAGTTCAATCAGCAGTTGAACTAGTGAGTGCAACTCTGGGGTGGAGCTGATGATGAACAGTGCATGACTGACTGCGGAGGGGCAGCCACAGCTATGGTAACAAAACGATGGGGACTGTGGTTCCTGTGATAAACAACAAGGGAGTGTCCTTGCTGCTTCCACCAAAGCATTGTATAACAGCACTACTGATCAACTGCATGTAGGTGCCATAGCAGTTGCCAACCTGCTAATTTATTGGGGTTTATCAAGCACATAGCAGCAGTGGCTGTGGAAGAATTATTAGCAAGTGTGAAAATGGATTTTGTTTCGTAATTGTCAGGACAGTGTAATACATTGTTAATGGGACAGTGGCAGACAGCCCCACTGTTTTTCCAAAATGAGAAATTAGAACAGTTCAGCCAAGCCAGTGGTGTACATTTCTCTGGAGTTCATGAACTGGCTTTTGACAGAAAAACACACAGACAAGAAAAGGGGGAAAAAAAACCCAAAGACATACACAAAGCTGAAGCTAAGACATCCTAGTTAGAGATTGGATTTATTTTTACGGCATAAGTGAAAAGATACCAAAAATGACCTTTTCAGTAAGCAGATACCTTTCAATCCTGTCAGTTCAACATGAGTGTGGGTACTGCAGCTGCTGGACTGAACTACAAAATGTCACAAACATCAACTACAGGTGAACCCTCATGGGTATATACACTTGGGTTGCAGTATCATTTTTGCAAAAGAAAAAAACCAGAACAGAGCTTCCTATACCAGCTGAGGCAGGAAGGAAGCACAGGAGAACATCTGGTCCAAGGAGGGAGATTTCACAACCCCTCTGGGCAACTTGATCAGCCTTTGAGTAAATGTTTAAGTGGAACTTCCTATATTTCAAACTGCGCCCATTACCTCTTGTCCTGTCACTGGCGCTAGAGTCTGGCTCTGTCATCTCTGCTCTGGTCCATCTCAACCCAGTCAGGTATTTATGCAAATAAACACAAATAAATAAGATCCCCTGACTCTTCTCTTCCTCAGGCTGCACAGTCCCAACTTTCTCCATCTCTCCTCATATAACAAAGGCTCCAGTCCCTTAATGTTCTTGCAACCTTTCACTGGACTTGCTCCAGTCCATTCATGTCTCTCTTGTGCTGGGGAGCCCAGCACTGGACCCAGAACTCCAGATATGTCTCACCAGTGCTGAGTGGACAGGGAAGGTTCATCTCCCTCAGTTTGGTGACACCCTGCCTGTGACCAGCACATGGGCACAACCCATCAGGTCCCATGTGCCAAAAGAGAATACAAAACTTGTCATAGAATCATAGAATAATTTAGGCAGAAAAAGACCTCTAAAATCATTGAGTCCAACTGTTAACTTTGCACTGCCAAGTCCACCACTAAACCCTGTCCCTAAGTGACACATTTACACATCTTTTAAATACCTCCAGGAATGGAGACTTCAACACTTGTCTGGGAAGCTTGTTTGAATGTCTGACAAACTCTTCTGTGAAGAAATCTTTTCTCATATCAAATCTAAACCTCCCTTGGTACAACTTGAAGCTGTTTCCTCTTGTCCTACTGCTTTTTACTTGGCAGAAGAGACCAACACTTCCTCCCTACAACCTTTCAGGTAGAGGTAGAGAGCAATAAGGTCTTCCCCGAGCCTCCTTTTCTCCAGGTTAAACAACCTCAGCTCTCTCAGCCACTCTTCACAGGATTTGTGCTCCAGACCCTTCACCAGCTCTGTTGCCCTTCTCTGGTCATGTTTCAGCACCTCAATGTTCTTGTAGGGAGGGGCCCAACACTGAACACAGGATTCAATGTGCAGCCTGTGGATGCAGGATCCAATGTGCAGGGGGATATGATTGGATTGCAGGATCCAGTGTGCAGGGGGATAATCACTGCCCTAGTCCTGCTGCCCATACTATTTCTGACACAAGCCAGCATGCCACTGTCCTTCTTGGCCACCTGGGTAGACACTGGCTCATGTTCAGCTACTGTTGACCAACACCCCAAGGTCCTTTCCTGCTGAGCAGCTCTCAAGCCACTCTACTCCCAGCCTGTTGCACTGCTTGGGTATGTTGTGACCCAAGTGCAGGACGCAGCACTTCACCTTGTTGAATGTAATACAACTGACCCATCCTGTCCATATCCCTCTGCAGAGCCTTCCTACCCTCCAGCAGATCAACACTCCTGCTCAACTTTGGGTCATCTGCAAACTGATTGAGGGTGCACTCAGCACCTCCATATCATCAATAAAGATGTTAAACAGGACTCGCCCCAAGGCTGAGCCCTGGGGACTGGATGTAACTCCATTCTCCATCACTCTCTGGGCCCAGCCATTCAGCCAGTTTTTTAGCCAGAGTAGACTCATCCAAGCCATGAACAGCCAGTTTCTCCAGAAGAATGCTGTGAGAAATGTATTAAACTCCATGCAGACGATACCCACAGCCTTTCCCTCATCCACTAAGAGGGTCACCCTGTCATAGGAGAAGATCAGGTTGGTCAAGCAGGACCTGCCTTTCCTAAACCCATACTGACTGGGCCTGATCCTCCAGTTGTCCTGTATGTGCCATGTGATAGCACTTAAGATGAGCTGCTCCATGACCTTCCCTGCACAGAGCTCAGGATGACAGGCTCATAGTTCCCCAAATTCTCCTCGCAACCCTACCTGTAGATGGGGGTCACATTTGCTGACATCCAGTCAACTGGGATCTCTCCAGTTAGCCAGGACTGCTGGTAAACGATGGAAGGTGGCTTGATGAGCACTTCTACCAGCTCCCTCAGTACCCTTGGGACCCATTCACATCCAATCCCACAGACTTGTGTGAGTCTAAGTTGTGTAGGAGGTCCCTGTCTTCCAGCTCAGAGTGCTGGGCACCTGGAGAGCAACTGGTCTTACTGACAAATACTGAGGTAAAGAAGGCACTAAGTATCCTAGCTTTTTCCTCATCCTTTGTCACTATCCAGTAAAGGATGGAGATTCTCCTTAGCCCTCCTTTTGTTGATAATGTATTTATAAAAACATTTTTAATTCTCATTCCTTGGTTAAAACCCGATTAAGTTCAGGAAGGCATTTAGTAGGAAAAACTGTTCATAAATGGGAATCAACACATGAAAACCCAGACTGAAGAGAAACTTTCTACTAGGCTGCATAAGGTTTTCTTAAGTTCAGGATGAGGTTTATTTCATCACTTTTGGTCACTACTCACCACAACAATATTCATGTACAAAAATACGGTGTGTAGGAGAGGGAGGAAGTTTTTGCTCCTTAATGTCCAGCATTTGTAGAAGTTGGAAACTACTCACTCATCCCTCTAGGAGTGTGAAAGCGGCATCAGAAAGCTGGCTGGGGGAGGAGAACTTTTTCAAATATTCTGGAACATTATGCTGAGGGATTTCTTTATTCCTGTACCTAATCTACCTAATATTTTGTCATTTTCAGATAACACTAGCAAACTTTTACAAAAGCAAACTATTCAGATGGAAGCCGTGTGTGGAAGCCATTCTCTAGCCCTTCTCACTGTGCAGAGACTATAGCTGTTAAATGTTCATTAACTTTTTTTTTTGCATGTTTAAGAGACAATCGATTTATAAAACAATTTCTTAAGTCTATTTAGTTTATCTTTACAAGTCTTTTTAGTTTAGTTTTGGGATCAAAACACTTCAAGCACTTCAAAGAAGTATCACATGGCTTTCTGAAGCCTGCTACAGAAATCAGAATAAAAGGGCTTTTGTAGAAGCAGCATTTTCTTTGGGACTAGGACAATTCAACGTCTTCTGTAAACAAGTATTTACTTCTTCCTGATTCACCACTACCTGAGGTATTTCTCTAAGCAGCAGCTAAGTGTCAAAGGCAAGATGAATTTTAACAGCTCAGCACATGAATATCAGACTTACTCTAAGAGACAACTAACTGAAGCTTTCGGAAGCAAGATGAGACAGGCAGGTTTGCTCAGGGATTGAATGCTACAAGCAACTCAGTGGTGCTGGCTGCAGACGTGCCCTGTGCACACACACATGGGAGAGAAGCAAGGAAAGCCCATAAAAATGGATCTGACAAAAACTTAATTAGTGTGATCTCAAGCATAATATGAGAGAAACTTTTACACATTTAGTGCAGGCTGGAAAGAGGTGTAGAACTAGGACCAAAACTAGACTCCTACTCTGTTCAGAGAAATGGGATTTTGTAGGTGATTGAAATAACAGATTTGTAGTGGAGAAAAAGCAGACTCCGTATCAATCCCTTTTCCTAATGAAACAGCTGTAAGACCCTGAATAATGATTAAACCCTCAGGTCAAAGGTCCACCTATCTGGACAGGAGAGAAATTGAGATGCTAGTCTTGCTGAGCCAAGGTGGAAGGAAGATATTCATTGAGCTTAATCAAAAAGTTAACTAAAAGTATTTAAACAAAACCTGGCAAAAGAGCTAGAGGCTTTACTGGAGTAGTCTGGGAAACCTGAGAGTATCTCCAAAGGGCTCAACACCCACAGCTGCAATTTCTGCTGGGAAAAAACATCTGAGGTAAGGTTGAAACCTGGTCTCTGAATTGCTTTTGGTGGTTTTAGGAGGTTTGATATATCTGCTATTTATAAGAAAGGAAACTGAGTAAACACATTTTATGGACAATCTCAGTAACTATAAAAAAGCCAAGAAAAACATTTCTAAATATCCATTTTAAGTATCAAATAGGTGCCCACAAAAAAAAATAAAGTAGTTCAACTATTGATTTACGCAACAAATTCTTGTTCTGTTGACAAAATCCTCGTTGTTTTGCACAAAATGACCCTCAGAGGCTATGAACTAGCTTCATTTTTCTTTGGAAGCCTCCCAATGCCTCAGATTTATTGGGTGATGGACAGCTGAGAGGGTGTTTGGCCCAACAGATCTTACATCTCCTCAGCATGGAGGAGCCATGGTTTTGGTGCACTAGGAGCTGTAATCACTACTGCAAGCTGGAGTTTGGCTGTAGGCAGAGATAAACAAAGGCAGACCAGCACTCCAGGTGTGTCCTGACTGGGCTGTCCTGTTCCTCCCAGCCTGCATAAGAGAGCTGTCCTTTCTTCCCCCCAGTTCTCTTTTATTGTCAGCAGGGTCCAGATTTAAAAGAAGCAGAGCAACATGAACAGCGCCTATGAAGTCTCTTCAGAACCAAAAGATAATCTTTATAAATAAGACAGAAACAGAACTGAATTCCCAGGAAAATCAGGCAAGAACTCGGTGTCATAAATCAGGCAAAGATCTGCCCAGCAGTGTAAGCCACTTGCCAGCAGAATTATCTCCAACATTCAAGTTTCTGGCTGCAATTTTAACTAATGAATCCACTGTAATTAACTCATTAGCAGTTGTTCCAATGACTTTAGCACTGTAAGCCTCTGAGGCTCCAAAAAGCTAGCAATTTTAGAGGCTGTAAATTTTGCTAAAATGTGGGAGATATTTGCACAAGGCTTTCCTCAATAAACAGAAATGTGTTCAACCATCTTCCACTTCTTTGTGACAACCCCTCCTGGCAGAACACATCCTACGGTGCCTTTCTGTGGCTACTCAGACTACATAGGAAGGGAAGCAATAAACAGACTTCCTTTTATGCTTAACAGTCAGGTCTTTCTTTACTTTTGGGGCTGAAACAAAACCTCCTACAGCTACTGTTCCATTAGGGACTATAGCAGCTGGCAGTACTGACTTTCTGCAGCAAAGAACAATAGATGTATAACACACAAAGGTCATTTCTGTGACAGAGTGGGACCTGCTCTAACAAGTTATGAATATGTAATAAAAAATGGAGTTTGACAGGTCTTTTCTGTTCTCCAGGCTGTAGTCCTGCATGATGTGGAAAACTCTTCTCTTAACTCGGTCTCGCAAAAGCTACTGAAACCCACCACTGCACCACACCAAGCCCCATATCAGTTGATGCTGCTCCTTGACCAGGAGAGCATGACCCAAAGGCTTCCCTACAAAGGGTTGCAGGCAGGAGCACCTTATCCAAGTTCACAATGCACAACTTCATGCAATGAGTCAGGACAGGCCACTGTGTGGCCAACTATAAAGCACCCATTGCACCCTCACTTAGATCTCACCCAAATTCTCTGTATGTGCCATGTCCCAGACCAGAATGCTGGCTAGACAACACTAATCCCAATCCGTAGGTGGGACCAGAGGGTCTCTCCATCCTAGGCAGCCCCCAACATTCCCTGTCCCTTTTCATTGGGGGATAACCTTCCAGTAAAAACATATTGTGGGAAATGAGGGAGAAAAGCCACTCCACATTAGGACAGCTATGCTTGCCATCCTTATCTGTTCAGAAAACATTCTTGCCAGTATGCCCCGAGGACAACACATGAAACTCTTAGCTCTCACTAGGCTGCGCTCCCTGAAGATCCCCATTCCACGGAGGGTGCTCTGTTCCAAGTCTTTCTAGTGCATACATGTGTTATACATACCACCAACTCTGATGACTCTGCTTCTACTGGTTGTGCCACAGTCCTTAGCACAGAGAAGCAGGAAGTCACAGAGACACTGTGTCATGTTTTCCTATTGGATTGGTTCTGACCTGTAGAACAGAGCTAGAAAAGCCTAGCCTTCCCTCGCTTCATATGCCTGGTACAGTCCTTTATACCTTAAGGCAGATGATCTGGACAGACTTGTTGCTTTGAGAATAACAACACATGTTTCAGCACTTAAGTTGTTTCTTGTATCAGATGCTCAATGCAGAATAATCTGCATTTTATTTTTAAATATTGAGAGAAACAGAATACATTTTATGAATGATCTGTCATCATCTTCTAGTTTGGCAGACAACACATGTAGCTGGGTCACAGTTTCAAGAGTTTCATCACAGTTTGGTACTAGTTAAGTATTTTTTAATGAAAGCTAGGGATTTGTAGACACTGACAACACATCAGACATCAGAACTGCAGGGGGTAGAAAAGTACAAAGTCAAATCATTCTGAAAGACTTCAGTGAAGATCATGAGAACTTTCAGCCCAGTCAATGCCAGCCCAAGTCTAGGTACAGCTAAAAACAAGCACCCTGGGGTGTTGCTCTATTTCTTTTAAATCTGGACCCTGCTGACATTACAAGAGAACCAGGAGAAGAAAGGACAACCCAGTCAGGACGCACCTGGAGTGCTGGTCTGCCTTTGTTTATCTCTGCCTACAGCCAAACTCCAGCTTGCAGTAGTGATTACAGCTCCTAGTGCACCAAAAGCATGGCCCCTTAATGCTGAGGAGATGTAAGATCTGTTGAGCCAAACACCCTCCCAGACAGTGTCCAGGACAGCAGGCAGCTCAGCCGCTGTGCAAGTGCACTTGGAAGAGGCACCAAATCTTCCATGATCTCCTGGCAGAGCAGCAGCTCTATGTTGGCTGGTTTGAGCCCTTCAGGAAGATAACCTTTCACCACTCATGGTGTTGGCACTACCTGACTGTTTGCATCATGGGGGACAGGACAGATGACCCCATAACAAAGTCAAAATCAGCAGCAACAAGCAAGACAGGACCTCACTGCGGCTCAGTCATATCCTCACCAGACAGGTGAAGATATGGCTCCTGAAGCAGCAATCTCGAACCTCTGGTGTAGCTCACAGCTGAGGTGGCTGTCTCCACATCTTCAGCTAATTTTCAATGCAAATCAGGTCTCATCTTGCATGTTTGATGAACAATCTTTACTACTGCTACTGATGTCCTCTTCAGCACATATGGACTATGCATTTGCCATAATCAACTGGTACAACCTAGTCTTTCTTGGTCTGCTGCATTCCAGTTTTTGGAGGAAGAAAAGGCTAAATTTGAAGCTTAATTATTTAAAATAAATTAGTTTCCTCACTTAAGAGTTAGAGATGTGATTTAACAAGTTGAGAGCTGACATTTAAAAGTGTAGTGGTGAGTCAGACTGTGCCAAAAGGGTGCAATTGAGAAAAGAGTGAAAAGTGAATGTAAACTCTCTGGAGCTTTAATCTTGATTGCAATATTACTGACAAAACTCAGCCCAGAACTGACCCAGATTCATCTCGCCTAACTTTTTAAACATAGATGTGACATCCCATTTAGAAACTGTTGTCCTACACACCATCTGTAGTTTATGGAGAAAAATCAAGACCTCGGGGGGAAATCAGCCCAATCTGAATCTCAGATCTTTCAACAGCCTGATAGCAATATTCTTTTACCTTTTAAAAGAAGTCTCCTGACTACATCACCCCTTGCATCTGTGAGCTGTAGGAGTCAGGCTGTTCACAAAAGTCTGCTTTAGGCACCAAAACAACTAGAACTTACCCTCTTTACTCAACTCCTATAGCTTGCTGTCTTGCCTGCTCTGTTACTCTCCTATAACGACCACTGAGGATTCCTGTGGTTTATGAGCATCCCAACAGGTGCCATTCTGCACACACAGAAGCTATCACTCACATCCACGGTGCTGCATTAAAGCACAGAGTTTATACAGCTCTCTGGGACATACTTCCAGTTGGTTTTGAGCACCCACAGGTATAGGACTCCAAATGAAGCCTCATGACCCTTGTTTAACAGCTTTGTGGTTCCTTCCATGGCCACCAGGGACGCTGCTGTGCTGTCCAAGAGGACCCACACACCTCTTCTGGAAAGCTGCCCCAGCCTATACTGACATTTGGGGTTATCCTGCCCCGGGTGCTGGACTTTGCCATTTTGGCCAGCGTGCCAGGGTGCCTCTGAACAGTAGCCTGCCCTTCAGCCTATCAACCACTCCTCCAGCCTGGTGTCATACAGGGCTCTGATTCCTTTATCATCCTCCAATATAACCTGCCAGGCATTTCAAAAGGCAAAAAAGTCCCACCTTTGCTTCTTTTTGTCTCTTTCTGATACAAGAGGGATAATTATGAAGTGAAATAAGAAACTATGTGTGACAGAGACAGATTACCAGGAGATTGCACTAATGAAGCTCAGAAAAAGGAACCGAATAGGAAAACTTTCACTGTACTTGTGTTTTAAGTGCACAGAGACAATGCAAGATTCCTACTTGCCTTTTAGGTACATACATTTTTACTGGCTTTATTTGCTGGAAACAAAGCGTAATGTTCAGTATCGCAGCACAATGATAGGGGTCTGCAAGTTGTATAGTCACTGGATAGATCAATAAAATAAAAATGCAGTTTAAAATCAACCAAATATAAAATAACTTCTCTGAAGGCAAAGAACCAGAACAGTCTACAAGGCTGATGGATCATTGAAGAAAAAGATGCAAGAGTTCTTTCAGTTCTCCAATTCTTCAAGTATTGGTATTTAAAAATATACATTGTACTATGCTTAGCCCGGAAACCAAGAGAGACCATAGCACTAATATAACAAAATAAACAAATAAATTTATTCTACTAGAAAAAGCTGTGCTTATTCTGCAATCTTTTTAACAGGAAAAAATATAATTTCCTGTAGTGAACTCAAGGTGAAGAGGGGTTAAAGTGATAACATTCAAAAGAAGTGCATTTGCTTATATCATCTAAAATAGGTGAGGATTAATGAGACAGAAGAAAATATCAAGATGACTCGGTATCAAGATGACCAAGCTATGGAAGATTTTAAGATGCTCTTTCATGCTGAAGAGCCATGCTAAACTAGCACTTTCCAGTTCCATGTATCTCTCTTCTCCCTAATTTTTCCCCAAGATTCTCCATGTTTATAAGTAGTTACTGTTTCAAAATGACCTGACTTGCAAAGCAGCTTATTTTGTAAAAGGCGTACTGTCTAGTTCCAGCATCCCAACAGGAAATTAAGATTCTGAAATCACAGTTTACATTTAGAGATCAGAAAACATTAGCTGTCTCCATCCTATAAACCCACTTCCCAGTTAGGGAAAACTGGGACCCTGAGAAGATATTTTTATTTCTGACTTTTCCTCAGAAAAGACAATAGGCTGATCATTAAAGCATACCCACCTTACATATGAAAAAATCTAATTTCAGGTGTCTCATTGGTATTGATCAAACACACTGTGACAGAGCAGTGTCCTAAGTTGGACAATTCAGTGAAATTAGGAGCATTTTGCAAATGGTCCATGCGCCAGGAACAGCAGGAGCATACCCCCATATTGCACAGATGCCTCAGGAGTTCATGGGGTGAGAAGCACAGCAGGGTTGGGAAGAGGAGACCAGGATCAGGCTCCAGATTCTGAGGGCGTAACTGCACAGAAAGAGATTGGTTTCCTTAGAGTAAAGAGAAGAAAGTCTTAAGGACAGTGGTTGGGAGACACCTCCGGTGCTCACCCAGAGCAGCCTCCCACCCAAAGCACGAGCGCTGCCAGCCCCAGATCAGCTCTGCCATGGCTTTGTCTAGCTCAGTCCTGAACATTCCAACAGGTAAAGAGGGCACCTCCCACCCAGAGACATGGCTTCTCCTCGCATCTACTCTGAGCTCTCCAACCTTCAGTGCGGTCATTTATCCCCGATATATTTTTTGACTATGCCGAGAAGACTTTGGCTCTGTCATCTCTATCCCTGCTCTTTAATTAGTTATATACTACTCTATGCTATACTGTTCTTTAATTTCTTCACTGATTCCCTCAGCCTCTCACCGTAGTTCAGGAGCTTTCAGCCCCTGAGCATCTTGATGAGCCCTGGACCCTCTTCGGTATTTACAGGGCTGTTACTGTGAGTGATATCCAAAAAAACCAGGAAACTATATCAGGTCACTTCAAGGTTTTCTGCTTTTCTTTCCCTTCCCTGAACTTCTTCTGCAAAACAAGCATATTGCTACAAATAGCTGCAATGACACAAATTAACCTTATCTTATAAAAATTAACATGACCCAAAAGCTGTTCCATTGATCCATGACAAAACATGGGTTTATCTTCTTTCCTTGAGGTACCTAACAAAGATAAATAAAGAAACAAAGAAAGACTTAAGCCTAGGCTATTCCTTTTTTTGCAGCTGATAATTGAAAAAAAGCATCTGAAAAGAGCAATTAATCTCCTTTATCTGAGCTAACTTATCATGAGAGCATCACCTTCTAGAGTTGTCTGTTCACTTCATTGCCTATAAATGGAGGGCAATAGACTTAGGCTCAGACATCAAACTTAGTGTAGATGACTCCCATGTTACTAGCAAAGTTTGCTAATAATATGCAAGCTAAACAGACAAGCTAAGTTCCTCTCCTAAATTCAAACTGGTTTGATAAAGCAAGCAGGAGTGAAAATGCAGCTATGTTTTGATAGAACAATAAGTAGTTACAAATCTAAATTCAAAGATGGCATTAATAGTGCAATTTGCATCACTCTCCAAAGCTGATGTGCAGCCATTACACTTTTTTTAGTACAGCGTAAAATGTACAGTATATGTTTAATTCAAGAGTTTATAGACTCTGGGAAGTTTCACTGCTTTCTTACCACATTGGACAATTTAATTCTATCCTTCTTACTTCATTCGTATCCCCTATGAAATTTCTATTTATTATTATAAAAGGAACACATGACATCTCCTAATTTTATTCTTAATTGTACATTGTTATTTTATATGATTTGTCAGTATTACACTTATGAAATGTACATATGTAAGCCCTTCTCTACTAGAAACCCACTCCAAAGCCTAAGCTCTAGCATTATTCATACCCCAGCAACATCACAGCAGATATCATTTATCAGCATCACTGTCTTTTTCAAAGCTGACAGCAAGGAGTAAGAACATTGTGAGGGGTCATCACAAGTCACAAATGCTTTGGCTGGCAGAGGCAGATCAAAAGGCATTCTGGAAATGTAAAAGAGGACCCCTAGGAACAGAAATATAAGAAAAGGACCTTAGTTAAGAATTTCTCCACCTCCTCGCTCCTGAGTAGAGGCAGTCAGGAAGTGAACTGAAACGTTGCCCTGCCCTGAATCAGCCAGGAAATGTGATAGACTGGACTAGACCAAGACAGGTGAGAACACACAGAGTGGGCCTGGAAGGGAAGAGGAAGAACAGTATCTTCACTCTCATGCAGAAGCAATCCTCGCTGAAGATGCAGCCTCAAGATGCAGTGTCATCTGAAAGCCTTTATGCAAAAGGTCTGATTTCTAGATGAGATGTTTTTCAAAACCTTTCAATTGTGCAGATCAGAGCTGCTACGGTGTTGGATGACTGATATTGCCATTCTGTAAAAGAAAAGTAGTTGGGATCAGTGAAAAAAAAATTAAATCTTAACTACTACAGGTTTTTTCTTCTATAAAATGCATCATTTCTTTAAGATGCTACAGCTTTCTGTGAAGCTGCTTTTATTTAATTACAGAGTAGAAAATCCAATTGTGCAAAAACAAAATATGTTTCCACTCAACAATAAATTTCCATTTCAGAAACTTGTTGATACAATCATGTATCAAGGTTGATACAACCATGTTTCCCAAGGGGTTGTGCACTCTTACTGCAATGCATCTTCCAAGATGCATTTCATTTTTTAGCCTCTTGGTAAAGGTAGGGGAACATAGTATAGGAATCCTTCACAGCTCATCTCAGATGTGTGCCCTGTATGCTTTGAACAGGGAAGAGAAGGGAATATACCCCAAACGGGAACACTTACAAAACAAAGCAGACAGTATAGAATTGCAGTTCTATGCTTTAACAGGAACGCTCTAGTTCTGCCTAAGCCAAAGTTATTCAAAGAAGAAACATATTTTACCAATGGGATGAGAAATATAGGTGTGGCCAAGCTTATTCAGCCTCAATAAAGTCTGAGCAAGAAAGAGATCGAAGCGGGCGGGGGGGTAGGGTGAGGGAGAGATGTACATTTAATAACATAGTTTTCGCAAAGACTCATATCCTATAATTTTAGCTATCAACAGAGCATCCTCCAGAGAGAGGTGCAAAGCACAAATTCAAATTTCTTCCACTCTGAGAAGCAAAGATGGACTAGATTCCTAACACAGGGACCTGTATTTGTTGCCTGGTGTTGAAGAGAAGCATTCATTTTCTTCTGTCAAAATTAAACAGGAGATTTATATTTGGCTTACTAAAGGTGTTCTGGTATATAATGGTGAAAAAGAAAATCCAGCAGAGACTTGGTAGTAAAACCAAAATACCTCAAACTTAAGCCCTGTGACATACCTTACAGTCATGACCTTCAGCTCCAGCACCCTCTGCTTCTACGTCTCCCTTATCTATGTTTCTATAAAACGAGTCAGCTCACAGAAAGCTAGTTTACCGAGCACATTTTCAGATCAAAAACCTTATTAAAGGAACATAATGTGAGCAAGATAGGGCCAGGTGATTGACAGTGATTGTATTGGAAATGGGAAAGGCTGCATAGCCCTTTTTGAAATGCAGATTTCCCAGGACTGTGAGACGTGCAGATCCAGTGCTGCACTGGGTCCATTAAACAGCTTTTTAGGCCAAAAGGGATATCTTCAGAGTCTCACTTCACAGGCCACAACATTTCACTATTTAATTCCTTCATTAAAGCAGTAAGAGCTCATTGTGCTGTATCATATCTAGATTAAAAAGGATTTTCAAGGAAAAGAATAATCTATAAAACTCCAGATAAAGTTATTCCAGCAGTTATTTAGCCTTGCTGTAAAAAGTGCTCTTTTTTGTAACCTGAAATAATCTGGTTTTAGAGATTGAGTAGCATCCTGCTTTCATTCACTAGATTAAATTGTCATCCTGTATCAAAAAATGTCGCTGTGTAGCAACTCTGAAACCACGATAAAATAACGTGCTAACCTTTTCTTTGTCAAAATAAAAAGACTGAGCTTCTTCACTTCTCCTGACTGGCAGCATGTCCAGACCTCTGACTGTGCTGGAAGGATTTCAGAGGTGTTTAAAACATCAGCACCACAACTGGACTCAGACCTCAGCAGTAGTTTCACCAGTACAGAAGTCAAATAATACTTTAACTCCTACAGGATATTTCTTCACCAAACCCTGGTTTCCTTAGTCCCACACTGCACATGGGGTGGTTTCCAGAGTTCCCTGGCTATGTGTGCCACCAGTGAGAGGTGGCAGCTGTGGAAAACAAGAGCCTGAAACATCTGAGTTATAAGTACCATGAGATACCCTGGTATCTTAAGTGAACACTGTCGTATGGAAGACTGCATTGTGGAGTCAGAAATACCTGAGCTAGCTTTTGAAAACCTCACTGTGACAGCACTGAGCTCTATACAGCTAAATTTATCATGTTTCTTGGCAGTCTACAGCACAGACATACTGGGTAAGGTTCATCTGGCCAAGTGTAGACACACACATCTGAGCCAGACACCCTTGGCTCTTATATGGACATCTTCTCTGAGAGTAGGTGTTTGAAATAGATTACATGAGTCACCCCTTAAAAGAGCCTACTTCTCTCCATGGATCACACAGGGAACCTAGAATAGCTCAGAGATAGGCACCTCCAGGCTGTAGTAAAGTTTGCCAAATTGAATCCCACCTATTCTGAGAAGAAAGGACAGAAATTCTCAGAAGTCCTGTTTTTGCCTTTTTCTTCTGCCCCTTTCCATCACATTTGGTA
Source organism: Chiroxiphia lanceolata (assembly GCF_009829145.1). Classification (NCBI taxonomy): domain Eukaryota; kingdom Metazoa; phylum Chordata; class Aves; order Passeriformes; family Pipridae; genus Chiroxiphia; species Chiroxiphia lanceolata. The sequence continues at coordinate 14,201,813 of NC_045638.1, read as the reverse complement.
TGAAAACACTGTGAGTTTGAGGAAAAATTGAAGAGTTTGGGCAATTTTTTTCACTCAAAATGAACCTTTCCAAGTACTGTATGAGACTATTAGTCCTGCTTCACTTCAAACTTGCATGTATTAAGAACTTCAGATGAATTTGTTTCATTTAAAGAATCTTTAATGGAAAGTTACATTTTTGCAAATAAATTTCCATCTTTTTTAAAACTAGCAGCCTTTTGTTGTTTCAATATTTTAGTAGTTTCTTCCCTTCTATCTGTATAAACTCAGATAGGTGTGGAAAAAGGTGAATTAACACTCCAGTGTTTGCATTGTGACACTAATGTATGTTGAGGTACTGCACCAATTTCACCTTGGTTATTTTGGGGACTTTTCTGTTTCTCATTTGATTTTGGCAAGCAATAACAGTTACGTGCAACATGTTCCTTAGGAACTATGTAATAGATACTGTGTGAACTCAATAGCTCTTACTGCAGTTGATCTTCATTTCCCTGTAGACATTAATAATGAGTACACATTTTCATTAGTAATTGGGGAAAAAAACCACAAACTTAAAATCATGCAAATCTGGGTAACAAAATACTTTTTTCTGCTTACAACCTGCCTAGTTTCAATACTGATGAGAAGGGCACAGTGTGCAAATGGTGCTCACAACCTGAGATCCCAAGGGGTCCATGCGCCTTCTTCATTTCACTGATTTATATTGTGAGAACAAAGTGATTGGGCAGGTAGAGCCCATGGTGCCTGGAAACAAGGTATTTCAAGATTTAGTTCAAGAGTTTTCAGATTAGGTCCTCTGCTCCAAGTTGCTTCAATTAAAAAAAAAAAGAAATTAAGTCCTCATTTTTATTTTTTCTTCCTTTTAGATAGCAAAAATTAGTATGCTACATAAAAACCTGGTTATTTTAATCCCTTTCCTGTGCTGTTCTCTAGCCCTCCTGTGATCCAATAGTTTGAGAAAATCAAGAAGATGTAGGCACAGCAATGCCATTCATTTGCCAATATCAATTACTCAGCGTGCTGCTGATCTTAGAAGTTGTGCTACATGAATGAGTCGAAAGGGACTCACAGATACAATGTTGCTGTTGTCCTCTTTTTGGTTATTCCAATCCATTCATTTTCCATGTGCAAAGTTTTCTCTTAATGGCCTACAAAGCATGTACATTTAAAAGAAGCAATATTTTATCCTGTACTACAACATATTTCTCTTTTTCCCTCTTTGATGAAGACAACCAAAGATGCTACTGTTTTAAATGGTGACTGAAAATACAAGAAATTCTCAATATTTCAGTTTTGCCTTTGAACTCGGATGGAACATAATTGGCCAAATTTTCATTAACTTTGGGGTATATTTAATCAGAAGCTTTGGTTTTTTGGTCTTTCTCAGCAGCTTTTTTAAGTTTCAGCAATGGAAAAGGTTAGCATGCAAAAGCTGAAATGCGTAGTATTTCTGAGTACACTAAATGAAATGCATCTTTAACATCTTACCATAAAATTAATTATGCCAGAGAGAAAAGAAATTTGTGTTATACAAGCTCTCTAAGATTTTTCCATGAAAAAAATTCATCTCCCCACAATCAGTACAGACATGATATGAAATTGCAGTATTACAAAGGTTTTCTCCTCAGAATTTATGATGAATGTAAATTTGAATTCCACACTGCAAGATAATGCTGAATGCCTAAAAGATAAATTATGGTAAGGTAGACTTCAAATGGAAGCAACTATGAAGTATTTAAGAAACAAGATTCCACAAACAGTGCCACATTATAAGCGTCCGACTTGTGTGATAGAGTGCATTTTTATTTAATAATAGCATGATGCACGATCATCTACAGATTAAAGGCTAAGAATCTCATTTTTAGACACAAACCAAACAGATCTAGAAATGAGACATATATCCTCATGTATTTACACAAGTTAAAAAGGACATAAAATCTTACCTAAAGAAACTATTGTTTGACTTTGAAGCATCACTCATATCTTTTACTCTTCAAGTTGTCACTTTTTATGAGTGATACCCGAGTTTCCTCAGTCATTCTGTGATTCAGTCATTAGTATATAAGCAGGGAGCAATATTTAACTTTTTGACCATACAAATGCACTTGTTGGCTGACATGGTTATTTCTGCTGTGGATAAGTAAAATTCTAATGTCCTGAGCTTTGCTGTAGTATGAGCATTGAGTAACACCTTTTCTTCTTTTTTTTACAGACTCATGCTCTTGCTACGTTAATTATAATGAAAATTACTAATTATAGTAATAGTACTCATTTTTTCATGCATATATTAACAGCACAAGCATCACTTGTGTCCTGGTATACAGCACACTGGAAATTCAGCTTGATTTTTAAGCATCTTACTGCATCACAACACTTCTCTTGCCCCCCGAACAGACAACCAGCATTACAGCACAAGTTTGTTTCAGAATCAGCACTAACTTGTTGTAGTGGGTTGACCCTGGCTAGTTGCCAGGTACCCATTAAAGCCACTCTCTCACTCCCCTTTGCAACTGGAGAGAGAGAAAAAAACCAGCTAAGGATTCATGAGTTAAGAGCTGGGAGAGGTCAGTTACTGATTACCTTCATGGGCAAAAAAGATTCACAGTGGGGATAGCACTTATATTTATCATTAACAGGATAAGAGCAAAAGAGTGAGAAGTAAAATAATCTTAAAAAACCACCCTCCCCCCACCCCTCCTTCCTTCCATGTTCTCCCCCCCAGCAGTGCAGGGGGATGAGGAATGGGAGTTATGGTCAGTTGTCGTTTCTGCCACTGCTCAGAAGAGGAGTCCTTCCCCTGCTCCTGTGGGGTCCTTCCCACAGGAGACAGTCCTTGATGGGCCTCTCCAGTGTGAGTCCATCCCTTGGGTAGCAGCTCTTCCCAAACTGCTGTCCCGTGGGTCACTCCTCCATGGGGTGCAGCCCTTCACAGATGAGCTGTACCGGCATGGGTTCCCTACAGGGGCCTCAAGTCCTACCCAGGGAAAACCTGCTCCAGTGTGGGCTTCCCTCTCCATGGACTGCTGGTTTCCAGCAGGAACCTGCTCCATCTTGGGCCTCCCACGGGGTCACGGCCTCCTTCATGCATCCACCTGCTCCAGCACGGGCTCCTCCACGGGCTGCAGGGGCACAGCTGCTCCACCATGGTCTGCATCACGGGTCACAGGGGCCACAGCTCCTGTGCCTGGAGCTCCTCAGCTCCTCCCCCTCCTTCTGCACTGACCTTGCTGTCTACTTTGTTGTCCCCATGTCCTCACTCTGCCCTTCCCTGGATGGAATTCTTTCTGCACAATACCTTCTGTTCTTAAATATGCTATCACAGAGGCATTACCATTACTCCTGATCAGCTTGGCCTTGGCCAGTGGCAGGAAGTCCGTCCTGGAGCTGGCTGGCACTGGCCCCACCAGACAGGGGAAGTTTCTAGCAGCTTCTAACAGAAGCCACCCCTGTAACCTCCCCTGCTACCAAAACCCAGCCACAGAAACCCATTACACTTGTACAATGGTTTTATAGATTACAAAGCTTTTGAATTTTCTCTTCACTTCCATATTTTCTCTCCCCTTGACACTGCTTGACTCCTCAAAGCACTGCCTGACAAGGAGGCAGAACAACAAGCTGCAGAGAGGCATCCTGCTCAGAAACAGCAACACCCTCCCCAGCATACATGTGCCACAAGCTTCTTCTAGCAATCATTATGGAACAATGGTCATACCATTATGACCAGTAGTCATAGACCAAGATTGTTTTGAAAAGTCTGATTTGATTTTACATAACAATCTTCCAGCTACTGCGTTCATTCAACAGGCCTAGTCTGGTCTAGGAATGTGCTCTTATGATGTACACAGAAAACACTTTCCAAGCGTGTAAATTCTTTTTCGGTTCAACATACAGAAGTCCAGAAAACATTTCAGGATTTTATGTTCCCGCCTTGGAAAAATTCTGTGTTTCCATCCTAGAAAAAAAAAAGGAAAGTTGAATATTTGCATCTTCTGCAAAGACTTTCCCCACAAGATCAAGTCTGAGAGCTTGTTCTGGTGATTCTGAATAGTCTATAGCCCTGAGTACTGTCACACATGCTCTGTCCCTCATCAGGCATCGTTCTGCAGCTCAGAGTCTGTGGATAGGGGCAGGCAGGCAAGTGGAGAACAGAGGTTGCTGCGAATATTGAAAGAAAGACAAACCATCAGAATAAGGCATCAAGCTGAGTAGAAGAGACCTCATGTAATAGACTCCTCTACCCATCAAAAATGCTTCTTTGTAAAGTCATAGCTTCCCCAAACTACCAACAGCTCTCTCTGTAAGAAAAAAACAAACAAGCAAACAAAAATACCAAACCCCCCTAAAAAGGCAAGGCAAAATGTATGCATATAATCCTGAATATTCAGTAGTAGCTTTAAATGGACTGATTAAACCCCCTAAATAATGAATCAATGACTAAGGAAATTCATAAGGATTCACTTCTGTCTCAACAAGGACAGGGCAAAGGAAGGGAAGAGACGAGGTTCTACTGCAAGAAGCCATGGCTGACTGTTTAGAGCAGTCCTGCCATTTATTTTGCTCTCAACCACACCTGGAGCACACGGCTGTTGTACACACCAGGTAGAGTGAGCTATGCAGGGTTCTCACTGCTGTGAGAGTTGTCAAAGACCTTCACTAAGCTGCAGCATTTGGCATAGCTGTTGCAGCAATCCTGCACAATGCCTGTGTGTTTCTCAAAGCCCTTTTCCAAGTCTCTGCGTGACTTAACTGAGAGCCAATATTCTATTTCCACAATATTTTAAGTTAACGACAAAAAATTCTGGACATATCTTATTACTCTGCTCGTCTTTTCCCCCAGGGCTTCTCTGCTGCTTCTGACAGCTTTCTGATTGCAGCCTCTCCTCGCCCAGCAATGCCTCAAGTTTCATCATCCAAATTACTGTACTTTAAGTCCCCTGCAGTAACTGTGTTTATTTCCAATATCCCAACAGGAAGACCCCCATCAAGATGAGTCATTCTTATTTCCAAGGGTGTTGTGCTGAGGCCACTCAGAGGAAGATGCAGCAGCAGCTGCTTTGTATTATCTTAGTGGGGGGAAAAAGCACAAGGCCCTGCTTTCAGCTAAATTTCTTCCCAGCAATAGACTTCTTTTTCCAGAAATGATGAAAATTACAAACACCTACTCTAACAAAAACCCTGTTGGAAGCACCGAAGTCCTGAAAACCTCTGGCATTGTGCCATGATGTGGGGAAATGGGAACCAGCTATTTTGAACTTGCTACTGTCTGGACAGAAAGCGATGCTTTGCTGTGAACTGCTGGGCCTCTGAACTGTTCATTCATGCATTATTTTTTGGCAGCCTTCACCATTTCGCACAGAATCACTGGCAGCAGCCTCACTAGAGAGCACGTAAACCTGACCCTGCAACTTATCTACCACTGCTGATCACAAACAGGTTTTTAACTGTCCCATAGTAGTGATTATTCAGAGCCAGTTTAGGATGGTGTAACTGCCATGAAACTCACACATACAGATTCTCTGAAGATTTAGAGGAATCCTTGCCTTCAAGTCAAAGGAGCACAAGAAAAGCCTTTCACCTTGTTGCTGCTGCAGCATAGATAGAGCCAGCTCATGCAGACCCTCAAACAACAGAGCTAGAATTGGGTCAAGATGTAGCAAGAGCCTTGGTTTTAAATTGAAGATGGATTTCCAGCTCTAATTCTGCTATCTTTAAACAAAATCCTTGCATATTATACACAGATAACACTGACTAGTCACTGAACTATAGTATCACTCACTCTTTGGCTCCAGAGAGGTAGAGAAAAATATCTACCTGTGTATCACTGTACAAACCCCACATTCCCAAAACTTGGAACATCCATGAAAAATTCGTCAGTATATGCATGCATGCTTAGGTATGATATGATGCAGCTTTCTGGAGCTACTGCAATTTGTCATTGATATATGAAATGAAGAATCATAACCAGTGCACAGAAAAACACAAGCAACACCATCCAACAAGTAGGGTGAATTTTTGAAGTCCTGCTTAAAACTCTTGTACAGGTGGTTCTATGAACAGTGGGACACCCAAGGTCAGAGAGCACAGGATACAATTTCAGAGATGTGGAGGGGAAACATCTTCTGTTAGAGTCCATCACACATACATAATTTTGAAAGCTGTCATTTTAATTGCAGACATTTGTTCTTCCTAGCTACTTTTCTTTTCCCAATTGGAATGAAAGTGGTGCCTGACAGACTGTTTGGAAGATTATGGATTTCTTTGTTTTTCGCTCTTAATGTTCTTACTGAATTTATTTATATCTTGGCTGGTTATTAGAACTTGTTCCATATGGTAATCTGGCAATGCCAAGCCAAGGATTTAAAAATTAAAAAATAGATTATTTCAGCAAGATTATATACTTTTGTGACCTGGAAATTCACTGAAAAGTATTGGGACACAATTTAACCCAGCTTTTCAGGGGAGAAGTGGGGAGGAAAGTAGCCAGAGGGTAAATAGGAGACTATATGAAAGTAGAATTTTTTTTCATGTTGCTGGAAAGTGGCCCACCAAAAGCTCATTGTATTGAAGCCTACTTCAACAAGAGAAAGGAAGACAGCTTTTCTGGATTAGAGGGTTTTCCAGTCTTCTGCTTCTGTAGGAAATGCAGCTATGAGCCCCTGGGAGGAGAGCAAAAAGGAAACAGTCCAGGAAGCAAACAACTTGGACCCAAACTAGAAGACAACCTAGATATGTGCCTGTAAAACTGGAACAGAACATAATAATAAATTACATGTTTTGGTTTTTAAGTAGATATAGAGAAAAGGCTGTTCTGCAATGCCAAGGGGACAGTAAGAAATAAGAAATTATGTACATCTAGGCTACCTTGAAAACTATACTTTAATATTCTGAAGGAGGTAGTAATATCACAAGGCAGATTTTTGACCCCTGCTTCAAAGACGTCTGGATTAGAATTGACAAAATATCTCAGATTCACACTGAATGAGAGGGCTTTGACTAGAAAGGAGAATTTCATACTCTGTAACTGGTTTGTAGAGAGTTTGGTTTGCAATCCACCTTCAGCATAAATTTAAAAAGGGGAAACCCACAAACAAAACATAACGAAACAGAAAACAGATTTGCAAGTCCCACATGCTTTTGAACAAATGTGTCACAATTTCCCCAGAGTACTCGGAACAGGATGGCAGCAGCACTGTAAAAGTATATTGCACAGACAGCATCAGCAAGGGAAAATTGCATTTTTTTAATCAATAAAGTAAAAAGTCTGAATTCACAGAAAAAGTACTTTTTCTGGAGACAAATTATTAAAAAACTCATTTAAAGTGAAGACAACGTTCTCTGTTCCTCCAATTCCAACAATGAAGACATATATGTAGAACACAAAAGACTGATCAGTACAATCTTTGCCAAATTCTGACCAAAATTGTGCTGTATGGTGTCAATATTATCACAAACAGTAAGGTCAATGCAACATTCAAGCAAGACTGATTTTAGCCATTAGGTTTGCTTTTTTGATTTCACGGCCTTTTGTAAATCCAAGTAAGAATCCACAGAAATCAGGAGTGCTGCTGATTTTGTTTCTATCTTGGCCACTGTGCAAAATACAGCCAGTACCATCAGCCAAAAAATACAGGTATTAGTGTACTGATAAGTAAATCAAACTTTGGTTTTCTTTTCCTGTCCTTACACTTAACGAACAAAGGAGTTTGTTACAAGACATGTCCTAAGAGGAGTGCTGACGCATATTGCTCTCAGTTTCAAGACTTCTAAAAGACATTCAGCTATTGTGTTAGGCTGAGTTTTGAACAAAGGCCAAGATTTGTCATCTTTTACAGAAGTCTGTGAGAGCTGGTTGGCTTTTGAAGGCCAGGAAGCAACCAGAACTGCTTCAGGGAAGGGGGCCTGACACACAGAGATGGGACATCACCTGGCTTGGCTATTGGGTTGCTGCTATCAACAAGACCCAGCCAAGGGTCCCCAGGTCTACCAGAGAAGTGGAGATCTGTCCCATCTTTGTCCCACCTCTGGAGGGTCAAATCATCATATCCCACCCCTTGTCTGCACCTACACAGTGACAGAGCCCTGAAGTGGATATCCCCAGCAGCCAGTCCACCAGGAGCATGTCTATCACTCTCCAGTGATATTTCCTTTTTTTCCCCACGTGAAATTTCTTTCTGATACATACTTTCACACACATGTTTTATAAAAATGTAAAGGTAAAAGACATTGTAATGTCATGACAGGGAATGACCACTTCCCCTGTGGTCATCTGTGAAAATTCAATTTTTGTATAAATTTATGCTGCATTTTCTAGTTTCTTTCCTGATCCTGTTGAAGTCAGTATCTAGTCCTTGCCATCTCATGTATGCATCAGTTTTCCATTTGCAGATCCTTTTACAGTGAAGGCAATGCTAATAGTGTTCTTATCCCTTCCAATAGAGCACATTGCAGCAATAAGAATACTTCAGGCAAAATAGGATTATCAGAGCCTACATCCACAGCACAGGGCATGTAAGGTCAAAAGTTTTCCTTGATTATGGATATCCCAGTTGAGATACCACCCACCTCATTTTTTGAGACTACTTAGCATTCTCTCTGCTATTTCGCTGACAGCAAAAATTTTTTGCACTGTAGTTATGCCCATAAGCACTCTGTATTTTCTAAAATCAGATTCCAAGAACATGTAGTTTAACAAAAAATTAATGGTAAGCTTGAGTTGATGAGAATGTGGTTAGTGGGTGTACTGGCATTATAAGAGAACTCAGAAGCACCAGCAGAGAGATTGCCAAGATTTCCTTAAGGCTGCTCACCTCTCTGCAGAAGGAAACCACTCCTCCCCTCCTCCTCTAGTCCCCTCTATCATTCACATTACCCAGATCTCAAAAAAGATACACTTTTGTGTCAGGACCACCCTCCCAACTAACCACTCCTTGATACAATTCTCAAGTAAGCACAGTTTACCTACAGAGTGCTGCAATGATGCCTTGCTGTGCATTGCTGAAGATGGATTTACATTATTTCCAGTTCACACCACTGGACGGGGAGGTCTCCCTCCAGCAACAGACACAGTGACAGGATAAGGCCTATAGTGTGTATTGTGGATCCTGCTCAAGTGCCTACATGATTCTTCCAAGTAGGAGCACAGAGCTTTTTCCCACCAGCTGGCAAAGGATGATAAACTGGGAATAAGAGCAGCTCCTTCCAATTCCTCTGCACACAGCCCAGCAAAGCCGTGACCAAGTATGTTTGTGGGACAGAAGTGCTTTCCTTCCTACCACAGAAAAGCAGGCAGGACCTTTAAACTTCATGGAGGATCGGCAAAGAAAAAGGGAAGAGGCTGAGGTATAATCCAGTCCATGAAATGAAAAGTATTCAGGATGAGAGATGTGGGACACAAAACAACCACTGCCCATGGCTGTGTGCTGTCTGGGGAAAAGAACCAAAGGGAATTTGTTATATTACCCCATGACTTATCTGAGCCCAGGGAAATAGAGATACCCTTCTGACATGGAGTTCATTACCAGTGAAAATGAATAGCTCCCGCTGTGTCCACAGCACACCCTGGACAGACACAACTCAACTCTGGACATGAGGAAAGCAGACTTCAGGCTGCTCAGGGAATTAATAAGTAAGGTCTCCTGAGAAAACGTTTTTGCAGGTACTGGGGTCCATCAGTGCTGATCACTTTTCAAACATCACATCCTTAGGGCACAGGAGCGGACAATTCCCAAATGTTAGAAGTCAAACAGGTGAGGCAGAAAGCCAGTTTGGATGAACAGGAATCTTCTCTTGGAGATAAGGCAAAAAAGGAAGGTGCATGCCTTAAGTGACATGGGAAGAATTCAGAGATGACGCTTGCCACTGTAGGAAGAAAATTCATGCAGCCAAAGCTCAGCTGGAGCTGAAGCTGCCAGAAATGGGGCGGACAATAAAAAGAGTTTTTTCAAATATATTAATGGCAATAGGCAGTATAGAAATATCATTGGCCCATTACAGTATGAGGACGGTCATCTCACAGAGACAGAGACAAGGCAGAGGTGTTTAATGCTTTCTTTGCCTCTGTCCTCAACGCAGATGATGGAGCAAGGGGGTCTCAGTGCTCTGAGCTGGAGGACCATGACTGCACGAATGAAGACCATGTCGAACGATGATCCAGTCGATGATGAAATTGTGCAAGATCTGCTGCTCCAGCTGGATCCCTACTAATCTATGGGGCCTGATGGGATTCATTCCAGAATGCTTAAAGAGCTGCTGATGTCAACACAAAACCTCTCTCAATTTTTGAGTGGTCTTGCAAATCTGGAGAGGTCCCAGCTGACTGGAAGCTGGCAAACGTTGTCCCTATTTTCAAGAAGGGCAAGAAGCAGGACTTTGGAAACTACAGACCTGTCAGTCTCACTTCAGTGCCTGGTAAAGTTATGGAGTAGATTATTTTAGGGAGTTGATATAGTTTGAAGCTGGCTTCCTGCCAAGTCTCCAAACCTTACCACAAGAGTTCCCCCCCCCCGCCAAACCTCAGGGAGAAGAGGGAGAAAAAACAATCAAGAAAACCCAAAACGAGAGAGAGACAGCTAAAGTGATATATATAAATATATTTACACTTATATTACAATTATATACAATTAAAATATATACAATTTCCCAGGGGAAAGAGAAGGGGGAAGGGAAAAGGAACAAAACCAAAATTATATATATATATACATATCCCAATCAGTAGCCCGAGATCTAGTAACTAAAGAGTTAGCAAAGAAATATCCCACCATTCTCCTTGGGACAACTGAGAGTCGCTCCGGGACGATCGCCGGCAACCTCCGCCTCCCAAGGTCGACAAGGCCTTACCAGGCCTCACTCCCCAACACAGCAGACTCAACAGCAGGGAACCTGCACCTCCAAGCCGCCGGAAGGAAAGAGACTGAAGGTCTCTCCTCCTTTCTTCTTATAGTCTGGTTTACGTAAAAATCGTAGGGAATACTGGGTAAATCTGGACCCTTCCTTGGTTACAAACTGGTCACCAAGGAAGGCCTAGCCCAAACTACCACAGGAGTATTGAAAAACACCTGAAAGACAATTATGTCATTGGTCACAGCCAGCATAGCTTCATGAGAGGAAAGTCCTGCTTATCAAACCTGATTTCCTTTCATGACAAGGTAAACCACCTTCTTGATCAAGGGAAGCCAGCTGATATAATCTTTTTGGATTTCAGTACAGGATCCTTCTGGACAAAATGTCCAGGATACAGCTGGATAAACATATCATGTGGTGGGTGAACAACTGGCTCACAGGTCAAGCACAGAGGATAAAAGTGAATGGGGTAACCTCAGACTGGTGACCTGTCACTAATCAGGTTCCACAGGGCTCCATCTTGGGCCCTGTGCTCTTCAACATCTTCATAAAGGACTTGGAAGCAGGGGTGGAAGGGATCCTAAGCAAGTTAGCAGATGACTCAAAACTGGGAGGAGCTGCTGACTCTCTCAAAGGCAGGGAAGCCCTGCAGAAAGACCTCAACAAATCAGAGGGCTGGGCAATCACCAACCACACGAAGTTTAACAAGGGAAAGTGCCAGATTCTGCACCTGAGATGGGGCAACCCCTGATGTACATACAGACTGGGGAATGAGATGATGGAAAGCAGTGCTGTGGAAAGGGATCTGGGGATCCTGGTGATAGCAAGTTGAGTATGAGTCAGCAGTGCCCTGACAGCCAGGAGGGCAAACCATGTCCTGGGGAGCATCAGGCAAAACATCACTAGCCCATCGAGGGAGGGGATTGTCCCCCTCTGCTCTGCACTGGTGAGGCCTCACCTTGGATATTGCGTGCAGTTTTGGGCATCACAATATAAGACAGATATTAAGCTGTTAGAGAGTGTCAAAAGGAGGGCAACAAAGGTTGTGAAGGGCCTTGAGGGGAAGATGAACAAGGAGCAACTGAGGCCACTTGGTCTGTTCTGCTTGGAGAAAAGGAGACTGAGGGGAGACCTCATCACAGTCTACAACTTCCTTGTGAGGGGAAGAGGAGGGGCAGGTACTAATCTCTTCTCTGTGGTGACCAGTGGCAGAACCCAAGAAATGGCATGAAGTTGTGTCAGAGGAGGTTTAGGTTGGATATTAGAAAAAGGTTCTTCACCCAGAGGGTGGTTGGGCAGTGGAACAGGCTCCCCAGGAAAGTGGTCACAGCACCAAGCCTGACAGAGTTCAATAATTTTTTGGATGATACTCTCATGCACATGGTGTGACTCTTGGGGATGGTCCTGTGCAGGGCTAGGGGTTGGACTGGATGACCCTTGTGGGTCCTTTCCAACTCAGAATATTCTGTGATTTTGTGAATTCTGCCTCTCCATGGCCTGCATATGAATGAAGTACAAGAAAAATTATACACTGCTCAGTCTTGTTCACTACTCACAGGTACTAAAACCTCTCTGCCTGGCTTGGAAAAGGAGATGCAGTGCAGCACTCCTCTGTGCCTGCCCCACCTCCCCTCACTCCTCTCTGGGAAAAACCTTGCCAGTGAGGCATCCAGCATTCCCAGAAGTCCAGAGGAAATACCAGCCAAAAGCATCTAGATGCCAGTTACAACCTGCTGCCTGATGGTTTTGTCATGACTCCTCTGCTCTGGAAGGGCTTAGCCTTCCCACACAGCAGAAACTGGTTGATGAGGGAGGAGGATATAAAGTGGTAAATGAGTGGACAAGATGGGCCACATCAACTGCTCAATTCTGTAGCTTCCATATGCTAACACAGGGAAAGAAAAAAAAAAAGAGAAAGCTATCTAGGCAGTATCAGCTTGTAATCTTGATGACAGAGCACTACATTGGATGCTGCACACAATCCCTTCCAAGAAGAGAAATAAAGGTTACAGGAGTAGCAATTCCCTGCTGCCAGACTGCAGAAAAACCTCAAAGTGTATTTCATTATTCATGCAAGGCTTTTAAAGACAGTGCCTATAGGCTCTGGTACAGCTAGTATATGCACACACACACAAGCACATGCGGCAGACTCAGCCCTTCTGTGCTGTGGTATCAAAACAATGTCTGCATAAGCCTAGAAACCCCTTGGATCGTGTCCCACAGGGGACACTCACACAAACCATAAAAGTGTGTCTGAACATATTCTGGCTTCCCACAATTTCTGTGCCGCTCAGCATTCTTCTTGAGTCTACCCCAGATCTGCAAGTCCATATATACATTCTCTGGAGGCCTGCAAAACACTCTCTGAGAAAGCATTAAGACACATGATTTTAATGTTCTGAAATTATTACAACTTAAAATGTTGGAGCAAAAAAACTGAAAAGGAGCCACTGTCTGGATAGCCTGTCAGCCATGCGAAGGTCCCAGCAATGGAAGGGAGGTCTACAATGCAAAATGAAACTCAGTCCTCACTTCATCTTTAACTTCATCCAAAACCTTCACTGCTTGTTGGTCAGTAAAGTTTCAAAAAGATCAAAAAGCTCACTCTGCGAGCCACAGTGGCAGTTTCAGATGCAGATACACATGTGTGGGAGAACACGTTGCAGCACAGGAGGCTCCAATCACACTGAAAATGAGTAACAAGTGAAGAAAATACATAGTTACTGTGCACTGTACACTTTTTGGTCAGTCTAGAGAGATTGCATGAATGATAGATAAGTTGCAACCACTGCCTGTGACTCAGATCAATACCAAGAGCCCAGCCAGACAACAGATAACAGATAACACTTTGGAGGTGTCCTGGGGCAGGTCGCAAGTCTCTATTTTCTATTCAGCAAGGCTTAACCCAGAGCTCTTCCAGCACTGTTGTCACACTTTCTCCCTCAGGAAAGATGAACCTGCTACTCCCCTGATCAGTCCGTACTAGTGTTCTTTACCAAAATATAGACTAAAACACCACCACCACCACCCCCCACTTAACTACTGCCAGTGGGAAGAACTGCAAGTATAGACAGTTGCTTTAGGACAAAAAAGAAGAAAGAGGTGTGGGAACTATCAGCTATTTAAAAATTAACTACCTTTCTCTCAGGCTGGGAGAATCAGGAGATGAGGCACTTGCCATAACAGCATCAGAACAGTCTCCAGAAAGAAAAGTTGAGTTTCATGCCAAGCCCTGTGTGACTGATCCTTTGCTGTAGATGATCCCACAGGATCCCTGCCATTTCCTATGATGCCTTGGGGCATTCCTGTACTCTGCTTTGCAATGGGAAGTGGCAGCTGCTCCTCCCCAGGACAGCCTGGTGTTGAATCCTCTTAGATGAAACTTCATGTTCTTACAATCAGGCACTGTGTCAAAACAATGTCTTTTGGCTTATTTTGTTGTTTTATTTATAAAATATAAACACCTCATGGGAAAGACAGGCAGGCAAAACACAAATCTACATCCTTTCTCCATTTATTAAGAATAATAAAAAATAAATAAATGTTTTGCTGGGAAAAGTAAATGTTCCAGCAGTCAAATATGATCTTATTCTGGCATTGTGTTCATATGCTAGTTAAGTTTCACAATCCAGTCGCAACCCACATGCTGTATCTGTATTTCTCTCTTCTTCCATATTTATGCATAACATATTTAAGATAGGGACAACGTGGTCAGAGGAGAAAGCAGAAGCTGCTCTTGTAAACACATCAGTAGTCATGGAATTTCTGAACCTAAAGAGAGAGTTCATCATTTCAACACCGCAAAACAGCACATTTCCCAGTGGCAATATATTTCTAGCATCATTAAAATACTACATGTTCTTTCCACAGTTATTTTCTTCTGCATCTGTACACCTTCTTTTCTGTAGCTATTTCAATTTGAATGGAAAGATAGTCAGGAGCCAGCTGTACATTGAGAGGGAAACAATCCTTGAAAACCTTCTGTCACTTTCTGATCTTACTACTGCAATTTTAGGAAAGGAGGTGGCCTATTTGTTTGCTTTATAACATTCAGGAAAAGACTACAACTATGAGCTACAGCCTGCTAGATTTTCTACAGTATCCCAAGACCAGAAGGAAATTAATGCTACAAAGAAATACATATAATATATTCTTCATTATAGATGGGAAGTGTGCTGAGGAATATTAGCTGGTCAGTAATCAATAACCTGAAGAACTGATTGACTAAGACATTTATTTGAAATTTTCACAGAAGTGCCAGGACTTGTTAGAGAGCACTGCAATGGAGAGTTTTATCAAGTCCAGTGTTAGAGGAACATGCCCCCCCATGTTTGTAATGTATGACCAGAAAGCCTATTCAAGTTGCTGTAATATCTCGTGCTGTTATGAACTGTACTCTAGGTATCTGATAATCACATTGTTTCAAAAGTGGTTACCAGGATTTAACTGTACAGCTAGAGAGGGAAAAATTCTGCTGTGTGTCTTCAGAGAACAGTTACAACAACCTGATGCAAATATATGTGCATGAGGAGCAAACGAGGAGCTAGAAGCTCAGTCCCAGAGATTTGACATTATTGGCATAAGTAAAACTTGGTGGGATGAGTCCTGTCGGTCACAGGATTGACAGACCACTCTGTCAGATGGTCACAGGCTGTTCAGGATGGATAGGCAGGGTAGAAGAGGTGGAGGGGTGGCACTGCATGTAATGGAAGAGTTAGAATGTACAGAGCTCACAGCTGGCAAAGGCACAGTTGAGAGCCTCTGGTTAAGAATCAAGGGGCAAACAAATAATGTGGATGTCATTGTGGGAGTCTGCTATAGACCTCTCAGCCAGGACGATGACGCTGACCAATTATTCTTTGAGGAGCTAAGGGACCCTTGCAAATTAACTGCCCTTGTCTTCAACTCACCAGAAATTAACTGGGAGCATCACACAGCTGGTACAACCCAGGCCAGAAAATTCCTAAAAAACCTGAATGACAACTTAATGAAACAAGTCCTAAAAGACTGAGGGGAGACCTCATCACAGTGTACAACTTCCTTGTGAGGGGAAGAGGAGGGGCAGGCACTGATCTCTTCTCTGTAGTGACCAGTGACAGGACCCAACGGAATGGCACGAATTTTGTGTCAGGGGAGGTTTAGACTGGATATTAGAAAGAGGTTCTTCACCCAGAGCGTGGTTGGGTATTGGAACAGGCTCACCAGGGTCACAGCACCAAGCCTGATAGAGTTCAAGAAGCATTTGGATTATACTCTCAGGCACATGGTGTGACTCTTGGGGATGGTCCTATGCAGGAGTTGGACTGAGTGATCCTTGTGGGTCCCTTCCAACTCAGCATATTCTGTGATTCTATGATTCTTTCCTTCCCCTTAGAAAACCACCTCCTGTAACGTTCCTTCTTTTTCCTTATCATTTTCCAGTGAAAGACAGCCCTAAAGCCTCTTTTGTTTGTTCCAATAATTGCAGAAACGTTCTTTGCTTGATCTAAGGGCTGCCTTTCTTCGTGAACTGTTCTAATTGAACATCCCACTAAACTTGTCCACCAGTCCTTCTTGAAGCACATACTCCCTGTACCCACAATTTCATCACAGCTGTGCAGAGTCTACAGCCTCAGCCCAGCAGCTGAGGGACTCTTGGCTGACTTTCTCACCAGAGGCATGTGTTGGCAATGTCACTAAATTGTTCACACCATTCATAATAAACAAGGTATTAAGGGGTTCTCAGCATAAATTTTCAGTGCAATTTCTTACAGTAACAGTCTGTCTCTTGAAAATGTCTATTTACTTTCTGGATAGGAAACAAAACTGCTTGAATCATAAGGAAAAAGAATTTTACTACACCTAAGAAAATTATATTTGTTTAAATAAGTAATACCAAGTGTGTGAGTTCCTTTGTATGTATACAAGTCTAATATACACACACAGTTTGAAGTTTCAGAAAGTTGAAGAAAATAATGTCATTGCTCCAGAAACTGCAGTAAAGTCCTAAAAAGTACAGAATTTGACTGGGGTTTTTTCTCTCCTGTTTTCAGTCACAGGTGCTATAATACTGATTTTGTCCCTACTTCCAGTTGCTATAGATGGTGGGTGACTAAGAGTTAATTCACAACTATTTCTGCTAGCATGTGCTGAAACAATCTGTAAAGGTAAACTGAGTGCACTCATTTAAGTCTCAGACATCAAAGAAACTAAGATTGAACCCTTAAGCATATTGCTTTTCAAAAACTAATTTTAAAGCCAGTCTCATATTTTCGATCATTCTGAGCTGGAGGTAACTCAAATCATTCTCCCTTCATCTAACCTTCAGCCTTGCTCACTGTTCTTCCTATGTGCTGAATGAGAAAGGAGATCAGCCAATCAATTTCTTAAAGCCTGTTTTAAAATGGCTGCATGCATTTTGTAAGATTCATATTTGCTATGGAGGGTGATCAGTACAGATATTATCGTGTAGGGAGGACATAAGAGAGAGATTAATTTTTGGAAGTGATTCAGCCTGATGGGTAAAGTGTATATGCAGATACTGTCAATATATCAAACCATATCCTGCCAAGTAAGATAGACAAGGCAGTTTGCACACATGAGCAATACTTAGTCCTGACTTGGCTGAAGAAGTGAAGACACTACATCCAAATAATGCTGTAATTCCTGTCTCCAGTCCCACCTTTCTTCAAAGAGATAAGCAAAGTACAGATCAAAGACTGTCTCAAGTTTGCACAGGGTTTTGACCCCTTCCAGTAAAATTGTTGACAGTTTCACTTCGCAAAGATCTCTCTTCAAAAAGTGCTCTTCTGCACTCATATAGTCCAGTTCCTGTGCTGCCTATAAACAAGGCAAGTTTGAAAATATTTTTAAATTTAGAAATCCCACAATAAAAATGTCACTGTAACCTATTTTTTAACACCTTTTCTTTTTTAATTTAGGATTCTTAGTGCCTTTGCACTGCCATGCATTTCATGCTGTCCCAACAAATAGGTAGTTAAAATGAAGAAAAAAAGGGACGTGTGAAAACCACACAACAAAGTAACTACAAATGGGGCACTGGTTTTGAGACATGAGAGCAAGGGAATAAATCAAATAACTCAGACTGTCCAAGGCAATATGACAGAGTGTGGAATTTTTGGCATGTAACAGTCTCATGATGAATGAAAACACAAATAAAAATCAATGGCTGAGTTGTTCAAAGAACAAATTTTCCCTAGCAGTAAAAAGACTTGAATACTGGCTGCCAGCCTAATTTCATTAGGAAATGCATTCCAATTAATGGAAGCTCTGCAAACAAGAGATAATTACTAAGGCAAGACAGAGGAAAGGTCTTACAGCCTTTCAGATTCTCTTTTTTGGTTGCAGCTTGCCCTTCTCTCCATCCAATTCATTTAAGATGCAGTTTATTGGAATTCTGTAAGTGTATTTTCCAACTGCCCCACCATTCCTGCTGCACAGGACTCTCCTTGCCTGCTCCTGTTATTGGCCTCATCCCCCATACACACTATGTACTGTGAGGTTTCCCATGATGGGGAGGGATGTATTTGTTCTCACATCTCCCTGTCTGAATGCCAGTAGCACCATTATTTCTGTGCTACTTGCTTCATATTCGTTTTGATGCTATGTTTCCTGTGCCAAATTAAATACTGGCACAGACAGGTGCCTGAAATCAAAGTTGTGCCTGCTTATGCTCTGGTGAATTTAGTTTTTTATTTCCATGATTTCATTTCCCAGGAAAACAGCAATTATGTAACCTTGGTAGAAACAGATGCCAACAATATTAAGCTCACAACTGCACTCCTTCCACCCCAAGGGCTTCTTTCAATGGGAGGATGCAAAGTTTCTTAAAACCAAACAAGCAACCCAGACCTTTTGTTTTAACAGGCATGTTTCCTTATTCTATCTGCACGTAGGCAGACACTTGAGGTATTTTGCCTCCCTCACATTGTCCCCTTGAATGCTGTGCACTTACAAAGTGTCTTTGCCACATCTCTCTCACAATCAATACTGGCCTTGACCCAGGGGATATTGGACAGCCCATCACTGAGGTGTGCAAAGTAGTGCCTTCTGCAGAGCCCATCAGTGAGGAGATGTCATCCCTGAAGTCCCTCCACTGCACACCAGAAGCTGCTGCTGCCAGGGACAAGGATGCCTTGCAGGAGCTGCATCCCATTTGGGTTTTTTCACCCTGCAGCTCTGTGGAAAAAGTTCAGCTACACCCAACTATACAGCAAATAAATCCTAAGTGACTGCAACTCCATTCTCTTGCTCCCTCTTTGACGTTCAACACAAGAGAAGTGTCCACAGTCCCAGTGATTGCGATTCCAGCTCCCATGGGCCAGCAGGTGGGTCACCACTACCATGGCACTGGAGAGCTCAGCACTAACAGGCCTATCCAGGGAGGGTGCTGCCAGCACCAGGTTCCCTGCTGTCTCCTGGGCTGCTGCTAGCTAGCTTGGGTATGGAAACCTATGGGCCAAGTCTATATAAACCACATGAACAGCAACATAAGCATATAGGTAACCCTAATGCTTCTGGAGACCTAAATCTCAGTGGGTCACCCACTTCATCGTCTGTTTACATTTAACCTACTTCTTTGAAAACTCAAGTGACTGCCTGCAGCCAGCACATGGTATTACATACTTACAATACCTTCACTAATAGGCAAAAAAGAAAGAGTAAGCAGAGGAGAAGCACTGGGTTTCATAGAATCATAGAATTGTTATGGTTGGAAAAGAACTTTAAGGTCAAGTCCAACTGTCAACTCAGCACCACCACAATTTTCACCATTAAACCATGTCCTCAAGTGCCATATCCACATTACTTGAACACTTCCAAAGATGGTGACTCCACCACTTCACTGGGCTGCATTTTGCAATGTTTTACAACCCTGTCCATGAAAAAGCTATTCCTAATATCTAATCTAAACCTCCCCTGATGCAACTTGAAGGCACTTCCTCTCGTCCTGTCACCTGGGAGAAGACTCCAACCCCGACCTGGCTACAACCTCCTTTAAGGTAGTTGTAGAGAGCGAGGAGGTCCCTCCTCAGACTCCTTTTCTGAAAGCTAAACAACCCCAGCTCCCCCAGCTGCTCCTCATAGGACATGTGCTCCAGCCCCTTCACCAGCTTTGTTGCCCTTCTGTGGACTCGCTCCAGCGTTTGTGGCAAGGGATAAAGGCCTAATTCACCAGTGCTAATAACTTGAGAGACTGATTAAAAAAAAAATCAGACTATATCACAGACAGCAGTAGTACTATTGTTAACTATTGTGAGGCCACACAATGCCCGTTTCCAGAGGCTGATCAGCTCACTAGATGCATTTTAGACATGGCTCTGCAGTTCTGAAGTGTTGGGTCAGACATGTAATGTATCTTTCTCTCCCACTGTGGCGATACGAGATTGTCATTTTAACAGTCTTCCCTGGCATGGCTGCCAAGCTGTTTGTCTGAGCTGCAGTGGTATTTTTGGAGACAAAGACTTGGCTGTGGTGCGGGACAGGTGGCCTGGCAGCAGTGGTAGGAAGCTATCAAACCGTGCAGCGTACATTTCAAAACACAAACCAGAGGGAGAGGAGATAAATCATTTACTGTATTTAACTTAGCATATTGCTACTTTTTGTGACTCATATAGTCTTGCGGAAGACTCCCCAGCCAGGTTAAGCCAACTTTGAAGGAAAGACGATGTAAAGTTTACAGACTGCCAGGCATTTGTGAAGTTAGTATGCACAAATGCACAGAGGCAGCAGTGAAAACAACAAAATTAAAGATAGGAAGGAATCTGTATCAGCCCATCTCCCTTCATTCTCCCTGGGTTTCAAGGACCTTCCTATGATTCATCGGTCGAAAATAAACCTCAACCATCCTCTGAAGACCAGCTCAAAGTGGCAATAGCCAGAAAAAAGCATCTGTACCTTGCGCTCCACCTGAAGGGTCTGTTCACAGCACTGGTGCTGGTTGTCCCAGGCCAAGCAAGCTCCCACCTCCTTCCAGTGGCAGGGCTGGACACCTGCCATCGTGTCACCAGGTCACTTGGTCAGAGTTTGTGTGTGCCCACATTGCAGTCAAGCTACAGGTGGCCCCAATCAGCAGGCGAGGCACACACGGGAACCACCACACACCTTCGGCAGATCAGGAGTGCGGGAAAGCTGAGGCTCAGTGGAAAATGTCTCACACAGCACCTCTGAACACTTCTTGCACAGGCCCTGAGCACAGCTACCACAGACACTTGTGCCTCCCACACCTTGTCACCCTCTTACTGAAGGTCTCCTCAGCAGCAGACAGCAAAAAGGCTTCTGATTGGACTAAAAATGGGGCCACGGCTGCCCCAGAAAAGGGATCCTTCTGTTTCTGGAATACCTACAGTCTCCAACTCAGTGTGTCAAGAGAGATGTACTTGTGGTGTGCAGGGGGCTGTCAGGTACATCTAGCTGGATCACGCAGGATGTGAGATTTGCAAACATAGGCACAAGGCGCATGGTTTTTGTTCTCACCTCAATTCAGGTAAAAAAATTCCAAAATAGGATCCTTCCTGGGAAGACTGCACTGCATAGCAATTCCTTTGAAGGTAGTTAGCTTTAATCCGGTTACCAAGAGCTACACTAATTTAGTGTTCTTCATTTTAGGCTGGATTCCTTGAAAAACAGGATTGTCAGAACACCGGCACTTTTGTCCCCATGCTTTTAAACGGGCAGGCTGCCCTCAGCTAAACTCGACAAAGATGCAGGTATCACCAGCCTACTGAAATCCAACAAGTTGGACAGATGCTGCCAGACAAGGGAGGCCCAACTTGGAGTCCCTGTACAAGAAAAAATAATCCCATTAAAACAACCACAATGTCAGATACTGGAGTGCTCACGGGGCGGAGAGATTTTATTGCAGCTCAGCAGTGCGTAAAGCTTCAGGCAGACCTCATCGCTAGTTAGTCACAGGGTAATGCAAATACAAGACACAACACTATGAAAACAATCTCATGCAGAACTGACCCATCTCAGAGAACAATTTATGAAAAAATTAGGATGTCACACAATATTGCATACCCTACAGCATGTGAAATTATCTTTACCAGACAAACTTATAAGAAAAGTCATCAGGTATACTTGGCTAGACATTTTCCCCACATCCTTCAATAATCTATATTGTGTTCATAAATTTACTGACTGTGCTGTCTCTCTCTCCCTGACCCATCACAACCTGGCCCAGAATGGCCACCAGAATAACCTGCTATCATTTCCAGGGTCATCACAACAAGCGTGACCCGGTAATTTCTCATTCTTTTATTGTAAAGATACACTGTTCCCATGCCTAGTTCTCTCTGCCATCTGAGTCAGGAGAATGAATCATCAAAAATGCTATTGTCAAATGCTTTCTATGAATTATGTTCTGCACTGCAGCGGTTTGCTCTGCTCAGAATTCTCTAGTTTATTGGTAATTCTCCTTGTGATTGCTTTTTGAAACAACTGAAACAAAGTCTGATTGTCCCCAAAAGGGGGCAGCCCATTTTAAGGCTTGTTTTTAATGGACATAAAATTGAAAGCACAAGCCAGCTTGTTACAGGCCAATGTCAAACAGTAACATCACCACAGGTGTCCAGAAAATGTTATAAGAATGGGAGATTATATATGGACATTATATAACTCAGCAACATCCAATTAATGGGATACCAGTAAGCTCAAGGAGCACACATGTACCAACATACAACACCCACTGCTGTATTTCTCAGTCTTAACTTTGTTTCAAGGGCATTTGCTATCATCGGGCACCTGACGTACAGAAGAGACGGAAGTGTTGCTGATCTTTGGTGTACAGCTTCATCCAATTAATATTCTTTAGCAACTACAGACAATTTAGAATTCTGTGTGGGTTTTAATCCCTCTGACCCTGACTGGGGTGGGAACTGAAGGTGCTGAATGACCTAACTCAAACAAATCTGTGCCTCCTACAAACCATGCATACATGGGATAGGCATCCTTGCTCATTATTTTGAAGTTGAATAAATAATATAAAAGACAAAAAGATTGTAAAAAACGCAGAATCTAGAAATTAAAACTAGATAGTTCCAGTCTAGAAATAAGGCATATGTTTGGATAATGAGAGTTTATGAAATGAGAAATCCAGTGTAGCAGAAACCAAAGGACATCTGTCTATTAATTCTTCTTCAAACCTACTATCCCTTTCTAAAGATTTTAAACTTTTAAGATTTTTTTTAAGGTTGCATGCCTGTTACAGACAATTCATGCCATAAATAGAAAATTATTCCAGTTATTTTGAATTTCATTGGGTTTCACCCAGTTAAGTAGTCATTGGATTGCTCTCCAAAAGCTTGTATTAGATTCTCCATCATTTGCCAACGGCAGATCAAAGCTAGATGACTTTCTAGCAATACAGAGAGTCAGATGCAAGAATCCCTGGATCTCTTTCATGCTCAAAGTCAGACTAGAGAAATACAGCTCCTTCCCTTCTCAGTGTCTATGGAAAGTCCTGATCACTACTTTTTCTTACATTTAACCAGCTCCTAAAAATAGGTCTTAATGGAAATGGTATCCTAAGATAATTATTTCTTTAAACAATACCATCTTTAGCTTGTCAGGAAAGAATATGATTTCTTACCAAACTCCACCAATGTTAATTTCTTTATAAAGACACTGAAACAGAGAATTTATTATAAGAAAATAATTATATCAGGCCTTAGGAATGTAAAAATTGGAAAAATTAAAAGTAATAACACTCCCAGTGTAATGACTGTAAGGAGACCAGAAAATGGCATAAAGTATATGTTTTCATGACAAAGACTGTAATGAGAAAAAGTGAAAAACTATTCTGTTCCAGAAGTCTACATGATCTGATCTTCCATCAATTATCTATTCCAATCATGTAGAAAAGAGTTTCTGTCTACAGAGCGAATCCACTCTGACAGTTAATCCTGTTGTCTTGTAGTTCCCTCTGGAGACTTGGGGATACAAAGTCTTATGTCCCCGTGTAGCACTGCTCAGATATAGTTTAACAATCCCACTCATCAAATCCTTGCCATGCATGTATCTCCTTGAAGAACAGGGACAACGACAACCCCGTCTTATCCACCTATTGATTTCATTCCAAGCCGATGTAGCAGGAGCCCGACTTCCAGATCTGTCTTACTCTTCAGCAGCTGCTTCTACCAACACACTGCCTGCACAGCAGGAGGCTGAACCCACAGCTTTAACTCTTCCTCACACTATCAGCTGCTTAGTGAAATGTTCTAGCTCATGAACATTTGCAAATTAAACATCAAAATGGGATGTCTGTATTACCAGATAATCAGCTTACACCTCTTTTCCTGAAAATTACATACCTTGACTGATACAGAAATTAAAATGCAATAAATAGGATACAATCTTTCCCACCTATCCAGTACTGTTGGACTATGAAATTCCCTTCACTGTTTAAAGTACCTCATTTCTAAAGGCCAGTAAACTCTTCACCACATTTGGATTTTACTTGTAGTCTAGTAAGAGCCAGTTTTTTTCTTGCAAAAGTACCTCTTTTGTGATCTCATCTTTTCTTTCACCTGTCTTTTTTCACATAGATATTTTGAGTGTGACAGTGGTTGTAATTTCTTTTCATTTTTTGTAGTTTCTTCTTTGAAATTAGCATTCCAGTTTGTAGAAATGAAAAACACCTCATATACTATTTTCAGCATGTCTATTTACTTATAGTTTGTGCATTTTATTCCTTCCCTACTAGGCATCTTCTTCATTTGGGCTTTCAATTACACAGAATTTCATCTCAGCAGAACTTTTTACTACACGGTGTTCAGATCAAACAGTAAGCCGCAAAAGATCTTTATAGACAGAGTACACTGCATTTAATATATGTGGGATATGAAAGATTTTGTATATAAACAGTTTTTTAGCCCTAACTAATAAATTTCCAGAAATGAGGTCTTTCTACAGAACTAATATCTTCTCAATTATCTACAGATCAACATACTATTTCCTTAAAAATTATACATATGTAATTTAATAACATAATAAACTTTAAATTTAAAGCCTTTTCAATGTAACTATTTAGCTTCTCATGTCTTATAAAGAAATTTGTCAGACAACATGATTCCAGAACACAGATTCCAGACTACAGTATTCCTTTGTGCAGAATACATCTTCATATACTCACAGAAACACCACTTAAAGAATTTAGGAGACATCAGGAAACATTTTCTACCCACAGGCAAGTGCATTTAAAAGAAGCAAAATGTTTTACTGATTTTGATTCAGTTACTTGGAATCACAAAACAGCAGTAGATTTTTGGTTAGTTACAGACAGAAGTGTCTTTGTCATATCAGGGCATGCAGGATTGCTATTTCTTTCCCTCTGCAATTTGTAAGTGGGCAGTAAATTATTTCTTCCCTTCATCAGTCTATCCGCAAATACCACTGTCAACAATCTCACCACTTCGGTTTTTTATATCCTGCTTCTCCAATTCTGTATCTGCTCTTCATATTTTATGAAATAAGGTCTTGGCATCAAGAAAATTCATCCCTTTGTAAGCTTTTCTGCCCTGGGCCATGGAAGACCTTTAGTCCTAGACAACTTCTCCAGGAATTATCTTTTCCCCAGTTAATTATATTCATGTTAATACAACACTGAGCTATAAACATACATATGTGAATGCATATACAATAAAGCCATCTGTATTTACACCTCTGTGAGCCACCCCTGAGCTGGCAACATGTGCTTCCCTGAACTAAGGGAGTGGGTTGAGGTTAAAGCTACGACAGCCAGAATGTTCTTAGATGTGAACTGGCATCATGGGAAGACACAGTTCAGCCTCTTCAAAAAAACCACACACAATGCACTTTATTTAATACATTTCTTCAGATAAAGCATTTGAGCAGCTGAGGAGCAGCTGGAACTGAAGCTCAAACATGCTGCAGTGTGATTGCCCCAGCTCTCTGACATATTCTACCTGCCACACAAGACTTCAACAGCACAGATACACTGACGGTGGGGCCCACCCATGTCCCATGGCCAGCGCAGCCCTATTGTTTTCCTTCAGCTGTTTACAATCACTCATAAGTCTGTCAAGATTCATGAGTACTTCTCAAATACAATTGTGGGAACAGAAGTTCAACTTCCATGCCATTTTGCTCCATGACAAATACTGCTGATCTTTAAAGCTTGGAAAAAAAGAATATTTTTATGACCTCATTGCAGTTCTTTAGGGCTGTGACCCTGGTGTTTGTGGAAAGGGCAAAGTATCACATACCGTACATCTTGCTAATCCTTTCAGAGCTTGTGTTTAGGAATCATCCATAAATAGCTACTGGTCATACAAAATACTCATGCACCTAAGGCTGGCTGCTAGACTGCAACCAGAAATCTCCTAATTAGTATTTCTCTCTTGGCATGTATGCCTATGACAACGGTATGTATTTCTTCTCCATCAAGGTGGTCATTCAGTAGTCAGCATCTTTCATACAGGTGCTTTAATAATCAAAATGTTCTGAACAGAGATACCAGAGAGGTGAACAGAGGTTCTCTCAGGTGCGTTTGCAGTGTTTGCTGGAATGCAGACACGAACACAGCAGGAGCACTCTCATCTTCTCAGGGAGGAAACTGATAGTCCCGGCTACACACGAGACAGCCACACAGCCACGTTTATTCTTTTGGCAAGAGAGAGCAACACGAAAAGAGATGAGGGTGATAATTTGTAGACTGTAACACTAAAAGACCTAGAGAGAGGACTGAGAGAACATTACACTAAGTCCTAATTGAACAACAGAGAGGTCTTTATCAGAGGCACCTTCAATCCAGCTGTAAAACAGGAGGGCACAGCTCAGCACAAACTGGGGAGTAAGGGGCAAAAGAATGCAACTGGATGTTCTTTTTAAGCTTGCTGGGAAATTACCAGCTCTTATAAGAAATTGAATTTGTGGCAAAAACTGGGAAGAAAGGATCATTTTAAGGCATAACTTCAAAAAGGAGGAAGAGAGAGTTCCACTGATGTTACAAAACAGTTCCAACATGTAAGTGTTGCTGCAACTGCTGGAGAATATAGACTGTGCATATTGTAGGCTGTAAATTGAAGACAGGAATTGAACTTAAACAAAGGGTAGGCTTTCAATGCAGTAACTGGAATGGGGAGGAAAGAAGTATTTTCATGGTCACAGGAAAAAAATGTAAATTTCTTCTTGAGAAAAGTAGAGAGGGTCAAATTTTCTGTTTAAGTTTTATAAATAATAACAAAAAAACTATTTGAAAAATAATTTATCATCACAGTTTTTAAAAACATTCTTAGTATATTCCTACAGCAAGACCTGAAATTTGGTTATGCATTTGCACTTGGGTACTTACCAAATTTTGTATTTAATGGTGTCATCAGCACGGTCCAGTGGATAAAAGAGCAGTTTGAGACTCACAGATACTACCCCTGGCTCTGTTTCTAGGTGATCCAGGCACGTAATTTCAAAGTCCTCCTCAAAGCAAGGCAGCTTCATTATTTTCAATTTTAGTAGGATGGAAGGATAAATTGTTCCAGCGGGCGAAAGTGATAGAGAAATGGTATGTATAATTACTAACTTTACTAATTTTATATGAAATACCTGGATTCAACTGAATAGCATTTTTCATTGCTTTAGCATAAAGGTTAAAAACATGCAGATGAACATTAACTGTTCCAGATACAGAACTTTTTCATGCATTACTTTCGGAGCCCTGTCAATAGTAAATAGCATAAGCAAAGACTGGAGAGATACTCAAGGCTGTACTTCAATGCAATGGACTTTCTGAAGATCAAACTTCTAAATTTTTTTGATTCCTGAGAGTGTGGAGTAGAACCTGTTTCTGTACATCTGAGATCTCTTGGGCAGACCGTGATGTCTAAGCTGTAATACTGTAGATACTGTAATACTGTAAAACAACTAAAGTTGCTTTTGCTTTCTGTCACACACCATTTCAACATTAAGAAATTCCTGTATAACCTTAACTAATCACAGCTCTGCAGAGAGACATAAAATTCTTTCAAATGGAAGTAATATAAACACAGCCATGTGAAAACTCTACACCAGAGTTTTGGTACAACCTCTGTCAAGAGCAGTGCAGAATTTCACCTAGCCCAATATAAAAATTTCATCTTAGCCCTTCACTGCATTTAGCCCATTCAGAAACCTTGCCTGAGCTGAGCACTACATTCAGCTGCTCTAGTCATAGATCAAAACCAGCTGCATCAAAGAACAGAAGGAACAGGTACATTAAATTCCTGGTCTCTTTGTCCTGGCAAGTTAGGAAGTCTCAAGTAACAAGGTAAGAGAGCAACAGGAGAAAGGAGTGCAGGCATCTCTTAAGTTCTGAAGTATACACGTGACTTTCCCTGCTTTCATTCCTGACAGTAAAAACTTTAACATAAAGCCAATTCTTTAATATAAAATCTGAGTAGAGCAAAAGACTACATTAAGTTTCATCCACATTCAGAGGCCTGAATAAAGCTTCTAAGTTCTCTAAACAAATAAATGCACGGAGAGAGTGAGCCATGGTCCTCTTGGAAATGGCCATAAGTTGCACAAAAACCCCTGAATTTAGGATAATATTTCCTTACATGGTAGATGTTCTCTAAGATTTCAGATCTGAAAAACACAAGTCTTCCCATAATCACATCCCTTTTTAACTAGTATTTAATTTTACAAAATATTGGCACTGTTATTATTATTGTAATGGTAAGTTTATCTCACTTTTCCAAAGGCAAATCTTGCTTTCCAGACAGTGCATTTTGTTATGCCCATGTTGGCTACACTGAACAATGCCTTCCTATACCAAGAACCACAACTGGTACTTAAACAGAGCACACAATACTGGGTCACCTCTCTCTGGTAAATCCAGCAGATAGTGACCTTGGCTTTCCATTCTTCCAAGTCCTTTATTGTTATGACATTATCTAACCCCTTTTCTCCTTAAAATCGATACAAAGTACATGTACAAAATATTTCTCTACCTTTACTCAGTACTGCCATTACTCATCCAAGAACCACAGTAGTTCACTAAAACCCCACTTGTGGTACACTACAGCTTGCACCCACTTTACTAACACTGACAGATCACTCTGCACCAGATAGCTACCCTCTTAAATGCACCACAGTCCTGTGGAAAACTGATATTTCACCATCTAGGTCATCAATAAAGTGCTAAATAGTCACTGCTAATAACCTGTTCTTATAGGATCCAACAGAAAGGCACATACTCAGTGAGGATTCCCCATTTACAGTCATGTTTCATAGCCTGTCTGCCAGCTTTTAGTCCATTTAAGAAGCATCAAATTGATTTCATTTCAGTCTAGTCTCTTGATCAAAAAATCATGCCTCACAGAAGTGTATTATATATTACTTCAGCACAATGGCATTGATCAAACTGTATTTGTTATCTCTCAAAAAAGAGAATAAAGAAAGGAATAAAGAGTCAGGTTGATAAAATCTATTTTCCAAAAATCATGGCTGACTAGTTTTAAAGAATGATAGGAAGCTTAAATGTAATAGGAGAATTTCTTTCACATTTTCCAGGACCAGAGCCAAATTGATAGGCTTCCAATTATCCAGAAGATTCCTTTTGAAAGCATTGGTGACAAATTCCCAAGTTTGCTGTAATTTCTTAGTGTTTCAAAGTATATTGAAAATTTCAAGCTTCATAACCCACAGAACTCTCCAGTGAATTCCGTAAAAACTTCTGGGTATTAGTTGTCAGGTCCAGCTGTTTAAATAAGCCTAATAGTAAGAGTTCACACAGCAGCACAACAGCAGCTCACAGAGCAGCACAGCAAAGGTGGAGGAGGGTGTTACACGCTTCATCATCACCATCAGCCCAGGTACAGTCTCAGTACTTTACTGTCCTTTACTGACACATGATGAAGAGAAGTAATTCAACTAATACTTTAATTCTAGTGGACATTTTTCACCCAACAACAGCCCACTCTTTTGTTCAGACTCCTTTTGTTCTTACTATGCTTATTTAAAATTAAAAAAAAAAAAGACAAGAATAAGCTATTTCATCCATAATTCTATTTACCACTGAGACTTTTGTGTGCCTTCATCAATTTCCTGAAGTACTTAACTTTTATTTTATAGAACACTCACACCCCTACCTTCTCACTTAGGGATTTCCATAGCAATAATTTTTCTTTGTTGGGTTTTCTTTGTCTTTTTGTTCATCAAGTTTAACATTCTTGGACAGGAAAAAAAATGTTTTACCATTTCTTTTGTCTTGAAACTTGTTTTCAGCACTATGAAATTGGTCATTTTCGTAAACCAGTGAGAATAAGGACTTGAATATATTTATTAGAGGAAAACAGAATAAAATCATGATCACTTATGCCTAATTAGCTCCTCATTAGTGATCTTCACGCCACAGAGAGATGTGCCGTAGGAGAGGAAAAGCTGCAGTATTGCTGACTACAGCTACCATGGCACTCAACACACAACTACACTGCCAAGGAAAATCCCTACATCCATCCCCCAGAGTTCCATTCTCTGCTGTGGGAAAAAAAACCCGCCTGTGAGAAGCTGCTCAAAGGCTCATGGCACAGATGGGGGCTTCTTACAGGCCACACCACTCAGCTCCTCAAGCAGTAGCAGCACAGACCAGAGGCACTCCTGGCTCACCCTGCAGCACCCCCACACGGCAGGTTTCCACAGAACATGTTTATAGTGCTCTCCTGTTACACAGAAGAGCAATTCTGCCTGCAGCCCCCTGGCCAGGGAAAATTAAGTACATCCCAACTAAATCTAGGGATATTCTCTCAGCTCTGGTCAACTGAGATACACACTGGATGGCAACCTGAGTGGCATTTTCAAGACAAGATCTCAAAACATAAATTCAAGATCAGGATCCAAAATTCAGTGAATATCATATGCAGACCAAGTGAGGAAAAGAGATTCTTAACCAGTATGTGTAAGACTCTACAGTGGAAGAGCCATATCTATGAGTGGTAGTTTATTATTTATACTATGTCCCAGGACTATTCTTTCTGTTGTGCAAAGATCCAAAAAAGCCTTTTTACTTTACCAAAGAAAAAGATTCATTTGCTAGATGTCAGTGGACTGTGTTTTTTGTTCTTCTGCAACAGCTATTCTCTGAAGGCTTAAACAGATTGTTCTTTAACCATAATGTTGTTAAAGAAATGCCAGGAAGTTTATTCATTGTTTATTAATACTGCAGAGGCCCCAAAGCAGCAAGATAATGTCCAGGTTTCCAAAAAACAGGCCTGCCAACCATCCCCTTGGCCAGTTTCCAATTAAAGGAGGAACATGACAGCCAAGCTGCAGCTACAATGACTTCAGAAAGTGCTGAAAAAAAGTAGAATGATCTAAGCCACAGAGCTCTACTCCAATTTTATAACCCCCCCCCCAAAATAATCCTAAAATGCCACTTGCATTTCATTTGCACCAGCACATGAAGTCCAGACTGGGTCTCTAATAATATTTCTTCCACAAACGCTTTTTCAGAGTTAAGGTCAGTGTTCTAAAATGAAAAGGCAAAGCCACTAACCAACTGCAGTACAGTTCTTCATCCTACCATATTTTTTTTTTCTCCTGCAAAATATTGATAATTCTGTCATCTGGGTTCCTCTTATCTTTTTGATAAATGAGGCTACTGCCTTCCTAACTTATTAAGGCATTTAGCCTCTCCTTTACATTTGGAACACATATCTGATATACAAAGTAATTCTGAAACACTTCACCAGAAAACTGTCTTGGTGAAGACCAACTGAACTGAGGTTTTTGGTTTCTGAGATCTCCTAAGATTGCTCTCAGAAGATCACTTGCATTTCCTCCTTCAGGGCCAAACATGTTTCCTTTTCAAGGTTAACACTTGCAGATTTTTGTCGATCTCTGGAATGTTATGGGATAAAAAAAGGGGGTTAAAGTGTTACTTTTCCCCTGAAAAGTAGCTCAGCTTCTTCTGGAGGAACATTCTATTATTGAGCAGTCACTTCGGTTTCTATGAAAATGAATGACCATACGATACGTAAAAGTGCACTACTGTACTCCTAAATAGATAGAGGCTCCCAACACAAAGCCCAGGCACAGACTCCAAGGGCATTGCCAGGCTGTTTCTCACCATGGTTTGGAGAGGCAGGGAACAGGGCATAGCACCTTCAACAGGACACATTCCATTATGTGCACTTACAAGCACTCAGGACCACAGCTCTCTGGCTGCTCTTGTCACCAGGCAATGCTTCCTCCCTGCTCACTCCTCTGTATTCCAGAGACAAAAGCAGAGACATTTCAGATGTGATTGTCCCAGTTGTCTCAACATTTCATAAAGGACAGAAAGTCCTTTAATATAAAAGTTGCTTATAAAGGGGCAGCTGCTCAGTATTTCTGTTGGATGAACACGTTAGTCAGTATTTGATATTCAGGCAGCCTTTTTTCTTTTTCACAATATATGCAATGTTAGGAATAATGAGTTCACCATGGCTCCAAGTCCTGCAAACACAAAGTGTTGGGGTTTTATGGAGCATTCTAAAATGTAGAACTGCTTCACTAATGTCATATAATTTAAATCCAAGAATTAGGTATCAGTGTTTCATCTATAATCTTTTTTCTTCAAAGAAACAAAAATTTACTTTATCAAACTGCAGAATCACAAGCAAAAATCTGGGAGCCTGAAAGGCAGAAGCCACTCACTTTTCATGGTGCTCTGTCCCTCACCATCTCAGCATCAAAACATCTCCATAGAGGTGCCACAAGGGGACCTGAGGCAAAATTCCTAAGATTTATATTATGCAAGAGTTTGGATATCAGGATACTCTTATTTTCAAGTCCTCCTAATGAGAATTTTGTTTTCAAACACAATATTCCTGATTCCAAAATTATAACTGTGAAGAAATCTGATGATTTTTGGAGTGCGCTTTAACACATATTTCTAAATGTTGTTAAGGTTCATTTAAGGTGGCAACTACCTTTGAATAAATATCCAGCTCTACTGACATCTAAGATGAAACAATTGTTCAGTAAATTTTGTCATTTAGTTCACTGGAATTGGAATTTCACTTCAAGCTTTGGCTTAACAAAATGAGGGATAACATCCTAAATTTGGATCTAGCACTTCTAAAGAGGACAACAATCTGGAGAATTAAGATTAAAAGAAAAGCAGGCAGCAGGTCAAGGGAGGTGATTCTCCCTCTCTACTTCGCTCTCATGAGACCCCACCTCAAGTGCTGCTCTGGGGTCCCCAACATAAGAAGGATGTGGACCTGTTGGAGCGAGTCCAGAGGAGGGCCACCAAGATGATCACAGGACTGGAACACCTCTCCTATGAAGAGAGGCAAAGAGAGATGAGGTTCCAGTACCTAAAGGGGCTACAAGAAGGCTGGAGAGGGACTTTTTACAAGACCATGTAGTGATAGGACAAGGGGAAATGGCTTTAAGCTCCAAAAGTGAAGGTCAGACATTAGGAAGGAAGTCTTTACTGTGAGGGTGGTCAGGCACTGGAACAGGTTGCCCAGGGAAGCTGTAGATGCCCCGTCTCCAGTAGCATTCAAGGCCAGGTTGGATGGGGCTCTGAAGAAACCTGTTCCAGTGGAAGGTGTCCCTAACTATGGCAGGGGGTCAGAACTGGATGACCTTTAAGGTCCCTTCCAACCAAAACCATTCTATGGTTCTATGATTTTACCGTATGGTTTATTTATTCCATGATGACAAGGAGACAGCCAGAGCAGTCTTTCCATATTCCTCCTATAATGCACAGGGATTTTTTTTTTTTAATTAAAGCAGTAGAAAATAGCAGTCCTAAACAATGCCATATTACTTCATAGTTTTAAACACCATTTCATGTACTATGCATTGTTTCCTCCAT
Source organism: Chiroxiphia lanceolata (assembly GCF_009829145.1). Lineage (NCBI taxonomy): Eukaryota > Metazoa > Chordata > Aves > Passeriformes > Pipridae > Chiroxiphia > Chiroxiphia lanceolata. The sequence goes on along the minus strand of NC_045638.1, from coordinate 14,168,173 downwards.
TGTACTCTAGGTTGTTATGAAAACAAACTTAAAACATTTGTTGCTGTGCTATGTATAGCTGTGCTCAGAGTCCTTTTCTCTTTTTCATTATTTCTATCTGGAAGCTTTTCTTGCAGCAGTATTGTTTCTCCTTTGGAAAAAAAAATGGCAAGAGAAGATGAAGTATTTAAAAGCCTCACATCTTACAGAGTACCCCCAGTTGTAAATATGCTACAATCAGCACACTACACGTTTTACGGAGAAAGAACCAGATGATGGTAGAATTCAGTTTGTGCTAAGAAAGCAGGAACAGGGCTTATAAGAATGCTTACATCTGTCCCTAATTTGCTTGCACATAAACCCACAGTAATCTGCTTTATTGCCAAAGTCATATAAAAGAATTGGGCACCAAGCAGCACAGGTAATCTTGAACTGGAGGCCCTCCAGCCTAATTAGACACAAACGCCCAGAAGGCCCGAGACTGAAATATGGCATGTAGATTTTGAAATGTATGAAGAGACAGAACAGTCTCATTAGCAGCCATCCGAGTGGATGCTTAAGCCTCTGAAGTTACTTGTTTTGACCAAGGGAAGGAGTAAGCCATGTCTATGCCTGAGGCTAAGTACAAGGAAAAGCATCCTGTTACTTCTGGAATGGCCCTGATCTCCCAACCCCCACCGCAGCACATTCCTCCTGGGCTTTGTGCAACTCCTGGCTACTCTCTTCATAAAGACATGCCCACAGTCAGCAAGCTGATTTAATGTCAATAATGCTAGAAAGCCAAAACATTATAACTCATCGAAAAATAAGACAAAGAAGCAATTCAGTGCAGAGTTTATAGAGGTATTGGTTCATTATTCACTATTTAGTAGATACATTTCTTAAGAAAGTTAGTTATGGAGTTTTGCCAGGAGCCATTAAAAAGTGATAATTTCCCTTATTTCAAACTGCTGAACATTTTTTATTTTTATGGTATCAAACAACTATTGTTGGCTACTTTCTGATTACAGGCTTGTCTCTCTCTGATTACAAGCATGCGTCTACTTTATAGAACAATAGAAAATTATGAGTGAATTAAAGAAATAACAGAGGAGAAGTCCATGACAATTTTAAGGCAGAATAGCTGTGGTAGAAAAGGCTATGCATGACACAGAACTGACCTCCATATTGCAGACTTCAGGCACACGCGGGAACCATCTATTTTTAGAAACATAACAGTTACACTTAACTTACCAGAGGGTGTGATAGAAATGTTTTTATCAAGTTATCTCCCTCTAAGTCATTTGGAGGAACAATGCAAGGCAACATATTATTTCCTTTTTCAATTGAGTTTTTACATTATCAGAAAATATCACACGGGCCACAGAATTATAAACAACTTTTTGTTTTCATAACATTAGGGGAGCTTTGTATTTCTTTTCTTTCTCTGCAAACACAACACAAAGGAGACACAGTGACAGAGAAGAGTCCCGAGATCCTGTGTACAATAAAAAATTATGGATAAAGCCTTCTCTTAATTGACATTCAAGGTCACTTTGTATTGTTATCTATGATGCTGTTGTTGTATTAGTGCCTGAAGTCACCAATCAGCCGCATTTTCTTGATAAATTTTATGGGAAGACATTTAACTTTACCAGCAAGCACCACTGAAGCATTACTTTTACAAAACAAATAGGCAAATTTTAAGTGAGGATAATTTTTTTAAGAACTTTTCTTCAAGACTTTTTTAATGCTTTTTGGATTTGTAAAGGTTTTGGGCTTTTTTTTTTTTTTTAAGAATATGTACCAGGACATTCATTGTTCTTTTTGCCCTTCCCTATGCTTTAGCTTTGGGATTCAAGGAAGGAAGAAAATAAAGCAGCAGGAAAGGAGGTACTTGGCCACAACATGGCAAGACTTGTAGTACTGTCCATCTCTGTCTGATCTCACCCAGCAACGAATATCGGGGGATGCCCCTCTGGTAGGGGACCCGCAACCCGCCAAAGGAACAGAGCTTTGGACCGCGGGCACGTCTGACTACGAGGGCACACACAGACAGACATGAGCTCACCGCCCACGCAGGAGCCAGCTCTGGTCCAGGAGCCACAAAGCCTCATTAGAGCAAACCCGTGCCCAACCTGATGCGTCCATGCCCTGCAGAAGAAGCCGGGATTAACCGGCAGGCATCCACCCCTACAGCGCTGGACAGCAGCAGAAAGCCTGGCGGGCGCTACGATGGAGCACACGGACCAGGCACCGCCGCTCCCGTGTCGACGATGAGGGGGAAAGGCATTAGTGAGGTTGGTGACCTGCCAACCTTCGCTCAGGACAAATGTAAACAAGGACAAATTAAGAGGGAAGTGGGCAAGCCTTGCCTGGCTGAAGCAGATGAGAGAGGAGATGCCACCTCAGTGGGCCCAGGCCCACGCAAGAGCAAAGCAGCTCCGAGGGCACATGCAGGGGCGGGTGTCTGGGGCGTGGTGGGAAGCAGTGGGGATGGGAAAAGTGTCTGGGGCACGGTGGGAAGCAGTGGGGATGGGAGAAGCCACCCAGGCACGAGGAGGCCGTCGGCGAAGCCAAGCGGGATGGCAGAGGCTGTGAGATACCCCAGGTGGGCAAAGCAAGGTGGCCGAGGCGGGGGCCAGTGAGGAGGAAGCTGCGAGCCCCGGCCCCAGGGGAACAGGGCTCATCCGCGGGCTGAGCTGCACCCTCCCCGCGAGTCCTCGAACCACGGGAGGTGATCAGGGAGGAGCCCCTGTGCCTGACCCCGAGGGCTGCCTCAGCTCCCCTCCATCTCCCCGACACCGCCACCGGCAGGACGCCCTTACCTTCCCGCCACGGGCGGGGCCGCTCTCGCCCGGACCCCCGGCTGGGGCCGCAGGGCCGGGCCGGGGCTGCCCCTCGGGAAAGGGGCGGCAGGGCCGGCCCAGCCCGCGAGGCGCTCCCGGGGCCGCCGGCGGCGCGGAGCCGAGCGGGGAAACCCCGGCTCTCCCGGCCGCCGCGGCACCTGTTGCCAGGGAAACCCAGGTGTCTCCTCATCCGCGGCCATCCCCGGCGGAGCGGGAGGAGGCGGGCGAGGGGTGCGCCGGGGCGGCGGCGCTGCCAGCGCGGCGGGGGCGGCGGAAAATTAACGAGTAGCTTTTTCTGCGGGGGATTGGCGGGGGGAAGGGTGTCTTTGGGCAGGTTTCCCCCAGTTTTGGGCACAACAAACCCCTCTCATCTATGAAGCTGGGGCCTGTTTCAAAAAGAGTAATTGTGATTTGGGCAGGAACTGCCAGTCCCGGCGAGCCCGGAGAGACTGCTGTGTCCTGGCCTTGTTATGCCGGACTCTGGGAAGCAGGTGGAGAAATCATGGGCGGATTTCCTCTGGTTATAAAGGCTTTCTGAAGGGAGAGAGCGATGTCGTTGTGTTGACTAGTTCAGCAGCAGTTCTATCCGTAACATGAGGGGAGATCACAGGAGAAATTACACCACTCAAAAATTGCCTCTATTCCCTTTTGCTGCACAACTATTTTCCTTGGAGTTAACAACTAATCAATTCCAGGAATTTGACGGAGGCTCTGTATTAAAGTAACTGCAGCTAGCCAGGCTTGCCAGCACCCGCTCACCTCGGGGCTGATCCCTTGTGCTAGTCCTGGCTCTCTTTGAAGTCTTCTCCTTTGCAGCTTTTTTTGCAGCAGAAAGGATGCATCTCTCCGTTTGGATCCTCGTGGTACTGCTTTATTTCCAGAATCCCATAGGACTCAGCCTGTAAACTAAAATAATGTCTTATAATGAAAGTAAAAACTGATTTGACAATTTCTGATCGTATATTCATTACTATTAATTTTCTTTTAAACACTTGAAATTAACAAGTGTTAATTTTACCCAAGGAAAAGTTTGAATATTTCCTGTTTCAAAAAGCAAAAGTGAGGCATGATTGTATATTTTGAAGGTGTTAATAAGCAAGAAATGTGTATTATTTTATTCAAGTTAATGTATTGAGTCCTGACAGTAATGATTTACAAACCATCATATGCAGCACTTACAACTAAAGCAGTTGGGAAACATCAGAGCAGATATTCTTCTCCCTCAGAAAGGCCATATCTGCTAAACTGAAAGTCTCCACAGAAACATACCAGTTTCCAAGAGAATGTTCATCAGAAAAACCCCTAAGACCTGGCTCCAACTTTTTTTTGATACAGACAAACCAGTGTAGTCCCTGCATAGGCCACGGTCCTGGCTCTGGTGGCCCAGAATTAGGCATCACAATCTCATATCCTTCTACCAACAGTACTGGGGAGCACCCAGCAGAGTCTTGGCAATAGTGGTTTCTGCCCCACAAATCTTTTAATCCAATAAAAAATCACCAGACACTGGGCAGCACTCCCTTATCCCAGCAAAATCTCATCAGGTTTCAGCACGTGTACCCTTACTTCCACATTGCTGGGCTGGAGTCTCTTCTGAAATTCCAATCCTATCCCATAAAAAAACCCCTGCTTGTAAGAGACACTGCTGTCATTGTCTTGGAAAGGAAGAAATGCAGTAAAATTAGAAGAGATAAGGGTATTTTATCTCCAGATATAATCTGCAGCAGTTGCTATGGTTTTGCACATTCTGAGGTTGTTTTGCCGCATCAGCATTAAAAATTGTCATAAAACATCAAAGGCATCAGCTGAAGAAGAGGCACCTCAATACATGTGCTGCGTGCTCGTTCCAGAGTTTCTGTGTCAAGATATGCCACAGATAGTAGTTTTCAGAGCCTATCAGATCTTCAGATCCCCTGCACACTGACCTGCAAGGCAAATTCCTATATCTTTCCCTTGTTTCCATAGGACTAAAAGCTCTCTTGTGAATGAGAAAGACTCATGCTGTGTGTCACATGTGCACCAATAACCTAGCAGTAATTCTTTTTCCCTCACTTTTTTTGCATAATTATTTCACCTTTCTCACATACAGCGTGAGATGAATCTTCAGTTTAATAAGTACCCCTGAGAAAGTGAAGTGTCTTTCGATGAGCTTGGGGGCAGTTACAACCCATCCTCTTCAAGCATTCAAGTTATGAGCTAAAGAAAAGGAGTTTTGTATACTGTTGTGGCAATTATCTTTCCGAATATAAGATTGCCTCTCTTCTCTCATTCTTTCTTCACGGGCTTTAAAAAAATGCACAGGGGAAAAAAAAAAACCTCAGTTTTTTCTCTCAGTTCAGTGAAATTGCAATGGGTGTCGTACATTTGTAGAAATACCTGCCATAGCTTTATTCTGAAGAATACAAAGAACAAGAGGAACTTTGGGGATTTTTTCCTAACACTTTTTGACCATGTTTATTGTAAAGTTCATGAACCTTGTGTACGTGAAATGCCAGAGAAATGGTGCATTTTTAAGGTCCCCATTTGTAACGTTGCATGAACTTATGGTATAAATCAGGAGTCAAATGAAGATTAAAAGGTGTATGAAAAGAATTAATGGTAGTTTTTGAATATGCTAATTTTTTGTGACTGGTGTTCAGATGACAGGTGACCTTATAAAATCTACCAGTGATAAAGATTTTTACCTGCCCTGTGGCTCACATACAGCAACAGCACCAATCTGAAGTATTTTTAATCAAGGTACTTGCAGAACATCACAAGGTGTAGATATGTTAGTCATTTGTCTCCTGAACTCTTTCATCTTTCTCATACAAGAAGGATTCAACTTACTGAGTCACAGCAAAGAAACCATGCAGAATTTTATCGAAGGGTTATATGCAAAAACTATGCGCTACCAATGGCACTGGTCCAGTAACTAACATATGCTATGGCGACGGTAACACCACATGGGAGTGATGGGCTGGGCTGCGGGGTGAAAGGAAGTGCTAAGCAGAGTACGCGGTAGACGGAGGGAGCTATTCCAGGTTTATCTTCCCAGTGCTATTTTTAAGTTTTTATATTAAATTTGATCTCGATACAGCCCCTCTTCCCATAGCTTTGGAAGTCAGTGCAGCACAAGCACACAGAAAATACTTTCCAGTTACAGCATGAACAAGCTGAGCAGGAGGGACTCACTGCAAGATTATCATCCAAATCGCCATCTGCCCAAGGGAAAGGACAGCATGTAGTTGCACTATTCCTGGAGCAAAGAAAGGACCAGGTAGTTACCAAGTCCTTCTTGCTCTCTGCAGAAAGTTATTACAGCCCACCTCAGGAGGATTGCTCCTGCACTAGCTTGTTCATGCTGCCAGTGGCTTTAGCAAAGATAGGCAAATTTCTGCTTGTGTCCCTGCCTCAAAATTTCATTGTTGCAACTCCACCGATTTTGGGGTGGGGAGGTGAGAAACAACAACAAAAAACGTGATCAAAAACTTGGCACCCTGAAACAGGAGAAAGAGAAGGTAGGCCCCTTGTACACTTTTTGACATTGTCTTAACCTGCATCTTCTGAAGAAGGAAGTCCCAGGCCAACCCTGAGCTGCTTTTATTCCAGAAGTGGTCAGGACCTAGAAGCTATTCAGTTTCCAATCATGTTAAGAAGCTGACCTAGAAGGCATGGACAGCTAATTTATTCCAGTGAAGCCCCTTCCTCTCCAACATGTTTGTCACACTACCTAGCTTTCATGGGGGGATAGAGAATTGCTCCTGCAGACCCATGTCATGGTGCAGAAACTGGGAGGCAGCCAGCTACACCAGCAATACTCTCATTCCCTGCTGTCAGAGAAGCATGAAGAGCCTGTGGGGAAGCTGAGGGCTGGAGCTGACATTTACAAACTAAGAGCAAGGATAGTTGCAATGTCTACAAGCATGAAACTTTCATTCACAGTTTCCAAATGTTCTGCTTCACAGAAGTCAAAAGCTCCCACTAGTCCCTCAGGAGCTTACCTGGGATCAGAAAATTATTTTATCTAGTGCAGAAGACAGCTGGACATTACCGTGACCAGGTTTGGCAAGTTCCCAGAGGTTGATAGTCCATTTGACAATATTACCATTATGTGGGTTTGCTTCTGTGCTATATGGATGCATAATTTAGGATAGTGAGATGAAACTTACCTCACAGCATTCTACTTACTTTATTCCTAGCTGAACAATTACAGTCAGTCAGTCAGTCATTTTATATCTGTATATAGCATTTAATCCATATTGCAATAATTCATGTACCATGTTATATCACTGCACTGAGCCTCTGCCGGTTTCAGATCAGTCACCTCTGTCAAGTCCCATAGGATAAAAGAGCCTGTAAGACCTATTCAAAATAATTTTCTACCCTGGATGGCCACACATGATGTAACTTCCATCACCAGCCAGCTGCCAGGGGAAGAGAAACTGATGTGGAAAAAGGCTGTTGGAAATGGTGTTCCTGCCTATGTCATACCAGCTGCTGAACTTATGCTCTATTGTTATCTGAATCTACACTTGCAGTGACTGCCTGGACAGCCTCTTATTTTAATTGCTATTACTTTCAATGACATTAATCTAGGGGAGGGAACTTAGAGTTAAAGCAGCATATTTTATGTTTATAGAAATGATAATCATGTTCAGAGAGCAGATTAAAAGGGCTCTCATAATGATGGCAGTGAAGGCAGAAGATAGAGCTTTCATTTCCATAAAGCATCAAGCAAACTCTTTTTTACTGCCAACACAATCTGCTGCTGGCTGTAACTATTTATGTTTATTTTTATGTATTTATTATGAGTTTGTCCCCTGCTGTCAAGGAGACAGGCTTCTGCTCCTTACCTTTCAGGAATGCATTAATCCTGGTGATTGGTTAACGTATGGTGAGGGAACAGAGCAAGGGGAATGAATACAAGCTGCAGCAACCTAGTGCAGTGTAAATCCGGGGAACAAACTGAACCAGATAAAAGAGATGGAATCCGGGAACCGTTCTTAATCCTGACAATTACAAGCAATGAGAAAGCACAGAACCCAAAATAACACTCCTAGGTAATAGCAGACTTTTTTTTTCTCCAAGTGGAAATTTAATTAATGCATCTGAAGTTGGCATTTTGAAGCAACAAAATCCAAGTTGTCGCAGTTAATTCTCATTTCTGCTGCTGGCCCCAAAAAAGCAGGTGTCGTCATGGGCTGTTGGCTGCCTCCTCTTGTGCACAGGGGACAGTGATTAGAACAGCATGAAAAGCCCCGTGAAGCCACCAGTGCTGGCACGGGGCGGTCTGCCTAACAGAAAAGCAGTGGGGGGAGCAGTCTCTTGATAGGCGATGTCGCTGTAAATAAGCTTCAGGTTAGCACAGAAAAATTCAGTTAAAACCTTACTTTTTTCCCCCTGATTTCTTGGTTGCCAAATTTCCTGAAACTCCACTGGTTGTATGACGAATCATGCCTGTTAACATTTCCCCCCCCCACGGTGATGAACCTAAGTAAAGTTACATTCAGAACACTCAATACAAACCCAAAAGCACTGAAGGAAAAGACAAAGGGAATCCTAAATTCTGAAATCTCCTATTCCTGCCTGATCAAACATTTCATCTTCTAAACCCTAAGAATGTCTTAACTTTATAATGATTTTTAATTATGTGATAGTTTAATCCTTGCCTTGCTGGTTCATCACAGGGACATTAGTGATCAAATCAGGTTTTTTGGGAAATGAATGGATCAGGTACAAAAATGAGCTCTAGTAACAGCAATTTAAATGTCTCCCCCATTCCATACCTCCTCTCCACAGCCTCCATAGCAACCATGGTTTTAAGAATCTTTGCAAAGATTCTCAAAAATTCAGTGTTCAGGGAAAAGTAAACCCATGAAATCACATTAAAAATTTGAGAAAAGATAACCAGAGAATTCTTGCACAAGGCACAAGAGGGAAACATCACAAAATGTGAACCTCCAAGTTACACATCAATTCCAATTTTACAGTTTTCAATTCCATCAATTCCAGTTTTCAGCATCATTATAGTCTTGTGATGCCTTTAAAAACTAGGAAGGAGGGAGGGTTTTTCAGTGCGGCTCCACTGAAACCCGTGTCTAATGATAATTTAAAGTAATTTATAACCCATAAAGCACTCACAGCAAGGCCAGTATCACAACATCTACTGATATTTATGAGTTTGCAGGTCCCAGTTCTGTTAATATGAATAATAAGTAGATCATTAATGAGATAAAAGAGTGTTTAGTGTTCATCTTTCATTAAAAATACTAAGCAAGTGATCTGCAACCTACTGACATCTGGAATTACGGTTTGTGTTATCTGCAGATTTTGCTTCGTTTGCACAGAATGGGTCAAATTATAAGTGGTTTATGGTGCTCTTTAACATACAGCTATGGCATAAATAGGCTGAAAAGACAAATGCTAGGCAAGTCAGCAGTTTACCGATTTGACATTCACTGCATTTGCAAGGTTAACACAACTTCTGTCCTGAACAAAAAGAAACCAAGGGCTTCTGCATTCCCACTGAATGCAGAAGGAAAGGAGAAGTGTGCTGTCACACAAGAACCTGCATTATAGCAGAGAAAAAGCCCAAAGGGTAAATATAAAATTCTCTGCTTTCTGAGGCAACATTTACACAAAATGTATGTATGCATAAATACTTCCTGAACACTGTTTTATTGCCTTTCATTTAAGGAAAAATAAAAGAAAGCAAGCTTCAAACTTTTTTAAAAAATACATCATAGTATCAAGGCTAAATTAGCAAATCTGCAAGTGCTCTATAATGTCCTCCTGAACATAAACGTGCCTTATAAGAGGTCTTTTATATAGAAGGCATGACACGAATTATCACAACCTGATATGGAATAAGATACTTAAGCCATGCAAAGAGATTTAAAACCAGGTCTATGTATACCAGGTATATAATAACAACTACATCACTAGAGCATCAGGCAAAGCCAATGTAAATTGCTTCCTGCATTTATCTTCTCTCCTTTAAGAAGTACAGCAGTAACACTTTGACTCTATTTTACTAGAATGTCATTTCTGGCATTGTATATAGACCAGTTGCTCTGCTGGCATTTTGTTTTGGATCTCTCTAGATCCACACCTCAGTAGCAGCAGCATTACCCCCATAATATAGTGCTGCAATCCCTACAACTGTGTATCATTAGTGGGAAATCATTTTAATGCTCTTGTAAACAGCATCAGAGAGCCAGGAGGCTGTTTGTATTTGTTTTACTGTCACAGACTAAACTGCCTTATTCCAACCCTGTCCATCAAATTAGTGTTGGACCAGGTTCAAAGTACTTTAAACCTGCCAACTCCAGTCTGGCTTGAACTTTAATAGAACCAGGCAACCACTTTCTGGTGCAGACACTGCAAGCATATCTGTTGCAAATACATTTATTGATAAGGTTCCCTTTCTCCATCATACAGAAGACTGCAATCTTCATGTTGGAGGCACAGCACTTTGCTTTTATCACAGGTTTTATACTTCACATTGGCAGAACTTTTCATTTTCCCCACATAGAGAAAATGTAGGTGTATAAAATATTGGATAATCTTCTTACATAAAACATCTTGCATTTTTATGTAAGAATACAGACTATATTTAGTCCAAAGTCTTCCCCTCTGAGATAGCTTTTGGTTTTGACCCAAGAAGAAGGAGAAATCTTGGCAGAGTGTTCAAAGAGAGATTTTTTGACCCAGTCACTGGAAGAAATGGTATGATTTTTAGGAACAAGTTATACTTTTCTTTCAAAAAGACTAAATATTCAATTCAGTCCACCACAGGTAGCTATCAAACACAAAACTGTCAACCAAAACATGGTTGCTGAGAGGGCTTTTCAAGCATTATCTGGGTGGGAGGAACATGAGAACCCTAACCTGGGAACACAGCCAGGAGGTCGGAAACACCAGCCTAAAGAGCCACCAGGCTGAAGTTTTTTCAGCAAAGCGGGATGGCAGTAGTAGCTGCAGTGGAGGTGTATCCCAATCTATACTTCTAGTTCTTCCTTTGGCCACTGCTGCTGGAAATTGAGAAAGAAGCCTCATCTGCCCAGTTGCAGGCCAGGTCTATATTAACAATACTTGCCCAAAAGGACTGTAGTCACAGGTAACAGAAAGGCACAGAGGTGATTAATGCATTTTTTTTTCAATGCTGAAAAAGTGCCTATGGGCAGTTTCCAGAAGCAACACTGGTAACAAGAGATATTCTGAATGACTGCCCACTTGAGCACATTTCTTTTAGCCTTCACTCTTGATCTTTTTTGTTCACTTGCTGTAAACAGCAAAGTATTCAAAGTTAAGCTCCACTGCTCATGGAAAGCAAGATGTTAGCTTGCCTCTCAGCTGCAATCAAAATTGGAATTGCATGTTTAATAAATAGGGGTTGCGATGGTTAGTTACAAGAGCTAACAAAAGTATCTCCTAGGATTTGCATAGCAATCCCATACAGGAGGAGCTTCAAAGTACAACTATCAAATATTCACAGGTGCTTGTAACCTTTCACTTGCGTCCAGATGCTCTCCCCTGTACCACGCTGTGCAGGAACTGCCATTAAAATCAGTGTGATTCCCCACAGAAAATGCTACTCAACTTGAGTAAAAGTGACAGAATCAAACCCTTGGATGGGGGGGATGAGAAAACTCAGTATTAGCTTGAATAATGAATGTATCTGAGAATATCCTAATCTCCTTATGAAGAGAGAGGCAAAATCTAAATACATTATTCATGATGAATTATTCAGTCAGTTGTGTGTGAATTATCCTGGGAATATTTCACTGGCTTTTAAAACTTCTTTCATAGAACAAATAAATCTAGCTTGGGAAAAACATCCCCTTCAGAGGCCAACCACATTTTCAAAATAGTATGTTAGCCAAAGATAAATTTAAAACATGTTTTAGCATTCATATCTATTGTAGCATCATCTAGGAACCCAAATAATACATTTGTATCATTGTAGCATCATGTAGGAATCCCAATAATAGCTTCTGATTATCTCAGTGCAGTACAGACAAAGATGTGTATAACACTGTTAGACTCAAAGTGTCAAGGTATCCTAACACCAGGAGATTTCATAAGCCTAAATCTAAAATTCTGGAAAGAAGGACTAATTGTTGACTAAGCATACAATTATATACACATACCTTCAAGACCATCTCCATGAAATTTAGCATGTTTTCAATGTCACATCTGCCACATGAAGTTAGAGAAATCTTTCCTAGGACTCCTTCAGTAAGCCCTACCACCAAAACCTGAGAAGCTCAAGCAAAGGATGCATCTGTGAATAAACGAGATAGCTGGATTTCACTTTCTAAGCTCTGAAATCCCTCGAGTGCAAGATACTTATTAAAATATTTTTTTCAGAGATTTGTACACTTAAACTTATCGTGGTGGGCGAGATTTAATGCATGAATGCATAAAGAAACAAGCACGCTCCGAAGTTATCAGAGAAGACAGGTATTATCAGATCAGGCAACTTAAGTTTCTCTATTCTTTACACGCCACTACTTTCTACTTTGGTAGGACAGTATGAAAAAAACATTATGTCCCTAGCAGAACACAGAAGGGTAACTGCAGGTGTAGCAGCTTCTCCTTCACTTACTCTAATGCAGTGAAAGGCCTATGAGATGGATTAGTGGGAATGTCAGGTGTTTAAAACTTCTGCAGAAAAATACCCAACAGCAAAACCTTAGTCCCACAACGCTGTGAGAGAAGGGGCATCCAGCTCAAAAAAGAAAGAAGCTGGAAAAAAATTCTTCTTAGCTTTGTAAGCCAAGACAGAAGAAGGGAAAAGGGAGGATAAGAATTGGCATCACAGATGGAAAATGGAAAACAGCTATGACAGATCTTATCTCAAGCTTCAGTGAGAATCTCTGCTCTGTCTCAGCAGGGAGACCTTTTGAATCACATTTGTGATTCTTACTTCACTTATATGAGGTCTATTTCGCTTTAAATCCTGTGTTCATTCCTAGTTATTTTCTCTCTCTTAATTAAACCTTCATATCAGACTTTTATTAAGAGAGAGGCAAAGCCTATACCTTCCTCATTCTCTCAAGGTTATCTTCTGAAATAGGATTGAATTCTTTTAATGGAGGGAGAGGGAGGAGAGTATTGCTAAACCTATGGGAAAGTTGTAATTCCACAGTTATTTCTAAGAATACAAAAGATTGTTGTATCTTGTATCTGGACAATCCAATTAGCTTAATGTCTGGGAATTAGGCAGGCTGCTGATCATATTGGAGAACTGACCTATTTCAATGGAAAAATGTTGTATTCGCATAGCAGTCTCACTGCAGCTCGGTAGCCAAGTCTCCAGAATCATCCTGAAATTAATCATGGGCCATCAATTCTCCAAGAAGGAATTGTAACTGATTCTTGAAAATCACAGACCATACGATACCTGGTCACTGGTGTGCAACACAAAAGACAGTATGGCCATACTTTCCTATGGGTATCCCCAGTGGCTGAGTTCACAGATTTGTTTTCGAAACAAGTAATTAGCCAAACAGAGACTCGGATCCATGAAATTTTACAAAGTTTTTCCATTTCAGAGTTTGAAAAGAAGTCTTGCTGGTTTGAAAATTTTCAATAAATACATATCTCAAAAGCAAATTTCCCTCCCCTTTCTCCCTCTTTTTTCATCTTTGAATAACACAGAGTGACACAGAATGACTGTTATCACAGCTTAGGAACTGGGGGGTGGGGTGGTCTACGACTTTTTGTTCTGTAATTGGTTTGCTTAACTAGTTCTCTTTGCATTTCAGAGTGTTTCCAGCTGCAACGAAGAGCAGAACTGTGCAGAGCTGATTCCCCTCTACCACCCACTGTGATTGCCTTTCTGGCTAGCAGCAGTGCCAGGGTTCTGGGCCCCCCAGTGTGCCACATGCCTCAGCCATCAGAACTTCGAAAAGGGATAACAAGCCAAAGTTATTGGCTATTCTGGGACAGCATCATACGCAGCATACGGGGTCTCTCACAGAGAACAACCACTCTCTTCATCCTTTCTTAGATGTAGTTTATGACACTTTAAAAATTAGCATTTACCTCCACATGCTCTCCTGATACTATTTTAACCTGTAACAACAGAGTGGAAATTACAGAGAAGTAAATCATTAGTCGACAAGGATTAGCTTAATGTTTGGTAAAGGAAGTGTCAAAGTTTCGGAGGTGGGAATTTTTCTGTGGCCTTCACATTTTATTTTCCTTGAATTTTCATTCTCAAACTCTGTGTTGATCTCCTTCTAGGCAAGATAATTATTCTACAGAAGGCCTCTTTAAATCTCAGAGCTCTGCATGCTTTAAAAGAAAAATAAAGTAAAAAAAAAGGGGAGAAAATAAAAAAAATCACAAGAGAGAAAATTAAGAGATGTTTGAAAAACAAGTCCTATAGCAATATGTTGTGCAAAGTATTTGAGTTTGTCCCACAAAACACCCTTTTTTCTAAACTGGAGAGATTCATATTTCACAGATTGACCACTTGGTGAATAAGGAATTGACTGAATGGTCACACTCACATAGTGCAGGCCCGTGACAACTGGTGTTCCTCAGAAGTCGGTATTGGGATCAGCACCGTTTAACATCTTTGTTGGCAACATGGACAGTGGGATTGAGTGCATCCTTGGCAAGTTTTATGACAATGTCAAGCTGTGTGTTCTAGCTGACATGCTGTAGGAAAGGGATGCCATCCAGAGGAACCCTGACAGGCTTTAGAGTTGGTCCCATGCAAACCTCATGAAGGTCAACAAGACCAAGTGCAAGGTCCTTCACGTGAGTGGGGGCAATCCCAAACACAAACACAGGCTGGGCAGAGAATTAATTGAGAGCAGCCCTGGGGAGAAGCACTTCGGGTTGCTCGTTGATGAGAAGCTCAACAAGACCTGGAAATGTGCTCTTGCAGCCCAGACAGCCAACTGTGTCCTGGGCTACATCAAAAGCAGTGTGGCCAGCAGGTCACAGGAGGGATTCTCCCCCTCAACTCCACTCTCCAGAGACCCCACCTGGAGTGCTGCATCCAGCTCTGGGGGCACCGACATAAGAAGGACATGGACCAGCTGGAGCGAGTTCAGAGGAGACCATGAAGATGATGAGAAGGCTGGAGCACCTCTACCATGAGGACAGGCTGAGAGAGTTGGGGCTGTTCATCCTGGAGAAGAGAAGGCTCTGGGGAGACCTTATAGCTGCCTTCCAGTGTGTAAAGAGGGCCTACAAGAAAGCTGGAGAGGAACTTTTCACAAGGATTTTTAGCGACAAGGGGGAATGGCTGAGAAAAGATGAAAGAAGGCAGGTTTATGTTAGATATTAGGAAGAAATTCTTTTGTGAGGATCATGAGACACTGGAACAGGTTGCTCATAGACGCTGTGGGATGCCCTATCCCTGGGATTGTTCAAGGCCAGGTTGGATAGGGCTCTGAGCAACCCAGTGTAGGGGAAGATGTCCCTGCCCATGGCAGGGAGATCGGAACTAGATGATCTTTAAGGTCCCTTCCAACCCAAACCATTTTATGACTCCATGATATTAAGAGGCCTAGTCATTCAATCTAAAGGGACTAAAATATGTAACTGCCAGAAATACACAAAGTTAATAAATAAGAATCAATATCACTTTCTTATGTGGCACTCTTAATAAATAGATCTCAAAGAGCTTTGTATAGGAGGTCACTCGCATTAGATGAGGACAAAGACCATTTATTTTCAATGGTATAAAAAATACCATTTAGAAGTTCAATCCAGAAGGTGACATATATCCCCTAAAAGGACTTATATTCTGAAATTTCCTCTACAGCTTGAACACATATATGGACATATACACATTGAGTATATATATATAAGCTGGATGAAGAACAGTTAGGCAAGGAAACAAATTGGCTACTGGCTTCATATGAAGCACCAGAACTATTTCTCTTCCTTGACCATTTTTGCAGTTCTGAACAGAAGGCAGTTTAATTGCTCGTGTTTTGTGATGTTAAATATCTTAAGGCATGGAAAGTGATATTTCCTCCATAATATAGGATACTCTTAACACAGAGTTTTTGCAAGAAGGATATACCAGAGGATTACTGGCTATTTGGATTCCTCATCAGGGCCTGCTAATACAGGATGTTTAAAAGAACTATGAGGAATTAAAAAATAAAGTCCACAAAAAAAAAGTTGGGACTGCAAAATGTGATGTTTCCTGCTAAAAGATTCTCAAACTCTTTCATTCATCCAGCAGAAACTGCTCAGTTCCTGAACCCCCTCATGCAGCAGTAGGCAATAAAACTCTCACTGGTAGAGAATTACCCCTGCCAGTCAGAGCTTCTTCTGTCAGATGGCCCTATCTCTGCTTTGAACTGTTCACTTGATAGATAATTCAGCAAATCAGCGTGTTACCTTTTCAGTGATTTTATTCACACTCAGTCAGAACTATACTGCAGGATGGAAACAAACCCTAGGGAAGCCGTCTGATCCAGCCAGGCATGGTCAGCTCCCGTGTTGTTCTTCTGCTGCCAGCCATCATAGTAGAGCTTGATGTGATCAATACCACATCCCACAAAATGCCAGCATTTGTCATCTTAATGAAAAGTGACATAGTTTAGAAATTATGACTTTAAAAGGAAATAGGAAATCTGTACAGCAACTGAATCCATGAATTCTGGTCACTGAATACGAAATCGTATCACAACCAGTGGGTAACTACCCAGTGCCCACATACTCTGGGTTTGAAGGAAGCATTAAAATTAGGAGAACAGCATTTATTGAGGTGGGTAGTGGCTGTAATGGACTTCAGTCCTGACGGCAGCCATGTCCTCTTAGATGTTACATGACTATCTAGGAAGGTTTGAGATCCTTGTAAGCTTTTGATCATTTTGGAGTTTGTTGTAGGCTGAACTTACTGTCTCTGCCTTCTGTTTTGCTTTTTTCCTCGAGTTCTTTGATTAAACTGAGCCACTTTTGCTCCAGCTGAAGCCAATGGGAGTTTCACCTTTGATTTCATGGAGCTTTGGCCTTCCCAATATAGAGGAATTAGCCTTTTCTGATGAGGGTAGTTAGCTGTTAATGGGTATAAAACAAGGGAAAGGCAAAGGTCATGAGTAGGAGGACCTGTATCTCCTGTACACAGATTAGATAAAGCAGAACAGAAGGGCAGAACAAGTAGACACTGATAAATGCCAACACTACAAAACCATCAGGTAAGGCTAGATGAGGAGTGGGAAAAAGATAGGCTCCAGGATCAAGCAAAAACATTTCAGGCCAGCACCATCACAAGAGGTATTACACTGCTACCTGTCTACAGGCTCTGGTAGGGATGGGGTTGCTGCTGCCCCAGCTTGCATCCTCTCTATCTCCTGGGAGGAGAGAGACTGCCTACATCTTTAAATCTGTTGCTTTTGTGCCTCAATATCAACAGACCCTATGTGCTTTTAATACTGCCCTATGTACAGTATTTCTCACAACTACAAGCAGCTCTGTTTTCAACTATTCACAGGTCCAACCCAGCTGCATAAAACACACAGTTTCCATCCTAGACATTGTGTTTGCCACTGGGGTCCACTCTGTTCATCTGACCCTTTTGCAGATGTGTCCAAGAACTGAAAGCAGCTTTGTCACGTTAGCAGCCTGTCTGCATCCCCATTCTCTCACCACAGCACCTGCCATGTTTGCTGGGAAGGATGTCCAAAAAGAGAGAGATGATATACAGAATGGAAAAGGATTTTTTTATAGATAAACAATGAGTCATTCATATTCCCTCTGAGACAGAAGCAAATCTCAGCAGCAGTAGAAAGGAACATAAATGCCAATGGAGAGGGGTTGGAGGGAACAATAATGTGCATGTTTGAGTCTCCAAACATGACCCTTTGGGGCAGTTACCTGGGTATCAAGGATTTCAGGTCCCAAACTTTAAGCTCATTCTCAGACAAAATTAGGAAATGAGCAGTCATAAAAGCTAAAACAGTGCAGCACAGAATGCATTTTGTTTGTAGAAATGAAGCTCAGTTTAATATTATATTGAGACTTCTATTATTTTCTGGTGTTTTCGGCTATACTTAGTAAGAAAATTATGATACTGTTGAAAATAGATACTCGAGTTCTTGCCTTGCATTTGGACATTTACTGGGGAGTGAAGTCCCTTTTGGGGGGTATTAGTTGTCACAGATGGATACAGATCAGTGAGGTATAAGACCATGTTTTTGTTTGATAGTCTGTAAAAATGTCAAGTAAATTTATCCTAGTATTTTAATGTTGAGAGATACAAAATGCAGAAGACACAAAGAAAAGAGAGAGGGAACAGTGCAGGAAGAGTTTGAGACAGGGAATATAGAGCCTATCTTCCCATCCTTAAGTTGACCCAAGTCAGTGAGGACTAGATATGGGTGGTTTGGTCCAGAAGCTATCTCTTTTTGGAATACAAAACAAATGTGTGCATGCCTGCAATTTAATCTGTAGCAAATACAAACTACCAAACCACTACTAAGTGGCAGAAGCATTTACTTAGCAGTTTCTCAGACAAATCTTCACTTTGCATGATGACAGATTCCCTTGTAACAACAGTCTAGAGATTTGCTTGGTTGACTTATTGATTATTGAAAGCAGTGCTTTATTGCTGGCTTCCCCAGAAGACCGTACAACATGTTTGATTTTAACTCTCCCTTGCTATTAGTAAGTGTAAATATTCATTTTCAAAATTCAAGGTTATTAGGCACGTATCTACAAAAGAATAATGGTTCATGTGAGATGAAAGTAACTGGGGATTTTGTCAGATGAGATCCAATAAGAAAATTAATGTTATAAGCTGTTTTTCTCCATCTGCCATCAAGTAAAATGAGCTTAAAATATTGACATAGATTAGCCTGGGACCATTTAGGCAGTATATTCTCCATGGAACAAGATCCACTTCCAGCAAAGATAAGTATATATGTATATATATGCACATATACACACATATTCTTACATCCATGCAGTTGGATTACTTGCATGATAGGCAGATGTGTAAGCATTTACAGAATCAAGCCTTAAAAGTACCAGGGACCCAGAGTGCTGCTGCCATGCCAGTGGCTAAACTAAAGGTTACAAATGTGATTTTTCTCTTGCTCTCTGACTGACAATTATTTTTACAGTGTAAAAGGGAATAAAATCAATGTTGAGCTTTTTAAAATACAGCTGTTGTGTCTGCCTTTTCATGCTAGCAGTGCCTTAATTATAGGGAGAAAGAGTCTGGACAGAGTGCTGCAGAGGTGGGTGACAGGGGGGCAGCAGGACAAGTCCGAGCAGAGACCTCTCCCCATGGCCCCATCCCATTGCTCCAGGGGTGGCAACCAGACCTGGACTGGGGACTGTGACCACAGACGTGGGGATGGAACAGTTCCAAGGACAAGCTGGGGGTCAAGATCAGTGAAAGATGTGGACAGGAGTAGGCAGAGCTGCAGAAAAGCTTGGACAGGGACTGGAGGCAAGGGCTGAAGCTGAAATGAAGCTCGTGGAGGCATCCCTGCCCCAACAAAGTTTCCTGCAGCTCTTTCTCACAAAATTCCACCCCTGAGCTCAGCCAGGGTTATTCCACTGCACCCTGCAGCACCAGCCTTGGGCACACATCTCAATACCCTCTGGGGTTGTGCAATTTATTCAGGACCCTATCAGAGAAACACAACATTTTATATCTTTTAGAAGGCACTTTTTCTTCGGTGTATAAAAAGAAAACAACAGTCATCATGAACAATAGCCCATGTTTTTGGTGATCTTGAATTATATTTTTCTTTCTGGTTTTGATGGGTTCTTCTTTTTTTCTGAACTGATTTCTGGTATGCTTTTTGCCTAGGTTTTTTAGAAAAAGCTTTTAAAATCTTCAACTCTTGTATTTCTTTTGACTCCAAAAAGTGAACAGTATTGAATTGCTGCCATAAAATACAAGTCCCCTAAGGAGACAGACATGATTACCATATTAATATTCCATGTAGCAACAAATATATGAAGTGGTAACTCATTGCTCTGGGAAGAAACACACTCTGATGATTAAAGAAACACATCTGGGAGAAGGCTGCTGTTAACACCAGTGTGAGTAACTGGACATAGGCATGCAACAAATCGCTTAAGAGTGGGACTTGCAAAATTTTTCTGAATGGGTGGAGACCACAAATGTGAAATTAGGCAAACCCCATCCTCCTAGAGTATTCAGTAATAAGGATGACCATAAATGTCCTTCAAATGGTATTTGTATTCACACTAGCTATGAAAAGCATAATGTAATGCCTCAAGCAGAAATAAATTTTTAAACACCTTTCTCCTTGAGAAGAGGCTTCATGAACAACTGTATATCCCACTTCATGAATGATGGAATTTTGTGGAAAGATGTCTTACATTTTGTCCTTCTTGGCTCTTAACCCACAGACTTGCAGCTGTTTCTGCCATTCTTGGTATGCCTTTACTCATCCTATATAAGCATTCAGCAATCCCTTATTGCAGCCTTAGAACTATTTATTAACAGGGATTTTGGTCCTGCTCTGCCAGGTTGCTGTTGTGCAGCCAATGAAAGCATGTCTGCCCTCTCTCACCCAACAGCAGTATTGCCTAAGCCCACCTTTCCATCCTGGCATCAATCTTTTCCACTCCTGTCAGGCTTCTACAACCCACCCTGAGATCAGACAAACCCCAGTGCATCCCCTCTCACACCACACTGTTCTGAACCAAGCCTTCAAACTGCTGACAGTGCCATCTGTAAGCAGTGCACTTGCACACTAGGCACAAAGAAAGCACCACTGAGGCATCTCTTATCCTTCTGAAATTTTCTAATGAGCGTTTCAAAAAGCTTTAGATTCAAAAATCAAAGGCACTAAACACCCTTAGCAGACCTCAATGGAGCGAGCTTTGTGTGTGAAAACCCTCCCTCTCCCATCTCAGTTATTAGTCTAAACATAGCCAGGAATATCTCACATTAGGCATCTAAATTTGGTGCCCACAAAGGGAATTGCTAAACTGAAATCGCTGGAGGCTATTACAGTGAAGGAACAATCCTCTCTGCCTATACCTTGACAGAAGTATATGAAATATATATGAAATGTTTTTCAAAATTACTATAAACCAGCATCTAGGAAGGTTCTGGTAAGGCTTGTAGTTCTGTAGTCATGTGCTTTGCAGAAAGAAGGTCTATCTATGTTTTTGCCTGCTACATTTCTAGAGTGACAATTTTAAACTCTGAAAGATTAAAGATGCTTGAAAAGGGCCACCATCTCCTGACAAAGCAGCATCTGAGCTAACAATACTTACAGTTTTCTTCTAAAGTTGGGAGTGTTATTCTGTTGACTCCAGATCTTCCCACCACTATCGTCACACTAATTAGCAGTTTGCTTTGTTGCAAAGAGGTGGATTCACCTGTTCCATATGATCATAGTGCCTTGGGAAAGTCACCTAGGCCCAAATTAGTGCAAGATTTGAGCTGGATAACAGTGGAAAAACTGTTCTAACAGTAGAACTCCTAAGTCACTGCAATGGTAATTCCAGAGGCTACAGACACTCTCATACTGGAGATTTTGAAGAACTGGGTAAATATTTGCCAAGAATTGTGTAAATATATCTGGGAGGGGACAGACTAATGGTGGTTTCTCAAGATTCTGGTTGTCTGTGAATCTCTAAGATAGAATATGTCTTGAAGTGTGAGACTGAAACAGAAGAGCAGTTTTCCTTTTTGTCCAATCCCAGAAGAAAAGCAATATTCTTGTGCTGCACAGTACTGCCATGAGCTCAGCTGTGAAAGCTGTCATAACAACGTTCGTCCAACTGTGCATACAAAATGCACACTCAGTTACCATAACCATTGTATGACTAAATGTGTGTTTACCCACAGCCATTACTCGCCCAGCCTTGCATTTTTCTGCAGGCGTTGATTGATAGGTGCAATTACAGTGGCTCCATGCATAATTCAATGCACAAAGACTGGGTTAGGTTCATAATTTTTTTTTTCCAAAAAAGCATCAATCTTCTCCTTAGGAAGAAGAAAAACAGGGAAAGATTGTTTAATAAAAATAGCAAGCAAGCTAGCTAGCACCACTAGCCCAAGTGTGTAGGTTATAATTCATTCCATTTCAGCTGCAACATTCAAACCATATCATGAGCATGACACAGCGATGAGCAAACTCCCACACCAGCTGAAAGTGGATCATACATCAATACACCACATACTACAGTCTACCTGTATTTTGAGTCTCCATTCCTTCATAAAGACTTAACAACTTCACCAAATTCTGTGCAGTTAATCTAGATTTACTTCGGCAGAAATGTAAAGGAATGTACTGCAGAGATGTCTATTTCACTCAGAAGTCATTTAGGGAGAAGTTCTTAGAGAGAAAGGTTGGGATGAAAACAGCATAGAAATCCAAATATTAAAAGTGCATTGGAAAAAAACAGAGAAACCCATCATAACCAAGCAAGAGATTTCAGTGATTAATGCCATAACTTGATGGTAGTCATGATTCCACTGTAGAGCTTGGGAGTACATCAGAACAAGAGGCTTGACTCACAAATAAACCTCTTAAAGTGATGTCGTATTCACAGGCAAAGAGGCATAGCCTGAATTTATTCGTTCTAAATGCCAGGTAGGTAGTGAGTAAAAAAATAGGCATTTCCTATTTAGCCATTAAAAACAGTCCTGCTTAGTGCAGATTCACACATCCACTATTAATACTTGGATTATAACTTTTTCCTTTTTTTTTCATTAGGCATCTGAAATGGCCAATCACACCATTTTGTGGAGTTTTGAACGGCTGTTTCACTGTCTTTTCCTTCCCATGATGCTTCTGAAAAAGTTATTTTTCTATCTTTATTTAAACATAAGGCTCTTTAGAAAATGGGGAGCCTTCCCTGTAACAATTGTTCTGTTCCTGGATAGTTTTATTGACATTACAGAATCTTAGCTGAAAGTTTTCATCAGTCTCTTCAGATAAAAAGAAAGAGCACACAGACAAGACTAAATCACCCTTCCCAGTCCCAATGGGCTCAGCCCCACCCATGAACACCTCATAAGGTTTTTCCTTCCCAAAGAAGCTGCAAGCATCAGGTTACTCTGATGGCAACAGAGTGGCAATGCACAGAATGAGGCAGAAGGTTTCTGCTCACATGCTCTGGATTTAGTGTTGAGTTCCTGAGTGTGCAGAATCATGTCTTGACCCTTGACAGTGAACAATGATGATCCTACAGAGTGTACTATTGATAATCTCCTTGTTGTTGCTGCAAATGCCAATGGAATCCCTGCTGCTTGTACAGTTTGTCCATGCTCTTGAATTTGTCTTTAAAGGCTGTACTTACAGAAGAGCTTGGCTGAATGGCTTGGAGTCTGTTACCCACGCTCGTGACCCCTGCAGAACATCTTCATCAGCTGGCATTACTTTCATCCTTCTTCTAGCTGAACCTGTTGATTTTGGATGAATGCAGACTTGGGGAGATGAGTAATGCAATGTGAGGCCTTTGATTCTGCATATGAACTGGAAATTTTATTTTTCCCAAAGTAATGAGATTAATTAGGCGAGGCTTACTTCAGTGTGGACAGATAAGATGGCATGACCAGTTCTCACAGTCTACAATTACAGCCTGGTGTTTGTTTTAAAATGTTAATCTAGCTTCGGATTGGAAAACTTGTTTTTTTAATCTAGTGTGGTGTCATTTTAATACTATCAGATCTTTGTGATTGCCAGAATAGGACCTGGGAGGTTTCCATGCAGATAATCTGTCTTTAAGTGTAAACATGCTAAGTAAAAAGCCATGATTTTTGAACTGAAAGCCTTATCTCTATTCTTGTGGGAGTAACTAGTGCATGAAAGTGCTGTTACTTACAGGAAGACATGATATGGACACTTAAATCTGTTTTACTGGTACCTGTATGTGCTTTCCACAGTGCTATCTGTGGGATTTGCTTTACATGATGGGGCTTTGAGCAACCTGATCTAGGGGAAGGTGTCCCTGCATGTTGCAGAGGGGTTGGATCAAGCTGATCTTCCAGCCCAACTGTTCTATGATTCTGTAGCTCAGCCTGGTTTGAATGTCCCCAAGTTGCTCAGTAACAAGAGGACCTGCATGAGGTCCATCCAGCTCCCTCAGCTTTTCCACAGGGTGTGAAGACTTTATTTCAAAGAGCAGGGGCAAGCAGCTTTAACCAAGCTCTGAGGTGTGCACCTGGAGGTGTGACATTTGTCTGTTTGCTGCTCGGACCCAGGGTACTTGCTTTTATTTTGGAAACAGACCTTTCTCTGTATTTATGTTTGCTTTGAGAGCTAACTAATGATGCCATCTCTAACAGCAAGAGCTGATCTTGCAGGGTACTTTCCCAGGAAGGAAGGTATTATGGAATAGCCTAATAATAAAACATCAGACCTTCGTGATGCAGTCATCATCACTTTGTATAAGAAGAAAGGAATTAAATCAGATTGCTCAAACTATCGAGGTATTACTCTGCTCTCCATTGCTGGCAAAATCCTGGCAAGAATACTCTTGAACAGACTAATACCCACTATAGCAGAAGGAATCCTACCTGAAAGTCAGTGTGGTTTCAGAGCCAACAGAAGCACCACAGACATGGTATTTGTTCTCAGACAACTGCAAGAGAAGTGTAGGGAACAGAACAAAGGTCTCTATGTAACCTTTGTCGACCTCACCAAGGCTTTTGATACTGTGAGCAGAAAAGGTCTGTGGCAGATTTTGGAACGTTTAGGTTGTCCCCCCAAGTTCCATAAAACGATCATCTCACTCCATGAGGATCAGCACGGCCAAGTCAGATATGGCAACACACTTTCTGAGCCCTTTTTAATTAAGAATGGTGTGAAACAAGGCTGCGTTCTCGCTCCTACCCTATTCACAGTCTTCTTTAGCATGATGCTCCAAAGGGCCACAGCAGACCTTGATGATCAGGACGGTATCTACATTCGATATCATGCTGATGGAAGTCTATTCAATCTAAGGTGACTGAAGGCCCACACCAAGACCTTAAACCATCTTGTCCGGGAGCTGCTTTATGCTGATGACGCCGCCCTTGTTGCCCACACAGAAGCAGCTCTGCAACGTTTAACATCCTGCTTTGCAGATGCTGCTGAGCTCTTTGGGCTGGAAGTCAGCTTAAAGAAGACAGAGGTCCTCCATCAACCTGCACCTCAGGAAGTCCCCCATCATCCCCACATCACCATTGGCCAATCAGAGCTCAAATCAGTCCAACAGTTTAATTACCTTGGTAGCCTCATCTGCTCGGATGGTAAGATTGACGGAGAGATAGACAACAGGTTAGCTAAGGCATATAGTGCTTTTGGAAAACTCCACAAAAGAGTATGGCGTAATAAACACTTGAAGAAAAGTACAAAGATCAGTGTTTACAAAGTCATAGTGCTGTCTACTCGCTTATACGGTTTCGAATCATGGGGTCATCTACCGCCACCACCTGCGTCTCCTAGAATGCTTCCATCAATGCTGCCTCCGTACAATCCTAAACATCCACTGGTCAGATTTTGTGACCAATACATCTGTTCTAGAGCAAGCAGCAGTCACAAGTATTGAGGCCATGTTGCTGAGAACTCAACTGCGCTGGGCAGGGCACGTCTCCAGGATGAAGGACCAACCACCGCCTCCCTAAGATCCTGCTCTATGGTGAACTTGCCACCGGCTGCCACATGAGAGGAGCCCCGAAGAAAAGATACAAGGACTCCCTGAAACAACATCTCAGCCTCGCCCATATTGATCAACATAACTGGTCTACTCTGGCCTCCAATCGGGAGGCCTGGAGACACACCATCTATAACGCAGCTGTCTCCTTCGAGAACACACGCAGGATCACTCTCGAGGAGAAAAGGCAACGCAGAAAGAACCGTGTCTTGCGGAATACACCATCTAAGGAGTCTTTCTGTTGTGCTTTCTGCAATCAGATATGTCTGTCACGTATTGGCCTCATAAGCCACCAGTGCGCTTGTAACAAATGTGGATAGAGCCTTCCCAAATCTTCATTCGCGAAGCCCAGCCATGAACTTCAACAATATGCATGCATTTTCCAGAGTTAGCAAAAATTAAGTTTCAGTGTAAATATGCCAGAATGGGAACTATATATGTGCCCACCTGAGGCAAACAGTGAGAACATGTGCATGTGTGTGTATCTAAATTCCTGATGTATTATATTTATCAGCCATGTTACTCATACATTATTGATGTACATCAGAATTCCCAGCCATACTCCAAACGTTTTTCACAGTTGATACTTTTAGAGCTAAATTTTCTTCTCCATAAAGACTTTCTAGAAGGACTCATGGGTTACCGAGTCTTTAGCACTGTGTTCACCTCTCATTGTCATGTTGTGACATGAACATGAAATGTAATTGCAGATTTTTGTTCTGTCAGCTTTGAAAAGAGAATACAGGTTTTTTAAGGCATATTGGGGGTTTTAGTGTCCAGTGATGACTGCATAACAAATACCTGTCTGAAAATAGTATCCAGTGGTTGTCATCCATCCATTCATCTTACCCTTTATCCCAGCCAAATTCAAGTATACATTTTTTGACCTCCAGAGGTGAGAAAAGGCAGACCAGATCCCCACAGCAGCTGGCTGAGGGATACTGAGGACTGAGGGTGCTAGTGGCAGGAGCCCAGCACACCCACACTAGGTACTTTATCACGTCAGGGTTGGAAACTGGAAGCTGCCAACATGATAGTGAAGGGGAAGGTGATTTTTCATATGAACAGTATCAGAATTACTACACGATTCTCAGGGGCAAATCAAACCCAAGGGCCATTCTTTCTTACTGTACATCGTGGCATTACAACTCTTGCACAAACATTCATGCACATATACATGCTTGCAAATGCACCCACACACAGCTACTCTGAAGATCCATAATGAATTGCTAGTAGGGCACAAGGAGCAAAAAGAAAAATCTTGAGTATGACTAAAGCTGTTTAAACTGAAACTTTCATTAGCATACAGTTCTCCTCATATTTTACATAGCTCTTGAATACTTTGATTCAAAAATTACCCTCATAATTTATTTCATACATCCCCCACAGGCTGAGCCTGGGCCCACCACACAAGGCACTTCCTTGAAGCTTGAAAGCTGTTTAATCTTCTTTTCTGGCCCCTCTGAGATAACTTCTGAATGGACTCTCTAAGCTCCTTATACTAAAAGGTGATCGTAGTGTAAGGCCAGAAGTTGCCAAGTTCCCTTCAGAGGCTGGACACATGCTGGGCTTGACCAGTTATCAGTAAACACAGATAGATGTCAACCTGTTGTACAAAAGAGTCTGTGTATGCTGGAGCAAATATATATATATATATATATTAGAAATTTCCTCCTGGCAATAAGAAATCACTAGGAAATTACCAGGAGGGAGAAAAAGACAAATATTTTTAAATGAGTCTGAATGTTTCCCTTTGTGACTGATTGAAATAAGAGTTATGAGGTCTGGGTTCAGCCTTTTATTATGAGACACTGAGGTTCTGCAGTATATTTTTTCCTTTCTTTAATTTAGATCTGTGCAAAAAAATTGGCATGAAATACAAATAAATGACAAAGCACTGAGAATTAGGCCATTTGTCTGTAAAACCAGACATTATCCCCAAAATAGAAAAACACAGGAAAATGCATCAAAATGTGTTAGAGATGACAGGCCATACATTACTCAGGCTGTTAATGCAATTGTAGGTCACTTTTCAGTACCAGTGAGTCATAGAAGCCTAACATTAAATGTAAGAGGCATCATACAGACTAATATTAATTAAAATAACAATTACTGCAGCATGTAGCATTTGCTGGATACAGTGACAGATAAAATACCAGTGAGATAAAATACCTTGGAGAATGTACATATATACACATATATGTATATTGCTAGTAGGAAAGAGCTGTGGAAATATGTAAATTTCCATGAATACGTCATTTTAAATGCTACAATAATATTCCCCATTTCGAAATCTCTCTAAGGAGGGAATTAAAAGCCCCATAGCTGTTGCCTTACACAGACACTATAGGTCTTAAGAGCCAGTGGATTTACCTAGTTCATGTGGTTTTCTTTCACTATATTTCAACCTAACCTTGTCTGGCTTCACTTACCCCTGAATACCTGTTGTCAGGGCATGGTGAGGCTGGGGTGGGCTCCAGTAGGGCAGTGGGACAGCCTGCAGCAGGACCTCCCCCAGCAGCCCTGTCCCCTACACCCAGAGGTGACCAGCAGAGCCAGGCTGGGGACAGGGCACCTCTGGGACCAAGTCAAGGAGGCAAGGCTGGGATCAGCAAGGGAGGTTCGTTGGGTTGAGTACAGCTGTACCATAGCTCACAGAGGACCTAGCTTGAGGGCTGGAGCTGAAATGTGGCCCCAAAGCCCAGGGATGATTCTTCCCACTGCTCCTTCTGGCCATATTGCTGCTTTCCCAGCAGCAAGAACCCAGATGGTGGCGCAGTATCAGAGCAGCCAAACTACTAGAGTCAGAGCATGTGGCAGAGCCTGTCCAAAACACCTAATATTTTTTTTCTGGAAGTCTCCAGATCTACAATTTTACTTGGACAATAAAAACCACAGAAGACTGATATCAGGGTGGGTCCCCCAGCCTCAATCTCAGAGTGCCATTGAAGTCAGACCCACTCTTCTGGCCACTTTCATCTGTGAAATTTTGGGTGTGTTTCTTTGCAGGCCAAAACCTCCAGTCTTAGTGGCATAACTCTACCACAATGACTGGAAGCCTGTGGGAAA
The DNA here is from genome assembly GCF_009829145.1 of Chiroxiphia lanceolata. NCBI lineage: Eukaryota > Metazoa > Chordata > Aves > Passeriformes > Pipridae > Chiroxiphia > Chiroxiphia lanceolata. The sequence goes on along the minus strand of NC_045638.1, from coordinate 14,139,698 downwards.
GCTATATAGGTAGGAAATGAGGAGGTGTTGAGTGTGCTGCTTTCATCAGTGAGGATGTGAAATAAGGTATTTCCTAATGGAGGTTTGAGGGCATTTTTATATCACTTGAGTTTTGTGATTAGATCACCATGATGCATGATCACAATGACACATGTAGGCAGGGCCGTAGATCAGAGCACAGAGCTGGTGAGGGATACCATGCAGCCCCTGGTGCCACAAGGCATGTCAGGAAGGTCTGTGGAGACACCTAGACTGAGTCAAGAAGGAGCTTGCAAAAAACCTTCACCATCCCATATCTCTCAAAGACAGGCCATCCACTTGACCTATGAAATTTCAGATCAATATAGTAATTGTTTGAGTCATTATGGCACTGTTTGCTGAGGTGGTAGTCATTTCCCATTACAAGATTTCAGCTCTGATAGATTAGAGGTACTCTGGTCTATCATGGAGCTGAAAGGGTTGTACCCTTTCTGGATAACATTTGTAGCTAGAAGAAAAAAAGGTCATTCATAATTATTTTTCTGATATACTGGCTTAGCTACTCATTTGATTTATCATGTGTCCTTTCTGACACAACATGAAACAATAAGAGAGTTAGAATGCCTTTAGAGAAAACAGGCATCCAGCTCACAGAATACATCAGTTTCAGTAACACAGTTCAAATTATTCCAGCTCCTTTCAATATATTTGGGGATTTGTTCACAAGTTAGAGTTGAGCTGCTTGCAAAATAGATAGAAGAAACCTCTTTCCGTGATATAACCAGATGCCATTTGCAGAGCCTGTGACATATGGTCCTTCAGACATGGAGATAATCACAGAGGATAATTCTTGAGAGCCCGTTAGGATTCCAGAGTAGCTGTCTCTGCCATGTGGTGCTTGCTGATGTCTAAATATGATAAATTCACTCACTTTATTTTCAAAAACACAGCTGAAAGAGTTTTAAAAGGAGTAGCATGAAAGCAAAAAAGTATCAACCCTAATTACTCAATCAAAGTGAGAAATATATTCCTGATTCCATCCAACTTCAAGGCAAATTAATGAACTAAATAGAAATCTGCAGCTGAAACTCACTGATATGAGAATAATCTAATTTTCCACAATGAATGCAATGAGGATTTCAAGGGAGCTTTTGTTCAATACATGGCTTGGGCAGGCAGTGGATACACTTTGGTCTTTAAACCCTTTCCTCCTCTAAAAAAAAAAAAGAACCCTTGTATTCAGGGTAAGAAGCAAAAAAACCCTAAAGTTTATGCTGTTATCACAAAAAGCATTTTAAAAATGGACCTTAACACAGGGTCTGTAAAGTACTGGCTTTCCCAGCTATGCAAAGTGGGTCGAGGCTGGTATTTGATCATATACCTTTCCCAGTTTGGTGTTGGTCCATGAGCATTGACAAAAATAATTTGCTGGAAGAAAAAAATCACAGTAGGTGGTTGTGAGCATCTAGAACAGCAGCAGTGCCTACACTGCACACCTTTACCCTACACAGAACAGGATCAAACATTAAATCCTTCTCCTAGTTCACTCCTACCACCATGCCTGGGAAAGGTGGGGATACTCATCCCAAGGACTGGTCCAAAAGGGAGTGTGGACAAGAGTACATCAACATTAGCTTGACACACCATCAGTAGACTTTGTATCTACAGGGACCATGTCACTAGACATGTACAGCCACACTTTGTGCCATGAAACTACTGCTCAGCTGGCCTATGGCACAAACCTTACAGAGTACATCGAATCTCGGGCACTTTGAAATAAAACACACAGAATAACAGCCATAGTTCAAGGCTGAAGGCTTATCTGAAGGCCAGAAGTTGTGCAATGCAAATGCAACCAGTCTGCTCTGGAGAGAACTTGCCTTAAATAGCATGGTGCAAGGCACTTTGTGACCCTTAATCCTGAGTTTGATTCCTTAGCCTGTTAGACATATCCTGTAAATCCCTCCACCAGTCTGAGATATCTAATGAAAAAAGCAGCTTCACAGACCAGGACTGATGGGAGCTAGAAGTTTCTTTGGACAGCAGACTACTCCCAAAACAATCTAAAAAGTATAAAAGGACATGGTTCCATCACTTGAAACACTGAAATGAAGAGTTTAGTGGTTGTCACCACAGTAGCTGAAGGACATAAAAGAAAGTCCTACAGATTTCCCATGAAGTTTGTAGGAACACATAGCACATAGGAAGATGTAGTTGACTTAATATCAGCTGATGAATCTTTATCTCCCATAATATATTGGCTGTTCTATTATTTGGTCTTTCTGGTGACACAAGGAATCCTTCTTATGTTGTTTTTTTTTTTCCAGTGCACTGGATGAAGTAGCATCTTTTACCATGCAGAAGGTGAAAGTCCTTCTGGCCTTATACACCCATAAAAGCAATATGTGCAAAGTCTCCCATAGGTATTTTTAAACTGATACTGTTTGAAAACTGCTGAGTACCCACATTAGCTGGATAGAGGAGACTAAAATACCCTTGCTGAAACTAGAATGGGGTCAGCTGTTGACAAACAGTCTTACCTCTAGGGCACATTCTATTTGTAGAGTATTCAAACATTCTGTTTGTAGAGTAGCAAGTGGCTACTCCCTTGCTATGGAGTGTCATTGCCCAGCCCAGCTGACAGTGTTCAGACCTCTTCATGTCTTTTAGATCCAGCATATCCCATTCAAACTGAAGAGTCCAAGAAAATTACTTGAGTCTTCAACCTCTTACATGCATTTGAAGCAATGGAATGGGCTGGCCAGGGAGGTGGTGGAGCCACAAGTCAACAACTGGTCATGGCACTTAGTGCTATGATCTAGCTGACAAGGTGGAGATCAGTCAAAGGTTGGACTCGATGATCTGGAAGGTCTTATCCAACCTAAATGATTCTGTGTTTCTGTATTGTCTGAGAGGACAATCAGTTATTCTGTGTGGACTGTATAAAGCTTGGTGTGCAGGTTCTGGAAACCTGTGCTTCAAGACATCAGCAGGTAAATGAGGAAGAAGAGACTGTTTCTGATTCACTTGTAAAGTTTTAACTGCTCCATAGCTAATCTATGACACAAGGCAGCAGCAAATTGGCATTATCAGCCTTGGGAAGGTGAATTTTGTGCATCCCAGAGTAACAGAATATCCACTGTCTTGAGGAATAAAATAGTATGAGCAGTTAACTTTTCATATTTGTCATTTCTTCCATTTTAAAAAATGAAAATGCTTCAATTACTTTTATTAAACTCATTTAACAACAGAGGAACTAGAATAAAGACACAGGATTTCCATGCTGCAGGCAATGTTTATCACCTTGGATTTGTTTCCTACAAAAATGACACAGAAAAATAGAATGTGTGAATGGAAGGAACAGAAAATTTGGACACCCATGATTAAGGCATTTTGGAACTCTTGGGTTAAAATTAAGCATTTTTTGGCATTCCAAACCCAAAGTTTTCCTTTTTTATTCACTGTCCTGAAGTTAAACTTTTTGTTTTGATCTAAGTCAACATTAATGTGTGTGTCCAGTCCAGCTGCCAAAAAGCCTTTTGGGAGTTTACTCCCCTCATCTTCCTGTCCTCCCAGGTGGGCACTCTTCCCCAGGCAAACTGTATTTCCCATGGCCTCTCCACACAGCAGAGGTCTAGGAGCATCCTGTGATGTATTGCACTGACTCAGTCACAAGGAGAAACAGCCCTTGTTTCTCATTTTTCATGGGTACAATTTCATTGAAGTCTTTTTTTCCTGTGGCAAATTTCTATTTTGATGAAACACACTGTTTCTCATAGAAAAATATGTGATTTTTTTCCTATAGGCTATTAAACACCCCTCAGAAAACAGATCTGAAGAAAGAATGAATGAAGATCTATACCACTGAAGGCAGATTTTTCCCTGTGAAGAAAACAAAAATAATACTTGAATTAATTTGGTAGGTAGCTCTTCTAAAATTATCAAGCATTTATTTGTGTATGTTACACTGAAAGACAGAATAACACCATCCGAATTCAATGAATCTGTATGTTTACATAGCACCAATGACTTCTCCAATTTTGTGTGCCATGGCTCGTATTTTTTAGAATCAGTATATATTTATTAAGCTAGTAGTTTAGGAAAAATGTAGAGTCTGAATGTCAAACTTTATAATCAGTTTTGTTGTGCTTGTTGTTTATAGGGGGCAGGTTCAATACAATTCATGTATTTTCCAATGTAGACATGTGGGAAGAAAATCACTTCTAATACCCATGGCAAAGTAAATTATTTAAGTCTTCACATTCCTCACAAATTCCAGTCCTCTTTTTGCCTAGTAATTACACAATCATGAATCTCAATTATTGTGAAATACTGTGTTATTGATAACTTGCTGTCCAAAAAGTCAACAATAATATTTAGAGCTTCTCTAAATTTGCTCATTTCCACTACTCAATGATAATCTTGATGGATCATAACTGGCCATCTGAGTCAGATGAGGTTGATTTTGTTACCTTTTTGGATGACATCCAATTTGAATGAGAGGAAGAAAAGATAAGAAATGATAGAGAATTACAAATGCCAAGTGTATTTATTTTTGTTATCAGTTACTCCCTCCAGCCATTCCGGTCTGAGAGCAGATCCAGTAATGTGACCTCAGAATCGCAGCTGAATGTGTCCGTTCCATACACAAGCATGCCAGGGTATTTCTGCCTTCGGTAAGCTGCCATGCTTAGGCACTGTGTTCAAGGCTGGAAAGTGGAGCTCCTATTTCCCTCACAGACTGTAGAAAGAAACCCTAGAGACAAAATAGACTTTGGTATCAGTATAGGTATAAGTGTAGGTGGAGGTATAGGTGTAGGTGTAGATGTAGATATAGGTGTAGGAACAGGTATAGGTATATACTCTCCCAGAAAAATAAAACTATTTTAGAAATTGAGATTTCCTTGGTGCCCTCCCAGAGGTGTCTGATAAAAAAGAAAGACAAGGAAGACAAGTGTCCTCCTTATTAGCCACAGTGATTCTCCAGCACTGCACTGACAGGGTGGGGGGAATGAGAAGTTTCGTACAGTTTTTGGAGACACAGAGCTGTAAAGCAAAACAGGAAAGAGCTGTTTATACAAAGAAAAAACGTACTTCAGGCTCCCCCTTACCTGTCAGGGTGGGTAGCTAAAGATTCTGACCACATGGCTGCGGGGTCTCCTTGGGACAGAGACCCAACGAACACATCTTCCTAGCTGGGATGAACTGCTCTGGGGAGCAGGAGCACATAGCAGGGAGCAGCGGGCTGCAGCCAGCGCCAGCACCCTCTCCGCTCCTCGGCACGGCGGGGGAGCATCCAAAAGGAGGAAGGAATCTCCTCCCTCCAGCTCTAGCAGCTGAATTCCCTCACCACCACGCTGGGAGTTGGCGAGGAGGACGGCCTGAGCCAGGGCTGTCGTTACCGATGTAAATTAAACAGTTACCACCGCAGGGTGACTCTCTGCTCTTTTCCCTGAGCAGACAGCTGCTCCAGAAAACACATGCTCGGGCTGCTCAGGCTGAAAGGAGGAACCGCAGAGATTTTATTTATAGGTGCAGTAGGCAGGTGTTCTGCACTTAATGTCTGCCCAGTAAGAGCTGGAATTGTCTCTTTGCCCACGACAACTACGTACGTGATTACCTTCTGTGTACATAATGCATTATATATACTCTGTATCTCTCCCTTCCCATTTGGATTCAGTGTATAACCTCCGTACAGCTGCGTTGCCCTCTCTCCTGCAGCAAAACATTTACTGATCTTATCAAGACAGAAAGATAAAGTACAGTAGACTGTGGAAAACTAAACTTTAATGGAGGAGTTCATGCCAAGGTGTGCCTGGTGCGTTTCTGGATGGTGGGAGAGTGTTGTGCAAGGAACATCAGTCCATCATTTCAGAAGGAAACGCTTCATCAAGGTTTGGAAAGCCATGTATGAAATATTAATTAATTACCACTAAGTCTCACTATACCATTGTGAAACTGGCACAGTGCAGTTTTATGCAGGTTGTTTTCAGAAACTGTTGCCTTTTATTTCAGCTACATGATCATAGTACACTGCATAATTTATACGTCTTTGAGCCTTTTGTAGGGCATGTTGATACAAAAAGCTCATCAGTACCACAGAAGCTGGAATCTTGTCAATATTAGCAAGGATTTTTTTGGGGTTGGCAAACAAACACAACAAAAGCAGTTTCTCTGCTTGTGCCGTCCATGATTTTGGTAACTGCAGGTTTGCTACAATGACTTGTGACAAAGCAGTAAGCAAGCAACACTAAGCTCTCCAAAATCCAAACTGAAACAAAAAGGACACCTTGCTGTTAATTCAGGATGCCTGTCATACTTTGGCACACATGTATTTTGAAAATATATGAAAATGAATTTTAAAGTGGTTTTCATTTGAGCTGAGGGAGAAGGCAGATCCTTTTGGGATTGCAGTGCTGTGCACCAGTCACCAGCAATGCAGAGCATAGGAGCACACGCAACTCCAGACTGCCACTGACAAAACTAGGAAATATTTTTTCCACATTTTTTGATCAGATAAATACTCTGACATGCCATTTTTACGTTGGAGGAAGGCACATTCAGGTTGTGGATAATTTCAAAACTCTTCCTCTCTTTGGAAATACCTTTTTTGCATTTGGAAAAATATCCGGAGGAAAGAGTGGAGACTGCTGGGTGGTGGGGGGAATGTCCTCAGGGGTTACTTAAGATGCCATTAGTGTCAATGAGATCACCTGGTGAGCAGACCTCAGCTGGGATACAGCAGGAAGTGTATGCACAAGCAGGTAAGGAGAAGTGATGCACAGGTCAGGCACAACAACATTGCTCCAGACTTGTGGGTTCAAGGGACATTAATCCCACCAGAGCTGCCTACCTAAAAGCTCAGTGCCTATCCCAAGCTACGTATCCAGACCCCCTTACCCGCAGTGCAGAGGAACTTTGCCTCTCCTCCTAGGTTGCTGAGGGAGCCTCAGTGACGAGCTTGGGTTGGACCCCCCAGCTTTACACACCTACAGCTGGGTGAGGAGGATCTGAGGGATGTGCCAGGACTAAGAATAAAGCTCACAACTCTTTGCTTTTCAGCTCTACAATTAAACTGCTAAAACACGTTGACAATATGTCTGAATCTTGTTGGAACATCTATGGCAGAAAAACAGCTCATGCCTGCGCCTGTAATTACTTATAATTAGAACATGCAATTAGGATGTGGACAAACAGCCAGGCTCAAATGCATACAGAGGCCTGCCCCTGCCACAGCAAAATTTTTAGAATGATCAAACAACAATAATCACATTCTGTAGCCGCTAATTTTCATAGCATGGTAAAGAAACATACACAATAACCAGCTAAACAATTCTGGTCTGTTTACAGCTCTGCACCCTTAAAAGGCAGACTGTAATCAAGATATTTGGAGAAAGCTGATGTGTTCTTTCACTTTCTTGATAAGGTCCATGCAGCATAAAGCATCACCCTGGTCTGCACTGTGCACAGGGCTATGCCACACCGATCCCCCATCCTTTAAATAATGATGGTAACCTGAGTCAACAATGACCTCTAGAGCCATAGCACAGATAGCAAAAGGAGAGCTGGCCCTGGGTATCTTGTTGGACGTGGGTGCAAAGAGGTGTACTTGATGTGGTTTCCACTGCTGTGGCTGCCCAGGGAAAGCGATGCAGCAGCAGAGGTCAGTGGCAGCCCAGGCACATGGCAGAGGACAGCCCCTCAGTCAACACAGCACTCTCCTTGCCTCTTAGTGCCATCCCTTGATATTCCAGGCCCATGTGCTTTCTCCTTGGCACCTATGGGCAGAAGGGTAGCTGTATTTAGGACCAGAGGCAGAGGACAAGCTGGGAAAGCAGATGACTTGGATGACCAAGCCATCTGGGGCACACGCACCAGAGACCATGCTGACACAGCCCATCCAGTCTCTGATGGAGTGCTCCACCTCACTGCCATCTGTGCTCTGCCCCATCCCCCAAGCACAGACCATGAATCCAAACACACAGTGCTACTGATACCTCTCAGAGAGGGGATTTAAATGGAAGTGCGATGCATTGCCACTTCTGCTCCACCATTTTACTGCCAAGGGAACAATTCTTCAGAAAATGTAAAGTGTCCAAGGAGTATTCATGGCACTGGCACAACATCACCTGTGCCCCACCAAAGGCACGATGCTGGGGGAACAAAACAGAGTATTTGACACAAGAGACAGCACTTTTGTCCTAACCCTCATGGCACAGTTGAAGGGCTGAAAAAAAATGGGGAGGGGTTTAAAAAAAAAATAGTCACAATAGCCCTGAGGAAGGAATTCAATGGATATTTCTGTCTGGTACATTCATACTCAGTAATGTCTCCATTTTCACTTGAAACAGTCACAGAATATTCTGAGTTGGAAGGGACCCATTAATGCCCCATACAGGGATCGAACCTTGGCATTATTAGCACCATGCTTTAACCAACTGAACGAATCTCTGGGTCAGCCATAATGAAGCTGCTTCTCTGTTATTGTTGGGTTTTGCTCTCTACAGGTTCCCTACAGAAATGTAGGCAGATACCATGCCTGCTAAACCTACAGGAAAAAGCAAGTGGTGACTAGCAAGTAGAGCCAAAACCTCAGTCAAAAATTGGCTGGATTTCAGGATTCACTCAAATGGGAAGAGGAGGCACAGGTCTGGAACTTACAGGTTCCTAGAGAATTGGAAATGCATCTGACAAAGCACAGCTTACCTGACAGGCAGCATTCTCCATGATTATCCATGATTTTCTCCCTGCACTCTGCATCAAAAGCTTTGCAGGGAATCTACAGCAATGGGAGAGGAGGAGGCAAATTTTGGCCAGCAACATCCCTTGCTGCGCAGGAAACCCGAGGATGTGCAAATATTTCCAGTCATAAACCTCAACTGCAGCCCAAAATCCAAATATTTACTCAGAGACACCTATTTCCCCCTGATCTTTACTTTTCAGAAGTATTTTATCAGATGGAGAGTAAAAATTATTTCAAATCCCTGAGGGCACATAGGCACCTTCATGCTGTCAAGAACACAGTGCACAAGTTAATTGTTCTCCAGTTTTCAATGGTGGCAGGCTATTAAATTAGCTTGGAGCTGACTCGGTACGATGCCCTCCAGTTGCAGAGTTGAGGATTTGTTCCTGTTCTCCCTAATTACATTGGCATAATTAGTTTCTCCATTGCAAGTGACTTAGCCTCTCACCTGCCAGCACGGCATTTTGTCAGTGGCTACACCAAAGTTCACCTTACCTACCACACCATCTATTCCCCTAAGTAATTTGGAAAAAGACAGGTTTTGTCTGTGGTGATCATTTAAGCATTGTACGTGTCCCTAATTATTTTCCTTACTAATTTAACTAGTAATGAGGTAAAGTAAAATTTCTTTGTAATAAGGGAACTATAACTCTGGAAAAATTCCAGTCCTTCTTTATGGTAGCTGGCTTTAATGATAGTTCATGTACTTTTGCTTACAGATTAACCACTCTTAAATTCTTTCCAAACTCATGGATGAATACTATCTGGCCCTAGTGATTAATTTAATTTTTAAATTGTTCCTCATTCTTGTTACCTGCAAAAAAAGAAGCTCTAGAGCAGGTATTTCCCCCTTGTCCACTGGGATGAAGATAAACACAAGGAATTCATTTAATTTTGCTGCAATTTCCTTATTATCCCCAACTATTCCTTTTCAAAATGACAGACAATTGGATGGAATGCATTTGCTTCCCTCACTGTATAGTCTATGCAGTAAACAATTTCTTTTGCTGTTCCAACAAGCTCTGTGGTTGGCCAGCTATCTTTTGCCTGTGTAAGCAGCAGAGTACTACTGAACAAATAATTTGATTTTTCCCACCAATGATATTGGTACTGCTAGCCTGTTGAAACTGCCCCCCCCCCATAGACTCCTGATTCTGAGGTTCTTGGGAAGATTTTCACTTTCTTTCCCATCCCTACTAGTTACAGTCATCTATACAGTGCATGTTCCTTCCCACTGAATTCATACAATCTTAGATTTTACTCTTTTTAACTTTTTCTTCCTTTGCTTGCTTAAGAATATGAATCACTCTTAAAACAAAAAACCAAACCAAAAAAATGTACAGCACCTTACAAGTGTTTTAGCACACCTTTATAGCACACAGTTTTAAAAAATTACACTTCCAGAGAGTTTGTGCATTGAAAACCCTTTTTGCATCTCTTAACTAAGCCTGTGGGTCCCAGGCCATCACACAGACACAGACAAGACAGAGAGCCCCAGCCCCAGCCAGCAATGGAAATACAAGTATACACTATTCAGCAACTTTTCAAAAATTAAACACTTACCAGACTCTTACCCACTTCACGTAGCACAAGATAATCTAATCTATAATAATACTGTGACAAACTGAACCAATAAGTATATCTTCAATCTCTGCACAGCCACATTTGAAGAAATGTCATTGTGGGCACAGTAGGAGCAACGTGTAATAAATGTTTCATTGGCTCCCACAGGTAATATTTTTGCCAAGGCAGCTGGAGAAACTGTGCAAGTTTACTGGCCCACATATTCAAGCTCAGCATCTATTTGGGGAAAACAGATGAGGACTGTATACAAATTTATATCATACAGTAATAAAAAGCCTCAGTGACATATTTAGCTCAGACAGTATTAGTCTATTATTGTTGTTGTTATTACTAATAGTAACACTAATATAACAACACCCAAAGCATGGGAAGTTTCAAAGTTTTATATATAGAAAAAAACCCTCTTGCCTAGAAGCATGATTGGGGGTAAGAATTTACCAGGGATGGGAATCCCTGTCATTGCATTCATTCAGAATTAATTCCAAAGCTTTCTTTTATGACAGACATTTTCCCAAGTGCAGTAGATCAGGATGTGCATACCGCTGGGATGAAAGAAGATAGTAAAAGACAGTATATCCTCTTAGAGTCGGCATCTAACTTTAATGTTGGCCTCAGGATGAGTTGAGCTGGCTTTTCATTGCCCAAAGTACTGAAGATCATTGCTTCCAATTACTCCAAAGGTTGAAGTAATCTCCAGAAGCCCAAGATTTCTGAAAAATCAGGCTACTTAATTGCCACCCGTTGTTTTCATGCATCTCTTTCACCATCCTCATCTACAAGGGATATTTGATGGAGGGATAAGCATCCATGACACCATCCTGTCCTCAGCCTTGTGTTTTCTAAGGTGCTCCCCTTAGAAATGGGATCTCCCTTCAGGAGAGAAGGGATCAGGCTTTTTCCTGGCCTGAGTTAGATCAATTGAACCTGTACTTGTGAATCACTCGTTGTCAGTGCCAGTGTAGGCAGGAAAAAGTGCAGATACCAACTCTTCCAGGAGGCCAGCAGCATATGATTTTGTTGATATCTTTCATCTTCGCCGAGAAATGGAAACCAGCACTGGAGCTGAAACCCTACTGTTTCTGCTGTGGACCTTTCATAGAACCCAGTACCGTGTTCATTCCCAGAGCATCACACAGTCCGTGAGAGCACACACTGTGAAGATGCTTGAGGAGCCAGAAGACCGTGGAATATTCTCCCACTTGCTCTTCTACATGGATGAAAGACCATGTACTCAGAATGATGTTTCAGCACTTCGTTGTAGACACCTAACTCCAGCATTTATCTTAAAAAAAGTATCCATGGATCCCAGTAGCCAAAGAAAGAAAACATGTATTGAACAACATTCACCCTTTCATCTTCAATGCACATATAAATAAGAATGATCTGTAACAAGATTGGACTATTTCTGTTTGTCTTGTTGTATGAAAAATATTAATAAGGTAGGTATTGAGTTATAGTGTTCCCTTTTCCTACATTAGTAATTCTGATTGAAAACAATATGGACAACTTATACTGTCCCTGGGCAAATATTAAATAAACAAAAGGCTCAAATACAATAAGCATTAATATTTCATGAAGTTGGGAAGAGCATCAAGAAAGCTTTTCTTGGTCACTTTACCTAGCACTCTCCCTGTGGGATTGAAAAGAGCATTAATGAGAAGCAGAAAGAAATATCTCAAGCAGCAAAAGTACACACCGAGTATGAAAATGAACTCCTTTTTGGATTTCTCTGAGGAACAGGGCTGTGCAAGAGACAATATTTCAGATGTCTTAGCAGGATATTTTGAAAAGTCAGGCAGCCAAGTTCTGTTTTGTTTGTTATTTTATTGTTGCCCACAGAACTTTCCAAGATCCTGCTCCATCAAAACACTTTACAAATGCTGTTTCAGGATGGTGACAGGTACTCAATATGGGATAATTTGGGCCAGTGGATAGCTCTGAAAATTGTGGCAACCCAAAAGCACTGTGAAGTACCCACAACAGTTTAACCATCACCTGAAGAGGTGTGGGAAGTCCCTTCTGCTTTCACTGTAGGCTGGAAGGGATCCAGCCTCAGGATCCCTGGAAGGAAACACCTCAGGAGTGGACTGGACCTTCTCAAGCCAGTGGACTTATGGTCATTGATGCCCATGGAGTTCTGTATTCGAAACCCACAATGGGAAGTGAGGAAACTTTGCCACCGGTGCCAGGGGAAGCAGAGACCTAGCTGACTACACAAGCATGTGTGTTAGGGCTGCAGAGCAAGAGGCTTTTGGATGTTCAACATGGCTGGGGTGCACATAGTCTTAATGTGTGTCATCTCACACAGGATTCGTTTTTCTCAGTCTTAGGCTATTATAGCACCGACATCTTCATCTGAACTGGTTGTCTAACTCTGCAGTCAAGGAGAAATAGGTGCTCCTGGGGCATAATTCATCTCCTCCTCAAATAGGTGTCTGAAATAGAACAGATGAATCATTCTCTAGAAGCACCTACAGACTCTTCGCTATCTCCACAGTCGTAAAGGAGACCAGACAACCAGATCAGATGTAGACTTCTGCTTTGTGGGCTTATAAAATTAAGTGAGACAAGTGTCACTTTCTGTGACTGAATTGCATTAGAGTTGTATATGATTCAATGCACCAAAGAATACAATCACCTTCATGTAAAATGAAGGACACCATAAACTATAATTTTCATCAGCCTACATTTTATTGAGCTGAGCCACAAATAGTTCCAAGTCCATTTACAAGGAAAATGCCAAATACTCACTCTTCCTGAAAACATCACAGGATAATGTATGATTTCTTGGAGCACTACTTTATGCCTCCTCTGGCATTTGTAGTTTCACAAAGCATGCGTTGGTCTCTATTTGCAGTTTCTAATGCCCCAGCTTAGACCTCTACTATTCAGAGTTCATGTGCTCTATAGCCAGTTTATTTCTTTTTCTTTCTGAAAATCAGTCCTTTAACAGATGTAGAGGGTTTATTCTGGCCATGGCCATTTATAATTATAATAAAATCACAGTTTTATGGTGACCCTATCTTCTTTAACTATGTGTACTCTCTACACATCTTCCTGACTTCTAGAACACAAAATGTGCTTCATGCTCTAAACAGTGGTTAATGACTACTGCTCTATTCCAATAGTGTGCCATGCCATAAAAATATCTTCAGTCTGCAGCAGCAATGATATTCTGTAGTGCTCTTTTATTTTGATTTAGTTCAGCATTGCACAGTGATTCTGTTCCAGGAAAAGGAGGAGTTGGCAATCAATATGTTTAGACTATCTGTAGACTTTATCCTGAATTAATTACCAATTAACTCAATGTACTTAGCACACTTGTAAAACCCACAATGGACATGCTACATATTTATTTATGGTTACAGACTTCTGTTTCTTACCCAAAGCTGATCTTCTAATCTTTAAGTAAAAAAACCATTTTTTTATAGTTTTGAGGAAATGCAAAATGGTGGCCATAGTAGCCCTTATTAAATGTGTTAAATACTGGCTGCTAATTGGTTATTAATAATCCAGAGCACTAAAAATCTACAGTAGATGTATCCTCTCTGACTTCTCTGCCAAAATCACTTTTTCATTATTCATCAAATAGCATTGTGGTTAGCTCCAGGCACTGCTCTTCAACCAAGACCACAGCATGGAAGCATAGAGCTCTTGTTCTTGTTCATCAGGGAATTTAAGTGGCAGAGACCAGAAGTTCATAGTGCTCCAGTGGCTGGAGGTAACTGCAATAAGTCATATAAACTCCAAACACATCCCAGCTTTCCTGTATTTTCTGGGTCTTCCTTGAGCACATAAAAACAAAGAGCATTCGAAGACTACTGTGTAGCAAAATGGACAGACTTCCAAAAATAAAATTAAGATGCTCTGACATAACATAGCAATTCACAAAACTTACAGATAATTCAAAAAGTGATTTCAAGAACGTTTCCCACTTGCTACTCACATATATCAGCATCCAGTGAAGACTTTGTGTTCACCTTTCACCACAGAAACACTTTCAAATGAATTCAATTTCCTCTGCATTTTATACTAGAAATAGAGTTTCACTTAGAACAGAGTAGCAGGAAAGCTTTAATATACTCATTATGCCGTAACTTGGCCTTTCCTTGATTTTAGTATTTTAAATTCACAGTGTCTTGTAAGAACACCTTACCCAAGGAAAGAAAGAAATTTTAGAGAAAGCATCTGAAAAGAAAATAAATGAGTTTAATTAAAGAGCCATTTGCAGGTCTTTGTGGTTTATATTTGAGAAGCTGATTCTTTCCTAAGTACTAAAAGTGCACATTGTTACATTAATTTAACTAATAGGCATTAGTTATGACAGCCTGCCTGGTAAAGGTTCTGAGCCAGTGTCGTTTCTATAGATTTATACACTTGGAAATGTGCACTTTAAATGAGAATCTTGCCGGTGTCAAAATTAAATTCAACTGAATTAAATCATGTGCCTGATCACAAAGACCTAAGATTCTTTTCAGAATCAGGTCCAAATTATAATCATAACTCTAGCCCCACTACTGAAGAAAATTAAAAGGCAGTTCCAACTTCATTAAACTCCACTGAAGTTGCCGACTGTATAAACACAGGGCTAAATCCTTAGCTGAGCAAAGTGACTGGTTCTAGAGCACTTCCAGGACAATTAATGCTGCAGTCACAATCTGAAAAGCTCCCACAGCCATGATGTCCTGTGGAGAATGGCTCCTCCAGGGACCCCCCATCGTGGGGTCAAATGCTCACGAGATGAGCATCCAAGACTAAACTTCAGGTCCACCTAGTCCTCACTCCCAGAGGACCTGCTAGTTTGAGACCCAAAAGGATCTAATATTGAAGTGCTCTTGGGATTTGTCTTTCAATGTTGACACACAAATGCCTTGATGGGTTGGTGTCTACCTCGTCTGAAGTACTGCAGTCAATCATAGTCAGTCATGTCTTGCCTCAGAGCACACCAGTCAGAGCAGCTTTCACAAAAAGCAAACTGGTGGCTCTGCCAGCTTTAATCCAGTAGTCCGATGGTTTACAGCATTTAGGTGTGGCACAGTCATGGTGAATATACAGTGGGAGCTAGGAAGGGCTTTTCCTCAAAGAGACAACATGCTACTACTAACTCAATGACTCTTGTCAGTCAGAAATGGGACGATGGTAAGAAAATTTGGGGTGTCATTATTGATCATAATTGACCTCAAGCCTTCAATCAATATGGCATTTGTTAAGTGGGGAATGGAAGGTCCTAAGCACATGAATGCCAAAGTTACACCACATAGCATCAATTCATTTGTGCTTATCTTTGCTGGCCAGACCGAACACAGTCCTGCAGCAACCATGGACTTGTAAGAAATTGTGTCAGAAACTAAAGTGAGTGAGATGAGGGTTTACACTTGGGTGAAAAGAAATCGTATCACATGTATCTCTGCCTTAAAGATATGTGGCTCATGTAAGGGTGAGATTTAGGGAATCTCTCGTCATACAGCTGGACCACAGTCGTCATAGCCAATCTACAAACTGTCAAGTATCTGTCATTAATAGTGATCAAGGAAACAGCCCTGACCTTCCCCTTTGATGTCACAACACTGAAAAAAAGTGGACACAAACAAAAGGAAACACAATGCAGAAATCCCCAGACAACACTGAGCTAGAAGGGCCCCTCTCCTTCCACCCACAAGGGCTGTTGGGTCTGGTGACAGTAGATTTGCTGTGCTGGTGATAGACCACCCTCTACCAACACACAGCTACCCTGGGAGAGGGAACGTGCAGCTATTGCAGATGTAATTTTGATAGATATTCAAAATGTGCCAGAGACCAAACTTACACCCAGCTTTCTCCAACTTCCCAAACCCTGCATAACTCATCACTCCCAAGGATCATCTCACTGTTTTTTCACTCATCTTCCTTCCCTGCACAAAAAACAAAATATCCAACAGATATCTGCTACAATCAGGAGCCAGCTTTGTGCAGCGACCTTTTGTCAGTCAGTCTCAGAAGTCTCCTTGAAGGCTCTTTTATTGGCTGCCTATGAGAAGGCTGAGGCGGAGTTTTTCCCTCTTCTTCATATTTTCTTTTAAAGAGTTTTTCAGTCGAAGTGATGCTCAAAGGAATGCCTATGCAATGTTGTCTATGGGAAGGGGAGAATATTACAGTTCAACATTCTGTAGAAAAATGTCAATTATTTTAACAGAAAAACATCAATTATTTTAACAGGATGCAACTTGTACTACTGTGCTTCCCAAACACATGCAACAAATACATATAGCACACCTTTATTTGGAAATTAAGTCTGATATTCCAGTTTTCCCAGATGTTGAGGGTTTCCTCACCCATTTTAGTGCAACCAAGGTATGTCAAGGTATCCTGTCTCACTTTTAGTTTTTCTGGATAACACTGTTTTCCCTGGCAATACTTCCACACACATCTGCATTCAAAACAAGATCATCTGTGCCCTTCTTTTGGGAAGGGATGGGATGGAGGGAATGAGGGGTGATACAATAACTGTCCTGCCATCACTCGGCAGGGTAACGCAAACAAAATCAGCAGCCCATTTAATTCTCTGAAAAGAAAAAGCATATTCCTCTGGCAGAGCACCTTATAAGTACTATCCAGCAGGGATCTGTCCCATCTGTGCACACTGAAGGGCCACAGTTTGAATACCAGAAGTATTACAATGGTGATTGAGTGACCTAAAAGCTCTCTGCGTGTGTGGTACAAGTCAGGATCAAGCCACAGAAGTACCTGCAGTGACTTGCTAAACTGATATGGGCTTCTTAGGCAACCCTTGACAACAAGCTGCATTGTCCATGGAGGAAGTAGGAGCAGCCACAAAGGGTAGCCACAGGCTTCACACCCTTGCCCAAAAATTCCTTACCTGAGGTAACTCCCACAGCATCCAAAACAGTCTTGTAGTTTCCACCAGGACACTCGTAAAAAAGTAAAACCTCTGTTACTCCTGCCAAGAGTAACTGAGCCATCCTTCAAGCTTCCTTGTTCACTAATGAGTGATCATTAATCAGTGGGTATTTTCTAAGCACAGTTTAGGATTTTAATAAATGCCAAATAAATAATTAACAAGGCCATAATCAAGCAAATGTGTTCCTTGATTTGAGATCACTGCAGCAGGAAGGCTCAGAGCCAGATAAATAGAGTGCTGTAGTTCCCAGCCTTTCCTGTGTTCCTGCACATTTCCCCACTGGTTGCTCATAGGGAGGAAGGCAGACTCACGTTTTCACATCTTTGTTGCCATAGAAGAAATCTGACTTTTTATTGCTCCCCCAGAGGGAGAATGAAAATGAGGGTGGAGGAGTTCCTCATCCAGTTTAGGACAGTGCAAGAGATCCCCTTAGAGGAAGGAAGCCACAGGAGGGACATGATTAGATTAAATCCACTAAGTACATATATTTTTCAAAACTCAAATAAAACAGTCCCTTCCTTTTCTACCTCAACTTTCAGTTACTTTCTTCTCTCCCAGTTGCCTCCTGCCTGTTCCTTCTGCCTGCTCCAGCTTGACCCAGAAGTCCCTGCTCTTCAAGGAGGGGCAGTACAGCAACCCAGTACTAATTTGCTCCCTGTCCTGTCTCTCCCACCATGGCTTACTTTATGGACAAACAGGCTGTAGGCAGAAACGGAGCATAATTTCAATGACCCACTACAAGTGCACAGGGAAAATCCCTAAGAAATGTGCAATCTAACTTGAGACAAAACATAACCATCACGCTGCCAAGCCCAGGAAAGAAATGGCAGTAACATTGCCCAATCACAACAGTTGGCTGCTGCATGGGTTGATGGCATTATAAATGCACACTAGGAAAAAACATCAAGCTGAGATGAAACCATCTGGACCCAGTTAGGCAACAGCAGCTGGCTGGGGAGCGTGGAGGATGGTTTGAAGGGGAATAATGCAATCACGGGTTCCTTTCTGGATGGCAATTCTCTAAACCACTCTACCCACTCTTCCCAGCAGGAGTCAGTGCCAGTCTATCATACTCAGGGCAAAGTGCAGTTGAAGAAGCAATCTTATCCTGTGCAAGCTACACCTTGTCTAGGAAATAGATGATAATGACTGGATCTATCAAATCAATGGGAGAAGGGAAGCACAGGCAAGAGGGTGACACAAAATGCTGTAGCAGAGGCAGTCACCACTCAGCCAGTGCCCTAGAAACACTGCTGGCATAATGATGGCACTTCATAGCTTTGAGTACATACAATCTGCTGGGTCTTTAGTGTTCCCAAAATCTAAAATGAGCTTTCTCCTTGTTGTGGAACTCACTGCCCTCAACACAGTTGAGTGCATATGAGCCTGTCCAGAGAAGAACTGGGTTTGTCAGTGTTCACTTCTACTGGAGTTTTGACACAGTATCAGCCAAGTCACTTCAACTGAGTTGCATTCTCTCTAGTAGTGTCTTTTTCACCCCTTGCTGGTGTGACATGATATGCCCTGGCCTGACATATGCAAGTGTCACAGTTGAAACCAGAGGCAGTGATTCACAGAGCATGTGATGGCAGTAGGTGTTCATAACAGTCATAGCATTTGCACACTGAATTCATGAGATCTGTGATTTCACGAACCACAGAATCAACCAGGTTGGAAAAGACCTCTGAGACCATTGAGTCCAACCTTTGACCTTCCACCTCATCTATTAGACCATGGCACTAAGTGCCACATTCAGTCTCTTCTGCTGCCAGACTCTGACTCCCTCCTTACACTTAAGCCTGTCTGATCATCAGGCCCAGTCTTACTAGGGTCCCACTGAATCTCAACCCTCCTTTCAGCCTTCTGTCCCCTGCCCTATCCCATCCCTCCTTTCCCGTCTGTTGCCATACCCCATGCAGCCCAGGCCCTGATGGGAACCCTCCTCAAATCCCTTTCCCAAATTCTGTGCCCTCCTGAGCCCCACCAAAGCCCCAGCCCACCCAAAACCTCACTGAAGCCCCTCTCCTTGCCTGGTAAGTCTGCCTCCTCTCTTCCTCAATGGACATTCCCAGTACCTGACGCAGCTCAAGCTACAGTTTTTCAGCCTCTGAATGTTGGGGTTCTTTTAACCTTTTCTTTTTGCTGAGCTGTTCAGGGCTTTTTTCCCTTCTCTTTTCTTCCTCCTTTTTCTGCTCCCACTCTCTTTCCCTCTCCCCTTGCTAGCTTTCATTGTCTTCAGACTCAAACCAAAGACAACTCCTTTTGTGCTCCCTGGACAGAGCACTGGGAGATGCCCCCTGTCCCTATCATGCCCCAGGATCCTGTGTACACCCTCCTTTAGGGGAGTTGTGACTTCAAAGCAGCATTTCATACCAGACTATGTATTCAGTTGCACAAACTTCCTTTGTTTACTGTAAGAAATCTTATTTATCAACTGATGTGCATGTCCATTTACAAATTACTCAGTCCAACCCTACAATTAGTTGCAGTAGAAAATGGAGAAAAACTTCAGAAGTGTAAAATTGCATTACTATTTTTTAAACAAAACTGTTTGCTTCACAAAATTTCATGGTCAGCCTAAAGAGTTTCCTTTAATGCATGTTGCCAAAAGGAAAAGTAAATATATTTTGGGTTAGATCACAAAAACTTCTCCATGATTTGGGGGTTGGTTACAAAAGCAAAAATGTCATTTAGCATTGTTCCGATGAAATGCATCTTTTCAAGTCATACAAGTTAACATTTGCTTCAGATACGTGGGTGGAGAACTTATTTTTAAATATTATCTAATGTGCAAAAAGCTACATCTACATTTTATTCCATGTAGTAGTTACAATGAAATCAGTCCAAAATGTATCACTTGTATAGTATGTCTTTATGTATGACTCTCCCCTTACTATATATCCCATCAAGCCTGCAAAATCTTTGAAATGGATTTTGAAAATGCATAAGTCTCAGAAAAGAACTGCAAAAATTATTCCAGGGCTGGAGATAACACTGTGCCACAAGGCATTTTAAAAATTGCCAGGAAGAAAACTCAGACATCACTGGATTACAGTATCTAAGGACCTCTGGGGGAAGTTTTTCCAGGTGGGAGGGGACTGTTTAATCCACCAGAGAAAAGCATGTCAAGAAACAATGGTTGAAGCCGAGGCTGATCGGGAATTAGGGAAATGGTTTTAGTAGTAAAATATTAACAAGTAGAATAAGTGGTAGGAGATGTTATTGGATTCTAGAGGTCTGTAAATCAAATTGGATGCTTTTCTGGAGACATGATTTATCAACCACACATTACTGGGATCACTATAGTGGTAACAAGGTGAGATACATAGACCTGTAAATCCCAGTCATTTTAGCGGATTATGTCAAGATCCCTCCTAAATACATAACATTAATGTATTTCTTCTGCCTCAGAATTGAAAACACTGTGGATGGACTTAGTTTCCCAGGACATGCGTACCTACGTTGAGATGTGTCAAGGATTACAAGATATCCCACACTTTACAAAACAAGCCTTGGGATGTCTAATACCTACAGATGGTCTGAGCAGTAGCTTTACACCTTGAGCAGCAGAACTGTATACTGATATCATACTGAGAGACAAGTATTTCACTGTCTCTGACCAGGATATCATTGACTGAATTCCTTGTGTAATTTACTGTAGCACCAGAGGTATCCATGGAACAGTTTGATCCAGTAGCACACCAATTATATCAGGTATCTGACTATCTCGTTAGATCTTGGTGGAGTCATGGACAAGGTGCAATGGAATTTGCTTTATCCTTTTTATCATTCCATCCATATTTCAGGAAATAGAGATATTCCCTTCCTTAGTAGAGAGTAGAAAGAAAAGAATACTGGGAGAAATCCTGGGATTTTTCATCATCATTCATAGTTTTGTAACTCCTTTGCACTTCATCAAGACTGTCAGCTGCACACCTCACCAAACCCGTGGATTTGTACTTCCCGCATCAACTCTGTCATTAGGTACGGCCACAACACAATCAAAACCAAAAAACAAAAACAAAACACAAGCCTGTCCATCATAACGCCACAGCAGCTGGCAGACCCTTTTCCATTTGGCCTTCCAGCCCAAAGTTCAGGGGAAGAGAGCTGGCTGGCATCTCTGAAGTGGATACAAGGAGAGAAATCCACCTCCAAGGGCTTTCTGCCCCAAACAGCCTCTGTTCTAAGGAGTTAATAAAGGGGTTCGTAAAGTTGAAAAATATTGTTTGTATGTTTTATGCTGCCAGCTCTCCCTGATTTCTCCTGATGTGCAGTTCATAAATATTTACTCACTTTTTTTATTGGACAGATGAGTTACCATGCAAGTTGGTGTTACCATTTTTGTCAGTAATTCTATTTAAGAAAAAAAATGCTCATTGTTTTATTAAAGGATCATTAATTTAGCTGAAAATACAGTTTTCTACATGAGATATTCCCTTCTGTGATTCAGTAACACAGAAATAAACACTCTATAATTGTCCAGAGACAAACTGCCTTCTAGAAATGATCTTCCCCACAACATTTCATTCAGGCAGTTGGTAGTTTAATACTAAACCAATTAAAAGCAATATAGAGCTACATGAATAGGATATTAATTTCCTCACCAGAAGTGGAAATGAGTGAGTGCTTTGATTCCCACAGGGAAGGCAACTCCACCAACCAGCAGCATAATCTACAAAGGCTGCAGCACCAAATGAGGGATTCACCATGCACAACTGGATCATTATGCTGTGGGGATACTAATGCTATAGCCAAAACCTCATCCACTCTGCAGTAGCCTCAGGTTATACGGAGAAAATAAAGCAAAGTGATCTCCTTACAAAAAAAAACCACCACCACCAACAACAAAACCAAACCAAAATAAAAACCCAACTAAATTAAAACAAACAAACAAAAAACCAAAACACATTTTCCCCTTGTAGGTTATGAGATTGGTATGAATGTGAACATTACTGTGCCAAAATCTCTCTTGCTTAAATTGTCTTTCCAGATCAATTCTAATTACAAAAGAAGTGCTTACATTGATCTGATCTGTTCAAACCCTTATTTCCAATTGCAAACAGTAGTTAAAAAGAACATTTCATACACTTTGAGCAACTTTTTTGATTGAGGATTAGGCTCAGGAAACAATATTAGTTACCATTCTATGCACTAGGGCAGCATATGATGCTGTCCATGTAGAGGTAGAAGTAAATTTAGCTGAAGTCAGCTGACAAAGTTCCTGCAGTCTCAAGTGGGACTGGATCATCTATGGATAAAATCCAGCAGTACAGAAGCCATTTCCTATTTCCCACTTGTACCCTCAGTGTGGTGGTCCAGCCAAGAAGAGAAGGATATAGCAGCGTCATTGGCCCATCAGCCCTCCAGCAAATACACTGCTAAATACTTCCACACATTGAGAACTAAACTGACTGTAATTAACATGAGAAACAGATCTATAACAGATAAAGTATGAGGAAAGATACAAAATACAAGGCAACAAAGTGAAGAAGCAACAATGATGATGGGAAACTTTGCCAGAGTTGTATAATGATGATTGGTTCTTTAAATGTTGCACATCCCAGGCAGCCAAGATTCCTATTTAGAGTTCTATATCAAAATTGAGCAGGACACCCAGAGAGAGGCTTTAATTTATTTTTAAGGTGCAATCAACTAGTCCTCATAGAACAATTTGTCTTATGTCACCAAATAAATAACACTTCAGGGCATTTAAGTTTCTTAAAACCACAGGAACAGCTCTCCCAAGTGTTCCTAGATGTCTGCACATTGCTACACTCATCTTCAATATGTTCAATGGTTCCCAGTGAGGTTTTATGTAATTTTTATATTAATATTATATGAAAGATGATCAACACACATTGTCAACTTCAATATGACAACAATTTATTCTAGCATTAGACATTCCAGCCAAGCAAGGTCAGATCAGCTGAGGAGTTCAGGAGATTTGTTAAGGAAAAAGGGAGAGATAAATTCCACCTAGCCAAGGATCCTCAAGCTTCCCCAGCCCCATCATGTCCTGCTTTCCCCCAGAACTCACCACAAAAATCAGTTTTGCCATTGGCAGCAGTACATTACTTTGTTCCTCATGGATTAAACACTAATCTCAACTTTTGCCTTCAAACACCTAGAACTACTTCTCTCCTCCTGGTCAAAGTTCAGCACTTCAGCGTGAAAGGACGGCCAAAATGGCTTTCATTTAATCTGTCAATCTAAAACATCTCTCCTTTGACTTATGGAAGATTCCTTGTCTTCACAGGTCCATCAATTGTTTCTTTCAATACCCAAAAAAGCAAAAAGGATCTTTATATCCCTCATAAGGCCAGCAAAACAGTTCAACACAAACATACAGTTCAACAATCAAGCATACAAAACCATATTTTTTTCTGTCTTCAAATTGTCCAGTAGCATACCACAATATCTGCCGTGTGAGTTAGTCTCAATATCCACTGTGGAGGATTTTTATCCCTTGGCTGATCAGCAAAATATATCTTGCCAGTTTTGAGCATGTTCAGCTAAAAGCATTTTGGTTTACAGAATAATAAAACGATATGTTTTTGTTCTGTAACTCTGAATGTAATACATGGCTTTCCTTGCAAGCCTTGCTGTGGATCTGAAAAAAGAAATCTATCATCATTTGCAGTATTTGCTATGATTTTCAATTTCCATGAACACTGTTGCCAGCAAACTACTTTACAAAAACATTTGAGTAAACAAGAAAGGGAGTAAGCGTTAGTACAGTCAAAGACAAGTTCTTTAAAATTGTGAATGAATATTCACGCTGTTCCCTCATAGTTTAGAGGCTTCTAATGGATATCATTTCAAACTAGTGCACTTTCACATGGTTATCTTATTAAATCAGCTGGTGGAATCTCACTCATTGCACGGGGGGGGGAGGAAAGCAGAGAAAATGCAAAGCAGAAACGAGCATCCATAAATGGTTCATCTGTAGGGCTTTAACCTAATCTCTTTCCCCAACACACACACAGATTTTCTAGCTTCGTTTTCCCTGTAAGTTTCTACTCCATAGAGCAAATCTGGTCCCACCAAAAGCCAACATCTAACCATCTCAGTATAAAAGCCCCTGGAAGTGCCAAGTGCTTTTTATCTCCCTCTTCCATCTTTCAATAGTTCCCGTTGTCACCCGTCTGCCTGCCACTGAAAATACACCCAGCATCATTTTTCACAACAAATCTGTGAAGACAGGGTCTTGCTCAACTATCTTAGTTAATGAAAAGCTATTAGTTAGATTGCAAGTTGGTAATTGTTCTAGCACTGCAGAAAATACCATTAAAATAATTTTTACAGAACTCTTTTAATAACTAGCTATTCTTGTAGCACAATTGCTTTTAGATCTCATGAGGCTAATGTGTAATACATGACTGTTCCAGTTCGCAGCTCTCAGCACTCAGAGGACGTATATCAGGTTTCAAGTTGTTAATTTGTTATAGTAATCAATACCTTATTATTTTTAACCACAG
Source organism: Chiroxiphia lanceolata (assembly GCF_009829145.1). Taxonomy (NCBI): domain Eukaryota; kingdom Metazoa; phylum Chordata; class Aves; order Passeriformes; family Pipridae; genus Chiroxiphia; species Chiroxiphia lanceolata. The sequence goes on along the minus strand of NC_045638.1, from coordinate 14,115,013 downwards.
AGACAAACTCATTTGCTCTTTTCAGTTTGATACTGGATTATGAATGATTTACATCCATAACTCCTGCCAGTGCCACATGACACTTAACAAGCATCAGCTGGGGATTTATAACTTGCCTTTCACTGGATTTTCCACAGAATTTGTCTGAAAGTTGCCAGATGACAGAAGTGGAGCACCATCAGAATTTGATGGTTTGGGACCACTGTTCACAGATGATCCCATAAGTAATGATATATTCAAAAATATTCGCATTAAAAAAAAAAAAGAAAATCTGATAATTGATCAGTCAGCCATTCCCATTTTACCAGCCAGATCCATGCATGCTACAGTAGCAACAAGCAAGTAGTTGGATCTTAGCAGCTGCATTACATCTATCAACACCTTTGACTTGTGCAGGAACATAAGTAAATCTGATAAACATGCTCGCTAAATAGATTTGTGTCAGCTATAAAGAGGCTTTCAGAGTATAATTTCTTGAAGCATTTCCCTGGTGTTATCCTACGTTATAAATTATATGTAATCCAAAATGTAATCCAGAAGGAAAAAAGGATATGGAAATTTTAGCATTCTTTTCCCCGTGGTTGTAACTTAATCTCACATCATCTCTTAGGTCCTCCTTAGGCCACCAGATTGATGCTTTGGATGTTTAAAGAGCACTATGAAGACAGGCATGAAGGTCCATGAATATAGATTTGTTTATAGGTTTGAGGTTTGATGATATTTCAGGTATATTATTTTTTAAATATTTTTAAAGGTTAGAACCGCATTTCTTCCTTCAATTATTTCTGTGGGTTTCTCTGTCATTCATGTGAAGTCTCATTCCTTCTTGTGATTCCTCTTGTATATATAGGTTTTAATTGCTTTTTATTTCCTCAGCACCACAGATTTCCCCACCTATTCTTTTAAAATTATAGTTTATTACCAAGTGCCATGGTCACACTCCAGTATTTCTTCTGGCTGACACTAAACTGAAGCAGCTTAGTTTATAGGCCATGTAATTTTGATGAGTCTTAGTTAATTTTACATGAAGATCAAGATGCCAGGGCAGCAAAAGTCATTCATGGAAAGTGCTTTCTCTGTGGAAGAACACCTGTATGATGAACTTGTTCCTTGACTGAAACTCTTTCTTATTACATTAAGCATATTCTCCTTCTAAGCTCCCACCATTACTAAACTGGTTGTTTCGTTTCCTGAAGCCCATGAAGTGCTTTCTGAAGGATCCCATATGAAAATATTATGGCTATATCTAACTCCAGCATATTTCAGCCAAGGTCTTTAACAAGACTATAGATATTGAAACATATGAACCTTTTATTTGCTAATGTCCAAAAGAGAGTGCTTTGGCATAAGATCAGTCAGTACTTGTCTAATGTAAAAGGCCCTCATAAAGCACCAATTCAGCCATTTATTTTAAAAATTCTCATTGCTGTTTTGTTTGTGATAAGTAGGTACTCGGAGAATTTCCAGAACAACTTGACATACAGCAAAATATGGAAAGCATTTGCAAGAGTTCAATCAGCCTACACTCAGTACATGAAAAACCTCAGGAGAGCAGACTTTGCCTTATGACTTAAGAGTGAGATCTGCGCTCTGCCAGAGCACAGCAGGAAAGAACTTCTACAATAAGAGCTGTATGCCACTGACACTTCAAACACTGAATCCCAGCCTTCAAATCTAGCTGAAATGTCCCTTACTTCAACCGTTAAATTGGGAAAAAGTGTGCTTTACAAGTACCAATACATTAATCATATTCAGCATCAAATCACTACACTGAATTATGTCTTAAAGTTATCTGGAAGGTAGGTCTCTCTAAGCAGATCAATACAAAAAGTTCCTACCTCACTCTTAGCACTGAACAGAGCTAGCTGGATTTAAAAAATTATGATTCATATATGCATTTCACACTTAGCCCTTGAGTTCAGCCAGCCACTATTTCAAGGTCGTGCTAAACATCAGCTTTCCTCAAATCCAATAGAAATTCAAAGCCCTTTCCAGGGTGCTCCTTCACTACAATCCTGCATCAATAGCTATATGTCATGTTTTGAGATCCCAAAATCTATTCCCTAGCTCCATCCCCCATCCCACATCTCAGCTCAGTGTGAGATGGGTTTTTTCCAGACAAACACACCAGACCTCAAAGTGGGGGGAAGGGTTATATATTACAATGACTGTACAATAAATACTACAATACATTATATACAATATTAATTATCTCTACCATGACATAAGTATTTACAATGGATCAAATCTCTTCTCCCCTCCAAATAGAAGTCCATGAGGGAAGAAGGAAGAGATCCTTTCAACTCTCAGAAGCAGCAGTGTCTCTAAGGCAGCAGGTTCTCTCTCTTCTTTTCTGCAGCAGCTGATGGCTGGATCTCTGCCAGCACACACGGGGGGCGAATCCAAGCCCCTCGTGGCCCCTCGACGCAGGTGAAGGGTCTTCCGTGGGCTGCGTTCACCTCAGACAAAGGTCGTTTCACCACAGTCATATCACGAAGCACAGGAGGTCTTCGTGACGGTCTGGTGTCTTCAGGGGACTCAGCCCCTTGCAGAGCTCTGTGCTATGTCCTCGAACTGCCAGCATGGCAGCAATCACGAGGGGGGGTCAAGGTCACCCCCCCCCCATTCCTTCTCCGTCCCGGTCCAGCTTTCCAGGACGCTCTGAGTCTTTCTCAGCTCCTCTCTCTCTCATGCTGCAGCACTCCAAGACTCTCCTCCTAATAGGAGTCCATCTCCCTCCTTTCTCTGAGGTCTCAGAGGGGTATGGGGTTTTATTTCCAGTTCTTACCCATCTTCCTCTCTCCCTGCTGCTCTCTGGCTTTCTGAGACACTCGTGTCTTCCTTACATCTGTTTCTGCTGCTTCTCCATTCAGTGCTTATATGTTGGCTTTTAGCCATAGTCTCTGGACCTGTGTCTCTGCTCCTGCTCTGCTCTTCCTCACAGTCACGTGGAAAAACAGCTCCCAGCTCACAGCTACAGACACATAGTCCAGATTAGACACTGTTCCAGTCTCTGTAGCCCCCACTGGGGCTGGGGGGGGACAGAGGCCCCCCAGGAGGGCTCCTGCCCTCTCCTCTGGCTCCTACAACATGGCTACCACTTCTACACCAAACTACAACTTTTTTCTCCTTCCGGTCTGGTGTGATATGTTGTATATTTTACAGAAGCACAGATTGGTTCAAATCTCAAGTGTCACCATCCCCTGGGGTTTACCATTTTATAACTGCAGGGGGAAAACCTGGTTCAAACCACTACACTGTACTTTACTACAGCTTTAGTTCCCACTCTGTTTTCATCTAAGCATCTTTCTATGCTTTCTGCATGCTGCTAGGAAGAAAGCCACAGAAGATATGTCTTATATGCCTTCTTGAAGCACTCTCTTGCCTGATGTCTGTAAAATAGTCAACAATTGAGCTCTTGGTGTACTGAGGTCGCTGTATCCATCTGAGCTACTTTGCCTGCCTGCCTGTTTCCCTTGGCTCCTCAACATCAGTTGTCTCCCGTCTTGGCCTTGTATCATAAACTCCTTCCTTATGAGTTTGTGCAATACTTTCTAGAGTGGGTCTTGATCTATGATTCAGTGTCAGTAGCAGCATCAGTAACTAAAACTCTTGGGTTTTCACAGACTTTGCTACTAATTAATATTTAACTAAAAATTGTTACAGACAATTCAGTGTTCAAACAGTGAAACTTTGCTTTGGAAGAGAAGCAAACACAGCATGCCAGTCTTATTCTGAAGGGCAGATCTTCAGATTACATAGAATTACACAGAATAGCATAACACTGGTGTCAGTAGAATTATGACAATTGATACCAAAGGCAGATATATCAGTCTTCAAGTAAAACTTACACAAAGCATAAGGATTTATTGAGTTCAATATGCTGTTAACAGTTACCACAGGGCTTTCATTTCACAGCTTTTAAACCAGCAACATCTCAGTAATCTCATGCCATGAGGGAAACAAATGTCATGTGACCTAAGCACTGTTCCTAAACAACCTCACAAGTCAAAGTTATTCACCCAACTAATCCCTGAGAAAATGCAGATCTGCTCTGAACAAATTTGAGCAATACTCACGTAAGTCTACCACCCACATGCTGCTTATTCAAATCTTCTAAGCTTTCTTCAGCACTTTCTATCATGGTGTCCAATTTTTTTGAAGATTACTGATGCATGGCTAAATATGGAAAAGACAGTCTAGAAAAAAAAGAACAGTTGTGAGTCCATGTAACAACAGGGAGACAAGCAACAGCCTCTGACTGCAGCGAACAGTCCCACAGAGAGAGGAGGGCTTCAAACTACATCAACAGAAAGACCAGAAATCTTCTGTCCTTTCTAGGTCCCTTACTGGGAAGCTACCAGCATCCCTAATGAGTTGATGAACTTCTACCCATCACAGGGTGTCATACAGAACCATCCCAAGGTCAGGAAATGTGAGAAATACACTTCCCAGAGAGAAAACAGAGAATTTTTCCTTTCCTAATAAATTTCAAGTTGAGAAAGGCAAATAAAAAATTCAGGTGAAAACCCCCACTTCAGGTTATTTTTTGGTGAGGTTTCAAGGAAGCAGTGGACTAATCAAAGAACAGAAATATCCACCCCTAGCAGAGCCACCGGGAAACCAGCATGGATTTGTGGTCTATCATATTCAATGTCGCTGAGTGATCCAAATAAATTAGCATTGATTTTTCTATATATTTATCCCTCTCCAAGATGTAATCACTTATTAATAATACCAGAACGGCTACTCTAAGAGATATTTTGTCTCCAAAATATTGAGTTTGTTCTAGTTTTCATATTTGTGTCTTTTTTAATATGTTATTAAGAGAGTCAAGGTTCCAACAGCATGTATGTACTGAAACTGATTTAGTAATTTCTCCTGTAAGGGATTATACCCTAATCAGATAACCTGTCTCTCCACCTTTTCCCAAATCATGGCTTCATTTGCCAATGTGCAGGATTATTCCTGACAGATAAGTAACAGCTGACTTGTACAGAACAGTCTACATGGCACATCAGACTGTGTTTCTACCAACTTTTTTTTTTGACCTCTCAGGAACATACTATTTTTTTCAAGAGTCTTCCCTCATATAACTCTAATTTATTTTTTTGATTAGTTATTTTTTGAGGAAAATACTATTGCAGAGATCTTGCAAACTCTCATAAAAGCAAGGAAAAATGCAAAGCTTGTGCATTGACACCAGCTGTCAGCTCAGCATTTAGTGAAAATGTTAAGAGACAGAGCCAAGGATAAATTTGAAAGCATAATCTCATATATATCATGATGAATCATATCTTGAAATGTCTTACCTTAACTAGCCTGGAAGGGTGATTGTAAGTGAGTTGTAAGCGAGATGTCTCTCCCATTTTGGAAAGCAACTACATAGAGTGTGGCAGATTTGTGTGCTGGAGGAATCAAAATTTACTAGCAGATCTTAAAGATGGTGTGAATATGTATTAATTAGCAAAGTTATAGTGACATCATTGGTAAATTTCTTTTTACAGAACTAGAGATATAGTAGAGATATAGTACTGTAGGAAGCCATGTAGACATAGGCAAGAAAATCAAATAAAAGCTCTACTGGTGATCAGGATTTCTGGTTGAAGTCCAGAACAATATTTTTGCTTCCTAGAATGTCCAGAGTAAAATGCGAAAGATACATTTTTGGCCATAAATGTCAGTAATGCTAGGATAAGGTCACAAAGGTACTAAGATGCAGCATTGTCATAAAGCATAAGACTTCCCTGCAAGCTCCAAATGTAATCAAGGCATGCATATATATGATTAAACCGCTTTAGATTTGAATAAAGAATATTCCTTAAAATTAACATCACTGGAGAGGGGTACTCGTTCCATGCCCCATGCCCCTTGCATCTGCGTTATACCTGGTATAAAAGGTTTGCAAAGAAAAAAAAAGCAGTCTAAACTTTTTTCAGAAATACCCCCAACCCTGTCTGACAAGCCTTATGACAAATGTCACATTATAAATGCATAGCTGCATTGCAATTGAGGGAGGAGTAAGTGTGAAAAATAAGCACTGCGAAGTCTCTCTTAAACAAGCACTGCAAAGTCTCAGTTAAATGCAGAACAGTTTAAGCTAAAAGATCAGAAGCAAAAAAAACCCCAGAGGGTGGAGGAGGGCTACAAGTTTTTGGACATTATTTGCCCCCTCATCTACATTCAGCAGCAGAGACAACAAACAATTTTTCCAGCAGTGAAGGGGGAAGGGACACAGAGAAGCCCCATCTGAGGAGCAGTTCTGAAACAGGGCTCAGGCTCAGAAACGTCTCTTCAGCTTCCACAAAGAAATCTTGTGTGACAGATGGAGCAATTTGTAGCTGTGAAGTATATCTGAAGTTTGCATTTATTTATTTTTTCATTTTTCTGTACTATAACTTTGTTGCCAGTAAATAATCAAGAACTTAGCCCTTTGCTTTACTAATTTTTCTCTGAACACATGTCTAGAGCTCAAAGTGACTCAGATGATTCTAAAAAAAAATGGTGTGATGGAGACAACACACCTAAGCAAAGCAGTCTTCCAGAGAGCTAGGAGCCAAGACAACTTCAGGACTTCCAGGAATTGGTCTGTTTCCAACCACCTTCTTTTTGTGATCTGAGGTTGTGAAATAGTGGAATGGAAGGAGAGATTTCCCTTGGGTGTATTATCCTGACCCCTGTTTGCAAAGAGACAGGTGGTAAAAATGACAAGGCATGCTTTCAAGAAATTCCATATCATCACTGAGTGTTATAACTATTTCTGAGTATTTCTGTGAGTGAGAGGCATCCTGTCCTTATTATATCTTAGTCCATATGTTGCCTTTTCAAATCTTTTCAACTTCATGTCAACAAGATCATTAGCAATTCAGTGCTAAGCCTAAGTAATTTCAGGACTGTATTGTTTAGGTAAGAATGAAATGGCCAGCAAGCAATGAGTCTACACATCTCAGGTTAGTGATGCCAGATGCTCCTTTCCGTCAGTGTCCCTCGCTTTGGATAGAACTGCATCTCATGCAGCCTATACTCCCACCTCTGCTTTCTTATTCCATTGTGAGGAGGTGAACAATGCCACAGGACTGGATGGCTCCAGGCCCTCAGCTCTATGCAGCAGCAATAAATCAGTATGTTGTGTTCTCCGCAGCAATTCAGGAGAATTCATTGTGAAGACTGCACCTTACTTATTAATAATGTGTCTATGAAATACTGAGATAGAAAGCCTTAAAATCTACTTGGGTAAGAAAAAAAGCCAACCACACAGGTGATCTAAAGGCAGTAAGAATTCACCCATTAAACACTGAGCATTTACAACTTGCTCCCTTCCCTACAAGTTCAGGACAATCGGAGTTTTGGCCAATCAGGTTCCTAAAGTCTTGGTTGCTCCTTTTAGGTGGGAAAATTCAGCTCCTAGGCACAGCAGAACTTTGTTGCACAAGGACAAGTGTTGACTTACGTGGAAACAAATGTTTCTTTCAGTTTGGTTTGATGTGTGATTTGGACCTCCAAGACCTTCAACCCTTGCAGACCTCAACAAAGTAGGCTTCTACTCCAAGGTGTAATTCTGCAATCACGATTTTTCCTTTCCCTAAGCACCAAGTGACAGAATCATAGAATCAACCAGGTTGGAAAAGATCTCCAAGATCATCAAGTCCAACCCTTGATCCAACCCCGTTGTGGTTACCAGACCATGGCACTAAGTGCCATGTCCAGTCTCGTCTTAAAAACCTCCAGGGATGGAGAATCCGCCACCTCCCTTGGCAGCCCATTCCAATGTCTGATCACTCTCTCTGTAAAAAATTTCTTCCTAATATCCACCCTGAACTTCCCCTGGGAGAGCTTAAGATCGTGCCCTCTTGTCCTACTGCTGGTTGCCTGGGAGAAGAGACCTCCTTTCAGGGAGTTGTAGAGAGTGATGAGGTACATAAAGAATATAAGGGGAAAAAACCTACTGTAATTTAGAAAGTAGATAGCTCAAACAATCCTCCCCGTGGGGAGAGGGGATAAGAGCAAGAACAAACTTTCAATAACAAGTGTTAGTTCAGTGTTAGTAAACAGAGTACAGTCAACATACTTCTGGTATTACATCCCGACTCCGGGAAATAAGGTAGGGTAGGGTAGGATAATTTCCTGTTGAGAAAGCAGATAATTATCTTCTCTTCCAAAGTTTTAACATGAATCAAAACTTGTGAAAGTCTATTAGAAAGCTCATTCAAGTTCAAAAACTATAGGATGAGTAATTTGCCTCAACTACACATGTCTGAACGATCTTCTTCAGGTTCACAGATAAATCTAAGGTCATGTCCATTTAGGAATATTAATTATACAGCACATCTAACAACCATATTATAAAACTATTTTCAAAATGGTGAGGATCTTAGTTCAATATTAAAGGTTAAATTTACAGTTTCAGAACTGAAAGACAGCCATGAGGTTTAAATAAGAGAGTACCAATATAACATTAAGTGCTGCTAATTAGAGAGAAGAATTATTTTTTAAAACTGATTAACAGTTGTTAAATGAACTGTTAAATTAACTAATAAAATTAAAAAACTTAGCATAACTTTGATATTTTTTATTTCAATGCTGTTTTCCATAACTAAAACGATTCTTTCTACTTTGCCTCATCCATCTGTCCCCTGCTGGGAAATGTCATTAATGTTTCAGACCCCACTGAGTGGTAATAGTGCTACTTGCTGAACAGAGATAATTGAAACAGGGACAGGTATTTCTAAAATTGTTTCCAAGATTCCTTAGAGACAGACATACGAATCTGGTAAATATTATTTAGCTTCCTACAGAAACTTGATACAGTAGGAGAGCAGATACAACTGCTGCTGCTTTGTTTCTTGAGTACAACACAATACTTTGATCTGGTTTCTACCAGGTTTGCAGGACTTAGACAAAGACCAAAGCTTCTCTGGTTTGCACCCTGAAAGACACTCAACCACCTGGAGAAGGAAGGTAATTTTATATAAAAGAAACATATACTACTTATTCAGCTGCTTTCTGTATATCTCCCTGTATATCTTTCTGTATATCTCTGGCATAACAATCTCCTGGCCAGCATTTCTGGAAGCAGCAACTCCATGACTGGTGTCTGAAAGACAGTGATTTGGGAGAACACTGACACACAGAGCGGCTGGCTCTGTCAGCATGGCTGGGCTTACCATCCATTTGCCACTGCAAGGGCATCAAAGAGCCTCACCTCTCCATGACAAGTAAACACCAACTGCTTCCTGGTGGGCTACGGTGTGACTTTAGAGTATTTGGGGTGCTTCAGGGTAACTGGCAGGCACACAATTTTCCCCTGTGGCAAAGGTGGGATGAGCCTCCATGTCCAAAAGAGGTAATTTAGTTCACAAGGGTAAGAGCATGCATACTGCTTGCCACACAGGGTCCTGCTCACCTGTCCATGCCACAAAGGTAATGGGAAGTCTATTGAAAAGCAGAGTGCAAATAGGGGAGACATCTATGGAGAGGAGATTTTCTATCACGTGTCTATTTAGATAGTCACCACTTGTCATTTTCACAATGCTCTGAACAATCAGGAAAAGCAAGTGGAAGAGCCATGGAACTTTCCAGAGCCTGAAGGTAGCCCCTGTACACACTGCAGTGTATATAATTCTTCTTGGGAAACTGCTCCTGAGAACAGCCAGCATGCCCAGCTGAGGCCACTAGGCCTTTATGGCAGACCCTCTTGAGCAGGAGGTCACTTCTGATAGACATAGGTGCACCAGGAGGTGCAAACAAACTTTCATCTGCAAAGCCCTAGGTCCATCTCCCTTGTTTATCAGGGACTATATTCCCATTTTGCAGATATAAAGCAGCATCCTCAGTCTGTGAGTCATTATAAACTGCAAATGACTTGCAAAGCATGGGCACATATGCACTCCAGCCATGTAGTACAGGAAAGCACAAATAATTTTTAACCAAGTAGATATTGGCTAAAGGGGTGAGAAAGTCTGTACTAGCACACTCGGGGGCTAGGGAATGGTGCTGCCTGCTTGTCTCGTGACAGCACTGGTGAGAGGTTCGCAGAGAAAGCCCCAGCAGAAAAGATGTTATTTTACACTGCAGGTGGTTTCCAAATGACTAACTCCAACACTGGAAACAGCTCGAGCATGGCAGTACAGAGTTGTGAAGCCTGGTTTGTCCTGTTTCACAGCAACTTCCTGCATAAACAAGCTCTTTCTTTCACACATCTTTTTACTCTTCCAAATCCCATCACATTGCAATGCAAAGGAGGTTGAGTTCTGGATATTTATTTTTTACCAAAACTGTTCTCATTTCTCCTTAGGTATTTCCACTGAAAATATCCCAGCCGGGTGTAGTGACAGCATCTGAAATGTGATAAGACATCAGAGACATGAAAGAGATCAGCACTTAGCCTACTTGGAGGGGGCGGAGGAGGGGGTGGTTTATCTCTTCCCTAACATCATGTTGCTGAGTGAAGTGAGATTTCTGGGTCTGGGAGGGTCCTGGCTTTTAGAAGCCAGAACCTGGACTGTTTGAGGCTGGGACACCTCATCAAGGGCTCTGTGGCTGTGGCTGTGCACTCTCGGGCACCAGTCGGGGCACCTTCAGCCCTCTGAAAGCCGTGGCCATCCCCAGCACCTGGCAGGGAGGCACAGATTGACAACCAGTCCCCAGATTTCCAGCTCCTCTCCTCCTGCCAGGGCCTTGAAAAGCCACCGCTACTCCCAGGCAAGTGACTTCCTCTGTAATCCTGGTGCAGAGTCAAGCAGCCAGAAGGGCATCAGGGAGGGAAATGTCTTCAGCAGTGGAGATGAATGGATGTTGGATCCTTTAAATTTAATGTTGGTCTTGGGAAATGTCATAGAATTACAGTACTTAACTTATCCAAAGAGGAAACATACGGTCTTTGGAAAACATGAAGCTACAGAAATGCTTCACTGAATTTCCCTTTGATTTAACCCAAAGCTGACATTACTCTGACTAATTCCACTTCTTTCCCCCCTCTCCCCTTCACACTCTCAAATACAGCTAATTTTAGCAAGAAAGTAATGCTACTTAGTCTCAGCAAGGCACTCTGAATTTTTTTTAACAATTATTCCTTTTTCGCACTGTGTCAGTCCTAAAGTCCCACCACCTTGACAGCCTGAAGTTCACTTACAAACTGACTGTGAGTTAAGTTCACTTAACAGACACAGAAGTCAGGATAAATCTCTTGGCAATAAATAGGATGGCTGCATTTCCACAGTGAATTATTTTGGAATTATTTTCCCATCACGGTAACCACATTTTAAAAGAATCACCTTGCTATCATAGTAGCTTTAGTAATTGTGCAGGGCTAGGTAAAAAGCACAGTCACCTGTTTGGTGTGGGCTGGCTGGAAAGGGCCACTCCAATTTTTGCTCAGAATAGGTGTGTGCTATCTCCACTTATCTGCCCCTTCCTTGAGCTGCATCAGTGAAAAGCAAAACTGAAACATGTCCTGAACAAAACCAAACCAAACCAAACAAAAAAACTCCCCACCAAACTTCAGATTGCAGTTTTTCCTGTTAAAAAATGCATTGTTTTAAAATTCTTATTACTTAAAATATGTTAATTTTTATTTGTATTCCCATGCAGTATTTTAAAATTACACACTCCAATTACAAATCATAGTTGAAAGTTTATTATATATTTTCAGTCCCACATAGCTACCCTTGTGATGTTATCCCTAGGCAAAAAGTAAAAATGGTTATAATATTTCTACTATGACATTACAATAAATTGACATATTACTTCACTTGTTATGTTGGCAGGTCACAAAATAATGAAAATTATCAAAACACAATACAAGTGAAAGTACAAAATAGAGGGAAAAGTGAAAAAAAACCAAATCGCATATTTCTGGGCTTTGAAATTAAAAATTTAGAAACTTTGTTCCACCTCAAATTTTTTGAAAGGTAACATTTTGAAAACCCTCGAGTTTGTTCTAAGGTCAAACTAAAAATTAATTTCAAAATGTGCAAATTTTGAAAGTTGATAACAAGCTGCTTTCCCTGAAAGTAGGAGGTTTTCCTACAACACCAGCATGAACTAAAGTGAGATTCTCAGAGCAGAAGGTTTTATAGACCAATAGGAGAAAAGTGAGTTTTAATCAAGATGACTTCTCCAAGTTAAAGAGAAATTCTGAAACTTTTTGGCAGACTTCAGACACAGATGACAAAGGCGGGGGAATCCATATTCTTTTTCAGTGACATAATTTGCACTTGTCTTGCAAAACTAGGCTGAAATTACTTCACATGTTATGAGAGGCATTGCCCACACAGAGAAGCCAAAAAACTTATTATGTACAGGCAAAAGAATCCCAGAAAGCAGAAATAAAGGGAATAGGCTAGAGATTTCTGTAGTGTCCCTAGAGGAAGTAGATCCAAGGGCATCAAAGAGCATAAAGAACTTTGTGAAATACATTTGAATAATGCCTTTGAAACAGGAAGAATGGGAAGACATGAAAAGTGATACAGGACCTGCTAATTTACATCACTCTACTCACTGACTATGCAGGCAGCACACCGTTGCCCCAAAATTTTCAAGCCTTACTGCCTGTCACCCGACTCCAGGAAGGGACCAGAATAACTGGCCATGGTTGTCACGGCTCATGACAGGGAGCAGGAGCTCAGTCACTTCCCAAATTGGGCCAGTTACTTCCAGATTTCCCCTCCTACTCCTCTTCAGCTATAATTGTTTCAGGTCAAGTGGAGTTCCTGTCTTCAGATATCATCAAGGAGCACTAGAGAGTCAAAGTTGGCTGATCTGAATGAAGAGAGGAGTAAGTAAAAACATTGGATTCTTCTACTTACCAGTACTGGTGTCCAGTGAATCCATTCCCTTGAATGAATTCCAGTCTTAACCATTTCAACCTTTCATCTTTTGTTTTTGGTGATGAGATTTTCTCAGAACTGTTCCTCCAGACTTGACTTGCAAATTTGAAGAATATATGATGCAACCTGACCAGAGTAAACCTTACTGAGCTCTAAGGCTCATGGTGAGATTTCACAAGATGACTCTTCCCTCACATATGAAACCATCAGAAAATATCATTTTCTTTTCCTTTTTTTTTTTCTTTTTGTTTTTTTTTGTTTGTTTTTTTTTTTTTTTTTAATAAGCCAATATAGGAAGGCAAAGCAATTCACCAACAGGCCAGATGGGAGTCAGGGCCAGGGCAAGTGAAGCAGGAAAGCTGCTCGTTTGAGAAACATTTGCCACCTCCAAATCTTTTCTCATGCTCAGGTATCTGATCAAACCTCACCCCAAAGGAGAGCAACACCAAAATAAAGACTACAGGCATTTCTGCCATCCTTGCCTTTGTTTAGATACCACCACAAAAAAAAGGCCTCATGCACCTTTGTCATCTGGGCTCAGCTTCATCAGGGACAGGGTGGAAACAAGAAGTTACCTGTGAAGGAGACACCCTGTGACTCCTGAAAGCCCCCATCCAGGAGGCTTTTCCAGCTCCACTTGTTCTCACCAGCCTTTGGAATTAAGCTGACCTTAGCACAGGGTTAATGATAGAATCGTGCCTGTTTACATACAACCAAGGGCCAGCCATAATATGATCTGCATGGGTAAGTGGTTTATAGGAAGAAAAAAACCCTCTAAACCACAGAAAACAAGAAACTGAAACCAAGCATGGTACAAAATTGTTTTGTTCTAGATCAAATGACACACACACAGTTTTTGAACCGCAGAATTTATGTGCTTTCTTAGTGATTAATATTTAAAAAGATTGTTTGGCACTGGACATTCAGTACATGTCTTGCAAGGACTTGGCACAGAGAAGAGGTAAGTATTCAGAAATGTGCCAAAAACTTGTCAAGGAAAAACTTACGCTCAATACTAATCAAGCTCAACTCTGTGCCAGTCCTCCCACTCATCCTTTCTTAGGAGAGCTAAGTCTTTCAGCATGAGCCTGCCCCTGCTGCTTCAGAGACAACCAACACCTTTCACAGTCAGTTGATAAAAATGAAAGTTTGGGAGGCTGAAAACAGGAAAAAAAGTACAACTCACCTGCTCTGCAGCAAGGATCACTGCTGGATGCAGAGTCCTGCCTGTTCTGCTCAGGGGACTTCCAAGAGTAAAAGACTTAATTTGCAAGTCTGCGGCACTGAGAGATAAATTTCGGCGTGTCCCACACTAGGCGTGTTTCGGTCCCCAGTGCCATTGCCATGGCAGCTTGACAGCAGCCACCATATTTTTCTGCTATGAACAAATTCACACTAGAGGCTATAGCAGAGACACCAAACTCATTAGAGATGTCCCTGTCTGGATGAGAGATGCAGTTGTAGAGCAAAGTCATCTCTTCCCTTGGCACCTCTGACACACAGCATGCTAAAGGGCTCTCCCAGGATACAGCCTGTGCCCAAGAGCAATGTGAGCTGGGACTCATGGCTGGGTTTTGCCTGGCATGCTGAGGTAAAGTGGTGTGCTCAAACTGCATTTTCCTACTCTTTTTAGAGGAAAGCCTCACACAGGACAGCCACAGACACCACCTCCCTACCTGCTTGCAGGGAGGTGAGCACCGGCTGAGCTGACGCACATCCCTCCTCCTGCCCGGCGCTCACGAATGGTGCTTCTCACCTCCTGTAACAGGGAACACTTACTCTTCTCTCCCACCTTCCCTCCCAGGGTCTCAGGGTGAGATGCCAATACTAACGAGCATGGCTCGTGAAAGCTCTGCAACGCCCAGCGTGCTCATGCTGCAGGATGGAGATGGAGAGGTTAATTAGCATGCCGAGGGGGTGGGAAGTTCTTGTTGAAGCCACCAGTGCTGTTAGTCCTCCCATCACTAATTTACTAAGCAACAACCTTTTTCTGGGTGACTTGCATCCAGGAGTTAAAACAGGGAGGGCTATTCATATCACCTAATTTTTAGCACCTAAATTGGAAGACGTGTCGCCCAAAGTGCCTAAATTAAGTAAGTGCTTTGAAACATCTCTTGAATAATATCTCTATCTCCAATGACTATAGAGAGATCCCAGAGACACAAGTCTCTGTTTGAATTTAGGTGGTTATAGTTAGATGGTATGTACCCCTGTTTCCTGTACAGTTTATGTACCCTGCTTTTATAGGCTTAAAAATAGGATACGTCAAAAATCTTCAGAATATCTAAACCAATTTACCCATTTTGCCACTGCATATGCACAGATGACTTCACTAAGTTCAAGAGCATGGTCTGAAAATATTTTTAAACATATCAAAATGTTTGTTAATATCACTATACATAGACAGGTACACATGTTTAAACAACTGCAGGGTCAGGACCACATTTGGCTGGGAATCTGAACCAAATCTACTTTTAAATTTTTGCCATTTAAAAAAATTAGTGTATTTGACACTACACAGAGAAAAGAGCTTTTCAAAAAAAAAAAAAAAACCAAACCAAAAAGAACAAAGCAGCATCGAGTTGCCCCAGAAGATGTAGTCTCCTACCTGCCACAGTTAAATAGTATTCCAGAATTACACACATCACTCTCAATATTTTCAAAGATGCTGCATGCAAAGCAAATGCTCAGGAATGCTCAGAAGTTTCTGCTCACTGAAACACAGGAGGAAAGACAGGAGCAACTTGCGTCACCCTGGCAAACAGCATTAGAAAAAGGCAATTAATCTCCCAGCTTCCAAAGCACATTGCAAACATTACAAGGGAAAATATATATATTGTGAGTGACAGTAGTAATTTTTTTTTCTTCTTCTCTCTTTTTTTTTTTTTTAATCCCTCTTCTTTCTAGCCTACATTTTGAAATGCTAAAAAAATAACACTTACACATCTTTTCTATAGTGTTCATTTCCTGCCAGGGAAAGTTGATCAGCAAACATGATCGCCACAGTGCCAATCATGAGTCCAAAGTCAATTATTTTTCCAAACTGACTGAAGCAGATCCCTTGTCCCAGTCAGTGGGAGATAACACACAGCTCTACAACCAGTAGGCACCAAAGGGGATGGGGGGGATTGGTGGAAAGTAGGGTAGGAATAGGCTGGAGAAGCAGCAGCAGCAGCAGAGGCACACGCCCTAACTATTTTCTTTAAAAACTAGTTCCAAAGCAGCTCAGAAACAATAGAAATCTTCTGGTTCTAATTCTGGCTTGAAAAATATTAAGGTTGGGAAAAAAAAACCCTGAAGGAGCAGCTCACATTTAAATATTGCAGTTGTTCAGGGACATTCGCAGGAAAAGGAAATGTAGCCACTGTTGCTGGCACGTCTGATTTTCTCTCTCCCTCATCTTTCAGCAGTGGTTCACACACATCCTCAGAAGTCCTGCACATCAGAGGGACCTATGCTGCTTCTCTTTCCTGAAGCTGGCAGTAGGGAAACACCGATGTACTCCAGAAAACATCTTGGGATCCCTCGATCCCAGAACTGGCAGGGATGAGACCAGTGATGCTGTTTTGCTTTGTCTGCCCACTGGATGGAGAAAGCATCTCCACTTTTTGTAGTAGTCAGGCTACTACAAAAAGAAAAAGGAGCACTGGACCTCAGCTTGTAGTGCTGTAGTACTTGATCCTTCCTTCTGCTCCAGCAAGGAAATTCTGCAGGATGCATCATATTGGAAATTGTTCCCTACCCAGAACTAAATAAATAGGCCAGTGGATGGCTGTGAGAAAAACAGTCCTCTCATAGCAGTGGCTACAGGTGTAAGCTGTAACTTCAGAAAAAGCAAAGATGGAGCAATACAGAATTAAAAAACTTTTCATCACATCTTTAATTTCAGTGTAACTTTCAGCCCTATGATCTGAACAATAACTTTTAGCAGTTTTAGATTCTCACTGCTTTTTTCCACCAGAATAAAAATCTTTGCAAATTATTATTGTTGTTACTATTAATCACACTTTTCTACAGTGAGACCTACAGCATCAAGGATTAATGAGCAGGTAGCCAAGCAATAATATAGATAAATTGTATCTACCTATCTCTACTTCAAGCACTTACCTCCACACGCTCCACACTGGAACAAACAGATCAGATAATGCATATTTCTGTGCATCCCTATGGCACTAACCTAAAAACCCATCCTCCATAATACCCACAAAGGAGCAGGACCCTAGGGAATCTACAGTCCAGATAGGCAAGACAGGAACAGGAGAAGGGAAGCGGTGAGGCACATGAGTGGAGTGTGATAGGTGGGGGAAGGGAAAGGAGTATCATTTGGGAAAATGGGATGATTTAGGAGAGAACTTAAAACACTGAGAAAACAAAAAGGCACTGACAGGGACAGCATGAAGCAGAGGCGCTAGGAAGACCCATGAAGATAGGTGACACAACTTCTCAGTCAGGGAGAAAGCCAACACTCCACCTGCTGCAGAAGCAGCCCAGTCACAGCTGCAAAACGTCCTTTGACTCACCTCCCTTCCCTGGCCCAAGAGCCTCCAGGGCTGTCCCCAACAGCTGGGCTTCCAGACACTTTGGTAGTCCCCTCAAGTGACTACCAGACATTAGTGCTACTATGCCAGCGAAGTGACACTCCAGAAATGGAACAATATATACCTCTCTAGGGAGCCTTGTCCTTAGCTCCTGGATATTAGGGCCAAAAGAAGCTCTTGGAGCAGCTGTGCTCAGCCCCTTCATGACAGACACCACTGAGGGTCACCAGTTATCCCCGCGCAGATCCAGCCAACCCATCTCTGATTACCATTCAGAGAGCCACTCAGGCTGGCTATGAAGATATCAAGGGACAGCAAATCCATCATTCTCTTCCTTCATTGATTCCTCTAGCTAATCCTCTTTACTGAAAAAAAAAAAAAATAAAAAAAATTTGGCTTCACATCTGAGTTCCTTATAATTTTTCACCCTCAGAAATATGAAACTGCACTCCTGAAAGCTAGATGTTCAGGATAGTACTCTGTAAAAAATCTCTCAAAAAGATATATTCTCTTGGACCAGCAGCAAGTGTTTTGAGATCTGACCAACCAGCCACATCTGCATGGGACCATTAATTTGAATTATATGGGCATATTCTTTTGGATCAACTCTTCTGCCAACATTGTGCATCTGTATTATGTACCTCACATTCAAAAGGAGACAGTGCTGTTTTATCACAGAACTCCGCAGAGGGAGCCAGAACTGCCCAAAGATGTGTCTTCACACTCAAAAAGGCAAGAGATTTCATTGAAGTATTTGCTTTGTAGGAATTTTGGGAGAAAAAGGAAGGATTTTTTCCCATGTAGAGTCAAAAATGCCATTTTCTGCCCAGTTGCCTTGTTTCATGGAATGTCAAGTTAATCTGCCCATCTAGTAGACATGCTTAAGCAATAACAACCTGCATGTGAACAGAAGAGGATTCCTTATTTCGCTTTAAAGTATCATAAATCAAATTTTTTCTTATACACAAATTTGTGCAACAAAGCTTGTAAGAGTGTGGGCTAGCAGGAATTTCAAAGAAATATTGTATTTTAAAAACTCAACCACAGCACTTGAACATGACAGCAATGAGAAGTTATGCAAAAATGACTACCCTAACAGAGAAAAATATTTTTAAAGTTAACTGTCTAGTAAAGACACCTTAGAGTGCCAAAGGTTAATGGAGTTTTTTAAAAACATTAATGCTTTAATTTCAATTTTTATAATAATAACCATATATTTAATGTTTTGCTAAGATTCTGTGGGCTTTGTGTTTCAATAGCCTTGATATCCCAGCAAGGGCAGTTCACTGCTGGGTATAAGGAGATAGTAGTTTAGCAAGAGCGTAGGATACCTATTTTTTTCCATAGTTATCTGATGGATTTTCATCCACTTCCTATCAAAACATTCCTCCCACCGAAACATTTAATTTACTTAACTTGAACTTTAGAATTCCCTTGCAGCCATCAGGCTTGGGGTCTTTCTTAATATCACTAACAGTAACAAAAAAAGAATCATTCCATGGCAACACTTTAATCTTTTAGAAGAGTTTCCTTCTCCTCCCAGTACTGAAAGGAGGGTTGGAATTAAGTGACCAGCAAAACACCACCATTCCATAAGGGAGATGAGAGACGAGACATGAACTGCAGACCAGAGTGTGCAGAATATATATGGGGCTAGGAAAAATAAGTGCAATGTGTGTGTTTTCCAAATGTATTTCATTGGAGGGAATTTATAAGAAGAATTAATGATAGTCAGAACTCAAATCTTATCTCTAAAGGGCAACAACTCTTTAACAGAGAAGAAGAGATGCTTTCAGCTTAATCGTGGAGTTAAGAAAATAACTATATTTTTGACCAGGCAGAAGACCAAAGATTTGCAAGAATTTGAATTATATTTGACATTATCTTTTACTTTAAATTAAGATATCTCTAGAAATGTTGTTGTGTATTATCTTCCACATAGAAGTGAAAGCGAAATTGGCTTCTCGACACAGAAGGTCCTCTCCACAGCACAATAAATTGTATTAATCCATTAGCAGAAATGTCAAGCTCAACTGATAATTATCAACGGGTTTTGTAAAACCACCAGCCATTCCTCATTAAATTTATGTAAGAGATCTAACTAGCAAAGTCTATTCTGAGGTTTCTGGTGATCTTTCACTTAATGTAACAACATTCTCGCAGCAAAGACTGACTGCTGCAAAATGGACTGACTTCCAGGCTCCTGGAAGTCACCCACATAAGGCAGAGCGGGTTCAGGGCCTCCCTGAGCTGCATTACACCATGTCAGGGAAGAAGGATGCACCACAAGTTTACTTCTACTAAGGAAAGTCTAGGAGGGAGATGTGTCTATAAAACAGGCAGAGGGCTGTCAGAGCTGGGGCTTGTCCATCGCAGGGGAGTTAAGTTGTGTTTGGTGTTACCATCCATATGGATGATAACAGGAATAACAGCTTCCTTGGAACACCCACAGGCCCTGTCCACAGCAGCAACATCAAGAGCAGCCCAGCTGACCAGCAGGAAATCCAAAGGGCTTCCTGGCATACAGAATGGCCAGCTGAAGTCACCAACTTTCTAGTCCTACGGCTGGGTTTGGTAGAAAAGCTGGAACAGAGGAAGATGGGTCAGACTCCTGTCACTCTTGTCTCATTTCTGCCATGGCAGAAGGTCTGCATCTGCAGTATTGGGTTCGAAGCACCTGTGGGAAGTTCCTGGTTGTCTTGAACACAGCAGTGGATTTCTCAACTGTTGCAGCAGTGCTGGTGGTTAGAAAAACAATAGGTTGTACAAAACAACATTGGCTTGCTGGTGAAAGAGGGACGAGCAAGGAGGATTGTTTTGGTTTACTCCAACCCACTCTGCTTTATTCTTAATAGCTAAATTTATGCAAACAACACAGAGAAATATGTAGCAAACAACTCAGTTGAAGGGATATTTTTTAAATGAAATGGCATCAAGATGAAATTTTGCCAGTTCTGTTAAAGGAAAAAAAAAAAGTCTGTTCTAATTTTGCACAATCCTAAATCCTGTTAATTTACCATAAAGACTATAGAGATACCCAGATGAATTTTGAGGATTTGTACATCAGGGTGACACTATTTATGGCACAGTCTGGGTGAACACAAGGAGGGAGATGCATAAAGACTAAATCTGTTCCCCCTGGTAACCAGAGCGGTGCCCTGATGAGGCAGGACTAGGCTGCCTGTTCTGTAGCAGTATGTATAATGGATGAGACTTTCAGGGAGTGGGTGTTCAAGGTGCCAAAAACTGATGCACACAGAACCATTAGTCACTTCTGAAAGTCTTTGGCAGGATCCCTAACTTTATGGAACCAATCCATAGCTATACAGCTCACAAGTGGGATGCTACAGACTTAATGGTCTGTTCTCAAGCAGATATATGGTTTGTTTTTGTTGAGTTATTGAGTTTGTTGATGGATTCTTGGAGCAGAATGGGACTGAATGAAAAAGGGAAGGTGATTCACAGAAAAATGGCTTAGTTGACCAAAATACACCTCCTCTGCTCTATGTTGCTGGCTGTCACTATCAGCTCCCACTACAGACAGCTTAGAAAGATATTTTCTTCCTTTCTTTTTACCTCATCTCACAACAGCATGCCTGAGTGTCCTTCTTCACAATGACCAATGCCTGAAAGCATTTTAGAAGCCATAGGGTAAGAACAGAGCATGAGGAATAAGCCTGGTCCCAGTACTGCCAGAACAGTTCAGGGTGAGAACTACTGCAGATACATCACACCAGAAGGGAAGAGGTGGCAGCACCAAGCCTTTAACCAATGTGTTCTCTGTCAGCAGCAGACACTGGTCACCAGGATGAAATGGGTATGAAGTGAACAGAGTTTGAAATAGGTATGGCTAACATTTCCTCCTCAAACATTGGCAGTCTATTTACTCTCAAGTCAGCAACTTTCCAGCTGCAATCAATACCACCTCCTTTCTTTTACATGGTTACCAAAAAAGATTCAAAAATGAAGTGTCCATTGTTTCAAAACAAAAGAAATAAAAAAGTGTCCAAACTTAACAGGTAGCAGAGAGCAAAGACAAGAACAGCTTCTCAACCACTCAGCATTTTGGCTCCATTAAACAAGACGCCCTTCTGGCTTTCAGGCCAGAGGAAGTATGGCAATAATAGCGCCTCAAAAGTGAGACACCTCCATATGTCATGGTAGACACCTCACTGAGCCAAGAGGAGACACTGGAGACACACTGATAGGAATATGTACAGCAGAATGGCAAGAACTGCAGTGTGGATTTTCCCGCTGTGTGGAGCTCGCAAGAGGGTGCATCAGGTGAGCAGAAAGCTGCCCATGACAACAGTAAGGTGCCTCACCTGAGCTGACAGCAGTGCCCTGATGCAGGCTGCAAAGAAGTACTTTGGAGGACTCAAGCCACATCTGATCCACGTACGCCACTACTTTCACTGTCAGCCTTTTCAGTGTAAACACATGTCCCCTTGAGATGACACTGCAGTGCCTTCATCCACCTCTGAGATGTCCAGCAGCAAACTTTAGTAGCCCACATACTGTGCAGTCGGGTCTCAACCCCATACAACCCTCTGGCATACATTCTGGTCTTCAAACTGTTTGGTGGATCTGAGCAAAATGGAAAGTTTGACGTTGTAGAGAGCAGAGGCAAAGGCAAACTGTGAAAATATCCATGAGGAGGGATATAACAGGGAATGGCTTTAAACTGAAAGTTTAGGCTTATAGCAAGAAATTCTTTATTGTGAGGCTGGAGAGACACTGAAACAGGTTGCCCAGAGAAGCTGTGGATGCCCCATCCCTGGCAGTGTTCAAGGTCTGGTTGGATGGGGGTTTGAGCAACCTGGTCTAGTGAAAAGTGTCCCTGCTCACTGCAGGAGAGTTGGAACTAGATGATGATCATTAAGGTCCCTTCCAACCCAAGACATTGTATGAGTCTATGAGTCTATATCCTAAATCCTTGATTTTTGTTCATCATGGACTTTACAGTGACATTTAGGAATCTGTTTATCCAGGCACAAACATTTTTTCTACATGAGTAATCCAAAACTAAGTTTAGCAACTCACTACATGCACCTGAACACGTATAGATAAAGCAACTCCATCAGAGCACACCAAATGTGCTGTGCTAGCAATCAATTCAGCCAATCTCTGACAAAAACACCAGCCTGTTCATTTGGTTCCCATTTACCACATGTAAAGGAGGTCCAAGGGGATTTTCAGAAAACAGCCGTGATACTAAGGTGTGATATTAAAAAACTATAGAAGGGCTCTAGACAAAGTCCCCACAAGTCCCTCCTCCCTTATCCCAGGGTGAATTCAGCTCTGGGTCCTCTATTAGTGCAGGCCTGTTAGACTTCACAAACCTTTCGTGATTTGTGCATTTGACAGGCGTGTCACCTCTCTACAGGGCTTAGATACAATCTCAGGCACTGACAAGGGAATGAAAACCATTTGGCTTAGGTACCAAATTGCCAGTCAAGAGAAGAGGACGTTAGTATTTGCCTCTTCCCCAGGCAGCTTTTGACATTTTGTAATTTGCAAGCATTACCAGAGGGCTTTTCACACCTGTCTGGGAACAGAAGTCAGGGCTTCATCATGGCAGGTCGAATCTAACGCTCTCTGTCACAATGACTTTCAGAGCAGAAGTACCCAGCTCTTCTATATAAAGTCAATGCTTCACAGGCGGCCTGCTTGGCAAATCAAGAGAAATCAGGCCAATATCTAATGCTCTTTTAAAAGTCCTCTGGAATTCACTTGTACGGGAAGTAACAGGTCAACCTGTCTACAGGTTGCTTGTTCCTGGTCTGCAAAATAGAGATAATCCACTTTGAAGCAACAGTTGCTGGAAGGCTGGATACCTCAGCTTAAAAAAACAAATCAAACAGAAACCTTAAAACCAAAGAAGCAGAGTAAGAACCTCTTACATCACACCACCAAGTCAACCAACTTAACAATTACAAATCACTGATTTAAATCCCACTGCTGTCTAAACAGCATACGTTTAGACCTCTAACATGAAATTAATTTTATGAGCCTAAATCCATGCATCTTGTTCCTATTTTCATCAAGACACTTGGCACTGACCAATACACTGGAAGGACCAAGATACAAGGAGGGAAGGGATGGATAAGCACTACCTGGCTTACTCAAAGATTAGGGTGTACCAAGCAGCTGAATCTGGGAGCAACTCAGCTGTATAAAGATATTCAGTGAGGCTGACAGCTTTCTACCTAGAGCACACAGGTTTATCACCTGAAGTTCATTTATCTGTGCAAATTACTTGCCAAATGTGAGTTAACTCAGGCATAATTTGCATAATCAGTGACCTGAAACAGGGTAACATAGCACTTGTGTATCTGTGACTCCCAGGAGTCAAAGAAGTGCATATCAGTGCATAACCTTGTCCACTATAGGACCTCACCCAGGAGACAGCTCCAAAATTGCACAGCAGTGCCAGTCAGCAGAGTGAATTTTTGCATGAGACACGTTTGTGCTCACCACAGATGCCGGGGGAGCCTGCAGCTGTGCCCTCCCCACCTTGGAACTACCAAGCTCAGGTCAAAACAGCAGTAAAAATGTAGCCTGACATGGCCACTCACAGTCCAGGATAAGCACGTGGTGGCTGAAACCTGCATAGCATCTTCCTTCTTCCAAGCCACTGCTGGCAAAGTCCAAGTGAAGAACAGTGCAAACCCCTGTACAGTGCCAGCATCCAGACCCGCACGGCCCTATAACATGATTCTAGGGTGCTTTAGTCGAAACGTATTAGATAAAATAATCATTTGTCTCTTTTCAACTAAATTCACAGTCATCAAACCCTGGGGGAGGCTATCACCCCACCTAAATATCTGACAGTCAAAAACAAAGGTAACTTGCATGTTTTTGTTGACGGCGTCTGCTTTAGGGCATTCAATTACTTCCTAAACCTGAGTGTGAAAAGGATTGATGTTTCCATTTTCCCCAATTACTCATAAATCTGTCTGTCTACATCATATACATTTTTGAAGAACATGAACATGTTAAGGATCTTAACAATATTTTTCCACTGTCCTGAAAACCTTTAAGGTTTCTCCCACACATAAGCAGAGACCATGGTGGAGAAAATGTCTGTGTGAACCCATTAAAGCCAGCTCTGTGGAAGATGTTTTCTGTTCTGAAATGGAACCAAATCATTATATAAACTGTCCATGAGAAGCTATTCTGGAGGAAAAAAGGAAAACATTCTTCATTCCCACATAGCAAAGGGAAAAACTGTTACTCTAGATGTCCATGGGATTGCCCAGGTCTAAGCCATTGTTCTGAGGAGTCACAGGCCCTATTCTCTGGAGCAGGGCTCCTCAGTCCCAAAGGGATCATGCAGGCACCTGGTCCCCATCCTGTCAGGGAGGCATTCTGAAAACACCAAGGATCCAGGAATAGTGTGCAGGGCTGCTGCATATGTCCAAGTCACCTTGCTGGAGATAACAACCCAGGAAAGAACCCCAAAAATTACTGGAGCTATGAAAATAAATAAAAAAATAAAGAAAAAAATTTTAAAAAAGGGAAGAAAAAGAAAAGCATTCCTTGCAGTGAAAGGCATCTTTATATGTGCAGTTCATCTAAGAGAAGGGTTAAAAGGTGGCTTGATCACAATTTACAAGGGGCTGCACCAAGACACAGATGGATGTCATGTCTCTTTTTCTCTCAGCTATTAAAGAGACAACACTGGGAAGTCGAAGCTAGACAGATTCAGATTAGAAATGATGTGTGAATTTTTAACTGAGCAGGTAATTAATCATTGAAACAGCTTACTCAGGGATGTGGAGTATTGCAGTCTGCGTCACTTGCAGTCTTTAAATAGATGCTGGAATTTTTTAAAAGGAGATACGCCAGGTCCCAAACAAGAGTTGGAGGCCAATGTAGGATTATTGGCCAAGCCCTTTTGCTCTGCCCCTAATTCATGACACAGGTGTACTAACCATAACACACTATCCAGGCTTAAAAATCTCTGGAGGGTGTTAATACCACCTAACCTTAGATATGCCTAGCCTCCCTCTACAGTGGAAGAAGGCAGAGGATAAGGTGCAGAAGGACAGACTTGATTGCTCTGAACAGCCACTTTGCACAGGTAAGGTCATTTGTAACTGAGTTCAACTCCAGAAAACTGAAGATAAGTTCATAATCAGAAAAATAGCAAGCCATCCATACATCACAGCCCTCCTCTCCTGTCCCACTCCCTCCTTGGAGGTGCAGAAAGGCACCAGGGGAAGGAGGGAGTGAGTCAGTGCATAGGCAGCACCTGCTCTCCCTCCAGGCTCATGCTGGCTCACACAGCACTGGAGAGTCACCAGACAAGTCCCACTGAAGCTGCACTCTGCTCCTCACCCAGCTTTGGGCCAGGATCCCCTCACCAGCTTGGAAGCACATCCGTTTTAGTGGTCTCTCACGTATAGTTAAACAACACATTCCTAGTTGCTTCTGCTGCAGGAGAGAGAAGTTTATTTCATACAAAGACAAGGCTTACCAGGAATATTTGATGGAATAGAAAGAACCAATTGGATGCCAAATAAACTTAGAAGGAGAGACAGACTACCTCTTTCAGGTACCACTGTGAGAAGAAGCCTCACATGTCTTCAGTGGCAAGTCTTCCTACAAATCTTTCACATTTTTCAAACTGTAATTCTTTCCACATCTTTACAAATATTTGGCTTTTTCTGTGCTGTTAACAGTTGCTGTTGCCAACAGATGTTCCCGATTTCTGTTTGAAATACAAGAAACGAATCACCATAATTTTGGATGCATTTGGAAAAAATAAAACAAACAAACAAAACAAAAATAAACAAACAAACAAAAACCAAAAACACCCAACATACAAATCTTCTCCAGAAAAAAAAGACTTGAAAACTTTACCAAGGCAGAAAGCAATTCATAGCCTATGAAATCCGAATTAGCAAGTTACAGCCTGAAGTAAGAGACAGTATTTCTCAGCAGAAACACAAAGCTTTTTAGCTATTGAATATGTTATATGTAGTGCTATAACAAAGACCACTGTAATTGGCAGCAGACTGGTCACCTTACTTATATGCAAAGATTATAGCAAACTAATTTTTATCATTATACGTGAAGTGTTGAAAAATTAGATGCCTGGAAACTACAATATGGAAAAAACTACACCTTGTTCTACAGGAGCTAAGCCCTAGAAGTATACATGTTCATTTGATTATATAATCCTTCACTCTTTCCTCTACATAGTTTTGGAAAGTTGCATCACAGGTTTATAAGCTATTTGCTTCATAAGATTTTCCAAAATATTTGATTTCAGCTTGGTAGCTACAACATCCATCCTTGCCGTGAATGTTCAGGATTGATGCACCCAAGGAAAACATATATATATACATGTGTGTATAGTCACATATATCTTATATACGCAGGTATATATTTCTAGATATAAATGTTTCCACTAACAATTTGACAGAGATGTGACCTTTCCCATTACTGAGTGTTGTTATATTTTGACTACTAATGAGGGGCAGAGCTCAGATGCTAACACACGGATAGGCAAGCATTACTTCTGTGTGGTGGCTATTTGTGGATCTTGACATTTCTCTGAAGTCAGTCACTCAAGGAGGCAGCTATGGCCACTTGGAGGGCTTAGAAAAATGAAGCCTAACCAAACAAAATCAGATAAATTTGTGATGACTCACTGTCTGACACATCAGTGGTACCCATTGCAAGGTCCGCTGGGAAGGACGACTTACCCAGGAACTGAAATCACAGAGTAATGTTAATCAATATAGGAAGCTACAGTAGTTTTAGAAGAATACTCAGAAAAATGATTACATACGATGCAACAGTTCCTGACACCTTCCAATCCACTTGGCAGCATGATGCCCAAGGAGCACAGCAACAGCCAGCGTTCAACCATGCCCTTTAAACAGTTTGCCTGTAGAGACAATGCATGACTCACAAAGCAGGGTATTCTCAGCTGAGACAGCAGCTTCTGACTCAGCAGCCAGCAGCCAAATGTCTGCTGGTAAAGGTGATGAAAAGGACACTCTGATAACTTCAAGTGAAGGAGGAGCTGGTAACGATTTCCCTACCTTGGGCAGCACATTTTGGGTGGAGAAGCTTTAAGATGTCCTCCTGGTGCTGCAACTAGTTGGTGAAGTAGTAGGTGCATTTTGAGCTGATTTACTTGTTCTTGTGACTACACCTTCCAAAGACAAGCTGTTCTCTGGAAGCAGAGAATGAATAACACATGGGGGACTGCTACACTTGCAGAAACTATTCTGCAAGTTCTTCTGAAAGAACAGGAATTAAAGAACAAAACCATTCTTGCTGTTTATGGACTTTAAGCAAAACATGTCCCAGGCTAACATTCATCCATCTCTTCTCAATAAATTATACTTGAAAGTCAAAATATGTCTCAGCATAAAAGGAAATTAATGAGTCAGATGTTGAATCAGTCCTTTGGATCCAGCAGGGAAGGGGCCACACTGAGCCCTAGTGCCTGCTGCTGTCCACAGAAGGACAGCTACCTTGCAGAGACGGCCAGTAGGGCACAGCAGCAGTTCTCAGAAAAGGTCATGGGGTACCACACACAGCACTGCCAGTCAGAGTGAACAGAAGTTTCACAAGCAAACACAGTGGCTGACTACTAAGAAAGGTCCCTCTTTTCCTGCCTTGCCTTGCTAGCTAGAAATGATGACAATTGGAAATGAAGACGGTAAAAATGAAACTAAATGCAAAGAAACAGCACTCAAGAACATACCTTGTGGTTCTGAGTTCCTCTGTATTTGGTGAGAAGTTCAGAGCGTAACAAGAGCAACTCTAAAAGAAGCAGCTACAAAAACTTATCATCACTTTACGAGCTGTGCTTATGCTCTGCAATGGCATTTTACTTACCCATTACCTGTAATAGCACCAAAAATAACACACCAAGAAAATCTTCAGTGTAAATTTGAGAAAAGTATTACATACACAGAGCAAGAAGAAGTACTGCAAGGATACCATGGATTGTCCAGCAGCTAAAGTTTCCTTTCTTTGCCCAGGTTATTGATTCACTAAGAGGTACTATGCTTACTTGACACTAGCAGTGGAAATAGTAAATGTTTAGTTTGATCCAGTAAAGGTGGAGTGAAAGCCCTCTAGAATGAAAAGACTCAAGCTTGAGAGGATCCCATCCATCAGCTCAAATCTGCTCCACTTCCTCCAGTCTTTAAATATAGGTCTGTAGACAGCAAACAACTGAATTGGACTATCATGGTTATGGAAACAGAGAAGATTCAGAGTTACTGGGATAAGAATTAAAACCAGATAAGTACACTGGGAACACAGAGAGGCTGGTGAATAACCTGTGAGCCTGAAGTTTTGGCAGAAAATCGGAGTTCCTCTCCTATGCCTTGAAGATAAAAGAACTCACTGCATTCTCGGGGGACGGTGTGAGGGCATAGTGGGGTTTCTGAAGGTGCAAAGCCTGCCAGAATAGCTGCAGACAGCTGCTTAAAGTGCAGAGAGACAAAACTCGGTGCAATCACAGCCCTGCTGCCTTTTGGGCATGGCCACTGCTACCAGTTGTTTCACAAACTGATCGTGCAACATCTGAGAGAGCACTAACTGGCACAGGCCAAACCAGTCAGGGAGTGTGCTGGTATTTAGGCAGCATGGGCAATCAGGGAGCCAGCACATGTGTTATTCTGCAGCATATTTTCAGCCAATATAGACAGGTTTGCACCATCCCTGAGCTGAGGGATCACATCCCATCTCTGAAACATGGCCTGCCTAGGGAGAGAAATGGGGTATCAGCTCACCCCTCCTCCTAACTCTTCACATTTGGTTTGTACCTGTCCTCACAGAATGATACTGCTACTGCTAAGATTGTTTTCTCTCCTCCAGGTCTCTTTCCATGCTTACCTGCAGAGATCAAGGGTGCTACAGAAAATCAGAGCAGATGCTACAGAGCTATCAGATGACAGTGATCCCTGGCTGATTGCAATACAGCCTTTTTTGTTCCTTCAGTCATTTCACAGAGATTTAGGAAGACGGGAGTTCCCTGCAGCATAGGATATGCCATTATGCAGCACAATCAGGCACAGTGATAAAATGCTCTTTTCTCAGCAACAGGGTTCCCATGAAGCTCTGACAAGACACAGAGGTTTTCAGCCTTGTGAGAGACTGACCGAGATCTGGGCTTGGATTCCTCTCAGTCAGGTATCCTGAGCTCTGTGAATAAATGCCTCAGTGCAGATGACAAATGGACATTTTTCACTACCTCGGTCAGGTGTCCTCCCCTGGTCTGCAGGGAAGGGTCTTCTCCCAGGCATTGAGGAGGTCTGTGATGGAACCTCCCCATCAGGGCAGGGCAGGCACAGAGCTTGAAGTGAGGGGCACCCGCAACCCACCCTGTTACACATCACACAACCAGAGCAAAAGGGGGAGAGGGGAGGAAACATTTTGCTGCTTAGAGACCTGGTCGACTTCTGAACACTGCAGAGGGTAGGCATGGTTGAAATGAGAAGTCTGACCGCAAGCCTGAACACCTTGGTTTCCACTGTTTTTTCTAGTTCTTAACAGTATTTGATCATACAGACAAATATACAGCTGTTTCATAGTTTACCCGTGCCATTAGTCTGGGCTGTGTAACTTGCAATCATTGGAAGTAATATAACCCACTTGCCCACACAGCAGGATCACTCATGAAAGCAAAGTGAATTTGATTTTCGAGCAGTCGGTCTGGATGCTATGGTTGACACCGGCTCTCACTCCCCCTTCCGACACAGGCCACAACAGAGCACTTCTTTCTGCAAAGCAACATCAGCATGTCAAGAAAAATCAATGAAAGCAAGGGGAAAAAATGCCTCCGGCTCTGTAGGGCTTTTAAAGCATAGCTGCACTTCAGAGCTTGGAAAAAGCACAATGCTGAGGAAAGCCCCAGGAGAGCAGAGGAACTTAAGAGTCACCTTTGGAGAAGTCTCAGGTCTCCCTCTCTCTCTTGACATTTTTGCTGTCTTTGGCTAAGGTAGGTCAAGTCACGTGTTTTAGTGGCTTTGCTGCAGTTTATCAGCTGTTTCATTGGAATGAGGATCCACCAAGCACTAGTGCAAACCACAATGCAAGGCATGCTTTGAACCTGTGCCTCATGTATGAGAAATGCAGCAGAAACACAGCACTAGAAATCATAATTTTTATTTTCTTGTTTGCACACTTAAGTGTTTTTTCATGACCAAGCTATAGAAATAAGAAGCGTCAGTCTCATACGGATCTCTTACGTGGCCATTTAGCACTCAATGCCCTTCAGAGACTGGTAACATGGCACTTAGAAGGACTATGCTCTATAGGGCATTAAAAATGTAAATGCCTTCCTGCTGGGCCTAAGTCTTGCAGCTGCAGTATTTTAGGATGATGAAATTCTGGCAAACTCAAGTCCGGGTTCTCACTGAAGGACTTGAGACAAACCGCAGAGGTGGGCAGCCTCAGGAGAGGAGATGTGATGCTTTCCAGGCTCTCCAGCTCTGGAGTAATGAGCCAGGTCAGCATTTCAAGCTTCCTGCTATGGACTCAGGTGACCCAGAGCCCAGGAAGGTAACTTGTAACTAGAGTCCCAGACAGCTGTTGAGTGACAGCGATACACCCAACAGGGATGTCGTCTGCTCTGAGCAGCTGGCACCATGACTGAATTTCACTCATTTTAGAAGCACCTGGTTTCTGAAACATAAATTTCTCAGAACTTCTGTAGTACAGGGCATTTTGAAGCTGTACCAGTACAGCCTAGTCCCTACCACAACTATTCTTCAAAAACATGATCCTGAAATCCCATTCTTCACTCAGACTAATTCCATACTCCTCACCCAACAGTTTCCTACTAGAAATCCCAAAAGGACTCCTTCTTGTCAATACAGCTTTCAAAACCCAGGCCCAACTAAGCTTCATGGACGGGTCTTTCAGATATAAATAAAGCTTACAGAACTATCTGTCCCCAAATAATTTTTCTTTTTCTCCATATTCTCTCCCATGTACTTTCCTGAACTCCATCCCACAAATTTCATCTGTGCTTGAGCTTGGCAAAATTATGCAATATCATTTAATGAAAAGTCAATTCATTTAATGGTTCAACAAGCAAAACACTCAAATCATAGATATTAAAATAAAAAAAACACATATTCAAAATTATGCGTCTGTTTTACTATGGACATTTGAAAACCGTAATAATGGAATAGAGTATTTAATTTAAACTGAAGGATGTTTGGACTTTGAACTTTTTTTTTATTAAGTCCTTTGCTCACCCACACAGACTAAGTGATTATACTTGGCCACATATCCATTTCAGAGGACATACAAGCAAACATAGAAGGCCACATGCTTCATGTAGTTGACTGCCATCTTACTCCACTACACACCTCTGTTTATCATTTTCTGCTCATTTTCCTCCAGTTTATGCCCTCTGAGTTTGCTTTCTCTGACTAACTGAATCTTTTGTTCAGCCCAAAAGTTTACACAATGTCTATTTCACATGAGAAAGGGTGAAAAAATTCTGTTGTTCAATACATCACACCAATAGAAAAAACAATTATTCCCACTCTTCTTCTTCAAATACCTTTCTTTACTCCTTCCCACAGTGAGGCAAACTCAAAGACTCAAAGGAATCCTTCTGTCAATATCTCTGTTGCAGGGAATGAGTATAGGAGGAGAATACTCAATGGCACTAATGCAATAAGGAAGCTACTGTGCAAGCCCTGGGCCACAGAGACAGTGCACAGTATTTGTATTACCATTCCAAGAAGATTTTTTAAATCATAGACCTTGAAATCTACTATTTGCAAATGAAATTGTTTTTCACCATCCTGGGAATAGGGGTCAAGAAAAAAGCTAATGATGGCCTTACAAATTATACACACAAAATAAGCATCCCTTACGTGCAAAGCTGCTCTCAAGAGATCATTTCATTAACAGCTGCAGAGTCTGAATTTTTTTGGTCCTGATATTTGGACAGGAACCCAAACAGCCACTGTGAGTCACACAGACATCTCAGGCTTATTTTTCCTCTGCGAATCCCATCTGCCCTCAGGGGCTACTCCGCTTATTGTCCCTGATGTTTCCAATCCCATGCTTCACCTTCAAAGGCCAGGTGAACTGGGAGGTCATTTAGTCCTATAGAGTAGTGGCTTCAGATTCAGCCAGCAGAGGATAAATGGGGTTCTGAGAAGAAACTCCCGGTGCAATTTACTGGGGGTTATGCTCAGCTGTGGGGTCCTGGCCCAAAATAGCCTTTACCACTGCTTTGTATAAGCTGTAATGTTTCAGACCCACTGCTCAGGCACGACATGGGTATCTGTGGGTCTGTGTTGCCAGCTTGGCAAGACAAGCACTACTGAACGCAGAAACTATGACTGGAGTACCAAGATCAGAGCCTCAGGAAGGCTTAAAATGGCTCTGCTGTGGAAATGGATCACCAGAAGCACTCTAAGAAAGATGTTCAGTAGAAGAGAGGCTTTCTCAATTAAAATCAAAAGCCACTTGCCCACTGAAACAACTCCTTCACCCCAAACATGCCTTACTGCTTTAACACCTTCCTCACTGGCCCTACTGGCATCCTTTCCTTCAATTGGAGTTAGCTCTACTAGAGTTAGCTTGCTAACTCTAAAACATTAAACTATTGTAATGAGGGACTAGAAAAGAGTAATTTTATTATGTCACAAGTGTTAATGGCCCATTTTGTAGAAAAAGGTATACTGGTCCATGGAGCAGTAAGCTCTGCAGCTTTCTAGTCATTATCAGAACCTGGCTCTTCAGCAAAACAGCAGTGATCCATACACACATCCTCCACACTGGCACAAAAAATTAGACCAGGGGGCCTTTTGTCCCCCTTTTTCACTCTCCAGTTCCCAGAAGCCTCACAAGCAAAGCATGCAGATACCTGATTCCTCCTTCAAATAGCTTTAAACCATTCACCTCGACCAAAGCAGGCCTAAATTACCCCTCTGAGAGGGAAGCTATCAAACCTACAATTTTATTACCATACAGCCCAGTTTGCTGACCTTTTTGGATTATCTCCTCCATGGTTCATTCAAACAATGCAGGGAAAAATTTAGCCAGGAAAAGGCTTTGCATTCACAGCCACATGCCACCCACACAGTGGCAAAGCCTGGGCTCAATGGGTCAGGCTGGGAAGGAGGAACACAGTGGGGATCATCCTGTCATGTACTGCCTTGCCATGCCCTCTGTCCATCCAGCCACCAGGTGCTCTGATGCACACTCAGGGTGAGAAATGTCACGGACACAAACACCACAACTGACAAAAATTGAGATTTCCTTTCCTCCCCTACAGGCTGGCAGAGGTGAGGAGAGGGTTATATATCTGGCTACACAGATTCTGCCAGTCACTGCTTGAAATTATCTCAGGAGTGACCATCCAACAGATGACCAGTGCTGTTTATACCCAAACCTGTAATGTATCAATCTTGAAAACATCCACATTCAAGAACAAACCCCAGTGGAGCATTTATAACTCAACCAGACACTACAAGGTCACTCTTTCCTGCACCTGACATTCAGGAAATTTCACACCAGCTGTCCAGAGGCAGGCCAGTCCCACCACTCTTGGCTTGTCATTGCAGGCAATAACTAACAGGAAATGCACAAAAGAGTAAGAGCTGAAGGAGGAAAAGACAGAGAATGTGGTATGGAGGGGTAAATCTTCCAGGTCGTTGCATTAAGAGGTGCCTGTTACCTTCTCCATGGGAGTTTTCCCAGTAGAGTCCTGCAGCCTTTGCTAGTGTGGATTATCTCCGGGACTCCCCATCATTTCCTGGAAGACAGAAACAGGCCCACAGGCTGCACCTGCCACTGCTCAAGCTTCATTACACAGAGTAGGATCCAAACAGGCATCTCAATTAATCACTCTCATGTATTAGTAAGTAATTCATTAATTCAATAAATTGCTGTAGGCCATAGCATAATCAGTCATGTCAGAGATTATAACAAAAATCACAAACCAAAGTGTTAAACATGGGCCCATCCTTGCTGATTCATCATCTGTAGTAATCACTCACGGCAAAACAGGTATACTTTATATACTTTAAGACAGGTGGCATGAAAAATTTATCATCTTAATTGTGCAGATTTCCTCTATCAGATCTGCTGACTGAGCAACACAAAATCTAAGATGCAGAAAATTCAGAAGTGGGCCAACTAAGAAAAAATAAACATTTTTGTGATCTGCTCATTGATAGCGAGTAAACGCTCTGCTTGATAAATGGGGACTTAACTGTACAGGAGCATGTAATTCCTCATCCCCTAACCCTCAGGTACAGGGCTGAGAAGGTGCTGTACAGACCAAGAGAAGCCACAGCCATAGCTGGAGCTCTGAGAGCACACACACTGAGCAAACTCCTGCTGCAAACTGTATCTCCACCATCCTAGTTTCTATGGTCTGTTCCCAAACAGGCCATTGTACCACAAAGGAAATGTCAATCAACAGGTTTCACTCATTTGGCTTATCCACCTAGTAATGATTTTATGGCAAGGAAGAAGCTCTACATCACAGAACTCAAAGAACTGAGCTGGAAGGGACCTCAGACCCCAATGTTGTTAACCACGTCTATCTTATCATTAGCAAGTACCCATGTAATTTCTTCTTACAGATCACAAATAATATAATCCTCAGGCAATGTATCCCAGTCTTTCACTTTTTCCTTGTTTAGAAATGTTTTCTTACCATCTTCCTACAAGCTAAGTTCATTATTTCTTGTTATGTCTATCACACACTTGGAAAAGAGACTGCTCCCTTGCTTTCTGCAGTAGCCTTTTGTGCCTCTGAAGTTTTCTGCCCTCTTCTCCATCCAGTCTCTCTTCTGTACTCATGATTCAAACTGATATTTTGGGCTGAATTTCCCTTACCTATGCAAGAAAAAAAATACAGACTCAGATAGAACAAGACTGCCTGTAGATTAATACTTGTGTCATCAAGTTGGTTAAGATAGGCAAAATTAAGTTAAAGCTAGAAGAGAAAGAGAGAGCTTTTAAAAAAATTGCCCTAAATACAACAGAAGAATTCATTCCTATTGACAGACAACTTCTACATCTTTTTAAGTCCAGAAGAGAGAGGACAAACTACAATGCAAGGAAAAAAATAAGCTGATTTCTCCTGTTTCTGCAAGTGAATTAAGCTATAAGATTTATAGTTATAAAAGGACAGAAGAAGTTGCCTTTGTGATCAGAAATTGAAAAAGCTTGCTGAAAAATGCAAAGTTCACCTGTTCACATAAAAAAGGGGCTCATTTTTACCATAAAAAATTCCCATTATTTGGCAAGTTGTAATTAACTGAATAGGCTTTTGGTATTGTTGCCCCAGCTTGTTGATGGCATCTAGAGGTCATGTTATAAAGCTGCACAGAGGTGTGTTACAGTTTTACTCTGCCTGATTTTAAGAACACATGCATCATCTAGTAGGGACAACACAAAATGTACTTATGAACATCTAGTCCATTGCAGTGGGACTCAGACATTACACAGGCTACATTCACAGCATAATTCATAACTGTAGTTTGCATGATCTGTCTATAATCAAATCTGCAGTTCTTCACATACCCAAGGCCGTTACTTTTACATATTAAATAATCACACCTCTGGTGAGCCAGGTCTCCCATGGTTAGGATTAACATTACCACTATAACAACAGGCCTTGCTCTTGGAATTGTGCTCGTGTGCTCTGCCTGCTTATACATAAATGCCAAACTTTTCTGGCTGTTCATTATAAGAGGCGCTTTGAGCTGTCAGAAGCAGCATGAGATCACCAAAGGCCTAATCCTGGGGAGAGCTGTGTACTCCTTGTCACCGCACAGAAACCCCAACTGCTGTTGAAAGCATTCAGCAACTGCAGTGTCAGCTCTCTGTGAGTCCTCCTCAAAAAGGAAAAGGTCGATAATTATTTTTATGTTGTGTGTTAGGCTGTGGATAAGCTCAGTAGATATTAGATGTTTTCCAGCCCCTGCCTGCTGTACCACCATTTTCTTCCAACTGAGAACCAGTACAGTAAGGGTAAGATTCATCACATGAAGCTGTCTAAGAGTCTACTCTATACTCAGTGAGTTTTGTCCCTGTGTAGTCAATGGAGATAGATGGATGCACTCCAGAGGGGAATGCATTTTGTCCTGAAACAGATGATGGAAATACATGAAACGGTTCCCCAAATGCCTAGTTTAGATTACACATCTAGCTTTGCAATGGTTTAGATTTAGCAATAAAAATCACCTGAAAGGGAAAAAAAATAATTATTTTCCGAGCAAAGACCTGGCTTTATTTGAAGTTTGTCACTCAATGCTTTGAGCAGGGGTTAAAGTAACTGAGCAGCAGCATGCATCACAAAGGTAAGGGTGATTCTAATGTCTAGGATGTAAAGTGGTCACATACTGATGCAGTCCATGAGATGTCACTATTTGGACATGGATATACCTGGATCATCCTCTTGTTATGGTACACTGTTTCACTGAAGACCAGGAAGCCATGAGCTCCCTGACCTAGGAAAGAAGGTGCATTTCAGGCTCTCTTTGCCTAATGCAACTATGAGTTGGAAATTTTTCTTCACACTTCAAAAACTAAGCAATGCAGGCTTTCTCCTGTGAGGAGCAAGTCAAACCAACCTGTCACTGAGATGCAATATGCCAGTTTTCTGTCTGTCTCCTGACTTGACCATCAGGTAGGAAGGAGGGCCAACTCCCATCTTTTCCATCTGTGATATGTCCATGACATGAGTTTCCCAGACACACATGATGAAAACATTGTAAGGGCAAGTTTACTGACCAACTGCTGCCTACCTTTCACATCCTTTGTGGCTACTAAGCTCTAGGGCTGTCCCTGTAGTAAAAGTGGAAATCCTCTTTTACTCTCCCTTGTTCTTGCTCCTGCACAGCCAGTGTCATCAGCCACAGCTGACTGTCTAGACACATGGAACCCAGTAAAACACAGAACTATTTCAGACATTCATTCTGGAGTTGGCAGAGCAGAACTATCCTTTTGTATGATTGTTCTGTTCATCAGAAAAGCTGAGGACTCTTCAGTCACCTGAGAACAACACACAAACATCCCTCTTAAATCACTGCAGTCCAGTTCCAAGCTAGAAAGACTTATCTCCACTCATGCACCATCACAAAGGTCAGAAGACAAGGAGAACAGACCAAGAACAGGACTTATGAAAAGCTGCCCTGGGTATAGTGAGAAGCATGTTTGACTTTCCTTTTCCAAGCCCCAGTATTTTGTGCTGGTGTGGTAGAAAACCACAGTGACTTTGCAGTGCCTGTGGGTGCAGACTGCACTGCTGCCACCAGTCCGATAAGCAGAGGCTGCTTGTATTTGCTGTCAAAGTTTTTTTTTCCTCTTCTTCGTAATACTGCTTATTTAACACTTTGTCCAGATGATATCTGCCTGACAGCTGTACATTGAAAAAGCACAGAATGAACTGCTTTTGCAAAATTCATTATCACTGAAATGATGACAAATGACTCAGGACTTGCAGGAAATTCTAGTGTCAGGAAAAGCCATTCTACAATGAGGCTAATGACTTCTAAAAGAAACCTGTGATTTTAAGACTCAGAACTTTTAATAAACAGTATTCAAGAGAAATGCATGCTAAACAGTCTCAGTATAATTATCTACTAGAAACCTTATTGACAATATTTACAGCTACTGAGCATATTAAAAGGTTTCTACAAGTGATTCTAGAGCATCAATTTTATATATATGTATTTTATTATATATATTATAGCTTAAGAAACTAGTAATTCTAAATTCAAATGAGGAAGAACAGTTTGGAAGAAGCAGATAAGTTTCAAACATCAACAGTACAATGTAGAGTTTGAAAAAAAGTCTGAATTGGTTTTGGTGTCTTCAGAATGAGCCTCCCTGGATCTAAAGCTATTTGATGTCAATGGGAAGGCTCCTCTAAGTAGTCTTTTGGAGGCTTAGAAACTCTTTACAGCCATCATAATCAAAGCAAAAGTCTGGCCTTTGGACAAAAACAGCTTGGAAGAATATAAAAAAACCACCACATAATAAAAATCAAAAGCAAGATGGTCTTTCCTGAACAGCAGGAATTTCCTTTAACTTGTGTAGCCCTGAATTGGTGAGGAGAGGTGGACTCTGTGGCCAGGAACACATTTTTGGGCATGATGTCTATGGGCAAGAGCAAGAAGCTTCAGGTACATAGAACTGGGCCACAGGAATCCTTGACTTTGTGGGTGTGTCTGCCTGTATTTTGAGGCAAATGAGGGTATTTTATGGTAACTCAAAATGAAAAAAAAAAACCAAACCAGCAACAGAAAAACATTAAGAGTTGCATGAAATGGTGGAAATTCTCACAAATGGTCCACTGACACAAAACTGATGGATTTTGCCCAACTCTAGGTAAAAGCTACAGTTGTGTCGCTGAAATACTGGGTTTACAAAAGAGCAAATTTCCCAACCAAACAGATAATTTCCTCTCAAATAAACTTCTTCTAGGTAATTAAAAGGACAGAATACTAAAAAAAAAAACTTTCCTACTGTAATTAGGGTTGCTCAAACTAATGGTCCAAGGAATTCCCAAATACTCAGATGCCCTCTTAATTGCAGCTGAGCAGCTATAATGGTAAAAAGCAGTTCCAGATAACTAAAGGCTGGAGGGTAGACAAGCTGTAAAATTCATTCTTGCTGGAAAACCTGCCAAGGCCAAGCACTGAAGGTGACAGCTGCATTCAGCACCATTTCCCCATCCTGCAATAAAGTTGACAAATTAAGTGACATTTAAAACAAGAAATCTTGCTTGTGGAAAAGTATGCCACACTTTACTCCTGGAATGGAATATTCTGCTAAGACTGAGGAAATGGCTATATCCAGGGACAAAAAGCCCAAATATTTTAAAAGCAAAGGGCTGTCTTTTCTGCAAACGTTCCTCTTCTCATTAAATATGAAGGATGAAAACCAGTTCTTCCCACAGCACAAACACATTCCCAACTCAAGGTAAATTTAACTAGATGGCTTTAGTAGGATACTTTCTCAATTAGGCATATGTTTAAGCACCTGAGTAAGCCCATGGCTGATTTTTCAAAAAATTTTATCACACAAGTAAACAGCAATAAAAGGAATTTGAGAAATAAATATTCTGAGAAAACCCTCATTAGTTTCTAGATTTTGGGTTTAAAACCAGATTGTTTCCCAACATAGGGCGTGAAAGAGGACCTGGTTTTCAAAGGGGCTGAGGAGCAACTCCTTATTGCAACTCTAAAACACCACAGGCCATTCTTAAAAGGTGATCACATGGATCCTGCACTGATTTGAAAATATGGCACTTTTGTGCATACTTTTTGACTATTACCTTTAGCTGACCTGATGATCTTTTCATAATATTCACATGTTATTATGTTTGAACTATATTCACAAATATGATCTGTGACCATCTTTCAACTAGCAGTTAGTGCTAAAAATTGCACGTCAAGACAGACAGGTCAAATGTTTCAGGGCTTGCTACTGTAGGTTGGGACTCAGTAAATTTTACATGAAACTCCTGTTTCAGCTTATCCTGAGATTTTCATGTCAGTGTGTTTATAGGCAGGGCAATGGGAAGGGGTGTGGTTTAGAGTGGAAGGAACAGCCTGACATGCTGAAACAAGTCCAGTGGATGGTCAGAGGGCCACACCACAGGCATTTGAGGGGAGGCTGGTGGTGCTGGGGCTGTTCAGGCTGGGAAGGGAGGCCTCAGAGGCAATGCACTCGTTGCCCACAGCTGATGGTTACAGAGCAGACAGAACCAAGATTTTCTCAGGGGTTGGCAGCAAAACAACAAGAGGCAATTGGCTAAAGTTAAAGCACTTAGATATATGGAGAACAATTCTCCATGAGAGTGGTCAGACACTGGAACCAGTGCCCAGAAAGTTCAAGGGATCTCCAGCCTTGGAAACGTTCAAAACTCATCTGGACAAGACCATTGGGCAACCTAGTCTTAATTTTTAATTTCACCCTTTTTTAGCTGAGAGGGTGACATCAGACCATCTCCAAAAGTCCCTTGCAGACTGTATAATTTTATGATTGTATGATCCTCTCTATGCAAGGATTTAAATGCACATACATTTTTGGCAAATATTGTCACAGCGCTTTCTGGTGATATTTGCATATGGATTTTCTAATTTGCATATCCAGAAATTCCTGGGTGTTAAGCAGTATGCAGGTTTTTAAATTTCCTTTTTTCTATTTTAACTGTGTTGTCTGTCATCAAAATGAGAAATAATAGCAGGCAAACCCCCTTTTCTCTTATTGAATCTGAGGTACAGAATGGTATTTTCCCTTAAAATATCTTTTCTTCCAAAACCAGTAAGACTGAATATATGTTCTTACATGACTATATTCTAAAATAAAAATGTAAGCAAGCATTATGCTGGACAATTCAAGAAAGTAATTATAAATAAATCTTTCAGATGCAAAAGCTGGACTACAATAAACCCATAAGTCAGTTTCATGTATCTTGACCTAAGGATGCATGAACTTGTTCTGAACAGGGGTGCTTTTCTAAGTATCATGGGTTCAGTATGTCTCATTTCTCTTTTTCTCCAGACACGCACAAACAAACCATTAAATGTTTTGGATTTAGCCAATATATTTGAATGTAATTTTTTTCTGTTTCCTCTGAATTCTGTCTGAAGTGAGAAGTATTTCTCAGTGCCTCAGACAGTAAACACAATAAAGAGGGAGATTCTTGAAAGCATAAGAAAGTAAGAATAACAGCAGTCCTGTCTCTGACTGATGGTCCAGAGATGCTAGAATTTTGCTTTCAACAGCAGCCAGAACCAGACACCTAAAGTGGAGTGTGGCAAGGAGGCATACAAACTACTTACCCTGGATGCTCCAGCCTCCACCGACTTGCAGGTCAGACACTTTCTGAGCCTGAGGTGATTTCCATGTAGTCAGCAACCTCCATAGATTGGTGAGTGCTAATGGCCAGCTTAGTCCATCATTCTTATGTATGAAGTCAGGATTGTTGATTTCCAGTATGTACCATATTTGGTTAAATTTTCTTTCTTTCCTACTTTACTGACCAGTCCCTTAGCCGTGCAATATTTTTTTGCAGTTCTGCACCATCAGCTCTCATCTCTACTATTCTGAAGGATTTAGTATAATCAGTACAAGTTTGTCAAAAGTTTATATTCACCCACTTTTACAGAACATTATACATAAATGAATTCACAAATATATATTTTCAATTCCACAGGTCTTGGCACAAAGCATTCTGGACCTCTCTCCCCTGAGAGAACTTACTATTTTAACCCCCTGTTACCTATCTTTTAAACAACTATTTGCTTTTGCAAAGGCCTTCCCTCTTATCCTTGGATGCCTAGTTTTGTAAAG
This sequence comes from Chiroxiphia lanceolata, assembly GCF_009829145.1. Classification (NCBI taxonomy): domain Eukaryota; kingdom Metazoa; phylum Chordata; class Aves; order Passeriformes; family Pipridae; genus Chiroxiphia; species Chiroxiphia lanceolata. Next base: position 14,073,321 of record NC_045638.1, on the reverse strand, counting down.
AGATCTTGAGGGAATTCAACAAAGGGAGGTGATGATCTCTTCTCCTTGGTATCCAGTTGCAGGATGCGTGGGAATGGCTCAAAGCTGTATTGTCAGGAGAGGTTTAGCATGGACATTAGGAAGCATTTCTGTACCGGGAGGGTGGTCAAAAAGTGGAAGGCTTCCTGTAGAAGTGGTTGATGCTCCAAGACTGTCAGCATATAAGAGGTATTTGGACAACTAACAATGTGTTTTAAGTTTTAGTCAGCCCTGAAGTGGTTAGGCAGTTGGACTGGATGTTCCTTATAGGTCCCTTCAAGCTATTCTATTCTAATCTATTCTTTCAAAATATTTAGAAATGTATGTGGATGGTATCAACCATGTCTGCTGCAGCTCCATGCAAAGAATACCAATAGAAGGCACACCTTTCCACTACAAAAAATGTAGAGTGACTTCCTCCATATGAGATATTCATTCTTATTTCCATGGACTTTACTCTTCGCTGTTTCAGCAGATCTGCTCAGTACAGATGTCTGTCATCAGATTTTCCCTACTTCCCTTAAAAGTCAGCAACCTATTTAATTCCTAACAAATGGCAGAAACCAAGGAGTTCTGCAAGAGAGGCTCTACACCACAGCTAGTAGCATAGCTGCTTTATCCCCACATTCCCCTGGAATGCTGAGGTAAATACCATGACTCGCTGTTGTTCATTTGGTGTCTTTGTTCTAAAACCAGTCACACACTTTTGGTGACTCAAAAGCACAAAGCTGAGCTAAGTGCAAAGCACACTATATTCTAAAGCTGTATAAGTGCCTCACTCCTATTTGTAAGAAAGAACAGTTATAAACATGACATCTTTAGATGAGCTACACTCTTTCCATAGACATAAATATTTTCTAAATTAAAGTATCCATTAAAGTAATCTGAGTAGACCTGTTGCTATACACACACTCCATACTTAAACAGTGATGAAGTCTCAGCTGTGTAGTCCTGCCCTGGTCTTGAGGTACCAAATTACCTTCAGTCCTATATACCTTTAGGATTATTTAGTCAATGAAATATAATCAAATGCCCAAACACAGCAGAAATGCCACTGGTGTGGGTGAACACCAGTGAATTGCATTTCATACACTACTGTTACCCTCTGTAAGTATTTAACACAAAAGCACATGTAAGAAGGGGAAAAAAGCTGGGAAAAAAGAATGTTTCATGTCTTGGAGCAATATTCTCTCTGAGTTAGCACATTTCAGCTTGCACACAGTGACACACTATATCATGGTACGATGTTCATGGACTCACTTTTCTTTAGCAAGAACTCAGCTGCAGACAATGGTTACCAATAGACCACTACAGTCCTGATCTATATTTTTCCACAGTGGAAAAAAATATGAGTTCATTGTTTCGGAGACTGAAAGTTTTTGTGCAGCAATATGAAAATTTAAGTACATCCATTATATACCCCCATGGATTTAGAGAGAATGAACTTCCTTGCCTCTGGAATAATTACTGGACTCAAAAAATGTCTCTCCCTCTAATCTGTCTTTCTGGCAACAAGGCCAGCCCTTTATCATTGCCCTAATGTTGTCAATTACTTTCAGTTAGTGCCAGATCCTTCTCATTAATGTCAAGAAAACATAAGCTCCTCTTTTCCCCTGAATTCCCCTTACAAAGGCAAGTCTCGCCTGTAGTGGAGTGTGTGTCCAAATGCAGTCAGTGGGAATTGCTATATGAGGCTGTAAACATGCTGGCTGCCTAATGCTCATGGTGCTTAAGACCTGAGTAGATGAATAAAAGAAGTTTCATCACTGTATGCCTCTCTTCTAACTCAAAGTAAGGATTAGGAATTGTGACCTTTTTTTCCATTGTAAACTAACAGGCATAATAATCCTATCATCATTTGTCCTTTGGAATGGTGACATCATTGAGCAGTCTATATCTACCTTAGACAATACACCAAAGAAAAAAAACCAAACCAACCAACCAACCAACAAAAAAAAAAACCAAAACAAAACAAAACAAAAAAAAAAAACACCGCACAAAAAAAACCCCAAGCACTTAGCCAGTGCAGCATGTGTGTCTGTGCAGGGACCTGCCTGTGCCTCCACCCAGCTGTTGCAGTGCTTGCAGATCCACCTCGGCATCCCATCACTTCACCCAAACCCACTCCCTCACCTCACACCACCTCCGGCATCTCCCAGCTGCAAATCCTTCCCACTACTCATCAGCACCAGATTTGGCAGAAGCTTTGCTGCATAAATCTGTAACAGAACCCATGCTGTTGGGAGAGGGGGACAGTATATTTATTGCTTTTGCAGGGCAAAGGGGAAACTCAGGTTATTAAAGCTCAGTTTTCACTGTTGATTGGGAGGTGGAAAAAATAGGACTAAAAGAAATGGTTTTACAAAGCGTTTAAGCTGCCCACCCACAGCATGTACTCAGCATGTGTATTCAGGTCAGCATACTATTTCCTATGAGTCACGTTCAGCTGTGCCTTAGCTGCATATTTAGTCAGAGTGATCTTAGCTGAAGCCTGTGCCATGAGGAGGCTGGCAGTGTCCAAATTTGTTCTAGTATCCTGGAATTTGCTCCTTTGAGTGTTGTGAGTCATTATAATCCCACAGAATTAAACTGTTTCTGTGTACCATTCCCACTGAGCTAATGAAATGGTTAAAAACCCCATCCATGGCACAGAATAGCAACACAATTGTTATAGAATTAATAATACAATATTGAGGTGGGGGACATAGCTGAGATGCAGCTACACCAGTATTAAGTAGCTGAGTCTTTTGCTGAGGGAAAAAGCCGAGGCTTCTTTTCATAATGCAGTTCTCTTACCTGCTTCAAGTTCCTTATTGTACTTGTCTCAGCAAGTGGTATGACTTCAAATGTGGGAAATAGTCACAGAGCTCACGGGAGACCGCTCTGCCCTCAGAGGGGTGGTTGCTCTCCCATGCTTGTTCTGATGACATTAGCGTCTTTCAACCTCTGGTGGTTCACTGTGGGCCATGGTTTGGGTGACATGTGTGACCCCTCTCCAGTTTGCCCAAGCTGAGTAACTATCAACCATACTGTTATGTCTTCAAGAGAAACAGAAGTTCCAATTCCAAATCCACCCAGTGAAATACTCATCTTCATCTAACCTTACTTGTCCTGGTCCCATGAACGCTACAGAGTACACTTTACTGAAAATTAGCTGCTTATATGAGTTCTCTGGATCTTTAAGGCTTGCCCAGACCATTGAAAACTCAAGCCCAAGGATTGCAGTACTTTGTGTTACAGCAGCATGTTGCATAGTTAAGAGATGCTTTTTTGTCTTACAATTCATAAGTACAACCTGTAATGCCTGTGATGGGTAACATAGCCCCAAGGGATGGGGAAGCTCCAAAGTTTCTTACACACTAAGTGGAGAAGGGGAAGAGCCAGGAACAGCAGAGCAGAGGGGAAGACCAAGAAGTTTACAAGATGATTTTTTTTTTTCCCCTGTGACCAGTGAGCTCATTGCTGTCACTGCAGGATTGAGTCCCTCTACCCAGCCTTGACTGCACACACAGAGAGGAGCAGTAGAATGACTCCCCATACCCAGCAACCATTTCACCAGAGGCAGAACAATTTACTGACTTTGTGTTGAATGGGTAGACTCATCACTTGGGATTACAATTAACATTGGAAGGAGATCCAAGAAGTTGTAAAAGTTTAAAGGGAAGCCTGTCATGTAATATTTTCTTCAACTTAAATTATATCAAAAATCTGGAGCATATGCTTAATAAGTAAGAGCAGAATTAATCCCCTAGCTGTCAGCACAACTGCTCTGAAATGGTGACTTACATCTAATTACATTTCTTTTTAAAGCCTGGTTGCAACCAGTTAGCTTCTGCCCTGGCTCACACAGAGAGGAACCATGGCTGTGATGTGAGATTACGTATCAGCACTACCAGGGCATTTACACTTGTGTTAAAATAGTTAAAGCTGAATGGAGTCAACACCTCCAAACTCATGGACAGTAGTACAAAATGATAGCATGCAACCAACATCCACCAGCCCTTTTTTCGTGAGAAAGGGCATAGGAAAGTTTCTGTCTAATGTTCTCCTCTTTCCAGTAGCACTGTTCAGATCCATTTCCTTTTGTTCCTGTCTCCAGCATCCCAGCTGCCACCACTAACTGGCCAGGTGATACAACACCACAGCAGTGAAAACCAGGTGAGAGACTTCACAGCCTTGTTTTGGGGTTTTTCAGGGGACCTGAATACCTCCTAATAAAGGAGGTTATGATAGGAGGAGCTACTAGAGAGCATAAACTCATATGTTTGTAGGGTCTTCTTAATAGTGTTATGTTTCCTAAGACATTATAATAGTGAAGCAATCTAACCATCTTAGAAAAGCCTTTCTGATTTTTCTTGCCTTTTTCTCCTAGATGAAAGGGATTTATTTTCCTGGCTTAATGTCTATTTCCATACCGAGGGATAGAAGTGCATGAGTTTTATTAGCTCTGTTTCCTCAAATGCGAGTCAGTAGCAAAGGATTCTATCCCCACATGCTACTTGCTTGAGTTAATGTTGCAGTAAAATAAGAGACTTTTAACGCAGGAAATACTTCGTACAGCAAGCTAGTGTAACATTTTAGACCTACAATTTCAGACTTGTTTGTACCACTTCTCAAAATGAGGATTGTTACTAACGAGGAATTGATGAAAAAAAAAAAAAGGAACCATGTCTGACCAAACAGGGGTGGTTCTGTGCAGGGCCAGGAGTTGGACTCCATGATCCTTGTGGGTCCCTTCTAACTCGGCATATTCTGTGATACTGTGATTCTGTGAATTATAAGTCACAATTGGTCTTTGTATTAAGATGTATCAACTCAGATATGTGTTCATTCCTGGTGTTCTGAAAGCACATCTCATGGCTGACTTGTCCCACTCTGTTCTTCTGGACACTTAGAAATGCATTTTTTCCAATAGGGCCGACTGAGGTCCACAGTAACTTTTCGTAGTGCATGAAATAAAGGTGGTGAGAGCACCCTCTCCTTCCAAGTCACACCAGACTACATTAGACATAAAGCTTATATTGCTATTGAAAAACCTATCTCATTATTTTTTTCAAAAATTTTTTTTATGAAACCCCCTCTAGATACAACTGATTGGTACTTTTAATAATGTATTCAGGTTTTCTCCCATCAATCATCAATAAAATTGCTCTTTCTTTTTTTTTTCATTATTATTGAAATATTGGCTCCACCATGCAGCACTAATTAGGGAGGAGGATTGATTGAAAAGGCAGCATTTCATTGAACAATCGTTATTTCTCTTTTTTTGCCAGGTTAAGGCAGGCTTCTGACATTATTTTTACATAACCTAGCCCGTAGAGATAGAAACAACATCCTGCAGAGAGCAGAAACTACTTGCTTAGGAATACATCTATAAACCTGACAAGAATCAGCATCCAGAGACTGCTCCAGCTCCTGTCCGCAGTCTTTAAAGTTTTCAGCTGAAGTATAGTGAAAATGAGTTTCTGCAGTGCTGGATCCTAACCAGAGAGAAAAGTGGGTACTGCGGGTTTTCAGTCAGGAATCTTCAACAAAAAGCAACAACAAAAAAACCCTTCCTTGCTTTTATTTGATAAAAGAGTCTGTAGGAACTGTCTGTGTGAGGAGGGTAAGAAATATGTTATTTTCTCTGGCATTGGGAGTGCAAATGAAAGCTTCCAGCAGGCAGTTTTGCTAATAGGAATTGATTTAATGTTATAAGTGGTCTCTGTGCCATCCTGGGAATGCAAGCTGGGGAGGGCTCGCCCACTACAGCTGAACCTGCGCTTAATCCAAGTGAGTACAAAAAAGGATAAGCTAAAGGTCTCAGACTAGACACAGACACCCAGCACCTTTCCTCTCCCTCAAAAGTGAGAAAGTTGAAATCTGGACATCTGGCCAGAAATCACACAGCAGCAATATCTTTGTAGCAGATGGAAGTAACCCCAGAAGAGACATGTCCACTCCTTGGTATGTGCCATTCTGCCTTTACAATATGGGTTAGAAAGGGACCCAAAATACAAAATATGGATATCAATTTGGCCTAGACGTACCACTAGCTTGAGAAGATGAAGTTAGACAACATAAATTCCTGGGCAGGATTTGTGTTCACTTCAAGTTACCTGAACTTGGAGCTGGTTGGGAGGAGGGCTGAGGCGTATAGGAATGATTTCCCTAAGAAATAGCTCCTGACAAACAAAGGTGGCCAGAGGAGCTGCTCCAGCTACAGGAGCATCCAACAGCCTCTTCTTAAGTGGAGGTAGACTGAAGGAGATAAAAAAATAGATCTTTCTGGGAAATTAGGTAAGTTCATAAGGACATCTTGCATTATTTCATAAGGACCGGGGAGCTGAAGGAGTATCCAGCTTAGACCAGTAGCTCCCATAAACTGTACTCAGTCCCAATAGCATTCTGAAAAATCCCTCACAGGTCTCTTCCCTTGAGTCAGTGGGTCTTTACAAGGAAAGAGAAAAGCCTGGACACTTGTAGTAGCTTTATTTCAGGATTTAGCCCAGGCATGACTGCATTGCAGTTTATTGTTTGTTCAACCACACAGGAGAAAATTCTCTCTCTGTCTCAGACAGAGAGGAGGTAGCTGGGATCCAGGAGAGGACCAGAGATATTCTAAATACATAGGAAAAGGGTAAAGAGAAAGACCAGCAAGTTTTTTCTGAAAATAGGAGTTAAAAGGAAAAGGTATGCTGTCCCCTGTGTGTCCACTGCTAAAGAACACAGAAGCCCAATTTCCAACAGGGTTTTCATAACACTACCACAGTACTTAACTATTAGTAGAAATTTCTCTCTGTATTGATGGGAAAATACCACAACACAGATGATTTCATTGATCTTGAGAAAAAGTGTGAAAATTAATTTCATCAAGGTCAAGGAAGAGCAGCTTTTCAAGCCTCTCCTCATTTTTCCACTTCCAAAAAGCAGGTGCCTTCCCTTGGCCTCACCTCCTGTATGAATCTTCTTCCCCTCTCAAACCAAACCAAACCAAACCAAACCAAACCAAACCAAACCAAAACAAAACAAAACAAAACAAAACAAAACAAAACAAAACAAAACAAAACAAACCACCCTCATCTTCTGCTGCCTCAGGCCACCAGAGAAGAGCAGAGGAATGAAGGCACATGTTCCCTAGGATGAGCTCTGAGTCTGTCTGTAGATGGTAAGTAGGCCAAGAATGTTTAATTCAATTTTCCACCCTCAGAAGAATTTAAAAACTTGCTGAGATCACAATTTGCCATCATTTGACATTGCTCCCTGCCTTCAATGCACCCTGGTTCAGAGCTCCAGTGATTCACAGACTCTCTGCCATTTCTCTCCTAACCTCAGCATCTTCCCACGAGGCAGCTTCCCAGAGCTGTTTCTTTCTCTTTCTCAAGGAATCCCAGCACATTAGCTCCACCTCTCTGCAAGGCTCCTCAAGAAAGTTCTTTTGTATAAAGCATTGGCCCTGATAACTGCAAATGAAAGACAAATTCAGCAGATAAATGAGCTGGATATTATTTTATTGTAATTTAAACAATCATTTTTGAAGTGTGTAAGATTATATAGAACCTGTAATCAGAGCCAAGAGATGTCACTGAATAATACATGACATGCTATAAATTAAGGAAAGAATGATTATACGTAATAAAAAGAATAAGAAATTTCTTCTTGCAGGAAGGATAGGAACCACATTATTACTGAGCAGAGAGTGATAAAAATCACCTCCTTATGAATAAAGCAAGGGAAAAAGGAAATGCCAGAGAGAGTGGAAACGACCAAGGAAGGCTTGGCCAGGACTTAGTAAGCAAAGCCAGGGGCTTATAACTCTTCCAAACGCAACAGCGCAGTGATGCTCGCAAGTAATTTATTCCACAACCGATGTATAAACTATTGATGAATATTTTTTGTTTTTCAAAGGGTTTGGCTTCCTACAACTTCTTGGCTGATAATAAAACTGGCATAATGATGAGCTGAGTCCTCTACAGAAGCTGGAGTGTGAGGCAGCAGTAGTGCAACTTCACCTGTGCTAGTGTTACCAACCCTGTGTAAGGGACTCTGGAACAGGGTGCCTCACCAGGCCTGACACTGTGGTCACAGACACCACTGCTCTACCCACAAAGTGATTTCATTCCAAGTCAGCTAATGGGGCAAAAGTGCATTCATTCCATGGCAGTTCAGGCCTCCACTATTTTCTATATTGAACATCTGTATAGTAAAAGAGATTGCCTGTGTTCAAGCACCCACAGTGGCTAATCACTGCAGACACGATCGTCAGCCACCCAGGTATGATGATACCTCTAAGGAGGTGAATGTGCCAGCCTGGTAACACCAACACTCAGAAGCTTCTTACTTGTAAGGACAATCTTTATTAGTGCCTTGCATCCCCAAGGAAAGCATGAGAGACTTTACCTTATACCCTTTAAACCAGAATTAGTCATGGTTGAACAGAAGTTCACACAGAGTTGAAGCACTTTTCACCCAGTTTAGAGGAAAAAGAAAAGAAACATAAAGATATGCCATACTAAGGACAGAGCAGCAACCTAACGGTGACTCCTGTCCTGTGGTCTGAGCCTCCTTTGCCTTGCAGAACGAAAAATAAGGTGGTGCCCATACTCCAGCCAGAAATTCTGCCACAAAGATGAATGGCAGAGTCAGATTTGGTAACACAAAGGGGCGTTTTCTGCAAACCTTAGTGACTACCCAGAGAACAACACAGTAGAGAATCAGACATTCATCTGCTGGGCTTGAAAACGTTCTCTGGAAATCAGACAAAATTAAACTCCCACTAAAGACAAACCATGGTGTCGCCAGAATAGATGTATAGACAAAGATGTACTTTCAGCTTAAGAATGAGCAAACTGCAAAAATCACTCTCACAACAGTTTAATTATCTTCTGATATCTATGCATTTCTTATATCTATGTACTGATACTCCTATCCCATAATATGCCAGCCCTTCACTAGTATTTCAGCATAGGTACGACAGCCGTTCAATTGCTTGCTTTCTTTACAGCCAGCGGAAGGAAAAAACCTTATTAGTTTGCAGCTTGGGATGGGAGTAGGAGGCAAAAGGGCTGCAGTGCTCACTGAAGAACAGCTGGGTCAGCAACCTGAGCCTGGCATCAGGCTGGGCTTCTGACTATTCTGACTGGGTGGAGAAGCAAGTTCCCCAAATCCTAGAATAGAGGATTTTGCAATAAGCAAAATAAGTGTTTGTTGTCTGGGGTTTTGTTGTTTGGGGTTTTTTCAGTGGTGTCAATTCTGAAGAGAGAAATGTCCCATTAATCAGGAAAGAAATTGTGTTACCACAGCAATTTAGCATGCAGGACCGATTTCTAAATGGAACAATATGCAGTCTTAACATCATGTCCTGAGTGATATTATGTATAATACATACTTCTCCATACCTCCTTCATTATAAAATATTAGCTCTTTCAACTTCTACAGCTACAGTCCCTGATGGCTACATATCCATTTTTCCTTCACTATCTGTTTACAGTGTCCAGCAGGCTGTCTGCAAAGTGCTCTGCTCTCTTCCTCACCCAAAATGCTGGGGTACTTTTCCAATAAGCAAAAAAAATCTACATTAAGACCTGCACCTTGCTCCATACATGCATCAGGTCTCTAGATTCTGCTGTGCTCTCCCTTGGCACCTCTGTGTTCAGGGTTAGTTTTCCAGCTGTTCTCACTTTCTTTGGTGTAAACTTCAAAGAAGCCATTGCAAAACCCTCCCACTCTGGGCTGGTGTAAGGAGAGTAATGGACAGTCTTCAGTGGATGAAACATCAGACAGAGTTTATTGTTTATTGTTATGGACAGAATTGATAATTATTTGTTTACAGGGTCGTCTAGATAGAAATTTTTCTGACCAAAAATAATCACCTTCATAAGGAAATAATTTGATTCTATTTAGAAAATTAAATTCTATGAAGGTGATGTCCTAAATCCAAGAGAGAATTTCTAGGAAAAAAAAGCTTTTTTGCCTAATTCAAGTGAGACTTGCAGTCTTATACCTTACAGTCACAGAAATGCATGAGCTCAGACAAGTACCTTGCGAATTCTGCTTCTCTCCAAGGCAACTGAAACTTTCATTTAAAAGATAAGAAGAAAAGCTGGAAATTGTCTTTTCTGACAAGCCGTATTTACGGATTTTTTTTTTAAATCTACATGCTTTTTCATACTTGGCTTGCAAGTTAAAAACGTTGAGAATACCTTGCTGAGTAATAAATATTAATGCAAATATAATTTATTTAAGCTTTTTTGAAGGACTCAATGTCATATCATGCCTAAAGAGACCCATTAAACACTCCTTGAAATTTTTAATGTTTTGAAATACACATGATCTTGATAACCCTCTCCTGGTTTTCTCCATCTCTACTTGCTAAATGTTTTAATCAAATTCAGTTGGTAAGGACCAGTAAATCAAAGAGGCTACAAACCAAGTTTAATAGGTGAGTTATCCTTCTAAATATTATTCTGCACTTACATGGTCTCTTTCAGCAGAGATTTCAAAATATTTTACAAAAGCATATTGAGTGATTGATGAATTACACCTAATAACACTCCAGGAGGTAGTACAGTTAGATAAACAGAAACATAGAAAATTTAATTGTCCAAGGTCACATGGCAAATGATTTGTAAAACCAGGCCAAGCACCTAAGGAGTCCTAACTATGGTTCCTGCAATTTTCTCCATGAAATGTGTCAAGCCTGATTTGCAATTGTCTTCATCTTTGTGTAATTATTTACTGCAGTGCAAGACGAGTGTAAAACAGGAGTAAAATCAGCGCCAAATCAAAATAGCACAGGTATACGAAAGGATGAATAAGGGAGAAGGCAATGCAGAATCCCTAAATTCTTGCCCATCATAACCAACTTGTCTCTCGTTCATTAACTCTCTTGTTTACCTACCAACTTAGCTGATAAATTTAATAGTGCTCTGTTGACAAAAGGGTAGGCTAGTTATCATTTTGCTGATATATGACACTGCAGCAAATTAAATCATTATAGGTGTACTGTAGGTGTCATACGACTTTTTCCTTCTAGTTTTTCAGCAATGACATGTAGGTAGAATTAGAATGCAGATTTTTTTAGTGTGTTGTATATTAGATGGCTAAAATCTGGGTTTTAAATTTAACAGAATTCTCTTAAATATAGTATTATATCACATACATACATATCTGAACTCTCATATCTTGTTGCATACAAGTCTCATGCCAGACAATATTAAATCCAACTTAATTTGAACAAATTATAGAAAGAATAAGGTAACATACTAATATACTCACTGAAATACAAAGTTACTAATTTAGCAAACTCCTTCTCATAAAATTATCCCTTCCTGTTACCAGATAGCTAACACTTCAGAAAACACTCATTCTCAGTAGCAACTAACAAACATGTTAAAGTATGGGAGGGGTTAAGAGGTAGTCACTAGAACCCTTATATTTTGGATTCATCCTACACAGAAATTAACTGGATATTTTATATTGCAAATATTTTTCAGTGCATAATGCATATCCCACATAATAAAATACTTCTGGGGAGGACAATATCTGATGGTACTTTTTGTTTTCACTAACCACAGAAACTTTTAACAGTACTCCCATTCAGATGTAAATGTTTTATTTTGACACAAAATGCTTATGTTTTGAAGCAGTTTGGCTGGATTTCCCTGTAATGGCACGTTTCCCTATTGTGAGCTATAGGTCCGTGTCCACCTTCGGTTGGACCAGTTTTCTTGAGCAGCCTTGCCTTTCCCGTTAAAAACCAGCCTCCTCCCACCTCTTGCAAGACCTACATTTGGCTCCAGTTGGGGTAAATTAGAAAAAATGGAATTCAAAAACTGCATTATATGCCCATTTCATTGTTTCCTTATCAGAATTTGCTTTTTTAATTTTTTATAATTCAGCCTTTTTTTCTTGATGAGATAAAAGTTAATGTTAGGAAAAACCCTCTAATTTTCATCCAGGTCTAACATTACATCTCCCAAACATGAAATCAAAAAAAGAAAGACAAATTATTCTTTTTTTTTTTAAGAAAAAGGAACTAGCACACAAAACAAAGCCAGCATTTTTAAAATCACAAAACCAGAAAAGACACTGCAAGTCACTTTTAAATGAACTACTAGCTCATTCTGCTGAACATGGTATTAAAAAAATCTGTTTTAAATCATAAATGGTAAGATACCAGATTAAGTGTTTTGACGATGATCCTTTGACTGAAGTGCTTTTCGTGGTACTGTCCATCCAAAGACCTCACAGCAATTTTCCAGCACTGATGTGTTAACTCCCATGACATTGACAAATACACTGCTGTTCTGTTTAGCAGTTATGGGAGCCGAGTCACAGAATATAAAGTGTCTCACAGGAAGCCTTACAAGAAGCCAGAGTTTTCTAGATGTGTTGGTTCTGCAACTCATCAAGCAGGCAATTTCCTCCACCCTGCAGGTGCTCAGTTCAAAACCCCCAGCTGTACCCTCAGCAATGTGGGTCGCTCCTTGCCCCCTCTGCAGCCCACATCACCCCTGCCTTGTCAACACCCCAGTCTAAATATCCTCAGTAAAGTATGCCTGGCCACAATTCTAGAAGGGTCTAGATGGAGGATTTTACATGCTCTCCTCGAAAGTCACTCACAGCTGCAGACCTACCCTACGACACCTGACTTTTGCATCCCTACAGCTGGTGCCTCTTCCTAAGCTCTTGTGTTTTGCTCCACGTGCTTCTTTACATTCAGTTAACTCCCAAAGCACCTCCCTTACCTCACTCCCAATTCCCACACAAGTTGTTTGGAGAGGGGGTGGGAGGGTAATGACAGAGGAGGAGGAAAAGCTATGATTAAATGGACCCAAGATACATTCATGCTACAGCAAGAAATGGTTTTATCCTTGCTTTCCCCACCTCCCTTCCTCTCCTCCTTCACATCTATTTGCCTGCTTATGATCTTTATTTCTCTCACAAAGATTTGATAATACTTTCTCAGGGCAAGAAGAGGGATCATATTTGGCAGGAGTGAGTGGTGCAGTGGCTTGCAGTCCTCTCCCCAGCCATGGCTGCTCCCCCTACGCCCTGCCCACGATCCTCCCCAGGCAGGGGCTGCACCTTTGCTTCTGTACATCAGGTGTCTTGCATGTTTGGGAGCATATGGAAAAATGCAAAATAAAGAGGAAGCAAGTCCTTCAACTTGGCAAAGACAGGACTGCTATGACAGAACCTTGGAAACCTCAAATGCAGTTTTCAATGTTTAACCTTTTAAAATGACATCAGCATTGCACCACAAATAGTTTTTAATATATCACTGCTTAAATCCATGCATCTTTGTCCCAGGTATTATATTTACTGTAGAAAATGTACATAAGCTAGGGAGTACTTACACCTTGTCTGAGGTAACACTGGTTTGCATAAACCACAATTAGGCAATAATCACAGTGAATAATAGCCAGAATTCCCAGTACAGCACATTAATTTTAGGGAAGATGAGAGTGACCAGGATTAAAAAAAAAGACACCAAGATCAAAAGATCCTTGCTTATGCTGGCAGCAAAGGCTGGCAGACAAGGAATACGATGAACCCAAAAAGTATAAGCAACTAAACTTGCTGTTGATTCTAACAAGAGTAAGCAATGTATGGACAGTAAAATCCCATTGAAGGTGTGTTTGGAGCATGTAAGGAAATGGAGAGAGAAAAAGCCTCACATTAGGTGAATCTTCCTGGGTCATGCCTTGTTTTCCACAAAGGCAGCTAGAAGTGTTGGAAGTGAACTGCGGAACAACTCTTCATACCAGAAAAACATACAGCAAAACAATGTTTCTTCCCTCCTTATTGAAAAGTAATATCAAGCCAAAGCACAAACCAGGGTTCTTCCTCAAGGCTTCCTAGCAGGGCAGTGGGAGCCCCCTTCTACTGCTCAGTTCAGCACAACTGTGCAGGAAAGGGAGGTGTTAATCCCCTGGCGACATTTCACTTAACACTTCTCTGGGAGGCAATAATTCCTGTGTGCCACAGGAACCAGAGTAATGGAAGCAGGCTCTGTCTCAGAGAAGTGTGTTAATGTATTTGCAGCACATAAAGGCCATTATTATGAGCTTAATCCAAGTTTTTATGAAAGCACTGTAAAGCTCTTATAAGGCCTTTGTGACATTCGGCACTTTCACTTCAGAGCTAGTGTTGTTTGGCAACCTTAAACACTGAGAGACTCCAAACAAAAGGAAATCCAGGCCTGACCCAGGGACCAGATATGCAGGTAGATTTCCACAAACTGAGGGTAAGTGAGCCACATCCTCCATCCCTTCCCTTCAAGGTGAGAACAGCAGTTGTGGCTGTAAATAAGCAAACATAAGCACATAGACACAAACCCAAAAGTAACAAAGGCTCACACTGGAGCTTTTCTAAATGAGGGCTGTATGATGAGTTTCTCTTTTCACAACAGAAGGCTGGGAGCATAAAAACTGGAAAACTGACCCCCATCCCTTCCTTTTTTTGGACAACTTATTCCCTCCCCAGACATCCCTTGGCTCATTCACCTTGTAGGCACAGGTTCTCTTCAGCTTCTTTGTACACTTAACATCAGGTTTTCTTTCAAGCTGGTTTCTCTTCACCATCAATAACAGCAGTGTTTACTGCAGCCCACATGCTAACATATTCCTACACAATTTTAAAGGCTGCTGTGGACTGACATGTTTTGTGAAGAGACAGAGAAAATAAGAAAGAGCAAGAAAATGGGTCTAACCAGGGCTGAAAGTGTTGGAATATCAGTATGAAATTGTAAGTGATGGCCTTTGCTATTTTCAGCTATCATTTCAGAAACAGCCATAATGATGGATACCACCTTTGCACCTCAGCTCCTTACTGGCAGCTGCACCCCTTGTCCTTGTGGCTTTGCCACTGATGCAGGAGTAGGAGATTCTCCCCAAGCAGACAAGGGAAGCAGAGCAGCTCTGCATGGGACTGTGTCCAGTGATTCAGTTGCAGAGCTGCCGCTCATTTTGCTGTGTTGCTGTAGAGAAGCTAATTAGCCCCACTGAGAGTCAAGCTTTATTAGCCTCAGTGCATGTTTGTTAACCTTATCTTACCATCAGGGACAACATTTGGCCAGCACAGGACAAGGGTCTTTGCACCAGGCACCTGCACATAGACATGCCACATCTTCTGGGTCTGTCCCTGGCACAGTGTGCTGCTCCAGTTTCCCCGGTGCAGTGGCCAGGTGGGGAAAGTGGGGGCATGATTCACCCTGCTCCCCATTTCTTTCCCACTACTACTTCTCCCACATGCAAGCATGGAAGAGGGCATGCACCACTTCAGCAGAAACAACGTTCTGCCCTATAGCTGCTGCCCACCATAAGAGTAACCACATACACTTCTATTACAACAGTGGTGCTACTCCAAGTTTGGGACTAAGCAGAGGTTTACACTCATTCAACACTGTCAGCTAGTATTTTGCATCTACATTCCTGTTACTCCAACTGCAGTTTAGACCCAAAGTGCCAGTGTTACTTGCTACTAACAGGACTGAGGGTATCTGGTGATGGACCATGCTTTGAGGCACCTTGCCTCGAACCTGCCTCTCCACACTGGATGCAGAAGACTGTATGCCCATGGCAAGGCACCAAAGGTGCTCAAGTTTACAGAATTCCTCAGGGGCTGCAACTGCTCTGTTGTGGAGCAAGTGTGGAAGTGACTGAACAGTGTGTATGTGCATGGAGATTAGGTTGGATGGTGTCTGTAGGCTTCTGCTTAACCTACAAAGGGGTGAAAGAAAGTAATACCCTTATTCTGAAGAGAAGAAAATAAGGGAGACAGTTTGGTCAGGACCACACAGAATTACTGTGCCAGAGGCGGAAATTAAGGCTGCCTCAAGTCCTTGCCTTCCTCTTGTATTACAAGCCCAGCCTTCCTGTTCTAAGCATAATTTCAGTTATTACTGAGAATATGAATAAAGGTTGTGCATCATCTTTAACAGAAATGGTGTTAGACCACAGCTCAGATGACCCAGGGCACTGGGAATGAGTTCCTTAAGCCTTTTGGCTGCACCCCATGAGCTGATTTCACTTGCAGAGGATTTCTGGAACCTGTTGCCCTTCTGTACTGAAACAGTTATGCAGATGAAGACCTGGCTCTCCACAGCATCTTAAGCCTACAGGTCTGCCCGTGGTCTGCCTCCTCCAGCCATCCCTGGGCTCCAACTAGCACATCTCTGCAGCGTCTCTAACAGGCACAAGCTGTCTCTATGGCAATGACAGACAGGAAACGCCTGAGAAAGATGCTGCAGAAAGGACTGTCTGGCACCAGGAGGAGACAGCAGAATGTGCAGAAGACCAGAGGGAAACATTCCCTGCAGGCTTAGGAAAGTGATGTGGCCATGGGATGACAATAAGTGACCCACAGGAGGACAGCAATCAGTGTCAGTTTTCTTCAAGTCAGGTTTTCCTTACCACTAATGTTTTTATTACTTTTTATTTATAAGGGATTAAATTTTAACTACAGAGTACTATAAAAAGTGCTTACTGCACACCACCCAGCTCAATCCTCATCCGGCTCCCATAAACTATGAAATGTAACCTTTCCAGCTTTCTAATGCAGAGCTGCACTGCATGTTTTGTACGTTGTTGCAGCGCAGTAAGGTGTGTTACGAAATAACAAGTACTGCATAAGGGTACTTTCAGGTGCTCTCCGTATTTGTGTCAGGCTTTTCCCTCTTCAGAACTGCAGTTAAAAGGCATTACATTAGCATAAAAACCGTATTTGACTAAAAACATACCTACTATTATAACTGATGATTCAGAACAGGAAAGGAAAGAAAGTAAAACCTTCTAATTCACTCTTCGTTATTTATTGTTTCCCTTTTAACACTTCATTCAGACAAGAACAATGAAATGGCCTTGTCAGGCTCCGCCTCTGTTTATAGCTACCTTTCAGTTCTCAGCTACTAGTGTCTTCTTGCCTCATATACAGGAACAAAGAAAGTATGTTTAAAAATGTACATGTTCTAATTTTGTCAGATTTTGATGTGTCACTAGAGAAAGTGCAATAAAATTCTCCAAGCTTCTGTTTCTGCTATAGACTGAACTAGTGATCATGATCAAGACAATATGATAGGGATTATTAGTCACATTAATTGTTGCAATTTGTATTCACAAATTGGTTTTAATCCTGCATGTACCTATTTGCTTTCAAAATCCAACAAAAACAGAAAGGCCACTTTTATATTTAAATCCCTAACAAGAAGTTATCTACAAAAGCTGCTGCTGTAGATAATTTCAGGGGGCAGACTAAGGAACAGTGTAAATTTTTACTTACACCAAATAAAGTAAGAAACAATGCAGCATGTATTTGCAGGCTTATTCACCTGTGCTGTATCCCTATTGCGTGCTCTTTCATAGCCACTTATTCTCTGCAAGTGGGTAGAAGTGAGGGGGAATGTGGGAAGGATGAAATACTGGGATAAGAAGTATATAATCCTGAAGTCAATGAGGAAATCAATATATAAGTAATATATTCAAGTTCCATATGTGTGTATAAACAAAAGATCAGGACTTATATATAAATCTGCATATGGTATATGGAACTTTTTCTGAAACTATTCCCTGAGAACATATATTGCTGCCCTACTGCTGTGGTTTTCAAAACCCACATCTTTTCTAAAAGGGAAAATGTCTGCACCTAGCAGATTCTAACTTTGTGTGGGTGTGTAACTGACTTGGTTACCAAAGAAACTATTTCATGTTCTACACCACTTAAAACTAATATTACTATTAGAATAAATAATTTGAAGGAGAGGAAAGGAAGGGGAAAGAAAAAAAATTACTGCACTGCAGATTTGTAACAACCAATTAATGGCCAGGGAGAGAAATGCCATAGCCTCTGTCACAAAATTTTCAGTCTCCCTACACCAACCAAACAAGCCTTTGCTTTCAATGCAAATATTTCAAACCCAAGCCTACACTGCTGTGTTCACGCACCACTGCACTGCCTACACGACGTGTTTTCTGCATAAGTGAAGGAAAGTTGCAGACATCTTGTACTGTTGCCAAGACACTCTGACACTTGCTCACAGACACTCTGCTGCTGCTGCTGCCGCTGCTGCTGAGGAATCCTCTGACTCCCTACACTCCAGTGCTGTACCTGGGCACTCCCCGGCTGCTTACACATTCCGCCTTGGAATTGGAATTGCCTTTCTTCTCTGCAGCAGCACTCTATACCTGGGAGGTGAACAAAACCCCAAAGAACGGAACGTGACCGTTTCTTAGGGCAGAAATATTGTATTACTTCACATTCGATACGCTGGCAGGGTAACACCCCTATGCTTTATACAGCCTCACGCCAGCACCACCAGGAGCTTTTTTCAGAGATTTTGGACGGTTTTCCCAAAATGTCACAGCAGTCCTATGGGTCCCTGCCCATCCCCGCGGGGCGAGGCGGGCACGGCGGGCACCCCCGGCCCCCGCCCGGGCAGCGCTGCCCGACCCAACAGCGCTGCCCGACCCAACACCGCCGCCCCGCGGCCCCGCTGCCCTCCGCGGGCTCCTCGCCCGCGCCTTCCCTCCTCCCACCGCCCCTTCCTCGCCTTTCCATCTCCCCCTGGAGCGGAGCGCGCGGGGCTGCCCGCGATCTGGGGGGAAGGCGGCGGCGGAGGCGGTGGGAGCTCACAGGGGGCCTAAAGGGAGGGGAAAAGGGAAACCGAGGACAGAACAGGGAAAAGCAGGAAACTCAGGATCTGATACGGACGTAGGGCACGACTATGCCTTATGCAGCAGCCGGGTAGAAGCGAGGACGTGGCCCTGCCACAGGGCTAGGATTTGGCCGAGCGCAGCCCTAGAGGGCCAGCGAGCCCCGTGGTAGGCTCTTTCCAAGAACTGGAGGCAAGGGGAACACACACCGTCGCAGTCAGTGTAAATGGAAGGCGCTGTTTTCCTCACAAGAACTAATCGACTTTTTTTTTTTCTCCAGGTAATCCTCTGTTTATAGTCTGTGGCTGGTGGCATCCCCAGTGAACGCTGAAAGCAGCAGAGCCTCAGCAATGGCAAATGGGAAGAAATCACAAAGCTTTACCAAGAGACGGGGGAGCTTAGCAGTCACTCTCGACCCTGAACTCCACCTTACTGAAGGTTTCCCTTTTTCACTATCTTTCTTCTCACACCTATGAGCTTGATTGTGCCAAAGCCTGGTCACTCTTCATATCCTGCTCCCTTTCCTCTATCAAGCTGCAGAGTTTCACCCCTCTCCAGGCCATTCCACACCACCCGGACCTCTGGCTACAGATCAGTGACCCAGGGATTAGTGTCACTTATCTTGATTTTCTCTTTCACTCAGAGGATCTCCTGACAAGAAGACAGATACCTTTCAGAAGCCAAAGCTGAGTTCACCCACCTTATTGCAGCTCTTCTCCACTCAAGACCTTTCCTCCCATACTTTTACCGAGACAAAATTGTGCTTCCCAGCTCTCAAGTATCAGAGTCCTCAGGCAGGTAGACGTAGTAGTGAGAGACAAGAACAAAGTCTGATTTGCAAGAGGGTATACAGCTACGTAACTCATGAGTCTTTTCTTTAAATCGTCTTTCCTCTTCATTCCAGTCACAGCTACATTCCAGCACCTACAGCACATGACAGAGGGTTTGGCCTCCAGGAAACAGACTCATTCCATACACAACTCTGACTCCTTAATTGATCCTGGACAGCTTAAAAGAAATGGCTTAATCCCAAAAAAAGCTAATGTGTTACCACGTAAGTAAAATGTATGTTCACACTGAGACCAAATTAAGGTCACATCGGCATCTCAAAGTAGGTGTTTCTGAACATTTCAGTGCCTGACTCTGCAACATGAATGCTCTTCAATATATATCTGTATATAAATTCTGGAATGGGGCAGGGGGACAGAGTGGGGCTGTTTTTAAAGCAAATGGCTTCCCATCCCCCACATGAATTCCTGAATGTAGTATCATCTCAGACGACTCATTGGCAGATCTGAAGTCTTAGTATAGAGACTTTGATCTCACAAGCCAAGAAAGAAACTTTTCAAGGGAGAATAAAACACTTCCTTTACTATGATTGCCACTACTCTTCTCTGGCAACAGGAGAGACACAGAAACACAAAGAGAGGTGATGTGTAATGGTGGTGAAAAACACAACACCCTGTTCGTTTTCCGATATGTTCCTCAAACCTGAGATTCATTCTCTTTTTGTTGTATTTGGCCCACTGGTCCCAGTTCCCCTCTGCACCATTATTCTCCACCAGCTTCCTAAGATTTCTGTATCTTCATGGACCTCTGTTCATCTCCATTCCAGTCAGACTAATTCACCTTCCATGAAATCAGAGGAGGACACATTAAAAAAAAAAACAAAAACAAAAACAAAAAAAAAAAGAAGAAAACAATCTCTCTGAACTTAGCAGAATTGCCAGGGACCAGAGCAGCCCCTGGCTTCCAAAAAAAGCAATTGCAAAGCCCCAAACAGCATATAGCGTGGTTTAAGGAACCATCTCTCAGGAACCATCTGCTAAGCATGTGCAAATAGTGACTTTTGAGATTATTATGATTTACTGAATTTGGGAAGAATTTTACAGGAACAGCAAGAGGAGGCTCTAAGTACTACGGTGACATCAACACTACAGAATAATGAAATACTGAGTTTAGTTTTAGGAATAGCATTCATCTTCCATGAACTAAAAATGTACGCTTGCAGCAGCCTTGAGGGAAAAAATTACTCTTAATGATTTCCTCAAATGTACAGTAAATTTCACTGAAATATAAAAGTCTTTCCTTGTATGATATTCCCATGCAGTCAAAATAAAGTGTGTGCTTTCAGGTGCTAAGCCAAACTCAATTAGTATTATACACAAACCAGAATATCCCCTGAATTCTGATCAGAGGCAAGCTGATGATTCATACTGCCATGGTCTGCACATTTGGATTTGCTAGGAAAGCCAGTGTACAGCCTGATAAGGGGTTTTGATCCAAAAATAGGCACACATGCGATTTTAAACATTTACCTTTGAAAATTAGGTTTTGACACTGTGCTTTAATTGTGTGTCATCTAATGCTGATGGGCACTTACCCAGGTAGAACACCAGCTCCTCAATTAAAATGTAAAGCAACGTGTAACATTTACAGTAGTGTAATTCTATATTCATGAGCAGAAACCCCTGCTTGGAATGCAGCTTTCATAGAAAGCAAACCCCAAAAACGCTATAAAGATTAAGTGTACATCATACAGTAGGTTAATTCCACACTTCTCTTTTTGTCTCAGGAACATCAGAAACAATCAGAAAATCAAGCCACTCCTATGAAAAGCACGTAACAGAAAAAAGGAATACAATGGGTTTTTATTTTGAATACACACCTGCCTAATTATCTGATGGTTCTGAACTGAAAATGTTTGCCTTAAGAATAAGTGCCCTCTCTCAAATGCTGTATGTGTTTCACCTGCTTATAAAAGGTACACCTGTGACTTACTGCAGTGGGTTTCTTCCAGCACTGTACATTCTGTGCTTTGTCATAAGAGACTTTTAGTGCTTAAAAACAAAACCAGGCAGACTATTGTCTTACCTCAAACACAGTACTCAAAGAAATCTTCAGCTACTGTCCTGCATATTCTTTACATGGCAACATGGGGTAAGGAAGTAACAGGACATATTTAAGGGCTATTCAAATATGGCTGTGCTACCTTTTTAGTGATCATATGTTAGCATAAGGATGTATGAATAGCAATCCCTGCTTTATAGTAATGTGGCTAGGTTTTGTTTGTTTGTTTGTTTTGCTTCTTAAAAGGTCCTAATTGCTCCTCTTCTCTTTTCTCCTGATTATATAGCCAGTCCCTGGCTTCATTCATGGGTATTTACAGCAATGCAGGGGAAAGATATGTTTGTGACAGGCAGAAAGGACAGCAGCAGCTCAAGGCATAGGAGCACGGAGGTACATCCAAACTCTTGACAGGCACGTGCCTGGCACAATTTTCTGGTATATGCTGAGAAAGCACTGGTGCAGGGCTGTGACAATGGCCATCTGGGATCCATGTTTGTGGGAAGCTGAAAACGGGCTGGTTAAAGAGTAGTTAAAACTCACTTCCCCTTTACTATTCACTATATTACTTGGCTTATGTTGACATCTAATAACAGTTGGTAAAACATAAGAAAGCATAATATTAATGATCTTACAATAAGGGTTCTCTGGTCTGAATACAACTCTGCATTGGTATATCATACTGTATTTCCTAAATGCTGTTAAATTGCTGATTCCAATCCCTATGAGAGGTAGACAACCTTTATCATCCCAGTTTTAAAGATGGGGAAACTGAGGCAAGGGGAGACTAACAGTGAATTGCCCGTGGAAACACAGTAGTTGTAGAACCTGATGCCTGCAGCTTTCAATCCTTGGTCCATCATTGTGCTGCATCCTGTAAGTGATGCAAAAACCCCTGTGATATTGTGTAAAATCTACTCAATCTGATACCAGTTCATACACACATTCTGAAAGACTGGAGAAAAATTACAATTTCTTTTTAAAATGTCCTTTACTGAAGGTCTCTTACTTTATAGCCAACAACACTGTCAATACAACTCAATATGCAATCTAGATGCAGGTGGAAGAATGTGACAGAGCAGTATGAAGACAACTCTGAGTCAGAGTGTGCTGTCCCAAAGCTGTACATCTGTAATTTATATTCAGATAATTGTCTTTACTAACAGCTTTAGAGACACAAAGCCTAGCCAAAGGCTGTAAAGGGGATGTAAGTCAGAATGTGAGGAAATTAAGCAGGGGAGAAAAAGGTGGAACAGCCCTGTCTATACAGCTTGGAAGCTCTGCCAGGGACTTCCACCAAACCCACATTTTCTCTTCTTGTAGGTGAGCTCGGTAGGAGCTGTTCCCTATGCTCAGTAAAAGTCTCTTTGTATCTGCAAATCACAAGCTGTTTTTCTTATACTTCAACAGCTGTGGATACGTAACCCCTAATCTATCCTTTGGCCATATCCTGGAGTCACAGGAAATAGTGCTGGCTGACAGAGTCCTCAAAGGTACCTAGTCCATTCTTCTACACCAAAGCGGGATTAGCAATACTTATGTCACACTTGTACATTTATCCAGCTTGCTTTTAAAATCCACCACTATTGGAAAGCCTGCACCCTTCCCAGGTGACCCAAGTGCTCCACATTACTATTAGGAAGGCGTTACTGTTTAAAAGCTCCTTTAGTGTCTGACTTAAACATCCCCTGCTTTTATTTAAGCCTATGTAAATATATATAAAATATACATAAATAAGCACATATATATGCCATATGTATGGTGTACATGTGTGTGCATTCACATACACATCTGCATATGTATGTGTGCATATGTATGTATTTATTCCTAAATCTGAAATCAGATTCTAACCTATTTCAATAGCTCCATGTGTTTTCTTCTGCTTTCACTTGCAACCTACTTGTTTTACCTATTTTTGTGTGAAGACACATAAACAAAAGAGAAACATTCACACTATTCTAGGAGTTACCCTCTGCCAAAATCCCTGTATCTCCAGGAATATTTACTAAACTCCAAGTTAATGTTTTGTTCTACACTAAAACTTCTTTGCATTAAAGGTAAAGCACTGCTTTAAGAGACAAATAAGTCATACATTTTATACACTTTATGACTGTGATAGTTAAATTGCAAATTCCTATTTCCTAAATAATTTATCCACAAATGATACCTCTTTTCTATTTTGGTCCCTTGAATCCTGAATACTATAATAGTTTTTCTAGTAGTATTCTAATATTAGAATATTCAAGGTTATTCTAATAAGAATTCTAATTCTAATATTGTGTATCAGGGGTAGCATATATATGGCTATGCTTCTTTATTGGCTCACAGACCTTTTTCCCAAAGAATATATTGTTTAAGTCTGTCCTCTTCTTCTTTGGACAAATCCATGTTCTTGACAAAATTTGTGCATTTCCTGTGCGTTTTATTAGGAAGCTGTATCATCCAGTTATCCAATACAAATGCATTCAATTAACATCAACCAGACTGGGACACCAAGCAGATTTATTGTGTTGTCCTGTCTACTTGTTTTGTTTCTTAAAATGTAGTATGAAAGCTGTAAATTGACTCGTCTGATTATATTAGCTGTAACATTTCAGTACATCAGGACCACTCAGACTGCATTTCAAAATAAGAACTTAATCCATCTTTCTGCAAGGAAGGACTTTTTTTTCAGGCCATTACTATATATGGCAAAGAAAAGACCTTTCCTAAGGCTGACAGAAGCATCAGCAGTCCCTGTTTTAAAACAAACAGGTGAGAGGCCGTGATTAGTAATCTGGTCAATCACAAATATCAAATGGCGTAGCCAAACATATAGCCAGGGAGGGATCCAAATGTTTCAGCTTAAAAGGCAAATCTAGATCTAACATAATATGGGAGAACCCAAACAAAAGCAGAGCTGTGTTTTCGTGCAGCCTATGCTAATATGCAAGGGAACAGATCCATCCTTCCCCTCTACTGAGTTTTCATACAAGCAGAGAGAAAAAAAAAAAAAAAAAAAAAAGCACAAGCTCCCTGTTACATTCCAGGGGTTTTTTTTCCAATCTGTTCATGTTAATGGTACAATTGGGGATCTCCGGTTTTTGTGTCATCACTGCCAGCAGCAGGCTAATGGAGCATCTCAGAGACAGACCACAGAGCTGCAGTTCCAGCCACACAGGGCACTTTCTTCTTTTTATTATACTCTGTAAAAGATGTCACACATGCTTTCTCTTAGCAGTCCTCATGATCAGCAAGAGCTGCCGAAGAGTGACCACCAGGGCACTTGGGAAAGAATCAGGTGCCAGCTGTCAGAGTATTTTCTTGGTGATTTACATTCTTTTTGTATATCTCTGTATCCAGTAGAAGGAACAAGCCAGCATGGAACATTTACATATTTGCATTTACAGGACCACTGCAAAAAGAGATGTGGTCATGCAGGAGCTAGGAGGGAAGATTTTTTTTCCTTTTAGCAGATGCAAAAAGATATTCCAGTTCCCATGACTTCTCCCAAGATCTGCATTAGCAGTCCAATTAGAACATGTGTGTCCTGTCACGGGTGGCAGCACATCAGGGCACTGGGGAGTGAAGTGCCAAGGTGCACAGCCATATGCTTTTCTCCATCTTGCCTCTCTCTTCCCTTCCATTTGATGAACACTAGGGGCTTATACACACCAAAGAAAATATTACAACACAATTGATTTTGTCAGTTGCCTGTTTCAGGAGGCAAGAAATCAGCCATCTTGAATTCTGGCAATGAATCTGCAGATGCGGATTGGCAAAATGTGTGGCCATCCCTTGGCAGTGTATTGCTTCATGGTCTGTACATTGGGTAAGAAGCAGCTGTTTCACACAACCCCATCCTTCATGACCCAAAGGACTGATGTAGAGAGATGCTTTGTGATGCTGCTTTGTTCCTCTATTTCATTTCTGCTTTCTCTGTTTAAATAATCACCTTAGTTTTCGGGTTCTTAAACTCTGATCACGCTGTTCGTGCCTATGGTGCACCGCTCCTTGGTGCCATCCAAAAGAAGGTGGGACTGAGGAAAGAAAAAGAGGAAAGTGAAGTTTCATTGATTAAATATGAACAACTAACTGCACTGAGACCGGCTTTCAATTTCCCAAGGTTGCTTCTAGAAAGCCCTTTTAAGTACAAGCAATTTGCCCTCCTTGTGGGAGAAGTGCAGCACAAATGAGTGAAAGGAGTGATACTTTTGTGTAATATTCCTACTGTGATGGGACCCAGGCTAGAAATAAGAAGGAGGCCTCCTTCTGCTTTGCTTTTCTGTTAACTGCAAATGGACAAAAGCTGCAAGTTGTGAGGATCCCTCACCAATCAGCAATGGGAGATTATTGTTAACCTTGTCTGTGTCCTCACCAATTTAATTGGCATTGGCCCAGGTCCCAGACCTAAGGCCAAGAAATACACAGCAGAGCTTGATCGGGTGATCCAATGAGAGCTACTGCTCTCCCTTGCCATCCTGGACTGGCTACATGTCATTTTGATCCCTTGGCACAAAGCACACTGTCTTTGCATGTCACCAGCAAGACTTTCAGCAGGTATAAATGAGCATAACACAGAGAATGTCAATAAAAAAGCTTTTGCAACCCTTAAAAGTCTAACCATAATTATTAAACTCTCCTTGAAAATTTTCCTTTTAGTTCTCTTAAAAAAAAAAAAAAAAAGTCTTTGTTACGCATCTCCTCGCTGTGGGTAACCTCATTCTCTCCAAGCTCCAGCTGGAACTTGCATCACACATTGCTCAGTGCCCTGTTGCAAAAAACATTCCCCATTCGCAGCACTAAATCCCCTGCACACAAACTCCTAAAATATCTTCTCTGGTTCCTCATGCCTAACTAAACAATGCAAAACCCTGATTTTCTGCATACCTCCCACAGCCATCCCAGCTGCTCCTGACACCTTTCTTTTCTCCTAGGCCCTCTTCACTCATCTGAAGTTACTCATCAGGAATCCACTCCTCCATCACTTCTCTGAGCTTTTTCTTTCATTGGACCACTTTGGGGTAGGTAGGAGAAAGAGGTTATTTTAAATAAAACCTTGTCAACTTCTTCCTCTCACATTAGTTTTAAAACTTGCCATTGTAACAAGATTTGAGCTTGAGATATGCTCATTTCTGGATGCTCAAGTCATCCTAAAGCCGTCTGACTGGGCTGTGGGGTGCTTAACCCACCAAGGCTTTGTAGGCCCTGGGAATGACAGCACATCATTCGTGCTAATCCACCTGACCTGTTTGTCCTTGAGAGCTCCTGAGTGTGGGTCAAGGCAGTCTCTTTGTACAGATCAGAGAGTCAACAAATGCTTCACAGCGGGACAGGTCTGCTCTTGGAGCAGACTTAAACCCTATGCAGATGCGTCTTTAGTCACCTCTTCCCCATCTCCCTTTACACTCTGTCCCAACAGTAGCTACCCTGAGGCATTTGCTTGAAAGGACATTTATCATATTGTTCTCCCCCTCATTATCCCTATTTCCAGCATCTGCACCTCATTGTATGGTCATCTCTTCCCATCATTCTCTTCTTAATTTAGTTTGGAATCTCTCTAGAGCAATGAGACATCATTATCTATTTTGTAAAGCGCCATTCAAGAGCTGTAGCAGAGTAGCATATATACGTGATAGAAATCCTACCCTTCCAGTTCCTCCAAAAGACAGGTAGAGCTGGTTAATGTCCAGCACTTACTGCATGGCATGTGCTACAGGCTTTCCCCTACAACAGAGGCGAGAGCTCAGCCATGCTTTGGTCTTCACAAAGTGCTGTGGGAGGCCTCTGGCTATTCCACTCCTGACAACCACATCACCACAGAATGTATTTTGATGGCAATTTTTGGAGTGACAGAGCAACGATGATCAGTAACAAGGTGATTTCAGTATCTGCAGAGTTAGGAGCATGCAGGTTTCCCCTCTGGTTTGGTAACATTCACAGGATGCTTGTGGCATTGTAATGTACTCAGGGCAGTTCCAGCACACACAGCATGTGTCAAGCTACCTCACTTCCCACCCTTGTATGTCCATCCCTCCCCTACAGGCAACCCCACAGTCAAAGGCAGGGCAATTCCTTGGGCAAATGGGAGGCAGAATTTTGCGGACTAAAAAGCCATGCCTACCTTGGAAAGATATTTCCATCGCAGCCAACAGTGCAGCCTGATGTTGGTTACAACAGGCAATAAAACTGACACTGCTCTGGGAAGACAGAGGAACATTCCACAGAACTGCTGATACATCAGTTTTTTCCTCTATGCACCCGCAAAATGGATATATATTGTTAATGGTTGGATACAATGATCTCAAATGTCTTTTCCAACCCTAATGACTCTGTGAGTCTTCCTGGCGTCACCTATAGCTTACCCAAAGTTAAGGTGCTGAGAACTGAGCTGGATGTCAGGTCCTCAAACTAGTGTTCCTGAGATACCCTAGAAAACTGCAAATCAGCCACTGAATGGTTACGGAAATAATTAATTAATCTCTCTTCAGTGTTAATGATGATAAAATACGTTTAATGGAGACCAAAAACAATCAGCACAGATGATACTATCAGCAGCAATGACAAAAGTTCTTCCCTTGTTGCTAATGACGTAAAGCACTAGGCACATCCCGATGTTCCCCCAATATACAACGATGTGAGTAAGCCTGTGCTCAGATTTGTGTGCAGAAGTGGGTAGTGAGGGGAGAGTGCTGGACTGGCAGACAGAGAGCTAGGCTCTGAGGCCTGACCTAATATCAAATTTCACCCAAACTTGGGTCCAATCCTCTCCCATGTGTGTGCTTCTGCTTCTATTTCCACTTTTGAGGTTTTCTTTAAATTATATTTAATTTTCTTTCTTAAACTTACATAGGACTGATACAAGCAGTGAGGACCCACCTATGTGGGAGTGGAACTGAGCAGAGGCATGAGCATATTACAAACCCCAGCAGCCCTGGGGCACTCTACAGTCAGCTGCACTGACCCCATAGGCAGACCACTCTCAGGAGGGATTCCTAGTCTTGGGCATGAAACCCAGAAGAACCAGGGGATGTTGGGACTTCACTTGCCATAACTTGGCCGTGCTCAATTAAGCCATTCACTCACTCACCACATTGGAGTGAAACATGGAAAGAGTTTAGCATTCAAGCTGTGTGACCTAGCTGTGAGAAGACAGCAATTATGTCAAGGAGGTTTTGTGCATGAAGAGTCCGTGACAAAACATTAGCTCAGGTCAGACACTATAGAAATGTAAAAGGGAGGATGACTGTCAGCCATCAATAACCAAAACAGGGAGCCGCTGCCGTTTCATGCAGCAACACGCGTGCAACAGCTGTCAAACAAAAACTTCCTTTTCTCCGGTTTGTAAAACCACTGGCCTGGGGAGTAACTGGACTACCAATACGAGCACCTTTGGTTTGGGAAGTAGCAGTTTGGGCCAGGCGACAGCGCTAGGAATCAGCGTGCCCAAATATGCCAACGGCCACAGCGCTTCTGGCTCGACTCTGCTACTTAAATGCAACTTGCGTTTAAAAACGAGGCCGTGCCCCTGGATCGCATCCGGCGGGGACGGGCTGTACCTACACACAGGTGGGCAGCGCCGGGGATGCCGGTTCAGGGTGAGGGGAGCGACAGCGCTCCCCCGGCACGGCGCGGTGCCGGCAGGTGCGGGGCTCCCCGCGCGGGGCAGAGCCGGGGCAGTGCCGGGGCGGCTCCGGGGACGATGCCGGGCGGGCGCGGACCGCGATCCGGGCAGGGACAGCCCCACCGGCGGCACCGGCCTCCCTAATGGGCATGTGCGAGCGCCGCACATGCCCACTCGGTCGCGCGGGCAGTGCCGGGCTGCGCTAACCCCGCCGCCGCGGCACCTGTGCCGCCGCACCGCGGGGCGCTGCCGTCGGGCACCCCAGGGCGCGGCCCGGCCCCGCCGCCGCGGGAAGTGCCCGGACGTTTGTGGCGGCGGGTCCCCGGGCGAAAGCCCCCCCAAGAAACACACCCAACTCCCCCTGCACGGGGGGCGGTCGTTCCGCGCCCTACCGCCCTCTCGCCCGTCCGTGCCGCGGCCGGGCTGCGCTACCCCGC
Source organism: Chiroxiphia lanceolata (assembly GCF_009829145.1). Classification (NCBI taxonomy): domain Eukaryota; kingdom Metazoa; phylum Chordata; class Aves; order Passeriformes; family Pipridae; genus Chiroxiphia; species Chiroxiphia lanceolata. The sequence continues at coordinate 14,043,781 of NC_045638.1, read as the reverse complement.
GGTCCCGGGGCCAGCGGTTGCCGCCGGCGGCGGCGGCGGGCGGGGCCGGGCGGGGCGGGGCGTGCCGCGGCGTCCCGAGCGCGGCCGGCGGGGCGGCCCCGGCGGGAGGCGCCGCGCTGCGCCCGCCGCCCCGTGCGAGGCGCCGCCCGGCGTGGCCCCGCGCCCCTGGGCGGAGGGCGGCGGCGGCGGGGGCGCCGCCGAGGGCTTTCCGCGCCCGCCCCGCCTCGCTTCGCTTGCCGCGGCCGGGGGATTAGTCAGCAGTCTGTGGGCAGCCCCGCTCCCGCGCGAACTCCGCGGCGGGGGCGGGGAGCGGCGCTTGCCCCTTCCCCTTCCCGCGGCGGGGCGGCGGCGGGGCTGCCCCCCTGCCCCCCCCCCGCGGGCGGTCCGCGCCGCCGCTCCGCGGCGAGGGGCGGCGGGTTGGGAAGTGAGGCATCGAGGGGCTGGGAAACTCCTCTCGGGCACGGCGGCGTTGCGGGAGGACGGGCGCCCGAGCCGCCCCGCGCACGCAGCCGGGCGGGCGCGCACACACCGCACACACACGCACACGCGCGGCGGCGGCCCCCGGCCCCCCGCAGCCGCGGCCGGCGGGGAGGCGGCGCCCGGTGGGGCTGCCCCATGGTCTTGCGGGGGCCGTGGGGGAGCTGCGGGGGCCCCGGCGCGGCGCTCGCCCTCCTGCGTGCCCTCCGCACTAGGATGTTGCGGCAGGTCTTGCACAGGGGGCTGGGGACGTCCTTCTCCCGGCTCGGCCACTTCGTCGCCAGCCACCCGGTGTTCTTCGCCTCGGCGCCCGTGCTTATCTCCATCCTTCTGGGCGCCAGCTTCAGCCGCTACCAGGTGGAGGAGAACGTGGAGCACCTCCTGGCTCCCACGCACAGCCTGGCCAAGATCGAGAGGAACCTGGTGGACAGCCTCTTCCCGGTGAACCGCTCCAAGCACCGGCTCTACTCCGACCTGCAGACGCCGGGGAGGTACGGCCGGGTGATCATCACCTCCTTCCGCAAGGCCAACATGCTGGACCAGCACCACACCGATCTCATCCTCAAGGTAACCGCGGCGGGTCCCCCGGCCATCACCGCCCCGCGTCCCGCCCCGCTCCCCGTACCTGCCCGCCGGCACAGACCCACCCGCTCACGCCGGGCTCTGCCGCCGCTGCCACCGCAGCTCCCCGGTCACCTCCCTGCAACAGTTGGGACGCCAGCCCGGCGCGGGGAGCCGGCACCGCGCTCCCTGCCAGCAGGATCCGCTCTCTTTCCCCTTTTTTTTTTTCCTTTCCTATTTTCCCTGTTTTGCTTTTACTTGCTTTTACTTGCTTTGGGTGAGCGAGAAGGGCAGTTTGCTTGCTTAAGTAATTTTTCTGTATCTCTATACTCGCGCGGCGGTCGTGCTCCCGAGTTACGGCGTCTTGGGCTTTCATAGACTCAAACTTCAAAAGCAGTTAGGTACCAATCTGCCAGGCTGCCGAGAATGGTTTTGGGGGCTGCTGCTGTGTCTGGGCTGCACTTCTCCACAGAGAGGGATAGCATAAAATCTTCTTCTCACTGCTCATGAAGGCAAATGACATAACTCAGCAGATTATTTTTAGCGGGTAGTGTTTTTTCCCCCTTCATTCCCACCCCACCATCACAGAAAATGCTGGTTTCATAGACGAAGAGAAAATCTAGCCCTGCCGTAGATTGCAGGCATGGTTCAGCCTGTGCTGCCGGTTCAAGTTAGAGCGGGCAGCATCTCTCCCTGTCACTTGAGCAGCACGAAGCGTGCAAGTTACAGTCTAACAGGACATCTCACCCGACTTTGTGTCATAACATGTCGGAGACCTCGGAGGATAGATGCAAAAACAGTGTGCTGAGAGGGTCAAGTTCACCCAGGAAAAAAGAAAGAAACATTTGGAAATAACCAGAGGTGTGGCTAGTTCTATCCTGCACGTTTTTGCTGTTGCCTTGAGGAAACCCAAGAGACTCAGCATTGCTTTTTTTTTCTTTTTCTTCTGTTATGAACGTCAAACTGTCAGCCCATATAAAAGCCAATGTTAATTCTTTTTAATTGCTTCAGGGAGTCTCTCTTCTAAAATGAGAAAACAGATGCAAACACCTATTGTAAAAGACTTCAGTCAGACCTCCCTCTTTACTAAACAAGGAAATAACTGTTACAGTGGATTTATTTATATTTTATTTCGACTGTAGGCACATACAGAGCTATGGTACAAAGCCACTCAGTATTTTATGTTTTCCTTTTGACATATTACCCAACAGTAATGAGCAAACAGATTTAATGTGTCAACTCACTAAGTACAGTAACAAGAATGTTACTGGCCAATGAGAAAACTCCAGAGAGACAGTTTTCATTCCTTCATTTTCTTGTACCACGAATTGCAGTCGCATCCAGTATGTGCACATTTACTCAGTCATAGGATAATAATGATAATGGATTTTTTTCTCTGTACAGCCTTCTCTGGGGATCTGTAGTTTTGTCAATAGCACAGTGACACACAAATAAATGGTACTCAGAATCTTTCCGCAAGCAAACTTCTGCATAAGATTTATCACGTCAGCGAAAGAGGTATAACTTAGAAAGTTCTGTCAGTATTTAATACAACCTCATTTTTAATGGGCAGAATTGGCCAACAGAATGATTATTTTTCATTTATTGAGATAATGAACTCCATTACCATTTGACTGTTTAGACATTGTCAGACATATTTGATGCATTATTTCCAACTCTTTACTTATCTAGTTAATTCCAATATGCCTTGTGTAGAATAGATTATATTCTTTGTTCTGATTATTTTTCTGTTTGTGGGGAGAGACACACTCAGGCAGCTGCCTATCCAACCTTGTGGATAGCTCTGTGGGTCAAAGAACAGCAAAACACGAGGGAGGGCTCCTAGCTCCCAGTATTGTAATATCTGTTGTGATACAGGGCTAAATCATTTTGTGTTAACAGGGCCCACGAAGAGAAGGAGAAAGGAAAAGGTGGCCATCAAAGTTTTCCTATATATATGCAATTGCATGAAGGGGAGAAGGGAGCAAAGGCAACCCCAGCCCCGGTCCAGAGCCAACCAACTCAAAGTACATTGCTTGGAAATAAGTGTCCTGGATGAAACCGTAGGTAACCCCACTCACATTTCTGAAAATGCTGCCTTGTAGGCACAATCAGGACAGAGAACCTAAACGGCACCATTTGCTTATGTTTCCTTTTCTGGAGGACGATCTCCCCAAGAGAGAGGTTTTGCTTTATAATAACTGTCAGATTGGATGCTGGCTCCTCCTGCATGGCTGTTGGTGCGTCTCCACCCACAAGCAGGAGGATGGGAGACACAGGAGGATGGTTGCCCCAGGCAGATGGTGGCTGCTCTTGCCGCACCTCTTCTTGGTTTTCTTACCTGCCATATCCCACCTCATCTGCCAAGGAGGGAAGAGAATGAGCCCTGAGCAGCTACAGCTGCCCTAGTCATGTGGCAAGGGAAGGAGTTTTCCCCTAATTCAGGCAGAGGAAGAAGTCAGCTTTCATTTTTGTCCCCTGAAGTAAAGAGATACAAAGTTTGGGGGTCTGAGCAGTTGAAATTGAAACATAGCTGGTTAATCACTCTAATATCCTAATCAATTAATTAGTCAATGAAATAAGTTCTGTGGTGACATCTCTAAAACATTCTGGTTAGCTTAGTGCAATTCCTCATGGGCACATTTATCAGACCTGAGAAACTCGCCGTTACTGCAACTGCACAATGCCTCATTGGCTGGCTGGAAAGAGATTCTGGAAATGGCTCAGCCTCACCACTGTCTCAGTCCCAGGTCTCGAGCAGTGCTCCCGGAGCAGGAGCTGCCACAGGACTCCCCTCTGACAGCACACATCTGCCAGGGCCACACTAGCTGCTCACATGACAGCGGCGGGTCTTGCTGAACGTACAAGCTGCTTCACACAAGGTGTCTACTGCTCGTTAGCAGGGAGGCGTGTGGCTGCCTTATATAATAGTTTTGATTTGGAGATGAGGCCAAGTCCTCTTTTATTTAATATTTTTGTGTAAATCTCTATCCATAGTTCTGATAGTTCCCATAAATGCTTGAACCATTCTAAGCATACCATCCCAATGTTGCGTTTCCAGCTGGCATAGTCATTTGCAGAAGAGAGGGAGAAATCTAAACATATCCTCAGTCTCTGGTCTTGAATAGGTGATCCAATAAAAAGCCTCGGTAGAATCTCAGATATGGAAGAGATGCATCCTGAGGCTGATATACTGTGGGAGGACAATAATGAAATTTTACTCGCTGCAGTACCTGCTCTATAGCTGAGCACAGGGAACTGGCATCTTGTGCTTTCGGTGCGCAGGACCTTTCCTCCTCAAGATTTCACTCTTGAGAGAGAGAGAGAGGTAGGAAGTAAAAACACTGAAGAAAGTGTGCTTTTACCCCTGAATTTCCAATAACAGCTTGGAGAACCAAAAATAATTGGGATATTTGGTGTTTGGATATTTGGATTTTCGTGCAGAAGTTCAGATGATTATGTGAAGTTTGTAGAGATCAACTAAGCCTAGAATCCCACCTAAGAATAGTGTTAAAACAGCCCCCTACCATTTCATAGTGGTATTTCTACTTGCAGCTAGAAACTTTTTAGGTTGAAGTCATACAGACTCACTGGAAATACAGACCTAGACAAATATTTGAACCCCAGAAAATATGGTCTAATTTAGCCAGGATTTGAGAGCCATCCTTTTGAACCTGTTTGTTCCTCTATGCTTACAGTGAGTTAACTACATTATACTGCTGAAGACTTTTTAAAAAAAATTTAAGGTTTCCTTTTTTTCCCCCAGAAAAATATCCTCTTTTCCACTTACATTACTGTGTTTATAACAATAACACAGTACTAATGTTTTTTTTGGCAAAAACTCCACTTAAGATGTCAAGACATAAAGATGAAAAGGATTGAAATATAACATGACTTACTCCTTACTGAAGGCGATTGTATTTGCAGTTTGCCTCTATGAAAATCTGTAGATAAGAGGTTTTCTTCTCTAAAGAAATCTCTACTAACTACAGTTTTTTAGAAGTGCTTATACATCGCTCTTCTCATATGAACTGGCCGTTAATTGACATAGATAACTGATTAAATATCTATTTGAACATGCAAACAAAGTAAAATTAGGTATTTCCATCTAAAGGCACGTTTATTTAAGAGCTTCAGAACTTCTGATTACTGCAGAACAAAACAGTTTAACTTCAAAATCTTGCAGACCTCATACTTTTGGGGGTTTTATTTCCTCTCTCTGCTCCTTAATTATTCTGTTCCTGTTCATGTGTGCACCAGCACGCTCTGTTTGCGGTCTTCACAGATTTCCTCACTTACTTTGTATGTGTGAGGAAACTCCTGGAGGAAACAACCATCTTTAGAAATAACATGTTTATGTTTTATGTCTGTGGTATTTCCAATTGCTTTGCTGTACAGACATGGCATGCTTAAACCATTATTTTCAAAGTCAGTGGAAGTGGATTGTGGTTGTTCAGTGGAACCAAAACCTGGGTCTGTTTTGACCCTGACTAGCACGCGGTACCCTTTATTTTAAAACTTTGACTACTTCTGAATGCCTGGACACAAGCACTCAGCTGTGGATCTGGCAATGGATGTGGTAGGTCTTCGCCTTCTCTCGGGCACTAAAAACACTTCCAGGGAAACAGTCTGTAGAACAAATAGTGCATTCTGCTGACAAATATAAAGGATGAAGTCATGTCTTTAGAGCAAGGCTGTAAGATGAGGGGAAGAGTCCTAATACAAGAAAAACAAGGGTGTGAAAGCAGTAGAAGTGCAAGCCTGTTGTCATAGCAGCACAATGCTGCAGGGCTAAAATGTATCTTATGCGAAAACAGATGAGAATTAAGATACGCAGGTAAGATCTGGGCACAGCTGAGGAAGAGGGAAGATAAATAGCATGTTGCAAGTGTGGAAGTGTGTGCAGAAACCCCCCTGAGCTCCAGATGTCAGCAGCAGGAACTCCTCCCTGTGATTCCTGCAGGCAAGAGGGTTTGGTCTCTCCTGCAGGTGCTGGTCTGTGGCTAGAGCAGAAGTCCTAAAGTTGCCTGTGCCTGGGAGGATAACCACATTCCACTGGTCCCCGCCACCCCCATGCTCTGCTCCAGTAGCACTGGCCAGGACAGGGGCTCTTTGCCCTACCTCCTGCTTCAGTCTGTGCTGTGATGCACCCTACAACCCTGTGCTGCGGCCAGCCAGGCAGCCTGTGCTAGGAATGCCCCAGCAGTCCATGTTACCTCGCCTTTCCTGCCTTTGGAAGGTCAACCCTCCCCTGTGACAAACAGATCACATAGGGGACAGGATTTTTCACTGCATGGCCAGACGTGTGTATGTGATGGGGCATCACCCCTCTGGGAGAGCACAGCAGGTGGGCAGGGCAGATGTAAGAGGTGCATCACAGCCATTGAGGCCAGGCCATCAGCACCCCAGGCAGTGCCACAAGGCTCCAGGAGAGCTGCCAGCAATCCCCACTGACACATCTGGGCTTCCCAAAAGCAGTGACAAGGCCTTGCCTTTAAGTTGGAGTTTACAGCAGGAAACCCCCTGCTCTCCTGTTGGAAGAGAGAAGGAGGAGTCAAGTTGTTAATTAATGCAAGAGGCTGTGAACTTGCAGATATTGAGGTTTCCCTGCAACACAGAAGGGACAATTCCTCAGGTTTCTGCTGGAGGAGCCCTTGGCAGGAGCCTGCACCGTGTCTCCAGCCCTCTGAGAAGTAGTATAAAGGTGGAAGGGTGTTTATGGAGAGATCTGAGGTGAATAGAGAAAGCCACTGGTGGTTAAACTGATGCAAGATCAGACATAGGAGCAAAGTTTTATTGTTTTTTTCCCCATCATGAAAAAGCAATCTTACAGCTGCACACCAGGCTATGCAGAGGGGTTTCTGCTGCCCAGGCATCCTGTCCTCCAGCAGCAGTAAGCCCAAAAACCAGAGTGGACTTCTCTTGGTGGAACAAATTGAGGCAGATTTACAAAGGTGATTGTCAGAATTAAGATGGTATTGATTAGAAAAGCTTCTCCACTTCAGATTAGAAAAGAAAAATGATATCTAGCGATTTTCTGTAGCTACCAAGAAGACAGATGGAAATGTAAATGCACGCACATCTGCCACTTTGAGCACTAATAGTTGTCCCCCAGTTGATGACTTGTAGTTTGAACAATTTTTAGATTTTATTTTTATGAAAATTGTTTGGAGAAAGTATAATTCACTGTTTTTTGGACAGCTGAAAAAAAATTAGTTACAAAAATAAATACCGTGCATAATTAGTATCTTAGCATCTCTTCAGGAAACCTGATTGTAGGACTGATAGAAAATGAGCCCAGCTACTCATAGCCATCCTCACTGCATGCTCTCCAGCTGCGACTTCTAATGTTTATCCTGAGCCATTAGGATCCATTGGCTTCCTCTGTCGGCTGTGTGCACGCTCTTCGTCCCTTGCTAGACTGGCATGGTCCAGGAGGCACTGCCCACCAGCCTCCTTTGGATCCCTGCCCTGGACCCATGGTCAGCAGGGCACAGCCCTCATCCAGGGCTCCCTTGCCTTCCCTTCCTGCACCTTCTGTTGAAAATGTGCTCCTGAAAGTTTCATTTTGCCCATGTCTGCAGAGCCCAGAGTGTTTTCTTTCGTGAATTAAGCTGGAAGCTGTGCAAGTCTTTTCCCTCTCATAACCTTTTTATGTTTTATCTGAGGCCATCTCTTAATGTGAATAAAAAAAGTACACTGCAAAGATATGAAATGCCAGAGATTACTGAGATCATAGAAAAAGTGGAGAAATTTATAGCTATCCATTAAAGGCTTTTTCTTCTCTTCATTTTCCTTGGCACAAGTTACCTGTAAAAATAACTAAAAGAGTAAACCAGCTTCACATAAAAATGAAGCATATATTTAAAATTACTGTCTTCATCCTGCTTTCTAGTTTTTCAGTCTTGAACCCAAAACAGTGATGAGATTTTAAGCAGTAATAGATAATGAGTTCAAAGCCTTCTCAGGCTTTCCTCCATAACCATGAGATCAAACATTCTTTACATTTCTTTTTTTTTTACTGAAAGCGGAGATAAAAAAAAATCACAATACTTCAGGCTCCAAGAGTCAGAGAAAAAAATAGACTTGGTGAAAATGACAGTAAAAAAATTTTAAGAGTAGCAACACTGATGAGCAAAGCTAATATTTAATTTGAACCATCAGATACCGACTGAAAGACTGAACAGTCATATAATAACAGTAACAGCAAAGTAATAGGGCATTGCAAAGATCATACTCCTGTGAGTAAAACATGTTTATGTGCCAGATCATTGGCAGTACAGGAGGACATCCATATATCTAGCTAGTTTTGTCTTGTTGATTATTCATCAACTGTATGTCAAGTAGCAAAGTATAATCGAGTCCTTACAGTGAGTGGTGTCCCCTATAAACATCACATGTTGCTCAGCAGCAAAACCAAATGTATTTTTGAGGTATATACGATAAGCAGGAGGTAGTTGTACACATCCCTACTAATGAAAATGATGGCGCTTCCAATCGGGATGTCTTTTCACGAGCTGGGTGTAGGACCTTGGCAAATATTGAAGGGTCCCATTGCATGTTGCTGTCACTGTCACCACGGAGTTTCCCTGGGAGCAAAGCTGTGCCACCAGTGAGGTGAGACCCCTGTGCGACACCAGTGGCCATCGCTGGGTCCTTGTCCTTTATCCCCTTTACCTGCAACTTTGATTGGGGCAGGAGATTATGTAATGTGAGCTTAAAGGATTTCTGGGGTTGGATCATTTTGCAGGTGAATCAGCAGTTTCTAACCCCTCCCTGCTGGGATGGGATCTGTTTCCTTCACAGGGAGGCTGCGGACTTTTTTGTTACCTGATTAAATTGACAAAATTCTGGTAACAGCTGCTCACTTTTGAATTAAAGAAAGGATTTCTCAACAAAGCAAGGAGATTACAGGTTTTTCTTGCCCCTTCTTATATCTCTCTGTATCTTTTGCATGGAACTAAGAATAAAAACAAGCTTTTCTTTCTGTCCTGACCATACATCCCCAAGTAGAACCCCTTTGCCTTCAGGTTCAGCTTTGATGCCAGTGCTGAAAGTTGTGCAAAGCTCTGTACAGTGGAGAGCTGTCTCACAGAACCCACTGTGGGATTTGGCCATCCCAAGGCACCCAAACTGAGCCTACAGAGGGGCTCTGGTTCCTGGCACCTGTCTTCCTGTGCTGGTGGCAGAGGTTGGAGGACCAGCAGACAAAAACAACTTGAAGAATTTTTAACCGTTGCTCTCTGAGGCCCTGGTGCAAAATGTTTTAGCCCAGGATAAGTGAAAGGATTTTAGCTTTCACTTCCTGGCATCTTCTATGCCCACAGGCAGAACCAGCTGGTGGAGCAGTGCGATTGCACCACCTCTCATCTCTCAGCTGTGCCACAGGCTTAAATGTGGCTCGGTGTGGAGGTGAGACCAACACAGTCCTCACCTGGAGGGATTTGCCAAAAGGGATTTGTCTCCCAGTTGAAGCCATCTTTCCTCGCTTTCTAAAATAAATAGCTGAGTGAGCTTGGGACTTAAAGTAAACAGAGACCAAGATGTTACCAAGTGCAAATGACTAAAGGCTAGAGGAAGAGAAAACATTGTTCTAGAAATCTCTGGCATGGTGCGGGACACACATTGGTACCATTTTCAGAAGAGAGGGGAAGTGCAAGTGGTGGTCACTGTTTAAACGACAATGAAAGGAAAAGGTGGAAGTTACTATTTTGTGCCTGAGCACTTTCAGGGACCGTGTGCCACCATGGCAAGGGAACTGTGCAGTTCTCATGCTGCAGTGCTCTGGCATCTCAGCAGTAAACTGCTTTTTGGTTCCTTGCACTGCTAGCTAGCTGAAAAAGCTGTGAGTGATGAGCACGCAGTGTATGTCTCCCTTCAAGAAAAAACGTTCATTCAGCTTTTATTATTCCTTTAAATTTTTCTTTCTCCTAATAGGGTCAGTAAGGATAAGAAAACAGCTGAATAAATGAGTCTGGTAGTCAGTCGTTTGTCCCAGAACTAGATGCCAGGTTTGTTCAGAGTATGGTTACTTGCTATTAAAATCCTCTGCACTGAGGAGTGCAATATGCATTATGCATTATCATATTGTCCCCATCACACAACAGCGTTTAGCATGCCCTGTTAACAGACTGAAATTTCCTGGAGGACCTCCTGGTGTACCATAGGCAAGCCAAATTGCAGACTGTGTAATCCCTTGAATTCGCAGGATGTGTGTACCATTGTAAGCTTTTGGACCTTCTCTTTTCTGTGGAAGCCAGTCACCCAGGGTTATGAGAGTGGGCTCTGGATGCAAGTGGAAAAATATATGTGGCCGTAGCTGAGTTTCCAGCATGGCAGCAGAAAGGAGAGTGCCGTGGGACTGCAGCTCTCGGCAGGGAAGAGGCAGCAGCCCCGTGGTGCACAGGCAGTCACAGGCAAGTAAAGGGAGAGAAGAGAGAGCCTGCAGCCATGCTGCAGCATGCCCTGCCCTGCCCTGCCCTGCACTGAGGTGGCAGAGGGTTTTTGCAAGGATCTGATCTGAAAAAACAAAGTGCAGATGTAGTGATGTATTTGTCTTGAGGATGAAGGTCTAAGTCAGGCTTCCCAGAGCGGAATGCTTGGTTGTTCTGGGGCAGTTCTCAGCATGTTGGGATGGAGGGAAAGGCAAGTTTTTCTTCTCTTTGGCTGTTTGCTGCCAATTGGAGACCAAATGTTGTGACCACTGGCAAAGCTCAGGATATAGCTCATAGCTGCTCTAAACTGCACAAGTTGGCAGCCAGCTCTGGGGGCTGCTCAGCTGCCAGGGTGTGCCAGGACACAGAGCTGTCTGCCTGCTTTCCTCTCCGCCCTGAAGCCCCATAGCTGGGAGGTTCCATGGGCAGGTTCCCCCCAAGCAGTGCCCAGTCCAGCCCAGCACGGTCTCGCAGAAAGCACAGGCCACTGCTGCAGAACGGGCACCTGAGTCAGAAAGGATCATTGCCAAGAGGAAAGGAGTATGTTAAGTATGACATTTAGCTTCTAGCCTTTCACTAAAGGTGATGTAACAGCTGTGACAGATAAGGTTATTTTATAACCTAAATATTAAAAAGAAAGTGCTTCAGATGTAGAAGGAAGCAAATGCAGCAGAGAGACAGGATGGGTAAATAGCAACACACACTGATAAAAGTTGCATGTCAGTTTAGTTTTTTCTGCACTGTGTCACTCCGTGATCCTCTCTGAAGGACTTGTATTGTGAATTAATAAAGGCAGGAAATTCCTTCTATTCCTCCTCATTGCCCTCATCTGTGCTTCTTTATATGACATCTGATTTTATAACTGTTGTCAATGAAAACCATACAGTAGCTCCCATTGTAAAAAAATTAAAATCAGATATCTGTCTTTGATTCAGTAAATCAGGGCATTCTCCTCATGCTATAATGATGTACATTTGAATTTGTATCCCATAACAGCTCTTTCAAAGTGGAGCTTTGCAACCCCAAGCTCAAAAGACAGGAAGAATTATCCGTACAGGTTCATTTCTTTGGCATGTTCCTTCAAATATTCTAATTTGTTTGGGTTTTTTTTTTTAAGAAAGTTGTGCAGAAGACCCTAATCTTTTGCACGGACAGTTATTTGTTCTCCCACCACAATGGAAAATTTTGCTCCTCACCATGGCCAGGTATCATGTTCTCACAGTACTGTGAAAAGATTTGTTAGTTTAGTTCATTTCTCAAACTTATCTTCCTAATGTCGGTATTGAACTGTTATTTTTCTGTCAAAAAAATAAAAACTACTCAGATGTGGAAAAATACACCCCCAAGCTGCTAGAGAAAAAGGTTGAGAACATAGGAATGTTGTAATCTTTGCCTCTATGATGTCACATTATCCTGAGGAACGGAGGGAACATAATTCAATTTATACCCATCACAGATTGTGCAATGTAATCACAAAACAATCAGATTTATGGTACCATATAAATGATGGTTTGGGTATTTTTCTACAAATAGGTCTCAAATACCACACAAAAGTCACTATGACTATTTAGTTTCAACAGATGCAACAGTTTAGCCATGATTATTAGCCATTTTGTCCATTGCCACCAGAGGAGTGTATAAGCTCTACTGCTCTCATGTACGCGATCTTCTATATTTTTTAAACAATATTTGTCATCAGAAAGGAGCCAGTTCCATCAAATATCACCTGTTTCCAGCCTCTTTACTGGGCAGAAGAGTCTCCTCTGTGGATTACAGTGGAAAACAGCACATGCAAGTAGATTAAAAAAAAAATCCCTGTAGCCAGGTCTCTTGCTCAAAATCTGAAGGCACAAAATAACTATTTCCCCCTTTAGGGAAAAGAGAGTCCTCCTGATTTGGCTGTTCAGCTCCCTGGAAGAGCTGTGGTCTCCCCACTTTGCAGGTGAAGGAGGGCTTCTCCTTCTCTTTTGCCACCACACCTTTGCAATGCACCTCTGCATCAATTCCCCCGATGTAACAGGGACCAGAGGATAACTCCATGCAGTTCCTCAGAGCAGATCCCGTGATTTGCTCCCCCCAGGGCATCAGATGTGGCATCCAAGTGACCAGCTGTGCAGCCAGGTCCATGGGATCATTGCACCCAGGCAGCACAAGGGATGTGTGCCCCTCTGCATTGTCCCTGCTCACACCTTGAGAGGTCACATCTCCCACCAAGCCATGCACAAAGCAGATGCACAGGAGTGTGGGGGGACCCTGACATTTGGGTTGTTGGTTACCCCCTGTGCCACCTAGAAAAGAGTAGAGGGACCTCCTTCCTGGGTCATCTTCTCTGGGGCTACCCACCATGAAGGACATCACAGCCACAGGGAAAGTCTGCTCAGACTTGTGGTGGGTATTCTAGTATTGGACTTAGCAGCATCCTTATGGAAGATCTTGGAACTCTCTACACAGCTGGCGTGGCACAGAAGGACCTAAGTGGTAATTGTGGTGAGTGAGGCCTTATCATTTTGCAAGAAAAGTTTGCAAAAAAACAGCTTGTACTTTGCTAAGGCTCCAAACATTAGTGAACTCAATATTTTGTTTTTTAAAAACATTGCTAACCCAGCCTATTAGGGCTATTCCCTTGCCATTGTTTAGATTTCTTGTATCTTCTATGTTGACTAAAATGGATTCAGAAAAGGCTGCAAGAGTTTTCTACATTTTTTCAAGAAGAAATGGTGATTTTTCTGTCTTTCTCATGCTCAAAAATAACTGAATGCTTTTGGGGTCAGAGCTCAGGCATGGCAAATTTCAGAAGCATGCAAAACAACTTATAAAGGAGGCTGCAGTAAAAGCTGCTAGACCTAACAATAACCTATAGACCCTGAGGTTAGGAGACCCTTGCTAATTTACAGAACCTCTCAGAAAGAGAAAGGGAAAACCAGTGTCCATCTCTGTCATTGCTTCCTGCTCTCAGACTTACCGAGGATTTGATGGGGGAAAGAGGGAGGGGAAAAGAGGGCAAGTTAGTTATTGCCAGCTATCTTTTTCCTGCTGTGCCAACAGTCTCTATACGTAGGGCATGCAGCTGTAGCCCGTCCTTTAAGTGAGTGCTAGTGCCCTGCCACTGCCAGGCTGCTGGCGCATCCTGCACTGGTGGCACATCTGGTCATGTTGCTCTTCTGCCTTCTGTACCTCAAGTTCATTTTTGAGAGAGTGTCATTGGGCAATCCTGAGCACAACAGTGTCCCTGGACATGGTTGGTCTGTAGATTTCCCTTTTGTTCTGGCCTAGATCACTTGAAAGTGGAGGTCTGGACCTTTTGAGTTTGCTTATTTAGAGAGGCCACACAGCAGATGCACATGGCACAGATGCAACTCACAATACAGCAAGACAATACAGTTACCAGCATAGGAAATGGGGGAATAATACTTCTGTTTTGATGCATGTTTCCTTTTTTTTTTTGCAATGAGTGTGCTATTAATACTGCCATCACCAGAACTTTTATTGTTGTTCTTGCTTAGATCAAATAGGACAGGGACAGCAGCGAGGAGCTGCTGTTGTTCTGGCTGCTGCTGTGCGAGATGAACTGATGAATAACGTGTGTGATTTCTCTTTCCCTTGTAGTTGCACTCTGCAGTGACCAGGATCCAAGTTCAAAGACCTGGTTTCAATTACACGTTTGCCCATATATGTATCCTGAACAATGACAAGACATGCATAGTGGACGACATAGTGCATGTACTGGAGGAATTAAAGGCTGCTCGTTCTTCTAATCGAACTAATTTTGCAATCACTTATCCGATTACTCACTTAAAGGATGGCAGGGAAGTGTATAACGGGCATCAGCTCGGTGGGGTTACTGTGCACAGCAAGGACCGGGTGAAGTCTGCAGAAGCCATTCAGCTCACCTACTACTTGCAGGCAATCAACTCCTTGAATGACATGGTGGCAGAGAAGTGGGAATCCATTTTTTGTGACACTGTTGAACTTTTCCAGAAATCCAACAGGAAAGTCAAAATGTATCCTTTCACTTCTTCTTCGCTGAAGGAGGATTTCCAGAAGACGAGCAGGGTGTCAGAACGCTACCTGATCACAAGCTTGGTCCTTGTGGTCACCTTGGCCATTCTCTGCTGCTCCATGCAGGATTGTGTCCGCAGCAAACCCTGGCTTGGCCTGCTGGGATTGCTGACTGTGACCCTTGCCACCCTGACTGCAGCTGGGATCATCAATCTCACTGGTGGGAAATACAATTCCACCTTCCTTGGAATTCCCTTCGTCATGTTAGGTAACTATCTCCTATCTCCTCTCTCTCTTTTGTGTGTTTGTGCCTACCTGACATTTCCCAGCAAGCAGAGAAGCATCACTGCATGGTTCCCATTGCCTCATCCCTGCAGTGCTGCCCCATGCCAAAGCCACACTGCCTCTTTTCCTAAACTGTTTTTGCAGTGTCGGGATGTTAAAATCACGCCAGGGGCTCCGGTATGGCACAGCACCCTGCTGTAGGATATGGAGCCTGTGCGGTAGCAAGGAGCAAGGATATGTGAATGCCATGCTTTGTGCAGAGCGGGAGCACAGCTGCTGTTCTCTGTGGATGTTTGATTCTGGTTTCAGAGGTAGACCTTCGCAGGGGTCCCTGTGCAACACTGACAGTGTCAGCTGTGCTGGCAAACCAGAGGGACTGCCCACACTGGACATTTAGAGAGTGCTGGCTCCTTCAGGGAGCAGAGCGGTGCTGTCCTGGCTTGACAGACACCTGTCTGTGGGAAAAGGGTGGTGGTTGGTTCTGGGTTGCTTTTCTCCAGAAGTCCCTGTGTTGGCTGAGCAAGTGTAGGGAGGGTTTCACAGCCCTGAGGGAGAGGGCTTTGACACCCCTGGTCAGGAACGGGTGTCAGTGCCAGCACATCCCATGACCGAGGGTTATGGAGGGAAGCAGCGTTGGCTACTCCCTGGCTCTTGTGTCAGCAGAGGCATCCTCATCACCCTGGCTTTTGTACTACCTTCACTCACTGTGGAGTACAGAGTGGTTTCAGTTTGTTTTGTTTTCTTCAAGGGTAGGAAAAGGAGGAGAGAAGGGTGATCTTGCTCCCGACTTGAAGTCAGTGCCCTCTCCTGTTGGCACCAGGGCGTTTGTGGGGATGCTGCATATTGCACCCAAACAGGCAGGAGGACTTCACGGGAGACAAAATGAGAGCTCTGGAGAGTTCGCAGCCTCTTTGTTTGTGTTTGTTTCATAACCAGTGTGAAAAGCTCTGTGCACTGTAGGTGTTTAATATGTCCTTGTTCATGCCATTATTCATTTGTGGAGAATAATGCATGCATTGATTTGATCACAGCTTCCCCAGCTGAAAATCAGTGCTCAGTAATACTTCAGGTTTCAAGTGTGAGAGTGTCTCCACTGACTTAGTTACATTGTGTAGTGATATGACACAGTTATTTTTATATCCAGCACCAGGTTCCTATGCCGTGGAGGTACTGTAGTACCGTTGCACTGTGGTATTGTTGCACTTTAATTAAAGACTATGCTTCAGTGCATCACACTACCAGTTAATGTACGGAATATATTCAGTGACAGAGAGAATTCAGCTACATTACATCAACTGTCATTTTCAGATGACATCCGTGAAAGTTAAATTATATTGTAATCTAGAGAACATGCAGCATGAGAAAATCGGAGTCAAAAGAAGGGTATTTCTCTGACCTGAGTCTTTGGTTTCTTATGCCTGTGCATGTATTATAAAATTCAATTCTTCAAACTAAGCAGTGTATCTTACATGTAGCGTTACATGGGAGGGGATTTCCAGATATGTTACAAGAGTAGCAGAAAAGCAGTCTAAAGTTCAGCCATAGGAAATGAAAGTACATGGGGAAAATTACTCAAAAATATGAAATATTACCTTTGTTTAGGGATCAAAGCATCTACTCACCAGGACAGCTTTTCAGATCTTTAATTTACTAACAGTGATGGTGCTGAGACTTGAAATCCTTAGACACTTATAGATAACTGTGAAAAGTTTCATATTTCTATTTTAGTACTCCTTTAAGTGCTGAGCTGTATAGCCAGCTCTGCTTTTCTTTTTTTTTTTTTTTTTCCCCTGGTTTTTTTTTGGTCTTGCTTGGTTGAAGTATTCCACTCTTAAAAGGGCATCTCAGCTCTCACTGTGAAACAAGTCAAGATGGTGCAACCAAGTTCAGGTGAATCTTGTTTGCTTCCCCAGCTGCATAAAATCTCCCAAGGGATGGGAATATCAACAGATGAACAGAAGGCACTGAAGGCATTTTGGAGTTTTTAATGAGAACTGTTTTAAACTGGCAGATAGCTAGAAAGACAGGGTTGCCTTCTTTTTGTTGCTGCAGTACAGCAGAAAGATTCATCATGCATTTCAAAATGTATTTCATACCTATATGTTGTTTCGCTTATAAAAGATATTTTAACTCAAGGTAACTGAAGGCTAGGGACACTAACCACACTCCATTATAGCCTGCTCAACTGCTTCCATTTAATTTCAGTGACCATCAGATTAGATCATAGATTAACTGACCTTTAGAAAGCTAAAGGATTTCTGGCTAACGATGTAGCCCTGTATCTATTACTCATAATCTCAGGGCTAAAAACAAAAATTAGATAGAAAAAATGATTACACTGGACACATTTCAGGCAAGGCCCCTTTACTAGCATACATCATTAATGAAGTTTTCCCAGTTTATAGCAGCTGAGGATTTTTAACTTTTCATCAGCATTGCGGAGGTGGAGGGACACTCTCCAGACATCATCTGCCCTCTGACACAGGACAAGATTACATCTTTCATAACAGATACTTTTCTCCATGCACTTTGTCTTTTCCTGTGACTGCTTCCTCCTGTGTTTCACTGCACTACCGCTACAGCATTTGCATCATGTCTAACCTGAATTCCCCTTTTGCAACTCAGCTGTCCTCCTTATTTATCCACTGCGTCTGGAGCATAATTTCTTTTCTTTTTCTTTGCAAATCTGGGACCACTCTCACTTGCCCAGTCCTCTTTCATTTCATCCCAGGTTTCCTCAGACTGTACTAACCAGACTTCCAGCAATCTTCTTTCTTTTGGCCATTCCACATCTTCCATGGAGTGTGGCGCCTAAATCTAGGCACAGGATTCAGGCTGAGGCTTTCAGCAGCAAGTAGAGTAGGAGGATGATTTTGCACATCTCGCATGTGGCACTGCTGTTCATACATTGCCATATGACGTTCATTTTTTTTCTCAGCAGTATGAAATGGTTAGCATTTGGTTGGTGGCACATGGTAATTCACAGATCCTTCATGCCATTTTCTACCCTGTTTTCACAGGCATTTATTCCAAACAACATGTAGAAGTTTACCCTTGTCCTTGCTGAATTATAGCTTGTTTATCTCACACCGTTTCTCCTCCTCACCGAGTTTATCTGGAGACTATCATTGCCCTTCCAAGATGTATTAACTGAAGTTGGTCAGCAATGTTTTGCAGTTATCGACTTTTTCATATTTTTTCATATTTCTGGCATATTTTGGAGTTACTTTCTGAATAGTTCGTCCAGTCACAAGCCCATTCTAATAATATAGGCAGTATGTCTGCAAAAACGTCCAGTGAAGGTGCTTTCCTTCATCCTGTTTTCTGTGACATCCCTTCTGCATCAGCCATTTCCAAGAACAAAAAAGCTGTAGTGAAGGGTAGCAGCCTCTGTAGATGTTGAATTCTTAACTTTTGCATCAACAGGACAATTTAAAATTTTGAATAGCCATGACTTACCAAATTGCAGTCTTAAGCTCAGGCTGTGTAAGTGTAGTCAGGAATATGTTTTGCCTACTCTGCCTGTTAAATATGACATAACAGTTTAAACACTTCATGCTTCGGTTTTAATCACCTTCATGGTAGTTTATTCTAATTTACTTTACTTTTTAATTAAGGCAGGTAACCCAGCTCACAAATGGTGTCTCTACATAATCTGAGTATGTCACTACTGTGATGATTTTTATGTGGTGGCAGGTTTCTTTGTCCCCTTCACTGGTTGCTAACTGAGTGGAAAAAATTAGAAGCCAGGAAAGATGTTGCCAGAGACCTCCTTCCCCAGTAGGCACCAAAAGAGTAAAGGTCCCCTTTGGTGACTGGAGGTTAAGCTGTGGGAGCCAGGCAGGAGGCAATACCTGGGGCTGGCCTGAGCCCCCACCAAGGGGCTGTGCTGGGGCGAGGTAGCAGAGGAGGGCAAGCTGGCTGCAGCCACTGTTTTCTCTGGGAATATTTTGTCAAATCAAATTAGGAACTGTTAGTCCTTATCTCTGGGTTTATGCAGGTATTTCTAACGTGAAAGTGAAGCCTAAAACCTGGAAAATTGGCAGGCTCCCACCATTTGTCTGGATTTACTTTGAATTAGTATATGCCTCCTTGGTTTTTAAAACTACCATTTACATTTATCAGTGTGTAAACAAGTAATTTAAGGACAAGTTTACTCACATGTCTAGTTCATGAATAGGAATACTTTGTTGAACTAGGGCTATTCATTTTTGACCCTACGGACCAAAAAAATAAATTCTACAACTTGGTTGAATTTAAAATAGCAGATTATTAATGTCAGCTGAAAAACAGAATTAAAATTCTGATTTCCTGTTGCCTGCTTCATTAAAAACTACAGATGTTTGGTCTGGCACAGATGCTAACATATTCATCATAAGTTTCCCTTACGCATTGAACACTGTTTAATAACTGCCAGTTTTTTAAAAATACCAGTTTCCTGAAAAAAACCCACAGTGTTACCAAACAAACCATTGAACAACAAGCAGCACTGTCTGAACAAGTTTTTGGCATGACTTTTTTTTCCCAGAGGTGGAGTGGAACACAGGCACTCAAAAGAAAATTGCAGCATAGCCTTTTGCACTGAAGAGAAAACTAGCAATGTGTTTCCTGTTCCTTCAGAAACAAATACAGCTTATTCAGGGAGAAGTGGCTCTCTTCAGCTGCCAAGTTCGTGAAAAGCATCGGCCCTCTGAAATCGCGGTGGAATGCCAGGCACTGCCAGATATGGGCAGGGACACAGGGCCAGCTCCATGAGCTTATATTTAGCCTTCGATGCTGGCAGGGGAAAAC
Organism: Chiroxiphia lanceolata; assembly: GCF_009829145.1. Lineage (NCBI taxonomy): Eukaryota > Metazoa > Chordata > Aves > Passeriformes > Pipridae > Chiroxiphia > Chiroxiphia lanceolata. The sequence continues at coordinate 14,024,234 of NC_045638.1, read as the reverse complement.
CAGGTAGAAGTTATGAGAGTGGCTTGAGCTTGTAGTGTACTGTAAAAGGAAATGATAGCCAGCCCTGTGTGAAACTCAGCAAAACTTCTTGCCACCTCCTTGCGTCCTCCCCTCACGTCCCACCCTGGCAGCATGCCCTTTCTGGGAAGAGAGGAAGAGAAGGCAGTCAACAGAGAGGTCCAGAAAGGGATGACTGGGAAGGAGCAGGTGGAAATGTCAGGCACGACCTAGGCAGGGTCCTCCTGAGGTTCAGTCACAGGTGGAGGAACATCAAGGGGGAGAAGGAGACTGTTACAGGGCTGTTGTCAGGAGGAAGCACAGGAGCAGGTGAGGTGCAGAACACTTTGTGAAGTACCTGGAGGTACCAGCGCTCATAGTAGCACTTCACAGATGCAGAAAAGTTCTGATAGTTTCTGAGAAACACAAATTTATTGGATGGACACCTGCTACATGGCTTACCTGGGGGAGAGCAGTGCTGGTGGAGGAGTGAGCTGGGATACCTGTACAGGGGCTTTACGGATGCAAAAAGTTGGAGTAGCGGTGATGGGATGTGAGGTCAGAGACAGCTGGGAAAGAAGGTCAGAAGGAAAAATTTAGGAAGCAGAAGAAGAGGGGAGGTCAGTGTGTTTGATGATGGAGTGAAAAGCACAGGAGGGCAAGTGAGAGGATTGCTGAAGGTTAAAGACCATGAAAGGAACAGGCAGCTAAACCAAGCAGGCAGCTAACAACTGGCACAAAAACCCTGAGAGGAGGAGGGTGCTCAGGCCAGCACATGCCAACACAGGCGACCCACTGGAGCTGCACTTCAGTGCCAGCAAGGCACATGTCTTGGATTCTTCTTTAGTTTTCTGGAAGAACATGCTGGTAGGGAATTGCAACATATGCCAAATATATACACTGAAAAGCATTCATTATCCTCCCTATCAAGCATCCAAATGTTTGCTATATTCAGTAAAGCTGAAGAGTCAACATTGGTTGCATACAGTTAGTCTCAAAGAGAGAAAACTAGCCCCTCCCCAGGTCTCCCCAGTGCCCTTCAGTCCACACACAGAGGTAGCACACAAACCCAAGTGTTTGACTTTGTATAGTATTTTTCCTGCTGTCGGTTAATAAAAATGTGAAGCTTACTGAATCTCTCTGGTTTTTTATTCCCTAAGCTAAGCTTTCTCACTCTTCCTCTCCAACTACCCCTCTGCTGTCTTTTCGTGCTGGGAAGAAGGACATCCTCCCTCAGCTGGTTGCCTCAGCTTGCTGACCCCATGTCCATTTCTCCCATCTCATCCATCTCTTTTGCAATCTCTGGCAGCCTCCTCTAGCAGGTCTCACCCATCTTCCTGCTCCAGGCCACAGCATCTCCTTCCTGATGCCAGCACAACTCTCAGCATCTTTTGGTCTCCTTAAGCTTCCTTCATCTTTTCTCCTGTGTTCTCCTCTCCTCTCAGTGGGTCCCCTCTGCTGTCTTGTTTTGATTTCCTTTAAATTCCTCTCTGATTCTCTTCTCAGCCACAGTGAGGCCCATTGCTCCTACCATTTCCCCTGTATTCTTCAATAACTTCCTTGGCTCTCAAATAGGTCCCAACTATACCCTGCAGTTGTATGTCAGCTGTTTCAGATTTCCCAGTGATTTCCACCACTCATCCTTTTCTTTTTTCACACTGCCAAAGCACTCCGAGAGTGCCCTGGAAGTACACTTGGTTTTTTGTCACTCCATCTGCTCAGCTTTCCCGGTTCAACCCTGTGAGCTCAGTTACAGTCCTAAAACATTTTGTGGTTTGTTCCTTTCATCCCTCTTCTAAGAAATGCATAAAATTATCTGGGTTTATATACCCCGAGCAGAATCCCAGGCATGTCACTTTCCTCATCACGCCTTTTTCCTCTCCTTTTTCTGTCCTCAGTCCCTCAGTCTCTTCCTGATGTCTGTAAGCAGCCATGCATCTTCTGCAGTCCTTCAAGCATCACCCAGCATTTCTGTGCCTCACATGGAAGAGCAGAAGGAAGCCCCTGGGCCACCCTTCACTCAATGTGCCAGTGAGTCCTCTCACCAAAGTTAGTGTTTTCCGCCCAAAGGGGAGGTGATTAATCACCTCCTTCACGTGCTGGTCTCCCTCATTCCAGTTCTCCTGAAGAAGCCCCTTGAGGAGCCCAAACACTATGAAACCACTACTACATGGGAAGGAAATAAGCTTGAAATGCAAGTGGTGGCAGAGTACTTTAGACACTTGTAGTAGCCCTTTCCTGAGCAGTGCAAATGCATTGACCACGTGACACACAGCCAACATGTGTCCATGTTCCCCCCTCACCACCACAAAGCCCAGTGAAATCCTTGCACACATATGTTTCTTGGCTTCATAAGACTGACAATGACTCAGATAATTTGCAGTGCTTTTTGGAAAAGAGGAGTTCTGTCTGTAGAAAGTCAGTCCAGAGAACAGCTAAATATTGAAACCAAGTGCTGTGCAGGCATTGAATAAGAATGGCCATTTCCCCTTGACTGGTGGTGCTCCAATATACACTTGTTTCATGTGAAAACAGGTGATACAGCATGTTTAAATCATTTATGCAAAGAGTAACAGAGAGCTGTTACACTTTTACTGTCTGCATTCTTTCAACTGCAGAGAAGTGGGTGCATGCAATGGTTTAATGGAGAGCTTTGTCAGAGATGTCCCGAACAGTCACAGGTACCGAGAGTTTGGTGCTGGCATCCTGATTTTCTTCAAGTAGTGAAGTTCCTCGAGAGAAACTTTCACATATATAAGAATATACTGGAAGTTCAGAGGTTAGAGAAAAATATCCTTTTGCTATCTCTCCCTGTGTATGTATATGTTTGTGGTATACTTTGTGTACAGGACCTGTCAATGAAGACCTGGGGAATGTCAGCAGGAACTGATGATACTTTTCATTTTAGGTTTATCTGTGAGAGAGATGGTACATGTTTTGAGCTTCAACTAAATGGCATTCCCCAAATAGGCAATAGCCCAGAGGCATGTGTGACAGAGAGGGGGCCAGCCATTTTCAGGTCATGAAATCTCTGGCAGAGGACTATTTAATCCAGAAGTGGATTAAATGAAATTGGAATATGTCTAGATGCTTTGTGGAAAGCGTAAGTTGAGTTCCAAACTTGCAATTTATTTTTTTTTTAAATAGTAGGTTGAATGTGCTTTAACTGAATTTTTGCAACTTTCTGAACATTGTGTTTCACATATGGCTTATCTATATATTGTGAGTAAGAGCAGTGACAAACATCACAAACAGGAGAATTTAAGGGTATGCCTGAGATGTTTTTGTTGCAGCTTTCTCACAAGAAAAAGGGAATTTGAAGTGTGGTAAACAAATCCATATTCCACTGGCCCATATTCCACTAGGACAACACTCCTAGAAGCAAATGATATTTTAGCTTGTGGGCTTAGAAATTTAGAGCAGATTTAAAACATGATTTTGTCCCGGATGTACTTCACTGCGTCTTACTCCATCTTCAGGAGCTGTCGCTTGCTGTATGTCACTTGGCTGGTCTGTAATTTGGTAAACATTAACCTTTCACAGGTGATTGCAGGAGGCTTTCACTTTTAAATACTTCTTTTACACAGCATGCATAAAATCTGTCAAAAAACTCAAATGAAGAAAGTCAGTTTGCAGTTTTATCTGCTGATATGAGTCATAGCATGTCCGATGTGAGATGAACCCAGTGGTACTTAACATACTAACTCCACATCTAACCACCTCCTTGGCTAGAGAGGCTGGAGGTACATCATGGAGGAATTCATCTTGCAAGCCATATCTGTCATTCCTTTACTATCCTGGCATCGGACTCTCCCTTCCTGTATGGCATCCCTGGTGCAGAGGATGGTCCCACTACCCCCACACACCCCAGGGTCTGCACCCCATGCCAGCAGTGGTGGTGAGCATCTGCAGATCCCTGCCCTCCTCTTCTTGTCATCCTCCGCGTGCCTTTCTCCCTGTCTCTTCAAATAACAGCTTAGACACAGCACACTGTGCTTCCTGGAGAATTTTCTGATGTTTCTGAGTTAAAGAGGATGGAGGAACATGGGACTTTGGGGCAAGGAGACCTTTGAAGGCCAGCCAGAGTCAGACACTCCTCTGCTGTTTGCCCCAGAAGCATAGGGTTGCACATACAGCGCAGGTTTGGCTCAAATGCTTTCTGTTCAGACTTGCACAAGGTCTGGGTAGTCAGCAGATGAGTGTCCTATGCAGACATAACTATTCCAGCAGCTAAAACCAAATTTTACTAATGCTCAGCTCCTTCTGTTGCACTGAATGAAATATGACTTTTAACTTTTGCCATATCTTTTGTGAAAACAGAGGAAAGCAAGTCACACACTTAAACAGAGCTGACAGCCTGCTATTTAAACACCAAAACAAGCCTTTGTTGATTCTTAAGTGGAATTAAATATTCACTTTATATATAAAAGTAGATTTTGAACCAAAACTTAGTTTGCTTATCTGTCTTTCTGAAAATATAAGAACCACTCAGGTTTTCTCTCAAATACATTTCTGGTTTTGAAATGTGTTTATCTGACATTCTTGCTATCACTGTAACAAGAAAATTGCAAATATTACGTTGGTTCAATAGTAAATAAGGATGATACAAGAAAAAAATCCAGCATTTTCCCAAAGCCTAAATCAGTACTTTTTATTCTATTGAAATCAATGGGACTGTCCAGGATTAACCACATAACTGCTGAATTACACATATAATCATTGTTATAAGCAGCTGTTAATTTAAACGGTTTGGTATGCTTTAAAAAATATTAAGTAGTCAGATTTTTTTCATAATGAATAGCTTAAAAATGCATATACTCAAAAAATAAAAAGTGGTGAACTATGTTATCACCATTGCTGATTAGGGATTTTGGTGAAGTCTAGGACTATGAGTAGTGAGGCTTAATTCTACTTAATTAAAAAACTTCTCATTGGTTTTGTTTCTTTTCCCCTTATATAGGTAGAAATTACAGGAACATATGTGTGTATGTATTTCTTCAAAGCTAGGGATTTATATATAGAATGATTTTCATTTCAATAGTAATATGTAGATCGTGCTTTTAAAATTAGCTTGTGACTTGTACCATTTTCTAAACATTGGCTCATCGTTGCTTGTTTGCCATGTCAAAAAATAGTGTTGGGGAGCTTATAGGTGGGGTGCATCATGTACCTCATGCATCACTGACTGTGTCCCGACCATTTAGGGTGAGACCTAGAATGTGAGGGTGGTTTCATTTCGTCGGTGCCTTTTTTGTGCAAATGTGTACTTTGTAGTATAACGCAGAAAGGGCTATGCCTGACCAAAACAGACTTTCACAGGAGAACAGAGTTGATCCTGTGCTGCATTTTGAAAAGTTAAGTTTAGAAATGTAGAAAATGTAAGATATTATGGCAGGCATTCATTGCCAGAAGACTGGGATCAAAATCACTCTGGTATAGCAGATCCATACAAGTCTTATGAGGAACTTAGCCCCCTTTTGAGCTGTGCTTGGGAGTGCTACACAAGACCTAAATGAGGCATTAACCTTGTGCTGGATTTCCAGACGCACCCCATTTTCCTGACTGTGCATTAAGCAATTTGAGCATGGGCTTAATGGCCCAGAGAGTCTTTCTACGGGATCTATGACTGAAAATATCATTGTGGTCTCACAGCGTGAAGCACTGAGCACCAGTTGAAGATTTCTTCTCTGCGTGCACCAGTCAATACACTGTGTTGCACGGGGACACTTTCTCTTCAGCGGTGCGCTTCTGTGGGCACAGCCACCCACAGCTGTGAAACACAGCAGATACTGAGTGCATATTAATAAACATTTTGGTTTCTCTTATTTTGTTGCCAAGTGAATACAGCACAAAACACAACTCTCTCCAGAGACTGAGGCAGATTTTTATCTGGTGTGACTGTGCCAATTCGCTGTGTGTTTGATGCTGGTAGTAAGTTGAAGAATACATGGGCCTGCCTGGGGCTTTCTGACTGGGATGGCCAGTGCTGTTGTAAACAGGTTGAAGAGATCAGCCTGATGCTTGAGGGTGAATGGCTAATACTCAAATGTAAAGCAAAACCAGAGATTGTTCTAATGGTATCACGTCTAGATACCTAACAGACTGACATACTTAATTTCAGTATGTTTCTCTTTTGGGAAGATCCCAAGTCAGATGTTAATACCTGCAGCTGTAGTACACCTTAGTACCTACGTGTAAAATTTATTTGTCTTTCAAACAATAATTGCAAATACTGAACCTACTCAACAGTATTGTCATATTTTTGAGGTATGTTATCCTACCTGTAATTCAGTTACAATACAAACATGTAGAGTCTGTGTGATAGGAGGTAAATAAAACATTGTAATATGTACAGCCAATGCTTATACCACTACATCCCATTCCATACTGCTCTTCATGTGTTCTTCTTAATCCATGTACCATGCCTGCACATAGCATTCAGGCTTGCTTGGCCTCTGAACCTGTGCTTGGAAGGATGAAATGAAGTCGGGCTGTGCTTGGGTGGCTGGGACTTCAATCACTTTGCAAATGATGATGCATTTAAGACTACTCAGCTGTCTACAGCCTGCAATCCCCTTGCCACAATTCTGCTGAGATGAACACTGCTGCCTGGAAACACAGTTGATCAGATGAGTACCTTAGAGGATGTTATTGTCCTGTAGGACTCTCTAGTGTCCTATAGACTCCACACTGTGAACTGGGCTCCCAGAAACAGGCAAGTGTAGAAAAAGCAAGTAGGATTCACAGTGCATTTTCTCAGCTTGGCAGAACTGTCTGGGACAGACAAGTCTGCACACTGTGGGATGTCTAATGATAGGCACCCTCTTTGAGGTCTGACATTCACACAGCAAAACTGTAGTGTTGCAGCACCATTTATGGACCACAAAGGTGGACATTGCTTAGAGTAACTCCCAGTTTGTTGCACCAGCATGGTAATGACGGTTTAACTGGTCAGCTCAGCCCGTGCCAGTAAATTGTTACCCACTCGGTGAAAAGTGTTATCTAAATTAGGCTTGGTGCTGATTCTGTATGCATGCTGAAGGATCATTATTTTATTTTAGTGAGAACAGGGTATGAAGCCAGATGTTTGCTTCAGCTGGATGCAAATATTCTTGCTCTGCCTGTCATATTCAGTAGCACTTTGAACCTGCTATATGTTCCAAGATGAAATCGTGCCTGCTGGGAGAGGCAACATGAGGCAGGTCGGATATTCAGTCAACAACTGGTTGATTGCAACTCCTGTGACAAAGGGAGTCTGGATTAGTAGTTTCACTTGGCTTGTCAGAAGATGGGAGCTGATGAGCTCACTGATCTAGCTGGAAAAAATAAGTCAGCAGGGTGAAATTATCTCAGCTTCTTTGTTGACATTACTGTGGAAAGCAGTCGTAGAGTTGAGCAGTGTACATTGTTATTTTTAATACTGTCAGCTAGGAAAATTCATTGCACCTTCATTATATCATATGTTATTGCAGGTACCATTTTGGAAAGGGCATTCCTGCGATATGATATATTCTGATCTCCCATGTCCTATTTTTGAACAAGTGGAGTTCTTGAGACCTTGCCTGCATTGGCAGCAAGCTGGGATATGAATTTACAGCATCCTAGCTATTTCATGTTAATTCATCTAGTGTTTGTCTCTGCAGATGATATTTCACTGCACTTTGAATGTGAATCAAGCTGTGCTTCACAGATACCCACGAAGAAAGCTGGTGCAACATAGTTTGCCCTCTGTACCTTCACACCCTTTTTCACAGCACACTAAATTCCTCTTGCAGACAAGTACTTCTATTCAGTGGGATGATTTCAGGCTTAAATCAACCTAAGTAAGACAACATTTGTCCAGATGAACTGATATCTTACAAGGATGCATCCATTACAATACAAGCAAAAACCTTAAATCAAAATCCGTACCTAACCTCCATAATTCCATTAGAGCATGCTTCCACTTTAAATTTTTGCCTACCCAGTTTACAAGGCTCCCATATATCCTGCCATGACTCATTCCCCATTTCAGCCAGTCTTTTGTGCCATCAGCATCAGGAAAAGATTTCAGTTTAAAAAGTAACCCTAAAAAAAAAAAAGAAATCACACAAAAAAACCCAAAACAAAACAAAAATCCCACAACAACAACAAAATCAAAACAACAACAACAACAAAACAAACAAAAAACCCCCCCCACACACAAAACAAAGGCTGCTTTCTAATCCCAACCATTCCTTTAGTTAGTAGCCACGTGGGAGCAGCAAACTTTAGTAAGAGAGGGGAACTAATGCCTGAGAAGGGAGAAACACCCCCTAACTCAGCTCTGCCACTAGACAAGTCTGCCCCCTTAGGAAGACAGTTTGATGCTTTATTGGCCTTAATTCTGGCAGTTAATGGGCAACATCCATTGTTGGATCTCCAGCCTCACTGAGGTGGAGATCAATCTTTATTAGCATTTTGCGCACCTCTGCGTTAAAATGGGATTAATAAAATTGATTACCCCTGAAATGCAGCCTTCCACACAGAAGGCTGGAGCTTCACAACCTGTAAGTGGTGCTTTATTCAGAGAGATTTTACTCAAGTATCAAGCACATACAGAGACATACAACCTTCCAAACAGTAAGGAAAAAAACCCAAGACCTAGAGTGTACTATTACTCTCTAGTTTCACAGGTAGGTAAAACTGAAAAAAGAGGAACCAAAACATTGTTCTCAGCCATTCCCCTTAACTTCTCTTACAGAAGTCTATTTGAATATCCAAACCTAATCTTCATGAGAAGATCAAAACTTAACATGATGTTAGTGCAAAATTGAACGTATCCCATAATCTTTAAACAAAAAAGCAGGCAACAGCCCTTATTTCAGGGAAACAGTTAAGCCAAATGAATAGAGAACTGGTCTTTGACTGCAGTGACCAGGAGGTCACTTTACTGCCCTCTCACAAGCTCTGGGGCTGCTTAAATCCCTTAACCCCTCTCTGCTTTGGTCTTGCAGTTTGCCAGTCAGGAGCAGAGCCAACATTAAGCCTGGGCTGCTGATGCCCATTCATAAAGACCCCTTGAGCAACCACTTAACCAGAAAGGATGCATTTCTTTTTTGAGGTTTTAAAATGGTACTAAAAAGAATAGTTTCAGTGCCTGCACCTAAGTAGTATTTTAAAATTAGGTTAATAAACTGATAAATTTTAAAGAAGAGGAAATGTTGCTTTAGTTTTCACAACTTTCTGCGAGGGCTTTTTTTTCCTCATGCATGCTCTGCATTGATTTTGCAGAGCATGTGTAATTGCAAGGCTTGATTCTGAAAGAGGAAAATGAAACTTTTTATAGCATTTTCAGGCTACTCATAAAAGTGCTGTGTTTAAGCTAGGCCCAAGTGATTGGTTTAGTTGGTGGTATTATTATTAAGTTCTAAAGTTAAAGGTAGCCCACCTCAGCCTGTAAAAACTGTAAGCTCCTCGGAATTAACAGTAACTATCTTCTTTATTTTCTTTAACTACAAAAACCAGAACGTCTGTTCCCAGTCATCCAAGACATGGTAGGAGTATCTCCTAAATGTTAGGTAGGAGAAAAAGAGAATAAGGAAAAACATTTGATCCCCATTTTATCCAATACCTTTCTCCTATCCCTTTAACATTTTCCTTTGCCCCTTCAGAACCTCTTTTTCTTAAAAATACCCTGTCTTTCTGTGTACTCCTTGTTAGCTCATGGTTGTGCAGCCTGACTGTAGGGCATGACCAGTGAATCATAAAAGTAAATGTCAACAGGAAAAGATCTCCAGTAGCCCATTAGCTGTTTGAGATCATATTTATTATTTACTGAATGACCGTGAATAATGAACAAATTGCTCTAAATGATTGCAGATTTGTGGCTAAATCTCTATTAAAAAGAAAAAATCAGTTAAAGCAATTGCAGAATTTATTTACAAGGAAAAAATTGCCTTCTTCTCATTAATATTATGTAGAGCAGACATAGCACCAGTTAGAGAAATAGAGGTAATTGCTGCAAATTGGTTATGAATGAAAAAAATGGAAACTTTGAAATAGCAGAAAAGTGAAAAAAATTCTCACAAAGTGCTTCCATGGAGGTATCTGCTCTAATCTCAGTGGGTTAGACTTACGTGAGCATCAGTGAGTTAGACAGTGTTGGAGATTGCTACTCCAAGTTGTGTTTACACTCAATATTTAGAGGAGTAAATTAAGTAAATGCCGTCCTAGCTAAATACACCTAATCGTTTGACTGTCATGCCTGATTTGTGCATGAATTGCAGCCTAATTTTGTTCTCAGAGGATACTGGTCAGGTCAGTAGTGCTACTGATGCAAAAAGTGTGCAACTTTCATTTAGGCATATCCTCCTAAAGGTAAATGATAATTCTGTAGCTATTATACAAGTAGACAGAGAAATCACAAACTGTACAGTTGAAGGAAAATACCCATTCCTAGCACACAGATTGTGTAGAAAACAACAAAAGGAACCTATCCTAAAATAGAAGAGTATCCAAATATTTTTCTCTTGGCTTTGTGGAGCACATGTGGTGACGCCTCTTCATGTGTTTACTTGAGCATGATTTAGTTCTCTAAATCAAATTCCATTTTAGGATAGTCTTGAAAACTATATATCAGCAAAGTGTGGTTTTATGTTTCCTGCTTAAAGAAAGTGTGTGGTATTGGAAGTCATGTTATCAGACATTATCCAAAATCTTATACCTGTTAAAAAGTCATGTTTAGCATCATATTTAACTAGCTCTAATTTCTTTCTCTCATTGCAGAATCAAAGGCTTTCCAAATTAATATGACTATTTGAGTATTTTTAGGCAAGAGCCTATTAATGTTGAAATGGTTTTTTTTTTACAAAAGCATGCTATAGCTAAAGCTCATGATGGAAGTAATTTGTAATATTCAATGACCTCATTTTATTCTGTTTTGCTCACTCAAAGCTAATGCATATGATGCCATGTGAAATTCTCAGAGAAGCCTGTCTACAGGACTTATGGGAGCCATAAATGGATTAAACCTCTCACTCCCTGCTTTGGCAAGTGATCAGTTACATTTAAATAAAGGTCAGTCTGTCTTTACAAAGAACACACTGAAAGCAAGCTTAATAGCTTTCCCTACTGAGCCTAGAACATAACTATTTGAAGCATAATTAGCAACGGGGTGCCAGTCACTGATTGTGCTTTTTGCTTGATTTTATGTCTGGGGAGTTCCAGTATTCCCCATTAGCTTTAAGAGGGGGCACAGTGCTAGTTATCAAATTGACAGTCTCGACCTGGCCTCTGAAAGCAGCTGTAAAACATTGTTTGGGAAAATTAAGATGAATGCCAAAACCAGGACCGTAATATTGCTACAAATTGGACATTCAAGGTCCATGCCGTGACTCTAAATAACAAAATAGGTAAAATATCTGATATACATGAGAGTGCAGGCTTTGTTACCTGGTGATAAGGAGATACATCAGCTGTCCTATTATCTCATGAGCTCTGTAGTGTGAATTCTTTATAAAATACCTATTCTTTTCAGCATTAACAGAGTGCCAGCTCTGTCATCTGTTAAAATCTGGATTTCAGGAAGGATGGAGTGAATCGGCTACAAGTGCCTCTCCAGTAAAAGGTGCTGACCACAAAAGGGTTATTTTGTGAAGTTAATTAAATATTTAGCCTATATGATGCATTTAAGAATAAACACGATCATAGAACCCTAGAATGTCTTGGGTTGGAAGGCACATTCAAGATCTGCTAGTTCCAACCCCCTAATATATCCCATGGTCTTCCAGTTCCCAGAATACCTGATTCCTCTGAGGTTTCTTGACGGCTATTTATAGCCCTTGTAGCAGAAGTGATAATTGTCTACAGGTGGAGAGAACAGAGCTGATACAGCAATTTTGGTACTCTGCAGACAGCCTGAAATTCTAAGAGAGATCTGTGAATTACCTTGACTTGCTTGACTGGAGCATCAGTTTCAAAAGTCCAGTGATTACACTTCAGTGTTATCAGCAACTAATTTAGCACTGATTATGAGGGAAGATGGGTAAGAGCAAAACACAGCTGTTGGGAATTTCTGAAGCTAATCTAAGAGCAGACCAGAGAGGTAGACAGGTGACAGCAAAATATGTAAAAGAACGAGGAGGAGGAATTGAAAGGCAGCAAAGAGGGTTGGATTAGATGGAAAGAGTCTGTTAAGTAAAGATGAACTTAATATGAATTATTATGAGAAATTATTACAGTCTTACATTTTAGGTGTGCTATGAAGACTATATTCTGTTCATCTCTGTAAATCATCAGCCTACTTTTACCTCAGCCCCTCTCACCTGGTAGCTGGTCAATGGCTGCGTTCCCAGCTCAGGTCTACTATGAAAGAGCAGATGTCTGTGTCCTCCAAATGCATCTTGACTATCAGTCACAAAATAGAAACTCTAAGAGGAAGACGACTAACCAAGGATTGAGATAAAAACATGTACTTTTCCTGATTTACCTGCACTCGAGGGTTAAACACAGGATTTTAGGTCAGCAGATCTTAATCTCCTTTCGTGAATGGTATACCCATTTTAAGAGTCAATTAAATACATTATCAAATGTAGGCATTGCCAAGGAAAATATGGCTGTATTTGTTTTTACAAGCCCTTAGATATATAAAGAAGACCAATGCCTTAAGCAACTCTGTATCAGCTCTACCACTCTGCATCTCTAAAATTTATTTGTGCTTTCTTTGTCCTGCTTCTAGGATTTCTTTTTCCTGACAGAAAATTTGTACAGGACGTGGACAAATCAGTGACTAATTTAATTGACAATTTTCAGCTTATATGGAATTTCCATTTTTTACAGATTTTCTACAAAACAGCCAACTACTGCTCTGCTTCCTGCATAGGCACTTCAGATCGTAGTTGTTTGTTTTCACCACAGGTCAGATACCATCACCAGGAAAAACTTATTTGAAAGCATCTTCCATCACAGGCACTCCGAAATAATGAAATGAAACAGCCAACCAGAAAAAAGAATCGTTTTTCTTTAACCCATGAATCCCAGTGATGTAGAACTCTCAAGCTCTGGCAGTAAGGCTTGCTAGTCAGGTAGCGAATGCACTCCTGTGGCTCAAACCTCCATAATCATTTCTCTCTTCTGCAGGACATTTCCTTCAAGCACGGGTAATGGCTGTGTCGTCTTTGAGTTTTCAGCATGTCCACATTACATTTTTCCACGTGTTGATTCAAGTACTTTAAACACTCACTTTGTTCTCTATTGTAGGTCATGGGTTATATGGGACTTTTGAAATGTTGTCCTCCTGGAGAAAAACTAGAGAAGACCAACATGTTAAAGAGAGGACTGCAGCTGTATTTGCAGACTCCATGCTCTCGTTTTCTCTCACCACTGCCATGTACCTGGTCACTTTTGGAATAGGTGCCAGTCCCTTCACTAACATTGAAGCAGCCAGGATTTTCTGCTGCAATTCCTGTATTGCAATTTTCTTCAACTACCTCTATGTACTCTCCTTTTATGGTTCCAGCCTGGTGTTTACTGGCTACATAGAAAACAACTACCAGCATAGTATCTTCTGCAGAAAGGTACCAAAGCCAGAGGTATTGCAAGAGAAGCCTGCATGGTATAGGTTTCTTCTGACAGCCAAATTCAGTGAGGACACAGATGATTCAGAGGAAACGAACACTTACGAGAGTCATCTTTTGGTGTGGTTCCTGAAACGCTATTATTGTGACTGGATAACAAACACTTATGTCAAGCCTTTTGTAGTTCTCTTTTACCTTGTTTATATTTCCTTTGCCTTAATGGGCTACCTGCAGGTCAGTGAAGGGTCAGAGCTGAGCAACATCGTAGCGACTGCGACACGAACCATCGAGTATACGACTGCCCAGCAGAAGTATTTCAGTAACTACAGCCCAGTGATTGGGTTCTACATCTACGAGTCAATCGAGTACTGGAACACCAGTGTCCAGGAGGACGTGCTGGAGTATACCAAGGGCTTTGTGAGGATATCTTGGTTTGAAAGCTACTTAAATTACCTTAGGAAACTCAACATATCTACTGGATTGCCCAAGAAGAATTTCACTGATATGTTGAGGAACTCCTTCCTGAAGACCCCTCAGTTTGCCCATTTTTCAGAGGATATCATCTTCTCCAAGAAATACAACAATGAAGTTGATGTTGTGGCCTCCAGGATGTTCTTGGTGGCAAAGACAATGGAAACCAAGAGGGAAGAACTTTATGACCTCCTGGAGACCCTGAGGAAGCTCTCTCTCACCTCCAAGGTGAAATTCATCGTTTTCAATCCATCGTTTGTGTACATGGATCGTTATGCCTCTTCAGTGGGAGCCCCCTTACAAAACTCCTGCATTAGTGCTTTATTTCTGCTCTTCTTCTCTGCATTCCTGGTCGCAGACTCTCTGATCAATGTCTGGCTCACTCTAACTGTTGCCTCGGTTGAATTTGGAGTTATAGGTTTTATGACCTTGTGGAAAGTGGAACTAGATTGTATTTCTGTGTTGTGCTTAATTTACGGAATTAATTATACAATTGACAACTGTGCTCCACTGTTATCAACCTTTGTCCTGGGCAAAGAGTTCACAAGAACTAAATGGGTGAAAAATGCCCTGGAAGTGCATGGGGTAGCTATTTTGCAGAGCTACCTCTGCTATATTGTTGGTCTGATTCCTCTTGCAGCTGTGCCTTCAAATCTGACCCGTACACTGTTCAGGTGCTTGTTTTTAATAGCATTAGTCACCTTCTTTCACTGCTTTGCCATTTTACCTGTGATACTGACTTTCCTGCCACCCTCCAAGAAGAAGAGGAAAGAAAAGAAGAATCCTGAAAACCGTGAGGAAATAGAGTGTGTTGAAATGGTGGATATGGATAGCACCCGAGTGGTTGACCAAATTACAACAGTCTAACTTGATTTGTTGGTTGCTTTTTTACATGAGGTCTTACTGAAAACAAAACAAAAAAAAAGGAAAAAGAAAGAAAAGAAACCAGTACTGACTAAATATCTGGGGAGAGGAAGGAGTTTGGAAATTTTCCCTTCCTCCTCTAAGCTAAATCCAGAAATATTCAAAATTATGGGAGAAATCAAAAATAAATTTAAAAAAAAAAGAAAAGAGCCAGGGGACTGTACCTTGCTCAATTTTCACACACATGCAAAGGGGAGTTGAATTTTAGATGCATGAAGTAAGATCTAATGAGAGCAATTGGGTTCCTAAGCAGTCATCTGCATCGCCTGTACTGCAGATGCTGCAATTATTGTGGCTAAACCAAATCATATTGAAAGGTCAACTGTCAAGGCTGAAGTAGCACTAAATGTTCGCTGGATGTAAAGGCTTTACAAACTTTCTGCACAGCAATAACTCAAGTCAGTGAGTCAGCTCTTATAAGTCTTAGCCATCACATTTAATTTTTCTTTTCTCCCCTAATCTAAACATTTATGCAAGACTATATAAAAGATAGCAAGCTGTACTGGGAAAGAAGGCAGTACACAGCAACCAAATGCTTTCCAAACACTTTTATGTTATAAATCACTTCTTTTTTTTTCTAAAAATATCATTATTTTAAAATGGAAATCATCCCTTGTAACATTTTTAATCATGGTTTTATAGCTGTTTCTTTTTCTTATAAAAACAAAAAAGAAAAAAAAAGAACAAAAAAAAAAAAAAAAGAACAAAAAATCCAGGTGACTCTGTCACTTTAGAAAATATATAATTCTATTTTATACATGTCTCGCTACTAGTTAAACATGTAATCTGCTTTACCAACTGCAATTTTTTTAGCACTCTACGAGGACATGTGAGTGGATCTAGCAGCAGATAGAAGATGGTGTACTGAATATTTCAGCACCAAAATCCATGATACAAACCTCAAATACTAAAATGTCATCAAGAAAGTGAATGTTAGGGCTCTTTTAGTGAGAGCCTATTTCAGGCCATTCACTGGTAATGCACACTAAGAGGATTAGTGGGTAGTTTTACATAATGTATAACTTAATCCCTCAATCTTCCTAGAGTACCTGTGAAGCAATAGACCTTACAGCTATGGGCTCTTCCAAGAGACAGTAGACCATGAGAGTTGTGTGGAACAAACCGAAGGCTGGGACTGTGGTTTAGCAGCAGCAAGTTTAACAACATCCCCAAAGAGCCCATATCTAAGGGGCCTATTGAAAACATCACTTCTGAGAGAAAAAAGAAAAAAAAAAAAAAACAATTTAAAAAGATTACATTACTGAGTCTTTTTGGAGCTGTGAGTTCTAAATCAATAATTCTGTCAGCATCTGTGATGTGGAGTAATACAGATAAAGCAGCATCTCTTTCCTCCTCCGCCCCTTCCACCCTTAAGAGCGACAGGCTCATTACTGTCAGGTTTTATCATGTGGTTGAACCCCAGTGGGGATATGTAAGCCAATTCTGTAGGTTTTACTGAGAGTATTCTGACTATACATTGCCTGTGAAAACCTGGTATCAGGAAGCTGGCTGGTGTGTTGGGTGGTCTCATGAATATATGGACTGTTGCTTTGTGGTGCAAGTTGAATGTGTTACAGCCAGATTCCTTTCTGCAGCTCATCCAGAAAGTAAGAGTACTTGAAAAGTTTTCAGCACTTGGCATAAGGTTTGCTTCAGTGACAGTATGTGGAGGGGAAGGGATATTGCAGGAGCCATGAGGCTTGGACCACTGGGAGCACTGTGGCTTGGGAGGCTGCCTGTGGTACTTGCACAGTCATTAGCACATCTGTGGTCACAAACCCAGGGTATGCTTCATTGCATGAAACATCTCTTTAGCATCCAGTCTCAGTGACCCCCAAATACCCTGTGCGAAACCCGCAAATGCCACTGAGTGAATGTTAATTTTCAAGCAAAGAGATAATTCTGAAGCATTCTTCCTAGCAGAAAAGAAGATAACCAGATATTTTGCCCTGAAGCAAAACACTACATGCTCACTAGCAAAAAAAGTCAGCAGCACAGCTGGCAACATTTACTTTCCCCTGGATACGTCCCTTCTCTGACCAGAAGAAAGGAAGCTGTGTCCAGGAATGCACAGGATCTTTGCTTAAATAAACAACAGTTGCTGCGGTAGCAGCTGGGAAGCTGTAACAACAACTTCAGCCTTGGCAGAACCCAGGTGGACACCTTGAAGACAGCCAAATGAATGTAAGACTAGGAAAAAGATCTGTTTCCCCTGTTTTCTTTAGAGTCAGGCTTGGGGCTATGTTTTCCAGCCAAAAATCATTCGTTAAATATACTTCACTCTAGATTTTCTGTGATTATCACAATGTGATTTAAAGAAGAGTCACCCTATCTCCTGGCTGTTCAACAAGCAGCTGCAGTGGCTTTTAAACTTCTGAGGGCATTAGCAAATTAGTTGAGAGTTACAGAGGAGTTGCAATTCCTCTGCAGCAATCTACTGACTTGTGGAACACTTGGAAATGGGATATGTGTGAAAGAGGTTGCTTTTACACTGCAGAGAGAAATACATGGCAAACACTGATTTTATACCTCTGCTATCCCTCATGCTATGACTTGCAAACACCAGACACAAAGGTGGTTACCATAAACCTCTTAACATCTAATTGCTGTGCATAGACAGGAGTGTCTTTAAAGAGATGTCCAAAGAAAAGCTTGTAGTTTCAGAGGCCTCTCCTTAAATTTCAGCATGTGTGGCCTTCAGAGATCTCCAAGAAAGGTGATAAAACCAGGGATAAAATTACTCCTATATCTCCAAACCTGTCAGAAAAAGGATGTGGAGGCAGTCCTATGACTGCAGAACAGGCTTGGGTGTCCAAGAAGGCAGGGTGAGAAGTCAGGCAGTCCACCCCCTTGCCCCAAGGCAGAGTCAACAGCATTTAAATCATTTCTGAAGGATATTTGTGCAGCTCCTTCCTAAAAAATCTTTTTAAGGGCATATTCCTTTTCTAGCAGTTCCCCCCAGTGCCATGTTACCCTCTCCAATAACTAGTAACTCCTGCTAGCTGCCTAGGACTGGGTCAGAGAAGAGGAGCCATGCCCCTCTCTGCACAGGGACAGGACAGGCAGGAGACTGAAACATCCTCAAAAGAGAGAAAACCCAGATCAGAGCCAAAACCAACTTACATATGTTTTTCACTGTGTTTCACCTCAGGCTACCATTTCATTCTCCCCCTCCAGGGTTGGCAAGGTAAAGCCATGAAAGTATCCAAGGTGCACTCATCCTGGGTCGGTGAGGTTTCTGCCTGAATCCTGATGTGTCTGAGGGATGCACCAAATATTCCTTCTCTACAGGTAGCTTGAATACCTCAACATGAACCAGAAACAGCGTGTTCTCAAGGTTTCAGACTATGCTAAGCCACTTTGGCCTTTATTCCCTTCAGCATTTTCCTCTGGAGCAACTATCTTCACCAAAATCAGTTGGTCCTCCCTGTGCCGATTGATCAGTAGGTGCAGATGCTGTGCTCTGTTCTTGGTCCAAAGCACTCCCAGTGGCTAACTGTGCATAAGAGTTTGCCTTTACTGGTGAACCTCCATTTTGAAAGACTACCTAGGCTTAAGCAGATTTTTGTCATACTCTTAAGTGGCTTTTTAGCCCAGGTATCACTGTGGTTTTGTTTGCAGTATAGATTACCCAATTTTTTTTTATAAATTCACTGAGTAGAACAGGGTATTGTACACTGTCAGGCACTGATTAAAATCTAACAGTGAAAGTTTTAGCTAAGGCTGACAAAACTGTCTAGGACTGTGGCCCACTGAGGACATGTATCTTCTGCAAACATAAAATTCCATACAGTAAGGTATGGTGTACAATTTATTTTTAATTACAGGGTAAGCATGGGGAAAAAGAGCAAACCAACGTGCAAACGGCCCTCAAGATCAGTCCAGTTTTCTTGTAACATAATTTCTAGTGTTGTCTTAGTAGAAGTCCACTTTCAATTTACAAATATTCTAACGAGAGGGGAAAAAAAGAAGAGACAAAATTTGGTAGAGCTGGAATAACTATGCTATAAAAATTAATTGATGAAGGCAGAATTTGCTGCCCAAAGCAGAAATATGAAAGTGTTCTAGTTAGATTAAAATTCAAGTTCGGAAGGTTGAGAAAAACCTGTCTGTCAAAGAAAAAGAGATTCTTTTCCAAAGACAAGCAAATACACTTATCATGGTCAACTGTGTGAACCTGGAGGGAAAACGGTATCAAAGTGGCTTGAAGTTATGTTGAGCCACGGGAGGATTTGCATTTGCTCTCAAAAGCTTCCTAAGCCAGCGCTGAATACAGGTAAAACATGTACTGTAAATTGAAAGGTGTACTTTTAAATGCTTTTCTCTAGGCTGACTATCCTCCTGTGAGCCATGAAATCCCCCCTCAGCCAACACCTTCTTTATTTTTATTCAAAGGGAAAACAAAACAGAGTGGTGGCATGACTGGGCAGAGATCAGGGGAATCAGAAGGAAGACTGTGACTTCTCTGAAAAACTGAGAGCCAGCAAAGCAAGTGGGGTTTGTGATAGAAGAACCAGTTACTTCACAACTTAGCAAAATGGTGGTTTTTCCTATTTGTTTACTTCGGAAGCAGGTGGCATGTTAAGGGAGATACAGGGAAGGGAAGCTGAGTTAATAGGAGTTAGCTGTGGATTGCTGTGGGCCCCAGTAGCTCCTCTGGCATGGCTGGGAACTGGCAACTGGATGGGAGTGCAGGAGGGGCTGGGACAGCACTGCTGTGTGGGCACTGGGGATGCCAGACCACGGGCTGTGGTGGTGCCATTGCCCTTGTCCCCATCCCACGGCCGTGCCTGGTGTTTCCCAGAGATGCACAGCCTGCAGAGTGCACTAGCTCCCATGTGGGCATGGCTCACTCCTCCCATTCCTCATGTTGGGACAGCACTGCTGGGTTTTGATGAACCAGGACTTGCATGGTAAAGCACGAGCCCTCTGGAAACACTTTCTGGAAGATCTTGGTTGGAAAGAATTACCCAGAGCCTTTTTCTCCCCTGCCATTACACATGTTAAAACGCAGATCCGTACAAGTCAAATTGTACAATTAGCTATGTAGGGACAAAGTATTTCTTCCATGGCTTTTTCCTTACATTTATCACTAAAAGTACTTGTCATTTATTTTCTTATAAATATTGTGAAATAAGTAAGCCTTCCTGGGGTACACACAGGTCTGATGAGAAGGAGGCAGGGAGGGGAGAGAGCCCCTTCCCCTCCCTAAAGGTAGGAAGCATCTTCCACCCGTGGCCAGGCACTACACCATTGCTGCAGGGCACCCACCCCCAGTGACCCCAGCTCAGTGCAGGGGTGGGGGCAACTTTATCCCTCCTCCCCAGTCTTATTAGAGAACAGGGAGGAGCTTTAGTTCCAAATTCTGGTGGGGATGGGCCCCCAGGGAGCCCTTGTGAAACCCATCCTCTGCCAGGAAAGCGTAATGGCGAATTTCTTGTTTGGTTGTTCGGGGTTTTTTTGAGAAAGATGTGGCAAAAGTATCCCAAGAGGGGATTTGAACACATATTCCTGTCCATGGTGCATGGGTTGGAGCAGAGTGGAGTGCCCTGACAGGCCACCATTTGCCCTGTGGTGGTCTTGGCACAGCTTCCTGCCTGGAGAGAGGGCACCTCAGCATCATGAGCACCTGCCTGGGGCAGCCGCTTCTCAGGCACAAATTGTTCCGATGTTGTTGGCGTTCTGCAAGTCATTACCTTTTTTTAATTTTGGAAAAAGGAAAAAAAATAGATCAGTATAAACAATTCTAGGTTATTTAAGCTCCAAGAAGTCTTAACCTGCGTGTCAAATAAATGGCTTGCAAGATGTCAGGGGGGTTCTTTTGGGCTTTTTTTTAATCAATTTTTACTATTTTTGTATTAATTTAGGGGGAAAATTGTATAATGAATCTCAATGTATAGCATAAGCCTGAAATAAAATGGCTGTCTCTCTCTTTGCTTCCTGTGCTCCCAAACTGCTACAGAAATCCCTTGCCATCACCAACGTAACAAAATGATTTTCCTGGCCTAACCCAAATAATCAGAATGTGTGTCCTCTCCAACTCCCCTCAGAGAGGGGTGGTAGAGTAGTTCAGTGGCACCTGCTGCAGCATAGAGCCAGCAGCATCCAAAAGATAATACGCACACTGCTTCTCCAGTAGCCCCTCTTGTTCCAGGGTGCACACTGCTCAGTAGCAAGCACAGGGAAAATGCATTCCCCATCTATTAATTTCTATGTTTCTGGGACCTAAGTCCTTTTTTGGGGAGTTCCTAGACAATCCAGCATCAGAACCCCAACCTGAGCAGGCAAAGCAGCAGCTAAGGTAAAAATCTCCAATTGATTTGATCAAAAACTTGGAGTTATCTCCTCAGACAACAACTAGACCTACTGAAATCTGGTAGGTAGGTAAACCTGAAGTATTACTGTTGAACAGAACTACTATTATTAAAAGTTTTCTTATCAAGACCTTAGCATCCACAAACTTAGGAAGCCCCATCATCACTGAGAGACCCACCTTTCCCACCAGCAGAACCACAGCTGCTGGCCCAGGATCTTCTGATGACTGTGCTCCACCATCTTCCCATACCCAGGCAGATCACCCATTTACAGTTTTTCCCTAATGTTTTGGAGAAGGGGAGCAGCACCCCTGTAGGCCCACCTGGACCAACTGTTTGATGCAGAACCAAACCAATGCACCAAGGGACACGGGTGACCATCACAGATGCTCTGTCACATCTGGCTGTAGCAATGAGATATTATTCACTTTATTGTAAAAAGCAGGTGAGCCAAATCCAAGCCCAAGTCACTGAAAACAATAGCAGGCCTGAGAGCAGGTGGGTTTGGGCTGCCAAGGGCTTTTGACCACTTTATTTTAAGGGGAAGTTTGGGTCTGCAATTTAAAGGTTACTCCTGTCACCTGTTACAGCTCCTGGCCTTGTCCCTTTCAGTTGTTCTTTCTCACATTGCCTTAAATTCAGAATCCACAAGCACTGTTGACAAAAATTTTGTCTGAAATTGAAACTCAAATTGTATCAATTTTTCTTATGACTAATATAATGTAAGAGAGGCTACATCTAAGCATGGAACCCAAAGAGCAAAACTGCTGTACTAGGCTGGTGTACCTCATTGGTGTTAGCAAGAGCTCCTTCATGCAATTCTCCATAGATCTAACTTGCAAAATTCAGGCTTTCCAAATGTGTAATCAGCACTTTTTATTCTGAAAATTCATCTGTATGTATACCTTCAAAGTTGAGGCATGTTAAATCTGATTTTTAGGTTATCAAGGAATACAGTTCAGCCCAACGAACATTCGTGAGCAGCATCTCTGAATTCCGCGTGCAATTCTTACACTGCTACATACAAATCAGAATATTTTCATCCCAAAATACCACATTTCCTTATTTGTACAGCTAATTTGCACACAGAAACTAAGCAGAATTGCAGACCCAAAACAGTGAAGTGTGCTAATGTTTATATTCATCCTGTAAATATCACTTAAATATGTGAAGGTTAATGGTAATACCGTTGAGAAGAACAGGATTTTTTTTTCTGACTTCAGTTTACTGGCAGAGAATAACTGAAATGTATGCCGAGCACCTAGCTAAAAAGAACCAGGGAATAAGAAATCTAACAGTCCATCAGCAGAAAAAAAAAGTCCACTTGAAAATTTATACATATGAGAAATCTAAGAACAACATTCAAGGCCTTAGCTGGGTGTCCAGACTATGTAGAATAGCGTGTTAGAAATGAATGCTGAATATTCCATTCTGATTCTTTCTGACCACATTGAATCCTCTGAAATATGCTCTGTTCTGTGAGGAGGCATACTTTTGAGCAAGACTGACATTTATCTTTCTAGAAATTACTGAGTTGCACAGGTGAAGTTTGCTGGAAACAAAATTTTAAATGTATACAAACAAACTGATGCCAGAAAACACAAGTTGTAAAAAACATGCCTTCACATACTGATTATATTTCATAATAAGCAATCTGTTCCTTGATGCTACAAGTGAAAAATGATTTTATATTTGTCAGCTATAATCAGAAAAATGAGATGCCCCACTAATGTATATATAGTGCATACACCCCCATGCCAATTATGTATTTCTTATACGCCCAGCTCAAGTTGGTTCTGTATAAAGAGGAGGAAAAGCCAACCTAGAAACATACTTGAAAGCTGGTAGGAAGAATAGTTTAGCTCTCCTGAAATTAGTAATGAATCAGCAGGGGAGGAGCAACAGAGAAGTTGGTAAGGGGTTTAGGAACAAAGAAGCTTCCTGCAGAAATGCTGTTGAGAAAGGAGAATACTCAGGTTTTATTGTCAGGAGGATGGGAAAGATCGTGTAAAAAACTTCTGTGTTGCAAAGGGAAGGAAGGTCTAAGGCAAGATGAAGAGTGAGAGAAATTATATAAGCGTTTGTAAGATTGGCAGCTGTAAGGTATATTAAGGCTGTCTAATAAAAGACAGAGTCTGTCCGTATAAGGAAAATAAAAATTCACAGCTGCCTAATTATGTGATTTCAAATGTAGATTGAGTACTTCATTGCTTTGGAATAAAAGGAGGATATCATCTGTAATCTAATCTGGAGCCCAGAGCTGGAGACTTTAACATGATATATAAACAATATCATACAGAAAAAGAGATCGGTCAGATGGATTCTGGCTCATAACTTACTGAGAAATGGCAAATTGAGCCTCACTCTTCATTTTACTGCAACTATTACTTAGAGAAGAGCAGCTGACTTTACTGGTTCTGAAATAACCATACCTTCCTGATAAAATACTCATGTATTGGAAGGATTTCTTTTCTTTTCTTTTGAAAATGCAATCAATTTTCTTTCTGGACAAAGTGAGCCCTCAGGCAGATTACCTGCAGCGAGAAGTGGGAAATGCCAGCTCTCTTAAGGTGATTCCTGAGTCAAGAACATCCCTCTTCAATTGAATTTCTCTCTTTTCTTTCCTCTCAGCATGCTATTGCAAGCTGTTCCAGACTTGTCTATTGAAAGTTTTACCAACTGGTATATCGTACCCCTCTTTGCAAGAGAGGTGGAATTCTGTCAAGCCTCTCTTGGTGTTAGCTCCAGGGGCAGTGGCCACGTTATAATTTTTGAATTATTCCTGCTCATTAGCCCCTCTCATGAGAGCCATTTCTTTCAGTTTCTTGGATCTTACTGGAAGAGTAGCTACAACAACTTTTACAGGAATGCCAACAGCATTTTGCTGATCTGACATGCCTCTGATATATATGAATGACATAACTTTATTAGATGTAGCAGGAAGAAGCATTCAAAGCTCAGTGTCAGGACATCATATTCTAGTTAATATCACCATCTCTGTAGATGTTATACACAGCAGATTTATAATATGGAAATTGCAGAAATAGGAAGAGTAAAGAGAGAGAGAGAGAATACCATTTAAGCTGCTCATTCAGCACTTTCCAAACCTCTCCATCAAAGGAAGAGTTCCTGCCTCACAGTCAGGGGTGACACCAAGCCTGAAGAATCTAATTTGCAGGAAAAGGTTAAAAGAATTTGGCTTAGAAAGGGCAAATGTGGAGCTGAGAGATGTGACTTCAGAATTATGGAAAGGATTGCTAACTTTAGTGAGTTGTTTGTGGGGGTTTTTGCCCAGCATGTGCTTCAAAAGCCAAAATCTCAGAATACAAAATGTTTGAAGTGAGAAGCAAATAATAAATTCATGGAGAACATTTCACAGGTAGAAATGACAAATACATATTGAAAACTGTAAAGTCAAGGCAGACAAAAAATCAACTCAGATGAGAAATGCCTAAGTTTATTGTAGAGAACTCCATAAAAACCTACACAGAAAAGCTCCCAAATGTACTCACAGCCCTAGAGAGCTCTTCAGGTGGTCTGTTCCAGCACCAGGCCAGAAATAAGGTAAGAGTTTTAAATTATTGACAGCTACAACCAACAGAGCTTTAAACTGTGGAACCTGGGTGAGGGAGAAATGGAAAAAAAATGATGGGAAAAATACTTTAATGACATACTTACTCTTTGTGTGCATCAACACCTCTCCACCAGCTTCTTGGGAGTTATAGCTAATAAAACTTGTTTAAAGCATGGGCCAGCACATTCCACATTCCAGGCAACTGTTTTCCTCTTCCCCTTGAAGGCAAAGGCTGAGTTTCATTTTGTTAGTCTGCTTTCAAGGCAGATCATCCCTCTGACTCTGCCTGACTGACAAAGGACCTGATACACAGGGGTGAGCACAGACCAGCACAGGAAACAGCCCATACATGAGCCATGGCAGGGCAAAGCTTTATTACTCCTTCATCAGAGAGCTGTGCAAAAGAGGGCATTCAAATTTTTAATGTACTTTAAAAACTTTTAGGAAAAATTTGCTTCTGTAGTACACTGTGGATGCATTAAGATGTAGATGTGCTATGGATGCTACCCAGGCATGCTTATGCTTTTCCAAAGCTAGGTAGCCCTCAGCCTTTGGCTTCGTGCCACGCAGTCCCTCTGAGATTCATATTGTAAGTTTTATTGAGATACTTGTTTGGTGAAAGAGCTTTTGTTTAGATCAAACTGATCTTCTTAAATATGAGCTCTTTTATTCACCCCAGAAGACTTCCACACCTGACATCTCTATCCTCTCTTAGTACACTTGGAAATGAAGATGGCAACAGTGGAAAGGAGAGAATTGGAAAGCAAGTTAAAGTCCCATTATTTCAGTTAAGTGGCAGCTAATTTTGTGAGGCTGAATTACCAGTGATTTTGTGAGCTTCATATTTTCCACTACAAAATTTTGAAAAGGTGCTCAATATTCCACTCCTAAGCCAGGAATAACTATGGGTTTTCAGTATACTCCAAGCAGAGTATAGCAGCTGGATTGAAATCATGTTGCCCAGTGGAAATAAAGCATTGGGAAGGGGAGAAGAGGTGGATGGAGTTGGTCATTTGAAATTTTCAGCTGAAAAGATAGGGTTTTCTTTTTAAAAAAAAAAAAAAATCACATTTTTACCTTTGTTCTGATAGGAAAGTCTTATTGAGTCTGATAAACTTGAAGCATATAAAATCATTTACAAAAACTGCATGAGGGGAGAGGTGGAAGGTGAGCTGAGAAAAGATATATCTCTTCTGGCTTTCTTCTATAATGTCTGCTTTATCACAGATCCAGGGAACAGCAGTATGGCCACTATCAAAGCAGTGGGGTAACTGTTTATAAAATTGTGTTATGGAAAAATAAAGTGATAAATAGTTAGCTGGTAAGACATGTACCCATCAGGCTTCTTTCAAAATACTGATGAAGGGAAGGAAGGTATTGAGCTCCAATTCCAGTGACTGGAGAAGATAGGGCTTCCCAGCAAGGCAGTAGCAAATGCAAACAATAGCAAACATTGCACTTGTATAGAAACACAGTTTTGAATGCAGAATTGGCTGATCCAGGGAAAATAAAGTCGGGAAAGATTGTGAAAGTCCAAAACCTCTCTACATTTTTTAACTTCTTGTTATGGCTTATGTGTAATGTCACCAGATCCCTGGTGCTCACACACCATTCAAATCTTTTATTGTTTTAGACATAGTTTAGACATAGACATTAATATAAATTCAGCCAGTGAGCAAATATAAACCATACTCAGGTGGCCATTCATAGATCTCAAGTAGTCAAGGGTCATCCTTTACAGCTACCCCATTCCTAAAATACATATAAAATATATGTATTTCACAGAATAATCAGAAAAATCTATACAAAATTCTGATCTACCTGAAAACAATTTGCTTTAAACAGGTCAAACAGAATTGAAAAATTGTTTCCGGCAAATAAGCTCTAAATGTGAAGGGAAAGTAGTTCTATTCAAGCTTTTTGAAGAGAATGAATGAGAGAGTGAATGTGAAAAAGCACATGGAGTGCAATTTAAAGAAGCAAGCAAGCGAATCATGACCAGAGAATGTCTATAAAACCTTGGCAGTTGACCTTCACTGGGTGAGGATGGTAAGTGGGTCTGGAGAATCAGCATTTCATCAAGTGGTTGAGTATATTTTTACCCTTTTCAAAATATGAACCAGCTCATCAGGTAAAAACCGATCATGCAAGGTTTGTCCATTTGCCTGCTCTCAGTGAGCATGAAAAAAAAATCGTTTTAAATGAACCTGTGGTCTCTGCTGACTTTTGTTAATTCCAATATATTTCTGTTAACTGCTAAGGGGAAGAAAATCAGAAATAAAAATGCTCCAAACCTTTATTACTTTTTATTTTCTCAAGAATCCTGCACCTCTCATTACCTTCTCCTTTTGCTATGCCAGGTTTCTCTTATGAAATTCCCCAATTTTGACCAATTTACTCAAGGCTCCCCTAATACATTCTTACAATTGTAAGCACTCAGGGGTTCCACTAAAAGGGTGGCTGGATGCAGCTTCAGGACTAATTGTATCCTATGAGTTATAGAATTATGCACCAACAGCTAAAAGGACACAATTACAAGGTGAACTATTGTGACACACACTGTGTAATGTCATACAATCAAATGCAATGTTTAGTAAACATGAACCTCTTTGCCATTTTGTATTTATTTATACAAGTTTAAAATAAAAAAAAAATAAAAATAAAGCACACATTTAAAAATATCCCTTTCTCCTTTTTGTCTCTGCAGCATTATGCAACTTCCCGAGGAGGCCGACGGGTAGGCAATGACTCGGTCAGTGCCTGGGGAACGAGGCAATGACTAGCGAGGAATATGCAATTCTTGTTTGATTGAATTACACCTGCAAAAAGAGAGATACAACCTTCCAGAGAGTGTGGGAGAGAAAAGGAACAGCTTACTGGGGATTTGCTAGGAGCTGCCTAGGTGGGAACACCAAATTTCTGCAGAAGTAGGAGCCTTAACTAGGTCACTGCCTAAAGGACTGCGTTTTTCCAGCAATGTGCCAGTAATGAAACACCAGAGGGTTTCTAATGTGTGGGATCTCCCCTTGGCCATAAAGCCAAGGAAAGGGGAAACAGGTCTTCCACTTAATGGTTGGAGAATGGATACATCTCTGGCATGCCCTCAAAGCAGGGAGATGATGCACAGCTCTGCAGAGAGTTGGGCTCCTTCCAGTTTGCCCAAGCAATCATGGGTTATTCCACCAAGTCTCCATAACATGCAAAAGCTCTGCTTTGTAGACCTCCAGCAGGACTGTCCCCCTCTCCTCTAGGAGTGACAACGCACATTTCTAGACATTTTGGTCTTTCTTGAGAGAAAGATTTTCCTGGCACCCTGCCCTCCTGCAATGCCACCCTCCTTTCTCCTTGCTTGTTCTCATCCTCATTTATCTCACACATACGCATATAAAAGATTCCAATGCAAAAGGGTGATCTCAGTCCATTCCCCTACAGCCTAAGCCAACAGAACTTCCATTGGCAAAAGAAAGCAAACCATAATTCTGGCAAAATGATAATTTTTCTCCTTTCCTCAATACACCACAGGAAATAGAGAAAGATGATCTAATGACTTATGTCCAAAATACTGCTGAGGGAGCAAAAGCCAAGCATGCTACTAATTTTTACAAAAGATGTACTTTGAGTTTAATGAAAGTACAATGGGTGGAGAGGCCATATCATTAGTTTTTCCAATGGTTACAGAATCACAGTGTTTTTTGTGGTGGCAGTTTTGGTCTGTGCTTTGAATACAAAGCAATTACAGTGTCAAATGGCACTATTTTGCAAAAGAGAAGTGACTATGAAATTTAATTGTGTTCAAATCCCAGAGCAATTGTGGTACAATAGGAATTATCATGTCAAATTTCAACTCCATCTCTACATCTGCACTGTAGGTGTGTGTATGCTCACATTTTGTGCACTCACTGGTACCCTTAGCAGACATATCCCACGTGGACTGTTCAGGGCCAGCTCTATTCAATGTTTTCACTACTACCAGCATGGATAGTGGACGGGAGAGTATATTAATAAAGCATTGTCTGTCTAAGTTTGGAAGGACTGCACAATTTTGAAGCCTGACAACAGAGTCAAAACGTACTCAGATCCTTGAAAGTATGATGTGAAATCAACTGTAAGAAATTCAAAAAAGACAAGTCCACAAGGGAAAGAGAAATCAGTGGTGCAAACATAAAATATGGAAAAACTGATTAAACAGCACTTTTGCGGAAGAGTATCAGAGGTTGCACTTGGTCACTCCTTCACAGTGAATAAAAAGAATGGCAAAGCTACAAAGCCAACACATCTAATCCTTACCCAGTTTATTAAAAGAATCACATACAGAAGACATGGAAGACATTTTTTTTTTCTGTTCTCCTTGGAGGTGATGAATCTTCAACTGAACGCTGTAGGCATGACCCTTGGAAAGAGTACGGAATTGAATGAGAATGAGGAGTCAGGAAAATGCACTTTCTGCAGGAAAGCCTACTTAGTTTAGGAGGGATGAATTTGAGAAGAACTACAGTAACACTTCTTCTATATGAAAAGAATATGTAAGAAGAACAGGTATAAAATGTTTCTTTTGTCCCCTGAAGGTGGGACAAGACACAATCAGCTTAATTTACAGCAAATATA
Organism: Chiroxiphia lanceolata; assembly: GCF_009829145.1. Taxonomy (NCBI): domain Eukaryota; kingdom Metazoa; phylum Chordata; class Aves; order Passeriformes; family Pipridae; genus Chiroxiphia; species Chiroxiphia lanceolata. The sequence goes on along the minus strand of NC_045638.1, from coordinate 13,994,814 downwards.
ATTCAGTTTGAATATCCTAATTCCAAGAATAGGCATGCACTGGGAATATGCTGCCTAGGCTGGCTGTGGAACCATCTTTAGCAGGGTTTAAAGAACAGGTTACACAAAAAATTGCTTGAAACAACCTAGATACTGATTCAGCCCTTTTTCTACAAGAATCCAATGTTTTCCAACTTGAGTATGATATAGCAGTTTAAGTTGCCACAAGCTATGTCCTTTTAAATTGGCTCAGATTGTATATTCAGAAACAGAGGCATCTGAATTTCTTGTTGTGTTATTTAATGTAAAAGCTGGATTCTTGGCCTGTAGAGGCTGGGATGTGTTCAAAAAAAACGGGAGATTTATGTATCTGTTGCTAATACTTTTAAGTATGGTAATTTAAAAATTTGTAGCAATTGAGCCACAAGTAAGTGGAGAAAATGTCTTCTACTGTTTTCTGATGCACTTTGATATATAGCTGTGAAATTCAAGCTCTTTGGCTCACAGAAAATCTCTACAATAAAACATTCAATAAGGAGGGTCCATGAAGTACAGAATAACAACAGAAGAAAGAGACAAATTAATTTGCTGGATAGACAATTATTGGAAGCTTAGGAGACAAGAAATGCCAGATTAAATACTTTCTCCATTTCTTTCTTGCAAATCAGTCTTTCGGTGTTCAATGAGTTCCTATCGGCCTATGCAAATAATTCACAATGAATAATTTATCTGATATTTTTTCTGTTTGTGGGATATCTAAAAGTAAATTGGTTTCCTCTCACATATTCATTATTCAAAATTATATTAGCACAGCCTTAGGTGAGTGTGTTTTCGCTGCAGTTGCTTTGCTCCACAATTCAGTTTTCATATCCCTACATGCAGCAAGTGTCCCACTGAATTCCTTTTATCCTTGGGGCAAAGATTCCTTCAAGCTGAATTAAGGTCCCGCTTTCAACAAGCTCGGCAGGATCTCTCTCTCCACTGTTGCCGTGGAAGGGGCTAACCTCCTGATTTGAGCATCTGAATCCGATATGGGCACCTGGATTAGGCTGGCAGGTGGGAATTACCACCAGAGCTTAACTAAGGACCCTCTTGAGTTCCCACTTTCTAAATTAACTGGCTGAAGTGAAGCAAGATCAACCAGGGAAACAGAAGAAGCACTCCTCCAGGCATCCCATTTCTGACACTGATGTCGTCTTTATCTTCCATTGGCTGAGCTGTTCTTAGTCAACATTGTCATAGAATCATGGAATCATTTAGGTTGGAAAATACCTTTAAGACCATTAAGTCCAACTGTGTATTATGTATATGCTTACACTTGGCTTGTACACAAGTGGTAGGAAAAGGATTATGACCTTAGTTTCAAATCTTGTTTTAACAGTTCCTACCTGAAGGACATTACCACTGTACTGGAAGTCTCCCCCATTTCAGGTACAGTATATGGATCAACAGGAGGAACCCTCCTTCTGCTCCTTGGAGCCAAGAATTAAATGCTTGTGTGGAGAACTTTCAATTCACCTCTGTCCTGAAGTTTAGGAATGCCAGACAGACCAGCTAATATAACAGGCATTGTTTCTGTCATGTAACACACTGAGAATGCCAAATGATGACAGAGAACTGGCAAGGTCCTTCAGCAAGCAAATTTGGAATAGGAAGGAAAGCTTGAACAGGACTACAGTTGTTTTTCCAGTCAAATCTTTTGATAATCACATTATACAGAGTCAATGGAGACAATTAAGGGGTTCACTAATGGAACACGATGGAATACTTGTGTTGCTATCAGCACTTGATAGCAAGACACACTGTATTAGATGTTTAGTGTGTCCAGCTCCATCAAATGTCTTTTTTAACATTTTCAGAAAGCAGAATGTAATATCCACCACAGCATTTGCCTTTGCAGAATCATCTACCTCAGACTTCCTCTTTTACCATTTCAAACTGCTAGAAAGAGTCATTCAAAGTTACCAAGAATATTTTTATTCAGAAATGGAAAGGCTCATTTTCTTAACTGCTATAAAAAGCCAGCTTAAACTGCTGGCTGCTTTTGGCTGGCCTATTAATGTAAAAGTGAGAGAGCTTGCATGGGGGAGATAAAAAGGGGCAAATGAAAGAACAGAAAGTATGCAGGGAGAGAAAAGAGATTAACATAAGAGGGGAAGAGTCAAAGAAATAAGTGGAATGGGAGAAAAAAGCAGAAAAATAAGGCAAAATAGAGTGATGCCCTCAGTAGAAAGGAAGAAACAGTGAAAAAACCCAAGAATATTGGGAAAATGCAAGGATGATACCAGATCTTAAAATAATTCTGAGAAAATAGATAGTGATGTCAAAATCCTGGTAATTGAATTTTTGCCTTGAAAAGCCAGTGACAACTTTGCTTAAATGTTTAGCCACATAGAATCAAACTCCACTTCTCTGACAGCATGTATCTCTCAATGAAGTCAACAAGAATCAATAGCAACAGCAGCATTCAAATCCATGCTGTTTTCATCGCAGAAAGGGTAAAAACAATACTCTTTCCACACCTGCACCATTTTTCCATTATTTTGTAGCCTCTAACACATTTTCTAATATATATCTATCCCAAAACCACTGTTGTTAGCCTTCCTCTATTGATGGCATCCAGCTAAAGAGAAGCCAGAGAGAGAGAGCTCACATATTGAGAGCTCACTGTTCTTAATAAATAATCATTAAAGGATAGATTTGCAGCACCACAGCGTTGTCCAACACTCAGTCTGTATGTCTTGAGTCAGCTGCTCTGTACTGTCTCCCTATTCTTGCATAATTGAATACTACATCTTACCTTTCTTTTTTTATTGTGCAAGGACTGCTCTTATCTGAAAAATATTGTAAACTCATTCAAATTTCATGAATCCACATCAGGCCTAATGCAAACTACTGGTACAGGAAAATCAAATAAATGAGTAAAACGACATGTCTCCACTACCCATCAATAGGGGTTTTCTGATGTTTCTTTTAATTGCAAGCCAGGCCTGCCTAGCCTTTCCCACCTCCTTTGCAAAGGATGCTAAAAAATTTATGAGCAGCCAAAACTTACTGTCATTTCATTATCTCAGACTTACAACACATCGCATAAAGTGAATACTCAAATGCTTGAAATCATCACACTGAGAACACATTTCTTAGACCAATGATGTTTCCATCCATTCACCCAATGGCTCTGATGAGACAACCTGCAAAGAGGGGCCAGGTAAGGAAGTAATAATTCACATAAGAGTTAGAGAAATGCTTCACAAGTGGCACCAGTTCAAAGATTTTTTGGCAGTTTAGACAAAACCTGAATATCGACATCACAAGAGCAAATGAGTGAGAAGGTCTCCTTTCAGACAGTGGTGAAACTCAGGTGATCGTGGTGGTGGTGGAGGGCTATGGGTAAGCACAGGGGGACACAGGGATGGGTGGGAAGCCGATGATGTCTGTGGCAATCTGGATGGGGCGGCAGATGGCCAGAGGGTTTCTGGAGTTTGTGGGGGTGCCTGTTTCCTACCTTTCCATTGACCTCACAGGTGCAGATGCACAATCTCCAGCTTATTTTGTGTCTCTAGTGGGGCTCTGGTCTATAACAGGGGCAGGGCACAGCACCAGCCCCCCAGCCCTGCTCCCTCAGGGACCCCAATCCATGCCTTCCAGTGGAGGTGGTCAGGCTGCCAGGTTGTCCTTGCACTGTCCCACTGCAATGGCACAACTACCAGAGGGGGGCCCCACTCCTTCCCAGATCAGCTCAGGTGCTACACACCGAAGAGGGGACAGGCAGGGGCACTGCAGGCTGCCCAGTGGCCCTGCCTGTCTGCTGGCACACAGGAAGGTCAGCACATTGTCCCCGTGCATTAGAAACACTAATGTTGGAAAGCACATCCTAATATGTAGTGGACTTGGGTCTTCAAGACAATCTTGTCTGTGCAAAAGCCTAATGATTCTTCATTTTTACATCAGTGTAGATACCAGAGCCACGATAATCTGTAGGGAGCCATCAGGCTTGCAGGCTTCTCTATATGTCTCATTTGGGACGGGAAGACAGATAATATACAATCATGTTGATTAGCTAGAAGGAGTGACTTATATTTTCATGCACTGTGTACTCTATACACCTAAATAACAGAACAAATTCAAATAAACTCCCGAGTGGCATATATAGTCAAAAATATCTATATCTAGGCCCTAAAACAGGGAGAGGATTTGTCTCCCTTTTAGAAGTCAAAGTGTCCAAGCACATAATATTGAAAGAAACAAAACTTACTTTTTCCCTCTGGAAGTCTTTTAACAAAAGAATGTGTCACAATGATGTACAGCAGGTAGAAAACTAATTTGATAAAATAAAAAGATTTAATAAGTATTATTTTTAAGGACACTGTCCCATAATATTTTGGTTATGATGCAAAAGTATATCTTTGATTTGCATGATATGGACCTTTCCAGAAATACTCTATTAGTTGTAAATGTCACACTGTAAAGCAGAATCATCCATCAGAGATGCAGAACAAGCAGGTTTCTTAGTTAGAGATAGACAGAGTTCACCAAGCTAAGAGGTCAGGTGAAAAGTAAAAGGGAAAATTTCTGCATTTTTCAGTCACCAGATTTTTGTGAAAAAAAAACCTTTCTGAATTCTTCCCATTTATGTGCCCATGATGTACCTGCACAGCCCAAGGTTTCTTGTACACAGAAAGCAGGATGCATTAATCATGAGGAACAGAGGGCCTGGAGCTGCACTGTGCCACTCCACTTGAAAAGCCCCTAAAATATGCTTGTGCCAGATCTGCCTGGGCTGAAAATCGTGTACTGTTCACAATGGTGTATCTGAAAAGAGTAAAATTAGATGTATGCTCTCAGAAAATTTGCTGCACATCTACTCCCAATTTCTTTCCATTTCTGCCCTACCATAGGGTTGTAATTTCCATCTCTGTCTTAAGCATGCTCCTTCTGTATCTTTCATCAGAGCTACACAGGTCCTGCCTGCCTTTCTCATGCAAGCTCACCTCAATGAAATCACTGAAGTAAATAAGGCAAGCAGATTTCCCATTACCTCATGGGGAATTCATCTGCTGAGGCTTCATTTTCTGTAATGCATGGCTTTTGTTCCTGGGCCGTCCTCCACACAGTTACGCACCTAGGCACAATGATAACCTGACTTTCTCTCCATGTACACCTGCCAGATTGGTGGGTGTGTATCAGCTCTGACAGTGAGCACTGAGCAATACAGCCTGCTTGTTGTAACACTGGAGCAAGAACAGCCTCGGCCACATTCCCAAGCATTTACTCTTTGTCTGGAGTTCCTCGGATATTTCAGTGCCAGCCATACATCACAACTTTAAGAGCTGAGGTGACAATTCAAATATGAAAACATTGCAGAGTAAATGAAGCAAATGATCGTTTTTGACAAATACACATGAGTGTAGCACTCAGAAATCTGGCTTGAATGTCTCTAAATAATTAAATTTATCTACCTCAGTAACTACATTTGAATTGCAAATTAATTCTCCAACTCAGCCCTGCCACATATGTACCTACTGGTACCTGGGCTCTCGCTGACTGCTAGCCCTAAGGTGCACGAGCCCTTTGGGCAAGTGCATTTCAGCGCAGAGAGCACACAAGGTGAGGACACCTGGCTTTGCTGCACAATGTTTTATCGTCACCCTCCCTGAGCTTTCTTTTGGTGCTTTTAACTCAGCACTGCACAGTGCAGGACACCCATAGCCCAGGACAGCTGCAGTGCCAAGCACAGAGCTCCTGAGGGCAGGGATGCTCTTGCAAACCTGGCTTAGCTCCATCACAGTGTGTTGTGTAATCCTCTAATTTGCATGGTCATAAACTATCCTCTCTGCCACGCTCTTGTCCTTCCTCTTTTTACACAGAATAGATGGGGCATAACTGCTCACCTGATATTCCTCACTGGGAGAATGATGAAATACATTGTTAATTGTTTAACATCTTTGTTTGGTGCTCCACCAGCGTTACTGAAATTCCATCGTAGAGAGAGCGTTATCCATCTCCCTACCACTCCTCAGCATATGAGCAATGACTTTGTTCTCCCAGATGTCCTGTGAGATGAAGAGACTTCCTTACATCCATTTCACAAATAGATGCTTGAGGCACAGAGGTATTAATGTCAACAGGGCTAACTCACTTGAAACGTTACAGTTTTGACTTTTCTTAGAGAACCAGCCATTTATTGCACTATATTTCTCCAAAGCAAAGCAGAGTTTCCTGGTCTCCATTGGAAACTCCAAGCATTCTTCATTTCCTTTCAACAAGTCAGACTGAAGGGGGTCAGATAAGAATCCAGAAATTGAAGAACACACAGGCATCACCTATGAGAAATGTCTGTGAAGTAGGGTGATTTAAATCCCCATGGAATTGAGCACATCAGAAAGAAAATCAAGTTCTCCAGGGCAGTATTTTAACAGCCCATCCCAGGAGACTTCCTCTTCTTCCATCTTATTCACTGCACACATTCCCAGTTCCTGCAGCAAATAATGCAGAGGTCCTGGAGGCAACAACCTGTTTCTCTTCATAGCTGTGATACATTCCCCAGCCCATGTATCCTGAACTATTTGCAAGTCCATGGAAAACCCTGTGTAACCCAAGACTGCACTTATTACCATTCAGGATAGTAAAATCAATGTGTGCACAGCAACTTGAAATCTGATTTTTTTCTTGTCCCACTACCCCTCTGGTGCTGTAAGAAACCCCTTAGGACAAGTGAAGGAGGGGCCAGAATGTTCCCAGGTTTCATGCTTGCAGCCTCAAAGTGCCCATGGGGCAGAAAATCCCCTGCTTAGGTGTCACAAAGATACCAATGGGAAACAGCCTCTGGTTTCTTAGCAAAAGGAGTAAGTGAACCCTGGCACTCTGACCTATTCTATTCCTCAGGCCAGATTCAACCTTCCAGGGAGCTTGTGACACCTGATGCCTTCAGTTCAGTCCTGCCTGAGCCCTGTCTTCAGCCTGTAGGGTTCAGTCCTGCCTCCTGCTCCTGCCTCCTCATCCCCATTCTTCCCTTACCCATTCCCATGTCTCTCTTCACCACAGACACAGACACAGTGAGCATGACAGCCCCCGAAAACAAAATGTAATAAGACAGCGGAAATCTCAGTCTTTCAGGGATATTTTCACTGGGAAAGTAAGGGACAGATCCTGACAACAACCCAGGTCCTCATCCAGCTTTCCAGCTTTCCAGCCCTGCCCTAAACCTCTACCTGTACTAAAGTGTTAGAGCTTTTTCACTTGAGAAAGGCTGTCATCTCTTTCTTATGAACAGCCAATTTTTTTCAGAGAGCAGAAATTTTGCATGTTTTGGCAGTGAGAGTTTTAAATTTAAATTCTTAAATCTGGCAAAGTTATGAAACATAGAACAACAATTATATAAATATTGCTGTATCCTAGAGTGAGGCTTGATTCCTGGCTCCATTACTTAAGGAAATAGAAAGAATATGCATGTGATCTCTGGATAACCAGACAACCTCAGCTAACAAAACAGTAACTAAATGACTACAGTATTCAGTGCAATTTTCTCTGCCAGGTGGCCAGTCCTCTGCTAGTCAAAGATTGAGGGGTGAATTCTCTCTATAGTGTCCTTTCTCTGTATCTGAAAGTAAAACCCAAAGTTTTTTAGCAGCCCTTCCAATTTATCCTTTCCACTAACAGGCAGCATCCTTTCCAAAATCTTTTCATCTCTCTCTACAGTACTAAATTACAGAGTCCTAATCTCAGCTGAATCAGATGATTGTGCCCGTCTGTACTGTAGAGGCACTTGCAGACAGCTTCACTCAACACAAGCAGCATCTGCCCTGTAAACATCACACCTGCTATCCACACCTAAAAGTGGTTATGGCTGACTGACAAGCATTACTTTTGTAACATTAGCCAAGCTGTACGCTATTTATTTATATAATCTGCTTTATGGCTATGTGTTTATTTAGTTACTAATAATAAATAATGTATTAGAATAATATAATGTAATGATAAATTATATAGTTGTTTTATTTATTTATTTATTTATGTAATCAGTTTATAATCTGTTAGCCTAACTACACCTCTAGGTGTAGATGGAAGTATGGGACAACTATGGGTTATCTGGTATTATCTGCCATAGTTACTGGCTACAGATATCGTGGGTAGCCTTGGGAAGGGGAGGAGGTTAATATGAGCATGGTCCATGTATTTTTAGAAGGAGTTTCCTCTACTCCATCAAATGAAGAAAGGATGTTATAGTGATTTCAAGTGACACCTTTACTGCAGCTAGATATAAAATGTTGGGCCATACTGCCACTTTTCAAACACAGACAGACCTAGCTTTCTGCAGAATATCCAGCATGCCATTTAGGCCCAAGCCTGAGGTCTGGGACCAGCAGCCAGTCTGGTGAAGCTCCCAAGCTGCCTCACTGCTGTGATGGCCAAACTCATTAACAGCCACCCAGCTTAAGATCAGATGGTGCTCTGACTGGATCCCATGCACCTGTAGCTTCAGGTTGCTTCCAGTAGGAAAAGGGAAGCTTTGGAAAATGGTTCAAGCTTTGCAGATATTCATCTGCAAAATAAGATACAAGAAGTTAAGGAGGTGCTGTCTCAGCAGGGAGCTCCCTCTCACTCAGCTGGAGGCCACAACCATCACTGAAACAGCTCAAACTTGTTAAAAAACTACAGGCTCTTTCAAATGCCAGTGCCGGTTCCCTGGGTTCATTCACGCTGGCAGTTAGTTTCCCAGCACCACAAGCACAGTATTCAAACTCCCTGTGTGTCGCCAGCAAAACTGATCCAGCAGGAGCTTGAAGACTTCACCACCCAGCCAAGACCCACAGTTCTGGGCTGGCAGTCTCAGGAAAATAAATGTGGGGTCTGGCGCCTGCTCCTGGATTCAGGGCAAACTTGCAGTATATATTTCCCTGAATGATTAATGGAGCACTCACAGAGCTAATCAATAATAAGAATAATGACACCTCGTCTGTGCTAACTGTATGCAACAAATACGTGCCCCTTAAGGCTGGCCAGCCCTGGCTCTGCCACTTTCTGAGGATGGTAGGGAGGAGGACTTTGTCACAATTACAGTAGCAGAGCCCAGGACGAGCTGTGGCTGTGAGAGGGTGTCCCATGTACCCTGGCTGGGCACATGAGGTTTTGGTGCAGGCAACCTCTCCCAGCTCTGACCACAGCAGAGGGTCAAGAGCTGGTGACTGGAGCTGCTGGTGCTCTCCTGAGATTCATGAGTGCCCAGGGAAACTTCCTGACAGCCCTGCACTTGCAGAAGTCACTGGGGATTGGAATTAGGTTACCTCTAATGTCCTTCCCAGCCCAAGCCTTTCTATGATTCTATGAAATCTGTGAAATATCCTTCAGGATATTTTAAATAGAAAGTATACATCCTCTTTTACACTCTGATTTCTGGGTCTTCGGAGTGCCCTTGTCCAGGCTGGTCTCTTTGACTATGAAAACCTCCTCATAATGCAATATAGTGACATGAGTTCAGATAGAGGACCTCCAAGGAAAACTCTGAAAGCTGCAACTCCAGCAATAAAACTCCCAGAGCCAGGAGCACTGTGAAGGCATCACATCCAGACCCTCAGCACAGTGCTTACCAAGGGCCTCTCTGGCTGTCAGGCCCTTTGCTTTTCTTCCATTTCCATTCCACCATCTCTCATCAAAGTGACAGGTGTGAGACCATGGATCTCAATTAATGTCTGTTAACTCCTTGGATGGACTTTGACAGAATATGAAATGTTATTATTAAATGCCTGAAAACAGCTAAAGAGAGGATGAAGTGTACATATATACACACATGTCTATATAGGTATGTAGGCAAGTGTGCATAATTTTTCTCAAGAAGCCAATGAAAAATTATTGGCTTTTATCTCCTTCTGAGATAGTTATTTTATGATTAGGTACAGCCTTGACAATTATTCCACTGCTTGTTATACGAGACACTAGAGTGTCTCATATGTAAGCAATACCTTTCCAGAAATAATTATCCTTATATATATAAAGTTATATATGAGCTTCTTTGTTTAGGCATCCTGCAGGTTAATAAAATCAAGAGCCAGATGCCTTGAGACAAATTAGCTATTTCCTGTCAATAAAATATTTTGCAGCACGCTTAATTTATAGGAAACACTGATGCCATTAAATGCTTTGGGCTGCCTGTGCTGCTCATTCCCACAGAAGCACTTGTCATTGCAGCCCTACTACCACACAGCATTAGTGCGTAAGCATAGAAGAGTTTATCTAAATAAGAGTCATGAGCAATATAAGATGGTTCTGCACTGAGAAGATCCATCTGACTTTGATTTTGCTTAGTCACCCTTCAATTCATTTTTCATCTACAGGATTCACAATATTCACTCATAAAACCAGGATGTTTTTGCCAATGTTTGAATAATGACAGTGCTCTGCAGCTGTTTGGCACTCCTGGAATGGCATTTGTGATGGTGAAGATCCCTCTGACAAGACGAGATGCTCATAGAATCGTAGAATCCTTTGAGTTGGAAAAGACCTGTAAGATCATTGAATCCTCATATGAGCCACATCATTGTTAATAGACAACTTGAGAGAAGAAAAATTCGAAAAAAAATTTTTAAAAAAGACTTTGAGAAACCCTCCTATCACCCTACATTTTTCTTGTATATTTACAATTCATCTAAGGGTTGTTTTCCTCTCTGAACCTTGGTTAAAACACTTTTGTGCTCCTGCCTAATTCGAAAGAAATCGGTGATATTCATTTGCAACTAGCACAGTTAATTTTGGAAGACCTGTTGCTATGCCATAGTTAAACTGCATTATGTTTTATTGTGTTGTTTAACATGCGAAACGTGGTATCACCCTCAAACGTTTACCACATACTCTCTTTTTAAAACCTGACATTTGTGAGGTTTTTCAACAAAAAGAGTAATTTAGGCTCTAAGTGCTAAGTAATTAAAAATTACTCCCAAAAAAGCCTATGTTTTGAGTTCTCTGCTTTATTTAAGACCTTCTACATTGACAAGGTCAAAACAGAGAAAGTGAAAACATGCAAAAAATGAACATTTTGTGGCTTCTCAGTGGCTCTGGGTTTATTTTACTCTCAAAATTCAGACTTTCAGCAGTCAACCATTAAACAAAATTTCTGACAGTTTCTCCCATTCTTCAATGCTGTATGAAAAGCCTTCTTAACCAGGTCAAGAGAGAAGTATGATAGGACCTGTTTACACAGGACCCTCTCTGAGGCTCCCAGCCTGCAAAGCCAAGGACATGGATACAACCTCTCCTGGGCTTTTTTCTTTAATATAAAAAAAAATGGGGGGGCAAGGAGGGGACATTCACTAACCGTTTGTTGAAGACAAGGTGGAAGTTCTGAACTGGCTAATAACTGATTTAGTAGAAACAAAGAAATCTGGTTTTTAATCAAAGCTTACAATTCCCATGGAGTGCCCAGCCCACTTCCATATCCCTTCTATTTACAGTATACTGTCCATGACTTAAACAAGCTGGGTTTTTGCACTCCCCTCCTGAAATAATTTAACAACAAAACCAGCCAGTAAAAACAAACAAAAAAAAATCCTCTTTTTTTAAACAATTGTGACCTTTTCTCAAGAAAATGACAATTTTGATAGAAGTTTATTGTTTTTCTCACACTTCTGGTGACCAGGAAGGAAAAGGTCAAGTTCCCACTAGAGCATTTTTCATCTGAGCAATTTTGAGAGGAGGGAGAGCTCAGCATGTTGAATGTGAAGCCCCAGAGGTGACCACGTCAACCTGAGCACTGGCTGCCATCAGTATCCAGCCCCCTCCCTCTGGCCCTGGTATCCAGAGCCACCATCCCCCAACTGCTTCCCTTCCTGCCACAGTGCAGAGCAAACCCACCAAAACCAACCTTGCTTGAGTCACCCTGCCAGAAGCCTCAATGAGCAGGAGAGCACAGAGCTTTCTTAGAGAACCTCTAACAAGGCAAAATACCCTTTTTTTTAACACAAAACAGGAAGTTCTGCTATGAGCTATGTGGCTCTATGAGGGAAATTGGATGTTGGGCAACAAAAAATCCCAAATCGTTTCCATCTATCGGAGTAAGTGACAGTTGTGATTAGATGCACTCGCTTGGGAAATGTGGCAAGGACCTGGTACCACAATCCTTCCAAAAATACTGGTGGTCCCAGCAGGGACCCCTCAGGCACTCCAGTTGACCCCACCCTTCTCCTAGTTCTGTTGTGTGTGCCTCTTTTACCCCTTCCCACATTGGGAGCCCCCACTCATCTCCCTACTCCAACACAGAGAGTTCCTGCACTTTGCAATGGAAACAGCAACAGCAGGAAGCTTCACAGCTCACTGCCCTCAGCCCCTGCAGCCTGGAACATGAGGAAGAAAAGCAGGGATGAAGAATATAGAGACTTAGGTGGAGCAGGGGAATGCGGATGTTAAATTGCAGCAGAATATGGATTAGAAGCAGTTGAACCTGGTTTGCACACAAACTCTTCGACATCTATTGCCTCTACAAAGCTACATTTGGCCAATCTGCTTGTAGCTTCTGGTAACGTTTATTTATAGGCCACCCTTTCATTTTTGTTCATGCACAATTAGAAAGTGCAGAAAGCTAAATTATTTGCAGCAAATGGAATTTGAACTGAAAGGGAAAATGTCTCCTTATATCCCGTGGAAAATGAGTTTCTGGTGTCTGCTGCAGGAATCTTCTATTCAGCACCTCTGGTTTGTGTGTGAGTTGCAAACTGATGTGCTTTGGCTGATAGGGGAGCCCTTTCTACTCTTTTACATCTGTCTTTTTGGGTTCTTAGAGGAAGGAAAAAGCTTACCAGTGAATTTTACAAAATAACTGGAATTTGTGTATGTGAATGTCCTCACTAGAACCTACTCACACCAGCCAAATCTCAGTATAAAGAATACTTATTCAACCCCACAGGTTCATTTCAAAAGCCCAGTATACAAGAACAAATGGAAAAAATCTGGGTATTTACTGCATGTTTTCACAGTGTTCAACTCACAACTTTCCATTTTAAGGAAAATTATAATAGGGTTTTAATTCAGCAGCATCTCCAGAAAAAGATTTATACCTCATACTTCCATATTTATCATGTCGATGGGTAGAAACAAATGAGCGTTGTCACATTCTGACATTCTGACACTGAATAAAATGTCATGAAAGCCAAATGACACACTTAGAATTTACAATTTTTTATTCCAGGAGAGAGTGAAAGTGTTAAATATATTTAAAGGGGGGAAAAAAAGTAAAAAAATCAAAGCAATGAAATAGAGGTTCTTCTTTGCTTTATTACCTCTAGAATTCCAACCTCTTCTTTTTAACAGCCAAGGAGACAAAGACCTGTCATCCAGTATCTTCACAAATTACAGCCCAAACTGTAAATACAAACTGAGCACTTGATATGATCTTGAGGCATTTCTATTTTCTATTTAATACTGTTTCATGCATTCATGTGCTAATAAAGGTTAAACTAGGTGATCCTTCAAGGTACCCTCTACACTTTATCTGCCAGAGCTATAAAAGCCAAAGAAAATTGGTGCATTTATATTGTGAAAAGAGAAAGACTCCAAGCATTGTAATGAAGTAGGGTGTTTCTTCTCATGTATCATTTCAGCAGCAGTTGTTTACAACAAAAACATTTAGTCAGAACTGGATTTTTATGAGAAATCCTCATGTGTTACTAATCTTCTGCTGACATTAGACTGATTCTCCTGGATCTTTCATTTGCTTCTGGTGAATCACCCTGCTCATAAAGCAAATTGCCTTGTCCTGACTTTGATTTCCACGTTGATTTTCAGTGTGGCTTCAGCTATATGCAGCAGTTTGGCCCTGAGAAAATTCAGCATAGTCATGCTAGCACAGTCTTCATCCTAAATTAACACACATCATTGTACAATGAAAAAAAATAAAATACAAAAATGGAGTAATCAATTCTAAACACTTCCAGTATAGAACAGCCTTTTTACCTCAGGCTCCAAAAACAGAACCAGATGTGAAATTAAGTACAAGATGGCCCACATAACCACAGATGAGAAGCAGACAGCAGCATCTATCAAAATATCTGCTTATCCCCCTTGACTTCCCAGTCTTGCCTTCAGCCTTCCTAAAGTATCAATTTCTCCTCCTCCATACTGCAGATGCACTAGTCCCCTTTCAACCTTCTCAGTAGTCTGAAATACATACCCAAAAAACCCTCTGTGGAGTCCAACAAGGGACCTGTGGGGGGAAAAAAAGCAGCTGACTAAAGTCACCTTTTCATATCTCCTCACCCTTTGAAAGACAAGAGCAAGGTCCTGAACAAAAATGGTTGGTTTGGCTGAGAACTTTCAGATTTAAATCACAAGATGAGGAAAAGGTTTAATGAAAACCTTTCTAATGCGCAGAAAAAATATCTCAGATTGCCCTATGAATGAAGCCAAAGAAAAACATGGATGGAGAAGCTGGGTTTAGCAGAAGTGTTTCCACTGTTTCCAAGTAGCTGAGATAAACATGAACTAGCAAATCTTGATATATTCACTCATCAGGGTAGAGAAAGAATTATCATTACAGAGTAAATGGTATTCTCCTTTGCGCAGAGTTGATAAACAACAATCTATGAGGAAGGAATAAAAAGCAAGAATGTCCATTGCAAAGGAATTACAATAAAAACCCCATGTGTTACTGTAATATTTCATGGTCACACAGGATGAGCCAACACCAATTAAAGGACAAATTCTGCTCTGAAAGTACAAACTCATCTCCCATTTACAGCAGCAATGATAGAAAAGGCAAATTTTGGCCATGACCTCGCCTTTTATTAACATCCTAGATGCCAGAAGGCAGATTTACAAAGGCATTTTTTGAGCTAAAATTGCATATGAGCCCATTGACACACATACAGGGATTTGCAGAAAATCCTCACAGGATGCCTGAAGTGGCTTTTTAAATTTTTAATCACAAACAAATGAGTCATGTTAGAAAGAGTACACAGAAAGAGAACTACTACCATCACCACCAGCACTGATTGTTTTAAAAAAATTAAATTAAGCTTGCCAATTCTAGGCACTTGAATTTTCTTCTCCCTGTCATTTGTATGCACACACACAGTCTGACAAAGCACCCCCAAAATTAAAATATTGATTAAAAAAAAAACACACACAGTGTAAATTTATAGAAAAACCCACTATGGCACAGTAAAATTCCTTCATTATTTTCCCACCTTTTCAATTTAGTCTGATAAATGTACACATTTCTCTCAATAAGTTTTTTATAATCAAGTCAAATCTGAGTTTTTCCTACATAACTATTCTGAGCTACTTCCTTCATTTTCCAAAGGCATACACTGGCTTAAGTTGCTTTTTGCATTTGAATTGGAGCAACTAAAATCGGAATTGAGCAAAACATTTAATTTTCTTAAATCAGCAAATTCTTAGCACTTTCCAGATATGCTTCAATTATTTGGGGGAAAAATGTGAGCTAGCCTTACTAACTCAGATCAGGTCTAGTAATTTCCCTGCATGGCAGGCTAATCAGTACTTCTTTAGTTTAGAAAACATCTCATCTTTTAAAATATTCAGTTATGTTCTTTGAACCATGTGTTTCATTGCATCACATTGCATTTTGCTGGATTTCTTTTGCTGAAATATCTTCCTTGAATATTTTTTTTACCAAAGTTGGTAAAATATAGATTATCTAAGCATCTACAGTTGTCTGCATCATCCTTCATTATTCACTGTTGTTTACAGATCTTGAGATTCTGCACTTGATAGCAGTGCCATCGTTCAAGCCACTTACAGAAAAATAAACACTGCGGCTATGGCAAGATCTTGAATTCATGTGCTAGAGGGTTTCTGCATTTCAGTTATTGTTCTTTGCTTTGAGGTGATCCCTACTGTCCTCAACAGCAAACTGATCCCTCCTAGGTATTGGGTGATGTGTAATAAAAACTGAAAGGGAAGATGAGAATAATAACTTGTTGACTGGTCTTTTTCCCCCAGTTGTCATTTATGCCCTCACCCATGCCTTCCTTTCCATTTCCAAGTTAAACATTTTAATTTTGAGCAAGCTCGTGCTGAAATTCAGCACAAAGCTATTTAAAATATTTAGGGTCCAATCTAACTCCTATTCAAGTAGATGGAAAGAAAGATGTATGTTATTTCTTTATTTCAGAATAGAAAATGTTCCTGTATTTTTGCTAAGACAGAGGCCAGTGCCAGTATGTCAAGCCACCACATTCAGTCATGTCAGAAGTATTCCTCATGCGTGTCTTAATAACTGGTACACAGATGAAAACAAAAGCCTTCTTTCCAAGCAGCAGCACCATGCCAGTCCCATTCCATGCTCCTCCTCACTTCTTCCTGACCCAGGTCAATTGCTCAAAGTCTTGTCTACATTTTTTTCTATTTACTTTCCTTATATTGACTTGCCAGTGTATACAGGCCTGGCAATGAAGCTGGCCAAGTCATTCCTTCTTGTCTTGAGAAGAACAAGGTGGATATTTTTTTGTAAATTATTTTTTTGTGCTCAATGTTTATCGTCCTAGAGATGAACTTAAAATTCTGCTGTAAGGATTAAGCAGCAGTTCTTCAACAAACTTGCTTGGTTTTATCACTGGTGCTTTATTTTTCCTTTCTCTCTCCTCTCTTGCTGTTTCTGTCACCAGTACCAAGCATTTTCACTCCTGACATCCCACTGTAATTTAAGAAAGCTCTTGTTCTATAGTTTAAAAAACTATTTTAATGACTGCCACTAATTCACATATATCTTCTTCAAGTCTTTGTGCTATAGCTATTGAAGCAAGCAGGAGTCTCAAAAAAGTACCTATTAAAAGTACTTATTAAAGTGTGAAAAGTACTTATTAAAAATTTTATGTCTAAAAAGACTTGCTAAGAAATCTCTTCACAGGCTTTGATACCATGAAGCAGCCATCATCTGCCTCCAAAATCAGACAGATAAAAAAAATCCACTTTGAGAAAAATAAAAAAAAAGTCATAATACAGAAAACACTACTCTGAAGCAGAGTTCACATCCCAATAAAGAAGAAACTCAAGGACTGCATGACATCTACTAGGATATTTGTTGTTGGTATTGACGTAAAAATGCACATCTTCAGTGAGATGAAGGATGGTAGTTTTAAACATAGAATCATTATAGAATCATTAAGGTTGGAAAAGACCTCTAAGATCATCAAGTCCAACCATCCCACTGTATGGCACAAGAGCAGTGTCCTTTGAGATACAACAGCTGTTTGTGCCCTCTTGCATGAAAAATGTTACATTCTTAGCAACCGCCCTGTCACGTGCTATGAGTTTGCAAACCATGTACCCCTACATGTCAAAAATAATGGGGAGCCAGACTCCTATGAAGTAGGAGCAAGAAGCTCACAGCACAAGTGATGCCGTGATCTCCCTGCATCACCAGAGCCAGCTTCTGCTGGCTCCCAGGAGCCAAGAAAGGGAGAGAAGAGATGGGAGGCAGAACCTCAAGGGTTTTAATTGGCTGTCAGAGCAAACCAAAGCATCTGGGGAGATCAGGAACAGGAGACCAGGTAGGCCTGAGTCCCCCACCTTCTCTATTATCCCTCTGTGCATGCTGAGGAAATCCAGTGTTCATGTCTGCCTTCAGCTCAGTATTCCCCGGGCTCCCACTGCAATGGAGCTGCATTGCTCTGCCCCTTGCACAGGTCTGCAAGCCTCATCTGAAACAGATAAGTACAATGAAGTATAGTTTTAAGTTCTTCCTGTAACTCACACTGAGCTATTATAAAAGGAGGAACATTACCCATATTATAAATGTTACATGAGTAAACGAGGAATATGAATGAGTGAGAGCTATTCATCTCAATGAGCACATCTCTCCTGGAGAATGTTACAAAGCCACAGGATGTCCCCAAGTTTCAAAATTTGCATTCCCACCTCTGAGTTAGATGAAAGACTTGCAAAAGCATATGTATCTAGGTAGCTCCTTAATGACCCTGCCTCTCAGGGGAATTTTGTGCATTGCATATTCAGGAGAAAGACAGCAATAGGTTGTACCATGCCCACTTACCAATAATAATTGCTATTTAAACAGCTCTTTTCTCCTGCAAAAAAAAACTTACCAGGCACCTACTATCACTCCTCTGAACAAGTGGAAGCCGCAGATCTTCCAATGATGTAGATAGGGAGCTCTGGGTAGCAATGAAGCCATTTCTGTAGCTTAAGGCTGTGCCTACACTGCCATTAGAAGAAATATGTGGAGACAAACAGTGAGTGCTGAGGACCTAATGCCATGTTATTTAAAAAAACAGGAGGGTGGAGAGGGGGGATTTACTTCAGGCATGCTCCGGTCTGATCTAATAAGGTGGATTAGCGGTGGGAGGCTGGTCTCCATTTCATCCAGCAGGAGCTGAGTTCATGAGCCCTGAGACCACTCAGTAATGCAAATCAAATGACATTAGTCCAGACAACTGCATGAGTTGTTTCAAAATGCATTCCCGATCTGAACAAAACCACTAATGTAAATGCACACTTCTTCATCCTGTTCCTCAATACCTTTGAAAACACTGTAATAAGTCATGCACAAAGGCACAACTCAAGGAGAAGAAAGGTTGCACAGTCATTTCTCTTTTGCCCAAGCATCTATGTCTTTCATGTTGCTTTGATAACAAAGAGAATGAAAGTCTGAAGCATAACTATTCAACTAAACTACACTCCATTGCCTGGTTCCGAATAAAGAAATTTCAAGCTTTTCTACCTTACCTATTAAGCTATTCTAACACAGTAAAATTTCTATAATTTTAAAGGGTCCTTTTTTTTGTTTGTTTTGTTTTCCTCTGCATTTATAAGACTTTTTTCTCTGAGAATTTAGCACTTTTCTCAAGATTACCATTCCACCTCCAGTTTCTTTAACACACCTATTTCTCCACGGCAGACAAGAATGAGCTGCTTTTTGTTAGGTAGTGTCTTCCCAATAGATGGTGCCATGGCAGTGCTGAGCACCTCTCACAGCAACATCAAACTCTTTTTTCTGGAATTTCATTGCCAAAGTTGCGAGTTGATTTTGCTGCACCAGAATTCATGCTCCCAAAACATCCTTCCTGCAGCATTAACAGGAAGACATCTGTGCTGGTGCAGGAACTGTAGCGAGGGTGGGCAGAACTGCAGCCTCTCTATCTTCCAGATTGGTTGAGAGGGCAGGTGCTTCATTTAGCATCTTTCTTAAACTGGGTATTATTAAAAAGAAAAGAAAACCACACACAAAAAACCTGACTACTCTTTTGTCGGTCCTGATGCTCACAGAAACATCATTTCTTTCAGGTATAGGGAATGTAAATGACAACATTAAACCAAAGTGATCTGTTTCACACAAATACATTTGCTTTTTTTCCTGAAACTTCTTTCTTCCTCTTCCGCATGCCCAGATTGGTGGAGTGAGATCAGGAAGTGGGTACAGAAACTCCTCTCTGCCAGGAAGGCAAACCACAAGCATCACCTCCAACCTGGCCAGCCACCGTCCAGGGGTGAGCACAGGGAGGGGAACAAGTGCAGTGCAAGCTGGTTATAAACCATGTCCATACCAGGAGGGTGCCCTGCAACCACCCCCATTCCCTCTGGAACTGCCCACTTGAGTAGGCAGCAAGCAACTCCCCAGTCAGACTTCCCTTTTCAAAGATACTGTGGCCCCAGTCTCAACCCCTGCTTTGGTATGGCTGGCTCTTTCTTCCTGGGCTGGGGAAACAGCTCAGTTCTGGTTTTGATATTAAACCACTTGTCTAACAGGTCTCCCAGGATCTAGGCACCATCACAAAATGCCCTGGCTACATCACCATAATTTTTACATCCAGCTACATTAGAGAGTTAGGTGGAGAGCAGAGCAGCACTTTCATCAAGCACCTCAAGGAAAGTACACATTTAGCCTCACTGTGAAAGGAGAGAAGGATTCACACTGCCTCATGACCAGGCATTTCCATAATGCCAACCTGAGCTTTGTGAAGGAGCAGGTAACTGGCTAACTACACTGGCTTCACATGATCCCAACTCAGGATCCTAGATCCAGCTTTACCATGCTTTAAAAATAAATCCATTATATAGGATTGGTCTGTTTCTGCTCCTTCATGATGTGCATGACAGCAACACAGCAGAAATATAGTACATGCCTTTCATTCAGTCTCTCTAAAGCTCTCTTGCTACTGCTTAATATAATCAATTACCGAGTAATCTGAACTGTGCCCACAAAATGAGCATAAATTGGCATCGAAGCCAGGACAATGCAAGTGCTGGTGTTAATTCCCAACCATCTATTGTAATCCTGTATTCATTGGAGAGATTTCTCTTCTGGTATATTTTAGAAGCTCTTTACACAAATGACCGCTTTCCTTTGATGTAGAGGAATAAGATATGTCTTTTTAGCACTAAAATTATACAAAACATACTATGCATGTATGTACACAAGCAGAACTGAAAAAACACTACTAATAGAGATTCTGTTTAATTTGCTTTAGTGGATAAATAGTGGGTTTAGGTAAAGTCCATATAAAAAAATACATGACACATCCACATAAATATATACACATTCCTTCAGTACAGGAAATTCCCTTAAAAAGTATTTAGAACTACACTTCGCATTAACTACAAAATAAGCCACATGCACGCTTGCAGATGACAGCCAGCAAAGGGGGAATGATTTGCATTATTCCAGAACAAAGTAAGGCAAGCAGCACGGGAGCCCTGCACTCCTGTTCTCTCCATCGTCTCTGGGGAAAGGAGGGAGCCGGTGATGTTGGGAAGGCTGCAAAGTGGCACTCCTGTGACTCCCTCTTCCTCTCCCCCTCTCCAGTCCTTTCCTTCTCACACTGCTGCAGAGCTTTCCAAATGAAGAAGCTGTTTCCATGACACCAAACCCTTAATTTGAAGCATACATATAAACAGCCTAGGATTGTGATCACAATGCACCATTTCTTATTTATTTTTTTTCTTTTTTTTTTGATTCTGCTTTGGACAGAGACAGGCAATCCTTATGAAACCAACATAAAAATCACTGGTTGTAAACAGCAGGCAGTTTCACCTTTAGTGTTTTACAAATACCTTGATTTTGTTCTCTATTAAATTTTCTTGTCATGATTAATAAATCTAGGAAGCAGATTAGTTGACTAATCAGAGTGCCTTGTGTTTGTGCTTTGTGCTTGTAGCCAGACACATGTCCATGGTGCTTTGTGCTTTTGGTAAAGTCTTAGCTTAGTGTCCTTTCTCCTTGCCATTTGTTTTTCCTGGAAAGCTATTTTTTTTGGTCACACTCTTCACCAGAGAAGTGTTTTATAGCCTTCTATCACGGAAGAAACTGCAAATGTAAATATTACCTTTTTTAAAATTTATTTAAATATTTATCTATTTATCTAAATGATAAATAAAAGAACATTCTTCTTGTATAAAAAAAGCTGTACAAAAATATATGCCATATTAAGAAAGACATAACCTTAAACTGATATTGAGCAGCACTACCATCAGTGGAACATGCCCCATAAGCAAACATTTTAATTTTTAATTCCTTTTTTGTGTCTACTTAGTCATACAGATATCTTTGTCTTTCTAAATAAATACTTTGGTCAAAATATCCTCCAGTTAAAACTCTGTAAATTGTTTGATTCCCAGTGAATGGAAGCCAAAAGTAAAGATGGCAGGAGGATGAAGGTTTTGTGCATCCATAGCACCCCCCCTCTCACCCAACCACTGCTACAAATGAACTGCAGTGGCAGAAGCATCATGCAATAGCAATTAAGTATTATTCATATTCTTAGCTTTATTAACAAGTCTGAGACACCTACAGCATACACACCCCCCCACACACTAAGTCAACGACGAGGGAAAGCACGCATTTGCTGAATGCCTTAATTCCCATTGCTCCTCGAAGTAGCTGCCCACGGGATGCTGTGCCCTCAGCTCGCTTCTCAAACACAGCAGCTCTCACCCCACTGCTACAGGGTACAAATTACTCTGTAGCTGCAATTCACGTGGCATTACCTACGTGTGCAGTGGGGACGCAGGGAATGAGACAAGGTGGCACATTTCCATCTGGCCGTCATTGGTATGCTCACTGTGGAATAGCAGCTTGTACCTTTGGACCAGATGTTTCACTGACTTGAAAGCCATGAAGCAACAAAGAACAAAGACAGCATGAGGAGCAGCTTTTTAATATGGAGGCCTGGAGACTGTTCCCAAAATCAATGCACAAAAGACAGTGCTAAATAAATCAAGTGATTTGATGTAACAGCAAAATCAGCACTGTCCCTTTTCCTGTCCCCAGATTATCCAGAAATTCCTGCACACGAAGGAAAGGAGAAAACTCCATGGCTTTATGTGATGAGTCAAGCACTGATATACTTGCAAGGAAATGATGAATTAGGGTAAAGGATGCAGGGGGATTTCAGAACTGGAGCAATAAATTATTTTATTAATATCTTTTATCAATTAACTAATTAATCAATTACTTTACTGATATCTTTTCCCTGTCCATGAAGGCCTTCTTATGATATAGACTTTTCCCCCAAAGCAGCCTGTTCCAAAGGCCAAGGAAGGCAGTAAGACTCCCTGAGCTGGTGACACCAGGAGTCCCATGAGGTGAAAAGTACTATGCATGACCATGGGAAGTGGCTGTACCACCACCTAGGGTATATCTGCAAAGATTCACGGGAAATAACACAATGAGTAAGGCCTGAAATCCCCTAAGTAGCAGAAAACACTCAGGATGTAGAAATGCAGAACACAAGAGCAACCAGCAAAGCCTAGGGCATGGCACCCAGAGTTTAAAGGGATAAGACTTCTGGGTGACCACTGGAGTACCTTCACACCTGTGACACTCAATTCTTCTACACAGCTACTTCAGCCAGGCATGATCTCCCTCCATACGAGACCCCAGAAGAGCCAGGCTCAAGCCTGCTCCATGCAGTTTTCCTCTGTAAACCTCAAGCCAGTTTTTCAGTCATCTGTCAGAGAGGAACAGCAGTGGGCCCACGCATCACAGGGGCAGGGTGAAGACAAATATGCAGGAGCACACACAAGCCTGCGGCAGGAGGTACTAAGCAACATGGAAAGCCTTGAGAGAAGCAGCAGGTCTGGGGTTTGCAGCATCCCTATCGCTGCCTTACAAAAGGTCTGCCTTACTGTCAGGAAATCCTCAAGCAACAACAGAATCAGGCTGGAGGGTGAAGTGCGATCCAAGCCCTGATGAGGGGTTTGAACATCAAGGTATGAGCTCACAGCTTCCTCATCACTTGTGGAGAGCCCAGTCTCTAAAAATAATTCGGGATATGACAAGGAAATTAAATAATGATGCATTTGAAAGTCAGCTACAGTGATGCTGACTAAAGATGTGGTGCTTAAGCAAGGACAGTTACATGCTGGATCACACAGACAGGGTAACACCAGAGGTAAGTGATTTGAACTGCAGAAGAGGTTTTTTCAATTGTGGTGTGGAGTTTATTCCATTAGGATGCTGCCGTTCCGCATGTTGTTCTGAGAGCTATTCATGCATCTCTATCTTTTAGTTGAATCATATTTTTCCCCTTTAATAAACTTGCTTATTCAGTCTCACTATCACACCAAAGGACTAATTTGGGTCTAATTTATCTCTCTCTGTGTACTTGCTGTAGACGGTGCTGCTTTTACTTTTTCTCCCCTATCTGCCAGTTTTCTTAATTCTCTGTCTGTTGTGTGAGCCTTGTAGGGCAAGGATCATACCTTCTTCTATTTTCGGAAACCGTCTACAGGGCATAAATTATGGTGATTAAGTCCAGCAGAATTAGATTGTAGTGACTGCCAGACATGGAATAGCCACTGTCAGATATCCTCAGAACAAGATAATCTGGTTTTGCCATCAAGGAAGAAAGAGAAAAAGAAGATGCACCACCAGATCAGTATTATGAAAGTACCTGTATCTCTAATCTCTGGAAAAGTACATGGTCAATGCTACCTACAGCCAGGGAATCACGGAGAGAGCACCAGCCATTTGAGCTTTACCACAGAAAGGATATAATAACATTAGTGACTGCTGAATTTAAAATTGAATTCTACTAAAGTTCCCATTTGAAGTTAAACTTATTCCCTTGCTCATGGCTTTGAGGGTGGGCAAAACAGTGGAAAAAAACTTTGAATTCAATCTTCATCTCACACATTTCTGATATTTGAAATGTTCAAAAATTATTAATATGCTATATTTGGCCTCAGTCCAAGCGAAGGCTTATCTTACATTATGTTTGTGAAAACTTTGAAAATATTAAAGTAGTATTTCCCATATATTTCAACTAAAATCTGTCTACCTGTGTAGCAGAAAAAATGGTCAAGTATTTTAACATCAAAGTAAGTGTGTGGCATAGGCCTCTCAGAGGAAGAAAAATAGATTTTTATGTGAAGGTTCTCAGTTCAGTAGTTTTAATGTGAAGGATGCTGATGCTGAAGTAGCTTCACTTTTGACTCACACACTTCAGGCTGCACTGATGTGATGCTCCAGAGGTAAGGCAAGAGGTAAGAAGACAAAGTACAGGCTCAGTTTCCCCAGCTTGCTCTTGACCACTTTAAGCACTTTAACGGTGCCTCTAAATGTTTGGATGTGGCCTGTCAGGAGGGAAAGAGAGGATGCTTGTGCCCTTATTCTGCTGCTTCTTGGTGTGTTAAAGATCTCTTCAAGAGCTGGGAGTCTGTCTTATTTGGGTTTGGCTGCCTTTTTCTATCAAGAATGCAGGTTTTGTTTCTTGTATGAGGGGTAGTCTTCAGTAAACAGGGCCATAAGAGTTCCACTGACTCTCCTGGAGTCAGGAGCTTTCACAGCCCTGGAGAAGACTGTCACTGAGCACCCAGAGCAGGTCTGAGTGTCTGCATGAATGAAAAATAGGTTATTCTGAATGTGTTTCACCTTTTTGTCTAACTGATGCAACCACAATAATGTGGATTAACATTTCCATATTTATCTTCCTGTAAAATATATCAGTATAAATTGCAGAGCTTCACAGACTTTTACTGTAGTGGGCTTATTTTTGTAGGCCCCCTTCCAGCTGGATGTTCCTGAGTTAAGAAATCCATGAAAGAGCCTTTTTTTCTTCCCAGTAACGAACCACTCTGTCAGTGTAAGAGGAAACCAGAAAACTCCAAATATTTTTTCTCCATGCTGACAATCATGATACACAGGTGACATGATTGATGAAGCATCAGGAGGGCAGAAGGGAATAGACATTTCAGGTACGTGCCAGATATTCCTTTAGGCTGTTGCATTGTGAGCCTGCCTAGAGCAGTTTTGCCTCTTTTCCAGCAGCACATCACCCAGAGCAGCAGAGCTCCTCCACGGTGCAGTGTTCTGAAAGAACCCAGGGCAGAGCAGTAACCACCTGGAGTCCTCCCAGCTGAAAGAAGCTGCCAATATCTGCCTAAACCCTGAAAGTTTCTGAATAGACATCAGAACAGACAGGGAGATGCATCCGTTTTTAAGGCAGACTTACATTTTCTTGCATTCATATTGCAAATGTTTTGTTGCAATCAATCCCTTTGAGATTCCTGTGATGGTTGAAATAAAAAGAGAGGATTTCAGGCAACACATGACTGTTGAATTCGGGGCCTAAGCCCCTTAGTCTTCAAAAGGTCAGCATCTTCTCCTGTGAGTATGTGTCTGATTGCCGATATTAACATCTCCTCAACCACATAAAATAGCCTTGAGTGAGGAAGAATTTCAGAACATTAACCTCAGTAATTAGTCTCCTGTATCACCCCCTTTAAAGGACATACACTGAGAAGGAGGCAATAAAGAAGATCAAAGAAATTAGTCCTTTTTCCTATGCATTTTCTTGTTTCCTCAAGCTGGCCCTAAGGAAGAGAGAAATTTCACCCTGAGAGCTGGCAACCTTCCTATGGTTGAGCCTCTGGGCACCTACTCTTTTCTCTCTCTTAAGGAAGAGCTAGGTTTTGGGTACTTGTGTCAGATGTTGCAGATGTTTCTTTCAAGGTGCCTCGGCTGAAATAGTCCCCCAGTATTCCAATTCCTTATTCCAATGTGCTTTCACAACAGATTTGTGTACACCTGACAAAATAATGTGTACAACCAGGCAATTTGGATAGCTCACCCAGCAGCCCCCAGTTCATCACTAGCGTGGGGAAGTCACCATGATGTCTGCGAGATATCTATCATGAAGATTTTTGCCTTATTTGTTACTGTCAGGATTGGTGAGTAGCTTGGAGGAAAGAAGCCAAGGCTGCAGAGTTCAGTTAAAACTCTCCCATTTAATGACAATCAGAGATTTCTGAATCACTCGGTTCATTCTGTCTTAATCCATCTTCTGGCTCCACATCACTCCAGCTAAAAAAGCCTGTATTGGATATGAACAACACATATAAGCAACCCCCACATCTTACTATAATACCATAATTCGCACATGGGGATAAGGAGCTGAAAGAAACATGAGATGCAATTGATAAGACAGCAGCACCATCCCTGCACCGTGCACACAAATGCACTCCCTTCGGAAGAGGAATCCCTGAGATGCCATCGTGTGGGGAACGTGCGGCTCAGGCTCCGTAAGAAAACAGTGGGAAAACCTGTTCTCTTCAAGAAGCTGATACGGTGTCACTGACATATGGAGCTATTGAGTGGCAGTGACCTATTGAGTGAGCAGCATTTTTACGCTATGAAATCATATGTCTTTTTAATTTTAAAAAAGGTTGCCTGATTGAGGCCATTTATACCTGTGTTTCCTATGGGAATTTTAATAGCCAAGCAGCATATCACTAGATAAAGATATTTACAATAGTCATGCTGACAGAATGCTGACTATAAAATCGTAAACTGTGGCATTATAGCAACCTGCATAGAAGTTTCTACACTCACAGAATTTCAGTCCTAGACCAGTTCTTGGGACTGCTATATTCCACTTTTAAATGCAAACCTAACAATTATCTGGATACTGAAGGATAAACCTGAACAAGTTATGTGGACATTTTAATTAAAGCACATCTTGACAAAAGATCAAGAAGAGAATAGTGAGTTAACATCCATAAAAAAAGTGTGGAGACAGCTCTGATATATTTTCCAGTCATAGAAAAGGTAATTGGATGAAATGAAGGGGAAACAAATTCAATGTGATAAATGTAATAGATATTTATTGCTACGAAGGATTAGTTAAAATTACCTTCAAGCAAGAGCTTGATGCTAGATATGATCATTTGATAAGAAGAAACTGCCTTTCCCTTTCATATTATATAAACTTCTTTTATAATGATGTACCATAAAGGAGGGGGGGGGGGAATCACATTATGGATTTGCTAGTCTGTGGGATAACCTTGAAATTATGCCACTGAATTCCCATATCTTTTTTTAGATATCCAGTATGGAACCAAAATAGTGTTGAAAGTACATGGAATGGGAGTAAATACAGAGTGTGACCTTTTATTGCTGCAGATAAACCCCCTGTGACCTCCACTCATTGGGAGTCAAGGCACAAATGAAAGTGCCTAAAGGGAGAAGAAAAAAACTTATCCAGAAAGACAGCAAAGCATTCTCAGCCATGAACATTCCTTATTGAATGAGAAAGCATTACTTTAAACTATCTCACCATATATATTATGTGCATACAAATAGAGGTGACATATCCATTTCACATCCACACTAGTTCCTTACCGCATGTTGTAATGAAGCACATTGATTTTGCCTTGCAAGTAATGACTCATGTGCTATCTACAGTAAACTAAGAAGAGAGGGGTGGCACAACAACTACAAATACAGAACAAATGTGAGTTTTTTTATAATTTCTATCTTCCTGTAAATATCCTCTTCTGCTCTCCTTCAAGAAAAAAAACCAAACATAAGTAGCAGTTTTGCCTGAACAAGGAATGCTATAAATAAGTGCTATAAACAAGTGTTATAAAGAAGGAGTGTTATAAAGAGTTAAGAATCCACAATTCTGCAAAACAGACTCGCAGACATCTATAGCATTACAAAGCAAATGGATTATTTCTAGACTGCAAGTTGTACAGAAGTGGGACCATGTCTGTAAGATAGTTCCTAGCACAGTGGTGTTGCTAGTATGATATTAATAAAACATTATAAACACAGCCCAAAGAACGGGACCTTTTGCTTAAACTGAAAAAAGCCCACTGAACAAGTGTATGACACCATCAGAAACACTCACTCCAATTTGTTCCAACTCAGTATTGACATTTTTCTCCATTATCCATCACATCCATGAGATTTTAATATAATTATTTCAGAACATTGCTCAGCTCTTGTCTGCTCCTGGAAATATACCAAAATACCTACAATTATTCCAAGACAGTTTATTTCAATATAAATCCCAAAGCGGACACTCTTATTCCAAAATAAGAGTTCCTATTTCCAATTTAATTTAATCTAGTTCTAAAGTATCCTCCTGGGAGCTTATTCTGGAATAGCTATTTTGGTATATTTCCAAATGTAGGCAAACCCAAAGTCAGGGATTGGAGACTGGAGTTTGTTAAGAGAAAACTCTGCTTCCACTTGAAAAAAGATACAAAGCTAACAGGCTTAAGAAATTCATCCCTTTCCAAAATATAAGACTTACACAAAAAGGGTAGAGATCCTATTTCAAGAACAGCAGTTTTGCTACCTCTGCACGTGTAGATACCAATTAATGTTTCACATCACAAATCCTCGTCAAATGAGCCACTCACAAACCTCCTCCACCCCTTTTTTTTCATCGAAACATCTACTGTCAAAGCAAAAGAGCACAAAATAAGACAGTCAGAAACTAAATCAAGAAAATAATCTAGCTCAGGCAGCCTCCTGATGCTGAGAAAAGGAAAATGTAAAAATCTCCACCAGCTCAGCCAAATATTTTCCATCACCTGTTAATTTTACACAAAAGGTGTTTTTATGCTGACCTTCTAGACAAAACCTGCAACAGGCAAGCTTTAAAAGAAGTAGAATGAAGCTATAACCCATGTGGGGAGAAAAAAGGATATTTGTTGCTTTTGAAAATCAACTATACCTTTTACTACACCAAAGCCTAAACTTTCTACAGTTTCTAGAATACAAACAGAAACTTGGAGAAGATCTTAGTTTTATCACAAACAAACTGAGGGTTGTAGAATCATAGAACATTTTGGGATGGAAGGGACCTTAAAGATCATCTCGTATCTATGACTTAACAACTTCCTTGCTGGGCACAGGATGGCAGTCAGTGATGGTGAAACAGCACACTGGGAGTGTTTAACGTCAGACATGGGGACCTAGTTTGACTCAGCAACTTCCTCTCTATCTCTTGGCTTCACCAACCACTCAATAGTATTTCCAAAGGTGAAACAAATTCTGTTATCAACAGATATTGACAGATGGTCATTACCCAGAGCCTCTGCTCACCAGTGTTATGGGCACAAACAAAAACAAAAACAAACAAACAAAATTCAAAAGAGCTTCATAATTCACTAAATGTAAACCTTTGATCCAACCAAGTTGTTTCTATTACATCTGTCCAACAGGTGTTGGTGTTACCAGGTGTTACCAAGACATGGTCTATCCTTCATGGATTTTGAAGACCAGCAACAACAATATGCCTTTTTTTCTCATTTTCCACTCAGCCTAACAAGATAATTCAAGGCTTTCTTATTTGCTTTAGAGCCCTTTTTGCAGCCTGACCATGCACAAAACAGTCACAGCAGCATTAATGAACACTGCCACCAGCATTCCAGAGCTAGAACATGCCAGGTCTATCATATATCCCACAGTCACCTCTGAAATCTGCCCCCGGTACTACTGACATGTGAATCCCCTGTTCTCATGACTGTGCACTGCCCAAAGCCCACCCTAACCCAGTGGCTCTGGGGGCTCCCAGGGCCCACAAAGGTAGCAGTCACGTCCTTGTGAGACAGTCATCTCAGCAACCCATCTTCACCCTGAGTCACGCATCATGGCAGCCAAGACTTCAGAGTCAGGGAAGGAGTCTCCTGCTTTAAATGAAGTTCACTTGGCAAGCCAAATATGTGGAAAGGAAGGGAATACTAAGAGTAGCTTCAGGTCCCTTTGCTGTCCCCAGAAATACATCAATGGCACCTGCAGCAGCAATGATTCAGGTCCACAAAAGTAACATGCCACGGTTTTGGTTCTCCCTCTTTCATAGGCAAGATTTCTCCCTTCTTCCTCCAGGAGCAGAGGAGAAACCATGGTCATCCCATCACCCATGATGCTGAGCTGCATTTCAGTGTCAGAAGAGAAACCTCATCGTGTCCTGAGCTGTACAAATCAGCTCTGTTTGAGACAGAAACCATAGAGTGAGAAATGGCAATAAAGGTGTAGGTTGCCCCACAAGTCCCAGGTAACCTCCTGTGATCAATCCCTTCCTTGGGATGTCACCAGCCCTCCTTGTGTCTCGGTAGCATCACCACCTTGCCAAAGCTGTGTGGGGTACTAAGAGCCACAAAGTGAGCAAATATCCCCACCTAGTGTCCCTGAGAGCTACGGAGCATATTCTGCTATTTTCCATCTATTCTATCCCTTTCTGGTCATCCTGATTTTTAGTGAGAAGGAAGTTGGTGGATTTTTCTTCTCCCCAAAGACAGAGTAAAAATTACCACTGCTCTTGAGACAGGCATTGTGCAGGCTCTGGGCATGCAAACAGCTCAGCCAGCATGCTGCTAATTACATTTCTGGTCTGAGCTTTCTCTTGAGCAACAGCTGCTTATTATTTCATCTCACACTGTCGATCTCTGTGAGGTTTCTTTCTTGGCTCCATTCTGCTAATCTGACCACAAGGAATTGACAAATTAGTCATAGAGGATAAATCAAAGGGGTTTTCGTGTGGCTCTTGCCCCCTGTTTTGCATACAGTGCTTCCAGCTCACGACTGTCTCCTCAGTTCTTCTAGAAAAGCTGCTTGGCTACAGAGGCGTGTTATTTGAGGGTGAAATGCATTAGCCTCTGTTTGCTCCAAATTTAATTCATCTATTTAAATAATTTAATACAGCATCCATCAGTATGAAAGCTGGGCAAATTGAATCCAAAGGATTCGAAGACACATAGATTAAATAAACTCCCTTCAAATCCTGGCTCTCAAATTATCACTGTCCCTGGATTAATTCTACCTTAATTAGACAAAATAATCTTCTCAAAGTGATTAAATTTGTGAAATAAAGATGAAATAAACATAAAGCAAAAGCAAATGGAATATAAACAGCCAGAAAGTATAAGCCATAATACAGAGCCTTAAATCATACACTGAAACTCATTCAGTTTAGGTTCTCATTAGAGCTCTGTAAAATCGTGAGTGGTATGAAGGAGATGAATAAGGAATTTTGTTTCTCAAAATACAAGAACTAGGAGAGGGTATCACATGAAATCATCAGCCGGGGCTTTAAAGCAAACAAAAGCGAGGACTTTCTGACAGAGCAAGTCATTAAATTGCTAAACTCATTGCCAAAAATACTGTAGATGCTGAAAGCATAAGTAGAATTTGACAAATCAACAGGAGATAAGGCCACAAAGAGTTATTAAAGACAAAGATCAGAAAATCTTTAAGCCTTAAACTGCTGAGGGGTGGGAGAATGCATTGGGAAAATATCACATAATACTTTCCCTGCTGTTACACCCTTTCCTTAATTATCAGCCACTGTCAGAAACAGGATACTGAGCTCCATGGACCTTTGGTTGAGCATAATGGGGCTATTCTTATAATCTGACAAGTCAAGAACTGGATTTACTTTAAAATGTTGACGCTGGCTTCAGAGTCTCACACCAGAAGGTGACTAAAGAGCATCCAAGTTAAACTCAGCTGATGAAGTTTAGGATAACAATTAGTCTCTCAAGCTTATCTAACTTTTAAAAGTTGTCCATGTTGCAACTCCAGTCGATTGTCAAATCCATTAAGCATCACTACGGCAGACATTTTCCTGCAGCAATGGCTCATGATGACAGCTAGTCAGCATGTTACGGCAGAAAAGACAAGATTACAGAAGGTCCCAGACAAGTGGCTTGATTAGCAGCAAAGACTTTAAGGACAAAAAAAAGAAAAAGGTTTACAATATCTGTCCAATGCACGTAGCTAGAAACCACAGTCAACACTGCTTTGAAGTTTCTGGAGAGTCCTTTGGAAGAAAGCATAGAAGAGCACATGGTCCCTGCCCCATCTGGATTGTAATGAAAAGCAACACTCGGAGATCAGGATCAGAAAGATGCTTGTGGAAGCCAGCCCTCAGAAATGAGAAGCAGAGCAGGTCACCATTTCAGATGACCGTGTAGACCTGGTGCTAAATTCAAAGAGAGGTAATGAAAAAATCCAGTTTTATACCCTTGCAGTAAGTGGTGCAGGCCCATACCCCATCATGTAACAGGGAGCACCACCTGGCAGACTTTTCTTCTTCAACCACAATGCCAAAATTTCTGAACCAGAAAATATCAAGACAGCTCAGTTTTAAGCTACCTACTCTAGATAACACTAGCAGTAGAGTCACCAGGATTCTGAGAGCAATGCAGCAGTTGATATTCAATATTGCCATACCCCAGGTCTACTGCCAGAGCTGGATCATCACATCACAACCTTATTTTTCAGAAAGCCAACACTTCATTTTTATCTGCTAGAAAAAAATTGCACATAATAGGAAAGAAACACACCAGACTGACACAGCCTGTGGACCTGATTCAGCCTTTACTGTCTTCAACAGAAAGACTCTTGATGTGCCCCCAGGAGTGGAGTGCCACCTTCAGAGTTGTCTGGAAACAAAACATAACAAGACCATTCAGATATTAAAGGTGCCCCCAGAAGCCAGGTGAGGACAGCCACAGACCTTCACAAAGTTTGTGGAGAAACAGCAAATACCAGGAGCAGAAAAGTGAGTTCTCTGCCTTTTTCACCCACATCAAAAGCCCTCAAAAGCCACCCACAGGTGGGTGCTCCTGAAGGTGGCACTGCGGCGTGCAGGCAGATGTCTAGCATGGGGTGCCTCACCACTGACACATTTAACAGTGGCATCAAAACAAGGTCTTTTTTCCCAGCTTTCCCTCGTTCTTCCTCCCTCAGTCCCCTGTGCAAGGTCTGCCTTCATCTTCTGTCATAATCTTGCCATAGAAGGAACAGCCAAAAACCATAGCCCAGAGTCAGAAAAATGTAATGCCCACCCTGCTGACTGTCTTGAGCCAGCTCTTACTTTACATCTTTCTTTGGGTAACAGTTCTCAGCAATACACATTTCCTCCACCAGACTCATACTGGTACTGACCTCTACAACCTTCAAAATCCTTATCAAGGCTTCCCTTCACCAGTCACCATTCTGACCCATATTCATACAGACTTAAAATGACAAACCCTGGAATCCTGCCAGCTCAAATAATGTAGATCCAAATGACTTTAAATCTCTCTATTTTTTTCCTCTCTGCATTTTCCATACACAGTGTTAAGTCCCACAGCAAAAAAACTCTGTTTCCCTGTGTTATTCAGTAATTTGCAATGCCACCCACCAAATGGTACAGTAGAAATAGCTAATCACATAGGCTTGGGATATGTATAAGCTGTGTTGTAAAAGTACTAATAGATATATTTGAATGCAAAAGAGATCTGAGAGCTGGAAAATAATACCTTATTAGTATGCTACATGTGTGTGCAAAGCAGCAGCCTGTTCTCTAAAAGATGTGTAAAAAAAATAGTGGAATCAAAGCCTTCAGCCTCTCCTATAAGAACACAATAAAATCAGTAATCTTTATCACTTTTCTCATTAGAATTATTAATTCCATTTGTTTCCATATCACATAATTTTGTACCTTTGCAAAAATATTACACACAGTAAATCTGCAATTCTGTGTGTTCACAACCACTCATATCTATCTCTGGGTCCAGCCTCAGGTATCAGCATCCCCTGTTTCCACACACTTGCAGTTTCCCCAGCATTTGGATAAATGGGTTGAACCCGAATCAGCATAGGAAACGAGTCCTCAAGATGAGCTGTTAGTTCATCTTCTGAATATGGGCTGAAATAACACAGCATAGAAACGTCTTCAACTTGGTTACCTTTATTTCTCAGAACAGACATTTCCCTCAAATAGACATAATTAGACATAATTGGTGTTTCTGTCTTCAACACACTTCTGGTTTGCAGGTTATTTTCTCCCATTCCCTTTGCTCACTGTATGAGCAACAGCCTTCATAGAACATGTCCAATTGCATCTATGACTGAGCACTATGACTAACCTATGGGTTAGGGAGAGAGGTTCTCCATAGAGGTAAGGAAGAATAAGAACAGTGAAGTACACAGATTATGCTTAGGAAGGATCATAAGTAAAAAAAATATTAGACAGAACAAGTATACACAAGCAATTAATCCAAGTTGCATTATGACTGCTTAATGTGCTCTTATTAGTCAACTTAGTAATTCCATCACATCCATCACAGTTACATCTCGGCTACAGAATATGGAAATGATATTGCAAGATACAATTTAAAAAAAAAAATGGGATCGTTTCTTTTTAAATTTTGGAGCATGAGGGGGAGAATAAATACTAGTCTATTTGAACTTACTGAGAGTGTTTTCATTGGCATAGGGAAGCATAAGATTTCAACCTGTTCTCTTTTTAGACTGGATTTCAACATTAATAATGGATAAATGGGTTGTGCCACCCACTGTCACAGCACACTCTGGGGACCAGGGGCATGACTGAATTTAAAAAAGCATTAGGCAGGCACTGCCTCTAGACATTTTCCACCCCCGTTCAATTCTCTAACATACAAACTGGAACAGTGAAGCATGTCAGTAGAGACCGTGTTTCCACAAGCAAGGGGCTACTCTTGCAATAACTCTTCTTGGTTAATCTGGTCTCAAACAGCAAACCCAGATGAGATGAATGTTGCTCCCATGGGCTTCTGCAACCTTGTTGTACTTTGCTTTGTATTAAGCAAAACAAAACAAAGCAGATCCCTTGGGCATATTCCACTCTCCTGGACTGTTCTTCATCTGACCTCTCAGGGTCTTTAACAATATGAATCAGGCTAAGCAATCTCTGCCAACCAGGGCAACTGGAAGGTGCCATCCTGAGTGTGACGCACACCACGAGGCCACCGTGCAGCTCCAGTGCCTGCAGGAGTGCACGACCAACCGAGTGCCACCTCGGCCACTTCGAGCATGGAGGGCAAACACATTGGGCAAACTGGCTTTGCAAGCCCCAGTTGCCAACCTAATCTTGCCTTGAACAGCACGAAGTTTGTATCCATGTTGTATCCAGCACACTGGCTGACTCAGGGATACTAAAAAGATAACAAAAAAACAGAAAGCAAAAACTTCTGTAACAAACATTTTCACTTCTGCAATCACAAAAGCTGTAAAGAATCCAGAAGTCTGGAGAGTGAAGCTTGCAGTTCATTCTGAGCACTAGAACAGGCTGCCCTGAGAGGTTGTGGAGTCTTGTTCTCCAGAGATAACTCAAGAGTCATCTAGACACAATCCTGAGTGATGTGTTTTAGGGGATCCTGCTTGAGTAGGAAGGTTGGACAAGATGCCCTCCAGTGCTCCCTTCCAGCCTCACCCATTCTGTGTGATCCTGTTATTCAGCATTTTCTGGGAATGAGGTGGTGCTCCAGCAAAGCATACAGGACAGTTTTTATGAAAGTCAGTGACACACTAGATGGACAATATGAAGCACATGCATCTACTCAGTTCTGAAGGAATCAAAACATCCATTCCCTTATCTATATCCTTTCTGTAAGGATGAATCATGCCTATAGCAATTTCGTTTTCATTAGTTAACACTGATCCCGGTTTAAAAAAAAAAAAAAAGAAAGAAAGAAAAAAGAAAAAACACAAATTAATTTTTAAAATTATGGTTCAATAAAACACTGCTCTTCTGCAGAACATTTTAATCTTGCTTAATCATGTGCAAATGTCTAAGATCAACATTTATATAATGCTTGGGCCATCACTTTTTTTATTATTCACATAATTAAATTCTTTCTATCTTTCATATTTTATTCTTTGTATCCTGGATCCTCTACATCAACTTTGGAGAGTATTATACAAAGTACAAGTGTATGTTCATTCAAAAGATACATAAAACCTGTAGTGCAAAACATAAAATTCTTAAAATGGTTCATGTGCACATGAGTTTTCAAAGTTGAATTGCATAAAACCCCAGTAGAAATGTAAAAAATGGACTTGTTTTCCATTTTTGCACTAGTTCAGCTTCCAGGAAGATGCAGTATTTCTCTGTATTTTTCAAATGAATCTTTATTAAGAACATCATTATTTTGCTGACACTGTGTTTTGGTTAGTACCTGTACACAGAAGTTTCAGGTTTGGTTTTGTGATTTTTAATGTTAAGCTAGAAATTGTAGGGTTCCATCTGATACAGATATCATGGAAATTGTTTGACACTTTGGGGCTTTTCTTCTGCCCCTGGGTTCTGTCCCTCTCCCTGCACAGGTAGCTTCACCATAGGGTTTAGGATCTCCTAAAAAAAAAGTCTCTCAAATAAGTGAAAACTATTGCTGCTGAGAGCTCAGTGGGTAACAGACACACCAGGTGCTGCTGAACACTCAGTTCATGCATTGGGCATAACTGGAATTGGAAATAATGAGACGATTATTTCAGTTCTGAACTGTGCCTGTTCCTTTAATCCTCTCTGTAGCAACTGTATTTGCTGCTTAGCGATATCGGGTTTAATACACAGTTCCTAATTAGTGTTATCAAGCACCACTCGCTCAATTTCACTAAACAGAACTGGATGAAACATTAGGTCAAGTGTAACCCCCAGGTGAGCTTATATTACAGTTTGCCTCCTGGTTTCTATATGAGCTCTGTGTGTTCCACCTCAAGCAATGGCAGATCCTTTGTAAGCACTGAGATTGTTCAGCTGGGTCCCCAGGGCACCCCAAAACACAGCAGACATCACGCAACAACTGTCACTGCCCTGGCTTGAGGAGGTATTTAGCTATGGCAGTGCAGCTGATAAAAGTAAGTAGACAGCTTAATAGCTGATAAATGCCACCTGGGTTAGCTGAAAAAGCATAAATCGTCATTCACTTGGTGTTTTTCCCATTCTTTCCATCCTCTTACCAGACAAAGACTTTGAAATAAAGTTACGTAAGAAAAAACTGGTAGTTCACATCCATGACAAATTATGAGCATGAGATATGTGACAACTGTACGTATTTACAAGGCTTGGAGGAGGCATTTGGATTACCAGGAGCCTCAGCCACATAGTTTTTAATATGCATTTCTCACTCTCAGGCTATGGTGAAAAGTGTTTTACTGCTGGCTGAGCACTAATGGATTTGGAGCTGTTAACTGCAGTCCACAGGCAGCCTGAAGTGGTGAGCTAATGTGCATTTCATTTTGCTAATTTAGTTTTTAGAAAAACCAGGTTTAGTTATAACACTGTAGTGTCAGCATCAGCAACTGGGAGTTGAACACAGTGGGAGAAAAGGGTACAAGTGGTCAGTGAAACCCTTTGAGAAGGGGAAATTTAAAGAGAAGTAGATGGAAAAGAGAAGAGAAACAAGTAGTGAAAAGCAATAGAAAAAAAAGTCAGAGAAACAACAGCAGTAAAAAGTAGAAGCAGAATAAACCCCAAAAGGGAAGGCCTTGAATAAATATCCATGTCTGGTTGCTGAGTAAAGACTGGGTGCTGTAGGGAAACTCCCTGAAAACATTAATATCAGCAAATTGAGAGAGGCCAGCATTCCTAATTTAGATATCAGCCCTCAGATTAGGATTTGAGTACTGGATCGTCTCCTGGAAAAAGAGCAATCCTGAAACCATTCAGTTAGTCCTGAAAACACTTAGGGGCTACGTGGCCGTTAAGTAGATTAGGTTAAGTTTCCTCCCTGAAAAACATTTGAAATATAAAATTTCAAAACAAAGGAGGAGGAAATGCTTTTAAGGGAGGAAATTTAACACAAGCTACTTCCATATTTTACTGGGAGGATGTTGGCAAAGGTACTAAAGGATGACAACCGTGCATATGTACAGAAAAACAAGATCATCTAAGGCTGTCAGGAGCCTCTTCTTGCTACCAGCAG
Source organism: Chiroxiphia lanceolata (assembly GCF_009829145.1). NCBI lineage: Eukaryota > Metazoa > Chordata > Aves > Passeriformes > Pipridae > Chiroxiphia > Chiroxiphia lanceolata. The sequence continues at coordinate 13,956,906 of NC_045638.1, read as the reverse complement.
GAAGAGAGTTCAAAGAAGCAAAAGGGTAAAAAACATGAAGACTAGAAGATCTGAGCAGGGACGCCTCTTCTACAAACCAGAACACAACCCTCTTCCTCAGCTCCAGACATGCATTCCAGGTACATTCCAGTTTGTAAGGACCTGAAACCCAGCCACACATTCCCAGGGAGAAGAAGGATCCAGCAGAACACAAGCAGAAAATGGTGCCTCCCCACGTACTTCAGGGTGAAGGAAAAGCAAGAGTGCAATACCATGTCCTAAGCTGGATGCACAAACCGGCAACTGGACTGATACCAGTTCAGCCAAGTGGCACCAGCACAAGGCAGCATCCTGGCAGGAAGACTGTGAACCAGCCACAGCCTGAAGAACTCTTGGCATTAACGAATGGACCAACCATAAAAAAATCAGAATAGTTCATTTTCATTCTTACAAATTCTGTTACGAATGATTTCACATAGGTTCAAAAGAACCTATAGCTCTTACCCTGGCAGAGCCTGAAGCAGGCCCAGCTCTGAGTAGACAGTAGATATATTCCCCTCATTTTTAAGACTAACTACGTAATATAATTTTGTCATCACCACCACAAGGACTCTCCTAAGAGGCAACCTTGGAGAGCCTGGGCGGGGACTTCTAAAATCACATAAAAATATCCCCTGTCTTTAGCACTGGCCAGAACTTCACTGTTTTTCATGTGGGAAAATAAACTGAAGACAGAGAAAAGTCCACCATCTCTGAGTAATTTGAAACAAGCACCAGTTAAAACTGTTATGTCAAACGTACAAGTTTTTACCTGGAGTGTAGACTCATAACCTGCTGGCAATTAATATTTAACAGGAATCTCAAGGCTTTAGAAGTATGCTGCACACTGCAGGCTTTTTTATAGTAAACAAAAGAGACTAAAGACCAGCTAAGGCTTCATTATGCATTCACACACCTACTTGTAGTGGGACACTTTTACAAAGCACTCGTGTACCAAAGTACCATAGCAGCTTAGGCCAGGTAGGAACAGGGGTCACAACATAAGTGTGCTGCCCTCCATCATGCTAAACCTGCTTCTCAGCTGCATGAACAGCTCCACCTGAGGCTGGATACTGTGAGGGCCAAGCTGTCTCCTGTGACAAATCAGCTTGTTTGGCTCAGGTACTATGATGGTGTTTTGCGGTTGAAATTGCAGACAAATCTAGAAGGATTAGTGGCCGGAGAGCAGGAGTTGAACTGAGAAATTTGTTTCTCCTGCCAAATAAATGCAGCAAATGAGTCTTGGGGAATGGAAGTAGAGGGTGCTGTGTGGAAAAAAAATGCATATCGCTGTCTCCTGTAACGAGGGACCCGAAGGACTGGCTGTACCAATTAAATCAACTTCGTAGCCAATATCGCACTACTGCAATCATCTGTAGACAGTAATATTTAAATCAAGAGCATTTTCTCTCAGTTTAGGTTAAGACAGTTCATAGTAATTTTTTAAAATATTAATATAAAACATTGCTGAAGTGAAATCAGGGCCGTGACAGCACTCCATTAGTTGATTTCATGCAAGGCTAGAAAAAGTAACTTCTCAGCAAGATACATAAAGTTATGAGGTTTTTATTTCTAGTGAGAAGATTTATTATTGCCACTACTATTTCTAAAATTCATTCCTAAAGCATTGTAAGACTTCATTTCAGTGTGGCTGGCTTTTTTCTTGAGTGCTGCAAAGCAGTTTTTCTGTATACTGAAAAGTTTTTTCTAATAAAAGACACTGAGAACTTAACCCTCTTAAGCTTGGACTATTAAATGGCCATTGAAGTTCTACCAGCTTCCAAGCACAAGTTTTTTAAAATTAACTTATGAATTCATATTGCTAATAATTATGCAGCATTTTAGAAACTTCTAGGATATTTTTTGTTGTTGTTATTATAAAAGAAACTCACTCTTGAATGGTGAAGCTGGTGAATAGTGCTGGTAGGTAAGACCATCCATTAGAAGCAAGAACATTCAGAATTGAAGGGTTCAGTCAGACTGACACAGATTTACTGCAAAAAAAGCATACAAATATTTGAGTTAAGCTGCCTAGTGGGAATACCTATTGGAGTTTTCTTTCCCCGCAGTGAGGTTTTACTGTCACCTCATCTCAGGCAAGATCCTCCCTTGGAATATTTGCCAGTATAATCATTTCCTGTGTACATATGGGGAAGGAGGGAGTGAGGAGGGGAGAGAGGGAGGAAACAAGAGAGAAGAGAAATGAGATCATATGATATTTTTAGACTTGACAGCTTAGATGTATTTCTGTTGGAAAATCACTTTAGCTAACCTCATTTGTTTTATTCATATACCTGGTATAAATAACAATGCCAAGTGTAACTTTTTTGCTGTTAGAAGCTTATAAATACTCCACCTATATTACACGACTGTAAGCAATGAAACTACTGCTCAACTAGAGGTTATCTGAGATGTAGTGAATGGGTTTGCACATATCCTCAATTCAGTTTGGTACAAAGTACAGTGGCTTGAATTATTTCAACTTAGTTTGAGAGAGCACTGCTAGCAAGGTAGAAATCACTGCACCCACATCCTGAACAGCTTTAACAGTCAACTTTTAGTCTGAGAGCAAGCTAAGCCATCACAGCTTCAGCACTGAAAACCTTTTGAGCCATTTCAACTCAGTATTTTGCATGTGCCTGATGATATCATAGGAGGGCTAAGCAGTAAAATTTTCCACTACACTAGACATCTTCTAGAGTAGCCTATGGCCATGACCTGAGAAGATACAGCCTACAGCTCCACTTGCCTTGTTCTGTCATGATTTACAGTCACTTCTCCATCCTCTTATGAACAGGCAGAAATATCAGCCCCCAAATCATAGCAAATATTTGATCCTGCCCCTCTGACTCTTCCAGACCTCACCTCCCTGGCTGCAGGGCTTCTTTGAAGCCACACTGGTACAACTTCTGTAAGCAGCTCCAGCCTCTTAAACTATCCCCTGGGGAGTCTTCCTCACCTTGAAAAGTCAGTAATGTCCTTATTTCAGTTGAGCATTCATCAGCTTTCTGTAAGCAAGCCATTGAGTGGGCAGGGAAGAGCACAAGAAAGGATCTGTATTGAGAAAACACAATGTTCGGCACTGTAGGAAGACTGGCACATCGTAACATTCAGGAATAATAATTGGACCTCTAGCATTTTCACTAGCTACCTGATCAACCTTTAACAAAGACTTAACATACTGATGTTCTTGAAAAGTAGTGACCAGTCCAGATACACAGCTTGTGAGGGCCAGGAAATTTGATTAAAAATAGAGAGAGTTGAAAAGCAGGTTACTATTTCTGACTTTTGCTATAGAAAAGCAAAATCTCAAATAAAAAATAAATAAATAAGAACATATTTGCATCAAAACCACTGTCAAACAGGAATAGTAACAGGAATTTGATTGATTAACATTGCCCCTGATGTAGGCCAAGCTCTGTGGTCCAGCTGTATGGCCCATCATGCCTGAAGATATCATTCCCCCTCACTCATGAAAATCATTGCTTCTGGGAAACCTGGCTTACAGGGCAGAATGGGGGCGTGGGGAGAACAAATGACAGCTTTCCTAAGGATTTGGCATAGCACTTCCAAAACCAAAGGCACAGGTTTTGGCTGTACCAACTCTGTTTTCAATGAAAAGCACCTGTTTCTGCCAAAATGCTATTGAAGTTCAAGTGATTATTTCATTACATCTTAATTGATTGAAAATGTTACCTTCTTAAAATTTGTGAACTACCCTCCTTGAACCATTGGAGGTAATGATGGACTAATCTTTCTTGTTACATTAAAAAGGAGAAAATGCGGTGCTATAGTACTTGACTAATTTTGCTAGACTTTCAAATCTAATAATAGCATTCTTCATAATTGATTTGGTCTTCCTCAAGTCCACCCAAATTAGCTTTCTGCTTTAATTAAATCACAACATATTTTATGCCAGGAGAGAATTGGTCATTTTTTACTGCTGGTATAATTACAAAATATCACCACAATGCACAAGAGCATCCTGAGGTCTAAAGTTATAAATAAGCTTAAGAGTTAATTTTATGCTTCTGTTTTGCCTCCAATATTTACAGCATACTTTCATTGCTGATACGTTTTATGCTGCTATGTTTTATAGTGTTTCGAAGACAGTCCTGTAATTCTCAACATGCAATAATAGGAATTAAATATTTATGGTGGTGTATAACTTCAATTCTCTCTGCAGTCTTCAGAGTTCCCCTTAGAAGTCAGCATTTGTCAGCTTGGAGCCTGCGCTGGCACCAGTGATGATTGTACTGGCACTGCCTCCTGTTGCAGCAAAGACTGTCTCTAGCCCCAGCTCATCCATAATTTCAATGCATTTCATCCCATCATCTTCACAGAAAAAACTTATCAAAGTCAAAAATGTTGCCCTACTTTTCAAGCCTGAGGAAGACACAGTCTGAGAGCTGAAATTTTGCTTTGATTTCCATTCATCTCATGCATGCCTTGGAGCGGGAGGTTTGACTCCATGTGGGACATTCGTGACTCATGCCTCTGATCAGGCCAAAACTTCAGACTTCTCTTCACCTGACAATAGTTCACATAAAACACAAAAGGAAGAGACATACAAGCACTCTCCATGGCATTTGAGTCTTGCCTAGAGGCTGCAGTGAGGGACCAAGGGATCAAGTTTTCAGGGACAGCCACTCTTCTTCCATCTGGAGCCAAAACAGGACAGGAGCAGGAGAGTATCCAACTTCTCAGCAGAGCCAAACCTGTAGCTGACACATACAACAGTTGAGACAAGCCTTTGCCTACTGCTTTCCTGGGTCCTACTCCCTCCTGGGCCTGGGTCTCATCCTTAAAACCAGTTCTGGTGCATTTACAAACTCTAAGATTTGTTTCTAGGTAGTGTACAGAAAAGCCACTGAGGAATTTAGATGACACGAGGCAAGAGAATGGAGTTGGCAAATTCAGGGAGAGACATAATCTAAGTGTGGATCTCTTCAAGTCCAGCCCCCAGCTACCACAGGTACAATGGAAGAGCACTGCTCCCTTACATTCAGCACAAGCCGTGAAGCGCCCCAGCAAACTACAGTGGACTCCAGGTGTATAGTAAAGAAAATGCAAAAAGGATCCACAATGGATCATGTGTGTTGAGAAGCAGTCAGAGGGATCAAAATTATCACCAATGTGAATGGCACTGGCATTGGGCCTCTCTGGACTTGCCCTGTTAGTGGCAGGCCATCCCACACATTTATTCTAGAAATTTTAGAATTAAGTAAGAAGCAAAAATGAAGTAATGTCCATTTAAATGTCTAGACTTTTTATTTCTTTCTCTGTTCCTTTATCTGACCATCTGTGCTGCTTTAAAAACAGGAACTCAAGTTGCTGTTATCTCCACCGTACATGATGAAATGGACCTCAGTAAATCTGTAGGTCCCTCCCTACAACTTTTGTTCTCTGCAATGTAAATGACATTACTTCATGAAGTTATTTTAATGATAATATGGTACTCTTACTTTAGGCTTAATTTCCTTTCAACAGGGCCTCAGAAGAGGGTTTGAACACTTTACAGTGTTCAAAAGCACCTGTATTTCCTTATTGCCCGAACTTTTTTGATATGAATTCTCCTAAGACAGAGCATAACATGAATTATCTGTACCTGTGTTCACTCATAAGCCTATAAACATTTGCACCTACTCCCTTCTTGGATTTGTTGGTTGTTTCTCAACACAACCTCTTAGGGGACTGGTAAATCATTTACATCAGTACATGTTGCTATTTTCAACCTTGAATGTAACCACCTAAAGAAAAAAAGGCCTAGAAAGTAAAACCTTCTTTTACTGTATGTACTCTTTTATATTGTTCCTAAATATAATTTCAATTTTTATATGGCAGAAGGAAGGTACCTAGGAAGGTACAGCAATGATTTCTTTTAAAATGAAAAAAGTTTAAAACATTATGGAACAAGATTTATGCCTCCAAAGGCCTGTTCACTCAACATGTCCTGTATCTCAGTGTGAGCAGAGTTACATGCCTTCCCATTTAAACATCACCTCTGAGTGCCTTTTCAGAAAGAAATTTAGCCTGTCACTTGGACATTCATTAAATAGAAGTGAGGAAGTTCTGTTTATAATGATGTGCATAGACATAAAAAGTTGCCCCTTGTGCATATGACATTTTAAATTTTTTATATGCGTGTGATTATATTTATATATGTCTGTGTAAAAATACATTATTAATGACTCAAAGCTATAATACTATTGCCTATTCTGGTAGTTGATGTCTCTAAGAAATCTTCCAAGAGATGTTGTCATTGCAACAACATTGTTCCAAAGTTGTTGGAATTGGACAAGTGGAGTGGACAATTGCTATGGACCACTCAGTCTTCGTGTGGAGATTTACTGACAATACAGCCCATGGTAGGTTTCCATGGCAAATCTCTACCTATAGCTGCACCAGCTCTTTACACAAAAACATAGGTAAAGCCTTCAAGCCATGTGAAGACTCACAGCACTAAAGCATCTGATCTGAAAAAATTTTATGGAAATATTAAATATTTTAATGAATTATAGATGTGTGGTTACTGAACTGGTCCAGTAAGTGCTTGATATAGTCGTGTATACATGGCAAAGTTGTACTACATCTATCTGGAGATCTCTGTCAGTCTAAAATTAACTTAAGTTTAAATAAACATTGCAAAATGAAAATAACTAATTAAAGGGAAAAAAGGGGGGAAGAAGTAGTAACTTCTTAGCTTTCAGTTTCTACCACTATGACCACAAACAAGTAGCAGAATCCAATCACTAATTTTACATTTGAAGTTACTTAGATGTCACCCACAATATGCTGATGTAATAGCTGAAGACAAAAGAAGGTAAAGAATAATTAAGCAACTCACAATACATTACTGCTATACATAGACGCAACATACAAGAAAAATCACATTAGTAAGAAGAACACGTGGAGGAGACCTTGAAAAATTGTCCAAATTTCTCCTGGTAAGTCCTACTTGGGAACATACTGGGTTTGAAGGCCAATTGTTCTCACATATTGATAATGTGGAAACATTGATTTTCTTCACTAAGCCAGAGTTATAATCCATAAGACTGACAATAAAACAATTCATGGTACTTTGTCCAATTATCAACTGATTACCATCCACTCCAAGCAAAGCTGTAGTAACCAAAAAAATTGAGTGACTCATTCAAAAATGGACCAAACTGCTTTTCTATCAAAAATTAAAATATCCATCTTTGGCAACATACTGGAAAATTTAACTAAGAAACATATTTGTCCATGAGATCTACTCAGCGTATGATTGATTCCATATATTATTATTTACTTGAAGTAAATCAATTTAAGCATTGCCAATAATCAAGTCTTTACCTACTGAGCTCTTGTACTCAAAAGGCTTGTACTCAAAAGGCTTGTACTCAAAAACTCCTAACTTGGTTTGAGAGTCACAAATCTTTCTAAAAACTTGTGCAAGTCTGCCTAGTACTCCTCAAAGAAAGGAAAACTTAGCTATAATCCTTTAGCATTATTAACATGAAGGAACTATTAGTTTTTAAAACTGGCACTCATTTATTTATACAGGTGATTCTACAATAATTGTCATAGTTTCAGTAATAATCAACTGGGCATGAAACAGGGAGAGAAGGCCCACTGCATGCTGGAATAGATGCAGTAAGGATTTGCACCTGAAATGATACAGCTGAGCTGGGTCAGGTCAGTGCCAGTGCAGACCACACACTTCACAGGGACAGTGACAGTGACCAGACCGACCACTCATCTGTAGTGTGACTTGTGACATTTGACCTTTGGCCTCTCTACCTCACAGCTCCAACTGCTCCTCCAACCAGGCCATTTCTTACATAGCTGGAGGTGACCTTCCCTCCCACGGGCAGGAGAAGTCTCCGGGATCGCCTGCAACACACGAGAGGCTCAAGCCTTCCTCTCATCTTAGAGTCACAGAATCATTTAGGTTGGAAAAGCCCTCTAAGATCATCAAGTTCAACAGTTAGGGCTCTTTCTGCAGCAAGTCCAGAGAAACTTTTAGCTTGAGAGTACCAAACCTGCTCACAGATTTCAGTAGACTTGCAGTGAGGAATACTCCAAGCCACAGATCCCAAGCATTTGGGAGAGTGTTCTGGGAAGTATCACTGTGTGCTTTCTGTGACTTTACTCTCTCACTTGAGTATCTGCAGCTGGACAAAAGGAAGGATAACTGCTTAAGTGGACCTTAATGGTATTTCTTTGCTTATGTTGGATAGGATTACTGGCCAAAATTTGATATCCAGAATTCAGAGGGAGAATAATGCAACATCAGTTTCCTTTGATCTCTTTTTTCCTTCTCTTTTTGATATTCCAAGGAGTGCAAATAACCCGCGGTTTTTAAGAAATCGATGAAAGCTGTCATGTCCCTGCAAGTAAATGAATGACATTTAGACTTTCCACTGTACAAGTTTGAATATCTGATTGATTTTATGCTGGAGAATTTAGTTTAGGCAAACAGTACTGCTAAAGTCTCATGCATCAAAACTAGACAGACTTTCACTTGCGATCTCCTGAAAAACAGAGTGAAACTGTCTAAACTAGTCGAGTACACCTAGATTGCTTGACCTTGTAGCAGAGCTACTTATATCACCCAGGGAAGTGCAGCATAGCAGAGCTACTTATATCACCCAGGGAAGTGCAGCATAAAGTGAGGCTACACTTCCACCTGTGTGGTCTCCTCTTTGCCATACCTTTCTATATGAATGATACAGATTAAAAACCAGGTCCGAGATATTCCCAGAACAAGTGTGTCAGTAGCAGAGCAGCAGTTAACAAAGTTTACGAACTGTGCCATCAAAAAAAGCAGCACAGAGGCTCTTCACCTAGTAAACTTCCCAGGGAAATAAGGTGGGCAGTGGCTGAAGAATTTGTTCAGACCTTGAGCACATCTGAGCAAAACTGACCCCAGCTATGTCAGTGACTCCAGAAGGCCATGGAGAACTACAGCTTCCATGCCAGTACCAAACTGTAGGGCTCACTTAGCTAACTAGTCTACAGTTAAATCTCACCATCTGATTTAATTCTAAGTTTTCAGATTAATTTTATTTTCTCACCAATGTTCTGTCATTTGACTGGGTCTTCTCACCCTACTTATTAAGGAGAGAGTTGGACTTGAGTTTTAAATTATGACAGGACCTTTCCTTGAGACTATGTGCTGATAAACAATGTTCTGCAACTTCTGTAACCATTTTTTCTTTCAGATACTAACCAAAGCATTAACAATTTTATCTGAAGAGTACAAATACATTTGAGTTGACCAATAAAGACAAAAAAGCATTTTATTAACTTAAATACTCGACAAAGTCATCAACAGAATAAGAGTGGGTTGACTGAAAACCACATCAGTCAATAAAGCAACAATCATCATTTCAGATCACTCAGGGAAAAATACAGTTATCTGTGGCTGCTTTTAAGAGTGGAAATTAATTTAGTCAATTTTCTGAGAGGAATAAGTGGCTTTTTGCCAGAGCCACCATAGCAAAATTATTATTACTTTCGGACTTCTAGCATGATGGCAAAACCCAGAATCTCACATGGCATGTGAGTGCAGAGTCCCATCAAACAGAGATCAAGGAGATGATATTGCATATGGCCAAAGCCAGCCCCTTTCAGAGCTGGATGTATTCACACCTACTCCAATTTGGGTGAAAAAAGAAAACAGTGCAGGATAAATGTGCCAGCTCAAATCCGTGCTAAGGTGTGCTGCTGCATTTCAAGAGAATTGCAAGTGGCAGGTCAGTTTTTCAAAACAAGAAGGGAGCCACGAACATTACATCTCAGGAAAGCACAGGTTAAGATCACCAGATCAATACATGATAAATAACAGCGTACCCCACACAGGCTGTGTATCTCAAATCAGTGCTGCCCAACTATGCCTGCTGAAGCAGAACTAAAAATGACACTGAAATTTTTCATGCGGCTTGTACTTCAGAATGAATCCATTCAGCCTGAGGAGACATAAAGCAGGAGGGGATCCTCTCAGAGAATCTGCTCTGATCTAACAGCAGCATTCCTGCTTCACCAGGGATGAGGACACTTCTAATGCATCTCACCAGCACTGTCACTCAGGTGTCCCTTCCCACGGAGCTCAGCCCTAATTTGACAAGTATGCAGAGCATAACACACAGAGAAGCGAATCACGACAGCTTTATACCCTGTGCCCTCTTCATCTCCCCAGACATCTCCACTTCTGCTTTCAGTGACTAGTTTCCAAACTTTTCTGACAAATGAGTCACTACCCATCCACCCATGTTTCTTCTGGCAGAAAAAAAAAAGCCTTGTGCAATATCCATCACACTGAGGGACAGCGACACAACAGTGAAAATGGCTGTTGCCAGCAGATCGCTGCTCACAGAGAGCAGCGTACAGATCCACACACCGGCCTCCCCCAGGTCACAGTGTCTGCAGACCACCACCCAGAAACCCCCACCAGGGACAGGGCTGGCTCCCCAGGATCCTCCACATCAGGTTTTTCCACGCTGAGGAAACTCGGCCATTGCAACTGAGTGGGCAGATGGAGCCAGATCTGCAGGAGAGCTGATCTCGGAACCACAGTCCCCATTTCTGCACACAAAATACTCTCACAAAGTGGCTGAGGGCTCCAGTTAACATAATACCACTACTAACAACTATCTCATGCAATGGAAAAGACATTTTTCCTGAACATTTGTAGGATCCATCTCCTAAACACCACCTTTCTTTTGAACTTCAGAGTTTATCCAGGTAGCATCTCATTCCATGCCTACCTCCTGCCTGATTCCATTTTTCCTACCTACATTCCCTCTCCCATTTATTTTCTCTATTATTAATGTGCTCCTGGTTAGATTCATTATAAAATTAAGTTTTCATGTCAGTTCTTTAGTAAGTATCTTGATCTAAATTTATTCTCTTAAAAAGAAGGAAATGGCATTGAGCAGGTCCCTTCCAACCCAGGTCATTTCACGATTCTGTGACTTCTGCAATTTCTTCTGCAGAGTATAATCTGAACTCTGCTGCAGCTCCTTGTCATATCATGCTTATAGTGACCCTATCAGCTAATTAAAGATTTTACCCTCTTTGAAAAGGTGAGTCCTTTTTTTTGCTCTGTTTTCTCAGAAACAAAGTTCTGATTTTTTTAGTGGCACCTGCTTTTTATGGAAGGTGTCTCTTCCAAATAGGCACTGTGGAAGCAGCAGCAATAATTTCTGACCTATTATGGGCAAATCAGCAGTATTAAGTGATCTTCAAAGTACTTCTGTGGATGGTACAAAATGTATATAAGCTGCTACAGCCAGTTATTGACAAAATTATCTACCTTCTGGTGCCATTATACAGAACAGCCTAATGTGCATAATTACAGTAATTATGCAGAGCACAAACAAAAACAAAATTATATGCTGCTTCATACTGGCACTCTTTCAGAAAGAAATTCATTTTCACATTTACAGTATTGCAAATATGGACATTATTAACGCAGAATTTGAATATGGTACTCATAATTATAAGTACCAACTCCACATTAAATTGGTGTTTTCCACCTCTAGTAAGTTGTAGGTAGCTGCTGTGATGTCTTTTTGATGGTAAACTAAACTACCTAAAGTCTAAAAACCTGTAAGATTATGTCTGCTTTTCTTTAACAGTATCACTGAAAGTTAAATATTACAGAATCTGTAACCACCTGCTGCCTTCAAGCTAACAGACCCTGCTTTACATAGTGCAAGGAGCAGGTAGTAATTGCCAGACAAGAATTCATGACTTTGGGACCAAATGGATCTAAAATTGCATCTTCAGGTAATTCTAAAAAGAGACATCCTTTCTGGATTGGAATTTAAAATACACTTTTTAATTCCCCCCACAAGAGGAGAGAGAAAATATTTTAAGTATTACTGTTTCATTTCAATTTGATTATTTTTAAGCAAAATGAAACCTTGGAGCACAAGATCTGAGACTTTCTACACTGCAGTAACCTGCATGAGCTCATCTCTTTCCAGAACACACATCCCTCTACATTCTATGATAAAATTCAAGCTATTGTTATTTTATGCATGTGGTTATATGAAAGAAGAACCCTTGTTGGGACACATGACTGCTTTGACTTTGGGGCTGACACATTGGCTGGTGGCTGGGAGGTATCCTGGACCTTTTCCTCCTAGAGCAGCTGGGCAAGGCTCTGGGGTAAGGACAAGAGGGAGATGAGGTTTGCTGGCAAGAATTTTAGGTCAGGGTGTTGAGAGTACCTGGAAAGAACTCACCAGGACCAAGAAATAAGACACTGCTGTGACTGCAAGAGTATCCAGAACCCACCAAGACAAGCAGTGATTCCAGTGCTGGGATGTGACTGCAGGCAATGAGTGGTTGCTGGCACAGATGACTTGGAAACTCGGTAGCTGGAAGAAGAAGAAAAATGGATGGCCCAGTTTAAAGCCTCCAAGGGAAGAAGGTTGATTCCAGCAGCAGTTTTGGAAGTCTTTTTCATCAACTATTTAGGCACCAAATCTTTCACAAGTGGTTTCATCTATCCAGGCTTTTGACACTTGGGAGTGGGAAGGCAGAGAAAAAAGGATCACTGCAAGCAAGACACTGAGGAAAGCAAACCTCTAAATAATTTATTAAAGGGCTAAATTAGTAGAACAGTTTTTCACACCAACACATTATGATGTCCTCCCCTAGCTTGGAGTGGATACCCTGGCAGACATTAAAACCAAGACCACCAGGAAATGCAGAGCAATGGAGAGTCAGCAAAGGTTGCTCATGTGAGAGGAAACCAGGGACAGGGATATTCAGACTTGCCCAGGCTGATCAAGCATGGGAGAGGAAATCTTGACACCAACAGCCAGACTCCTTCAGCCACTGACCTGTCCTGAAGATCCCCAAGTCTGAAGAACCACATGAGCGGAAAAGCACTGTTTCTTTCCAGATGTTCCTTTAGTCAGCTCTGGTTCCCACTTTACAAGTGAAAGCTAGAATGCTAGCACTTCTTAAAGAAAAAAGGCTCTTGGTGTCTGCATCCATGTCTATTTATCTTTTGTTTGTGTCTCTTTCCTAACCTTTTGTGAGCCCACTGGACAATTTTGATCTAATAAGACAAGCAAGAAGTCTTAAAGTCATTAAGTTCCTACACATATCCTGAAAATAGGATGTGGGTGGAAGAGAAAGACCTCATTAATGCTGCCTGTGAGGGAAAGGCTGATGAACAAACTCCCACCTCTTTAGAAAACAGATTGCACACGAGAGAGAAAGCAAGTGGTTATGAATATCCTGAGTGTGGGGAAAGCTTGACTGAGAACTTACACCTTAGAGGTCTGCAGAGGACCCAGACAGAAAGCTCAAAAGGACAGAAACACAAACTTTCCTTCTTCATATGTTTTGACATTCAGCCTCACCACCTGGGGTAATCCAATCTATTTTAGTTTCAGGACCTGAAATGAGAAGGGGACCAGATGTGTTTGTGCTTGGAGTCTAAGCGTGCACATCTGTGAGCCCACATAAGCTTAATGCAGGAAAGAAACACTCCTCAAATAACACATGAAGTTATCAAGTATTTTTAACTGCCCTGAGACTGGGGAATTGCCATCTGTAATTGCTGATAACTGATGACCATTGAAAAAATTGGTGGAGTTCTGGCTGTCAAGTGGATCATATAATACAGGTAGGGCAACACCTGACAGCAAAGGGAAGGAAGTGTTTGTTTACCACAAAACAACTTAAAACTAGGATGAAAGCTTTATAAGCAGAGTTGTGGTTGTGGTTCACATATTAGATAAATATTCTGCTTCTGTGTGGAGATGTATCCAGCTGAATAGATTGGTTTTGACTCCCTGATAAAAGTATCTATTTAATCAAATTTAGAATCAAATAGCAGCCAACTTCTTCAGTGTTAATATGGGGGTTTGGGTTTTTATAAATGATTGATGGCAAGTTTTTTATATATGTTAACATGTTGCATTCTGTGTGATCTCTGACAGGATCTCCCCCAGATGCAAGGACTCAGTCCTTCACTTTTCTTGGCAGAAAATATCCTACAATTTCCCTAACGTTCAAGCCTCAGTTCTCGCTCCTACAGAACTCTGACTATATAATAGTCTTCTGATTGTCACTAAGAACTATGGCAACTGCTTGAAGACAATGACCCAAAGCAGATTTTCAAACATCTACATTTTTTTATCTTACATTCTTTTAATCTTAATAATCCCAGAAACAACATATAAAAAGATTAAAATATTTTAAATAAGGCAGAGGATATTTTAATTTCTTTAATCACAAGATTTTCCAAAATGTGGAAATTCAAAAGAAAAATTTCCACTGCAAATACTTGAAAAATAAATTGCATTGCATAGAACAATCTCAACTTCTGTCTTAGAGTCACAGTGTTCAATTTCCATATCTGATTTATTTTATGGGAGTGTTTTGTCCATTTTGCTTTATTCCATTACGTTGTTAGAAAGAATTACCTTTATGCTCAGCTAAAACCACCTCCCTAATAGGTTTGTTTATCCTTTTGGCCACAGTGCTGGTGCTCCAAAGCACAGCACCAAAACTGCTGAGTCAGCACATCCAAGCCAGTCACGAATGACGATTGCTCTGAGTGGAACTCACTTATGGCCAAAGGCCAATTTTCACAGTTTGCAGGGGTGACAGGTTGATAAATTTGGAACCACAGCCAATCCCCAGGAGGAAAGTTGTCTGAAAGCTGCATGGGACATTGGTTTTTCAGAAGGACAAAAAGCAAAGGATCTCAAGGAGCCCAGTTTGATTCATAAGAGAGAAACCCTTCCCGGAGCCTTCTTCAGTCATCCCTACAGGAGACCTGGGCCCTGTTCTCTGCACCAGTTCCCATGAGAAGGTCTTAGCCATTGAGTAAAAATGTATTCTGGATTCACAAAATCATAGATTGGTTGAGATTGGAAGGCAGATCATCCAGTCCTACCCTGTGCTCAGAGCAGGGTCAACAACCTCAGCAACAACTCAGAGACAGTTGCTCAGGGCTCTGTCCAGTCATGTTTTGAATATGTCCAAGGATGGAGGCTCCACAGCCAAACTGAGAAACTTTTGTTAGTGTTGGATCACCCTCACAGTATAGGAAAAAAAAAAATCAGTCATGTTTAAATAGAATTTCCTGTATTTCAGTTTGTGCATCTCATCCTATCACTGGGCATCAATTCTAAGAGTCTAGCTCCATCTTTTTTATGTCCTTCATTAGGTATTTAAACACACTGATGAGGTCTACCACGAGCCTTCTCTTCTCCAGACTGAGCACACCCAGCTCTCTTAGCCTGTCAGTCTCATATGTCAGTTGTTCCAGCCCCTTAATCATCTTCATGGCCCTTCACTGGACTCTCTCCAGTATGCCCATGTCTCTCTTGCACTAGGGAGCCCAGAGCTGGACACAGCACTCCAGATGTGTCCCAACATTGTTGAGTAGAGGGGAAGGATCAGCTTCCTCTTCCTGCTGGCAATACTTTGCCTAATGATGCCTAGGGCAACATTCACCTTCTTTGCCTCAAGGACTCATTGCTGGCTCATGTTCAACTTGGTGTCCACCGTGATCCCCAAGTCCTTTACTGCAAAACTGCTTTTCAGCCAGCATGTACTGGTGTCTGTGGTTATTCTTCCCCAGGGGCAGGACTTGACCTTTCCCTTCAATGAATTTCATGAGATTCCTGTCAGCTCATGTCTCCAACCCATTGAGGTCCCTCTGAACGGCAGCACAACCATCCAGTGCATCAACTATCACTTCAAATTTTGTACAGACCGCAAACTGGCTACACTTGGACACAGGTGACCACTTCTTGAAGCAGTTCCAATTTTATCAGTCAACCACCTGAAAGCACCGAAAAATAGCTCTTTGGTAAAATATTGGTATCTACCTACCTTTTAGGAGAAAGACATGAATTTTGCCTAGGGGCACTTTTTTCTATGAAGTTCAACAGTAAAAGAAGAGATGCTACTATACAACCTGTATCAACAAACTTAATAAAAGCTACCATCCCTATCTAAAACATCACACCTCTTAATAGACCAGAATGGTCATTACTAGTACTACTGCTATTGCTACTATAAAATTTCAATTTTCTTATTTAGGCTTTAAAAGTAGGTTTTACAGTTTCTTTACCAGTAGCTAAACCCCCCTGCCTCTTACCTCTGCCTACTTGAATAGATTGCCTCGTATGTTCTGTAAAACTATTACTAATCACATTTATTGCCTGAAGATTTAAGCCTTCATTTGAGAGATCCATATAGAGAGTAAGGAGCTGCTTTTAGAGAGGCACATTTCTGAGCTGTCTACTTCTTCCATTAATCAAGGCACCAAAGGAAAAATCTCCACCAGTACAGCTACACCAGTTCTCAACAGGCAACAATCTCCCTTTAACGTCTGTAAAGCATTTCTTATTTAACAATTCCAGCTAATTAAATAATCAGAGAAGCATATGTCTATGGAGAATCAGAGAAGTAGATGCCTATGAAGACTGTTCAGTCCCAGGCACAAGTGTGAGAATGTGGTTTTTTTCTTCTAATTAGTATTGAAGCTAAATTCCTCCTTAACTCTTACTGCTTATTTGAATTTCTCAGAAGCATTCATTTTGACTCTAAGAAACACTATGATTCAAACACTTGCAGCTTTGCTGATGTTTAGATTAGATCTCCTTATGGAGCAAAGCGTTCCCCAGGACAGCACTGCTTAGCAGGGCACAGGGCTTGGTATTTGTCTGAATCAATCCAGACCATTTCAGGGTCACTTTTAGCAAAGGAAAGCCTGCCTGTTAAGACCAGATAAGAGTGAGGTCATTGATTTATTTTTTCCTCATTATCTGGCAAGGTTTCAGTTGAAGCCTAAAGTCATTATCTCTGTGGAAATACAAACATAAGTTGGTCCCTTGAAGCAAGTTAATTTAGTTTGAAAACAGTTAGGGAGTTACCTTCTGAATTCAATTAGCTAATAACTCCTGATGGGTAAAGGTCACAGAAGAGCAAGGCACCATGCTGGTTTAAGTTAAATGCAATTCCAGGTAATATCAGAGGAGCACTTTTCCCCTTCTTACTGAATCATGGCTGCAGCTTCTGGGCCCCATTTCCAAATTCTCCATCAACATGAGAGAGAAATTTATGCCAGAAGGGATCACCTTCAGGGATGAAAACAGCAGCAGTACCTTTGAGCCACAGCTCCTTCAATATCTTCCCTTTATACAAGAAGGAAATCATCAGGGGAAGACCTTACCCCTTTCAATCAAACTGAAAAAAGCCCCTCTACTCACCTACATTAATCAGAAAAATGTGTACATTAAAATCCAAATCCCTCTCTGCAGCAAGGTTGCAGCCAAATGCAGGATTAACTCGCTTTTCTCCCAGATGTAGAGATGTTTCTTACAAGGACTGATGCTGTAGGAAAGCCTGTGTTTCTGCAGAAGAAATGACACCTCTGGATCACTCATGGGCCACCATCTGCAGACGCTGTTTCAGGCTGGGCAGGGAAAATATTTCCAGCTTAACATCCAAGTTAGAAAATAATACTATGATAGAAACACTGACAGGCTTGATCACAGTATAATAACTGTTGGTATTACTATAATAGAGGGGAAGTAAATGGTGGAAGGGCGGCACATTGCAATTGTTCTCTCAAGGAAACACCAGGCTCTGAACTGCCCTGGTCAATCATGATCTACAAGCAGCTCCCTCTTAGAGAAACGATTTTTCATTTTACAATGTGAAAGGAAATTTTGTGCCAGTATTACCTCAGGTCATTAGCTGTATTGTAATTCTTTTGTTTTTCCAAACTGATTTCCCCCTTAATTTGATTTTGAGCACCTGATTAAATTTACCCTCCCTGAAGAAACAGACATTCAATTTAACTCCAGATCAACATTCTCCTTTTACCAAAATACAGTTCTCATGGCTGCACTTCTAGCTTGAGAGTAATTTTGTCACTGTTTTAAAGTGGCATTCTCTAACCAGTGGCAATATGTTGGCTCTCTCTTGCACATCCATGTTGTACACAAGCTCAAAAAGCAGAACAATAAACTGAACAATGCAAAAGGTACTTTTCAGAGAACTACAAATCACTGAATTACAGGAAAGCCCAGTGTAGCACTGGTATTCATTTTACTTACTCATTCCACAAGGAATGAAATTGAGTACCAATTGTATGGGTGTCACTTTGGTTCATTAATGTAGTCCTCAGGGCTCTCACTTTCTCAGGTGGTTGGATCAATGCAACCTTCTGGATATATTCTCTTTCAAGACTCTGAGTGGACATCCAGGCTAGGTCTAAATTATTGAAGCAGTGATCAAACCTTGGGACCCTGACTGATTCCTCATAAAAACATTATGCAGAAGAATTATATTGGATCAGATCAAAGGTCCAGTTTGTCCAGTATCCCACGACTGATAGAAGCCAGCAGCAAATACCAAAGGAGACAATTTTAAAAAGGGGTAACCATGTAGTCATATTCTCCACTCTCCCCTCCCTGCATCCAGCAGCTGCCATGCAGGCATCTCCTCAGGCAGGAATGTCATCTTGCTTCCTAATAGTCCCTAACAGATTTTCTTTTTCCATTAATTCCTCTGACTGGTTTTGAGCAGGTCTAACCTCTTGACACCCAGCAGATACTGTAAGACTGATTCCAGTTCAATTGCACACCACAAAGACCAAGTTGTTTGCTGTTGCTTGCTTAAGCCACCACCCGGTAATTCCACATGATGTCCCTTGTTCTTGTTCTGGGAGAAATGCAAATAATCATTCGCTACTTATTTTCTCCATGCCACTCATGATTTTAAACACCGCTATCACATGCCTTTCCACCTTCTCTTTTCCAATCTAAAGAGTCTATTTAATCAATCTCAATTCAGAAGCCGTTCTGTTTGTGAAAACATTTGTCAGGTTTCTCTGTCCCTTTCAAGCACTGTTATACCTTTTCTTAGACATGGAGACCAGAACAGCGCCCAGTAATCAAGAGGTGAATGCACAGCAAAATAATTATTTTGTTTTCTATGTCTTCCCTAGCAATTTCTGACAATCCATTTTCTTTTGATCATTGCTCTGCCCTCAGCCAACATTTCTTAGAATTACTGACAGCTAATCTGAGCTCTCTTCCCTGAGTCATAATAGGTTGTTTAAAGCCCATCTTCAGCATCGTACAGTCAGGTCTATTTTTTCCCGTGTGCATTATCTTGGCCCAAACGCAGGCTGTTACTTTGCTGCAACGCCACTCGATATCATGAGATTCAGCCACGTTTTTAAAAGCAGATTTTTTTTTTCCTACCCCGAGTAATTCAGTTAAAGAAATATCCAGCACCATTTAGGATATTTTCCAGACCACTTATGAATATGCCAGACATCACGGAACTCAGTGCAGATCCCTGTGGGATTCCACTTGTTATCTCCCGCTGAAATACCTGACTGTTTATTTCTACTCCTCACATCAGTTCCAGCAGGGATCTTTCCTTTCATCCTGCTCCTGTTTTGCTTCTTTAGGATCTTCTGACTGAGGAGCTTATCAAAAGCTTTAGGAAAATCTGAGCACTCCATACCAACCAAATCAGCCTAATCCACACACATGTCAGCGCTTCAGACAAACAGCAGCGGATTTCTCTCAGACACAATTTCTCTTGACAAAAGCCACATTGACACGTTTCCAAAGTCCTTTTTAAATACTGGCATCGAATTGCTATTTTCCCTTTCTGTGATACAGTAGATCTGGGGGGAAGAGATGCAGGAGTTCCTGTTCTGCTACTGGAAGTTGGCTGAATCAGTGTATGCTGTGGTTGCAATGACCAAAGTCCCTCCAGTCCTAACCATGCAAACAAGACCCCACTTGCCCTTGTGAATGATGCCAAACACTTCTTTTTCTCCCAGGGATTCCCTGTTCAGTGGCTTCAACAAGCAGTCACTTGTGCTGCTTGCAGCAGCAGTCTCCCTCCCCATCGTGACACTTTCTCCTCTAAAACTCCTATTTTTTTTCCCTGAAGCTGCTTGGTTCTCTGGATTGCTTCCACTCATTTAATGCCCTAAACATGCCCACAGAATAACCTTCCTCTCAGTAGCCAGACCCTTCCTGCAGCCACACTGTACCTTCCTTGTGAACTCAGGCCCTTCTGGAGGGAAGGGAGGGATCTGTTCTCACAGGGTGAGGCCCCTGCCTTTGTCTCCCACCTTCAGCCATCCCTGATGAACATTGCATGATAGAACTGTCTTTTAAGAAGGTTTAACAAAACTCTAATTTAAATTTCATGTGGGCTGCCCAGTGAGGAAAATTTTGAACCCACACAACTACACTGCTGCTTCCTCTCATGATCACAGATGAATCATCTTAGTGTTATGGCTACTCATCTAAAGCCTGAGACATCAATTAAATTAATGACAGTGACAGAGTTCTTCTGATAACATCCAGCTATTTGTCAAGAGATCTGCTAGTTGTTTCAAATTATTGTAGTTATTCCAGCTAAAATTTAACTATGCAAACACACTTGGTTCTTTCTAATTTTACCTATTTTCATGTTAATGGGCTTATTCGTATCTCATTCTTTTCAGATTTTTTCATTCAATGCCTCAAAAAATGTGCACATTTCAGCAGCAACCTACCTTTTCAGAATATGTCACAAGTTCTTAGAGCTATACACATACGATCAGTAAAATATCCACCAGTATCTTGGGCACTGCTTTGCATGTATGAGGTGCTATCTGTAAAAGAATTCAATCAGAAAATTCATTACAAAATGTGAGAAATGGCCCAGAACCTTCTGTCTAGTGTATGCTGAAGTTTATGAAGTGGTGTAAAGAGAAAATTGTTTCCAGAAGGCATCAGATAAGATAGCAAAGATAAAGACTTCCAAACAAGAAATTGGAAAACAGACCACACAGTGATGCCCAAAAATATGCCATTATAATTCCAGATGCCAGTGCTCTAGTTAACAGGTAGATCTGTGTTCACTCATGTGAAGAGAGACAGTGGATTAAAAATGTTCCTGTCTCTGAAAACAGATATTATGAAGAATGTATAGTAATGGAGTATTCTCAACTGAAGAGGTAAAACCTCTCAGTGGATGAAAAATAATTCATTTAATTTTTTTCACTGACACACTTATGTGTCTGTGTGTGTACATGTACATACAGAGGCCATATGTGTTCACAGAGCATTTTAAAAATGCTTGTCTTGACCTTCTCAGTCTTTTTAAAGGTGAAACAGGTAAGATGGCACTACTTTCCTATTGTGAAATACCCTCAGATTTTTCATATCATATGAAAAGTCTTTTGAGCAGGACCATTTATGTCACTGGGGTTACAATAAGTACCACTAGGCAGTAACTGGTATCATTTACTGCAAAATTTAGTGTACAAAAAAATCTCCCTACACAGCAGTCCAGAAGCCAGAAGGACACATATAATGAATATTTCAGTACTTAGCACTCCAAAAGAAAGTGTTAGGTCCCAAATGCAACCCCATTAGGACAATCCGTGCACAGAAACAGTTTGAATGAACGCTTTCCAACTAATTCAAACCTAATAACCACAGCAATATTTCCAGCTCTGCATGCTTCACTAAATGTTTCATTTTTTCCATTAGCATTCATTTCATATAATATTTTAGCAATATTTGTGTCTCTTGATGCATTGCTGATGCCCAGACTCAGTTCAGCTTCCCCAAGTCTTTATTCCATGCTATTTTTCTCAGGTGCCTGAGTCAACATTTCAAACATGATATTCCTCCAAACACAAGCCTGGTCCAGCTGTTTTGAGGTATTTAACAAGGGCAGAAGAGTCTACTGGGCAGAGTGGAAGCAGATTAATGTCAGACTCCTCCTGGTGACATCTTTAATTGCCTTTTCTCCAACTGGATTCTGAAAAAGGCCCTGACCCTGCTCCATCTCTCAGCTGCCTGCTGGGGAAGGGAGGGTGGAAGGAGCTGCTGGCCTCTCCCTCAGTCAGCCCATGGCAGGACAAGCCTGCAGGCACAGCAGAGGCTGAGTGGCTGCATGGACACTGTACACTCTGCCCTTACACACACCTTGTGTAAGAACCAAGACCAAATCTGGCCCACAGCAAAAGGGTCCTCCACGCTCTTCTGCATTCAGCCACACAGTTCCTCAGGAACAGTGTGGGTGAGCACAGTTCCTCAGGAACATTACAATATTTGCTTGTTTCCCCAAAGCCTCCTCTTCAAATGTCTCACAATTACAAGGAAACTCATCTTTCATTTAAAACAAACAACATTTTGGGGCCTCCATGGAAACCCAGACATGGGAACCCTACATGCACATAAGGAATCTGACAGGTTCAAAGATCTCCAAGCCTATTACCATTACTTCTTCCCATCTTCCAACCTTTTAGCATCTGGGTTTAGCAACACTGCACAAAAGCTCAAGGCATAGGGCTCGTCATTTCTTTCTTCTGGGCTCGGGACCGCTACCTGGCAGCAGGAGTGAGGAAAGGGAGACACCTCGGCTGGTCTGCTGAGAAGCAATCGCTGCTGCCCAGCAAAGCTCACGCTGCTCCGCTGTGGGAGCACTGCTGTCACCAAGAGCAGGTTTCACACCTGAAATGTTCAGGCTAAAAGCAAAATCTTCACAGCTTCCAAAAAACTGCCAGCCTTTGTAACTACAGACAGGCAAAACTCAAGGCTTCCTTTGAATGGGGGCAGAAGGATTTAGTGCGTTTACTGACCAGGCTACATGTTCTGTCATCTGGAGCCTTCTGCTTGCTCTTTTTGCAATATTTCAAAGAAACCCCTTGCTGAGGAAGCACATACTGATGACAGTCTTTTCCCTCCCTCCCACAGTAACAACCCAGCAGTGGCTCTCCCACAATTATCAAAAGAGCCCAGGAGCACTGAGATGGGAACGTGAATGCATTGAAGCATGAAGCGGTTTATAATTGACTACTGACCCTTAACAAATAATTTGGTCAATGTAAACAGCAGTTACCTATGGTGACCTATTCTCAAGGTATGCTGCCACTGCCTGGGGAGGAGCCGAGCTCGTGCCACAGCCAAGCCTTTCAATATCAATGCCAACTTGCCATAACAGTTTCTTGCTCTATCCATGGTTTTCTGGTGAGAAAACTGACATGAAGTGTAATAAAAATAAAATAAATATGGGTAATAAAAATGAAATAACCACAGAGATTATGTCAAGTATTTTTAATGAGGTATTTTTAAAACTAATCATTTCTTGTTAAAACCTAAGAGGTTCCAGTCTGTTGGCAACGTGGCTGCAGACTTACCAGGAGAAAAAGCATCATGTCAGCCCTCTGCAAAATGGCAGCAAACAACCTTGAAGTCTGCTTTCCTACAGGATGATCAGGAGATATGGAATCTGACTTTTCTGTTTGTTTGGGGTTTTTTAAATGCTGTTTGTTTCACTTCCATCAAAAATACCATCTGGCAGAAATCTTATCTCAGAAATCAACATGCAGGTCTAAGAGAGGAACTCTGTCCCACGACCCATTCTGTGTTATCAGCTTTCTTAACTGGCAACTTCAGCCAACTATTTCAAAGCGTAGGCCTGAGGAATAATTCCTTGTAACAGCTAGCTGTGCAGAAGGTCAACACATTATTTTATATATCTCAGCAATACTTACCATCTTCAAAATCTTGGAAAGTTTTAAATTCTTTTTTAACATAAGAGGAATTATTTGGCAGCATCTCCCACACAGTGAGTGAGAGAGATGATACAAATTTTGACAAGACAGTTGCAGTTCTGGAGCATTCTGGAAATACCCACTCCCATGCCTGGGGACAGGCTTTGGGTCATGACTCAAACTGAATGGGGAGCAGCCCTCAGCATCAATGGGAACTGTGCTCATGTATAACTGCTATTTTATTTTCAGATTACACAATGGTGTGAACCAACCCATTCCCTTTCTCATCACTTTAGACTCCATACTGAAGAAAACAGGACAGTATTCTGGTTTTCACTCTTGAATTGTGATTTAAGTGAGTAAGTTGCACACCATGCTCTCTTTTAGGCTTCAAGAGCAGCAGATACAAGAAAGCTGCACCAAACTGTAGCAAGTATCAGTATCTTCTCAATATTTTCATCCATTTTTTGTAATGGTGAATGAGATTGTAGGGTAAAATATATAAATGCTTTGCACACAGGCAGTATACTTCAAGTGTACTACCTTTAACATACATAGTATCTTGAAATCCTATGGTTTAACTTAGGAATTTGTAAACTTGCAAACTTTTCCAAACTTCTAAGAATTATGCTTTTCTTGGGGAAAAGTAAGCATGCAGTAATAAATAAAATTCCTAGCTATATACTATGGGGTTTTTTCTTTCCTTTAATTGTGAGAAAACAACAGCACTCCATTTCAAGTTTAGTTGTGGTAGATAAAATATTGACTCTTGCACGGAGGTATGGCTTCTCAAGGCCACTTGGAAAGTTGACAAACCAAAGCAGAGAGCGAGCTTTGACTTAAACAGGGGTTATTTTAGTATTGACCTAAATTAATGAACAGTTTACTGCTCAACTTACATGCTAAATTAGACTATTGGAGTTAACTGAAGGAAACTTAAGACATATACCTATGGTCTGGGGAACACGAATGTTGGATCTATTTCACTTCCAATGAATAAAAAACTTTGATTTGCAAGAAAACCTCCACAACCTTGCATTAGACCAATCAGACAAGCTGAAATAATTGAATCTCTGAAACATTTGCAAAACTGAATTGGAAGGGGTGAGGATGTTACCATAAAAAAGGTAAAGACTTCATTTATTTTCAGCAATTCTAAGTGGAGCATGAAGATTTCTAAAGCAGCAGAGACGAAAAAAGGTCTGTGCACTCCACTCAACTTAGTCAAAGTAGAGATAATAGCTTTCTGGACTGCTACTTAAACTCCCAGAAAACTGTGTGTAACCAGTAAAATAGGAAGCAGAAACAAAAATCCAATATTGATTTCAGTACTCCATAATGACCAGGTTAAAACTTATTTTCTGCTACAAATTTCCACCTCTTTCATCACAAATTTTATGGATGTTTTTTCTTATTTTTTCCTCCTTTTTAAGAGACTACTGTAGTATCTCCATCATATTCACTCTGAAAGGCACAATAGAGTAAACATTTTACTGAAAAATTGTGTGAGCATGATTGTCATAATGTGTTCACATGAACAGGGGTTGTTTATGAGGATTGAATATAGATTTCTACTTACATTTCCTACACCTATGGGCCTTGTATTTTAGAGAAGAAAATGCCATATCCTCAGATTTTAGGAAATTTCAGACACTTGGAGAATACATTACTTCAATTTTTTAAATTAGTATAACAAGCACCTTACTGCCATCTAGTGAGCAATGTAAAAGCAACTAACATATCAAAGTGCATGAATATTTTTCATCAAAAGCCATTTTTTTCTTTCATAAGTCCAAACAGAAAACAAAGGCAAATTTAGGTATGCAACACTTCTAGAAAATAGATACTATAAAAAGCTTTGCAAGATAATACTGAAGAGGGGAAGGCAGTCCAGCACAAAGAGGCAAGTTGGAAATTTTTTAAGATCACATCATCCCACTGTCCTGGGAATGCAGCCTTCTCTCCTCCACAGATCTTGATGGGATCACCCACTCTTCAGACAGTAGGGTATATTTACTTGACAACAGCTATATATTCCATTTTTGGTTGCTGCCCAAATGCAAGGCAGGTAGCACACCTGTGAGCTTGAGCAAGGCTTTAGTGACTACCCACAGAAGAGGCATACCCAGGCATCACCAATAAACATCAGCACCATCTGTCTGTGTTCTGGTTTGAGAGAATATGAAATTGGGTTGCCACAGGGCTTCTTTCTATCCATGAGGTTCAGGCACCTGCAAGGGAAGGACACAGCTCTGCTTTTTGTCTGAGCAGAGGTGACAAATGTTCCACCTTTTCCCAAAGGCTGACTGAGCTCAAGACTTGGACCAGAGTTTGCTAGTCTAAGTTCAGACCTGAGAAGGCAGAACCACAGGTGGGACCCAAAGGGCAGGAGCCTGTGAATCCCTTTGAATGTCACTGATGGAGATCACGACACTTGGCACAGTGGGGTTACTACTCTGTGGGTAAAGGTCTCTCTTGGTCAGCAACACCAGACAAAGCTAGATGGGTTATTTTGGATAGCAGGCTCCTAGCTGTGATGGTCTGAGGGCACATCATCAGCCTGCTGCCAAGGGTAGGTCCAGATGTCCAGCATTGGTTTTCTGGTGCAATACCTCAACTGTCCTTCACAGTTCACTGACTTGTAGAGGACAGCATATGTCTAACAGGTGGTGTTCAGAGCTGACTTTCTCTGTCCTCACAACTGCCCAAAAAATGTACAAATGCACAGAGACATTTTGGACATTTTCTTTAAATACATGCCTGTTAAAGGAATTAAAAAATGGGACAAAGCATAACCACACTTGAACACACACACCCCCCGCCCCAGGTGATAGGCAAAGGAAAACTGATGGGGCCTTGCAAGGACTACGTGATTTATCAAGTCAAGAAAGTGGTTTCACAATGTTTGTTTATATTCACAAACTCACAGATTCTGTCAGCATTTACAGAAGCAGAAGAAAGCTTGGAACAGGAGGTGCTTTAGAAACCACACTCCCGCATCACCCAGTGGCTAGCAGTGTCAACCACCCTTTTTTACCGTGCTCAGTCAAACACATCAGTAATGTGCTCTGTTCTGTTCCTATCACACAGGCCCTGCATTGTTTCTGACACCAATGCCACAAGAAACAGAGCCAGCTGGAGGAGGAAGGGAAGAAATGAAACAGAACTTTTCTATGGCAGGTGTGTTTGTAGAGGAAAAACATGAATTCATCTCCAAACACTAGCACATTCCCCAAAGGTAGGTTACAGGAATAATTATATCTACGCTACCTCTACTCTACAAAGTGGCAGATTTTACAAAGTCTGTATTTATCTTTACTCAGCCTTACTGCTTCCACCAGCTGACATTAGCAGCAATCAGAAGTCAGGATGAGGTTCTTGTCAAAGCAAATGGCACCACTCAGCACTCTCAGCCTTTGCAGTCGGTGCACACACAGCTGACCCCACCAGTCTTGCCTTAGCAAAAGCCAAAGAGAAGACTTCCATAACCAGTAATTTTTATTACGGTCATTCTGATCCAATTCTGCTTACAAAACAGATGCTTTCTCCAGCAAAGTTTCTTATGCTATAGATTTTCTGTCATGCATGACAAGCAATGCAATACATTTGTTAAAATGTCCCTGTAAACCATGAGGATAAAACCAACTGCTAGTTTCACCAGCACAATCTTGAACATCTGTTCCAGGAAACAGTGACGGATATCTTGTCACAATATACTACACTAATTTTTCCAAGATATTGTTATATTAGGTCATTTAAATTACAATGAGGTGTTTTATTACTACAAGCAAAAACAGACAAAACCTCCATAACCATTTCTAAACTGTTTTAGTGGCCTAAATCACTGTCTGCTTACATTGCCACTGCAGCAATGACACCCTGCCACCATCAAGCCCTTTGCCAAAACTGACCCATCCTTGTGGGCCTGGATATGGCATGACATGGAGGAACAGAGCCTGTAGCACAGGGGAGGAAAGGAAAGATTTAAGAAATTTCCCTTTGTTCATGGTAAGCCCTACTGACTTCAGACGAGCTGTACAGTAGGATGAAGGTAGCCCAGTGTCCCTCTTATCACACTTTAACAGCATCACTTAATTTTGTCAATTTAAACACCAAAATCAGCATTCAGTTCAAGTATTTCATCACTGGGTAAAGAAAGAAGGCTGCCTGTCTTCTCCATTTAGACACTGAAGAGTGATATATATTTGGATTTCATCTTGGATTTCATTTATGAAATTTTTCCTTTTTTAATCACTTGCAGAAGTCTTGAGAGTGCAGCAGCAGCCAGAAAGTCTTTCTTGTTGCTCTTTTGAACTCTGTTCCATGTCTATATATACTTAATTCCATATGAACTTCAAATTAGAGCTATTAAACTAACATTACATTCTGCAGATAAAACCCATTTTTGTCCTTCAGGATTTTCTCTGCTCACAAGAGGACTGCTTTTTTCTATTTTTACTGCATTGATTTTACTGGTTTTCTTTCTCATTTATAGGTATTTCTGAATATCTTTTGAATGAGGGATGTTAACATTATGCAAAGTGCCCACTTCAGAACTGCTCATTTTTTTCAGCTTCACTGTGTGACTACTTTTTAAATCACTGCCATTTCCTATGGCTCAAAACAGCAGCACGAAGAGCAGGGACAACCAATTTAACTTCCTCTGTGAACTCAGAGGCCATGACTGTCACTTTTCTTACAAGCAGTGAGATTGAGAAAAGCTTGATATTAAATTCAGCGCTACTAGAGTTGGATCATGTAAGACAGTCATCTATCAACACATTTTAGCAAGCTTAAATGTAAAGCTTGTCTCAATCTGAAATCAGTGGGAGTACAAAGATTGTTGAAGTGCTGTTTCCCACCACAGCCAGAGTGCTCAACACAAGCAAATGTTTTTTGTTCATCCTCCTTTTAATGACATGCCCTTGGTTGGGGGGTAGGGAAGAAGGGGGAGTCAAACAGCAGCACAGAAAAGAATAGGTTTTATCCTGCTTCCAACATTTTGGGAGGTGTAATCAGAGAATGGCCACCATCAACTCTGTGTGAAAAAAACAAGACAAGGGGATCTCATGTGCCATCAAGTCGATTGTGTCTGTAGGCAGACATTTAATTTTTTTTTTTTTTTTGCAATTTCACACATGCTGATCAAGCCTGATAACTATGCAGGTATTTTGCTCCCAAAATTGTCAGAGGGTTGTTCCAGAGCCTTACCTTTCTCCTGCTCAGTAATCTTGAATCCCTTCAGGTGGGCAAATATGCCCAAGGAAGATTATTATTGTGACAGTAAGAATATGAATGGCATGATCCCTAACTTGTCAGAACTTAAGTTCCTAGACCGGAACTTAAAGGAAAATATTACAAGAGATGGGAAAGAAAAGGAGCACCTTCTGGATAGAAGTCAGAGCTTTGGGAGCAAGGAACAATAAAATCACAGGTTAAGAAGTGCAAGCATGCCCACAAGATCATGTTTCTCCCACTTCTGTAAATTTAATTTTGTGAAAAATCTTCTTAGATATTTTTATATCCCTCTTTTCAGATAAGAGTGGATTCTTCTGCAGGAAACCAGAAAAATAGTAGGATTTGTTCAAGACACAACATATAATGACAGGTGCCTCACTAATCCCTTTCTTCTTTTATAGAGCTTGTATTCATCAAAAATGGCCCAGAGCATTTCCTTTTGCCTCTGCTCTTTATGTGCTTGTTCTGTATCATTAAAAAAAAAAAAAAAAAAAAGAGAGAGAGAGAGAGAAATTGTACTGCCCATTCTGGTACAGGCACCATACCACACATACATACCTACATACATACCATACCAACCTGATCTAGTTGAAAATGACCCTGCCATTGCAAGGCTGTTGGAAGATTACCTTTAAAGGTCCCTTCCAACCCAAACCATTTCATGACTCTGAATTGAGGCACTCAGTATTTCATTTCTGTGTAACCACACTCCTAACACAGCCACCGCGTGCGCCACGTGGAGTTCATGGGTGAGTTGCTGCCCAGCTGGCAGCAGTTCAACTCACAGCAATTCAAGATTCCGGGCCCAGGGCAGTACCCTTTTCACATTTTGTGTGTTCGTGAGGCCACAACGTACAAGCCGTATTTGGCATAGATGGGTACGACCACGAGTGATGCCGTGCCCACAGAACCCACGGTGCCACAGATAAGAGAGATGATACCAGTCAGGAAGCCTCTGATATCGATAGTTTCCTTCTGCAATCCCACGCACCGGACCATGTGTGCGCGCTCTCCACACACACGTGTGGTGTTGTTTCCTCTCTTTCTCTGCACACCCAGGCCCGGGAGCGGCTGAGCCGAGCCCGGGGGTGGCTGTGCCGTGTCAGGGGGTGGCTGTGCCAGGAGGGGCTGGCTGAGCCGAGCCCGGGAGTGGCTGTGCCGGGTCAGGGGGAGGCCGTGCCCGATCAGGAGGTGGCGCTGCCCCGGCCCCTCGTCCCCCCCGCCCGCGGTCCCTCAGCGCGGGGGCCCTGCGGTGCTGCGGGCCCGAGTGCGGGCGGGCCGGCCAAGCCCCTCCCCGGCGGCGCCACCGCCCCTCGCCGCCCCTCGCGGACGTGCAGTCGTTCGGCGGGACATGGAAGCGGGTGGCGGGGCCGGGGCTCGGAGCCGTGCGCGGCTTCTGCTGCTGCTGGCGGCGGCGGCGGCGGCGCTGGGAGGCGAAGCGGGGGCGGAGAAGCCGCGCCCGGCGCGGCAGCGCGGGGACGAGCAGTGCCATTACTACGCGGGAGGGCAGGTGTACCCCGGGGAGGCGGCTCGGCTGCCCGTGTCCGACCACTCGCTGCACCTCAGCCAGGCCAAGAGTAGGTGCCGGGCGGGGACGGGGCCGCCGGGGGCGCGGGTGCGGCGGGGCCAGGCGGGGGATGTGCCCGCAGTGCGCTGCGGGAGCGGCGGCGGCAGCGCCACGTCAGGCGGAGCCCCGAGCGCTGCCCGGCCCTTCCTTCCCCGCGGCCCCGCTGCGGCCTCCGGGAGGGGAGCGAGGGAGGGAGGGAGGAAGGTGAGCTCCCGTCTCTGCCCCAGCCCCTTCCAGGCCTGCATTTCCATCGTGGGCACTTGGCTGCGAGTTTGGCGTTTCACGGGCGTCCGGCGAGGCCCGTGCTCCCCGGAATGGCGAACGGGTTAAGGGAAGCGCTTTGAGCAGCGCACAGAAGTGTTTTGTGCTCTCGGTGCGATGGGAAACGCTGAACGGGCGCCTCGTGCCTGCGCTCGCTCTCTTGTGATTTAAAGCCTTTGTGGCAGACTTGGGTGCAAACACCTTAAATCGCGTCGCAGTGAGATGTTCAGGGGGCACCTGCTTTCCAAAAATCCCGTTCTGCAGAACAGAGAATAGAGAAATCACACAGAAATTATCTTCACTGTGAGAACTTACAGCTTGAAAATACTTTTCTGAGCCAGGCTATAAGTTCTGTTTTAAATGTTTGCAAGCAGATGCTACAAAAAAAAAAAAAAGGAAATCGGCCAAGATACTCATAATTAATGCTGTGTGGGTTTTCCTCCCTTTGCAATATAAATTATTACAGACAGGCATTTATAACCACAAAAACAATCACCTTAATATAGGAAGAGATAAAGATAAAAAGTATTAAATTTCTTTTCCTTCTCCCTCCTAATCTGGAGGTCTTTGTTATACATCCTCACTGACCATATTTTACAATGTGGATTGGTTGTCCTAAAAGGAGAGCCATCCAGGTAATAATTAAGATTCCATATGTTTTTCTCAGAAGCATTTTCCTAATTTCATGGAGCTGCGTGTCAGTGTCCGTGATATCACAAGTGTATTCAGATGACCTTGTACCTCCAGCATACCCTATCCTTGGAATTCACATGGCTATGAAAATAGTACCTGGCAGATTAATTTTTAATATTTTAAATTCGAGGTTAGTCCCTTTTGATAGGAATAGTAAATATATGTCATGCATTTTAATTGGATTTTTTTTAAACACAGCTATCTTCAAGTTACAATTCGCTTAGGATTTGTAATTTAATAAATATACGCCACATTTTTAGGCATTTGTCTCCAGACACGTTGTAGCATTTTTTGTGGACTTGAATTTCAAATAGTTTTCCATGGCTGAAAACTAACAGTATGGATTTGAACCATCTTATGCTTCTGGTTCACAACAGCCATTCATAACAAAATAGTGGGGATACCCAAAATATTAATCGGCTTCCCCTTCAGTCCAGCAGCTGTTCTGCCTTGAGCTGGTGGTGCACACATGGTTTGTTCAGTGTGCCCAGATAAGGTTTGTGTGGCCTTGATTATCAGTGATTCACAGGGCTCATGTATAAGCACAAGTTGGTCAAATTATTTACTTTCCATGTGTATTAAAACCTACATTTCTTCATGATTTTGTATCGCTGATTAGAGCAGCAAAGCGGCTTCACTTTGTAACTTGTGCAGGAGGTTGTTTTTCAAGCAAAAGGAAGAACAGCTGTCCTTGGACAGCTTGGTTTGAACATGGGCTTCATATTCCGACTTTTAATTCAATGTTCTTTGCATTTCAGTCTCCAAGCCAGCACCGTACTGGGAGGGAACAGCAGTCATCAATGGAGAGTTTAAAGAGCTGAAATTAACAGATTATGAAGGAAAATACCTTGTCTTCTTCTTCTATCCTCTTGACTTGTAAGTAAGACCACAATAGACATACCAAGACTGAGTGCAGCTACACTTGATTCATAATTCATTAATTTTTCTCTTTTTTTGAGGTCTTGTATTTTTGTTTGGTAAGGATTTGGGAGAGAAGAAAGGAGTGACAGAAGAAAATATATTCTTTGCATTTGTGTTTTCATCATGCATTGGTAAAATTGTAACACAATCTTTGTCCTAATAAGCATGTCCACTAATTTGTTTCTCCACAAAAAAAAGCCAACTTTGTATAACCCATTCAGGCAACTTCTGTGTTCTGTTTGATGTTGTAAATCACTGCTGCAAATAGAAGGCAGCATCCCATCAATATTTTCTAGAGTGTATGTAATGGTGGCATTTTTCCTTTAAGTTCATCCCATAACAACTATTAACCTCCTTTATTAGAATGCAGTAAATTTACTGATTGAGTGAAAACATCTCTGCTTTCTGAGAGACAATCCCATTCTTTTCCACAAAATGAAGGGGACAGAGATACATAACTACTTTAATATTATAATATCATTAGCTTCAAAGCCCTATAAATTGTAATATTTACCACTTTATTTCTTCTGTAGTCGAAAAAGTTGAAGACAAATTAATTAAAATTTGCAGATGTGCGCGGTAACAACAAATTATAGTATCACCCTCTGAAAAATTGGCTTATTGTACTTAAATTCAGCCACTTAATATTCATAAAGTCTAAAAGAAAGTAACTAAAAAACTCTGAATTCAGATTGTAAGATAACTGTAGATTTATAATCTTCAGTAATAAACCATTTGTAACTAAGCCAGAGTCTGAGGGAAGATTTGTCAGGCAGCATTTTAGTTAAACACTTGAAGAAGCAAGGAAATTAAGCAAAAGCTGAAGTAATTTATGATAAATCCACCGTTTTAAGTTAAGCAAAGAACTTACTGGATGTTTTATGAAATTTTGACTTTATCTTGTCTTAAATTTTCTAGTACATTTGTCTGTCCAACTGAGATAATCGCCTTCAGCGACAGAATTGAAGAATTCAGAGCAATAAATACCGAAGTAGTAGCATGTTCTGTGGATTCAAAGTTCACTCACTTAGCATGGTATGTACCTTACTTTTGCCTTTCACTAAAAATTATTCATGGATCCATCTTATGCAACAATGGTCCCCAGATTTTTAGCCTGTGTGGGTGTATCATAATGTATGAAAGTGTGATGCTGTTGACACAAATGTTTAAAATAAAAATTTTTCACCCTAGTGTGTGAAACTGCCTTTATCTTTGAAGTTGTTTAATTCGTATTGCTTGAAATACGTGATGTCTCAGGTCAAAAAATAATACAAATACAAAAAAAAAAAGAGAATGCAAGTATCTGTAAATGTTTCACACTGTCCCAGTTTGTGAGCACAGTGGCACAAAGCAAATGCAACTGACAAGAAAGATGTGGCCAAAACCTGCAAAAGATCTACTGAACATTTTGCTCAAACTGTAAATAGTGTTCATCTCTTTTGTATGCAGAACAAAAAAATGTCGCCTGCACTAAATCCTTCTGTCTGCACTGTTCTGGTTTGTGACTTCTGGCTTTGTGTAGGGAATGTAAACCTTTACGAGAAATACATCTGTATCTCATTTCTTTCAAAGGATTAATACTCCTCGAAAACAAGGAGGACTCGGACCGATGAAGATTCCCCTTCTTTCAGATTTGACACATCAGATTTCAAAGGATTACGGAGTGTATCTGGAAGATCAAGGACATACACTTAGGTATTTGACTTGGTTACAGTTCTCTTGGGTTTTTGCTGGGGTAGTACTTACTGCTTTATTTTGAAATTTGAAATTTATTTGAAAATTTTTTTTTGAGATCAGACTTTACTTGGAGATTCATGCCAAGAGACAAAATAAATGTAGAAGAACACAAAAAAGTCATAATGAGTCAGAACACGGGTCAAGGTTAATGTCCTGTTTAACAGCAGTCATCAGCAGATACCTAGGGCAGGGCAAATATGCAGGATTCCACAGAACTGCAGTTGCTCAAGGACCTCCCATGTCCAAGTGGAGTCAAGACTAAGGTTACCTCACAGCCTCAAGAGATACATCTTTCATAAAACGGAATAGTTGCTTTTGGGATCCCTGTAATTCCATAGCATCTGCTGCATCCCCTGGCAGGGCCTGTCAAAGCTTATTTTATGTTCTGCAGAGAAGTATCCTTTTCTGTTTTTAACTTACCCTCAGCTCAGGTCATCTGATATCCAGGTAAAGAATAGTATGTTACCAGTATTCTGAAGCAGTGGGTATTGTATGGTGTTTGCAAAGATCAAATTCCTCCCATCCAGCAGACATAAAATAGTGCGTAAACCCAACCCTATAATTGATTCCTAACACACACAAATTTTTTTTTCACAGAGGCCTTTTCATTATTGACAATAAGAGAATCCTTCGGCAGATCACAATGAATGACCTTCCTGTTGGAAGATCAGTGGATGAAACACTTCGTTTGGTACAAGCATTCCAGTACACAGACAAACATGGAGAAGGTGCTCTTTTAAATGTTGTCACATTGAAGATAGCTTTACTTAGACTGGAAGTTGTGTTTGTAGCTTTTTGGAGGAAAGTGACTGGTGTCATGCCGTGACTGAAGTGCTTTGATTGCCCTCCTACAAGGTCCTGGGATTCCAGTACCTCCTTAGGTTGTTTCTGGAATAGTAATTCATGTTTTGCTTCACATCCATGAGAATGCAGAGCATAAAGCATTCCTTAGTCTGAATTAAGGCATTATGTACCATGTGTCAAAAGCAAAAATTTGTACAAAATGTGAGGCTGTGAAGAATCAGGCCCAATATTCCAGTACATTTTTGCATACTAAAATAGTTGAGATGCAGGCCATCCTTGTGCTGTGCCATTCACTGAGGACCTGTGACGAGTAACTGAACGTGTTTCATGTCACGATACATGGGGATACTGTGGAAGTTACAGTGCATTACTTGTGTTTTCTTTACAAGGGCTATGTGACCATCTTCCCCCAACAAAGAAGCTTTCACTGGCTTCAAATCATTACTTTGTCTCAAGACTTCATATTCCTCCAGTTCAAGCACAACGTGAACTTTTCACATTTCTTTAAATAATGTGTTTAAATAAACACATTCATTTATTTGAAGATTTGTTTAAATATGAATACACATGTTCAGCAGCTTAACTTCTAATTCAACTCAATTTAACTGAGCATTTGAAAGTACCTTTATGTGAAGGTGCAAATCATTATTATGGTTTGCTGTACAGATCTGAAAAGATAAATGCTGGTACTTAGGCTACACACATTTGACTAAGGAAGTTTACCCTCATTTAGCTACAAAGCCATCTTACAGAATATTGATCTGCAGCATGTTTCCAGAGTACCACATTTTTTCCAGCTTTTGCATGAATGCTGGGAGGAGACTCTCTAGATGCCTTATTGGCTTCTTTGCACAGAATGGGAAAAACAGTGCTCCACAATTCCTAATTGCATTGGTGGCATTTTGTCTGTCAGAATGCCTTAAAACAGTGTAAAATGGCATAACTCATTGGGCTGAAGCCTCAGGGGGAGAGCTCTGAACAGGTGAGAGCTTGACTCCAGAACGTGCAGCTGTACAGGTGGTCAGGTCACGGGGCCCCCAGCCACAGTGTGGTAAACTTGTGCTACAAGCCCTTTAGGCCTAAGCAAGGCTCCAAACAAGATGTCTTGTGGAATCTTTGAGCTGATCTCTTTGCTTAAAAAATTTCCCTAGTTTTGGTTTTAAAGAAAGAAATGTAGGCCTCTGTAGTCATGTGAATTTTATTAAGAAACTTATTTCTACTAGAATAGGTGTTCATTCTCAGGCACTGCTTTGCCAGTACTTTGTCTAGAAGGCCAGAAGAATTAAACCAAGGCATAGTTATCCATCCAGAGATCCGCAGTTCTCAGGTGGGGGGGTGGTGTCATTGCACATTTAATAGTTTCAGATATTTACGTGTGGACACTTGTGTGATGTTTTACTTCAAGGTCAGAAAGAAAATATTAAGTGCACAAAAGTCAGCGTGAGCAAAAATACTGCGGCTAACTTTGTTTTTTTTTTTCCAGTTTGCCCTGCTGGTTGGAAACCTGGCAGTGAAACAGTAAGTCACTGGTTATATTTACATGCATTTACTGCTAACAAACACTCAGTTATTATTTCCCATAGAGCCAAATCCAAAATCCTTGCAACCTTCAATGAGAAGGTATGAGTAATCTCACATTATTACAGCGACAGCTTTTGGATTACTATTGATTTCATGGGGATCTCATTTCCCTCACACTAGACATGTTCCAGTTGTTTCAAATTCCCAGTGTGTGAGCAAAATTCTCTTGATCAGGAAAGAGTTTGTGATCAAGAACTTTTTTTCCTGTTAACAATGTGATGAGGGGAAGTTGGAAACTCTTGAGTTTTTTCTATCTTCTTGATTATATTTTATTGATATAAATTCCTGGTGCTGTTGGTTCTTATTGCAGATCCTAGGCACTACCCAAAAAAAGAAAGATACAAGTTCCCAGGCTGCTGTAGTATCTGCCAGAGCCAGCATGCCACTGCCAGTGCTCCAGCAGAGAGCACTGCTTTGCTGTGCAGTTGGTCTTCCTCTGTTTTTCCTCACCTCCATGTGACTGCAAGCACAGGAGCCAGTGTTCAGATAAACACCCATTGAACTTGTTTGTGTTCTCTGGCCTGGAGCAGCCTCAGCAGAATAATGAAACTTTCACTAGAGGTCTGAGCTGCCTAGCTGGGATGAGATCACTGTCATGTATTTGAGCATGTGGCTTCCTTCTGAACCAAATGCTGATGACAGAGCATTGTTCAAGAGCTGTCTCAGCAAAAAGCAGGTCCCAGCAGCCTCTAAGCAGAGTTAGTGAGCATTGTACTTGAAAGTAAAAAACAGTGGAATGTTAAACCATGTTTCTTCACTGGATGTGAAAACTTCCCAGGATGACTGGAGGCTAGGAGTCAATTTTTTCAAGCTAGCAGAGGAGTGTTGTAGTGGGGGAAGCTGGATATTAAGACTGTAAAATGAAAAGAGAGCTGGCTGGCCTAACATTCATATTTTGGCACCAAAAACTTCTGCCCTCCATAACTAGAATCATCTAAATAATATGACATTAACATGTTTTCTAAAAAACAGTCTTACAGTGCTGAGATTAACAGCTCCAATACTGCCAGTTTAAAAATCTAAAACAATATGTAAGCATTCTTCATCTCCTCTGTGCAAAAGTTGCAGATAATTTAAATAGCAGAGTAGTTCAAAAAGCCTTTCTCAAAGATGTAGTCATGCTTTCTAAATGTGTTTGATTTAATTAGATTAAACCAGAGGAAGCCATGAGAGTGTGGTGGCCAAGGGAAGACCTGTAAGTAAATTGTAAGACTCCGGATTACAGACATTAGTTTATTAAAATATCTTGCTTTTGGGGCAAGCTGTCAAAATTCTTCCTTTGGTAGGCTGCACTCTCTCTCATGCCTCAATTAGTTAAATCTCTCTGCTACTGCCGTGAAGTACCCTTAGAGATCAACAGTAATCTAGTACCAAGTCAACTGATAAATTATTCAGTGCTGCTAGTGAGTTGGCCATAGTATCTTACTATGAAATACTGTGCTGTTTTGGCTTTATGGTTTGCTGTGTTTTCATGGCTTTTGACTAACATTGTCATTTTCTTTCTTGCACAGATAATTCCAGATCCAGCTGGAAAACTGAAGTATTTCGATAAACTAAACTGAGGCTTGCTTCTGTTGAACTACATAGGTCACATTCAACTTGATTTTTGCCAATAAAATTTCATTAGTTTTGGTACTTTTGTGAGTTTGTCTAATATGTAACTGCAGTAAAACATTACAGACCTCATTGTTTAAACAGAAGTCTAACCTTTGTAAAGCACAGGTACCTCATTAGTTATCAGAGAATATTCTTATGAACTACATGTTTTTCCTTTAAGTCTTGTTTAGATGCTCAGTCTTCCCCAGATTTTCTTATCTTAGCAGCTTGGGCTTAGGTTCATGGCTTTTTGGTATTACTAGATTACTTCCACAAAACTCTTTTGTTTGGTCACATTCTAGGAGCTACAGCTAGAAAAGAGCCATTTGGTTATGGTACATTAGTCTGTAGTCCAGAGGCAATAGGAACTAACCAAAAAGCCAGAAATAAGTGACAGTTGCTGAATTAAATTTCCAGTCCATCTGAAGCTGGAAAACATTTTTAAACTACTAAGAACATCCCCTATGCTACATAAATCAGTACAACTGCTCTGAAGAAAATACAGCTATGCCAGTTCATGTGATTCAAGAGCTGAACCAGTGAATTTTCCACGCTTGAATTTGTAGTGTATTTGCTGATAAGATTGATCTGTTTTCACATGGTCTGAATTTTTTCCCTGTCCCTACACTGTCAACAGATGAACGTTGTGGTTAGCGGCTCCCAGTTTTAAGGGAGTAATTGTAGTCTTTCCCAGGATTAGTACTGACATGTGCAATGATCACATTGGACTCTTGTGGCTCATATGCATGAATTTCTTCTTTCAAGGGAATAGAACATCTCCATGTAAGATAACACTTGTGTGCACTGGAATACCCCAATGTCTTGTCTTGCTCCTTCCCACCTCTCCCTCTTTTTGATATGGTATTCTAGAGTCTGTGCAACTGGAAAAACAGAAACTGAAATGTGTGTCAGCTTTTCACCAGGGTCATCCTTGGAAAGGCAAAAGGCGCCTTCCTCCCTGCTCCAGTCTACACCACTACATCATTACTCTTGGTTGGATCCCACACACCTGAGAACTCAATTCCCCTTCCTCCACCCAACCATACAATTCCCTTCCCTATACATAGACACTTCAGTTCTGCAGAACTAGACCAGCAGTTGCATTTTCACTGTGAAGTTACGTGATTGTTTAGACTCAGGTGAGTACTGTGCAGTTCTTGGGGTTATTCACTGCAGACACAGAGCAGAAGTGGCTGCTTGACAAATAACCCCTAAGCATGTGCCTACTGCAGAGGGAGCTACGGCCAGAGCACAGAGCTCCACCAAGCCCCAGCCTCCCCTGCGAGGCCTGGGGAAAGGAGTCCCTCATCCCACCCAGAGTGTAACAGAGGCAGAGCAGGATCAGCGCCAAACCCCACAGGCTGGTAAATGCTGCTCCAGTCCATGTGATCACAAAGCCTGGAGGGCAGCACGTAGAGAGGCGGTTCCTCACATTACTAGGCTGAAAACCAGCTGCTTGAATTTTACTTGGGATTTTTTTTACAGCCTTATCAACCCTGAAACAGCAAAAACATCAACGCAGAGAACATTCAAATAACTCCAAGCCACTGCAGCGTGATGAATGCAGGCCCAGCTGTTACATGGGTATTCACGGTAGCTCAAGGCACAGCATAAGGCCAACACTTGTGCCTCCACTAGAAATGGTGTCTGTGCCCTGCTCCCCAGAGGCTTTGCCCACTTCTCCAGCCGGGAGAGGTCACTGAGCCAGCCAATGAGACATGCTGAAGGCAGAGATGAGTTATCACCCATGTGTTGAACATGCTCCACCCAGGCCACAGTTCTTTGTGGAGCCAGGAAAGTAGAGAGTTACAGCAACCAAACCACAGGATGTATTGTGGTAGCTCATACAGCAGCAAAAGCATCAAACTAAAGCAGATGTCAAAAGCTGTACAAACTCTGAGCCAAGAACAGAAAACAGGACTGAGAACACTTAGTGACTGAAGAAAACGGGGGCCATCTGCAGACTTTGACCACTGTAAATTTAGGCTCACAGCAGTGTAGCTGCATCAGCTTTGAAGCCTTTTTTAAATTCACGTTGGTATTTTCAATGCATGCAGTAAGGAAATGGCTAAGGAATTATATTTTTTTTCTAAATGCAGTTCAATAGGCATAAAAGGTCTCAGGGAAATAGTCCTTAGGCAAAGACCTGAGTTGCCATGTGACCACACATATTTGAAATGAAATGACAAAGCAGTCTGTTCTTCCAGTACTCTTCACCTGAGGTCTGAAATAGTGGAAGAATTAGATGTCACACACCTTCGCTTTCCCAAACCCTGGGATGTATTCAGGGGCCTCTCTTGGAAGTGCATGAAATGCAGATGCCATTGTGAACCTGTCTTCTCAACAGAAAAAGCAAAAATGCTCCTGCAAAGCAACTAATTAATAAAGAGACACAGTCTTCAAATTTCACTGCTATTTTGGGTAAGCCTCTCACATCCCTCAACTGCTCTCACTGCTCTCTCAGCTGTTAAAATATATGTAGTGGTGAGGTCTGCAGGTGAAAGCCACCTCCCCAGGCAGGATGGGTCTAGCTGAGACCTGGATGTCACTTCCAGAAGTATTGAAGAAGCATGAATTTCAGATAAAAATAACAGCACTCTGAAGCTGTCTTCTCAACACAAAAAGCAAAGAACTGAACAGTTACCAGATAAAGTAAAGAAGTGACACTGTGAGCAAGGACCAGAACCTGTAGCATTCTCCTTTGACCAGTCCCCAGAGCTGCATTCCCTTCTTCCAGCAACCTTCCATTTGTGCTGTGTAAGAGAAGATAAGG
This sequence comes from Chiroxiphia lanceolata, assembly GCF_009829145.1. Classification (NCBI taxonomy): domain Eukaryota; kingdom Metazoa; phylum Chordata; class Aves; order Passeriformes; family Pipridae; genus Chiroxiphia; species Chiroxiphia lanceolata. The sequence goes on along the minus strand of NC_045638.1, from coordinate 13,916,163 downwards.
AGCAGCCAATTCCCAGCAGTGCCTAAGCCTCACGGACAGGAGCCCTGCAGAGATAAGGATCTCTGCTGTCAGGACAAGTGCTCCAATATCATCATCCAATTACAACTTCCACAAAAGGAGTCCCCAGTTTCTCTTTCTTTAAAGCTGAATATTTACCCTTTAATTTTCCTGTTAACTAGTGCCTAGCCTGTGCATCCTCTCCCACACCTAGTTAAAAATGCATTCAGAGGAGGATCAGCAATCAAACCAGTCTGTCACCAGACAAAGGCTGGACTGAATGTGCAGTAAAACCAACTGAGCATCCAGTAAGTTTAGAGTAGGTTTCTGAACTAAAACCCTCTCTCAGCAGCCCCTGCTGCACCTGCTCGTCCAAGCTTCTTCCCAGAGTGCTGAACACCACGACATGCCTGCAAAGGAATGATGCATATTGGAAAGAGGGGTACCAGAAGCTGTAAGTTTGAGTAATAATTTTAATATTTTTTTTTTAGCCACAGAAAAATAACATTTAAAAGAAAGTGCTTTCTTGGGCACTGAGTTCAGCCAGTCCCACAGAAATCTCCTTTTATATCACCATTAAGCGAGGGGGTAAGGGGAGGCAATCCTGCTCCCCCTCCTGATGGTATTCCAAGACATGATGGCCACAGAAACATTAACTTCCCACTACAGAGCCACAGTCAGTTATATAGATAGGCTTACTATAAATACAAAGATTATCTACCAGTTCCTTTAGGCTTCTGTGGTAACGGTTAGTCACCTACAGCAGTGACGGGTTGGACATTAAGTTGCAACATAAACCCAACATTAATTACTATGTTAAAATATTTTAATTCTGAGATCTGAGAACAATTTTCTCTCACACACAAAGGTATAAAGCAGCATGCATACCCTTGAACAAAGACACATGTAGCCTATCACCAGAGAGGGTGACAACTTGGAGTTACCTTCTCAGAGTAAAAAATGCATGAGCTCATATATATAGTAATAAACAGAAAGACATATAGTATCTTTTACATATGTGTATATATATACACACACATTCAGTATGTCTGTACGTACATTTCTGTAAATGCTGTCATTGTGGTATGTAATTAAGTTATCATGAAGTTTGAGAACACACTTTTTCTAAGCATCTTAATTTGAAGGATTCATCTTCTTCACTCTGTCCAGAGGTTCTGATGTCATGCCTTCCTCCCTACTCTATTACCTTTTCTCCTCTCCATCCCTTCCCAAAGGCTGAATTTAGAAATCATGATAATCATTTTTTTTTAAATGCAGCTGAAAAGGCAGTAGAGGAAGAACTTTGTATCCCCTTAACTTACAAGTGTTATAAAAAAGCAATCCAAATAGGACCACTGGGTCAATAATAAACACCTGCAGCTAGTCAGGAGTAATACATAGTTCTGAAATAGATCCCTCCACGTCCCGCCTTCCTATTTATTTTTTAACAGTGAACATTGATCCCTGCAGTGAGGGGGGAAGAAGCTGAGACAGAATTTCAGTTTTTTATTTGTGTAGTCAGTCAAGTATATTGAGTTTCCAAAGAGTTTTAAAAGGGAGAAGCCCATAAAATACAACATACCTCCACAGCATCAAAACGATTAAAGAAAAAGATTATAAAATCATACAGCTGAGTCAGCACTGGAGTATGGCTGAAGAGAGAAACCCTACAGAAGGAACCAAGAAGTTACTATCATGGCAATGCATTGATCTGAGCGGGCAACACCCCTGTGCCTCCACTGGAAAGCTGTTGATCCCACTCCTCAGTAACAGCAGCCGAGTCTTAGAAAGAAAAGACTGATGTATTACAATGCCCACCCTGACAGGAACAGCAATCAGCTGTCAGGAGCCATGAATTTCATGCCATCCTAGCACCAAAGGAAACTGGTCCTAATTATGAATTTCTCAGATTTTCTTACTCAGAAACAAAAGTATAACATGCTGCTTTATTTTATCAACCTGTTATCTAAAGTCAGAGTCTGTTCTTATGTATCATAAGGCATCACATGTCATCCATTTAACTACCACTGAGCCAAACTCCTCTTTGTGTGTCTTGATCAGACAGGATATCAGTCTTGATGTGAAGGTATCAGAGGTCTAGTTTTGTGCTTGTGATAATTATATTCACTGCTAAAAGTTGATGCCTCCCATCCCCTCACCTTCCTGATTTCAAGATGTTGAGCTGTATCTGCCAGATACTCAAGATTATTAAAACTTTCTACATTACATCAGAAGCACTTCAGTATCCATTACTTTCTTCCTATTACTTCCTGTTGCCATAGTTATGTCCACCATAGAGTCCCCTCTGTGGTAGGAAAGTACTCTGTCCTTCACAGGTAAACTTGCCAACCTATGCAATACTCATACTGCATTTCAGTCTGCCAAGGAAGCAGGTAAATAATCCAGCTGAGAGGGAGGCTGTCCTCTAGCTGTACCACCCCTCAGTGGGTTAAAGATCCTCCCACCATTCAGCAGCTGACTTGGGAGCTGCTCAACAAAGATTCTTTAGACCCCTAACTCCAGCATCAAACATTGCCATTATCATTTGAGCAGCATTTTACCTTTTTTGTTCCCGATCCTTAATAAACCAAAATGTTCTGTTCTACAATGCCATTTCTCAGTCCCACCCAATCCTACCAATCAGATGTCTAGTCTCCAGGACATGAGAAATAAATCACTAAGGAAGTGACTTACTATTATATATTAAAACAAACAAAAGTTAGAAGAGGCTGGCAAGGACTGGCTGCACATGAACAGAATGCCAGAAGATACCACCTGGCCACCTCATTTCATTGCAAAAATCAGTTTCCTCCTAAGGGAATGTGAATCCATCCAAAACAGAAGCTGCAATAACCTTGTAAAATCCCCACTGATGGGAAACACCTGCTTTACATTGTGTACACAGTAGTAACTTCTGAGCCTATGCTGCTGCCTAGATACATGTGTCCCTGTTAAAAAAAAATGATGACCTTAAAGCTAATTCACACAAGAATGTAGGTCAAATTGCTCCACCTGTGTGCATCTACTTATTGCACACATTTTTCTGACAGAACTTCTATCCATTATCAGGGAAACACAAAGGAGAGCTACTAAGGGAACAAAGGCAGATGGTGACAAGACAGCAAAGGTTGTAATGAGATCTCTCAAAGTAGAAAAAGAGAAGCTATCTAAAGCCAAAACTGTATTTTTCAGCCTTTTTTCGTAGCATTAGTATGCAAAAGTAGATTTCAACAACTTCTAGTAGCAAACAGTAAAAAATCCCAATATATGCAAATACATAAAGAGCACTAAAAAGGCAGGTTTTGTTGCGGAGTTTGGGTTTGTTATGGTTTGGTTTGGTTTTGGGTGGTTGTTGGGGGGTTTTTTGAGTATTGCAAGCACCTGTCCTTTAGCCATCTCTTTCCAAGACAGTGCTGCTACACTGCTGATGCAGCACCCAGTGCCTGTCAGATTTCTTTCATGACTGCATCAAAGTGTCGCTTCCCATCTAAATACAACATGGACTCTGAAATAAAGTGGAGAAAAGAGAGAACCACATTAGAACTTAGTATCAATACTGAGCAACTACAACTATATAGACTGGCAAAAGCAAGAAGCAATCCACACTGTCATCAAAGCATAAAATAAATGTGGTTTGCCATGAAATCCTGTTAAATTATTCAAATCCCAATAGTTCATCTACTAAAATGACCGGTGTTTCAAGAGAAAGTCATCTTTTCTACAGAGTTATGATGACAACATATTCATTGGATACTTGCCTCCATATGTATTAGGTACAACCCGTGGGACCTCATTTTCTGATATAAATGTAAAATGGAAGATATTGGTAGTATGGTGCTCCCTGGTATTTGCATCATAAACTTCACTGTGCACTCGAATCTGGATGTAGTTTTTTTCTGTGTAAGAGACCTACACAGTTAAAACAAGAATTATAGCTTGAAATTTACCATTGGTGCTGAAAACTGCAACAGACTTCATTACACCATTTAACAAGAAAAGTCACATGCTCTCATAGTGCACTGTTTATTATCAGTGACTAGCAGTGATCACAGCAAAGATAAGGTTTGCTCCTTTTCGAAAAGAAATCAACTCCTACCTGTGCAGAAAGCAGTAATAAGGATCCAATCTCAACTGGCTTCTGAAACATGATATCATCAACAGATACAATAAAGGGTCTGGAACCCCTGAGGAAGCAAAAGAGAAATTTTGTCTCAAGAATAAAAAGGATGTTTGGAGAAATTTAAAATATTTTATCGGCAGCATTTTAATGAAGGGTTGCTAGAGAACAAATCTCTTCCTTAAACAAGAGGCCACAGGAAGTGCTAATGAGTTATGTCATCACCAAAGACAAAAGCAACTGGAGGGAATCTTTCACACCAATAAAAGTACACGGTCTCTAAGGACATGTTATTGCATCATTATTCTATCCTATGACTTACACTTGCTAGACGATCTTCATGCCACCATTGCTCAGGCCTCAATTTTCCAAGCACTGACACAAACCACTTAACTTTGTATCAGGCAATGCATACTTCATTTAACTGACACATAGAGCTTTGCTGGGTGATGACTTCAGTCATACTCAAGCAGTTACTAGAAGTTCAGAAACCATTCCTTTTGTGTTTGGAATGAAAGGATGTAATATTTATTTGCTAGAATGCCTATTTCATATGGTTACAAAGAAAATGAATCTTCAAAAGTTCATCTGAATACCTTGGTAAGTTAAAAGAAAACAGAAAATGGATGTATTTTCTATCTTGACAAGTGATGCTTAAAAACCAAGCTCCAAGGAGCAAGATGCAAATCTCTCTGTAAATACAACAGGTGCCCTAAGTAAAACAGCACTGTGCACTAATAGTTCAAGATTCTACTAGACACCTAGGTTTTCTCAGCTCAGATAGTCATTAGGTTGGTTAGCTTGGCCTTCCTGACCTATGTATATGTGCACAGTGATCTGGATTACATAAATATTCCAGGCCTACAACTCACCCATAGCTGCAAGCAGTTGCCCATCCCAGTTCAAATGCCTTTCTCATGAGAAAACCCCCAAAGATTCTATTGAAGATGTTCCGTTCCTGTATGTAGAAACAAAAATCAAAACTCTTTTCAAAGGATTGTGTTGAAGTTTGCACTTCAGTTTACAGTATTTAACAGAAGTCCCAATACCTGAATATATAAAAAGCACTACTGAAATATACATGCAAAATTCAAAATGCCCAAGGCAACTTTACTTATTAGGAGCTCATCTGACTCATTTAAAAACACAAGACAACAACTCAAAATTGTGTCAGCAATCAAAGGCCAAACTTTTTGCAAACACTTTACAAAGGAATTTCTTTACACAGAATGAATAGTCTAGTAAGAAAACAAGGTCATTAAAAATCTTCCATTTTGCAGTGGTAACCCATACAAATAACAAAAAAACGGCAAAAGAAACTATGATCTAAATACATTGCAAGGACTGTAGAAGTGAAACAAAATAATGGTTTGACAAATCTTACACAAAAATTCAACCTCTCCCACTAGACCAGAGCTCAAAAGCCCATCCAGCCTGGCCCTGAACATTTCCAGGGATGGAGCATCCACAAATTCTCTGGGCAACTTGTTCCAGTGCCTCACAACAGTCATAGTAAAAAATTTCTTCCTACAATCTAATCTAAGCCCCCCCTCTTTCAGTGCAAAGCCATGACCCTTTTTCCTGTCAATACATGCCCTTGTAAAAATTCCCTTTTAAAGTTACTTCTTAAGTACCTTTCTGTAATTCATTAATATTTTTCAAAATACCTGAGGATGGCAAATCTGTAGGCCTTTTAGCTTTGCATCTTCCATCCACACTGAATTGGGTGGTAATTTACGACTCCGGAAACTTACTGTCCTTTGGAAGAGACAAAAAACTTCATAGTCTACAGAATTAGCAGAATTCAGCAGCCAAAAATGCATAAATAGCAAATGCAGACACATATTTAAAAAATCCCACAAAAATATGGAACACCAAAATAACCCCAAAACAGAAAGGGTGTCACTAAACACTGTTCCAACTGACCTTGAAGCCTTATCTAAGGCAGTACTTTGATTTGTTACTGCAATAAACCTACGCTCCTGATCCTTTGAAAACTTCTACTACTGTTCAAGTTTATGTGACTGATGAGGCTCAAGAAAAGCACATGAAAGAAAAGATGAATCACAACCACAAAGCACACACTTTGTCAGAAAAACCTTATTCTGTTTTTTTAAGTCATAATAGGAATTAAAAGCACACAATGAGCTAGCAGAATAATTCAACATCAAACACAGAGACAGTCTGAGGTTTTCAAATCCAGACAGAATGCGTACAAAATACATCTGCTAATTTTAAGGGAAAGCATGTCTCCCTTTAGTAAACAGCTTTAAAAATAACAACTGTATAATGTTTAAAAAATTATAAATTATCACAAATATAACACTGCACTACTGTCATTAGACACTGTTCTATCACCATTGGCATCAGATGACTTCACATCAATCTCAAATATAAGAGAAGTATGCCAACAACAGTCTCTCTCAAATAATGTTGTCAGGTATTATATTTAAAAACACACTACAAAGTTATTTGGCCATAATATGGCCAGTTCCTGCCCTCACAGGTTTTTTAACTAGGTATCGTGGCAGAAAACTCTGAGACTGTAGAAGTCATGGTTGCAAAACTAATCCATTCCCTTATTTGGTTAAACATCATTAACCTTTTTCCTCAAGATCATTCCTAACAGCTTGCTCAGGTCTTTGTGCTTACAGTGTCCCTTTCACCATCTTGGCACAGCTAACACTATGTAACAACTGAAGACTCTTTTGAGAGCTGCAGATGTCACATTAAAGTTTGTACCTACATTCCAAATAAAATGCCACAGAATTTAAATGTGTTCATTTATTCCAGACTACCCTCTTACGAGCACCCACTCAAAAGGCACCTTTCTCTTTCATAATACATCAGTTCTCCTCCACCACTCCCCTTCTTACTTTGTGTCCAAAGTATGAAGGAATATGTCATGCACAATGTTTCTTTCTTCTGCAGTGGGAGCCATTTTCAGTAAGGAAGCAGTGCTGAATTCAATTCTCCTCAGCTTGTTCACTAAATATTAAAAAAAAACTCATAGCATTAGAGTTCAGAGAAAAAAAACAAATAATGGCTCTGACAATTTTAACTTGGAATTAACTGTCTTTCCTTTTTTATTTTTTCCCTCGTAAGTTAAAAGCTGTAATTCCATGGTCCAATCAATTCAAACACAAAGTTGGCTTTTAGAATTGACTGCATCAAAGAAAAAATAAAGCAGAAGTTTACTGCTACCTCACCACTTTGATGAAGAACTTCAATACGTGTATTATGATACCCACTGCTTATACAGAAAACTTCAGTACTACCCTCAAAGTACAGAAAAACATATCTAACAAGAAACCCTACAGAACAACCACCTTTGGGTTTTGCCAATGGTACAAGAATGGAAATTTATGACAGAACTCATTACCATAGGCTGCAATGATTGAAACTTTAGCTTAAAAGATCTTCTGTCCAGTTTATTCAGTCTTCAATGTTTCTCTAATTCTCTGCTTTAAAACTTCATCTTGGAACAAAAGAAGATGGAGCTACACACTCCTTCCCCTGCTCTCCCCCTTTTCTTTTTCTCAGTTTCTTTCCAAAGAGAACATGGGCACCCAGACAGTAAGGAGCTGTGATGCACTTAGCAGGTCCACCATGGGGTAATCCATCAGCCAGAGCATTAGGAGAGCCTGTGCTGCACTCAGACCCAAAGCAGAGGGAGCATCCTGCAAACACAGGAGTCCAGGGGGTGTGCAGAGCACATCAGGAGTGCCCTTATCTGTCAGTTTAGTCAAATAGTTTCCAAGTATGTGATAGCAGGCTTTGAAACTCTCTTACACTACTGACACACATGAGCCAGAAAAAAAATTTGATTATAAATAAATTAGGAGCATTTCTAAGTAGCAGAACTGCTGAAGTTTACTTCCTTCCAGCTATTAAGTTGAACCGGAGGCAGATGTACATACTACCAGGAAATATGACATACATTCCCCTTGCTTGAAGATTTCTTCCTCCTCAGGACTCTCAGGAACGAGTGGATTAACAAATGCTGGCCTATGGACAGGAATTTTTTTTAAGTTACAAACTTCACAAGAATTTGTTCTATAAATACATTATAACAGTCTTCCATTTTTGGTTACATACACACTACAAGATGAAAAGACATACTTCAGGTTATATCATAGAAATAATTGCATTATTTCATAATGTGGAGCTGCCAAAAGAATATCCCATTAGCTTTAACTCTGAAGAGGCAGTTAAGTGATCCAAACACTACCTAGTGTAATTAAGCAAGAGATGCGTCTCTCCCTCTTAAGAAGATAAAATTGTACCTATAAATTACCATTAAGATTATTCAAGCAGAAAGCTGCTTAGAAACTCAGCAAATGAAGCCATGATGATCTAGGATAGACTAAACCAAAAACTGAATGGTACCATTCCTCCTGGAATAGAAAGAGCACGGTGGCATAGCTAGCAAGTATTTTTATAATCTACATGCTCCCATGACAGCCTTATCAACAGCCAAAAGCTGTTTACCACGTGTACTACTTATCAAAGAAGATTATGACATGCCTTGAGCACAAATTTTTATGTTTATTTTACTGCACAAGTAAGTTTACTTTAACCTAATTATATGACATTTAATTATTTTCAAAAGTAAAGGCAAATGGTTATTTTCAAGAACCATTCTTTCCTGTAATTCCTAATTATTATTTTTCTATTTTCAACATTTATACAAATGCTCCAAACAACATATACATACACACAAAGTATGTGCTGAACAATCCACCTCTACCTCAAGTCTTTACTTGTGCTGGCGACAAGAGGCACACAGAGAGAGGATCTTTTCTCCTGTAACAAACTGCTCTTTCCTGGTTTGCTAAACCTCTGGATTTTGAAGACAAAGCAGCTCCTTCTCCACTGCAGAGTTTATTTCCCCTCTCCTCAGCTCAGGACACATCTACCTCAGCTTTCCTGCCCAAGCCCCGAGCTGCTGAGATGCAAGTTTGCTATAGTCCAAAAGGCACACAGCCACGTTTCTGTGGCACTACAGCCAAGCTATTGTACCCTGTACCTCTATGAAGGGTTTTTACCTCACATAAACACCCTCCTTATATGGACAGAAACACAGCTGGCTTGTGGCCAGCTAGCCTGTACAACAGACACTAAAGTTTGCATGTATCTGCACAAGTCCATGTAGGCTTGTCCTCAGTCAATCTGCTAGTGCATAATGACATCAGATTTGATGTAATTATATTGCAAAATTAGTCCTTAGAATGGGAATCATAAATATAAGTGGTTTTCTGAATGTACAGTATGTTCATTGGTTCTAAGAAAAATCTGAAGGAAACCAAACTAAAAACTACTTCTAATGCTATCAGGACTACATAATTAAATAAAGTTAAACACCTTCATTAAACACACCCTTCTTCATTAAATACAAGCAATTATTTAAACTAGTTGGAAGCAGGAAATAGTTTATTGCTTTGGCGGGCTGTACAGGAAAGAGGTTAAGAAATACAACCATTTATCTGATGCTGGAGTTATAAAGCAAAACTGCAACTGAGCAGCCTGTTAGTTTAATGACTAAGAAACTATAGATAAAGTAAAACCAGAAAAATAACAAAATTAGTGTTTAGGGGTTTTTAAAGTTCTGTGGGAATACTTATCAGTTCCATGTTAGTTACACATGCAAGTTGCAGCCTGAATTATTCTGGTGACACTTATCAAGTGTCTATTAGGGAATTAATGGTATTGTTCACTCAAAGACTATTTAACTACTGAAACTCTATCTTTAGCTCTAACAACCACTAGAATGCAAGTGGGTTTCTGGCAGATTTATTCACTTCTTGTGTTTATTCAGCCCAGTCACTCAAACGAAGGGAAAATCTGTTAAAGAAAAGGGTCAGATCCCAAGATTACCAGTAAATCCTGGTATCATTTGACTGCTGAAATCAATACTCTGAAGCTTGTCACAGAAAAGTTAACACTTACCAGCAGAAAACATTGACTATGTGATTTATTTAACACCTACATTATAGGGCTTCCACACATACAGAGCAAGCTGCCACATTTGCCATTTTCAGCACAGCAAGAGTCAGAAAACTGTTTTCCTGTCCTACAAATTACCGTTTATTCTCTGGGTCCCGGGCCACCATGACAAAGGTTGCATCTAACACAGGGCTGTAATCACCATCATGTAGCTAAGAGAGACAGAAAAAAAATGTATTATTAAACTCTAAAATTGTAAACATGCTTAGCAAGTTCTTTAGCTGACATCAACTACGTGACCACACCGTTAATTTTGCTTACTTTCACATTCTGTCATCCCTTCCAACATCTCTCACAATAGGTCAAAGGAAATAACGCAAATTAAAACTTTAGTTTCAGGAATTCCGCAGTGAAACATTTATAAGGGAATGCTTATTAACTGCTTTCAGCTGGGAGAGGAGAAAATCAACACAGGCATTGTAAACGTACCCACTTAACATTTATTCTGAAAAATGCCGAAAAATACTTTTCTGTTAATACCAAACTGCCACTAATGCCAGCACTGCAAGGAACTCTGACAATAAAGGTGTAACTATCTTCTACATAAGAGATTTTATTTAAGGAGACCAAGCGAATAAAAAAATATTTATCTGATTTTCTGAATTATCACAGAATCATAGAATCACAAAATGATTTGAGTTTGAAGGGACCTTAAAGACCATCTAGTTCCAACCCCCCTGCCATGGGTGGGGACACTTTCCATTAGACCAAGTTGCTCAAAGCCCTGTCCAGACTAGCCTTGAACACTTCCAGAGATGGGACATCCACAACTTCTCTGGGCCACCTGTTCCAGAACCTCACCACCCTCACAGTAAATAATTTCTTCATAATATCTAATCTAAACCTACTCTCTTTCAGTTTAAAGCCACTGCCTCTTGTTCTGTCACTACAGGCTCTTCTAAAAAGTCCCTCTCCATCTTTCTTGTAGGCTCCCTTCAGGTACTGGAAGGCCACAATCAGGTCACCACAAAGCCTTCTCTTTTCCAGGATAATCAGTCTCAATTCTCTCGGCCTTTCCTCACAGGGGAGGTGCTCTGACTATTACCCCTCTGACTATTTTAGTGGCCCTCCTCTGGACTCACTCCAAAGGAATCACTAATATCATTTAAGTGTTTATAGCATATCTTTTTTACTCTAAATAATTAAATAACTGAGTTAATGTTTCAGTTAACTAATGAATTCACAGTAAATATTTATTAGAAATGTTAAGATTTTTTAAATTTAATTATTAATGTTCCTTTTGCTTCCTGCATAGTGTAGCCTAGTTACAGCCTTCATTTATATCCCATTATTATTTAATAACTCATTAAAAAAATTATGCTACACAGCAGATAAGATGAGCCCATGAGATACAATTTAACACCAAATCTGAATACCAACATTAAAATTCATAAATCTATAAAATGCTAAGGCATAAGGAAAATAAAGTTTTTCAAAAGCAGGGAGAAGCTTATTTGAGATCATGCAGAGCACAGACACCTATTTTTTTCAGTAGGAGTACTGTGCTGCACTTTAAATACAAAATACTGGTTAAGAAAAACACGTCTTGAAAGATTAGCAAGACTGCCTTGCTGCATCGAGACTACTGGAAGTTGCCTTGGTCTTCAGAACATTAGGGCTGCCTCAAGCACTTCAGAAAGTTATTCTAGAATATATAATTAAGACTGCTCATGCCATCGTCCAGAATTTCCCCTGAAGCACCTCATGCCTGTCATAAGATGGAGAGAAGTCACAGGAACTAACCTGCAGCATGTGCATCGTCACTTCCATTGAGGTCTTCCCAACCCAAGAAACATTGCCTGTGAATTTGATGTCACAGTCTGGATATATAATCTTCTTGCACAAATCTACAAGACAAACATTAGGGGTTACTGGAGACAGATCACTCATATCTAATACTAGAAAGGCCAGATTCTCTAAGGCCTTTCTGTGTTCTGAAGGTGGCAACACACGCAAAGACAACCCAGAAAAGCTGGTTGTTGCAAAGGACCAAACTGCTAGTCTGCAGTTTCTGCCTTTCCAGACTTCTCAAGCCAGAACTAGAGTAGGAAGCAGTCACACAGGTGGACAGCAGACCTCCGGAGGTGTTCAGCAGAACATGTGACACAAGCAAGGTCCCAACTCCACCAGAACAAACACTGTTCCATAATGAAGCTAAGAAACCCAGGTGCCAAGAGAAAACTAAACATAGAAGTGTAGAAAGCATGAAAGTTGTATTTTGAAGTGGCATATGAAATGCTAGAAAGCACTACAAAATCCTCTTCTCTCCTTCCTTCAACAAAAGCCACAATACTTGAGAGTTCAAGGCCAAAACAAGATGAAGTGAACTAAACAGGAGTGTGAAGAAGGCATCCTCGATAACAACAGTGGGAAGGCAGAGGCTGCTGAAAGAGTAAGAAAAACAGATGAAGCCATTTCTACTGACCAAATTGCCACTTACTGATTTTATCCACCAGAGCTGTGACTATGGATAAGGGAGACTTTGGCTGCATTTCCTGCTTGGTGTGAGTGTAGCAAATAAGAACTGCGGAGAGAACAAAAACTGAGTCAGCTCTTTAACAAAAACATTAGTGGAGCAGATCAAAGCCATCTTTGCAAAGCATGAGAAGTACCTGCAAAACACAAACTAAAATATCCTACTGTAGGAAAGCACAACTTCCACATTTTCATGCATTTAACATATGGGATTGCTATAAAGAAAACAGTGATGCAGCAGCTCAGTTTTATGCATATTGACTCACTACAAAGAGAAATTTAGCTAAGCACTTTAAATCAACTCATCACTCTACTCCAAATCCCACATAATCTCTTTCCTCTACCCCTGAAGCCTATCTTCTGTTTTGATTTCATGCAGGTTGTCCAAGGATACATGCTATTTGAGGACTTTTAAAATACCGATTCCTTTAAAGAGGTGAAGATCAAATAAGATGTGCCTTACAGGCATGAAAGCACAGTCAGAGATATTTATCACACTGCAGTCACTAAAAGCCAAACCACTATTTAAACTAATTAGCTTTGTTCTTAAGAGCACATCCAAGTAAACAGACTCCTTAGAGTAATTCAAGGCTGCAAAAATAGGGTTTGTCCTAGTGCTCATGTGACTTTCACTCAACACAGATTCCCATAATCAAAAGTATCTGTTTGGACTTAACAAGATAAGAGAAGAAAGATCTCTGTCCTTCCAGGTAATCTATGTTTTCCCCTAAAAGTACTGGAGATGCAATTCTAAAACCTGTTATGCCTATCAACTCGTTACATCAATATGGCCATTCTGAATATTGTATAATTGGGACAGAATCTTGATTAACCCAAAACAATACATCCCCAGTGGAACTGACTGGAGCACAGCATGACTGCAAACAAGGCAAAGACATTCTGTGCCATCACAGGAAAAAAAAAGTCTTCACAGATTTTCAGGGAAAATAAACAAGGCACAAAATGAAAAACAGGCTCATCTCATCTAACAATGGAGGGTAGCCAACAGTTTGAAGTCTCCTTTTCTAATTCAGGACAGGTGCTGAAGCCAGTATCTTCCACCTCCCAGAAGGAAATATAAATCATCCAGCTATTGTGTCTATCCTAGATAGACACTCATTCACTTGTTTCTCTGCCTTCCTCAATTTTGTGTATCTGGACCCTCAGAAGGAACAGAAAAAAACTGTTCCATTCACAGCTTTCCCTCAATAAGCACTTATTCTTTGTCAAAAACCTCCATTGAAAAGCTCCCAACCAGCTACAGAACTTTGATGAAGAAGGAAGTCACCTGGTGACTTTTTAAGATAAAAGTATCTCAAACAACCTAGTACTTATTTTAACTGCAATACAAAAGTCAAAGATCTTGAACTTTTCAAGACCACAAATAAATGAAAAGAAGAAAAAAAAGTAAGGATGCTAACTCATGAAATAACTGAGCTGGTTTTACCCTTAATATCAATTTGGAGACAGAACCCAAGAATATACATCAATTGTTTTTAATTTGTTCTCAGTGGTTACTCTCTGTTCTTTCCAGATTATACACTCTTCACCCCAAAGGGAAGATTAAAATATTTCCACCCTCTGTTGGGTTTTGTGTCAGTTTTTGTTGAGTTTTTTTTAAGAAAAAACAATCTTAAGTTTTAATTTTCAATACACACTGTGCAAATTATCTCTGAGTTAACACTCAATGCAGATTCATAATCTAGAATCACTTTTCAGTAAATTATTCTTGTAACTGGTCCATTAAAAATTTGACAGAGGCAAGAAGCTGAAGTGAAACAATTTTGTTTCTGTCTGTTCTTTATCATCCATCCTTTCTTTCCAGCATCAGTGTCTTCTTTTTTTCCTTCCCCTTTGAGATAGCACAATTATGGGATTCTCTGCCTGAGGTCATACTGTATCACACCAAACAGTGCTCAGCAGTACTCAAAATCACTTTGTGGAGTGTTTAAAAGGGTACAGATACATACCTCCTAAACTGTCGAGATCTTCAAGGATCCTTCCAAATCTGTAAGACAGGGGTTTTGACAATTAAATACCTACTTACATAGCAAATGGTAGTTAACAGTTTCCTGTATGTGTAACATGGTTGCTTTGTTACCTTACACTGTTGTGTACGTTCAGGTACTTTTCTCTTATTTCAGGCTGACTTCCTAGAGGTAGAATAACTTCCAAGTAGCTGTCCTTCATTCTTCTGGGAGGGAGATCTTCCTGACGTTTTGCCAGTAAAGTATGAAGAGCTTTTCTTTCTTGCATTGCTTGCACATGATCACTGGTAAGAAAAAAAAAAACAATCTGTCTAGAGTATGACAATACAACTGCAACCCTAGCTAAAAGATGTCACGCTGATGATTATCAAAATGAAAACCAAAATGTAGTCAAAATAGCAAGACACAGTAAGTGAGCCTTGAAAAGAAAGTGAGATGCGTATAATGACAGATGCTAAGCAAGACTACTGCAGAAAGCTTTGAAATATCTTTGTGTACAAGTGGCAAGCACATACTTCACACTTATGAACAAAATTAATCTAATTCTGAATGTAACCAAAATGGTTCCCCTTGAAAAGAACAAATCAGATACAATTTAACCTATGAGTTTTTGTGCATACTCATGTCTTCCATAGCTACAGTATCACAACTCTTGCCACAGTGACAATTTTAAAGAACTGAACATCAATTTATAATCTCTCCCAAGAAGTAAAGCAGCTGTACAGTGTTGGCTAGTACTAAGAACAAGAGAACTAACCTGCTAAGATTTGCTATCATCCACAGGTGAGTTGCCCCTTTACAGCATCACTTCATACAGCAAGCTAAAAGACAGGGAAAACTAACCTATTTCTTTCTCTCTTCCTACCCAGATATCTTACGACTATACAAAAAAGTCACAGAAAGAAACAATACAGAGAAGGGAGCACTGCTCCTTCAGAGCTGCTTTTCCAGCACCACCAACTCAGAGGGGCTGCAACTCTCACAGTCGAATAAGGGCCAACTTACTGTCACTTCTCTGCAATCTATCAAGTTGGTTCCTTGCACAGGTATCTACAAGATGTAACAGTCTTGCCCAATGTTCTCTCTTACCTGTTCCACCAAAGTTCCCTCCTCTTAAAAGTGCAACCTAACCAAATAAAGCAAATATTTCATAGCATCCCTAGAATCTATTAAAAACCTAAGGGTTAAAAATGCTCCAAGGAGTATGCAAAACTATGGATCCATTTCAAAGAGCAAGTGAAGGCCTAAAACACCAAGCAACCAACGTTAAACTTCTGGATATGCATCATTCCTTCAGTTAGTGCACGCTGCATTGCTGAGATCAGTGACATTGTGCTTAACAAAACCAGAGAGGGAAAGAGAGAGGGAAGAGAGGGGGGGGAAAGGAAGAAAGGGAGAAAGAGAGAACCTTTTCACCAAAAAGAAAATTTGTCTTAAGTTTTGACTTTGGATGAATTCTGGGTATTAGCCATTTAAGATTCAGGCTTACTTGGCTTGAGTTTTATTTCAGAAAGTCAAGCTTCACCATATTTATATTCTCTCTTTTCTGTTTAATAAGTTTTTGGGAAATATGAATAATCCATGATCAAAGAGAGTAAAAGTCTAGCAGAAAACTTCAGTTAGTTTTATTTGTTTGTTTGTTTTAAACAGGAGATATGGTTTACCTCATCTCGGCAACATGACTACCAGAGTTCAGAGGAAACAGAAAGATAACAACCTCCTCCAGAGGGTTAATGTTTGAAGTTATGCCATGGCACAGAAATAGAATATACGAGATGATTAAGGAAAGATGTAACATTCAAGATGATTCACCTTCAGGCTTTTTAAAAAACTTTTTTCCAAGGTCTCTCAGTGAAAGGTTTAAGAGAAATTAATCAAAGAGTAAATCAGAAATTTGTCTACAAACACAAAGAAACCAAACAATAAAAATTCAATTATATTCTGTTTTCACCAGTCCCATCCTGGCTCCTCTGAGGTCAGCAGCAGAACTCTTCTTGACTTCCACTTCAGAATTTGCACTTCAATATACAGAAGTATGGGGCTCAATGCAGTAACATTTTTCGACAAACAAATACTGTTACACACTGCAGTATTAGTCATACAGTAACAATAATTCACCTAATTATTAACTAACACCTGCCCTAAACATTCTGAGAAATGTTTATCTATTTCTGAAATATCCACAACTCCATCTAGACTATATTTAACAAGGAACAGATTAATAATTTTAATTACAATTTAAGTACAAAACCAGAATAAACATATAAGCAAGATATTTCTTTTTAATAACAAATTAATACAAAATGTCACTGGTCTTTACAAGAGAAATCACAAACTGAAGTTTACTTTTCACAAAATTGATGGCTGAAGGTGTTCCTCCAACGTGCATCTCTCCTCTCTCCCAACAATCCAGATGCATGTACATCAGTCCTTCTCTAGCTCCAATTTCAGGACCCCTATCATCCTGTTCCCTCAGACTTGTTCTCTTCAGTCATTCTGTGGCCTCAATTTCATCCCCAGATGTTCAGTCTCCACATGTATCAACTCTTTGTCGCTGCGTTTTAAAAGTGGGATCTCAAAGGCTACATGATCCATGCCCTCCCAACCTCCCCAATTAAACCTGTCATTCTCAAGCACTCCCAGCTATGGTCTCCCCAGCTTTACTTCTCCATGGCAGCTGAAGCATTCAGTACTCTGTAAACCATTTCTGCTGCATCTTGCACAGCACAAAAGACCTACCTACCTAGGAAAAACACTGCTGTGCTGATCCTGGCTTCAGTATGCTCTCCTTCCAGGATGGGGGCAGCGGGTCAGATTTGACCAGAGCCCTCTAAAATCTCAATCCTCCGATGGTATTTCCACATGGAGTCATTTCTCCCCAGCCATTCTGGGCTATGGGAAAAGCTTTTTCATAAAACAATTTCTAGAGCCCTTTCTAGCTGACCCACTGTAAATTTCAAGCCCCTTCATGCTTAGATCCTACTCTTACTAAGCAAAAATCAGCTTCCTGGATTCAGGCACTTTTGTTAGCATGCCTACAATTCTGCCTAGATAAACTGAATCAGAAGGTCTTCATCAGACATTCCACCCAAGTGAACCTCTCTTCATTCCCCTATCAGTGCACAGAGTGTGTAAGAAGAGCAAACACAGCCATAAGAAAATTAACAATACACATGGGACCAATCAAGCTGCAATACAGAATTCCCCTAGACTGCTATACTGAATTTTTCAGAATTGTAACAGTAGAGGATTACAGACAACTCTGGCTTAGTGAACGTAATGGAGAGGGAGGAAGGTAACCTGAATAAGGTCAAAACGTCAATTGTTTAAATTATATGTAAATTAGTCAAAAATTAAGTTAGAGGAGACAAAGGAAATGCTAAAGATGCTTGTGATTAAGGAGACCCTGATACTGAGCTGACAATTTTCCAAAGTGACATGCAGCCTGCTTCACAGTGAACCAGCCTCTGAATCCAGTGCAGGATAAATTCACCACGTGGGCAATCCACTTAGAGGTAACTCAAAGGTAACAGCAACATGACATTGCCAGCCAGACTGACTCTACAGCTCTTAAACTTCCATTGGATTCAAAGCTAACGGGACAATCTTTTACACATCAACATCACATATTTTGTTCCTTTAGTGCTAAAGATCTTCTGCCAGAGAAATCTCAGAAGTTTGTGATCCACAAAGTACCAATTCAGAAGCCTTGTTTCAACTACCTCGGTTTCACAAATAAAGTAAAATACATTTAATGCACACTGTACCTCCAGTTGGTAGATGCTCCCACTATATCCCTCAACTTGTTCCGCACTGGAAAAAAAAAAAAATCAAAGCAAATCAAGCTTAGTTCTGCAAGTGATGAACGTGAGGTTGCCTGGTGTTAGAAGGCATAATCCTCATCCCAGAACAAGAAAATTAAACAAATTCATGCAAATAGCAGCCCAGAAACAAAAGTTTGGCCAAATTCACTGATGCTGTTAGTAGGCATATCACAGTAGTGGGTTGAGTAACATGATGCCGTAGCTTATTGTGTAGAGCCAAGAAGGTGTTTGTTAGTGCAGTCATCGCCAGCACTAATTAAGAGCTGAAACAGAGAGTGGATCGACATCAGACTGAGGAATTATAGTATGAAAATATTACAGCCTAAAAACAAACTGTGGAGATAAATCAGAAAGTCATAAAAGAACATAAAAGGGAAAAGTGCAGCTGTGAGAAAGGGAATGAGAAGAATACCAATTCAACAATCCCACCCACAAAGGCAAGTAACAGCAGCAGCCTGGCTCTCACCAGCAGGGTTTTAGAGCCCAAATTTTTAGCAGTCTCCATGTTATGATACTGAAGACAGGACTAAAAAGTTTATTCTGGCCTTGTTTGTACTATCAAAGTGGTGGATTCTCCATCCTAGAGGTTTTTAAGATGAGACTGGATGTGGCACTTAGTGCCATGGTCTTGTAACCACAGTGGTAGTGGATCAAGGGTTGGACTTGATGATCTCAGAGGTCCCTTCCAATCCAGCTGATTCCATGATTCTATGATAAGAGTTAATACAAGTTCTGCACAAATCTTTCTTAAATTTCAAGAATAATCTGCACAAGCAGGTTTTCTACTCTTGCTCAGATGAGGTTGTGTGCCAAGGTCCCATCAAATCCATTAAACTACCCTACTGCTGTCAGGCAGGTAAATGTTGGCTATTTGGAAACACCTGAAAACAAGCAGCAACAATTCCCACGCTCCAAACAGAAGCTGAGAATTGTATAGTAGGGATTCCTTGCTTATTTGCAAATATTTTTTATACAAGGAGGTTCAAGTATTAGGACAAAATAGAGACATATCAAGCAAGGGCTACCAAAAAAACATCCAAAATTTCATGGTGAAATAGAAAGAGGGCTGCTGGTGAGTCACAAGCTGATCCTTTATCGGGCTTGGCATTTTTCAAGCTAAATGCCCTGACAGAGTGTTCATAGTGATCAGCAAACTATCCTGTGAACCCTAGAGTGAGTCTAGTATGATTCCCTAGGATTTAAATTCCCCTCTCTCAGTCAGACCCACTCAGCTCAGCCCTCCTCCTGCTCACACAGTTTCTGCCCAAGTCCCCCCACAGCACCACCACAGCAATACCCCAAACCTTCCCTTTCTTGTTCCTTCCCTTGCAGCACCCTCAACCCCTGCCCCTACACTCCCAGCCTGTTTTTGCTCTGTCTGCCCGAGCCAGAGGCAGGCAAAGGGCTGACTGCCAGCCAGCACATGGATCCCAGTCACTCTCGAACAGCCAGCAAACACCATGGTCTGTGGGTGACCCCAGCACTAGGTCTGGCACTCTAACAAGCCTCTGATTTAGAAGCCAATTTTCACAAAGCCTGTGTAAACATGTTTCCCTTTGAGATTGGCGGCTCATCTATTTTAGCTGATATCAAGCAACAAAAGGTTCTGGAAGAAGAGGGGGACAGGAAGATAGGCAAACAAAGACAAAACAAAATAGATTGCTTAGGCCTCATTTATTTATTAAATTAGGCCAAAAAATGTTTTGAAATTAGAAGATTTCCACTACTAATTCTAAGAACAAAAAAAAAATTCCAGTGAAAGAAAGTGATTAAAAATCTCATGAGTTGATTTTTTTTTTCAAGGGAAGAAGGTCTGATTCCTTTTTATTTAAGAAGCAGCAGGCTTATTTATAGAATAGGTACTACTTTCCTGTTACTCATACTCCATCTGTGAAGCTGCCATAGCATGCACTTGGTAAATACAGTGTTAGCAGAAACACTGTTACAGCTTCTAGAACACAAAACCTCAATTTTTCAACAGTGCAGACTGTCCTGGGATGGAGAAGGAATAAACAGCACTTTCTCCTTGTTTAAACTAAGTTCATCTTCTTTTTAAAAGCTCTGAAAAATCTCAAGTTCAAACCTGCAAAAATGTATATAAGCTGTTACTCCCATTTAATACTTCTGATTTCAGTTTTAGACGTACAAACATTTGCCAGGCTGAGAACACATTTTTGTCTTAACAATAAAAGGGACTACATGCAAATGTTGTCAAGCTAAATCTAGTCCATTTTATAGCTCATAAGCACACAGTTTTGCTCTTTTTTTTTTCCTCCTTCTTGGAAAGACTATACTGCCCTTCTAGATATTATGTATCTTACAACAGAAATTTAAGTAATTAAGCACAAAAATCCATAAACTATTTCTCTTTTATTATTTGGCAAATGTCTTAGATGTGCAAATGGGACTTATCCATCATTAGCATGTTGCATATTTCACAGCATCTTCTAAACTCTGAGCAGTGGATCATTAATGCCAGAGCAGAAGGGTCTGAGTTTATTTGCACTGTGCTGTGGCAAAGGACACAAGGATAGCTGGGCAAGATCACCACATTCATCTTTGCCAGTGAGATCCATATCTTTTGTCCTGGTGCCTTCCCAGGCTGTGTCCAGGTTCAGGCAGACCACTGCAATGTATTTGACCACCAGTTTTGTACAGAGCTTGGTCCGGACGCAGGTGAAAGATGCATATTCCAATGTCTAAAATGAAGCCAAGTACTGCAGGAGCTGCTGCTGTGAGAGATTTTGTATCCCACAAGCCTCTTAGACATGTGTTATCCAGCACAGCACCACAAACACAGTGTGCTGACAGAGATCTGGTCCAACAATACTGCCACAAATAAGATCAGAGCCATTCACCCAAGGCAAAGTGGCTGTAAGCAAGTGGACAGAGAAGAATAATAGCATTTCATTTTTCATGAATACTAAAGTAAGGAAAAACGGTAGCTGAGTAAGTTTAGTGCTATAGCAAATACTTTAATATGTACAGATTACCACAACACACCATTATTCACATGAATAGGTGAATGTCCTGTGGAGTAGAAAACACAGGTTAGATTACCAATCAAAAGAAACAATGCAATTTACATCTAATTTAATCCAGTAAGGAGTTACCTGGTTATTCTACCTGCTTCAGTTCCATTCAGGCACATGTTCCTTAATGTTAGTAACTGCAAGCAACCTGTCCTTGCCTGATTTACGGTCAGTATGTTGGTGTTTTCAACTCAGTTTGTCCTTTCCTTAGAAGTCAGCTTTGCAGTTCCTTGTCTACTGACTCTGTGGTATCTGCTTGCTGCATAATCCTAAACAGTTTTTCAAACTGGTGCTACCATATGCTGCTGACAAACACTATTAACTTTGGAAAGAATAACTGCAGCATTTTTCAGGAAGTGGGATGAGAGTTATCTCAGAGGAAACTTCCAAAGTCCTGCTTCATGTAGCCTTTGGGAGAACCATGGAAGAAGAAAGGGCACTCACAACCAGGACCCAAAGCTGGGAGGAAGCATGTGAGAAGCTAGTTAAGAAAAAGTATTTAGTTTTTGTGAATGCATGGATACATAATTAAAGGAAAGTAGTTTATGTATCAGCAAAGATTTGTGTAACATTTAAATGCTACAATTTTGAAACAGAATCTCAAATGTCTACAGTTATTATAACCCTCAAAATATTAGTACCTCTTGAAGTACTAATATTGGAGTACTAATCAGAGGCAAGGCCAGGATGGCCTCAGTGCTTCACTGTTTTTACAGGCCTTTTAAATATCTAACTAAACAATTAGGATAATATTTGCAAATATTCAATATTCTGTATCCTTGCTTCTCTCCCTTAATATCCTAAATTACCATTTATTAACAACAATGAAAATAAGTTCTCTAGTAATGAATGACCCTCATTTTCTTTTTTACTTGATAACTTCTGTTTAGAGAACAAAGGGGAAAAGAAGATCTCAGACACAAGCAAAACTCCAGGAAAGAATTATTTGTACCTGGCTCCAGCCTTTTTCCTCCTGCTCTTTTCTCAGTTCAAGGGATTAGAATGCAAGAAAAAAGTTTTAAAGCTTCTGAAACAGGAATTTATGGTTTATTCTTTTAGAGTGCTGCAACAATCTTTCCACACAAAGATCTATTGACAAGAGCAATTTCACGAGGCAATGTTGCTGATCCGATTAAAAGATTTCTCCAAGTTTACAAAATTAACCATATTGACACATTAAAGTTCTGTAAGACATTATTTCTACTCAGTTCCCCCACTTCTTGGCCATTCTCTCTAGTCCCATTGTACCTGTCTGTACTATGCTGACTTTCTATCTAGATCCAACCTGAGCAGCATTTATCCTGCCAGAAAAGAACCCGTGCTCTTCAAAGACTAGAGAACCAGACAAGCCCCTAAATGGCAACTTCAGTGATTATACTTGTGCCATTAACCCCCAAATAAATACAGTCACTTTCTGCTGCTTCCTAAACCCTTATACCATGAGCTAACAGCCAAAATCATGCTCATTATCCAAACAATATTAATACATGCAGGGACACTACCTGAAAGAATAAATTCCTTAGAAACATCATTAAATCTTCTGGAGTACAGTCAATTACTTTACCTTCAAACATGTCTAGAAGCACTGGGGAGCCAGTGGTCCCAGAAGTGAGTGTCCTAGCCAGAACAGAAGGAAGCTTCCTCATGATGCACAACCTACAGGCAGAGCAGAAGAATTTAGTGTCATTAAAAATAATGCCATGAAAATAATTTAGGATTTAATTTTGGAATTATGCTGATTACTTCAGAAACATCACTCCTTACTTTCAGCTTGATTTTTAGAACTAGATACAATCAGTACAACAGTTCCAAGACAGTTGAAATTCCAGCTGATACCTGTACTTGTCTGAAAACGGGAAGGAAGGATGATTCACTGGCAGTAATCGATCTCTTCACTGACTATTCAGATGCCCTGGGACAATCAACTTAGGCCCAATACTAGCTTCTACCCTGTAGCATCTTAATACAGACAGGGTCCATGTGCATCTAGGAAATAATCCATGACCCCACTCATACACTTCTCTAGCATGCATAGCAGTGGAAGGAGGAATATCCCAAGAAGGATTTCTCAAGGTCTCCCAAGTAGTCCCATTGAGCTAAGCCTGGTTTTCTCCTCCATGGGTTAGTACTGCAGCAACTCAGGACAAGCCTAAATTGCAGGATATAATCCTCTTAGCTATTAAGCAAGAAGGGACAACCCTGAAACCCTTCAGAGAATGTAATCCACTCACAATTCAGTAAGTGTTCTACCAGGTAGTGGCCACCACTACTCCTCCAGTAAGCAAAATTGTGGTAACACAAAAACACACAGAGGGTCGGCAAGTGTAAAACCCCTCGTGACAGTTCACAGCATCATCCTGTCAGGGAACATGGATTACTGGTCCCTTAATTTTCTTCAGCTGGGACTGGGGTTTCACCTCAAAAAAGCAAAGGTGGCAGGTCCTCAGGCACCAGCAGAAAAGCAGGGCCATATCTATCTGCATATATACCAGAAGTACTTAGGAGACTGAAAGGGAACGCACACAGAGATGTATGCACCAGAGATGACGTGAATGGCAATTCTGAAACGCCTCCGTAACTGCTGGAGCCTCTAGACTCGTGTGTCCCGCACGGCCCGCAAATGCCCTCCCGCTCCGCCCGCAGTCCCACAGGACCCCCCACCCCCCCAGTGCCCCGGACCGGCCCAGGCGCCGGGGGAGTTTCGGGTGCCCCGCCCCGGCCGCGCCCCGGGGCCCTCACGGCGGCGGCTGCCCAGGGCCCACCGGCCCCGCCGGAGCACCGCCGCCTCCGCCCCTCAGGGCCGGCTCCCCCCCGGCCGCCATGCCCCACCCGGGCCAGGGGCAGAGGGCTCGGGGGCCGCCTTACCGGGAGGGCAGCATGGTGCTCGCCGGGGCCGTCACGGCGGGGCCACGCCTGCCCCAGGCACGCGGTCCTCCAGCGCCAGCGGCTCGCCGGGCACAGAGCCGAGCGTGCTCCTGCCGCTCGCAGCCGCGAGTTCTCGCCCTGCTTGCTCCCGGACCGCCCGGCCCCGGCCCGGCCTCCCTCTGTCCCGGTGCCCGCACAGCGTGGCCGCTCCCGGGGGCGGAGGTTGGGGCCGGACACCGTTAGTCAGCGGGCGGGCCCGGCAGAGCGGGCGGGCCCTGCGTAGGGGTTGTGTTCGATAAACACCGTGATTTTTTTTGTTTTAATGCTCATTTTTTCCCTGTGCCGTAGGAGGGCGGGCTGGGCGGCTCCCTCCCCGAGGCCCGGGGCCGGGCGGGCTCCTGTCACACGGCCGCGGGGGGGACGCGGCCTCCTGCCCCGGCCCGTCACTGGGGGGCACTGCTAGGGAGGTAATCGAGAGCTTCGGAATTTCCTGGGCAGAAGACGATTTAGGAAAACACAGCTGCGTTAAATGAGCTGAGCGCTTTGCACAGGCGAATAATCAACAAATTTAATTCGTCAGAACTGTTTTTTTTCCTGGGAGCTGAAGAACCTTGGAGCAGAGAGGGCATCGGGCCTACGCCAGGGTGCGTGGGCAGAGGGGCAGCCCCGGCTCTGCACAGAGACCGTGAGGAGCAGACCTGGGAGCACTTGCCGAAACCGTGTCCGCACCTCCCGGGTACTTGGATCTATACGGGTGTTAGGAGTTAGCGATGAAGTTGCTAAGCACACCTTGCTAAAGACTTATCAAAGACACCAGCGAGGTTGTATGAGGGCACAAGAAAACATGTTCTAGCAAACAGTGAAAGTACATTAACCGAATTATGCATTACTTGCAAGTGTAACACCTGATCACTCTTTTCACTGTCACCTTCTTTTTGATAAATTGCTTCTAAACAAACAAAACTAATTGAAAAAATAGAGTTGGTGTCTTTTTTTATATGAGACTTGTGATTGATTGCAGTTTTGAATTGATTAGTGTTTTGAAAGACCAAGTGACTGATGTGCCTTGGACACTGAGGAACCGACCCTTGCTACTAGCACAGCTTTTCTGTGGTGGATGTGATGCCAACAGTTCCCTCCTGTGTCATGACTGCAAAACCAGACACACAGGAGAGGGGCACCTGTGTGGTCTAGTGAAAGGTGTCCCTATCCATGGCAGGGGGTTGAAACTGGATGATCTTTAAGGTCCCTTCCAACCCAAGCCATTCTGTGATTCTAAGAAAAAGCTGATAGTGCTATTGCAAAACTTTTCATTCATCTGTCATGGGAAAAAATGTGGAAACCTGTTATGGATGCGTGCTGAAGGTCCAAAAATCAAGATGCCACTAAAAGAATCACCTCTGGGCAGTGCAGAAGACTGTGCCAAAGACAAAACCCTCGTTGTGACACATAAGAAAACCACGTGCTCATTGTGAGAACCTCCATTAGTATTAAGGAAAACTTTATATTCTGTAGGTTTCTTTTAGGAGCCTGAGAACCGTACCCCTGATTTAAGTGTACTCAAGATCAGAGCCAAAGGGACTTCTACTGTCTACAAAACATAAAGTTATAAAACTGAGGCCTGGCTTGATTTTTTCCCAACATTTATTTCCATAACTTTTATACCCCAAATTATTTGCACATGAGATAGATGATTTGTGGATGCAGGCAGATAATTAGTTATGTCTAAATCCCAAAATCATTAAAGGGCATAATTACAAATGACAGATGAGATGTATTATCTTATGGGAATAGGGTTCTAATGACCTAAAATATGTCTTCAAAGATAATAATGGAGAATTATGGTCCTTTTATTTCCAGCTTATGGAAATCTGTGTAGCTTTATTATGTGAAATTGTTAATTCTGCATTTGCCCTGAATTCTGAGCAATGCTCCTGCAGTATTTATTTAGTATTCTCTACTATTCTGACAGAGATTAATATTTTTTCTACGTACAGCCTGGTGTTGAGAAACTGTAATTTAAAGTTACTTTAAAAAATATCTGGAAGCAACTATGAACTCATAAATATCAATGCAAGGTCTAAGTATGAGGAAGAAAATATTCAGTTGAAAATGCTAAGAGAATCCTGAATGTCATCTAAAGACTAATCTGGAAAAATTACAGGTCAATACAGAATATTAATTGAATTTTCTGTATTTTGCTCCAGAGATTTGACAGGAGATACAATTTGGATTGAAATACTTGAAAATATTTAATCGTGCAATCAAAAATTATTAACTCACTGCATTCTATTTATTACAGAGAACCTTCGAGGCATGAGAGAGGCGTTCATACAGGAATTCAAGGAATCTTCCTAGCGAAGGAGGAAATCAGAAATTAAAATATGAGAAGTAAAGGGAGTTTGATTAATTGGACAGTAAAGAAAGAAAACTGGTGCCCACTTTAAGCCTTTCTGTCCAGCCTCTGAGAAAAGAGGACATTAGAAAATTAGATACAAATAAAAATATGCTTTTGGTGTAAGTACGGATGAGGTCCCATAACTCTGCATAAATTGTTCATCCGTGGAAGGATCTGGAGGAACTGGCTTGGCTATTTCAGGTAGCTTCAGACTAGACATGACCTCCATCTCTGGAGAGGATGTGGGGAAAACATGTCTCAGTCACCGCATAACACTTTGTGTGCTTTTATTAGCAGCAGTTCCTGTTGCACGCTGAAAAATAAAGTGCTGCTTGATATATTGCACAAAATGTTCTGTTTCTCCTCTTACAAGTAACATTTAGGGAGAAGATGCAGCGAGAATAATGGGAATTATATGCATGCTCATTTCACATAATTCTAACCATTCTATCTCTCAAAGACCAAAGTCCAACCCTCCTGGTGCAAATGCTGATGGATTCACAGTTGGCAGGTTCTGCATGGAAGAAGCTGCTGGCTGATACAGAAAAGTGAGCTAATCCAGACTTCAGTGCATATTTCATTATAACAGGTTATTTCAACACTGGTTTACCTTAAACACATTTTCTAACCACCTGCCAGCATACATACTTGCATAATTTGAGAAAACCTTGGTCCTTTTCAGGAGACTTGCCACTACTCATTCCCTTGGAGAGAAGGGTGGACGAACAGGTTGTGACCACTCAAGGATAAAATCTGAGCTCTGTGCAGGTCATTAGAGATTTCATCACTGGCTGTAACTACGTCAAGATGACACAAAACCTGCTCAAAGACAAACAGACCTGAGACGAAAGGAAGAAGTTGTAAAATACAAGCCCCATCAATCCGATTAATTCACAAAATTGAGTTTCTTTAGAACCTCTTTGTAAAGTATTCTTACCATTCTTATTAATCTTACTTATTCTGGAAAAATACCTCTAGTAATATGTAACTAAATAATTGTACCATAGTCTCTGAGATCTAGATATCTTAATTATCTTTCTTTTTCTTTCTTTCTTTTTCTTTCTTTGTTTCTTTCTTTTTTTAATTCTCTGAATTTCCTATTGTTTAGGAAATTATTTTTTATATTTTAAGAATTTTTTTATTATTTTTTCCTTTTGCCTTGTGACTTTGAAAGCTAAATCCAGTGAACTGTATTAACTGGGGTAACACAGTATCAGCATATTTCTGAGCAAGTTAAAGCAGGACTTTCAAAAACAGTCAAGGTGGAAAATGTTTGGGGTTTTTTTTTTGCTGAAACTTCAGCTTCTAAAATCATGTGACTTTTCTGACTTGAGAAGAAAGAAGCCAGGCACTTTCTGTTCTTATACAACAGTAGGTTTCCTGATACCGTGACTTCCTCATTGTGAAATGCAAAACAAAGTGACTTGAGACAACACAAACACTGCTGTCTTTCACAGAGACAGTATTGCCCATTTTTGACCACAGTATATTCATTAGATGTATGTAGTTAGGTTCAGTCCATTCTTTGCTAGTTTATTCAGATTTAGTCCCCCTACCAAAAGCCCTGTCCTGAGGGATCCACAACCCATGAAATAAATCTTAGCTCTTCTGCTACTAGCCATTGACTGTTGCTTTGTGATTTGGAAATGCTTCTGTTCTTTGGGCATCTCCCTTTTTGCACCAATAGAGGATAAACAGAGCCAGTTAGGGTGTTTGCATAAATCCTAAATTATTCTTCTAGGGCTCCAGGTACTTCCCACTGTGTGCCAAAGGGTTTTCTTGGCTAACACGAGCCACCAGAATACACACTTCTTTATGCAATTCTCTTGTAGTTTCATGTTTTGTGCTGCCCCTCTGTCTAAATAAAGGAGAATCTTGTTGGTTGTTGGATACACTGAAAAATAGGGTATGAGTGTTGTGAGAGTCAGCAGCATGACAGTGCCTTCCCATATCCCAAACCACGCTTAAGTCAGATTAACCTAAATCTAAGATCAAGAGCTCATTTACAGTATCTAAGGATGGACGTGATAGTTGCACAGCAATAGAAGAGGGTGAAAAGAAAACCATATGTATGCCGAGGAATTGCACTTCTCCTCTGGGTGGCCCAGCTGGGTCCATAGACCACACGGTCACCAGGTCAACATCTCTAGGTCATGTCCAGAGGGAGAGCAGGGCTGGGAATAATTCCTCCATCCTTTCATACTCCGAAGTCATTTTGGGGAGTCTTATGCAGATGAAATTTCCTCATCTTACCCACCGCTATCCTCAGGGACATCCATACCTCCATCGGGATGGAGTCTCAGCCTCCCTTAGGGCAGACTATTGGCAGTTCCCCCCTGTTTTGAAACCACTCCTGTCCTTCGTGCTTCTCCCAGCACTGCCCCTTCCCCTCCGGTCAGGGGCGTCACGGTGCCTGTGCCAGACTGGAAAACGTCCCGATCCCAAGGGTAAACTTCGGTGTTTTGAACTCTTTTCCACCAGAACGCTCCCGCCCGGGGGCGCACCTTGGCGCTAGACACCCTCTCCCGCGCAGCAGGCTTGGATATGGATCATTACTCCGTATTCCAAGCAAATACCGAGGCCTTTTTCCCCCTCTCTCTCGTCCGCGGTGCACAGCGCCCGACATCACCGCCCCGCGGCCAGGGCGGCGCCGCGGCCCTTTTACAAGGTGCTCCTCCAGGGAGAGCCCCGAGACAGGGGCAGCGCAGGGCTCGCTTTTCGGGCTGTCCGTGGCAGCCGGTGCCGGGAGAGGCGGGGCCGAGGGTCCCGGCGGTCCCGGGGTGCCCTGAGGGCCGGTCCCGTCCCGGGGAGAACAGGGGGGTCTCGCCCCGCGGCTCCGCCAGGGGGCGCCCCCGCGCGGCAGGGGGGGCGAGTCACGAGACGCCGCGGCTGTTGCCGGCGGGGCCAGGGCAGGGTCCGGGTGGGGCGCGCCCATTGGCTGAGGGGGAGAGCAGAGGGCGTGCCCATTGGTCCGCGCACGGCGGGAGGCGGGGCGCAGGCGTCTATAAATGCGGCGGCAGGGGCGGAGGGTATCACTCTCCGAGCCGGGGAAGCAGGGACCGCGAAGGGGTCGCAGCAGCCGAACGCCGCCGGGACATGCTCGCAGCCTGACTGACCGCAGGTGGCCGCCGCGCCCGGGACACGAATGAAGAAACAGCTGCTCCTCCTGTTCACACACCGGGGACTCGTCAGCCGAGGGGGCCGCAGGGGGAAGCGCCGCCGAAAATGGCATCGTTCAGCATCCGCGCCGCGCGTCCCGAGGACTGCCCTGAGCTGCTGCGACTGATCAAGGTGCGGGCGGGGCGCGGACCGGGGGATCCCTCAGTCCCGGCGGTGCGGGGGGGTCAGCGCTGACGGGGCCCGAGCAAAACAAGGTGTTGCGCAAGGGCGGGGGGGCGGGGAGAGGCCGCTCACGGCTCCTTCTCTTCCAGGAACTAGCCAAGTACGAGGACATGGAGGACCAAGTGGTGCTAACTGAGAAAGGTACGAGGCGGCGTCAGCTCGCCGGGTGGGCGGCCGAGTGACGGTGTCTGTGGCTCAGGTGCCCGTGTGTTCTGATCTTCCAGAACTGCTTGAGGATGGTTTTGGCGAGCACCCTTTCTACCACTGTCTGGTTGCAGAAGTGCCGAAAGACCAGTGGTCGTCTGAAGGTGAGGCTTCCCGATGCTTATTTTTGGATGCTAAAAATACAGAGGCATCATGTGCTTAGTGTTATCGATTGTACATAAGGTTTCACCAGCGAACTGGGGTAGGAGGAGTAGGTTAAGTGGTAAATGCAGTAATGTATAGTGATGCTCTGCTGAAGTGGTTGCTAATCCTGGAAGCGTGGGAAGATCAGGTATAACATAATGTACTTTACTCCAGTTTTTCTTGTTTTTTCTTGTTTGACCCTGACTTACCTTTATGTAATTCTGTTGAATCACATTTTTTTCTTTAATTTGTCCCCAATCTTCAGGTTACAGTCTCTAGCTTCGCCATGTACATGGCCCTTCCGTGTACATGGATGGGCGGGGAGGTAACTAAAAGATCCGTTACACAATAAAGTAGATGATCATAATATGAGGTAAGGTCTACAGGGACAAGTGCTGTTCCCAAACCTTTACCAAAGACACAGTAGATCAGAAACCTGTTTGCACGCTTCTCTTACAGTATGTGCAGAAATAGTTAAAATACTCAGGGTTTATGTTTGAGTGGGCTGTTGTTGGAAGAGTTGTTTCTCTTCTTTGTTGAGACACACAATTAAAATTGAAGCTGCAGCTTTATTTACCTTGACTTTATGGGACTGAAGGTAAATAAAGCAGCGTGATGCTCTCATGGAAGCTTAAGTTGAAGTGCTTGAAATGCTGCTGTAAAGGTGGCCTGGGATTAGGCCTTCTCACACAGTGTAGTTACTGACAAATGTACACAGAAAGATCAGTGTTCTTCAGAGTTTGACAGACTGTTCTGGTTGCTAAGGAAGCAGAGCTGGGGCAGTCATCTAGATTGTGAGCTGCTGTGTAAAGTTCTTACTTGTATTCATGAGTGGAAATACTGATAAGTCAGTAGGGTGTGCTTTACTTTGTAGAAAAAAGCCCTGTGTTAGCACTTACTGTGATAGTGCTTTTGAGGATTTCAAGGTATGGCTAGGGCAAACTTTGTTCTGTTAGGCTGATACAAGTTTGTCAGAAATCATATTTTCAGTTGTGTACTTACTTGTAAACTTCATTTTTAATTCTAATATCAAATGTATGCACGTTACAGAGAATACATATATTTAAACATGCATGTAAGACTTAATATTTTTGCCTTCTAAATTCAGACGAGCTGAAGTTACACCCTTTGTTTCAGAAACATGTGTTGTGGGCTTTGCCATGTATTACTTCACTTACGATCCATGGATTGGAAAACTGCTGTATCTTGAAGATTTTTATGTGATGGCTGAGTATAGAGGTATATATTACAGAATGAAATTAGTTGCTTGTAGGACTTTTTTAAATTTGAAACTTAAGTTTCTTGTTTCTTTTTGTTTCTTTAGGACTTGGTATCGGGTCAGAAATTCTGAAGAACTTAAGCCAGGTATGTCTTAATGATAAGTCTAAACAAGCAGAACTGAACACAAAGCAGTGTTCTTGCTTTTCTGTTAACTGTGTGGAGCTTCTCCTTCAGCACTACGCTGACTTTAAGGAGGTCACAGGACACTAGGCAGCTTAAAGCATTGTCTAGAGTCTGGTGAACAGTGAGAAGTGACTGACAGAATGAACTCGCTGACTGGTGATGCAGAGTTGCTGAGTGATCTCACCGGTTCTTGCTGTGCTCGTGACCCGGGGCTGCTGTGTGAGCCGTGTGCTGTGTCCTGCCTTGCAGGTGGCTGTGAAGTGCCGCTGCAGCAGCATGCACTTCCTCGTCGCCGAGTGGAACGAACCGTCCATCAGGTTCTACAAGAGGAGGGGCGCCTCCGATCTGTCCACTGAGGAGGGGTGGAGGCTCTTCAAGATTGACAAAGAGTATCTCTTGAAGATGGCAACAGAAGAGTGAGAGATTATTCCAGCAAATAAATTCTTTCTGCGAATATATATGCTCTCTGAATAAACTCCTTCTTGCTTTCTGTGTTATGTACATGTTGTAGTGGAATAAAGTAGTGTGGATCTAATAATGAGAACGCTATGCAGGTGTGGTCATGGAGTAATTGGTACTGTGATCTGGAGTTGGCATCTGTGAAGTTCAGCATGTGCTTGTGTGCATCCTTTACCAGTGTGGGCTTGTAATCCTTGTATATGGAAACTTCATTCTTGTAAGTGTCATTCAAATGTGTACAATGTACACACTGGTAGGGTTTGTTTTAATTATTGCCTTTTATAAAAATAAATAGTGTTTTCACTTTATGGCAGTAGTTTTGACTTTAATTCTCACAGTTTTCAGTTAAATAACATGCGAATTAATAAAAGACTTCCTGATTCACCCAAACATTTTCACGATGAGTGAAACAATTTACCATGGTCTCAGTAGTGCACAGCATCCTCTCTTGTGAACTAAATTTTAAGGTACAGCTGGGGTCCCTAAATCAGGCTGCTTCTCTCTGGAAAGCAGCTCCAGAAAATCTGGAGCTTGAGCCTTCCCGTTACCTGCAGATCACCTCAGTTGGAAGGGGATTACCTTTAAGGGGAAGATGCATCCAGGTGCGGTTTTAAAGCCTAAGTAACAAAAGAAGGTTTTGACTGGTCACATGTAGGAGAAAGTATTTTTACAAACCACAAAAAAAGCTCCGTTATGTGACTTTAAAACACCAAACTTGAATGCTTCGGGTGACCTGGGCTTCTGTACATGATTTCAGATAAGGTTCAGCCTTTCTGCCTGTGCCTCTGTGCTGAGGTGGTGCTGAGCTGCCTGAAATTAAATGCTGTATTAAGCACTTAACAGAAAACAGATACTGTGTATTTAAGCCTTTGCACAGCAGTAGGTGAAAACAATACTGCTCAGCAATTTTTTAGTTGCCTTTGAAACAAGTTAACTTTGCAGTACTGTGTTGGCCCTTCTCTTAAATTGATGGTGAAAGCGGGTGCATGCAAGATTTACACTGCTCCCCTCTTGCTCTGTGGTAACCTTGCAATAAAAAGTTTCTTTTGGCCAGCACTGCTTTTGCTTCAAAGGAAGGGAAGAGACTTATATGCCTTATAACATTAACTGGTTTAAATAAAACAAAGTTTTAAACCTTTTGGTCACTGCATAAATCACATATCACTTGGAAGATATTTCCTCATCCTAGAGAGTAGAGGGCAGTGACTGCTTCAACTACAGGTTATCCTGAACTAATTTTAAGAATAAGGTATCATTGCCTGGGGCCAACAGCAAGCTGTGCAGGGCATTTAGCATGAAACTATCCTTATTTTCTGTTTTGTTTCTGGTTTTAGCTGAGGTGTAATCAGCAGTGTGCCAGTTCTGCCCAGGTGTGAGGTGTGGCTGTCAATTGTTGCCTTCAAGAATAAGAAGACTAATAAAAAATATATGAGCTCTTGAAAGAGAGCAGAAGGTAGCTCTTCCTTGGGGGCATCAGTGGATGAGAAGCTCGACATTGTCTTGGCAACATGTGCTCACCCCAGAAAACCAACCATGTCCTGGGCTGCATCAAAAGCAGTGTGGCCAGCAGGTGGAGGGAAGGGATTCTGCCCTTCTACTCTGCTCTTGTGAGACCCCACCTGCAGTACCATGTCCAGTTCTGGGGTCCCTACCACAAGAAGGGCACACACCTACTGGAGCGAGTCCAGTGGAGGCCACAAAGATGATCAGAGGGCTGGAGCACTTTACCTATGAAGTCAAGCTGAGAGAGTTGGGGCTGCTCAGCCTGAAGAAGGCTCTGGGAGGCCACCTAGCAGCCTTCCAGTACCTAAGGGGGCTACAGGAAAGCTGGAAAGGGACTTTTCACAAGAGCATGTATTGACAGGACAAGGAGAAATGGCTTTAAGCTGTAGGAGGGCACGTTTAGATTGGCTGTTAAGAAATACTTCAGTGTGAGGGTGCTGAGGCACTGGAACAGGTTGCCCTGTGGATGTCTCATCCCTGTAAGTGTTCAAAGCCAGGCTGGATGGGGGGCTGAGCAACCTGGTCTAGTGGGTGGCATCCCTGACCAGGGTAGGAACTAGATGGTCTGTAAGGTCCCTTCCAACCCAAACCCTTCTATGATTCTGTGATATATCCAAATGGTTGTCTGGACAAACTCCAGTTGTCATCACAGAATCTGTCACAAAATTACCCTGATTGAGCAGGTCAGTTTCTGCATAAGAAACAATCATTTCCAGACACTGCCCATGGCTGTGCAGCACCTCAGCTGCTGTGAGAGTACTCATACCACGCACGGGAGCCTGAGATTCAAATCCCTCTCCTACCCAAGGGGAACAGAAATCTGTTTCTCGCTTGGCCGAAGATTAAATGCCAGGCTAAAAACCTCCCTACTTGCTCTTGCTCAGCCTGTAGTCTTCTGCAATTCAGCAAGCCAAAGGAAGTGTGAGTAAGTCCACCCAGTGAACAGCCCAGTAGCTGGTGATGGAGGTGGAATGGGAAGGATGAGATGGTCTCCAGCAGCTCTTGCTGAGCACCAGGGTGTTGTCTCTTCTCCTTGGCGAAGCTGCAGTAACTTCACTGGTTACTCTGTCAGCTACATTAACCTACTTGTGCATCTCAGTCCTAAATGCAATCTGTTTTGGTTATTTTAAGCTGTGCTTCTGGCTCCGTGTATCAGACCAGAAGGTGATTGCTAGTAGAGCAGTTTAAGAATGTTTTTATTTTGAAATTAACAGTTCATTAGATATCTAGGCCAGACATGCTTCAATCTCAGGCTCCAGACTTCTAGAGCACAATAAAGCTATCAAAGCTGCATGACTGAATGGAACGAGCCAACTAATTAGGCATTATAATTAGGAAAGTAAGCAGCTTAGTCAGATTTTCAATCAATTCAGAATTGTTTATCGTATTTTGTTCATCTTCTATCATCGCATTTTCTAAACAGATTTTGATGAAATAGATTCTCTGGGAGTCACAGAAAACAAGTGAGGCAGTTCTAAATGAGAAGACCTTTTCTAGCCACTGGTGATTATTTTAAACATTCATATATGAAAGGAAAGACTGACACTAACCTTTCAGATGTGACTTTTGTTGAGATCCTATTAAGCAGTAGGGTTTTTAGAACCAGCAGAAGTATTCTCACAGTTTTGGTAACAGTCTCCAACAGTGACATGGTAATGCCGTGGGTCAAGACCAATTTTAAATTCCCTCAATA
Organism: Chiroxiphia lanceolata; assembly: GCF_009829145.1. Classification (NCBI taxonomy): domain Eukaryota; kingdom Metazoa; phylum Chordata; class Aves; order Passeriformes; family Pipridae; genus Chiroxiphia; species Chiroxiphia lanceolata. Next base: position 13,880,712 of record NC_045638.1, on the reverse strand, counting down.
ACTTTCTCAAGCTACCGGGACACCAAAGTGACTCTGGTACTACAACTGAGACACGCAGCAGAGTGTTTTCTGTGGCTTTAGGCGTTGGAGAAACCTCACCTAGTGCGCACGATCACACCACTGAGCTGCACTGCGAGCATATGATGGGGGCTAAGCAATGGCTTTGAGCTATTCACTGGTATCACACCAGTGGGATCCTATCACAGCAGGGGCACAGGGCTTGCGGGTGGCCTGCAGGTGTGTCAGCGTCACCCTATTCCCTTGCCTGCCTCAAGGGAAAAGTTAGAGAGGCGGTGTTAATGACCGCGCTGATAACATCTCCAGGGTGGTGAGGTGCGAAGCTCCTCCTAGCTCTCGCTCTCAAACTCATGACCCGGTAAGTTCTCCTAACGCTGAGCAAGCCAGCAGAAGATTTCGCAATTGCAGTGTTTCCACGCTCCCGTCGGGTGGGGTCAGAAAGGTGGCCTTGGACAAACTTGCGGCCGGAGGATGCGTCAGAGGACCATACCCGACAGCAAGCAGAAGGAGCGCCGGGCTCGCTGCCCCCCCTCCACTTGGCCTTTTCCTGTTCACAGGCTTCTGCATAATGATCTGAGCCGTAGCCATAGCGACAGCATGGAAGGAGGCTTTTTTTGTCTACATAATTTAAGTTAAAACAGAATATATGCGAGAAAAACAACCCTTCCCCCTCCCCTCTTCTTGTAAAGAGCCTTTGCTGTCAACATAATTCAAAAAGCCAATGCAAACTTTTCCTCCAAAGAGCATAGGGGGGCTTTAGTGCATTCCTGCACGCGGTGTTTTGTCTTGAGAGACTCGCCATCCTGGAGCCTGGCCCGCTGAATGCGAAAGTCTCAGCTGCAGGGAAAACACCAGCTACGTATGGAGAGGGATTCAGGAAAGCTCTGCATAATTCCCCGCCACACGGCGCTACCTCGGGCTGGAGGCCAGCCCAGAGGTGTGCGTCACACCTCCCTCCCTTTGAGTTGACCAGAAGGTTTATTTCCTTCACTTTGCACAAGATTCCTCCTCACAGCGCTCGCTCCCTTGGGCTCCCCCCCTTACATCCCTCGCGGGAGCAAAAGCTGAGCAGCTGGAATGCGCACACACACACACAGGCACTGGGAACAGGCTGACTGATGGCAGCGCCGAGGAAACCCGCCTGGGTTTAAATAATTCACTTCACGTAACAGACTCGGCTTTGCCCAGTTGTTTTCCTTGCTTGGGCAGGATTGCTTAAACCCCTTTTTTTCTTTTTTTTTTTTTCTTTTTAGGAACTCATGTTTCAGAGAAGTGGTCGCTATTTAAATAAATGCATCGGCTGCTGTCTGAAACAAAGCAGCACAGCAGCAGCATGCCAGCTGCTAATGTTTAATCTCACTGCAAACTCAAAGCAGGCTCTAACTTCACCATCCAGGCGCGACTCCCTCCCAAGGCTCTTCCTTCCCCTGCTCCCCCCCCCCCCCCCAACCTGACTGTTTTTGCTGTCCAGGTTTTTGGTAAATGCACTCTTGATGGAGGGCTTCAGAATCCATTAGTAGCTCAGACTAGTCTCAATAGGGAGCACGTGGAGGAGAGAGTGTAAGGCTGAGGACGGTGATGTGGGCTCTGGGGTAGGAGCACAGCCCACCACCACTGCAGCCCTGTGGGATGTTCATCTCCTGACCCTCAGGCCTCTCCCTACCATGCTCTGATTTTTTCTGCAATCAGAAACACTCCCCATGGTTGATAACAGAATAAACCACAGGTACACACATTAACTGAAAATAGGGAGGGATGGGGAGCAATTCCATCTTCAAACCTGTTTTGGTTTTATTTCACAGATTTTCTCCAGGCCAAAGCAGGAGATAAAAAGCCCCAGGAGATAAATAGCTCATGAGGGTGGAAAACAAACACCCTGTTCATACATAAACTGCTCTCAGGTAAATAGTTTTGTTTATTTGTGTTTTGAACTTTGCATATTTTGATTGTTCATATAGCAGATGTCAGCTGGTCACATCCACTCAAAGGGAAAAGGAACCTCCATTTTCTTGAACTCTGTTTCCCTTCTCCATCAAAACAGATTAAAAAGAACGTACTTTGGTAAGATGAAACCAGGTGCCCATCCTCTCCTGAAAGTTTGCTTTACAGCATGATGAGGTGGCTTAACATCTTCACATCACCTCCTGGGAACCCACTGAGCAGCGATGGGACATGAACCCCTGAAATTCCTACTAGAAACCTTCCTCCACATGAGAAAAAAACATGAGAGAGACGGTAGATTTCCACATGAAAGCCCATCAGTGTTTCCAAGTAACTGAATATTGCAGTGTTGTTTTCAAAATGCACTGATAAAAGTGCAGGCTGAGATTTTTCAAAGCTGGTTACTATAATTAGGCACCCAGATACCACAGCGAAGGTACCGTTGAACAGTCCTTCTTTATTGCTCTTACGAGGAGCAAACTCCAGTCTGGGCTCTCCATGACCTCCCTGAACTTTCTGAGACACTGACATACAAACATCACCCCACAGCTTGCACAGGAGCAAACAAAAGACTCATAGTCCCGTGCCTTTTGCAATCAGTTCACATGACAGAATTTGGGTTTCTTCCCTAGCCAACTTCCTACCATGGAGTAGCAAAAATGTACAGGAGGATTTCCCACCACAGCCTGAATGTGTTTTAGCTACAGTCACAGGCACAGGGGTCTTTTTTTTTTTTTCAGAGTTAACATAGACGGATGGATCAAAATCTGCATTCACTGCTCCTAGAGGTAATAACCCCTGTATAGAGCTGTAGCTTTGCCATTGGGGTAGAAAATGTAAATTACAAAGGAGGCAGGAGGAGAGGTTTGCAGTGCTGAAGGAGGCCAGGTGCAGGGGCTGACCACAACCTGCCACAGGAAGCCACGCATCCGATAGAGGAGGCATCAAGGGAAACAGTATAGGGTTTACTCCTTCCAGATAATGTAGTCAAAAGAAACTAGAAGACTCTTATTTCACAAATTCAGAAGTCTCAGAGGTAAATTTCTGGTATACATTAATAATTTCTGCATTACTTTTACTGCCCATTGATCTCATTAGCCACAACTCAATGCATTAGCAAGCACTGGATTTCATGGTGTAGGAGCAGGAATTATTGCTGAAGAGCAACTGGCAGAACTGGCAGAGAGAGGCAGCAGCAAGTGCTAGTATCAAAGAAATAACACCTTATTAATCCAGTTTTAAACAAAACCAAAGCCAGCTGAAAATTCAAGGGATAGTGGCCATCAGTGTATGCTGTTCCTTAGCCAGGCAAGGAAGCACACCCATTTTATGTAACTACATATCTCTGAAAGCTGTAAAGCTGTCAGACTGTAAAAAAGGGTGATAAACCAAAGTCCACTGCATTACAAAGTACAGCTGGTACAAATGACGGTGAAGTGAGGACAAGGTTAAAGAATCCCAAAGGAAAACAAAAATAATTTATGTAAGCAAATACTTGGGATTTATAGGCATGAGTTGACTACCTTCTCTGCACAGAGAAGTAATAAAGTTATTTTGTATTTCCATGCTGGGTTTGCCATAACCATGATTTGACTGAAATTTGATTACAGAAGTCCTGCAGGGACCCAGAACCCCAGAGCTCCTTTTCTTGCCATTTGGGCTTGGTGTCAGCAAGCTATTATTTTCTGCTGTTAAAAGCCAAAGCACTTTTCACTCCTACAGCTCAGCATAGTCAGACATCCCTGCTTCACTCCCAGGCAGGACCACATTTGCCTCTAGATCCTCATAGCCATGTGCCTCTCCAGCACAGTTTGGGCAGCTGGGGTTTTGCTTGCACACGCACCTGGTTTCTCAGCTAGGGTATTTTCTGAAATAAACACAGCACTGCAAAAGTGAAAAGTCCTTTTAACACAGGTCTAAAATCAAGAAAAGGTGTAGAGGAGGATGTGACATTATCTCCTGTTTGATCCTAGAGAAGCTGTTGAGCCTTTTGGATCCAAGAACTGATGGTCTTTTGATTTAAGATATAAAGCATCAGGTGCTCCTGTTTGCAGAAGTAAAGGATGTAAACCAGATGTAAATCCACCTCAAGCATGTGCAGCTTGCAATAAGAGGTTAGAAACACAAGTGCGCTGTGGGCTGTGCTGGGCCAGCCCTCACCACTTGCCAGGGTGCAGCCCCAGTCCCTCAGCTGGCCTGCAGAAGACGTTCCCCACAAACAACTCCAAGTGTCAAATTCTCATAGAGTCACCTCTAGTGACACTGCAGCCAGCAAAACCTGCCTGGCTGCAGCATGGGGAACATCTGCAGGATCAGCACCTGCCAACATACCACACGGATGCACACCATGCCAGTTGGAGCTGAAACAGCATCCTTTTCCAGTGAGGCTGAGCCTCATGACATGGCAAACAGTATTTGAGAAGAGCCTGGGTTTGTCTGAGACAACTTCTCTGCAGTGGGTGAGCTGTGGCAGTTGAGGTTTAGTGCCTGCCAGGGCACCACAGCTAGAGTGACGTACATGGGCTCACTGTAGTCTCTGTGGCGGGAGCGTGATGGAGGAGAAACCCACTGAGGTAAACATGGGCAGATGTGGGGAGCGGGTGTGAGTTCATCCCTCCTCAGGCTTTTGGGCATGCTGAGGGCAGGGGAGGGCTGACAGTGGGTTTGCGCTGCTGCCAGGCCTCCCTCAGCAGCTATTTTACATCACGGGAAGAGGAAGCTCACACTTCTTCAGATAGGAAATGTCTTGTCTGAAGAGGCTTTCAGACTTGAACGTGACAGGCAAAGGGCGTGTTATGGTTCTGTGGGTGAACACTTGGCTGCCTGTCTCACAGGCTGCTTCCCGGCACACTGGGTGAAACAGACACTGAGTTTTATAAGTGAAGAAATACAGTTCTCTGCAGTGAAACAAGTGTTCCCAAAAACAGCTTTCTGCAACACAGCTGGCATGAAACACCAATATTTTTTCCAGAGAATCTCTTTTACCAAAACTCTGCAAACTCAGCCACCACCCCAGGCCGGGCAAGTACAGCCAGGATGATGTCCAGGGCTGACCTCAAATCAGCCCTCAACCTGGGAACAACCCCCATGGACATCTGGCAGAGCTGCCACCATTAACTGAATCCTCCTTTTCTTCAGTGCAGTTTATTTAGTCCCATGGTCTCACGTGTGACTCGTATCATGTGTGAGTGAGCACACACATGTGAGTGCCTCTTCTTTTTCCCCATTAAAGCTACAGCTAAAAGATTTTCCCCACAGAGATATAGTGGAATTTTACTTCATTCACAGCAAATACACTCAGTACCTGAGTGAAAATGTGCATAAATAGTACATAAGTTGCACCTGATTATGATACACTTTTTTGTGTAGTTTCCATTAAAGGAATAACAGTGAACTGCTAATGCCCATATCAAACTGTGGGATGAGTGGATTTACAGTGCACTGGGTGAAGAACTGGCTGAAGGGCAGGGCTCAAAGGGTTGCAGCGAATGGGGCTACATCTGTCTGGTGCTGGTCAGCAGTGGTGCTCCTCAGGGCTCATTTCTAGGGCCAGTCCCGTTCAATGGACAGAACTGTTGGGGCTGGTCTAGTTTGGAGAAAAGGAGGCTGAGGGGCAACCTCATTGCTCTCTACAGCTTCCTGAGAGGGAAGTGGAGAGGGAGGTGCTAATCTCTTCTTCCTGGGACCCAATGATGGGATACATGGGAACAGTTCAAAGCTGCATCACCAGGGGAGGTCTAGACTGGACATTAGGAAGCATTTCTTTACCAAGAGGGTGGTCAAACCCTGGAACAGGCTTTGGAGAGGTGGCTGATTTCTTAGGACTGTGAGCATTCAAGAGGCATTTGGACAGTGCCCTTAACAATGTGCTTTGACTTTTGGTCCCCCTGAAGTGGTCAAGCCATTGGACTAGATCTTCCTTGTAGGTCCTTCCCAACTGAGATAGGTCTAATCTGTTCTACTCTGTATTACAAGGAAATCTACAGAAAGTGTTGAAGATATTAAACACTGAATTTATGTATAAAGTAATTTGTCCTAAGTACTTTATTCTTGAGACACACAACTGTATATTTAGAGAATTAAATAAGAGACTATCACAACCACCAGTAAGAAGTGTGTACTATACCCTCTGTTTTAGGAATTGCTGTGCCTTGCAACCAAGAGCCATGTTTTGTGTCCTTTGCCCAGCCAAGAAAGACATGCTCCAACCAGCAGCCACAGCAAATCCAGTGTGCCAGCAGGGCAAGGACCTGGTCCCCACAGCAAGAACCAGTAGCCCCAGAGTGCCCCAGCACCAGCTGACCCCTGCCAGCTGCCTCCCCAGAAGTGTTACGGGGTTTTCCTGCAGGGGAGGAGAGCCCACATCCCATTGAGCCCTGTGGCAGGGCTGACTAATGGCCAAGCCACATCTCCAGTGCAATCCTGTTTGCTTACAGTGAACCAGTCTCCCTTCTTTTCCTGGAGGGCAGTGGCTGGGTAGCATTTGGGCTTCTTTTCATGCCTTTTGCTTTGTGAAAAAGGCAGGAGGTCCTGTGGTAAGCCTCTGGGCTGTGTTGCCTGATATGTGGGGGTCTCAGCATCATTTCAGGATCACCTTCCTTGGGCCATCACCTCAGGAGAGGCCTCAGTGCAGCCTGACACCATGAGCTCACACCAGCACTGCCAGGAATTCCAGCTTCCTGCAAGGGAGCCCTAAAAATACCGGTCGGGCACCCAACACCTGCCAGTTTCTTTTTAGTCAGAGGCCCCACGACACTCGGTTTCATCTGTTCTTTCCTGCCCTGTGACAATCCCTCATTCCACTGACTCATCTGAAGGTACATAATGCCCAAGTAACTTGGCACTCAGCAGGAAACCCTCCTCTCTGTTGTGGCTGATCAAAGGCAACCTTCAAGAATGCACCAGAAAAAACATCTGGTGCAGTTTTCCAACAAACTGTTGATAACATTTATCAATCCAAAACCACCACTGGACTGGGATTATCATATTACATATTACTTCAGGGTGTCTAGTTATGTTTTCAGTAAAATAACAGTGGGTTGTTAATCTATAAAGATTAACAGGCTTAATCTATATTAATCTATAAAGAGATTTAGGGCACTATAATGGCACACGCACACTTGGAGAGGCCCATTTAGCTTCTTTGTTATAAACACACTTTTGCTTGTCTTTTCCCTTTCTTTCTTTTTTAGGACAAATGAAATAGATCAGATTAATAAATCAGTGCCTAAATCTCCATCCCAGGAGAAACAAGATCTTCTGATTGCCTTGCTACAATAAATTGTTCTCTATGAAATTTTTTAAAAAATCTCATAGTAATTTCCTTTTCCTAAAGTCTAAATGTTTAAACATCAAAATGTTTAAAGAGTATATCACCTAGAGCAATCAAAAGAAACTCATTATGAAATATAATAACAAGACTTTGGGGCTACTGTAGCCACCTTGAGTGAAATCAGAGTTGGAAAGGCTGTGTCCCTGGGTGTTTGCCCATCTTCAGCCTTGTGCATCCTGGAGAAACAAGTTTTCCTCTTACACAGCTGAAGTCACCCACAAAAATATCCCTTAAGCTTTAACCTGGGGAGGAGCATGTGACCCCCTCCAACATTATTGCTGGTAGTAGAAAAGGGGAGAAAGGAGAAAGGGATTAGATGAGAAACCAATCCTTACTAGTGGGAGGAGAAAATCAACAGTGGAGAGCATGCATAAAAATATCTACTATAGTTTCTTTGCAGGATTTCACTGTGCCCTTTTCAAACCACAGTGAACACTTTTGCTCTCTCTTGCTTTGATGTTTCTTTTTTCCTTTTGTCCTCATCCCCACACTCACCACAGAGGGAAGGTCAGGTCTGAAGATCTTACCTGGCCAAGGGTACCAGTATGTACGTCCTGCTAGTCAGGACAGCTGTCTCCTGAAACTGCCCTCACGTGAGCAGGAAACTGAACCCTAGAAAAACAAACGCAACGCCAACCTCTTCATAAATAAACACTCATAACCTTCCAATAAGTCCCTGTTATGCAAGGCATGCTGTAACACCCTTTCAGGGCTGCTGATCGCCAGAAGTGCTGCAAAGCTGCTGTTGCCAGGCTTTTAGGGACAGCCACCTGGATCTGCAGCCTCTCCCACAAGGCAAGAGAGGCCGCTGCTGGGGAGACAACCTGTGTGTACCCATGTCGGCACTGCATGATGTCCCATGGCCCCACACACCATGTCTGTAGGAATAAGGGCTCTGGGAGCACCAGGAGTCCTCCAGACGTGCTGGTGCAGAGCTGAGGTCCCCTGTACCTCAGGTCCCCCTCACCTCAGGTGAGGCCATGTGGCCAGCACAGCCACCACCGCTAGAAATTAACCCAGCTCAAAACACTGATGTTTAAAACAAATTACATTTTAAAAAAGACTGAGCTTATTGTTCTCCAGCTTTGAAAAGTGGAAATACTGTCCCAAAATCAGTGATGAAAGCTGCTACCTTACATGAGAAAGAGCTTGAGGAATCTATATGAGAAACCTTGCAAGCAGGAATGATGAGGTGTCAGAATTCCTTAAGAAAATTACTGAGGTGAGAGAAAAATGTAGGGAAGACCTCAGCAGGATCCCCAGGCCAGGGAGGTGCTCTGGGCAAAGCCAGGAAAGTCCACCAGAGAGAGGGATCACGCAGTGAAAGGAGAAAGCTGAGAGGAAGCCAGTTGGTGCAGAGAATTAAGTCAACGATCAAGTATGAAAACATCACAGGATCTTCTGCCTTGGGACCCCAGCGCTCAGTTGCTGCAGACATGAGCAGAAAGAGTCCCACTTTTCCAGTTGGGAGAGGTGGTGCTGAGCTCTCCCATGCTTCAGAAGCATCCCTCTGGGGCTGGCAGGTGAGCCAGATGATGCTTCTCAGCCTTGCTGCAGGCAGAGCTGTTTTTCAGCTGCAGGCAAAGAGGGGAGAACTCGTGTGCAGATAAAACCTATCCCCTTATACCTTTCACTCCACAAGGAAAACACAAACATACAGGAAGTCCTGCAGGACTACTAATTAAAATTACCACTTCACACCTCCTTAGGAGTTATGATTTTATTTGTGGCAGTTTACTTGCAACTGATGGCTATGAGTTTATTCATGGTAGTGCCCTTTCAGGATAAAAATCGTGCTTCAAGCACAGCACAGCATATTCTTAGCTAAGAGACTTGTGGCCTGAGATATGTAATGAGTTCTGCACATCTGTGTTGCACTTCACCCTTACCTACTGGGAGCCTAAAATCATCTGGCTTTTTTGCACACATAGTTCAGTTACTTTTGGGCGTGAGTCATTCTGGGCTGACTAGCCCAGGCTGAGGCTGAGGGTGCTTTTACACCACTACTCCTCTACCATTCCTCAAGAAGAGATTCCCTTTAGCAGGCTACCCTCATCTGCAAATAGGGCAATGGTGTACAAACAATAATGCTGAAAAGCAACTGGTAAATATCTGGCTTTTTAAAGAGTTTGAGAAGGGTCACGGTAGTAAAAGAGGATGCACTCACATTTATATTACCTCTTTTTTTCCACAAGCTAAGCCTTCTTCCCCTTTACTGTTTTCTTCTTGGTCAAAACACAGTTGCTGATTTTAGCAGCTGTGTATCTTGCTCTCCTGTACAAGGAGAGATCATCCTGATCTTACTCCATCGAGGCAAAAGTACAGCCAAAGGTTATTTGACCCCAGGGACGTGTGCTTGTACAGTTGGATGCTGTGCAAAAGCTGCTAAATGGCAGAGGACTCCAATATTATGTACGAATTGGCTTGCTCTCCCACTTGGCAGGGATGGGGGGGAGGCGAGCAGTGCACATTTCCTTCTTTCTTCCTTCAGCCAGTAACAGCTCATCCCTTTTACTGTCAGATAAACCCGAGTACAGGAGGGATAAACACAGCAGACCGTGCCTCACTGATCTCCCCCTGAACCACAGACAGGAGAGTAAGCCCTTTGCTCCTGTTGGAAGCTGAGTTTTCTCCAGCATCTCCACTCAGTTCAGCGCACGACGGGCAGTGCTGACCCCGAGCCTGTCCCGGCGAGGCTGCTCCTCCGCTCCGCGCGGCACCGCGCCGGGGGCCCAGGCTGACTCACTCCCAGATCCCGATGCCATTCCTCATCTCTGGCAGGATATGGAAAATGTGTCAAGCCTGGCACACGATAGTAAACATATTCCTTTGGGCTGGCTCTGGTGCTTTCACCAGCCCGTTTTAGTTTAGGCAGTTTGTAAATGATGCTGTTAAGACAGAGGATCAAAACCCCACTGGTGCGGCTCCTCAAAAAATGCAAAGATGACTTGCAGAGCGCTGGGCTGAATTACAAAACTGTTAAATTACAAAACTCTTTTTTTTTTTTTTTTTGTCCGACGCCGAAGTATCAGCGCAGCGCTTTGAACGGAGGTTACCTTTATGATTCACGGCATGAATGAGCGCTTAGTGTGCGCATACAAGAGCCCTGTACGAATCAGGAAATGGCTCTTTCAGGTCTCCTGACAAAAGGAAGTGAGTCTGAAGCTTGCTAAATTTACAAAGAGGACGTCGGTGAACTTAATCTGGGGCAGGGGATGGGGGGAAGGGAAGAATCCCATTTTCTGTACACAATTTTAAAACAACAAAAAAGAAATTAAAGGGGCTGAAACTGCGGTGGTGAGGGCTCTCTCCACAGCTGCCTGCCTATGATCCTTAGCTGGTACGTGCATACAGCCACGAAGACTCTTCTGGCTTCATGCTTCAGTGTTTCCCCCACCGCTGGGACAGTGAGAGTTTTCCTACATCCCTGAGGTAAAGTTGTGAGTTGGCATGAAGGGAGCATCATCGCACACCTCTGCTCGAGGCATCCCTCCCCTTCCCCCTGGAGAGCCAGCTGCCCGCGGAACGGGGGCACGGCAGGGCTCCTCAGCACTCCCTGCCAAGTGCTGGATGCGACTCACTTTCAGTTCAAAGGCACTGATTACTCCTCGAGGGCACGGGTGCTGCGCCCTGCAGTTGAGCGAAGGTACTTCAGGTGAAGACATGGAAGATTCAGGTGGAGTGGGACACGGAACAGCTGATTTTGGAAGGGTTTGGTACGGGATGTGATATGGTCCTGTGGCCTTCACACCGTAACGACCAAGGCAGGCAGAAATTCGGTTCTACGTGTGAGGCATGCAGTGGCTGAACTCACTTCTACCTTAAAATGCACACTAAGCAAGCCCCTGAAGCAAGATGAGGGGCTGTCACGCAGCCCTCCAGTGCTCGTCTGCACAGCCCTGTGGGCCACCTTCCTCGGGTAGGACTGATGGACCCAGGTTGAGAAAGAACAGCAGCAACAGCCTTCCTGACACAGCATCTGTCCCCTCAGCCAGAAAGCGGGTAGCTCATGACCCATCTTGTTACTTCATGGGCTGCCTCACGAGCTTCAGGTTAGCATTTCTGAGCAAGATTCAGACACTCAGGCTTCATATAAAGTAATCCTTTAGCTTTAGTCCAATTAAATTCTAGAGTCTTGTGAGGGTTTCTATTCACACTACAAAAAAAAGAGAAGTTCCCTGACCAGGCTGTCCCATTGCCCCAACTGCTCTGCTTTCATGGTGGGTACAAAGATTTTGGCATCACGACTGAGCACAGCTCAGGCTGCAGCAAGGCTACTCCCAAGCACACAGAAGCAAGTCAACTGGGATCTGTCTTCCTCTCTCCAGAAGATCCAGCAAAGCTTACCCATAAGAGGATCATGCCTCCATAACTGGGCATGGTGATAAGCATTGCAACCCGTTCACCTGCCACAGCTGGACACAGCCCAGACGGACACTGACGTGCTTTGTGTGTTAGCTGGCAGATTTAGAGCCTGACAGCTTAGTTTGGTGCAGGCATTGTAGCCCCATTTCCCATGCAGAAAGGCACTTTTAGAGAAAGAAGATTGGCAATCAGCTGTGAGACACCCTCAGCCCACCTTTGAATTCACCAGCTTTCAACACCAATGCAATGGCTACCAGTAAAACCAGCTTGAAAACGTGGCAAAAGAAACTGGAGGAACCCATGAACTTCAAGACAAGATGAAAGTCCAGATCAGATTTTGGTCTTTAACCAGAGATGGCTAGGGATGAACTTCACTGACATGAAATAGGAGAAAACACCACAATTGCATCAATATACCAACATTTCTTCCAGAGGGACCCTGAGAAAGCTGCCAGCTCTGGTCAATTTAAGAACCATCCACAGTCAGAAAACACAAGAATCAGCTAATGGTACAGACTTAAGAGGACAGGTGGTTGTTGCACAATTAGAAACACATTTTTTTCTGCCAAAACAACTTCTGCTTTGTAGTTATGATGTTGTTATCACAGGTTTTCCCTGTAAACAAGAAGCTTTTGTACCTGTCAAAACCACTCCACAGTGGGGCTGACCCAGCCAGCTGCCAGGCCATCCAGGTGCAATAGCCAATGCTGCTTTGAGATGCCGCATCCAGGAAGGTCCAGCAGGAAGCCACACCGGTCTCCCCAGCAAGCCTGAAGAGCCAAAATGCTCTTTGTCAACAGCAGTTTATTACGATGAAACTGGCTTTAGAAGTAACTCAGAATTTATAGGAAGGCACAGAAATAACAAAACAAAAAAAGAAACACATGCAGCAGGAGTTTATATTCATCCTGAAGTAAATATGCTCACACGGAGGTTTTTCTGCTAGGGCTAATAAACAGAGCAATAGCAATTCCCTTTATCTCCCAGGCCACTGTTTTCTATAGGGGTAAAACAGAATTCCCTCCTCATCAATCCTGCTCTTTATTGCAGTGCAGCAATAGGTCTCCTTGAAGGTGACAGATGCAATGACAAACGCTCCAGCACATTTTAGTTACAACCCCCAATAATAAGTCTGTATCTGGGGCCTCCTGCAGCTAGAGCACAGAGTCTAAAACAGGATCTTGCAATGAACACTTGTGGCAAAATCCTGTGTTTTTATTCAAGGTTGGAAGATTGTGCCTATTTACCTAATAGGTAATCCCGCTAACAGGATTACTCCAGGTTGGTTATGTTCCTTCTAGCAAAAGGAGAGGCTACACTGTGCACTTTCACTCAACTAACATGCTGCCTACACAAACTGTGATCTCAACATAGGGCAAAACCAACGACGTCCAGTTCTACAACTTCCACAAGCTGCAGATTAAAGATGTTTTTTTTGAGAGAGCACTGCAACCTGGCCCCAACGTATCTGCCAGCAGCCACTGCAGCAGAGGATGCTGAGATGACAACACTATTTAAGCTGCACAGACTCTGGTTATCAAGCCAAAAAGCCTTCAGCTGGAAGGGTGACCAAACTGTTGACATGAAGCTTGGCTGGGGAATACACCATTTTTAGCTTACATTGTAATACCCACAGGCAAAGTCTGGCAAGAGATAACACATGCATGCACAATTTAGTTCCACGTAGCTGAGCATGTGTGCATACATACAAATATATTTATATATATATATATCAACAGTGGTTGACTGCTCTCCTGTTCCTCATTAGGAAAGTCTGTGCCAAGAGAGCTGAATGTTCACAATCTCTTGGGCTCTTACCAGCACGAAACTTTTTTTTATTTCCTGCAGCTGAAAAAAACAGAAGATGTAAGGAAAGGATTTCAGCTAAGGCTGTCTTGCTCACATTTTGGAACTATTTCCTTGTCCTGTGTGTATGCAGGTGCTTGAAGGCAGTCATTTCCTGCTAGATAAAAGCATTCTGGTTTGATGTGAATTACTTGGGACATTTTTAAGCAATAGTGTAAATATGCAGTATGAAGAGGTGATCAAATGAAAAGCATTTAAGTGATGTTTATTTAGCCCAGTATTTTTTAAACATGCACACACACACATATGTAAACAAATAAAGAATTAAAGCTGTTTCATTTGAATGAAACAAACTGGACTGTGAGGCAGTAAAAAGAAACAGAATAGCTCTCAAACCATTACACAACTGTATCAAAAACAAGAATGAGAGAACCACTTCTTGGTGGAGTCTCGGGGTGAAAATACTTGAATTACCAAGTAATCATGTTCTTAAATGCCAGTGTGGTATATGCCAAATATTACTGAAAAAAATACAGCATCTCAAGCTGTATTCCTAATAATCATCCTCTATATGATATGAGAATGCATAAGTGAAGAACTACCTTTAATGGAAGAAACAAATCTATGCTTTTATGGCAGGAGTGGTGTAACAGAGCAGTTACAGCTATGATTGATATTTCCCAAGTTTCCTTTCCACTACTGACAAAAACACTACTTTGATCCTCCCAAGCCTGCTTCAACCATGTTGGCAAGTTTAAAGTAAAAACAAAACCACACACACATAACTCCCTTTGCTAGAACTCTGCTCCCTTTGCTATATCAACATACATCTTTACCACCCTAAAACAATCATAAAAACACACACTGAACATGTTGGGAGACACTGCTTTTCTGCCTGAGGCAACCACATGCCTTATGCCTCTATTAAAAAAAGAGTTGGCCCATTTTATAATGCCCACACACACTGGCATTCACATTGCCAAGGTCTGTTTGTTTTTCTCTAAAAGTTTATGGAATATGCTCAGCTGGAATATCTAACCATGCAATAACAAAGATGTTTAAAAGAATTTTGAATATGATTTACTTTTTATTTTCCTCCCTGTTCTTTTTAGAAAGTTAATGTATCATACAAGCACATATCTCATTTCATCCTTCCCCCATTCCTCATATTCACTGTTTAATTAAGGAGCATTTAAGACTCACCAACACAGCTTTAAATGCTCTGAGCTACTTGGATTACAGTAACTTGTGAAGCATCATGCCCCAAAAGAGAGACTCATGGAAATGGCAACAAATGATGAAAGGGTTTTATTGTGCAAAGATTTCAAAATGCTGGAAATCCTTTTGTATTTCTCTTCGCTTCGCTTTTTCCTCCCCTCCCCTGGCTGGGAATAAGGAAACAGTCAAGTTATTCTATAGCTGGTTCCCACCACCACAACATTCTGGTTCCCATTGTGCTGTGCATTCAAACAAAAACAAGAACAAACATTAACAGCTCCATTCCCATCCATCTACGAGACAGGAACTCACAGATGCTTCATTATATACCTCCTGCTGGCACTGATGAGGCAGAAGACTCGTATAGAAAGGAGGGGGAGACTCCAACAAAACACAAGAGTCATTGTAATTGTTCCCATTCCTAATTCTATGAGCCCGTGTCAGCCAAAACATCATGCTACTTCCAGCTTCCCCTCACTGGTAAAAAAATACAGGCACTGTCAACAACCTCTCTAGAACCTTCCACAGATTGTGCAAACATCGCATCCACGACTTTAAAGAAGTTAGGAGGAGGGAAAAAACTGGACCATTTTGTGTATCTGGAATTTTATTTTATATATAAATAATAAGAGATTCAGGGATTCAGAGACTCGCTACTTGCAGTGTTGATCCTGCAATGGGACAAGCATGAGCAGACTTCAGTCCCACTGCAGAACCGAGGACGAGGTCTCCAGACTGACCCAAAACACGTAATGTCCTTTCACAGAATCCATACCAGAAGCCTGAGCAGCACACAGTCAGACTGTCCCGAGGCAGAAGGCAGATTAGTCACATTCAAAATGGATTCAGATGGGTTTTCATCTTTTTCTTGGGAAATTGTTGCTTATATCTATATTTTTCTTCACCTATAGCCAAAGAAAGGGGACAGAGGTCATGGGGGAGAGGAAAGGAGGGACAAAGCAGAATTAAATAACATAGGCCTTTTCTTTCAAATGTCAAAGTGACATTAAAACTTTTTTCCTTTGATGTGGCAACTTGATCGAAATCTTTTTGAGAAACATTCTCAATACCAACTCAGTTGCAGTAGAGATATTTAACTCTTCATATTACTGACATTAGAGCACTAATGATCATGTCTGTTCTAGAGAACTCAATTCCCATAGTTGACCTATGTGGAAATACAAAAGGGAAAGAACACTTCATAGCAAACAAACACCAACTGGAATCTGGTGTAACTAACCAACTTTCTCAAAAAGAATTCTTTTAAATTCTCATCAAATGCATGTTTTCCTAATCTTACTTACTCTGGTGTAAGACCAGGGTAATTTAACTCAAAGAAATGGAATCACACAAATATGGAACTGGAACAGAGTGAAAATGGGATATGCTATCTTCAAGGAAAAATACAAAATCCCCCTCACTTCCGTGCAACTCCTCTACACAACAGCTGGATAAAATTACAGCTTGCTTCTTCCACGATGGGATGTCGTTTGAGCTGAAGTTTATGTATAATTATTGATGACAAACTATAACAAAGGAGGTGCAATGGTGCTGGTTTTTGGAATGGAGAAATACATTGCTGTCTCCAGCCCAAAGTGATTTTGTCCTTGGCTGACTGTTCACACTTCAGAGACCCATGCTGTGGCAAATCATCGAGGAAATGAGATTGTCTTTATTCTAGTAACCATATTCAACTAGGAATATTACCAACAGTTGAAAATACAGTGAGACTTTCAGGACTGATCTCATTCAGAACAAAAAAAAAAAAAAAGTGTCTTTTCAAAGGCCAGAGCCATGTTCTCCAACCTTTGGGAACACACGAATCCAACAAAACATCTGGACCTGGGTATGGAGTTGAATAACTGGATATAAGTAACAAATCACCACCCCCGCAGAACAGCTGAAATTGATACTGAATTGAACTTTCACCAGTTTATTGCCTGAGGTCAAAAATTTATCAGTTTCCTTTATATATCTCCTCCAGAAGCCATATGTGGTGAAGCACATAGGTCTCAAAACCAGCACCATCCAGATACTTCAAGCACCTGAGCAATTCATCTTCACTGTCTTAAAACCTTCCCCAAACAAAGAAAACGTGTCTGAAGCAAAAAGCTGACATTTCAAAAAATGAATAAAGGCCTAACAGAAATTATATTCATAGTAAGGAATGCTAAAAGAAAATAACAGTTATTTATGGATTTCTGCTTGTGGTGAACCTTGATATTTGTACAGTGTTTCAAACAAAATTCAATTTTCCTGGCTTTTTATCATTTAGCTGTTCTGTCCTAGTTGACAATAAGCACAATAATATTTCAGTGAATTGTAGAGAGGCTTTTGTTCCTCTTGGTTCTCCTGGGTATCTTTAAGCAAAAAAAAAAAAAAAAATTCTTCCTATTATTTTTCAATTTTTATTTCACATGAATATTTTACAAAATACTTAGAAAACATGTATTCTTAAGGACTTTATATTCAAATGTCTGAAGGAAAAACTAATGTGCTCAGTACATCAGCCAGTCAACACAACTCTTTGCCCTTGTGAGAGTTAGCTATAGCCATTAAAAACACATTAAGGGAAAAAACATCAAAAAAAAAATTTTGCTTTTAAAGGTTGCTGTGTAACAGTGAAACGCTGTTGCTCAGCAGATGTGTGCATTCCACCACATCTGCAAACATATGTGACTGGTGGTAAAGCATGGGAGAAAAAAACTGGTGCAGTGTGCTAAATCTGGGCTCTCTTTACACAGTTGGCAGTAAGGGACAAAAAATAGAATTTTTGTACTAAATGGGACACTGCACAGAAAAATAATGAGGAGTCTCAACAATCCCAGGACCATTTTCTGATGAAAAATCAGTTTTTAACATGATGTAAAAATAATACAGGGCAAAGACAAGCAAGTAAAAAACATGTTCATAAAAGATACCCTTTATCAACTGATAACAGAGCAGACATTATCTGACATTCTGTACTAAATGATGTCAGATAATGTCCATTATAATTATTAATAATTAGCCTCAAATACAGAGTAATTTTTGTACTATGAAACTGAACCATCTTGAAAAAGTTGAGAGGATGTTTTTGTTTTGCTTTTCTAGAAACTGTAACCATAGGACTTGCTTGAGTTTAGAAAGCAGCCCCGAGGCCAAGTCAGAAACAGAATGGGTGTCTCAAGTTTCTGCCTTGGAGAACTGGGAAATGCTGCCTCCATTTTCTCCATCATTTATTCCCAACTGATGAAACATCTCATTTGAGAAGTGCATTAACATGAAAGGTCAGGCACATCGTTGACTGTTACAGGCTGTAAGACAACACTGTACCCTGGCACTGACAAATCTTTAGAGAAAACTTATCAGCAGGGAAGAGGTTTCTTTTCCCTCCTTCATACTTGTACAAATGTGACATAGAAGACAAAAAGGTTTTTGGCATGCAAGGAAGAAATGGGAAAGAAAAAAAATAAAAATACCAAAACCAACTAACAATATAATCACAAGGCCTTGCTCAATTAACTCAGAACCCTTCCAGTAGACATATATTTATTTTGTATGCTCTGAAGACAAAGAATTGAAATTCCTTAACTTAAATAGTGTTAAGGAGCATGCATATTCTTGACAAATGTTAAAAGAAATAAAGTTATCTGTCCCCTCCTTTCCGCATCAGTATGAAGAACATAACAAGTCAAACTTGCACATGTTCAGCTTTTCCAGGTTACTTTGCCACTGTAGCCACAAACTGTTATCAGTCTTTATCCTTTACCTGTCTGATGCCAGGTGATGTAGCATTTTACTTCTGGGCTCGCTCTTTATTTGAAGCAGCATGGACTTCCAGGGCCTTGTCACCAACTGCATCACCCTTGGGGAGTGAAAAAGGTGCACAAAATGTCAATTGAGGCAGTCCATGATTAATGTTTTTGCTGGAACAGAAACCCTCTTCAAAAGCTGAAACAAAAATGTCTTGCAAATCAAGTGGTGGTTGATGAGACCAATTCAGTATAATACACTCAAATATGATCTCTCAAACACTTTCTAAACTTTGGTCTTCCTGCAGTTAGCAATTAGAGGATTTGAGAGAAGCAGTAGTTCAACTGAAGTGCTTTAATTGACTCATTTTGCCTGCACTAATAACAGAGGATGAATACCCACAGAGTAGTTGTTATTTTGCATTCTTTGAATTCTGTGTGGATTTATACAATAGGTCTCTTTTAGCACATATCCTTTGAGAGAGTGTTCTCACACTTTCCCCAAAATAAATGATAGAAATCAAAGAATGAAGAGAAGCTTGTTACAGTGTCCAGTCCATCTATTTGCCAAGATGCTACAACAAACAGGCATTTGATTATAGTTTTAAATAGATATCAATAAAAAAAATACTTAGAGGCCACACACATGGCTTGGGGACTGAAGCACACGACATACGAGGACAGGCTGAGATGTGGGTCTGTCCAACCTGGTGAAGACCAGACAAAGGGGGA
This sequence comes from Chiroxiphia lanceolata, assembly GCF_009829145.1. Taxonomy (NCBI): domain Eukaryota; kingdom Metazoa; phylum Chordata; class Aves; order Passeriformes; family Pipridae; genus Chiroxiphia; species Chiroxiphia lanceolata. The sequence goes on along the minus strand of NC_045638.1, from coordinate 13,861,566 downwards.
ACCTAATTCCTATCCACAGTTCCTTAATGGGCATTTACATATTTGGAAAAGCTAGGTTCTTCTCAGAGGTTCACACCAAAAGGACACGGAGAAAAGGACAGAGGAGCATGGCAAATTTTTCTTAGATCTAAAGGGCAAAAAATTATAAATGTATCACACCACTGATCACTGGACCAGGTTTTCCAGAGAACTTTCTAAACCTCCACCCTTGGAAATATTCAGCACAAGGCCTGAGCCACCAAATCTAACTTTGAAGCTATCTCTGCTCTGAATGGGGGGTGGTTGGGTGAAATGATCAGAAGATGGCACCCAGCCTCAATTGCTCTTTAATTCTACACATGAAAATTAAATGGCATTTTCTTTTTATTCTAGAAAGACATTTTTACCAATATGACTTAAATAAGGAGACAATTGGTGACAGCCAACATGGCTTCACTAATGGCAAAGTGTGCCTGATAAAGTTGGTGGCCTTCTATGACAAAGTTACAGCGGTGGTGGATGAGGGAAGAGTGACTGATGCCATCTACCTTGTGCAAAGCATTTGACACTGTCTCGCACAATATCCTTGTTTCTAAACTGGAGAGACATGGATATGACAGATTATCCACTCCGTGGATAAGGAATTGGCTGGATGGTCACACTCAAAGAGTTGCCGTCAACAATTTGATGTCTGAGCAGAGACCAGTGACGAGTGGCATCCTCAGGGGTCAGTGTTGGGACTGGCTCTGTCTTACATTTCTGTCAGCAACATGGGCAGTGGGATTGAATCCACCCCCAGGAAGTCTGCTGACACCACCACGCTGTGTGGTATAGTCAATGTGTTGGAGGAAAGGGACCTGGACAGTGATAGAACCAGGGGAAATGGCTTTAAACTGAAAGAGGGCAGGTTTAGATTAGATATAAGGAAGAAATTCTTTACTGTGAGGGTGGTGAGGCTCTGGAACAGGTTGCCCAGGGAAGTTGTGGATGTCCCATCCCTGAAAGTGTTCAAGGTCAGGCTGGATGGGGCTCTGAGCAACCTGGCTTAGTGGAAGGTGTCCCTGCCCGTGGCAGTGGGGTTGGAACGAGATGATCTTTAAGGTCCCTTCCAACCCAAACCATTCAGTTATCCTGTAATTCTAAATGTGATGGAAAATGTAACAAAAGAAGCCAGAATAGACTGGAAAACATTTCACAGGATGGGGCAAATTTATACATTATAAACTAAACACAAAAAGGCACCAAGTCTATGTGACGCTGCATATTCTGTGCTGGAGATATGGACTCAATATATCAAGATTCAATTAGGAAGATAATTCTTAACTTTCTTATTCAAAAAATGCCTAGCAAGACCTTTGAAAGGTGATTCTTTCAAAAACCCATTTTGTTTTGATTGCTACTCTGGATATTTCACAGTACAGGAAATCACAACCACAAACCACACCCATTTCAAAATAATGGTCTATTCTGTAATTTTCCTGTATGGGAACTTTTAAGTTATGACGTTTTATTACAATTTATAATGAATAATCTGACTAACGATGCCTCACCCTAGGGTTTACTCAATCCTGAACAAATGAACTAAAAACAAGTTGTTCACACAGAGGTCTGTATTTTTCCGGTTGCCTGTTTTAACTTGTAAAAAGCAATTATCATCTAGGTAAGATTTTTTTTTTTTTTTTTTTTTTTTAGTGTTCTGAAAGAGGAAAAAAATCCAAAGCAACACACCCACATACACAAGAAAACAAGGGGCTTGCTAAGTTCCTTTGTTTCTGTGAGCTCAACAGATCTCAATACAGGGCTTGTCTTCACTAGATCTATTAAGCCTGAGTTATTTAATTCAGCCAATCCACTGCTAAACTGTCATTCCTCACAAAAATTCATTTGCTGAATTAGCAACTAAGAAGTATTTTTAACTCCATCCACTGCATATGCCCACTATGTCAAAATGAGCCTGAGTGAGACTGCTCAAGCAGTAATATGGGTTAGCCAGAAAAGGACATCCTTTGAGCTGGCACAGGAAATACACACACATAATTTTACAAAAAAGTGCCAAAGTCCTCTAGTCACACTCAAAACCAAATCAGAAGTAAAAAATGTGTTTAGATCCATGACCTAGAAGACAGACCTCCTCTGTGCCATGATTCCCTCTCATAATTAGAAGCAGGCACATATTCAAGACAGTCTTTCTACTTTCTGGCTCAACACAACCACTCCATAACAAATCTGAGTGGCCAGAGGAGTTCACACATCAGAGCTCTATCCTACAGTAAAAGGAGAAATATTTTCCCTTCTTATGCTTCTGATGGTTTTAATCGAAAAGTGACTGACAAGAAATCTCCATAACACATTCATTATAATATTCAATACATTGGGATTCCATGGGATTAAAAAAAAATCATTATTTGAAACTGAAAATGATACAACTACCATTTTCACATTACACAATGCTTTTTGTATGGTTTCAGTACATGAGTGATTAAAAGACACCCTGACTTAGCTCACAGTATCTAACAGAGATACATTGAGACCTTAATTTTAAACAATTTTAAAAAAACCCACAATGATTTATCTGAAAATTTTCCTTCCATGCAAAGAAAAACACCCCAAAGCAAACCAGCTTAATGTCAAAACCCCCAAACGTGTGGTGCCTTTTTCCCTCACAGCCAAGCCAGGTGCAGAAGTTAGTTTCTGTTGCTACCTCTGAAGAAGTTTTGCAGGTGGCCAGGCCTTTTTACACTGGCACCTATTCTTAGAAATTATAACTTCAAAGGTAGGTATACATCTCTCAGGCTTATGAGAACTCTTGAAAGGGAGAGTCTGGCCACAGAAAAAAAAAAGCAGCTGCAAAAGAAAAACATAGGCTCACCTGGGCTCAAAGATTAATGATTTATTTTTTTCTTCTGTCCTCCTTTGTTTGCAATGTATTGCTTAGAATAAAGAGAACATCACTATTCATCCTCCCCCAGTCAATCAATAACTCATTCTTCTTTTCTTTAAGTTAAGCTTGAACTTAACTCTCACAGAAATATGAGGCACTTGCAAAAATGCTGCCCCTAAAAAACCCAATTTTTTGTAGAGTAGATTCTGTCTTTCCCACCTCTAATGCATCTAAATTCCCCTCTGCCCATACTAAGGATCAATTCCAAAAGAAGTAATATTTTTTACAAGTTTTATACTCTTGTTGTTCTTACTACCAAACAATAAAAGGACGACATCTAACAGGAAACAGCATTTTCTGCCCAAAGTAGATGTTTATCTTTTAGTTCAGGTGACCAAACTTTTGCTTGTCTGTTCAGAAGCTTGTCTGTTCTGAAGACAAGCCCTTACAAGCATTTTCTGTAGAAAGAAGCTCTCTCAGCTTCTTATGCTGTGTTTGAAAAGATGGTCGAAACACAAGTAACTTAAAAACTCTCTTGAAACTCAATTTAAGGTTTGCTATGGTCACACCATAGCACTGACACCACAGCTTTCCTCAGAGCTTTCAGGTGAGGAAGGTTCAGGTCCACAACTTCCTTGATGTTTGTTCTGAGTAAGTGCAGGAAACCAGCACCCAAAGCTGAGCCCTCTTTACACCTGGAAGCACTCTGTAACCAGTTAGCACTTAAAAAAATACCCAGAGATAAATTTTTAATATTTATATCTTTTACACATGTAATAAAAACATATCTAGGTTAAAAATTATATATATTATATATTAGTGTTGCTAAATCACTGGTGGTGTCCATCAACAGACCAGACAGGAATGAAAACCAAATAATAAGCCCTAAGAATTTCTCTCAATCTCCAAAGCTGAAAGGGAAATTAGTTTTCTGTGAGATCTTACTACTAGCTGGGCCAAAGTGGAAAAGAGCACATGCAAGAAGAAAGGAACAAGGGATGAAAAGAAGAGTGTTTTTAGAGCTCTAGTGGTGCTCTGGTTTTGAACAATTTGGCCATTTCAGTAAAAACAAGGGGTGCCCAATTCAGTGTTGTGGGAATAAAGAGAATCCAGAACTGTTAAAAATACAGCAAAAGTCTTTGACTGGTATACAGACAAGACAAAGTGAGAACTAACCAAAGAAAACTGGGTTTGTATGTGCTTCAGTACATATTTTCTCACTGACTGGAACAAAACCTGGGTTTAAGTGACTTGATGCCACAACATGTGCCCTTGTCACTTAAGACAAAGTCATTACAGTATGAGAGCTCAAAACCTTACAGGACAATACAACAGCACAAATTATGGAAGTATTGAAACAGAGGCAGAAGAGGAAGGGCAAAAAGGCTGCATTTCATTAAAATAAACATCAAAATTAACTGACTGACAAGCAAGGCCCAATTGTTAGAAACTCACAGGTGGGATGTATTGAACTGTGGCTCTGAAATATTTATCTCTACGCAGTTTTCTGTAAATAAATTAGAATATATTTGTATAGAAAACCACAGTCCTAAAAATTTATGCTGTTGCACGAAATCCTCAAGCTACTATGGTTCATCCATCCCTCTGACCTAAGCTATTAAAGCTGATAAACTCAGCCAGTATTGAATACAGACTGCTGGGGAGAGAAAAAAAGGGGGAAAAAAAGCTGCAATTCATGGCTTAACAGTTCAGGTTGTTCTGTACACACTGGAAGGGAAAAAGTGCAGAAGAAAAGAAATGTAGAAAAAGATGATCTTACATGAATTGTGATATTATTGGGTAGAACAGAGAGACCAGTTACTCACAAAGATTAGCTAAAGGCATGCAGGGTATTAGCCTTCATAACTTCAAAACCCCAGTAATGAAAGTCTGATGCCTAAGGCTACTCAAAATGGTTTCAAACACTTCATTCTAAAAAACTGCATAAAGGCATAAATTAGTACGATTTTCTATAAATTTTGCACACTAAGCTTAAGATGAACAAAGTTTCAGGGACATATCTTCCATTTTACTATCACTTCCCCCAAAGTGGTAATATAAATGCTAATACCAGTTCCACTGTTTTATGTCAAATTGCTTCTGGTGAGTAAAGATCACTCCAGGAAGCAAAAGATTTTCAGAAGATAGCCCCCTTAAAATACACCTGGGCCTCCCATCTAATGGTTACATTTCTCCTGCCATCTCGTCTACCTTGGGGAAGAAGTAGAAAAGCTGCCCACTTTATATCAAGATAAAGAATACAGATGTTGAAAAACTACTCTCACTGTCCCTTATTGGGAAAACGTTTCATCCTTCTGGAAATAAAAGTATGAACACTGACTTTTACTTATGGCACTTGTGTTGTTTTAGCAGAGGGCTTTCACCCTGACATCCTGAAGAGCTCCATCCTTCAACAAGACAGTGTATTAAAAAACTTATCAGACTGACTTGCTGTATGGAGAGGCTGCAGCCACAGTATTTTGAAATGTAGCCACAGGAGGTCCTGGAATTCATCTTTCTTGGCAGAACTTAGAATTCAGTTGATATGACCTCAATTTGGCACAGGTTTTTGTTTCATAAAACCTTCAGAAAATTAACATACCACATTTCTTTTAATGACATATTGCTGCACAAACATGAAGTTATGCACAGCTGTGGTACCTATGACTTATCAAACAAATTATGAGCAATGTAACAAATTAATAGAAGCCAAGAAGAGCCACCCATTGCTTGACTATTTGCAAGAATCCTTCGTGGAGCAACAGGAAAATGCTAGAGTAAATGTCACAAAAACAAAAAATAACATCTTTTGCTCTGGCATAGTTTCATGAAATGGGTTACATCTGCTGCAATAACAACTCAAGAATAACATTTAGGTTTGTCTTCATTAGTTAAGGAATTGTCATAGTTGAATCTAGTGTGACAATAAGAAATATGTATACAAAAGCAACCAGTCTTCCACAGGGCTGTCAAATTACAACAGAAGTCCCAGAATTTATCCTAGAATGCTTTTACTACTTAAGTACACGACAGTTAAAAGTATTTTCTTCCATGACATTTCTGTACCAGTAAAAACTCCAATAAAAATGGAACTTCAACAGAAATTCTTTTGCTGGAAAAGTTGATATTGATTTGGTGGATCTTATCATCTACATGAACAAAAATTACTTATTTTGCACTGATATAACCACACAGCACTAGAGACAGACTGAAAAGGTTTTTCTAGGGTAGACTTCACATCTCACAGCTCACATTAGGGACATACCAGTGCTTACATGTACAAAAATAGTATAGATTTTTATTAACTGTGACTGATCGTATCCTTACAGAACATCACAATGCTATCTTCAAAAACAAACAACAAAACAACTTAAACAAAACAAACCTACCCCTACCCACCCAAATTCTCAACTACGTATTTTATATGGCTTCACCAATGCAGACCAAAGGAAGCTTCAGAGCAGACTTCTTCCATCAGAAACACATCTCAGCTCTCATTCTAGTCAAAAACATGACTTTTTACAACTGCTGCTCAGCTTCTCTACACACCAGGGAGACAATACCCTCCCTTCAACAACCTCAGAGGACAAAGCGCAGTACGGTTGTATGGCTCAGTGGGTAAGTGAACATCTGAAACACTGGCAATTTCATCAAGTTGTTACTGTTTCTTCATTAGAGTCACAGGATTTCTGCATCTTGTCTAATCCATCAAGTTAAATGGCAACAGTTAACACTAACAATATCTGAACAATGAGATGAATTTTAGGAGGACACCAAGCAATGGCATTTTGCTCCTTTGTGCACGTAACATGTTATAGCAACTAAGGGGTGTGATTTAAAGATTCTGCAAGGAGGAAGAGAAAGAAGTGTGTTTACTTAGTGGTCTCTGCAATTTTGCATGTCGTTTCTTTTTCTGCTGAGGTAGCAAGTGCTTGAATAAGCCTTATAATAAGATGAAAGCGTCAAAAGTTTTTGCCTTCCAGTAACAACCACATGTTTCCTTTTGAAAGGCTGAGACACAATAAAATGAAAAGCTCAGCTATTTTTTACTAATGCTGTCAGTTTGCCATGCTGAAATATTTTACCACTGCCCTTTTTCTTGAGATTCTTTCTGACAGCCTAGGTTTTAGGAAAGGTGCAGTACGATTAACTGACCTTTCTGTTTTCAAAGTGCATTTACTGAAGTGCCTTGGGCCAATACAAGATGAGCATCCACTGATGAAAGTCTCCACTTTCAGAAGACTCAGCAACTGCCAAGACACGTGAGCATTTCTCCAACCCAACTTGTTTGGAACTAATCCTACACCTAGACCTACCTAGAGAACTGGTCCCACATCTGCAGTCTATTCGAGTGCAACTGTCTCTCCAAAACATCTCTCTCCCAGTGGACATTTCCCTTACATCTTGGGCCTCAAGGCTAAAAATACCATGTTCTGGTCAGATAAGACTTCTGGTTTACAGCAACACAGAAGCTGTACCTCACTGTTACCCTGAACTGTTTCCAGCTGTGAGCTATGGCTCAAGCAGGGGGTCCAGAGCAGGAGACCAAGACTTTCTTCTGGTTCAAAGTTGTTTTCAAATCACCTGTTGGTTTTGCCAGGCTACATTAAACAACTACAACAAGAGATGAGAAGCAGCCTGCAGCTTGGGCAGCAATTTGTACCTTCAGAACAAGCATAGTTGCCTAGAAGTCAGGAATTAAAGTCGCAGTGAGTTTAGAAGTGAATTTAAAACCACAGAAGCTTTATGTTTCAACTTTCATTTCTTTAAGCAGCAGTTAAAAAAAAAATCCCTAAAAACCTTATAGGCTTTCCCTGGCACACATTTAACCACCTTGCACATTCTCCAGTCTCTCACACACTGCTTCACTAAGCTATGTACATATATTTCCTAGAAGTCTGTTTGCTTACCTGTATCAGATTAGACTAAAGAAAACTTACCAACAGCATTTCTGAAAGTTTTACTTGAAATAAGCTTAATATTTTTCCACAGCTTAGAAAGATAGAATGAAATATTTTTATCCAGAAATAAAAGCCAAGTCACAGTGGAAAAACCCCCACTATTATTTGTAAAATTTTTGTCTGAAAAGGTAGTGGTAAATTCAGAAATCAAGTTCCTCACACTTCTTACCTTATCACTTTTTTCCCCAGATTTCTTTTTCTTAGGATTATCCTTCCAAAGAGATTCTACAGCAATATATCCCTGAAGACTCCAATCATACAGCTGTGTGCCAGCAACCTTTGAAACAGAAGATTTTAGAAAGCATGAACTTAACAATCTGAAAAACATTACTTTGCTTCTTGTTTAAGTGGAAGAAGTTGAAAAACACAAGATATTTAACTCTTTCTGTTCAAGCTCAGGGTGTACAGCATTAATAAACATCTTGAAAAAAGATGACACATGAGGAATAAGAAAAACCAACTTGCTAAAAAACTATTTGAAGACTACCTGAAAATATATCTGTACAAAGAGGAGTGGAATGATGCTGCATGGAAACAATTCTGGTTTTCATGGTATTTGACATTCAACAGAATTAACTTATGCAAATCATTTCTTAATTTGACCATGCTCATTTTAAAGATCAAACCCCCCCCCCCCTACTTAGTTTGTCACTATTTTGCAATTTTATGTTCTTATTGCTTTGGCCAAACAGCAGGAGTACCCCTTTATTTCCTTTTATTTGCTGTTCAGAACTTGCTGATAGATGGCTGTAATAAATAACCAGCTGTCAACTCTCAAAACAGAACACAGCTAGGAAAGACTGTGTGTGCTATATTACACCGTCAGGTACTTGATAACAGGAAAAATCCCTAAGTCTAATAAAAAGTATCCCTCACCCCTTATGTGATATGGAACATTTTTATTGCAAGGCTCAGGTCTATACTCCCTTTCATATCACTATCAGTTTTCTTACAAATAAAGAACAGCAAAATGGACATTTTGCCCAACATAAACAGCTATTAAACTAAAAAGAACTTACGAGCTCAATAAATAAGAAGGTATTGCCCTATCTCCTACAGCAGGTAAAGCTGGAAAACCCAAACTATGAGAACAGGGCACATGCAAATGTTTCTAAAACAGTTTTTTGATGTCTCTGAGAAAGTTTTTGAATTACATTTTTAAGTTTCTTCCAATCTCCATCATTTCACTGCTCAGAGATTTCCTGAGCCAGAGGTGATTTCTGTGTGTGCAACAATGCCCAAGGAATTTCTCTCCTATGAACTTTCTGCATGGGGTACAAAGGGAAGTGCAACTTTTTAGCATCTAAAACACCCTGTGCCAAGGGGTTCTACTGTGGGGCAATTTGTCTGAACAAGAGTGATTACACCAGTTATGTGCCACAGTGGTACAGGATGTGATTCTGGGTAGAGACCATGTTCTAACTTATTTAATAAATTTTAAAAAAATATTTAATAAATTAAAAAAAAAAAACCAAACCCAAATCAGCAACTACATTTCCAAGTCACAACTAAAATCAAAATCTGGCCTCTTTTAAACACAATGTAGCCTGTCACCATTATAGCTGTACTTTGGTTTGAAACAAGTCTGTAGGATGCACTGGCTTTTCTCTAAACTTCAAGGTGATAAAGATCATCAGAAAAAAGCACATCAACTGAACCAGCTAAATCCCTAAAATTGCTCAATTCAAACATTACAGGTACAGATAGTTATTTTCTTTTTCAGTATCAGGATTTTTCATTCTCAAGCATTCAACAAAACAGTTGGCTCATCTGAAAAGATAGTGTGATCCCTTGTGCAAATCTCCCAGGACTGAAAAATAACCACAAAAAAAAAGGGTTTGGTTTTTTTTTTTTGTCTACATTGTTACTGAGGACACAGCTATCAACATCAAATGAGAAAAAAGAACTATGTATAAGCCATTTTTTGTTTCTGCTTAAAAGTAGTTCATTAAAATACTTAAAACACACTAAATGCCTAACAGTACAAACTTAAAAATATTGTTATTACAGGAGTCATATGACCACGTGACTTATGAATTGCACAAAATGAGAAACTCCAGCCATTCGTGTTGCTGGAGTGAAGTAGCTACATCACAAGGAACAGCAACCCAGACAGTTTACTCTGTCCCCAAACAACCAATGTTTAAACACTGTGCACACCTGCCAAGAGTCAGGACCCACACACACCTTCACAGTTCACATGGGTAGAAAAATATAGTTCTAGACAGACTGTAAGTGCAAGTGTCAAGGTCAACAGGAACACTGACAAGACATTTTTATAACTACCAAATGTATCCTCTCATGAAGACGAATCACACATTGGGCTTGTGTTGTGCACCTCCCATGGAGTGGCTGAAGAGGAAGCAGGTGAGTACTGCAGATGCCACCACTATTCTTGGTAGTGGCACTTCCAACCAGGAAAAGTAACAGGAACAATAACAAAACAAACAGTTCATTCAATTGTTCAAAGTCTTCAAACATCTATACAAATAGTTCCTTTCAAAGAAGGACAAGTTGTTCCATTCAGTCTCCTGGAATCCTTAATTTCTGGAAGATGATTTCCAGCTTGTTTGTGTTAAATTACAACATGCTGAAATACCATCACTGTCCAGTGCAACACCATAAGTTTGTATGCCAAATTTTGAACAAACAAGTTCAAAAGTCAGATGCAGGGGTTCTCAACAGGGACTCTGAAAGTTTGAAAGTCACTTTGGGCCACGAACACCCATACTGGGCACTACTGGGGTAGCACCAGTGGTCTCCAAGGCCCAATGTGCATGGAAACGAGCTTCCATATTTTAATTCCACATAGGACCATAATCACGTGGTATTGACTGTGCTGTATCTTATACAGAATTACATACACACAGAATTATAATTAGCATTCTCTCTCTACATTGCCTGCTGAGAAACTAAACTGGGAATGCACTGGTTTTTGTATATTGACACTGTTACCTAAGCAGTCATAGTGCCATGCAAGCGTTCAGCAGTAAACACGGATCAAACAACCCCAACTCCTTCTTTCCAACCCACAGCTCCTGGAATCATGTCATGCTCCCAGCTATGCCAGTACAGCTGTTTATGCCTTGTGGACTGAACTGGGCAAGGTATAGGTTCAAAGGACATAGAAATAATGTGCTTTGTTGCTGAAGAAACAAAACTTGCATATTAGGAAGCTTTTTTTTTCCTTTCAAGAAGGAGGAAAGCATAACAAACAGTATTTTAGGAAATTTAAAAGATTCTAACAACAAGGAACAAAATTTAATTCTAATGATAGAGTGATTTAAGTAACTACATAATGGAAAATTTTTTCCAGATGAAAGATAAGCCACAGTAAATACAAAATATTTTGAATATATTATATACATTTTCAAAGCACTAGTTAAAGTTTCAAAGAAAAAAACAAACTTTAGTCTTAAATTCAGTTTCCTTACCACATATACAGTCTGACCTTTTGTTCAAAGCTATAAAAATTAATGTAACACTTGCAGTGAGGAAATAAATCCCTTAAGAAATTGTGTTTTATTAGGGGAAAAAAAAAATAATAGTCTTTGCATTTCTTCAGCCTCCAGTTAGATGATTAGTGTCTGTAAATTACCTATTACCAATGATGAATTCATTGCTATAACTTCATTTAGTAAGTCATCACTTTAATTGAAGAAAAAGGTTTACTTCCAGATGAACCAAGTGTTGTACCTCAACTGCAAATGTATTTTGCTGCATTTATTTCCAACTCTCCAATGGAAAATCTTAAATAAAAGTGGGAAGGAAAAAAATCTACCACATAAAAAACAACACAAGACCAAATGAATTATATGACTGAAATAAAAAAGCAGTGGTGAAGTACTTAAATGTGGAAGAAAAATAAAAAAATCCCATAATATAAAAAAATAGATTAAAAAATAAAACTTATGTTCCAGAATATTTCCCACACTGTTTTATTAAATTGGCAAGTGAGCCCTGTACTGCAGACATCCCTTTCTAGGCTTACAGAAATTCTCTGAAAGGCCTATGAAACATTTCAAAATAATAAGAGAGGAAAGTGCTTCCAATTTCAGATTAAAGCATAAAAATTATGGATGGTAAGATCTGATATGCTTAAAATTTTGCTTTTTTAAGAAAAGCAAAGCACAAGAGAGATTAGAGGAACCAAAACAGTATCTAGGATATCACTCTCCCCACAGAAGTTTCCAAATTCATATGTCTAGTGTCCTGACCAAGTCAACAAAGCTAAACCTATTCCAATCTCCTATCAGATTTTTCATTACAGTCAAACTAAGAACTGTGAATTAATCAAAGAGCAACCATACACTTCAAAGTTCTCATAAAATAAACATGGTATTGTGAAGCTGTTAGTAGCAAATCCATAGTTAAGACTGAACTGAGCTTCTTTCAAAACAATAACATCAGTTTGAACAGCGTTCAGTCGCTTCCCACTTCATTGTTCAGAAGGCAACTACAATTTTAATACACACTTCTCAACAGAAATGTCTAAGCTTCTTAAATTTTGATTTTTTTTCCTGCCACTTGCATAATTTCCACTCTCTGAGAATAAGTCAGCAGAATTATATGTATTTAGAGCATCCTGGGAGCACTAAAAAAAGATTCCATCAAAGATCAGAGTATCACCCTGCTGGCAGAGTACAAACACAGCAGTTTTGACTCCTCCTAAGTCAATGACCTTTCAGTTTTCAAAGAACATCATATGTTCTTGACAATGTGATATTATCATTCTGACATCTCAGAGTTATTCACAAGTGGCCAATAACTGGATGGCAAATTTACCGAAGGCTGAAATATAAAGAATTTCTGACACATTAAAATAGGTGCACTATGAGTGGTTAAAAGCTGGATTGGAAACAGAATGTGCTGAGAACTGAGGAATCTGCCAGTACAAATAAGTGTGGACAGCAAGGTACATAATCTGACATTAGTAGGGGCTACTATTTGGTCTCTTCAGTTCTTTCTTTCACAGGAAACCCACTTAAGCAACTCTAAGTTAACATGCTTCTTATGTGCCTAAAACAACAAATCTGTAAAAAGAGAAGGCAGCCCATAATTATGCAGAAGCATTCTTACCCCCTTCCAGAATGTGCATGCTATCTTTCTTAAAACCCTAATCAACAAAAACCAGAAAATATCAATAACGTTTATCTCAAAATGTTGTTCCTATCATTTCTCCATAGAATTTTTTTTCTTTCTTTTCGTCTATTTTCAAGATATTTCAGGCCTCCCTAGCATTTTAAGTAAACACACAAACTGTATTCACTAAACATATTTATGCTAATATTATTTGAGGTTAGAGATTTAGAAAGGAAATTATGTTCCTCAAACAGAGGAGACTACTGCAGATGTCAGGAAAAAAAATGTCACTAAAAGGAACAGGATGTCTGACTGTCTTTCAGCCCAGACTGTACGTGCTTTGACAAAATAACTGTAATTTTGTTAAGTGCCAGGAACACTGAAATGACTTTCAAAAATGGACTACCAGTTTAAAGGAAGGCAAATTAATTATTGGCAAGGAGCCAATAATCAAAATAAAAGACACTTCTCCAAATAAAGGTATCATCACTGACCTTTGCAATAGCAACCGCTTGCTGAGGGTAATACATGGAGGTAGCAATACCCATGAGACTCACAGGGTACACCAACTTCTTGATTTTTGAGCCTGTTTCATAACAAAAAACAAAAAAACCAAACAAAAATATTGTTAGAGTATACATTAACCAAGACAACTGAATGGCCCTAACATTTTATTTATAAACAATTTTCTTAAATACAGTTTGGCATATTTTCTGTTCAGCCCTACTGCTTTCTTAAAAAACATAATTACCCTAATTAGTAATTATTCTTTTAGCCTTTTTAAGACAATGTTTTTATTAATATCTTTCCATAGTGAAAACTACTGTATAACTACATGGATGCCTCTGGTCAGTGGCTGCATCCAGCTCAAAGTGGGTTCAGGGGAGATAGGCAGCAACACATCAGCCACAGGCTAATTTGAGCAAGCACAGTGCTGGTCGACATTCACTTCAAGCCAAATATGAAAGAAACTAAGACCTGCAGTCAGGATGCAAATATGACTGTGATTCTGTGATCTTACCCTGTAATCAGTGAGCAGCCCAAGAGTCCTTTGAGCTCTCCTGCACAGTAGCTGGCTGCATGACAGGGTCTCCCTTTGAGGGACCACTCTCAAGGCTACACCTGCTGCAGAGATCCCTTAGTCCTCGATACTGAGAGATTCCTCGCTGCAACAAATCCTCAGTAAGTGACTAATAGTTTGCTAAACTTTGTAAGCTTCATTAAGATTGTATCTTAGACAGATTGTGCACATATAATCCTTCGGACATGAACTGCTGACCAAGTCTGGGACTAGGACTGGACCCAGCTGCACCTCGACCCCTCTGAGTAGGAGTCTGGAAAGCAAGGAGGTCATCTCTGAATCTTGTGACTCAAGAGGAGGATCATCCCCAGATAGGTCTGTCCGACCCCGTCCTCTGTGCAGTGCCTAACCAAGTGTACCTTGCCATCAAATCTGCTTAAATCACTGGTTTATGTCAATAAAGACATTGCTGCTTCTCTCTTACGAGTGAAGCGCATCACTCCATATGCAAATTAAGGTTAAAATAATTATCTTCAGTGGCATTTTAAATCAAGCTGGATGACTGCAAAATATTCATAGGATTAAACTTTGAATACCATATTTTCTACTTAGTGGGCAGCTGTGTCTTCAAGTGTTATGGTTAGACCTGGAGGATTTTATCTGCATCTTTCCAGAGGACAATTTTTCCAGTAAGATCATGGGGGAAGGGATGAAAAAAAGAGGACATTTGGTTCTAGCTTTCTGTGGCATCAAAATTAAGGGGCACTTCTACAGCTTGAATACTTTCTAGAAATAGCAGTCAGTATTGTAGAGCATAACCAGGAAAAAAGTTTTTAAATTATAGTTCCTCACAAATCACTTTTATTATGAGGTATCTTTATTTTTAATAAACTTAGGATCCTCTAATATTTCAATTCCAGCCCCAAGACTGCACTTTATCCCTCTGTCCCCATTTTGCTACAGTCCTAATGGAAGCTGATCACATTCATCATCACATAACTTGAGAAGCAGGAATTTGAAGAGAAAGAACTTCAAAGGGCAAAGTTGGAGACCTTGATTTCATTTAAAAAAAATATGCAAGGAAAAAAACAGTATTGTATTCACCATCTTCACTGGAAAATTAAATATTTTGAGAAGTGCATATATTCACAGAATACTTTCCATTTCTAGGGAGCCGAGCACACACAGTTTGTTCAATATGTTCAGGCCCCACAAAGGTGTATTTTTATCTAAAGCAAATCCTCACTGGTATTTAAATTCTACAATTTCACAGTTGTTACCTACAAGTTTTCTTCTTGTGTTACTTCACTGTATTAAGAATATCTCAACACAAACATAAAATACAATTAACATTTCTTAAACTAATGTTTCTTTCTATGAAAGCGTAAACGTTCCTTCAACAAGTGTGATGAAATTACCTGTATCACTTTTCTATAGTGCAAAAGGTGCAGGTATCTATAGTACACCCAGAGTTCACAAGTGTATCTGCTGAATATCACCACCTGCAGCAGCTCTGTGCCTGGACACACAAGGAACTTGAATACACAACTGATTGGACACGCATCATAGTTCAGGAGCCTCGGTATTTTACCATAGTTCATTCCTCTGTAGTCTTCTACAGTAACATATGTGATCAAAAACTTAAATAATTAAAAAGATTCTTAGGTAAAAAAACTCCAAACTAATCCTTTCCCATTTTTGTCATACTAAGCTAGAACTGGGAAATATCAAAGTAACAAACTGCAGTAACAAATACAGCATTCATAAAACAGTAATTGATGGTTATTACACACCTTTTACATGAAGTTTCCTTATAGTTGGAGGAACATTGTAGAAACATTTGTACAGCTTGTACATTTAAGTCAGATCTCATCATCACAATTAAAAATTAGTACCTTAAAACCCACAAATAAACTACTTCTCCCAAATCATAACATAACCAGTTCAAAAGGTTCCCACTTACCTCTAGCAAGAAACAATCCAATAATTCCAGCAAAACCTATCACACCAAGTCTTGGATAAAATCCAGCAGGCGGCTTTTGGAGAAATTCATAGCCCTCTGAAAAGAAGTCAGAACAAAGTGCTTTAATGTAATGTGAAAGTGTGTTTGTGATAAGGAATCATCAATACACACTGGTAATTGTTACAAAACACAAAGAGTTATCAAAACACATTTAACTATCATGCCCATTTTAGACTTGCTGGCATAAAATTCAAAGCTTTTGAGATGTTCTCTAGTGACACATGAATGAAACTGAACATCGTATTGTATTCACCAATTTTCATAGAAGCTTTTGCTCTTTTGCATCTCGATCATATCTTTTTCAAATTAGTGATAAAAACCTTTGCGAAGTGGAATTTTACAGTTACATGTTAACAGGAATTAGTTTCAGTAAAACACTGTACAAAAAACAAATCACAGAGCAATGGAAAGACACAGGATAAACAAAGTTCACTCCAAGATGTGAGGCCGATGGGGAATGGAAAACCATGAAAAATCTTCCATACAAACAAGTTCAAAAGGCTGAGACTGCTAAATTTAAGGAAAAGAGGTGCAGTATCTGAACTGAGCTCTACATAGCATCCATGCTCAGTCCTGGTAAGCCTAATTATGAAAGGATGCTTACAAAAATAAAAAACAAATACAAATTATTTTGGATTAATTCAAAATTCTTTGGAGATCCATGGAAGTAAACCAAAATGAAAAGGCTGAACATTACAAACAAAAGACCTAATGTTTGCAACAAGTTATAATCATTACAGGAAGTTTCAGCTACCAGGCTGAGTCATGCAAATACTATTGGCTGGGAATAAATTGTGAGGCTTTTTTCCTTTATTTTCCTGCATAACTAATTTTTGGTGACATTGATAAACATAGATGCTGGTCTCAAATTTTAATTGTTTAGAAACGTAGTGTCCTAAGTGACCCACAAAGGAAATTTAAACAGATACACAGTGCAAATAAAGTAAATGCATTAGAACTCATACATATAATGATGCTTACTGGAATTTCTTTTTAACAGAAGATATAGTACAGTCCTGCATTTTAAACTGCTAGTTAAGAAAACTCAGCTGATTTACCTCTACCATGCTCAACAGCTTTTTCTAAATTGGGCATAGCTTTGGCATAAAGATCCTAAAAAAAAAAAAAAAAAAGAGAACAACGGTAAATAGATACCAAGTAAGTAAAATATTAACTATAGACTGAAACTGACCTGACAAAGAAAGGAAAAAAACCCTGTAACAGGAAAGAAAAAAGTGCTGGGTCACTAAAATAACTCCTTGTATTCCCACTTCCACCCTTCCCTTGTAGGGCTATGCTTGCCCAATGTTACATTCGGCATAACTTACAGATTTGTCTCAAAGTAGTCTTTGGACACAGATGAAATATAATACTTTAAAATGCAGAAGTCAATCTCAATGTTTTATTAATATCAGGTAGCTGAAACTCAGAATTAGCTCAGGTTTCTCAAGTGTACATAGGTATTGCAAAGATACTTGAGCTGATGCAAAGAAAAGAAGTCCAACACTGCAATAAATCCCTCCTTGCACTTCACAGGGATATGTGATTCACTCTGCAAGGTGACAAATCCCCCTTTCCAGGAGACTATCTTAGGCTAACAAAACTGTATTTTTGAAGTGATTTGGAAAATGAGATATCCATACAATGTCCAAAGTAAATCAAAGAACTCTGTACCAACACCACAGACTAGTTCTAGATTTTTTTCAGACTGAAAATACGCAGTAAGTAAAAGAATCCACATTGTCTTTTACCAAAATAGAAAAAAATTCTCAATAGAAAGAACTCTGCTAATTGTTATTTATGCTAATAATCCTTCAGAGGGACAGTGTAAAGCTGTCTATAAATTAGGTAACAAATTCATAAACATACATGCCCAAAGATAAAGCAGAGAATGGTCTCACAGTTCCACCTATGATGCATTTGTACAGAAGTGAAAGCATTTGTTTAGAATACTGCATGGGGATAATATTTTTAGAACTTTCATTTCCTCACTGGCAAGAGTGACATAAAAAAACCCAATTTGTCATGAAAATAAAAAAGTGTTAGCATGTCACATGTGACATGACTCTAAATGGATGTTAGTCTTATTAAAAGCCAATTTAAAAAGAACTTGGTCTAAAGACCCCAGAGACTAATTAAGTCTAATCTTCTGTCACAGCTGAAACATAACTGGCTCATTTCTACACCTGAGTTTTGAACTGAATTTCCACTACAGTTAAGTAATTTTGAAAAAGTAAAATGGATGTACGAACATAACCAATTTTATTTTCATTATCCTAGGTTATGTTTTTAATTTTAAAGACAACTTGAGACACACTTCAGTATTATTTTCTTAAACATACCAGGAGGTGGGGGGAGGTATAAAACAAAGTTACCTCTAACTACAGTTAAGCAAACAAAATTACCCCAAACACATAAAGCTGACATGCCCGCTTCATAAAATGAGTCAGTAAACCACTGCCAGGAAGTGGCTTGTTGTGTGTGAGCAGAAGAGCACATCTTATGTAAATGATCACCACACAGACAAAAAAAAAATAAAACAAATAGGATGACAACAGGCCAGTGAGACATAAAACAAGGTTCAGGGCTTACCTGCCCTCAGTCCTAGTGGGCAACTACCCTGCTCTCAAATTTCATTCCCTGGTTAAGGTTACCACAGGCAACCAAACAAAACCCATGTGTTCAGGAGGTCAGAGCTCTAACTGTCCTGAAGGGAAAAACCCCCTTCAGCTTCCAAACTGCAGCCAGTGCTCCTGTTGGTGGTACTTTAGACACACATCACTAGACTAACACTGAATACCTCTGAAAAAATGTTGCACTCCTGTTAAAGGAGGTGAGTACCATCACACAGAACTTCCAGGCAGAAAGGACACCCTGATCTGAACAGCTTGGCTTTCTACAGAGAATTGGGCAGTTTGCAGACTATGAGGATTCACAACAGCCAGAGGGCAAAGTAGAGAATTGTCTAAAGTTGCCAAAAGGCAACCAGATGGCAAGGATGCCCTTGCTTCCAAAGTAAGCCTCAACATTTGCTGTGTCAGGAAAGAGCAAGAAAACCATGCTAGGACTTCGCAATCTAATACCAACAATTTAGGCCTTGATTACAAAGATCTTGGTTTCATTATCTGCTCCAGAGACTATTTTTGTATTTAATGACTGTTTACTACAACCATGCTGCCTAATAAAATATGTATGAGGAAGTTTTGGGGTAGGGTCTGGGGATTAGGTTTACCACTGCCAGTTCAGCAAATACTGATATATTTTTTTCAAAGTTTTGTTTTGTCACAGTTGCAGTGAGGGTAACTCGGTATTTCTGCTCCAACACACACCTCTTGATAATTTGAGGCTTTCTCCTTGAGCATGGAAACTGCAAATTTGATTATCGCTCTCCTGTCTTCCTCAGCCACAGGACAGTACCAAATCCAGACATGCCTAGATATATTTATGCAGAAAGGTCATTTCAGATAACAATTCTACGCTTTAGTTAATTTTAATTCTTTTGGAGGGAGACAAAATGAAAAAAAAAACACAGGGGTTTAGTTCCAAAAATTAGCAGAAAGAAACCACTGGTTTTGTGTGAGAAGGGGGTAAACATTTATGACCTGAACTGTGGAAAATTTTAAGTAATGCAGAAAACATTAAATAATGCAGCATTTTTGAAAAATGCTTTTACAGCTATCAACTTTTACTTTGCTGCTACCTGTTAATTCCAACTCTGAAAAACAAAGAAAAAAAATCACACAGCTCAACCCTTATCACTGAGCCACTACCAGATGTGATATAAACCATTATACCTGACACCAGGCTGTATATGGCTCCATAGCATGTCGTAAACGTGAAACCCCCTCTTCCAATTCAGTTTGTGGATTCTCCACATATTTAGTCTCACGAGCTGGAGAGGAGTAGAGTGACAGCTGTAAATATTAGCAAACAAGAGGTTAATACCAAAGGTGTAATTGTGCAAGTAGGTCTCGAGGGCACGAACAGTCTAAGCAGAGAACATCTAACACTGTGCTTACTACATAAACAATGCATAATAAAAATTCACACAGCTGTGAGACAACCATTATGAGCAAAGTTTAATTATACAGTACATAATTATGATGAAGATGACTTCTAACTGCTATGCAATTCTTTCATAGCTGCTATATGATCCAAGTCACAAGTTATAAATTCATATTAAACTAGTTTAATAAGAACACAAAATGTAATTATGAAAAATGTTTCTTGCCTTAATCAGCACTTATGGCTCCCACTTAACATAGTAAATGTACTAGAAATCATAATCTATCATTTTCTATATTCACACAAGACATCAATAAAGAGCCTGAGCAGCTTCTAACAAAGGTATCATCTGATACAAATGTTTGTTACTGAGCAGGAAAATGGTACAACATCCCTACACTGTGGACATTAACCACATCAGCAACTGACAGCATTAACAGCACTCTGGGGCTGAGCAAAGAGGAGCTGTAACCAGCAATGGGCATCTTCACATAATAAATACTAAACCACCCTATTTGGGGTTTAGCATGACATTTATTAAGATTATCTAAGCATATTTAAAATTGTCTTCCATAAAAAAAACCCCACAAGGTCTATACTATTGAAGATGAACAGCAAAGTTCAGACCAAAACAAAATCTGTTAATATTTCTACCAGTTTAAATACTATGCTGATGTTTAGTATAAAGAGCTTAAATTTTATACCACATTTATACTCCACCTAGTAGTTCATTATAAACTGATGTTTACAAATATTGCTGCATCCAAGTGTAGCTAGCCCTTTTTTCATGATGAGCTGGAAAAGAACTGCATCTCTATCATAACAAAAAAGCTGTTAATCATAATAAAATATACAACAACATAGAATTTGGCCAATAATTTGGTAGCTCATGCAGCTGGATTTCCCATAATACTTTAAAAAACAAGTATTTTCAGTCTCATTTCCCTATGAAATCTAGTCATCCCTGCAACCCTAGTCACAAGTTGAACTTGGATCCTGTTGGACAATCTAACAGCCATGTCTGGCACAAGGACAGAAGGCTCAGAGATAGGGAAATTCCCATATATTTTATGCAACTAGACAGCTGACACAGTAGAGATCCAAACTAATACTCTGTGAATGGCAACAAAGGCAGCCAAAACTCCATGGCTTGCACATGGTGCTTTGCTGGAGGTGATGGGCAAGGCAATTACTCAGCACACATGGAAGTGCTCACTGCTGCCTCAGGACTGACTCATGACAGTGGAGGTATGAGGTGAGCCCGAGCCTGGGCTGGGGAAAAACCAGGAGACCACTTCAATTATTGATCCTCTCACACTGTACAAGTGAATTGCCCACACAGACAACTCCAAAAGGCCTAAGTATACACAAAAGTAAGTTTAATTCAGTTCTACTGCTTATGTAACGACTTGGATCGAAGTACTTCAAGGAAATTTTTAAACAACTACACACTATCATGGATTTAAAACTGTATTTAGTTATGAACTACTTATTTTAATTTTTTTTAATGTTGGAGACTTTTAAAAGCTTGTGCAACAATGCTGGTGAGCCTATAGTTTGACAGGGTGTTTTAAAGCTCTACTTGTGATATAACCAAGATTTTTGTAGCATCTTAGAGAAATAAAAAGGTGACAGATATTTATTACCACTACTTATTGTATTTGTTGTTGCTTAGGTCTAAATGCTGTAAAGAAAGGAAAACTGGTAAAATTCTGTAAGCTACTATAGCAGATTCAAAACATTGCCAGACAAGAATTTTGGTCATAAAATAAAGAGGATATTTTTAGAAATAAAACATTTTGATTTGCTGTTTTAGTGGAGAATATAAACGAAATTTTATTAGAATTTCCCAACAGTACTTACAGTAAAAAATAAATAGTGTTATCTGGACAAAAAGCAAAGAAAATATTCCTGTGTATTTGAAGTACAACCACAGGTAAATCTACAAACACGAAAATGTAATTTCTGAATGAAGAACAGAAAGCTTTAATGTAGGAAAAAGATCTTACACACAAACAAGCCTGATGCTATCAAGTGAAGGACATCAAATGCAACCCCTAGGTGAAAGAAGCAGAACTATATAGACCTCTCTATTATGGAAAATTGAGAAGCAAATTCAAAGGCAAGAATACAAAAGGTGAAGAGATCCACCTAAATATATAATGTCTTTCAGAATTCTTTAGATAAAAGAGCACTAAGGCTCTAACCACACTTACCTCCTCAATTTTCAGCAACTCCTTTTTGGAAGTCTTCTCTGAGGAAGCAGCATAAACCTGGACAGAGAGCAAGCTCAGGCTGACAGGGGTGGCCCCCAGCCGAATTACCTGGAAACATTGTAGGGAGACAAAGACATCACTAACTGCAAACAAAATGGCAACGTTTGAACACATCCATGTAGACAATGTTTAAGTACCTCTGTATGGTAGAAAGTGACATATTAACATGCTTAGAAATTAGGAGAAAGGGGGTCAGCAGTACACAGTCTCAGGCACACAAATGGTAACACCTAAATTAGATGGTATTTGGAGAAGCCTAAGGCTAAAGGAGACAGTAAATATAAATGCTAATCTTACCAGTTTTCATCTCTAAAAAACATCTTGTTTTCTCTCATTTTAAACCAAAATTTTTATTAACTTTCTCAGTATAAATACTAAGAATATAATCATATTATAAGCAACTTTGTGAATGCCTATAACACTTCAATTTTTTCGCTCAGCATTTTACTTCTAGTTAGTATTTGCACCTAGATTCAAGAAAAGATTGAGACCTACAGCTGAAAATATCAGAGCATAATCACTGCTTTCTAAGAATTTTAGGAATCTCTCCTACTTTTCTGTGAGAAACATGAATTACTTGACTGTTTTTGAATACTTCAGATTCAATCCAGTCACACAACACAACCACTACGAGGAAGGTGGATATAATTCTTCTGACACTCAGGACCTACACTAAACTGTATTTCTTAATGGGAAAGTCTGCTTCAACTTAAAAAAAACCCAGAAGATGAAAACCTTAGCTGGGTAGCAAATCCAGAATGCCCAGTGAGCATTTCCCAACAACTGGACATCCTTATTAACAGCAAAGTATAACTCCAGAAATGGCAGTTCAAACGGGAAAGTTTTCAATATCTCACGTTCCTGTTACTGCTCAGGGGAAAAGTGTAGTTACAACAGCCAGTGTTTTGCTGTATCAGGTTACAGGTGAGAGGGTCTAACACCAAACTAGAAACGTCTGGCCCTGCTCTGGCACAGGCTCCAGAAGTCCTGCTGCTCACCTTGCCCTAGCTCTGCTGGCCAGGTGCTTCCACCGTGAGGCAATTTCACCTCGGCAATTTGGGGAAAGGTCAGTCCTGAAAGAGAAGCGGAGAGCTTTGTGCGGGCTTAGCAACTTGAATCCATCCATAAAACAGCCCGACGAGGAACGGCGTGGCCAGGGAGGAGGGGATGAAAAAGGAGAAGGCAGCAAACCCTCTACCTTTTCAGAAGTAGAAGGGTCCATTACACTGACCTAGCTGCTTGGGACACTGAAGCCTTGGTCAGACCAATACATCCTTCTTGCTGTGATGACGATAACTGGCTTTGCCACAGGACAATTGCTCTGAAACTTCCTGTCCAGTGCAGAACTGTTAGAAAATAGCTTTAAAATTATCCAGACCACATCAGCTTACTGTACACAGATAAGCATTTGCAGATTAACTTCCTTCCACTGCTTTGCAGATAGCAAAGATTAAATGTAACCAAGAGCCTCCTCAAATTAAAAATCAGACTATACATTTGTCAAACTTCCTTTGCATTTATGTGTAGAGAACCAGTACACAAGAACTAGGTCACAGGATTGCTTTTCAGGAAGACATAAGGGATCTGTTGGGTCAAAAGATATGGAAAAACTTGCTTAAAATGGAAGTTTTTCCTTATTTGAATTTATGGATGCATTACTACAGCACTATAAATGAAACACCACAATGACTGGATCAGCTGTTTCACAGCTAAGAAAAGACAGGAATAATCTTTCATGGTGTTTGTTTAAACACTTTTCACATACTTCTATTGGCCAAGACAAAAACATGAACACTACTAACCATTAGTAACTGTAGAGATTATTTCCTCAATCTTTCCTTTTTTCACTGCACAATCGTTCTGTCACTGAAAAGGCAAAAATCTAAATGCATTTTCATTCTGAAATATGTTTTCAAACAGTGTAAATGATGCTAAGTGTCAACAGCAGAAATCATAAATCCAAATGTTTTAAATATTTGAGATTTCTATATAAAGACACAATCAGAAGAGCACAAGAATGGAAGCACCTTGGTTTCACAAACAGGTATCAGTGACCATAGAACTACTCAGACTAAAAATGTCAACCATTTATATTATCAAGATACTGAAATGCAGACATCTTCCACTGGTTTTGTGTTTTAACAAAATGAAATTAATCACTAAAAGTGCAAGTTGAATCTCTCCTTAAATGTGCTGTTCAGGACATACTGCAATGGTCCTCTACATCAGCTACAGAGAGCTATGGGACAGACAGAACTGATGCTGAAGTACCGCACACATGAAAATATTTATTTGGGAGTATGAAAGATCAACCGCTGCACTTTTTGTTTCCAAAGTTACCTTCAGGATCTCATTTCTTAATTCTATACTAACCACGTACTCTTAAACCATTTAAACAGGTTTAGTAAAGCATTTTGACTGACTGACACGTGTCTTCCCTGCCTGTTTTACTCCACTGATATCAAAAGAGTAAACCTGACATTCTTTTCTCTTGACAGTGCTCTGCAGTTACCGTAAGTAAAGATACTGTGTTTACTCCTCCCTCTAGCTGAAGAATTCAACTTTATCTTCAGACACAAGATAAGCAAATTCTATCCTAAAGGAGGAGGGGAGAAAGACTATGATATTTCATTTTCTATTGTCTTGTTTTAGTGTCTTTCTCTAAGTTCTTAACTAAAAAATGTCTATGGGAAGCATAAATCCCATATTAGTTCTCAAACAGGCATATAAAGGGCTAAAGATTAACTAGAACGTTTTTCTTTTCTTCCTCTTGTCTGTGGATTCTCAATGTATTTATGACTTTTGTCACCTTGTCAGAACAGGTGGGAAAGGAAAAACAGAAAGAAAAAAAAACCAAAACCTTGAGCATACTTCTGAGAAGGCTGATATTTGTCCTAATGTACAAAGCCACTTCATTTTTCTCTTCTTTTTCTGTTCTTCCTCCTATTTCCCAACCCCAACTATAAAACACAAAACCAAAACCAAACTCTTGAGCACTTCCTGTCCCTGAAGCACAAATATCAAGGACAAAAAGCCACCTTCCCATTTTGCTCTTAGAGGTATAAAATCAGGTTGGCCTGAAGCACCTAAATCTGCCTTTGATGTATAAAAATAGTAGTATTATGCATAGTGCTTAAACCCGCAGGTTCACACATAATCCCTTTAATGACAATTCAGTATCAATTATGGAATTGTCAATGATTCCAACATAAAATCCTCACAAAAGAATTCCAGCAACTGTCACAACAAGAAAAAACAAGCTGCAACAAGAGCAGAGCACTTGTAGTCTGCTCAGCAGTTCAGTATCACAGAATTGTTAGGATTGGAAGGGGCCTCTGGAGATCACCCAGTCCAACATCCCTGCCAAGGCAGAGTCACCTGAACAGGTGGCACAGGAACATGTCCAGGTGGGTTTTGAACGTCTCCAGAGAGACAGACTCCACCACCTCCCTGGGCAGCCTGTTCCAGTGCTCTGCCACCCTCAGTGGAAAAAGGTTCTTCCTCACACGGAGGTGGAACTTCTTGTGTTTTAGTTACATTAGTATATATTAGTATATTTAGTATATTGATATATATACTATCAAGATTTGACACAGAAAATAGTACCTAGGAGAATGAATACAAAGAATCAAGCATCACCTTTTTTTTTTTTTCTTTTTAAAGAAAAAAAACCCTCCTGCTTCTCGAGCGGCCGTGGCAACAACCTGACTGAAACACACAGCCTGCTTCTGGCCTGAAAGGATCTGGGGCTCCTCTTATCGGAGGCAAAGACCTTTTAGACAAAAAGTCCCGGCTCGTGTTTTTCGCAGGTTTCACTGACAACCTTCACGCACCAAAGGGACACTTTTCACGGCCGAGTTGTCACTTTCAAGTGACTTTCACGCGACAGCTGCGCGAACCCAAACTCTGCGGTAACACAGCTCCGAGGTGCTGGACGCAACTTTAAAATAAGAATTGCGAATACGGAATGTGCTCTGCACGCACGAACCCCGACTCTGCGGTAAGGCTGCTCGGCGCCGCTGTGCCCCAGAAGCAACTTTAAACAAGCAATGCGGTTCCTTCCCTTGTAACACGGAGGGCACGCGGGTTTGAAGCGTTAAAAGGACGATTAAGCGGCTGCAGCGAGAGCAGAACCAAGAGCCTGTGAAGGGCTAAGAGGCAAAACCCCGCGGGCGGTTCGGGGGAGCCCCCCCCGAGTCTCGCTCCGGCCGCGCTCCGGGGCCGCCCCCGCCCCGGGCCGAGCGCTCCCGGCGCGGCTCCTTCGCGGGATCCCGCGGGCGCTGCCGGCGGAGCGGGGCCGGGGGATGGATGGATGGATGGATAGATGGATGGATGGACCGGGGGTGATCCCTGATTCCCTCACCTTGAACATGGCGGCGCCGGGCGGGCGGGGAGGGAGCGGCGACGTCATGGCGGCGTGACGTCACGGGGAGGGGCGGCCCCGCCCGGCGCGCGCGTGCTGCCGCCGCTCGGTGTGAGGCGGAACGTCCCGGTGTGGGCGCTGTCGGTACCCGCCGTGCGGGAGCGGCCCTTTGGGACTTGTGCGGGGCAAGGGTGAAGTGCCCGAGGGCCGAAAGGACACGCACGCCAGCCTTTAGACCTGCTGGCACGGCTCGGGATGTCACCTCGCAGCGCTTGTGAAGGAGATTCGGATGCTCGGAGATCACAGAATCAGCAGCACAGAATCACGGGATCAATTAAGCTGGAAAAGACCTCGGAGATCATCGAGTCCAGGCTATGTCCGAACACCACCCTGTCAACCAGACCATGGCATTCAGTGCCACATCCAGTCTTTCCTTAAACACCTCCAGGGATGGCAACTCCCCCACCTCCCTGGGCAGCCCATTCCAATGTATAATTAACCTTCCTGTGAAAAATTTTACTGTAATGTCTAACCTAAACCTACCCTGGTGCAGCTTAAGACTATGTTCTCTCCTCCTGTAATGAGTTGCCTGGGAGACGGGACCAACCCTCACTTGTCTACACCCTCCTTTCAAGTAGTTGTAGAGAGTGATGAGATCTCCCCTCAGCCTCTTTTTCTCCAGGCTAAACACCCCCAGCTCCCTCAGCTGCTTTTCACAAGACTTGTGCTCCAGACCCTTCACCAGCTTCACTGCCCTTCTGTCGCACTGCCAGTATAATTTGGATGGATGTGTTGGTTTTGGCTGGGGAAGAGTTAATTTTCTTTGCAATGGTTGGTATGGGTCCGTGTTTTGGATTTGTGCTGAACACAGTGTTGATAATATAGAGATGTTTTTGTTATTGTTGAGCAGTGCTTACACTTAACAAAGTCAAGGCCTTTTCTGCTTTTCGTGTTGTCACGCTGGCGAGAAAGTTGGAGGTGAATGAGAATTTGGGAGAAGACACTGCCAGGACAGGTGACCTAAACTGACCAAAGGGATATTCCAGACCATACGACATCATGCTCAGTATACAAACCACTCCAGTGTTTTAAGTTCAGCTGGCAAGCAAGCACCATGCAGCCACTTGCTCACCTCCCCACCAGCAGGAACAGAGTGTACACAAGGGCGAAAGTGAGAAAAGTCGTGGGTTGAGATAAAGACAGTTAAATAGGAAAAGCAAAAGCTGCACACACAAGCAAAGCAAAACAAGGAATTCATTTACTGCTTCCCATGGCCAGGCAGGTGTTCAGCCACCTCCAGGAGAGCAGGGCCCCATCAGGCATAACAGAGACTTGGGAAGACAAACACCAACGCTCTAAAAGCCCTGCCCTTCTTCCTTCTTCCTTTATATACTGAGCACAATGTCACATGGTCTGGAATATCTCTTTGATCAGTTGGGGTCACCTGTCCCAGCCGTGTCTCTTCCCAACCTCCTATGCACCCCCAGATTCCTGCCCAGCATGCCAGTAGGAAACTAGGAAAGGCCTTGGCTCTGTCTAAGCACTGCTCAGCAATAACAAAAACATCTCTGTATTATCAACACCGTTTCCAGCACAAATACAAAACACAGCCCCATACCAGCCACTGCAAAGAAAATTAACTCTTCCCCAGCCAAAATCAGCACAATGGGGTTAGTGTATGGACAGGGTTCCATGCCTTTCTAATCTCATTAAATTGAAAAGAAAAATAAAAGCAAGTACCTCTTTTTTTCTGTATTTTTCCACTCCTTGGTCTC
Organism: Chiroxiphia lanceolata; assembly: GCF_009829145.1. Taxonomy (NCBI): domain Eukaryota; kingdom Metazoa; phylum Chordata; class Aves; order Passeriformes; family Pipridae; genus Chiroxiphia; species Chiroxiphia lanceolata. The sequence continues at coordinate 13,833,200 of NC_045638.1, read as the reverse complement.
TGCATCCCCTGCAGCATCTCCCAGCTCACTTGAGCAACAGGTGCAAGTTTTTTTGCTCACATCTGCTCTGAGGAAGGGTCTTGCATACATCCCACACTGTCCGACTTCTTATTCAGTGGGAGATGAAGATCAGAAATAACGAGTGCTAAATTCCTATCAGATAATGGACTTGGAATGGACTGCCCAGGGAGGTGGTGGAGTCACCAACCCTGGAGGTGTTCAAGAAACAACTGGACATGGCCCTTAGTGCCATGGTCCAGTTGACAAGGTGGTGATCAGCCAAAGGTTGGACACAATGATCTTAGGGGTCTTTTCCAACCTAGATGATTCTGTGATAAGATAAACCAAGGCAATACTCTATTCTGGTTTAAATCATGGGAAATCTGTTCTCATATGGCCAGTTAGTAAACTGCTTCTTTGTTTCTTCTGATTTTCTGGTCAATAATTTCCACCTTTTGTTGTGTTTAATGAATTTCCACGGCACTCAATGGCAAGGCAACAAACATTACCAAGAAAATAGTAAGTCCATCTACAGAGGTGACTTATTTCATGTTCACGTATCATTGTTTTCTGACCAGTTACACAGATCCTCATGCAACATGCTTATTAACATTTTAAAAGGTATTTATCCTCATATTTATTTACCTTCATACTTATCTCGGTCACATAACCCCACATTCCAATACAAACAAGTGCCTTCCTTTTACTGACTACTGTCAATTTTTAGGGAGCAGTGAAAAAACTATCTTGAAGCTTAAGACACAAAGACAATTACAAACATTAGTCTGTATTCTCTGTTTAGATTAACTGTTATGTATGGAAAACAGAGGTTCCATAGGCTGTGCCATAGACTTGCCATCCCAGTTCTGTTGGGGGGCTGTTCCATCAGGACTTGAAGTGAAGGGGTGATTCAGGCTGCCTAACTTTGAAAACCTCATAGAAGCCTCTCCTGCCTCAATATGGGCTGGACATGGCTCCACCAGAGGGTTCACAGCAGCTGAATTCCACTTTGAAGTGCACTCTATCATAGAGTCATTAGGTTGGAAAAGACCTTTAAGATCATTGCGTCCAAACATTCACCACCTCCTCCTCCTTGGCACTGGGAGAGAAGCCCACACTCCTAACTGAGACACATAGGCACACCAGGAAAATAACATGGATCTTCTCTTTATGATTTTTTTCTGGTCCCAAAAATACTGTAACAATTTAAAACAGTCAATATTGATTTTAGAATATTCAGAACAGCACCTTATTAATTCTGGAAAATGTTATTAAAATAATATTAATGCAAAATGTAAAGCACCTGAAGAATATGGTAGCAAACAGTTTATCAGGAGCAGCATTGTGGAAAGGTAGATGAGATAAGCATCCTTGTATAACCTTACCTTTTCTTTGTGATGATAATTTTTGTTGTTTGCTCTTAAAGAAAATTCCTACATTTCTTTACTGCAGTCTCTTTATAGACCTGATAAAAGCAGCTATAGCAGAAACAAGTATTTTCCATACTAATGGGGATGTTTAACCACCATGTTGCAGAACTGGGCAATGCTTCTCAACAGGCTGCTTGCAAAGTTAATGGGATAGCAGAAATATCATGAACAAATGGTATGAGATGAGCTTCAGTACCCAAACTACAGGATAACAGAAAATAACAACATTTTATTATGGATTTGGTTATAAAGATTCCTTCTTTAGCAAGGAAGAGTTATACCTAAAATGTACGTAAGTGACCAGCGAGTGAAAAACACTAATGGGCCTCTTTCTCCATTGCACTGTGCTTTGCACAGTCAGTCATATTTGTGGAATATAAGCAGCCAGAGTGAGGCAACTGTTTGTGGAAAATCAATCTTGCAGCATTTTATGGCAGTTTTGTGAGCACGTGAGGAGCGACTGGGGAGTTTGCAAAGCAGTCGCATTTCTTGATGCATCTTATTAATTCTTGAGGAGTTACAGAAAGAAAATGTTCAAAGCTCAAAATGACAGGAGAGCCCACAAGAGGTGTGATGGCATCGAGGTGAATAACAATGCCTGCTCTGGTGAGTTCTCAAGTCCCAGGCTGTGGGTAGGATTGACTGTTCCCCAGTTTTGCAGAGGAGAGATGTAAGAATATTTCAAATACATTCTAAGTTTGGTACATGAATAGTAAAGAAAAATCTAATTGTTTCTGTACATACAATGGTGTATACGATAAAAATACATATTTTTGTTATTAATTCATATTCAGTAGCTATACAGCAATTATTGACATAATTATGTAACACAGATATAAATAACTGAAGAACAAATGGTTGTTTCAGAAAATTTTATTAGCTCTGGCATCGTTAGTGCATTTTTTCCTTTAACGTGGAAGTTAATCTTTAAAATTACTGAAAAGACTGATTGAAAAGAATGTGAAAACCCTTATAGAGAAGAACAATACAAATATCTTAGCTTTCACGTAGGTGTATTGTTCTCTTATGCCGGAGGAGGTTGTCTCTGCAAAATTTCCCTGGGACAAGGATAATATATGCCATAATGGATTATGCACAGTCCAAAACACTGTCAGACAGGCTTAAAGAGGCGCTGAAGGTTCTGCTGCTGAGGCCACAGAATAAAGAGCTTTGGCATGATTGACTCCTGGCTGTTTCTAATGTAAGAACATCTATCAAATTTCAGTTCTATTTGCATGCCAGTATTTTTCTCCCTCTTTGGTAATTGGCTTTTCTAAACACCCGTGAAAGACACATTTTCTTTAGAAAGCTGCAGCTCAGAGAAGCTTGAAAGCGTTGCCACAGTTCGTAAACTATGTCAGCCCAGGCAAAAATACAATTTAAGAAACCTGATCTCTAATCCTTTGCTTTGCTTTAGCCATAAGCTTTCATAATGTTGTATTAGATTGCTTGTTTATGGTTTATTTTTTGGTCAGGGAAATAAGAACAGTCCTTTACTAGCAATGCAATTACAGTTATTTGCCATACATTTTTAAGGATAGAAAAAAATTGATTTGTTGCACATTACTGTTAAAATTTGCCCATTAAATATCAGTGCAGTTACCTACTCACACTGATCATTGGAAAATACTGTAATTCTGAAAGGCTGGCTTGTTTTGATATTCTCCTTCATGGTAAAACTTCTTGCCTATTAAAATAAACAAACAAAAAACCCAATATCCCCCTCGTTTTTCCATGCATTTTTTTCACTAAAATACTTTTTTAAATACCGTGACTTGCCACTACAGTTTTGCCAGTCTGTTTAGTATTTTTTATGTCTTTATAAAATAAACTGCTATTCTGCCTCCTACAGCTTTTCGTCTGCACTGTTTTAAATTGAAAGAATGCTGTTTGGCAGATCTCTCGAGTTCTTTTGAAAATATGTAGTTAATAGAAAATACATAACCACAAGGGCTTCAGTAAACTCAACCATCAGTTAAGCAGCTTCACCTAACACTGTGAGCTCAGTCAGAGGTGACATGGCAGGTACACAGCTTTTCCAGGTTGGCCTCCAAAGCACATGATCCATTTCTCATATTCCTGTCACTTTTAGCACCTATTTGTTAAGCAGCTAATTGAACTGGGTTTATAGAAGAGCGTGATGATGGACCTTTCACAGTGCCTTTGGGAAGGGGGAGTAACTGGCATAGCCATAAGAATACTCTTTCATCCTTTCTCCTTTATTCACTTCCTACCTTGAAAAATAAAAGGAGGGATTGAACAGATTTTTATATTTAACAATTCTGTTTTATTTGAAGTGAAACTTACCTTGTGCTTTCTCCTTTTATACTCAAGGTGAGTCGCTTCTCAACGTTTGTCAGAGGTGCTCTATTGGCAGCTACGAGGTCTGAAGTCACACATTCAGAAAGCAAATCGAATGTTAAGGACAGATGCCATTGCAGAGCTCTTTGTGCTTTCCCAGTGACCTACCTTCAACTGCTGCATTCACATCTGGGGTAAACCAGGACTTGAATTTCAGCACCTGTTGTCTTACCAGGTTTGTCACATTTTGGCAGCATCCAAAATACACAAAGTGCTTTCCAAATAAAGATTCTATATTCTTGGACAGGTAGAAAACAGAAACATATCATGCAAAAAACCCAGTGTAATACAACTGCATATTTATTCATTTTTGATATCACCACTGTTAAACAGCCAGACATTCCTTCCCTAATTCAAATCCTTGGCTTCTCACTGGAGCCATTAACAGCTCTGATTCCACATTTTGCAATTACTCCTTCCATCTCCAGTGAGTAATTCTTCTGTTAACAAGTTGTCGATACCACCAACAGAGATACTTGGTGTAGCAATGCCTTCTAAAGCACAGACAGGTGCTACCAGTATTAGTGAGAACACAAACACCTTTCTGATGCCCTTAAGCACCCACCACAACAAAGACAAACTCCTTTTAAAGTTGGGCTCAGATTTTGGTTGAGCAGGATACATCTTGGAAATCAACTGAGGCTAAAAGGTGAAAGGTCTTGCATCTGTTGCCAGTCTTTACATATTCAGCGCATCAATTTTTTTTACATTAAAAATTATTTTCACAGTAATCCTTAATTTCCTAGCAAGATGATGTGAAAACCTTTACCTCATTTGCCTATAAATCCATGTTCATAAATATATATATTAAATGTAGTACATTATTTACCTAAATGACAGTTTCTAGGTCTATCAAATAATTTCCAATTAAAGGCACACATTCCTTCTTTTACTGTGCTGCCTCCTTAATAAACAACAGTGACATGCTGAGCTTACTTTTGTTACTTATAACTGACTTCTAGGATGTCATTTTTTGAAGAGCTTTATTTTATCTTTCACTTTCTACAAGGGCACATGATGTAGCTCTCCCTTGACTGAGAAGTGCAATGTATTATATGTTTACTATATATACACATATACCACACCATAATTATCACAGTCTATTACCGAGAATGTTTTAGTGTCTTCATTTTTGCTGTTAGGCAATTGCATTTTAATGTTTCTAATCCACACACACTGTAAGAATGAGAGGAGTTACAGTGAGGTCCACAGAACTTACACAGACACACAGAGCAGCTGGAGAACACAGCAGGTACCACTACCTTCTGTGCAACATCTCACATGGTACAAGGCATTGAGAATTTGTAGTGAAAGCCCACACTTACACTTTTGGTTAAGTCTTGGATTTGCTTCCCCATTAAGCCATTAGGCTGGGGTTTGAAGCCTTACAGGATCCTGGGGACCAGAAGAACAGCAGAAAATTCTGCAGGGGTTTGCTGCAGATCCTGCACAAGAGGAGAGACAGAGCTGAACTGCACATGAAGAGTCACACAGATTTCTTCTTCACTGGTGCTGCCATCATCATTTGATGTAATAGAAGAGTGGAAGGGAAAACATTTATTAGTCTATTTCTAGAAGGCAGATTTTCATTTCAGGCTTCACTTGTTCAGTTTCGAGTAAAAGCCTTTTTGAGGGGAAAAGCCTTAAATGTTTTTGTTTTTCTAGATTATCCTTTCCAAACAATTCACCAGTCACATCTTCATTTTACTCTTACTGACCCACTACAGTGGGTCCATGCAGTGTCCATGCAGCCAACATGTTGCTCTTCTCAAGCTCAACAGACGATCACAAAAATGAAGAGGGCATATTTGTTTCAGAGAGAATGAGAGCTATGAGGCAAAACTGGAAGCAAAACACCCTTTTTGGGACATAATCCTGTGTTTCTGCGCAGAGCACTCATTAGCCAGGAAGTCCTCCTACAGTTCCTTGCTCTTTGGTACCACGGCATTTGTTCAGGCTGGTTTGGCAACTTTCCACCTTTGCCTCATATTCATTAAAACCCACCCTGTCTGGTACCTTCAACTACTGCTTCCATTTTGGAAGCATTTTCCACAAAGGAGCAACACCCAATCTTACACATGCTTAATCCTGAAGTGTGTTTAGGAAATTCTAGGACACATTTCAGGGGGCTCTCAAGAATCACTCATGAAAACTGTCAGGTAGATAAGTTTCCCCCAGTGATCTCTTACACGTTTAACGCGTGTTATCACCTACTACTTCTTGTAAAGAGAAGACTTTTGTGTTTGTGCCCCCCTTCCCTCTAGAGAAGGTCTATGGTTGGCATCATTGCCACTTAAGGGGCACAGGGTAGTGGTGCACAGACCAACACATCTTTACTTTTAACAGCTTCCATCTAGCACAGCATTTGAAACTATGTCTTTGGTCTCATCAATTAGTACAATGTGGTGCTGGCAGAGGTTAAAAACAATGCCTTAGCTTGCTTTGGCTGTTGTATAGATGAAAAAAATGTCACATTTCTCAAGTGTGATGGAACAGGTTCTTATTCCTGTCTGTGTGTAACAATGCAGGGTTTTATATGGGCCCAGAAACTGGATGTTACAAATAGGAGCAACTTCACTGAATATCAAGAGATGGCAATTTCACGAATTGAAAAGCTGGAGGGATCAATCCATTGTTATAGAAGAATGGGAATATGAAGCAGGTAAATTGCATGCCTGGTTCCAGACATTATCTCTGGAGGATATTGGATGATTTCCATCCACAGCAGATGCATAAATCATCAGAAGTTAAGGCACTGGAAAATTGCTAATCTTTCCAGTCATTTTAACGTGTTCTGCCCTGCTTTGAACAAGGCAGCAGACCCGAGAGCACAGCTTCCCTCAACCAGTTTAACAAGTTTAGCAAAACATACATTCTTGTAATTAATTTTTACCATGGGAAAAATAAAAATCTCTGCACGACAAAGCTAGGACAAAACTGAAACTGAGAAACTGTGATCACTTGTAAGGTTCCTAACTTCTGCAGAGTACAGCTGGTTGATTATCTGGGTGTTAACAATTTTGTACTGAGATTTCCTTGGCTGAGGTATTTAGTTTATTTAACTTATGTTAACTGAGGTCAGTCTCAGTCCCCTTGTTTTCAGAGAACAGTACTGAGCCAAAATCCAGCTCTTTCAGAAATAAGCTAAAACACTTCCAAGAAGATTGTTAACTGGACCAGTTCCCAACTTTAAGACCATGAAAAGTCCTTCAATTAAAAGCTACAGTTCAGTTAATTATATTAATCACTTTTTTTTCTGACTACATAATTCTTTTCAGTGTTTTCGATAATCTGACAGGAGAAACAGTGGAGGAAAAGTTATTAATTGACAGTAACTTCCTGATTGCAATAAATGAACTCAAAATTAAGAGGAGAAGAAATATACATATTAAAAAAAAGGTTTTGCCCTCTAAAATGTCTTCTTCTGTACTATGATATTTTGGATTTCATAAGTTAAAATAAGCTCTTGGTATCAAGTTGCCACCTGTGTCAGATAAAAAAATCCTTGCAGAACTGCCTGTAAGAGCCAGAGGAAGAATGGAGAGAGCATATGTGACACGACACAAATCCTAAGAAACATCCTCCAGCCAACTAAGGACTCTTTTCTGGGCACAGATTAGCCAAGAGGGCTTTCTGAGAGGTGGAAGATGATAGCACAGCAATTCCCTGCTTTCCAGGAGTGAAAATGAAGGGCATCACTATACCAACATAAGGGAAGGCACTCAGGCCATGCCTTATATCGACACCAGTGTCAGCACACAAGCACAATCCCATGCATTTTGTATGACTTCAGCAAACTGGGAAGGCAAACGTGAAAGAAATACACTGACCACCCTAGTATTTTTCCCCTGAGATTATGGAATTTAAAGAAGGAAGAAAGAGTTAGTTTCAGTTGGCACTATGCAATTCTTCTGACAAAGGAGGGATGGTAAAGTCAGAAAATCTAATCAATAGTACATACAAACAGATACATAGAATGCACAATTCACCACAGGAAATAAAGACACTCACACAGAAAAGATAATTACATAGTTGGTGTAAATCAAACTTATGAGCTGAACCACATGACAAAAAAACTCCCAACAAACCAATGTTTAGAACGTGCCTGAGGACATATTGAAATGGTTGTGGGAAAGAAGGCTGCCAGTTTAAGCCAAAGACAGACATATCTGTCTAGTAAAATTAAATAGTGCAATAAAAGGATTAACCATTAAAGCCATCTATCTCATTAGGAAACAAATATTTTATTCAGCACCACTTATTGAACAACATTTATCCTTCATACAGGAGAACTGCCAGCAAGGGTGACATCACCAGGAGATACATTTGACAGACATCAGATACACGGCAAAAAGAGTATTTTTTTTTAGTTTAGTTCCTTAGGTGCCACATAGCATCAATCTAGAATGCTTTGTGCTCAGCATGTGATGCTTAATGCTGGCATTCATTCCAATGGATAGATGACTGACCAGTCACTGGGTGCTTAAACAGATATCATGATGAGGTTTATTTTCACCTGGAAACATTGCCTAAAGCACCTGCCAGTGTAAGTACAGAATCAAGTGGAAAGTGTTAATGAAAAGAAGAAATTAAAGCTGCCTTAACATATATTCCTGATCCTCTCCCTGGAATGAAGTTTTGCACATGCTAAGAAAGTTGCCTTGGACAAGAAGGCACTTCAACTAAAGGATGACACTCAACCGTCAGCAAGATTTGACAGGGTAAAGGCTGGGTGGGGGATCATGTGTTCATGAGCATGTTAGGAACTCAAAAGGTACAGAACTGATACAGAGGCTGTGCAACACCCAAAGTAACACTTCACCTTTCCACAGTTAGAAGCCAATGGAGTCATAAAATAAAAAGGCAAAAAAAACCCCAAACAAACAAACAAAACCCAGAAAACCAACCAACCAAAAAAACCCCCTGACGTGCTCCCACACCTAGAACCCCAAAACCCCAACACATAACAAAGGGGGAACACACCTGTTGAAATTAAGAATTTCAAGTCAATAAGGGTGGATAAATTATACCAAAGAATCTAGAAAGAATTCACTGAAAAAACCCTTTGCCAAAATAACATTAACTTCGTATCACACAAAACAAGTGAACACAGATTACTGAACTACTGCTAAAAAATAAGGCCATATATTTTAAAAAAAAAAAAAAGTGAAGAATTTGGTATGAACCAGCTAAAATGCCAGTGCTCTCCTTAGTGAAACAATGGAAACTTTGTTGGAGATGCCTATCAACTACAGAGGTGATAACAAGTAAGTCACATCAGTCAGTGTAACATCTTGGAAGAAAGGTATTGCCAAAAACACAACCTGGTTCACAGGGAAGGGGAATTAAAAAGGCAAAGAAAAAGAAGTGTAAATAACACAGTGTGAAAAGATTGCTGTCATCTTCTCTTCCACTGTGTCAGTCTAATGCATTTGGTCCCCTTTTGAACCCAAAATGGAGACAACATCACAATTATATAGGCCCTTCCTCCCATGACAAATTCCCACTGGGACCAGCACAAATTCATCCACAGCATTCTTCCATTAAACGGTCACAGTGTAGGATGAAGCCAAGTTACCAAAAAGGAGGAGGGGCGGAGGTTACTTCATGCAAATAAAGTTTAAAGTAATTTGAATTACTAAAATAAAATTAAAATGCTATTTTAGAACTCAATATTGAAAAAAATTAAAGAGACCACAGTTATTTTCAAACATTCTTGACAGCAGACTTTTGAACTAGGGGCTTTGATCTGAGAGAGACTTGCCAAAACACAGTGACAGAGAAAAGGAGAAGTGTGGACACGGACTGACAAGGAAGGCTTTCATCGGACTGCTTGAGAAAATAAGATTACAGCCTCCTGTTTTACCTGCCCTCCCACCCCACTACCCCTCCCTGGTATTGAATGTTGTTCTAATCTGACACTTTAATCCTGAAATGAAGTTTCCCCTTCCTGTTACAGGAAACATTAAGCAGTATGACTTGGACTTCTGGCACTTTAAGGTCCAAGTGTGCAATGAACACACGCTGTCGCAGAGCCCTCAATTCCACGCACGTGAGAGCAGGGAACAGTCTCTCCTGGCTGCTGACTGACACCAAGGGCTGCCTTCAGTGTTCAGTCTTCCAGGTTAAATGCCATTGCACCAGGTTACAAATGTAACAATAAAGTCAACTCCAAACAATATTTCAAGCTTGAAGTGCAGAGTAAACAGATGAATGTGCTACAGCAATTACAATTAGGAAGACTGTAAAATACAGCTGAAGAAAAGAGCTTGGTGTTGTCTACAGAACCACATCCAGCTTTCCTTGATGGGATAACTTTGACACAACATTACAGAATCATTGCAACACACGTTTTGAAGAGCTGTTTAACTCAGTAAATTCCAAAGTCCCATAGAAAGTGATCCAGATCCACCACACTTTTGAGTATTACACAGTTTACACAAGAGTGTTTAAAGATTAAAAATATTTTATTTACACTTTTCTTTATACACATTTTATACATTTTTTTTCAGTTTGAAACCCAAACAGAGCACATATGCAAGTCTAGTATACTGTATCCATAGCAAGGGAAAAATACTTTCTGCCAAAAAAAGACAAGAAAAAATGCTTTAGAACAGTAAAAAGAGGCCATTTTTAAATTATTTAGAGAAGTTTATAGCAGCCCTGGGTAATTATTAGACAATTAATCCAAATGTAGATATGAGGTCATATACATTTAATTTAATTTTCTATAGGAAAAGTATTTCCAATTGCTAGACACAAACACAGCACAGTTTGAAAATAACTTTTCCTGTTAACTTATCAAATACATTCTTTGCAATACAAACAATCTGATATTGTACACTGGAATCATGGGATATTATAGTGGAATTGCGATCTCCAGCATATAATAATTTATTTTAAAAATATCTACAAAAATAACAATATATAGGGAAAATATTTAAAATAAAAACATAGCTCACTCTTCATTTCACCTGTTCCAGAACTGACATAAAAGTTAAATGGGTCCCACTGAGGTAATAAAAGCCCCCTAAGTAACCTTTCAGTCCTACAGAACACCTCATTTTCTAGACTTACAGTAAGGTTTTCTACCAGAGCCATAAATAAAAACTACTATCTGGAAATAGAAGTGATTTTCCCTTAGCTACCAACTTAATATTAATCCAAAGATATTTGAAATTGGTTTTTGAAAGTTATTTTTAAAAGACTATATAAACATTAATTGAAATTCAGGAAGTGAATAAAAATTTAGTAGAGGGACATACAGGAAAGCTGTTGTCAAAACAAATCAGTTTTCCTGCCACATACCACTACGTTTTATGAAGTTTACCCATACAAATGGAAATTTTCAAGTTACTCACCAACTTTCAAAAATAGAATACAGATGTAAAAGTAGTCATTAGTATTTATTTCAAGCAGCTTCAAGTTGTTTAACAAGCATGAAGAATCCCAGAATGTGAGCTACAGGACACCAGCAAACTCTGTTTTAAACAGATGACTCGTGCTTTCCAGTTATGTTCTTTCCTGCTCTCCTTCAGTGAGCTCTGCCACAAGTGACAGATGCTTGTTCAAGTAACTTCACCAGCTATATTTTCATAAACAGGAGAAGAGCAGTAGGGGTGTTTTCTTTGATGTCCCAAATCCTATAAACACTTAAGCACAGGCTTAGTAACACTTGTGCTTCTATGTTTTAAGTACCTTACAGTTCTCTGTTTTCTTTATACTGGACTAATGCACATATGCAAAGTACACATTTGAAGTGCTAAAAGAATCTGGGGCCCAAGTCACTCTTTTTTTTTTTTTTAAGGAAAAATACATCAAAAAGGCAAAATACCTCTACAAATGTGACTCTTTTTTAGAAAGACTTTATCATATACAGGCTGACACAAGCTTGAAGTTTAAATTACTGTTAGCATCTCCCCGTAATGCTGACCCTTCTTTTGCTACAGAATGGACATAATGAGTTAAGCAATGTGGGGTTTTCTTAAAATAATTTGAATTTGTACCTCCTGAATTTTATCTTTGCTTCCTGAGTGTTGAGTGACACTTCATCCCTGACACAAGCAATTACCATCTTATCAGCACGAGGAAATGCAGCACTTGGGTTTCTAAGGCAGGAGGGCCTCAAGAAAAAATGGCTGCAAACCTCAGAAACCAGGGAAATATTCAAGTCAAACCCTTGGATCTAATTCTAACAGGACTGCTATCATACTGCAGAAAGTAGGACATCCACACTTTTCAAAAGGAAGTAACATAAAAGCAGGTTGCCAGGTAGCTCATATGCTGCCACTTGCCAGCAGTGCTTTCTGAAACAGCAGGGCCTTTGTAAAACCAAGGATTGCCTTCCTCCAGCCGAATTCACGGGGAAAAAACTTCACAAGTTTTTTTGCCACCTAATACTTCCCACTATGAAACTACCAACATTTTGTGGGGGGAAAAAACCCCAATTTTTTCCTTATGCAGTACTTTAAAAAAACTCTGTCCCCTAAAAACAGGCACAGCAGCATGTGAAATGGGAACTGGCAGTGTCTGGTCCCTCTACAGGAGCACTGTGCTTATTGTACATTACTTCATCTGAAAAGAAACTTTCCTGCTGGAGCTGGTTGCTAAACTAAGAAATGAAGCTGATATATTTTTTTTCTGTAGATGTGAAAGAAATCCACCACCCTATATTGTAACTCACTATGTCCACTTTTTAAAAAAAAAGGCAAGAGGCAAGTACACTTTCCTTTCAAAGCAGGTAATTGAATTTTAAATATGTGGGTGACATTAGGTTTGCTGGTATTCCAATTATGGGTGGGGTGGGAATAGAAAGAGAACCTCCCCAAACTTAATAATCAAAGACTGAAACTTACCTTTTCCTTGACAAATGAGAGGCATTTAAGTGTTTTATTTAAAACTCATCTTAAGCTGATCATAATGCTCAAAATTTCATAGTAATAGGCAATTCTTATTAGCCAGCTTAGTTTTGTTTCTATTTAAACACTAAATAATCTGGTGCTAAATAACAAAAGCAAACTCAATTAAAATAAAGAATCCCTCTTATTTATAAAGTAACAAAAATAACTGCCTCAAAAGTTCCATTGCAACATAAAAGAGAAAGTAGAGTTCATTTTATATTTAATGTCTGAAACAGTAAAAGTACGGTAGAAATGTAAATTGACAAAACACTCTCACATACCCCCACACATTCTAAACCCAAGCAAATTCCAATCATTCCTAATGCTGGAAAGGTAGCAGCCAGCTTCTCAATGGAGACACAACTTTCAAGGAAGCCAAAGCCAACAGTTCAATTAAAAATTCACAGAACAATTACTATTACAACCCTGAACAACAACTTTCAGAACTGGGCACCTGAAGATAGATACAAACTTAAAAGCAGAGCACTAAAAACAATCTGGTTCTTCAAGTGTACTCAGCAACGACTTCAGAGGCCGCTGCCCTGTACACAGAACCTTGGAAGGTGCTCAAATGCAGATTCCAGAACGTAACTTAAGACACCCCCATCTTTACTGTTAGTTTTAACAAAGTCTCGGCCGTGTCTCTTTAAGACATTTGAATCCTGAACACCAGATATCCAGAACCATGTTCATTCCCCACACTGGCCCCAGATAAAAGTGAAGTACTCTGCACTATACAGAACGTGCCCATGAAAGCCTTCTCAGGCAGAATTAGTTTTTGCTGCCCCATTAACTTACTGAAAAATGAGCTGGTGACAAACAGAATAACGAAAAAAAATTTTAAAACCCCTTGTTTTTTTCTCTTGTGCCTCAATATTCCATGAACTATGTACAGTCAGCACAGAGCCAGCACCTACTGGAGTCAGTCTCTCTCTGTACCCACACAGGGCAATGTAGTGAAACTGAGGTTTTAGTGTAAGCCACACCAGCTTTAACTTAAGCTATCAAGAAAGTAAATTAGATTTCTAATTCAGTCAACTGAATTCTTATTAAAAAAGACAAATTTAACTGCAAACTAGCCTGCATCAGAAGGCTGAATATCAGTATATGGTCCAGTCACTTCTGATGTAAATAGCTTATCACTATAGTTGTGATGGTATGCATTACCTCTTTATTTTAAAACATATGAAAAGAAAATACTTGATCAATAAATCATTTCTAATAATTAAAAAAAAAATTAAAAATCTGCTGACTTGCCATATAGCTCCAAATACTCACATTTCAACCCAGAACATAATTACTACAAAAATATCAAAACACAATATGAGGAGTTTTACAAGTTGTTTTAACTCCTATTGTTTCAAATTTCATTTAGACAATAGGTGTTATTTTTAACATAGAAAATTTAGGGTAATTTTGGTCCCTTTGTAAGTGCATTCTTTTGAACTCCCTGAGTACTGTACATTCCTTTTCTACAGTGATTTCTGACTGGAAGATGCTGAATAAAGTGGTTTTGCATTGCCGCATATAAAGTAAAGTCTACTGCTTGAAGTGAAGCACAGCAGCATAAGATTTTACAGAATATGCAGCTGCCTGTTTCAGCATCTGAACTGTGAGCCTTCAACTTCTCCTTTAGGTTCTAGAAGCGGCTTATTTCACATCCATAAAGATAATCAGAATGCAATTACTGTTATTATTTATGCCTTGGTAGATAATTCTTACCAATCTACTGTCTGTTATACCTGTAAGTTAAACTCAATGGAGTTATTCAAAGCCCTCTAGGACCACACATCTCGTTTCAGGCACTCTGAGGTCAGTAGCCATAGTTGTGTAGGTTTTTTTACAAAAAGAACAGAAATTACATCAACCATCCAATCAGCTAACCCCACATTTTCAAAACACAGTAGTTCTTAACAGTTAATAATTAAAATAATAATAATAAAAAGATTACACCACTTCAATACGAGTACTCATATTGAAATGTGAGTACAAGCAAAGTACTGAGAATAAACTGTAGTATATCCAGTATCCAGTTCCAAAAATAACTGTGGGTCACAGCAGTGCTGAGCATTTGCTTATCGATATTTTCCATTTTCATGAAAAAAGAAAACTGGGCAGCACATTGAAATTGAAAAGAAACTCAGGTAAGATGAATTTACTTTTTAAAAAATAATTTATAAAATAACAAATAATCAACAGTTCATTATGTAGGAACAATATAAAGAGTTTAAAGTTACTGAATCAATCAGTATATACTAAAGATAGGAGACTTTGATACCAAATGAGGCCTCTGGTTACTTAAGAACTTTGAATTATTTAGCTTATTAAAGAATACCTTAAATTCAACAGATATGGCTGAATCTGTGCACTAGTTAAAATATAATATTGTAACTGCAAATAAAAAGATGCATTTATATACAGTTTTTACAGTGTATGCACATGTATATATACTCTTTTTACTCACCAACAAACACAACGCAGACAATAGAAGGCAGCATAGAAACAGTGTTTTGAATATAAAAATGCTTTGTTTTCAATTCAGTAGAAAATGTGTAATTTGCAGTTTGGCAGACTTACTGGTACCACTATACAAAACCAGGAAAAAGGTCATGCAAAGGGGTTAAAATTCTTCTCCGAAGTAAATAAGGGAAAACCAAAACACCTAGTAGATTTAAGAATTCTTTGCAGTTAATGGGAAAAGCATCTAAAAAACAACATAAAATACAGAAAGGGTTTGGTTTTGTTATCTTAGATCTGGCTGTACCCTAGTACAGATGATGAGGTTTATTTTGATGCTCAAAAAAATGCTAATCAAGTCTTTCTTCTCTGCCTTTCACAAATATTTTGTCAAACTCAACTTAATTCAAAAGCATAGTGGCATAATGGCCATTAAAAAAAAAGAGAAAATATTATGGACATAAAATATTACAAAAAAACCCAAGCACACTCAAAAATTTATTTTTTTTGTACTTACAGTTATGTTAAAAAAAACCCCAAAACAACAAAGCTTTTACAAGGTCAGACTAACTATTGGCTTTTCTAATAAACTTGGTAAGTACACTCCCTGTACATCCTGTTTCTCTTGAGCATTTAGCAGTTGTTCTTACACACAAGGAAAATGTCTCTGAAGGAATTTAATTGGTTTGTATTTTTTTAACAAATTAGGTATAGCTTTTTGTATTTCACTGGGTTGTTCACTCAGTTTTAGCTGCACCGTCTAACATGCTCCAAAACATATTCAGGGAAGTGCAGGCTGCAGACTTGTAAGCCATCCAGCTTGCACGGCATCCTTGGATATTCATCTTCTTTCCATTTGTTTTCCTCTGGGTCAAAGGAAAGAATTGAATCACTGTAATGACCGTTGTAACAAAGGCCTCCAAGAACCATTATCTGTTTGTCCAAAACAGCTACACCATGACCGCTCCTACCAATTGGCATAGAAGCCAATATAGTCCATTGATCCGTATCAGGGTCATACACCTCTGTAGAAGGACATCCTTGAGATTCAAAGGAGGCCCTCAGGATCACACAGACACCACCAAAGACATAAAGCTTACCGTTATAAGAAATCATTTTGTGAAAGCATCTTGCATAGTTCATTTTGCATTTGTTCTCCCAACAGTTAGTGACCACTTGAGTTCTCCTTGTTCGCTGCTCTACTGTCCCTTCTTTACTGGGATCAAACACACACACTTGCTTAGAAGTTGAAGATGATGTAATTCCACCAGTGATATACAACTTGTTACCAAGCACAGTCCCTTCATGTCCGTACTTATTGACTGGATAGGGATCCACAAATTCCCACTTATCTTCAGTAATATCGTACCGTTCAGTGGAGTAAAACGTTTCATCCCTGGTTCTCCCAGCCACTGCATAAACATACCTCCCAATAACTCCAACAGCAAACTCAGAGCGTGGAACAGACATGTCTGCCATTCGTAACCAAGTGTTCTGTCTTGGGTCATATCTAAACACTTTGGATGAAGCATGAAACTCACCATCTGGCCCCAGTTCTTCCCCACCTAGTAAGAACACAAAGTTATTTACAATGGCAAGGCAGTCTGGTCGTAAAGGTACTTGAGGACCCTCTAGTTCCCACCAGACCCTTGGTTTGTGCAAGAGAAGAATTTTACTGTTTACCATACTGTGTCCTATCATTCCTCTAAATACTGCAGTCTGGGGTTTGGCAGAACGAATTTTGTTCGATTTCATTTCCATCAAAGGCTGTTGGTGAACGCTATGAAAGTAATTCATGGCTTGGTCAACCTCATGTCGCAGCTGCCGGGAGTATCGATAAAATTCTGATGTTTTTACCTATGAATACATTTAAAAGATATTAAAATTCTGACCAAGAGAAACAATCCAGAAAATCTAAATGACTATGTATCATTAGATTATTTTACTTTGTTTCATTCAGGCACTCTTGAGAGCAATAGCATTTGCGCATGAAGGCTTGAACTAGTGTATTGTTACCAAAAATCCAGAAGGCAATTTAGTGACTAACAGCAGTGACTAACAATTTCAGCAGAATAATCACATGCAAAATTTATGCTGGAATTAGGCACAACTGAAATCCCCAAGTCTAAAAATCATTATTCTTTCCCCCCCCCCAAAGCCTCTGTTACTCTTCTGCTTTATCCATGAAGCACCTTAGTTAAAAATACACTATTTTCCTGAGTTTGAAAGATACTCTACACACCCATTCTGTGTTTACCAAGGTTTACTCTGGTCTATTTTTTCTGAAATCTCACAGCCAAGCCTAAGCAGTTATTGCCAAATGCTAAGCTCTGCTCACAGAGCTATTTAATCGGGGCGGGGTGGGAAGGGAAGGTACCCAACCCCCTTCCTTCAGAACATGTGCTTGCACCAACCACTCATCATGATGGCTACCCCTTATGGTTTCCCCTCTCTGAGTCTCCACATGTTAACAAATGCCTTTAACACAAGAGGGAAACATCTCCATCTATAATCCTTTGGTTGTGCATTGCTTTGACAAATGGCAGAGGTAGGTTTGAACTTCCACTTCCCAGGTGAGAGTTACAACCTTTGAATTAGCACACAGTGAAGTGACACCTCAGTTTGAAGAGCTATCCCTGCTCAGTTTTATTGGAGTTGTGGGTGAGGGAGAAGATGACAAGAATTTACCTTTTCAGGACCCTTCCTACTATCTAAGACAACTTAAGTTCCTCAGGCTGGTCCTGAGACCGTTCCAAAACACATCCCTGTCCTGAATGTTTTAACTCATCTAGCTCCAAGCATTCCTCATCTCACCGTGGGATTCTCTTCAGAGGCTTCCCTCTTCCTGTACAATCTGGTCTAACACAGCTTTCTGAATCGCACTTCTAAAACAAGTAAAAACCTGCTGGATACTGCCAAATCCACAAATCCTCGATCAGATTTGATCCAAGGTTCCAGTTTCTTTCACATAAAACTGGATTGCTTTCAAACAGTCTAAATGCCTTTAGCTCCCACCAGCTCCAAAACGAGAAGCAATGCTCTGAAGAAATGTGAGGCCACTGAAATTTCAAGTGACCACAAAGTAACACCAGAAGCTAACATTTTTGAGTATGTTACCTCATCTCCTATTCCCTGTCTCAAGGAACAAAAGTCTGTACCACCCCTTACCTCAGGGGGTGGTATGAATTTCAATGTATATGGAAAGCAATTTGGAAATTAATGTTCTTTATACCTTATGAATACAGTAGTTGCTTGTTCCATAAATATGTACTATTAAAATTTTGTTAGCTTTCTATTAATAATTTCTCTTCCTTGTATCACAATTAACACATTCAGATAAGCATCTTTTCAAAAAATCTTTGGAACTGTTATTATTGGGCATACTTTGCACAGATATTGAGGTAGTTCTACACACCAGATTTCAAAAAAACCCTGAATACTAACCTACTACTGTAAAGCAACGTACAGCTCAAGAGTTACAGTGACTTGGTGTTTTTATTTACACTTTTTCTTTCCCCTACTTAATTTTGACAAGTTCAACTTATCTCTGGAAAAAGAGGACAGTCACATGCAGATGTATATATTATTCTTGCAGCAACATCCAGCTTCTTTCTATTGTTTCCACAAGAGCAAAAAGGTTTACTCAGGCACAGTGCTTATAAAATATCCACAGAAAGTCCAACTCTTGTGGGAATAAAATCTATTTTCTTATTGCAAATAAAGAATATGTCATACAAAGACAGATCTGCTTGTGCTGCATTTGTTAGAATAAACCACATACCCTGCCTGACTAAAAAGAGTGAACATAAATTACAGAAAATATGCTGGCAGGGAGAACCACAGCACAGAAAAATGATAACATATAGAAAGTCTTAAAGGTTAAAAAAAATGAAAAAGGAAGTTAAAATAACAAAGAATAGTGGGTGGGTAACTTTATCCTTAAAAGGAATGTTCAAATTCTAGAACAGTAGGAGTACTTCAAGCATTCCCAAACTGGAGCCATCATCTTTGGAATTAAATAAAAATATAAATTATCTTTGTTCCACCTCTATGCAGTTCAAGTTTTTTTGGATGATTGTGGAAGACATCAGGATCAACAAGCTTACAACATGAAGAATGCCAGCAAAGCCTGGCAGAAATGGAAAATGCTTTTCTTTCCCCCTCAACATTTACAACTCTGTCGTTAGATCTAGAAATCGAAATGCCAGCCAGAGATTGGAATTTAAAAAAGCCTCATATATCCTCACCACTCTACTCCTTCACTTAGCACAAATCTCACCCCATGAGAGCATGAAAAAGGAGTATCTTTAATTCCAGAGACAGAATCTCAAGACCAGGGAATCAGTAGCAGAAGTTTACTACTGCTTATCTTGACAAAGGCACTAACACCAAAGCAAAGCCTTAACCTCTTACTTTAAACCAAAAAGATATAAAGAAGTAAATGCAACTCCCAGTTATTATAACCCCTCTCTGACTTCGTGGGGAAGCTTCTACAAACACAAGTTTGGAGAGTTGAACACGAAAATGTACAAGAACTAGCAAGTTGTACAATAGGCAGAAAAAAAATCCCACAAAACAAGAGTGACTGACCACCTAAATTCTGGTAAGAGAAGGTAGCTGGAGCATTCCTAAACTTGGCTGTTGAGGAAAAATATCACTGCTTTTAGCTGATCAACAAATATCTAAGCAGACCAATTCTCCTGATAAGTTCAAATGGAGAAGCTCTAGAAGGAATGTGCCCCTAATTACCAACATACTCAAGCAGAACACTCACAAGTTTCTGCAAAACAGATGGAAATGTGCACTAACCATTATGAACCCCAAAGTAAAACAAATGTGCATTCTTAAAGAGTCCATCATCAACTCCGAATTCATAAAAATACATAAATGCTTCATAGCATTTTCAAAGTTTAAAGAAAAACTGTTGTTATCCTGCTGAAGGGTCTTAAAGGCAGTTTAAGCTGGACTTCCTTACCAACCCCAGTCTTACTGTAAAAAAAAGGAATTTAATCCAAGTGTTCAAGTTTTGCTCATGTGATTATTTTTTTTTTACATTCTTTCCAATTCTTTCTCTTCAATTTTCTGAAGAAAATCTTACAGAGGTTCTGCCAGGACACAGCCCTACTGTAAGAGCTCCCTCAAGATCTCCAGAGATGGAGAATGAGAACTATCTCAATGCATATCTACCAGTTACAGTGGTTCACAGTCATACCTTCAGCTACACAGACAGGGAACAGCATAAACAAAAATCAAATGTATGATTCCATTAAAAAAAAAAGATGTAAAAATAATTTAAAACATAATTAAAAACATCCACCCCTCTACTCATCCCCCAAGCAGTCAATAGCAAAAATGTAGGTGGCTCATAATGTGATTCTATCATCTCTAGCCACGTAAGCAGAGAACTACTTCAGAGCTTATAACTTATTGTGCTTAGGTTTTCTAAAACTGTCCATTCTGAATGTGTAAGTGATGCAACTTAAACTCAACTACCAGAAGTACAACAGTTACACCACAGCTTTTCAGTGAATAATGATGGCCTCTGTATCAGACTTCTAGAGAGAAAATTCTTCCTTTTATTTGCAAAAAAAAAAAGTTATTTTACTAAAGATTAAGCTGAATCCAAACTAAAGATCCATCAACTCTGCTAACTCAGATCCTTATTGTTTTCACAACTACTTATCTCTGGCCATATTTTAAGCACAACTATAAGCCAGTATGAGAACTGACTGGTACCAGCATAGGACTCTGAAGGGCTATTCTGCATGTGCTACAAATCACTTACTGTTTTTCAGCCTAACCATAAAAAGACAAGATGACACAGCCTCTGTGCAGCAAGGACAATGCTCTCAAAATGATTATTTGGCTGTTCCTTTTTAGAAACTGGCCAATGAAATTATCAAAGTCAAGCTGAAGTCTAACTCAAATCTAATTTCTCAAATCAGAATGGAGTCAATCTATATGCCACAATTAAGAAGTTCAGTACAAAATAAATACTGCTAGCAAACCTATCCAACTGAGCAATAACCCTGAGAGACAAAAATACCAAGCGCAGCACCTATTTGAAATAAGAGGGGCCCACTAACCTCATCCACTAAACACTTCTTATTCTAAGCTTCAGCAAACCAAGTTGCAGAAGTAGATACATATACATTACTAGACATGGAGGTAAATGAGAAAAAAAAAAGAAATTAAATTCTTTTATGAAAGGTAAAGTCACAATAACATAAAATTACAATGATATCTTCTCAAAAGTTACTCTTTTCTAGACACAGGGCAGAGATACTCAAAAATAATGTGCTATTCGTGCTACCTCTACAGCAAAACGTAGTGATTAGTAAGTTTCTGATTTATACTGGCAATTTATAAATCAGCATGGGCTAGTCATAACAAACCCTACAGACTGGACATAAAAAAAGCCCTTTGGATTTTAAAGTTTTGAAACAACATTTCAATCTGAGTAGTACACAGCAACTAAATGGAGCTTAAACAGTACATAAAGGGAAATCATGACACAGTTGTCTCCAGTAACACAGAGATTAACTCAGTGATGTAGGTGAAATGCCCTCTAACTTCTATCTCCAAACTTCCTCAAGACTTATAGAGCCATGGACAGGTTTCAAAAAAAAAGGCAAACACAATGTCAAGAGAAAAACTTGTACTTCTCCCCATACACTTTGCTTTTAGTTTCTAACTATTCCCCAAATCCTTAATTCATTTATCTTCCCATTTTCCCTCGTACATCAGCATGTATTTTAAGGGCTGAGGAACAAAAGGAGTATCTATTCATACCTCAGTATCCGTTCTTCCAGTTTGCAGTAAGCACAGGGGCTGTACCTTCACTTGTGCACTCTAAATGCACATCAGCCTCAAGGTATTAACCTAGAGTCACTCATTTCATTTCTGAAAGGACAAGCCATCCCACCCAGACTGTACATCTTCCCCCCAAAAAATTATGTACGAAACATAATGGCTTAAGAGGCCAAAAGTATCCTTACCATGACTTGCAAAGTCATATAAGCTATTTATATACTACAATGACAGGCATCTGAGAAATGTGTATCACAAAGATTACATAAGAGTACATACGACAAGCCAGCCAGTGTATAGCAAATACAGTGTTTGCTGAACTGGAAGAGTCAACCTCAGACTGTATTTGGTACATTCATGTAGACATTTAGTATGTGCTGGCTTCAGGACAAGGCTGAATTCTGTCTGTAGATCTCCAAAAAATGCAGTTTTACCAATATCTTCCCCCTTCTACACAGAGAAGAAAGAGGTTCTCCCTGGGTTACTGCCAGAACAGTGAACAGACATGCTCTCTTATTTTAAAAAAAAGTGTTCTATATTCTGATGTTGGCTCCAACTGCAGCTGTCCTTTGACACTTGTTATGCTGGATAACTCAATGCTCTCTAGCCAGGGTAAAACACAAATGCATTCCGAGCTGCAGCAACAAATGACATAATTAGCTGTGCTTCCCTCTGCTGAGTTGTCCCACTCCATAACCTACACTGGCTTCTCTCTGCTCCCACATCATCATGGCTGGGCTTTGCAAACGAAGATCTGGGAAAGGCTCTACCCACGTTTGTTACAAGCACGCTGGTGGCTAAAAAGGCCAACACGAGACAGGCACGTCCAGTCGCAAAAGGCACAGCAGAAAGACTCCTTAGGTGGTATATTCTGCAAGGTACGATTCTTTCTGCGTTGCCTTTTCTCCTCAAGAGCGAGCTCCCACATACAATTAACAGAAAGGGTATTCACAGATGAAGCTTTTACAGTGACTTCTCTCCTGAAGTTGTACCTATTGGGCCATTTGGAAGCTGTCAAGATAAAATATGAGAAGCACTGTATGAAGGATTTACACCACTGATGCCAAAACCGGCTCCAGAAGTTATACCTACATGTAACACTGAAGACCAACATAGACTTGCCCTTACAGAAATTTAACTGAGGACAGCTCGATGCTTGAGCTTGTATCCACAAATCTCATAGAGTTGAAGCAGACTCAAACAAGTCTTGCCCTATTAGATTAACTTTGAAAGCATATTTTGTGAATTCTATCAGTTTTACTACGGAAGGGATTAAATGATGTAGTAATAAGGTAAAAATGTTATTAAAAACAAGACACTACATACACAGTATCCTGTAGAGTTCAGCTCTTACTAGTTGAAAATGTTTTAACCCTATATAAACATTGCAGCACTGTTCTAAAATATGCATAGCTATTTATTTTGTTCATGTCTGTAGTCTAATATAATATCATAAATATATTTTATGTATTATTACATCCTCTACTCAATTCACACACACAGAAAAAAATCCAAAATATAGAAACCCACTGGTCTGAAGTAGTTAATAGCTTTGACAATTTCAAATAGGAATACATATAAGAATTACTGCTCGAATGACCCAGTAGCCCTTAAAACCACCAAAACCAACACAACCTTATCTGTATGTTCACTAGATACCAAAGTAAAAATATATGGGAAATTAATTTATAAGAAGCACAACAAAACCACAAGGTCTTAACTCCCGTACCTTTCACCTCTCAGTGAATTAGTAGAAGTTAAAGTTGTATCTCATCACACAAAATTAACAGTGTAATTGCTAAACTGAACACTGTTACTGGTCTGTGACAGAGCTGCTTACAAAGTAATCCTCTACTGTTGACAAATGTTCAGAGTCTAAAGAACTAGAAAACAACTTTTCTGTCCTTCAACAGAAGAGTAGAAAAAGCAAGTTTGATTTTAACCTCTTACTACATACAGTGATCAGTTGAACTTTAGATCAACTATTACAAAAATTCCTCTGATATTTAAAGTAAATCATTACATTTCATACTGTAAATAATTTTTGATTGATTATGTGCCTTCTTTAGAAACAAGTGTATGTGTAACTCTGCAGGATCAGGGCTTACTTCCAACTGCTGTGTAACAGCACAACCACCAAAGATACAACAACAAAAAGGCTGCAGATTTAAGAGTAGATGCTAGTTGTCATTTGCAAATAAAAAAACCTCCTGTACTTAAATCATGTAAGATCTACTGTCACTATTTTTTGATTATATTGATAACAATATCATGACATATGCCCTACACACTGTGTGCAGCTCTAAAGCAAGAAGCAACTTGCGGACAACAGTAAGAACATTTGAAAACAAACCAGATACAAGTGACCTTATTTTAAAATGTCTTTTTCATATAAAGCCCCTCATAAACATGTATTGCAAACCCACCTGTTCTCCAGCCACTGTACGTGCTCTTGTCTAATAACCAAAAGACAATACTTGTAGTTGTTTGCCTTCTATGGGTTTATTAGAAAATAAATGCTATAATTTTGTCCCTCCTAATAGGTTGGGGAATCTTACCTATTTAATGGCATGCTGCCCTAGCTAAATGATGAATCCTGCCTATTGCTTTTCAAATGCACCAACCTTCTCAAAAACACTGGATGGTGTCATCAAACAAAACCTGATGTTCTGAATGATGGTGTCCGTATGCCTCCAGCGTCTTCTATCATGGCGCAGCCAGGCCTGAACAGCTTCATACAGCTCTATCTCTGGAAACCTGCTCAGATGATCATTATCCAAGTAAGACATGAGCTTCTCAAAGCTCAGATACGAAAGGAAGTCAGGTCTGGACATGAGTGGCACAAAATTCTCTAGCAGAAAGGAATCCAGTTTTTCCCTGACTCCTTCGATGTTTACACCAAAATCATCCAGAAGTCTCATAATTTCTGCACAGTTTTCTAAGCAGATTTTAGCTAAGAGAAAAGAGCAGCAAAACTTTACCACCTCTATAAGCTGGACATACATGGCAGCCTGAAGGATTTCATGAACAGTGTTCATACTCAGTTCAATAGTTCCATAGTACATGAATTGGAGAACATGACTGAAGCCTGTAGCTGTCAGACCTTTCAAATGGATTTTGTCCTGATCTCGTTCTCGCATGTCAGCTGTGAACATAATCCTGAAGTAATCACTCTGGGTGGCAAGCAGAGCTTTATGGGCCTGAAATTGGTGGTCTTCAATGACAAGTGTGACATCAAGAAGCAATCCCTCCTCATACAGTGCTCTGAATCCTGCAGAGACACTGGTGTCATGGATGGAGGAGCTAAACCCTTCCACGTCCCCTGCCATGAATCACCTGGGGGGGGGAAGAAAAAAAAAATAAATAAAAATGAAAATAAATTGTAATTTCTAATAACATATTACAAGCCCTTCCTGACCAGATAAATCCTAACTGAGATTGCTTTTATTAAGACTTAAAAGTCTTCACCATCCTTTTTGTTTTCTGTCCAGCTGAAAAATCAACTTAGGAAACAAAACATCAACTTTAAATATTTCCCCCCTGCAAAATATTCTCATTTTACAGACAGGGTAATCAACAAAAATAACTACCCAATATTGCCAAAACAATTTCTCACTTCAAGTTAATTCATGGTCAGATAATGAACTGAAAAGGTTGTCATGGTTTTTTTTCCTCTACCCCCCTCAATCTTTCTAAAGAATTTCTCTCAGGGGAGCAATAAAACACCCACTCTTGAATATCAAAAGGTTTCAGAAAGGAAGCTAAACTTCCTTAACAAGCTCCAGTAGATCTGTACATGGTATAATTAAAAAAAATAAAAATTTATTAGGTTTAAAAATCTATGTCAATTCACTTGACATAACCAAACGTTTTCAGAGACACCATTTAAGATTGTGTATTTCACTTCTCCTGTAACAACAAAGTCCCATCACGTTCCCCCCCATTTCTTACTACAGTGATTAATATTAGGTCATGAGATTTATAAAGTGCAAAATACTAACACAATAAGAATCACTGACAAGAATAGGTCACAATAAATAATATTCTGCATACTGGGTTTAGTGAACCTGAATTGCTCATTAAGTATTTGAACATTCGCAGATACAGTTACTTACGTGCAAGCTATAATCAAACTGTAAATAAACCAAAAAGAAAACAAAGAGTACCAGGATCCTACCCTGTTAAAGTTAAGCAAGATAAATATTCAATTAAAAAAAAAACCAAAACAACCAAAACTATTCAAAATCCACAAATTTCTCAAAATCTTGCCCAACTTCCTTGGGTTTAGGCAGGGTGAAGTTGCACAAGGCACCTTGAACCAATCTAATGATTTATCAAAGTCAAAGGACAACAGCACACTCCATTCCCCTACTCTGTCCTCATTCTGGGGTCTGAGCTCCTGCTGCTTACTTTGAGCCACTTCTGGGGCTCATTTGAAAGAAAGCCAATTCAACTCAAACCAATAAACCAAGAGCAGAGAGGGACAGACCTGAAAAAGACATGTGACACAAACACAACCACCCCTTCCTGCTCCCCCCAGCACGCACGAAACCTCAAGATCAGAGAACTTTCTGCTTCCCAGTGATCTGATTTCTGACACTGTGGGGCTTTGACACAAGAACCAACCTGATGCAGAGAGCAGGACACATACCTGGGCAAGAACAAAGAAAAAGAGCAACAACTTCCCTGTCTGGCATTAATTTGCTAGTAGAATTGGTTCAACTACTCTTGTTCCACTTTATCCCACCTTAAACTACACTGCAACATTCTCTCAGATATTTCTGCATTTAACTCTGAATTTCCTACTGCAATTAAAGCTAATCATGTTTTGCTACTGGTAACCCACACGAACGGCTGAATAATATCAACGCATTAAAAAACCTGCAGATTTTCAAGGTCATAAAACTTTACACAAGTATGTGGACCCAGAAGTAACTCTAGGGTGGCCCTTGTTTCACAACTTCAGAGAGCAGTTACCACTTACTCCCACTTCCTCAAGCACCCCATTCTGACTGCTGCCATTTCACTGGAATGCATTTTATTAGACTCCATTAATGGATAATCATCTCCATCATTCATCAGCACACATCCTGGAAAACAGAACTCTTTGGAGATACTCTTTTTCTATGCAAAACTCAAATGGTGAGTGGGTGTTTGTAGCCACACCTCATGGAATTAGCACCGCTCCCACACTGTTGAAGCCTGATGATGGAGTCTGTGCACAATAAAGTCAATGCTGGGAGTGTTCATTACAACTATGGCCTTACAACAAAATTCAAATTCCTGAAAGTAAGAGCAGGAGCAAAAGAACAAAGATGACAATCCAATCACTTTCTCACCAGTATCCATGACAGCTCATTCCCCTCAATGTCACTGAAGACAGAGAGAATATGCAAACTGCTCTGGAGCTACATATTGTGAGCCTCTTATTCCTCAACAGCAAATACCAGAAAGAAAAATTACCATCAAATATTCTTCTTAGTTGTTGCCAATTCTTACACAAAAGCATATGAGGACAGAACTACTTTACTAACTCTTACCACCTCAAAAAGAAGCAACCAACTGAACAGGAAGCATAAAGCCTGACTTTACAAGATTTTGCTTTCTGATAGCAAATAAAAAAGTTAACACTAATATTAGCCTTTTTTTTTCTTCTTTCACTGGAGCACTTGTAACTCCTCCCCTCCCCATCCCCAGTTCTCTGATGTTTAATAATAACTGAGCTCATACCTCAGTCTTTCCTGTTTGAGAGATTTAATGATCACTTGCCTTTAAATGGCCATTCATTTTCATAAAACATACAGCAACTTGAAACAACTCTCAATTCTGTCTGAAATCAGCCAAGTTTCAAAGGTTACCAGGATTCTCAGACAGTACAACTGTGTAAGTTACATTTCTTTAGGAGATCCACTAAGACTTGGCTCAGCTTCAGTTCCACGACTGGTGTTAAAAATGTGATGGGACAGTTGGACTTTGCAAATGTGAGAATGTGAACAGAATAACACAACAATATACTGGGGGGAAAAAAGAGTCAGAAATGAAGCAATATTTTTCAG
This sequence comes from Chiroxiphia lanceolata, assembly GCF_009829145.1. NCBI lineage: Eukaryota > Metazoa > Chordata > Aves > Passeriformes > Pipridae > Chiroxiphia > Chiroxiphia lanceolata. The sequence continues at coordinate 13,805,186 of NC_045638.1, read as the reverse complement.
GTGACTGAAGCAACATAGATTAATCTGAAAACAATGAGATCTAACATCACACAGGCTTATGCAGACAGCAATCTCACGGAAGGGATTTCTTCAAAACAGTACATGCATTACTGTGTACCTGAACAACATGGAAGAACCAGCAACCTCCAAACACACACTGGGATCTTTGCCCTTACCTTGAGAAAGATAATTACATTACAGATACTCCACAAATAAAAGGAGAGAAATTAACTTTTACATAGGATGGCCGTAAGAGAAAAAGCTTCTTTCATCACCCTCAAAGAAGCAAAAGGGAAAAGTTGGCAAGTGAAGTTAAGCAGAGACAGATGGTAGATGCACCAAATCCAGAGGAGCACCTCCAGTGTTCCTTTAAAGGATCAAAACAAATAATACTCTAAACAAAAACAACAAAAAAAACCTCTACAAAACCAACCAAACACCACCCAAACAACCAGTATAGAGTCTTGGGCAACTGCCTCCAGGTGGCCCTACAAATGGACCAATGGCCTCCAGAGGTCACTTATAACCTCAACTAGTCTGTAATTGGGTGACCAATTTTTTTTGTCATCGTCCTTCTAATTCTGATTAAAGAGAAAGGAGACACATTCACATAAGCCAGAAAAAAAAATCATATATAAGCTACTATCCTTCAAATTTTAAATCTAACAAAAAATAAGGTGGCAGGAATCACTGAAATATTAAAAAATAAAAACCACCTGCATTTAGGGGACATCTTTAAAGGTTCCAATTTTTACACCTCCCTAAAACTGGCTATTCCATAAGATATTTCAAACTCTAAGTCAGCCACAAATGGTAACAATGGTAACAAAGGCATACACACTCTCAAATTATTATTTCTAAATGTTTTGGAAGTGTGGGGGTTTAAGTCACTTAATCCTTCTTCTCACATCCCTGCTCATTTTACTCCTAGTAAATCTACAGTTTTCAACATCAAAATATTTTTCCTCCCAAACCTGAGACAGCATTTAATGGATTATTTAAGTAGACACAAAACCAGTAAGAGTTCTCCCTACACTATCTAAAGAAGCTTCAGAATTCTGTGACTGAAAAAGCAAAGGACTGCTTCTTTTTCTGCATTAAATAAAAGGAGCAAATACCCTTGTTTTGGCATGAAGTCATAGACAATATCAGCAGATAAATTTTTCTTTAAAACAAAAAAATGCATTGGCCAGTGTAAATACAGAAGAGGGTTAAAATAGTACAAAAACTGGGAAACTAGATAGTTAAATGCATATTATGCTCAACGGGTAAAAATCTTCATTTCTAAAGCTAATATCCTCCATCAAAAGCAAACAGCAACACGGTAGCTCAAATATTAAAAAAAGCAATATAAAACACTCTCAAATGAAGTAATTTTTCTAAAGCATAGCTATGCCAATCCTCCCACACACACACTTGCAATCTTGGATGTAATTCTATGCGCTATTCAAATGCTGCAGCTTATTTCCCAGAGGACAATACATAACGAATTTTTTTTTTCATACTTTCGATAAAAATGCAAAATTCACTTGGATTTTCTTCACTCATGCAAATCACAGCAGCACACGTAATCCTAAGGCAGACATGCAGCCTACAGTGGTCCGTATGAAACTGGAACAAAAAAAATTCTAATGTATAAACAATACTGGGGGTGGGCAATCTACATTGACGTTGGGCATTGTTCTGTGCACACAGAGCTGATCGGGGCAATGCAGCACAGGAAGTAAAGACTCTGCTGAAAAGCCAAAAGAGAAGCACGTTTAACCTTATTAGCTGTTCCTGACATTTCTTCCTCTTTTAGCACATAATGCATTAGAGTCTCCTGTGCTGGGACTGTAAAACCACTTACTTGGAACACTGATTTCTCATCTTTATTCTGCAGCTGTAATAAAAGTCTGAAAACCCTGTTCCAGACTGCTTTTTCTTGCTAAACAAGGAGAACCTTCTTTCCTCAGGGCGTCTGAGGCTCTTAGTCACAAGCAGAAGAAATGGAGTCTAAGTGCACTGGTTACTGAGAAGGAAGTTATGGAATACCCGCTCTTGACTCGTGCCCTCTTAGATTTAAAACCTATCCAAAAGCAGCATTTCCTAAAAAGTGCCCTTTAAATAAACGTCTTCATGCAATATGAAAGCTTATATGCACTTTCTAGGCACAGAAATGTATTGTTCTAGCAAAGTATTGACAATAGCAAGTCTAGCACAGCAGCTCAGAGGCAGATTTCTGCTTTCCTTTACTGTTGTTCCTTAACTCATTTGAGATGCTGAGACAGAACCAGCAAGTTCCTTTGTTTATTGATTATGAAGTATTTGTTCATTCTACCTACCCCATAGATCTCCTGAGAAATCACTTATGTGAACACAGCTGCACAACAAATTTTCACATAATAAATCACTACTATCCATGAGTTAAACCACAAAATATTTCACCAGCCATACAAAACCATGCTTTGGTTACACAAAACACCAAAATAGACCTTAAAATCCATTAATCTGTTCCATCTATCCCATTCCTTCCATCCATCAAATGCAAGCATTAAAATGCAAATTTTAAAGCCATTAAACGTTTTTATTTGGTGAGGTGCAGAGCAAAGACTGCTTAGAGCAGAACTATTTGACCCTAATTTTGTTAAAACACTTTTCTGCACAAATAAGATTTTTCTCCTAGTCAAATATTATGCACATTTGTGAAAATACAACACAACAGGCATTTGCATGCACAAGAAACATTCACAACTGCACACATGGCTGAAGGCTGGGCCTTGGAATGCAGTGCACTACACTACAAATGCAATAAAACCATTAAACCTTGTCCAAACCACCATTTTTCATCATAATTCCCCACTAACAGCAAAAGAAAGAGTGATGTAAAAAGGGGATAGATCAATAATCAGTGGATATCAAAACTTTCCACTGCTACAACAATTGCAAGTGTAGGGAACGAAGAAACCCACCCCATTTCCCTGTATTTTATCTAAAATTCTTTCTAATTAATACTCTAAGTTCAGGAAACAATTTATCTTAAACACATCAGTATGTTCATGCTGACGACTTCACCCAATCCATCTTGAGAATTCCAAAAGCACTGGACTACTTTGGAAGCAAGAAGTTGGGAGTTGAATCACTGACAGTCAGAGAAACCACTCTGCCAGAACTCCAGAAATTAAAACTCAGCTACTCCTGAAAGCTGCCCACACTCAATTTCTTAGGAGCACACACCTGACCCTGAGAGCTCCTCTTACAGTCTGAGCCACCTGCACCAGTTCACAGCAGCAGTGGCACTTTACAACACCAGTGGTCTCTGAGGTCATTATGGTTATGCCAGAAGCATTATCAGAACTAGGCACAACCAGACCTACTAAAACTCAGTATGGATTCAGTGTCTCAGCTCAGTATGGTTATTCTTCATTCTAAACGGAGTACAGTACTGGAGAGGGTGCTTTGTTCCATTTTCTTTTTGAGAAACATGTAACTCAGGCAGATGTGGTGGTGCTCTCACATTCATAGTTTCTCAGCTCATGTTACTCTCTGTTCCTAAAAACAGGTATGTCTAAGTTATATATATATATATATATAATATAGATATGTTATAACCCAATTTAGCCTTTCTGCACAGAAGAAGTGAACCATGTGCTATAAGCACACACACAAAAAAAATCAAAACCATTTTGTTTTAAAATACTGTTGAAAAGTATAGTTTTCACATGTGTTCAATTTAGATGAAAACCAGTATGTTAGAAACTCCCTATTTCGCAAGACTAGCCATCAGAGAATAAGATATGCTTCCCAGCTCAGCCCCTAGATCAAGCTTTAGGATGACTATCAAAAGGATTCTGATGAAAGCACATGCTTGATAAGCATTTCAAGACTGCCAGACAAACGCATCAGCTGTTGTTACTTGACCAGTTTAACTTCACCTAAGCGAATCTAAACCCAGCTTGTCTCCTGAGTTAGCATCAGTGAGATGTACATGAGCTTCCCCTTGAATTAGTTCATTATGCAGATGCTGTAACTGCACTTCACAGACACCAAGACAGCTTAAACCATCTGGCTAAAAGCTTATTGCATCACTACACCTGCACAGAAAAACCTGCTCCCAGACACAGAGCTAGTTCAGCTCAATGCTCTTCCAATTACATTTACTGATACCCGAAGAGGGGCCCAGTGTAAAATATTTGATACATCCTTGTAAATGAGAATTGCGTTTAACTGGGAAAACTTAGATTGCTAATACCTAAAAGTTAAATGGTGGTAGCGTTGAAAACTGTGGTTTTGCCACTGTCCTCTAAGTGGACAGGACTGCACTATCCCGAGTTAAGACACTCTTTTATATATATACATATATAATATTTGTGGCTTAGAAAATGATTAATTTTTTCAAATGTAAGAAAAACATATTAATAAAGACTGATTTTCTCATTGCAGATACTTATCAAGGAAATCATGATGTATTTTATACACAAAAATAGCAGGTTAAGTATTTCTTAGTAATAAAAAATCTAATCCTATCTTTTTTGACTTACGACATAAAATTTTTAGCATAATAAGGTAATGAGCTACAAGTAATATTTAAACTATAGCAGTAAAAACATTTTTAATCTAAATTAAGATTGCTGAACTAACCTTTACATTTGTTTTTTTGTTATTATCTGTATCTTTACTGCTAACTTAGTTAATACTCCTAGCACCTTCTCAGAAAATGAGATTAATTGTGCCCTTTGTTCAAGACGCACATCTTTTGACCTCACTGCCAAACGCCAACCACATTTTTCAGAAAGACAAAAATCTCATCTTTAATTTCTGCACATATCCCTCGAATTGACAGCTAGATGAATGAAAAAGGTCTGGTGTCTCCAGTGTGAGCTCAGTGGTTATCTGTTCTGCTTTGCTTGCTGAAAGGCAAATCAACACATGTGTAGATTCAAACCAGCCACAGGGTATAATTAAGGAAAGTGAAAGGAGATGAGTGTTAGTGAGAGAGTTTATAGAGCATGTGGTAGAAATTAAACACATTTGCAAGGTGTTGGGAGGGAAAAGACAGGAATTATGTTGGTGCATGGTGGTATGCTCAGGGGATCTGAATGTGAGCTGGGGCAATGGTGATCACCACTGGTGACCCTCTGGAGCTGGGTTATCATCTTAAGGACAAGTACACATAACAAAGAAGTCCATGGGAAGCCAGAACTTCAGTAGTTTTGTCCTTTTATCCACAAATAGCTTTATGGTTCCCCTATTCTTCTTTTGAAGGAGTGGGGGGAAGCCCCAAACAACAAAAAACCAAGAACTTTAATTTTTTAAGTGACATTTCAGTATTTACCAAATAGGTCAAAGCGCCAGTACCAATCCTGGGGTAGCCCTGCTCGCTCAGATCAGAGGCACATTTCTTCGCGATCAAGGAGAAATGGCCATTTTGGGGGCAGGAACTCGGATGACCTACTTCAGCCCGTGTGCTCGCAGACAGGGAGCGGAGCTGGCAGGCCGAGCCCCCGAGCGAGCGGGGCGGGCGGGCCCGGAGTCGGCGCCGCGCGGCCGCAGCTGCCCGGGGCGCCCGGCGGGGGCTGCGAACGCCCCGGACCCGGCAGCTCTCGGTGCCGCCGTGCCCGATCCCCCCCACAGCCCACCTGCCCCCCGCCTGCCGCCCGCGGGCACCCGGCCGCCCCCCCAAGCCCGGGGTCGGTGGTCCCTGACGGCCGGGAGAGCGCCCGGGCCGCCCAAGGAGGACCCGCCGGATCCTTCACCCACCTCTCGGCAGCGGCGGCGCTGAGGACGCGGCTCCTCCCGCTGGCGCGGCGGAGAGGGGCCCTGGCTCCGCGTACCATACAGCCGGGGGCGGCGGAGGGAGGCGCCGGGGGGCTGCGGAGAGGGGCAATGGCTGAGGCGAAGCCGGGAGGAGGAGGAGGAGGAGGCGGAGGAAGGGGGGATCCTGGGCTCCCTCCTCCCGGCGGGCCGCGCTCGGGGGGAGGTGGGAGCCGCCCCGCGCCGGGCCACCGGCGCTCGCAGCGCGGCCCGGGCTCTGCCCCGCGGTCCCCGCTGCCCTCACGCTTGTTTACCTTCCGCGCTGCCCCGCACGGCCGCGGCCGCCATGTTCCGCCGGCAGCGCCGCGCCGCCCGTCACTTCCGCCGCACCTGGGGCGGGGGGCGCGACCGGGGCCGGCACCGACACCGGGCACCGCCGGCACCGCTCGCCAGTCCCCGCCCTGCCCCGTGCAGGGCCTGCCAGACGCCGGAGCCCCGGCACGCCCCGAGGAGGGGAGCCCCTCACCGGAGCCCAGCGGGGGCTGCGCATGGCTGGGGAGAGCGGCTCGGAGCAGCATCACCCGCGTCCGGCCCGTAAGGACGCGCATCCACACGCGTCCGCGTTGGGAGGGTCGGGGCTGCGCTGTTCTCTTCCACCCCTCCGCCTCCAGTCCAGGTCCCTTTCACCGAGGCTGTCGCAGCTCCCGGGTTTCTCGGGCAGCTGCCCCCGGCAGCAGCATCCCTTGCTCGGCGTTGGCTGAGCTCCTCCCGGACAGCGGCCAGCCGCAAGTGCTGCGGGATGATCCCAGCTCCCTGCTCGCCACAGCCTGCCTTGCCAGCCGCTCTGGGAACCGGGTTACCGGAGCCCGTGGGGTCGGGCCGTCCGCCACAGGCGCTCATCAGAGCAGCCCCTGAGCCGCAAACACCTGCTCACAGCTCGTGTGGAACCGCAGCCCTGCACGGGATGGATTAGCAGGGCTTTGCCTTGGCACAAACATCACTCCCTTTGCTCTTGGTGTCTTACCTTTGCCTGGAAAACTCTGACTTCACTGTAAGAGCTGAACTGAACTACGTGGTCCTTGGGTTTGCCACTGCCAGCCCCAAACCATTCACTACCTTCTACGTACCTCCTTGTCACCTTCTGTGGCACTCACTTTAAATAGCAAGCCACTCACTGCCATCCTCTCCCTGTTTATTGCTGCTTCCATTCCGTTCACAGCCTATTTTCAGTCTCTCATTACCACCCCCTCCCCATTCTTGATCTATAAAACAAGAGTGTACCTTCTCTATAGCTGCCATCCCCAAGCTGAACGTCTTTCACGGCTTCACACAATGAACCAGCTATACCATGCAGTGCTTCACAAAAGACTTCCCACTGCTATTTCCACTGTTCAACTGCCCTTCCACTGCTCCCTCTCACTACAATCAACCTGCTCCCATTTACTCCTTCTTCCTAGTGGCCTGACCTCTCTCTACTTGGTAAACTTCTTACTATCCCATGTCACCCACTTACTCATGCAGTAAATTTGCCCCATCTCCACCTGTTACTCGTGCACTTAGGGTGAAACAAGTGCCCTTAACAGACTGACTCTGCCAAAGCAGCAACTGTTCCTGCTACCTAAGTCTAAAAGAAAGACATTCTCTCCCATTCTCACAGGATGTCTCCTGCTGCACCAAGCATGTACATGTACTCACCCGTATCTAATACTTCAACAAAATGAAACTGGAGTAGAAACTAAGTTTCTCATACACAGAAATCATACAAACAAAACTTAATGCATCCTGCCCTCCTCAGACTTTTGACCTTCATATGTCAGCGAAGGTGGAAAAAGCTAACCAAGACTGTTTAGGTTTTACCTGACTGTCATTTTGCTGTCTGCTGTTTGTGGCAAGCTGAGGCGTAAGATGATCTTCAGGTCTCTCCTACACACTGCCACAGAAGAGGACCTCAAACCTAGCCACAAAGAAAAAAAAAACAAAAACCAAAAAAAAACCCACCAACAAACCAAAACACAATAGCTTTGACATTTAAAACATCTCAACATTTAAAAGCACAAAAAAAAGTCCCCTTCTCTTTCACATTGGACAATTTGCTTGTAATGAAAAAACAAAATATGTTAATAATACCTCAATTCTAGTCTCCTAAATAAAATTAAATTTAGGCCTCTGACAATGACCAGTGGTGTCAACATTACCTTAGCTAATATTAATTTACATAGAGATTTGGACTGACCCCTCTGATTTAGGCATTTACTAAGTAGTTACCACTGGCTATTGCAATGAATAAAATTCTGGGCATAGGTTTTTGAGTTATAGTAATACACTAGTTACCATTCAATTTGAATAATTTTAGACTTTATTTAATTAATACATATAGGTACAATGGACATATATTGACATAATATCAACTCCTAGAAATGTTCTTACCTACTTTAGTTGGGGTTGTTCAGCCTGAAGAAGAGAAGGCTCTGGGGAAACCTTATAGCAGTTTCCAGTGCCTAAAGGGGGCCCATAAGAAGGCTGGGAAAGGACCTTTTCACAAGGGGATGTAGTGACAGGACAAGGGGGAATGGCTTTAAACTGAAAGAGGGTAGGTTTAGATTAGATATTAAGAAGAAATTTTTTACTGTGAGGGTGGTGAGGCACTGGAACAGGTTGCCCAGAGAAGCTGTGGATGCCCCAGTGTTGATGACCAGGTTAGATGGAGTTCTGAGCAACCTGGTCTAGTGGAAGCTGTTCCTGCCCATGGCAGGGGGACTGGAACTAGATGATCTTTAAGGTCCCTTCCAACCCAAACCATTCTGTTGTTCTACAGTAATTAGACATTTGCAGTCTTCAGACTTTTCTGAGTTTTCTTTATATTACAAATATCTCTAAATAAGTGAATTAAAGTAACAAGACTACCTCAGAATATGTAAAATGTGCAATCGCACGGTTAAAATAGAAGCAACAGTTTGTGTATTTTTTTCCATATTCCTGACAGGGTGTTTGGCAAAGATTAAATCCTTTCTAAAGGCTGATGCAAATGTGACAAAAGCTGTTTCCATAATTTTACACTGCACTGCATTACTGCATAATTTAAACAGCTAAGTAAGTACAGAGTCTGGTGTTTTCAGTTCATTTTCATAAAAGAGTGATTATACATGCCTGGACGTCGAGGCAACTACAACCAAGTATTGCATCATGTTCCCACTACACTTCGTGTATCTTGTTTTTCCCAGAAGTGAGATATTTTATACAAAATTGAAAACACAATGTGGCCTGAGGAAAGATTAGATACGAAAATTGATATTCCAGACCAACGTGCAACATGATTGGGTTGCAAGACAAATACACATTTTGTCACTGCCAACACCATTACAGACGCTGTAAGGCTTCTTAAGTGTTCCTATTCATTTATTCAGAACAAGAACACCGGCAAATGTGTTCTCTGCGTATATCCAGCAGAACTCACTCCTAACTCTTGTTCCAGGAAAGGACGGCAATAGTAGTATTTACAGAAGTGGGAGGTTACCAGCACTGTTAAACCAGGCACACCAGTTTCACACGGATTTCCATCATCGCATTTCAATCACGTGGTTGTCTGCTCCAAACCTGGGTTTTTTTCACACAAGCAGTTGCCCGGGCAAAGTCTGAGAACCAACATGTTTCCAGCAGACAAAGCTCCTGTTGTTGGCACAATGCACACATATTTGACATAAGTGGTTACTTGCACTGAGACCTGTATCCCCGATCACAGAGAAAATGCTATTAGCCACATCTTCTATGCCTTAAAGAAGTTCCCATGAAGAAGTCAATTCAATTTCCCACAGGGAAGAGTAGGGAATTTGGCCTTTAATCTCCGCTGAACCTCTAAACTGGCTCTCATCACTGCATTGGGGATTTTATTCATTCAGTTTTTAAAGCATTTATGTCACACTCAACTCTGAACACAGCACGTGTGATTTTTTTTACCTGTTTCATACAAAACATTCAGGCTGCTCGTATCTTGGGGCACAGTCTCATATCCAAGTGGTCTCCCAGATAATAAGTGCCCAGCCTATAAAAGAGAGTAACAAGAAAAAGGGTTGAAATTCAAAAAATATTATGAGGCTGATGGGCAGCAGAGATTACTAACACATGGACGTGAGATGTCACTGTTCAGGCAGATCAGCCGATCAGACACCGACACTCATTTCATACACACAAGCACCGTGTCAGTTCTCCCCCCACGCGCCTTTCTGCATCGCATCCACCCGACACTCAAATAACCCCGCGCTGCCGGTGTACACACACACAGCAGACCGCAAACCCCGGGCGAACTTCCCGCCTCCGGTGCGTCTGTCCCCGGACCGGGTCCCGTCCCGAGCCCACGGTGCTGTTTCACGTACGCGCTGCACCAGCACGGGGTCCCCAGCCGGGCTGTGCCGGCAGGCGCTCCTGTCTCGCAGGCTCCCTGCGCTCTGTCGCGGCTCTCCCGGGATGTCGGTGCCCGCACGCTCCCGGCGGCGGCCGAGGCCGAGCTGCGCGTGCCCGCCGCGCGCGCGCTCCCGGGGCCGCGCCGCAGGTCGCCCCCCCAAGCGCGCGCCCGTTACCCGCCGCTCGCGCACGCGCGCTCCCTGCCCCGCGCGCCGCCGCACGCGGCGCAGGCCCCCGCCGCAGGCCCCGGTTGCATCACCCGGCGCGAGGGCGGCCGCGGGGACCTTTCCCAGGGCTGCCCAGCGGCGCGCCTGAGCCCCTGCCTCCCCGCGGCGGCTCCGGCCGTGTCCCCGCAGCGCCGATCGCGGTCGTTTCCCCAGCCCAGTGCCCATCCCCGGGCCGGCCGGTGCCGCGCTGCGGGCCGGAGAACGCTGGGGGCTGCGGGGCGGCGGCGGCGGCGCCGAGCGGAGCCGGCGATCAGGCGACCGCGCGGGACTCCTCACTTCCTGCTCGGGCCAAGATGGCGGGGGACGAGGCGGGAGTGACTCTGGGGCAGCCGCACCTCAGCCGGCAGGACCTGGGCACGCTGGTGAGACCCGCGGGGCGCCGGGGCGGCTGCCGGGGCTCGGCGGGGACAGCCGGGCCGCTCCGGATGGCTGGGGGGAGGTTGCGGGCCGAGAGGTTCCGAGACGCCTGCCGGCCCCGCGGCGGCCGTGCCGCGCTGAGGGGGCGCGGGAGCCCGAGGGACAGCGCTCTGAGGCTGGGCCGAGGGGCAGCACAGCGGGGCCAGGCCGAGGGGCAGAGCGGCGAGGCCGGGCCGGGGCGGCAGGCGCGGTCGGAGCGGCGGCGCTGGGAGCAGGTCGGGCCGGTCGCAGTGGGTGTGGGGCACCCGAGTGAGGCGAGTGAGAGTCTCGGCGTCCCACCTGTGCGAGCAGAGCTTTTATGTCTCAGTGGTGGGTGCGCTTTTCCCCTTCTAAGGGCTGTCCTGTTCTGTGGTACTAAAGGCTTTTCTCTCTCCGAAGTAGAACCATAATTTGGTGCCGTGTGTCCCCAGCAGGCTCGAGGGATTGGCTGCCAACCCTGCCTTGGTTGTTTTGCCAAGCAGATTTTCTTGGTTATTAAGATCTACCAAGAAAATCAGTTCAAAAAATTAGAGCATCAGTTAGGTTGGAAAAGACCTCTGAGATCACTGAGTCCAGCCTGCGGTGATCTTGCGTGTTAAGTGTCTCTCCTGGTCTGTCTCACTCATTACACCTCTGTGCTGACAAAACTACTCGAAAATCCTGTTGCTGCCTGCCCAGAACAGACTGTTTGTGTGTACAGTAATAGTGTTCGATGTTCTCCGGGTTTGAGCACGGGAATTCTCTTTGTGCTATAGTGAGCGTGTTGGTCATCTCAGAAAGTTTCTTTACTTCCTCTCATTGTTGACCATCCCATTTCCCAGTCGGAAAAGGCACGGATAGGACTAGCTAAGAAGTCAGCAGGAATTAGCTTTATGGTCTCTCCTGCCCCTTTTGGGCCCTTGAGTGCTTACAGCTGACTGCAGCTTATTGCTGAGCGTGGCCTTATACCAGTCTTGCCAAAAAAACTCCCTGCGTGCTCAATTGTACGGGAAGAGTTCTCCTGGTGGCAGAAATTGCATCACGCTGACGTGCTTGTCCCCCGGCCACATGGTGCCATCTACAGGTCACGGTCCCATCGCAGGGCAGTGCTTTTCAGTTCGGTATACAAGAAATACGCGTTTAATTGTGTGTCTTAAGCGCTCAAGACTTGGTTTGTACTGAACGTGAACATTTTATTCGTGTAATACTTGAGAACAAAAGGAGTGAGCTTACATTGTTGCACGGATGTGTTTATTTGATCATTATGCATGTAACAGTGTGAACAATATGTGATTTAGTGTGCGTGTTATTTGTGTCTTAGCAAAATATTTATGTCTTGTCCTGCACTGAGGACTCTTTTGCCATCCTGAATTGTTCCTTGAACTGAGCACGTCATCCATATGAGTTCAGTGCAGGATGGAAAGTAGCTGTTAACAGTTTCAAAAGTAGTACAGAGCAACAGTTCAGTAGATTTCAACGCTTGTCCATTATTTGGACAAACAGCTTTAAGAAAACCCAAACCAACTCATCCAGAGTTATCTCTTTATCTACACAGAATGTATTTGTAAGTTTTTTACTGTGACCGTGGCTACCAGTAGATTCACACAACAGAGTATTTAGGACAGCAGAATTTCTGTCTGGTACCTCAAGTTGCAATAACAGTATTTGAGGAAAAAATAGACATTAAAAATCCATGATAATAATGAAGTCTCTGGACCTATGGTCTCCAAAGTGATGGTTGTAATTATATATTGGCTGTAATGAGACCTTACACCAGTTAAACAACTGTTTATTGACAAAGCTTTGTTTTTAAAACTTCAGTGCAATTCCTCATGTACCCCATTGAAAATTAACTTGAATTTGCCTGGTGTGTGTCATTTAGGTTTGGGAGTATGTAAGGGTTTGGGGTTTTTTGTTGGAGGTTCTTCAGAGGTTTTTTGTTTTGTTTACCCCATCTGTAACACCCTGCAGCCGATACTGATTTACGGTCAGGGCTTTGGGTTGCAGCCTGTGCTGATTTACAGGCAGGACTTGGTTCACTCTTTGTCTTATTTCACACACATAGAAGACTGGAATGCATATCTAGAATTATTTCAAGGAACTTGCTTGGATTTTGCTGAATAGAACTATTGGATAATTTTTAAGGAAATACACATAATACTTTCTAAACACTTATATACAAGATGAATAAATTCTAAAATCTCCCTTATACAGGATGTGACCAAGTTGACGCCTCTTTCACCAGAAGTCATCAGCAGACAAGCAACAATTAATATAGGTAAAAACAAACTTATAAAAAAGAGGGGTGCATTAATGTGACTCTTTTTGGTCCTCCTGCAGTAGCAGATGGTGCCTATATGGCAACACCTTAAAGGTTCTTACTGAAACAGTTACATAGTAGTTTTAGAGACATGTCAAACTGTTTTGACTTGAAAAGCACCGATTTTACTTCAGGAACACAGTTGAATGGAGTGGGGAATAGTTGCTAGAGCGAAGTTTATTTTACCTTGAAATTGAGCATTGAAATGAGTTTCATAAAAATGCAAGGTCTGTCCATTGGGAGCTCAATTTTTTTGTTTGTTTAAAACCAAAATGATGACAAACCCTGTATGTGCTTGTGATGGGGGCTCTGGACTTACCTGCCGTGAAGAATTTGGAGTAATTGTGTGTTGATAATAATGGAACATTGCACAAAACTAAACAATGGTTTATTGACAAACATTTCCTTTTAAAACACAGGTACAATCGGTCATGTAGCCCATGGAAAGTCGACAGTAGTCAAAGCTATATCTGGAGTTCATACTGTCAGATTTAAAAATGAACTGGAAAGAAATATCACAATCAAACTGGGTTATGCTAATGCAAAGGTGAGTCATTACTGCAGCAAATACACTACAGATGTGTTTCAAGGTGGATGTGAGCTTACAGGTAACTAACCCTTGAGGAATTAAACATCTTTCCAATTCTAAAACATCACAGATTTACAAGCTGGATGACCCAAGCTGTTCTCGACCAGAGTGTTACCGATCCTGTGGAAGTAGCACCCCAGATGAGTTCCCTACAGATATTCCTGGCACCAAAGGGAACTTCAAGCTAGTCAGGTAACAGCTGTAAATGACTGGAATAAATTGTCTTTACTTCCCTTTGCATAACTGAGAACAGTCAGGATTGGGCTGTGAGCTGAAATGGGTTGTTATGGCACATTCTGAGGTGGGGGGCACCCCTGCTCTAAGGTGTTGTCTAAGGTGCCTTGGGTGATACAACAAGATTCTTAATTCATGCTTATGATAAAATACACGGAGTGCTTACCAAGATTAACTGTGGCAGGCAGGCAGCCATTGCAAAACTATTGGTTAAAAGCTCTGTGTTCTTTATCCCACTGATTTTCTGCTTGTAGTAGATATTTAACATTGTCAGCAAAGAAGCAAATTAGTCCCTCTGTTCTTGGTGGCATGTTATTAGGGAACAAGAGTTCTTCACTGGATGGGTTCAGGAAGGAACATAGCGAATCAACTGTTATGCACAATAAAATCGTAAGGTTGGAAATGTAACGTTGTCTCTGTAGATAAATCTTCGAAGTGAAGTGCAGTTATAAGCATGTAACTAAAGATGCATGATTTCGTAAAATTGGAGAATGGGAGATGTCATTTAAAAGAGATAAGGGAAATCCCATATGGTGTGTTTGTTGGGTTTTGGGTGGGTGGTGGTAGGTTGGTTCTGGTTTTTTTACTCTGGTGCATTTAACTGTAGTCTAATTTACAAGTAAATTGGTGAACTATTAAAGCAGTACCTAATATGGATATATGATATTAAATCTTAAAGCTCAAAAAAAGTATTCAGTAGCCATTGAGTAGTCTTTGTGTTCTAACTTTTAGGACTTTCTTGAAAATACTTTTAAGGTATTGCTTCTCAGCATCTGTCTCAAAATGTTTATCTGTCTATTTTAAGGATGCTTTTAACTTCTGTGTCTGCCTATTCACTCACATAAATCAGTCAGAGGAACTGTTGGTAATTGGCTTTTGGACTTCTTTTTCACCTTCTCCTACAACAGGCATGTCTCTTTTGTGGATTGTCCTGGCCATGATATTTTGATGGCTACAATGTTGAACGGTGCAGCAGTAATGGATGCAGCTTTACTGTTGATAGGTAACAATTGCTACACAAAAGCAGAGCTCTGGTTTTTAGTATCATGAAGCAACTTTATATGGGCTTTAAAATCTGTTGGGATGTGGTGAGCAGTTAAGTGAATGCAGTTGGGATGTGTTAAAGAAAATAAAGTGATGCTACAAAGACAATGTACTTGTTGTTTTAAACTAGTCTGGTAGCTGGCCCCATTGGAAGATTAGTTAGGTAAGATGAAACCTTGAGTATAGTACAGTAAAATTTATATCTTTTTATGGAGATAGATTAGCTGGAAGTACATTTTGAGTTTCTCTGAAGGTTCAGTTTCCTTTAAATATGTATGTAGTCTTTGCTATCCAGGAGAGTCCACAAACGACAGTAGAAACAGTAAACCCAGAGGAATACAGGCGAAATTAGGGTACAGGAGATTTAAGTTGATTCAGACAATTTTAGCTCTGATTTTTGTATGTCTTTAGAACATTAGTCATTTCTTCCGCCTCTTTAGCTCTAGAAAGTGTGATAGACCAAACTTCAAGTGAGATTAACCACCATAATGGCACATCAGGCCAAAGCTGGCTTCTTAGATGGCTGAAATCCAAACCATACTGATGGCAACCCTATTCACGTACTTCATCTAATTATTGTATGACAGAGTTTGGGGATCTTGGCATTTTTATGGCTTTACTGATAAGGAAGTTGTAAGATTTTTCTTAAAATGTGAATTGTCTGTTATGCTGCAGTCTGTACTGAGATGTCTGAAGAGCCAAAGGATGGAGTAAGTCAAGTAGACACAAGTTAGCCTGTTAATATCTTTGGAAACTGTAGATGGGTGTTTCTTCTGGGAGCAAGTGGAACAAGGGAACCACTCAGGCAACCTCTCACCTGTCATACATTGTGCCAATGGTACAACCAGCAGTTATGGGGGACAATAGGTGCTTATTGACTTGGTTGCTTCACATGTAGCTTACTGAGAGACAACTGTCTTGTTTGTTTGTTTGTTTGTTTTTATAAAGATGCAGTAGAAAGTAGATGTCCTAACTGTAGAAGTTTTTTCTATCTTTATAGTTTCTATATTGCAGTCACTTCTCTTCTTTCAGCTGGTAACGAGTCATGCCCTCAACCTCAGACCTCAGAACATCTAGCTGCTATAGAAATCATGAAACTGAAGCACATTTTGATTCTACAGAATAAGATTGATTTGGTGAAAGAGAGCCAGGCTAAAGAACAGTATGAGCAGATCCTTGCATTTGTACAAGGTAAGTTTTCAAGAGCAGAAATCCAGTCAGTGGTTGAAATTCACTGTTGAGACATGGATACAGTGGGTTTTCTGTGTTTATAGAAAAGCTTCTCTTAGACAATGCTGATGTACATAATCTGTTAATATGGAAACTAGACCACTGGAGTTGTACTTCTTACCCGTTTCAGACTGATTAAGTACAAGAGTGGTAATGCTGTTGGTCAGAGCTCTTGATGTAAAACTGATAGCAATGGCTCTTATCTAGTAGCTTTCACTGCATTTGTAGTTTCTTCTTGGGTTGTTTCTTTGGTGGAGATTTTAGTGTAATTTTACTGCAGCACAGGAAAGAAGGAAGCAATACTTGCTAGAGACACCTTGTAGGTGTAGATGTGTTAATTTCTTTAATCCAATCACAAAAGGTTGGTCTTTCATCTGTCTCTGTAAATCCAGTTTGGGCAGTGTTATCCTACTCTGTAAAGTTCTGCTGAACTTTAGTGCTCTGGGTTTCATCTTTCCTGGGAGCTTCCACTGCTTTCCATTTATCTGCATTAGCTGAGGTATGTGACAAGCTGCAAAACTGGATTGTCACCTTCAGAAGTAGCCAATGGCTCTTTCTTTTTTTGTAATTCATAATTGTTTCCTTGCAAAAACTGTTCATAACAGCTCTGTCAGAGTGGGTTGATGTGTAAATTTGGAGTTTGAGAAATGGAGTTAGCACAAGAAACACAGATATAATTAAACCTCGTAATATTTAACAAACCTGGAAAACTAAATGCATCCTTTCATAAAATTAGGATTTTTCTAATATACATACTTGCATTGCAAAACTGGGAAAATATAGATCATTAAAATGACAGGAAACTTAGTTTGTCAGAATGAAATCTGACTGTAACATTAGTACAGATGTGTCAAACACTGAGATATCAAATCTCTCTGAGGAAATCTTAAGAATATTTCTGATCACAATGCGGAATGTGAATTTTCCCCTAGAGTGGAAAATTATCTTGCACAGTGTTCAGAATGCCTTGAAAAGTAGGTGTGGCTGGTTTGAGTTAAAACATTGAAGGGAAGGATAAATGCTTTGATACTGCTTTGGGAAATACACATAAAACACGCCATGAAATTCACTGGTGTTTTTAACAATCACAAATCGCTTGGTTGTGTTGATGTAAATACTCTTAAAGCTTGATGTTGAACTTGATTTTGTTTTAGGTACAGTTGCAGAAGGGGCTCCAATAATTCCAATCTCAGCACAGCTGAAATACAACATTGAGGTAGTTTGTGAGTACATAGTGAAGAAAATCCCTGTCCCTTTGCGAGACTTCACATCTGAACCAAGGCTTATTGGTATGTAAATGCTCAGGTCTGGGCTTTTGTGGCCAACCACTGACTGAAGGTCTCTACACTTAGAATGTCATCTTACTGAGTGCCCTAAAAAGAGGTGGATTCTAAAAGAGTATTTAGGGCGCTCTTATTTTAAAACTTGCGTATTTTCTGGAAGCTGTATTGTTTGTTCTCTTAATTGCTGTTGGTGTTGTGTGTATTCTGTGCATATGACAGCACTAGAATGCAATAGAGATGAGAAGTTTATCTGTATCTTAAAAACATTCTTTTCATTGTTATGAATTTAATTTTGATTTTAAAAGTACAGAAAAACTGATTAATTTGATAATTAAATTATTTCCATGAAAATCTTATAGATAGGTTGGTCAGACTTTTTGTGTTAGTCTCTTGTTCCCTGGATATAATTGTCAAAGTCTCGATTCTTCTCCAACCTAGAAGGAAATTCAGTTCCACTACAATGAATTAATTTGTATTTTTTTCCAAATAAACTATAGGAGTCCTACAAAACATACTTAGAATGCTTAAAAATTGACCACATTAAATCAAGGTCACAGTATTCACTATGACTACACTGAATGAAGGTTCTGGTATTCACAATTGGCATTGTGAATATTGCAGGGGTTTTGTAATATGGTTGATCATTACTTTCTTTTTTAGATACTGATGTTTAAGTTGCTTTCTGCTAGGCAAACAAAAATATATGAGCACCTTAAATGGTTTTGAGAACAAAATCAACTGTATACCTAAAAATTGGGAATAAAATGTTCACCATTACAATTGTAATATTTATAAATATGTGTATACTTTCATAAGAATAGAGAAGCAATCAGAGTTGCTAAAGAAAGACACTATTTAAAAATCTGATATTAAAAATAAATTGGTCATGGTCTATTCTTTTCAGTAATTAGATCTTTTGATGTCAACAAGCCTGGCTGTGAAGTTGATGACCTTAAGGGAGGAGTAGCTGGTGGCAGTATTCTAAAGGGTGTCTTAAAGGTAACCTTTTCTCTTTTTTAACTGGAGATTTTTAATTACAATAATGAGTAGAGTTTTTCCATGCTTAGTACAAAATGAATCTATATAATGAATTTGGTTTTTAAAACTCACAGTCAGGTGGCACTTATCCTTCCTGTCTGTACCTCATTTTTACTTTCAAGTTTTAAGATACCAGAACAGGAAGCACTCGTTTTAATTTTGTAAATATATTTTTGTTATTGTAATCTAACCTGTTGCTAATAACTATACTGATTTAATCACTTACAAAATTGAAGGAGCTATTTTTTTCCTGTCGTACCACTTTCACTTGATCAATTATTGCAGGGCAGAAAAGAACTTCGTAAGTACCTCAGGAGTATGTGTCTCACTTCCCCACTTAAGTATTCTGTATATTTTAATTTTTTTATTTTGCTTGCTTTCCATCAATAGATGGAAATTTTAAAAGTTGTTCTTCTAGGCTGGAGGGCAGACTGCATCTTTGAACATTTATACAGCATGTGTTTTCTTTGTTTTGCAGTGTATTGATGCTGATCAGTTACATTGGGTGAATTAACTCAATGTTTCTCAGAGCTGAAATATTTCTAAATTAAATTCAGTGTTTAAACATTTAACTAAAATTTATACGTTGGAATTATTGCAGATAAAGATTCTTTCCTAAAGCAGTTTTATAAATTGTATTGAAAAGAAAATCAGTTGTTACATTGGCTGTAAGTATTGTTCAATTTGCAGTTAACAGTGCAACAGAAATCCAGAAGTTCTGCAGTAGCCCGCAGCCAAGGACTTGTATAAAAAATAGATCTTGGGATATGTAAGTTTTATCTGTGACTGGTTAGTTTTGTGTTCCTGTGAAACAGCCAGTTAATCCCTTTTTCACATTTGTAATTAGGTGGGCCAGGAAATTGAGGTGCGGCCTGGCATTGTGTCCAAGGACAGTGAAGGGAAACTCATGTGCAAGCCAATCTTTTCCAAAATTGTGTCACTCTTTGCTGAACACAATGATCTACAATATGCTGCTCCAGGAGGTCTTATAGGTAAGAATATTATCTTATTAAAAGACTTATTCCTTCATGCTTATTGAAAACACTTGGTTTCATTCAGCAATGAATTTCAGTGTAATCAACAAAGATACTATGAGCAATTTTAAATAATTCATATAGAGATAGTGTTGGTGTGAAAATTGGATGTTTAAACTATAAATAATTTTCCTGAATGTCACTGGCCAATGCAGATCAATTTGCACTGTTAGTTGTACTGGCTTTAACAGTAGAATATTTCTTCATCTGTTTAGACAGAGCTCACAGTCTTGCTGACATTCTGAAAATGCTGTCCAGGTAGTAGGGAATTCCCAGTACATTTTCAGTTTGCTGGTTTTAGATCTCCTTCAAATATTTTAATGCATAAAAGTGAGAGCTACCTTGCAGTTACTCCTCGTGCCTTTCCTTGTTGCGTTGCAGGTGTTGGCACTAAGATTGACCCAACCCTGTGCCGGGCTGACCGAATGGTAGGCCAAGTGCTTGGTGCAGTTGGGGCACTGCCAGAAATATTTACAGAGCTAGAAATCTCCTATTTCTTGCTGAGGCGACTATTAGGGGTGCGCACTGAAGGAGACAAGAAAGCTGCAAAGGTCTGTACCCTTCCTTTTGTTTTTCCTGATTTTGCTGCTTGTGCTAAGTTTCATTACTGAATACATTTCTTTCATCTTATATAGCAATTTTGTCTCCCCTTTGATGTAAGCTTGCCACTAAACTAATCTGCTTCTTTATTACAAGAATGCTTTTCAGAGGAGTAGGAATTCATATCAGAGTAATTTAAAGTAGCATGAAGTATTTATGTGTCTACATGTTCTTCTAAATATACTACTATTTGCTATCATCCTATTCATTTGTGCAATACACATACTGATCTACTTCCTACTTACATACTTTTTGTAGATTTTCTCTCTGAAGAACTTTTTGAAGCTAAGTATTTTTGAAATACTGTAGTTGAAAAGAAACTGAACTTGAGGCACAGCACAGACTTCTGTTACATGATCCGTTTTACACAAATCAACTAAAAGATCATAGTTTCTCCTGTTAGCATTTAAATCTATAAACTGCCTCATGCCACAGTAAGTGAAGTGGTTCAGTGCTCTCTTATCCTGTGAAATGAATAATTTTTGATAATTTTTTTGTATGTAGGCATAAGGTAAGTGAGAATATACAAATTAATTAAAAGAATGGTATAACATCACAGTTTGTAGCAATGTCTGTGACTGTTTGTGCTTTTAATACAGTATGTGCAATCATCAGTATATTTTATAGAAAATATAGAGAAATCCCAAGAGAATACATCATACCAAGGACCCAAAGAACTACATGTACAGCATCGTTATGTATTTGTCCTTTTGCATATAAATCTTTATGCACTGACAGTGCTGTGCATGGCTTCTGTTTGTGTATATTTACAGTATTTCTCAGCTATACCTTTTTTTGTGGCAAGAAGGTAACAGAAGATGCTCGAGACTGTCTGTGGTATTTTTTTTAGTACCAAAGCTTATGTTTCAGAGTTTTGTGTGTCTGTCTTCAGGTGCAAAAATTATCGAAGAATGAAGTTTTAATGGTAAACATAGGATCCTTATCTACTGGAGGGAGAGTCAGTGCAGTAAAGGCTGATTTGGGGAAGATTGTGCTAACTAACCCTGTATGCACAGAAGTGGGAGAAAAAATTGCCCTGAGTCGAAGAGTTGAGAAACACTGGCGGTAAGTTGGTGCTAAATTGATAGAGTACCTGGTTGCTATATTGTTAACAAAAAAATACATGGATCTGGTTTTCTTCTGGAATAGGTAAGTGCCGGTCTGTTTTAAAAATTCCTCTGGATTCTCCTAACATATTGGCACCATTGTCGTGGAATGCTTCCTTTCATTGCTGGCCTCTTTTTTTTAAACAAACGTTATGATTGGGTGGGTACATACTAGTTAACAGACAAGGAAACACCTCAGGGTCCTGGTTTGTTGCCAAAACTGCCATGCTGTGAATTGAGCTCACAGCAGGCAATCTTGGCAGAGGGAGTTGAAAGTTCTAATAATGCTAAGCCAAAGCCTGTCTTTATACACACCTCAATCCGTGATGTTCTACCCGTGGAACTGGATGTGATTTTCAGTGCAACCTGGAAGTAGCATCAGGGGAATGGGGAAGGGATGTTCTAAGGTTCAGGCATTTTATGTACTATGAGCAGAGAAATAAATTCTCAACTGGATTGACCCATTCAAATTACAAATATAAAATGTCTGACTACACAGAAGCATCTGGAGGCTGACAATTATGAACAGAATTGGTTATGATTCATTTTAATCATAGTGCCAGACTCTTTTTTAGATGATGACGATACTGTACCTGTTACATGTTCCATAAGCCTCCATGAATAAGAACATAAGGATATTTAGATTTCTTGGTTATGCACAACCCTTGTAGTAAAAGAGAGCATAGCTGTTTTTACAAGAAATCTCTATGAAAAGGAACTGAGCTTTAAATATCCATGGATGCATGTTTCTTTTTCAGATAACAAGAAAGCGTAGATGGGAATTTAGTGCTTGCTGTCTCAGCAAGATGACTAATTAGGGAAGAGATTTTTCCCTGAAAAACAAGCCAAACCAAGGCAAAAGATAAAATGTCTTGAACAGGAGGGGGGAAAAAAAAAGGCAAGACACAAATTAAATCAAGTAAAGCAAAAGGAAGAGAGAAACTATATTGGAAATTATGCCTCTTTTTTTTGAGCTATAGACTGATAGCCTGTGCAAATTTTAATGTCTTTTGCTGCTTCTGTAGATTACTTCCCAGTTGAAAAACATGACCGTATTTTGTCCCAAAGCCTACCTGTCTCTGGATTATGGGATGGGCATGCCGTAAAGATAGTTATGAAAAGTTGACTCCTATGCTGTATCAAAAAGACAAAGAGACAATGTAAGGAAACTAGAAGTTGAGAAAAGGGGAAATAAGGCAGACTGAGAAGAGCGGCATAATAAAATCCAGTTGGAGTAAAGATAATATACAGCTGGTACTGAGAAAAGGAACTTGCAGCCTGAGGCAACGGAGCACTGAAAATACAGAAGAAAGTGAGAAAGCAAGAGGCAAAAAGGAGGTATAAAATAGACAGTATATATAGAGAGAGAGGCATAGAAAGAGGTTAAACAGCAAATGGGATACACTAGTGGTTCCAAGGATCAGTTAACTTAAAGGTTGACAAGTTATGACCTATGGATACGGTATAAAAAAGTGGGAAATGCTGAGTTAATGTACTTCAGTTCCTTTGGCGGTGTCCCAAGACAGGCTCTACTGCTTAGCAAGTTAGAGATGCAATTGAGATGTGTATCTCCTTCCCAGAAACTGGAAAGATGTTGAAGACAGTTGTATTAATAATATGGACTGCCTGCTGACTGTGGAAATGGACATATTCTGAATTTTTTTTTTACAAGCATATTTTTCTGAGGCAACAGTGTTCTATAAAAAAGGCCTTAATTTTACTGAGTATAAATAGTAGAACTTGCCTGAGAGTTGAGTTACCATCACAGGTTACATGTTGATTGAGAGTTACAGCTGTTTGTGTTCTTACTGCTCATCTTGTCTGAATTTTCATTTTAATTTCTATTTGAAAGTAATGCAGCACTTCAGGCATAGGGGAAAGAGATCAAGTTGTGAATAGATTTACAGTCCACCAGGACAGCATAAGTTATAACATTTTCAGATTTTCATCTTATTGTTCAAGGGTACCTCCTTAGCTGGTTACAAATCTCCTCTGTCCCTCATCCTTTTCTATTCTGTTTCCACTAACCAGTCTGAGATCCTATAGGATGTTTTGGTTGGGAGACAAGTGGAGAAAATGCAAAATGTAAGAACTGAAGGCATAAGAATGACAGAAGGATGTTGACTTATCCAGGATATTTCTGCCTACTATTAAAAGTAATATAAACTGTTTTTCTGTTTGCAGTTTAATTGGTTGGGGTCAGATCAGAAGAGGAGTGACAATCAAGCCAACTGTTGATGATGACTGAAGAACAAAAGAGTGCTTCATTTTTAAAGATGAAGTGCCTATTTCTATTTTGGAGGGGGTGTATTTTCACAGTGGAATTGGAAGCTGTGCAAACAGTATTTTTGAGTTGTATGGCTGTCCTTGTACATTTTATTGAATTTTACCCTCTTACTAAAATACTAGTCACTATCACCATTAAAAGTGTAAAAGAATTGGCGTAGAAGTGGGTTTAATTATCCACATTTTGGTAAAAATTAATTGTACATGTCTCATGGCATGTCTAATTTATGTTATTTTGTGTTTCAGACATATCTGTTTAATATCAGTCAAACCAGCCCCAGTGTAACACACAAACCATAAATCTGGTATTGAAATAAAATATTGCTTATTTTCATTAATTCATACAGTTTTTCTGAGTAACAAAAGACTGCAGTGATTGTTCAACCAGTACAAGAATTAAAAGCAAAAAACCAAATACTTCTTGGAGGTCTAGTACCTTTTCTGCACAACATCTTGTTTTGCTTAGACAGCTGTTTACAGCAAAAAAATTTCTAGTTTTGTTTCTATGGTTCTGATTTTAGGAATCTACAGTATTACACTTTGTAATTAGGATGGCAGTGTTGGCTGACTTAAAGTTGTCACTTCTGATATTACAACATGTTTTCTTAAACCCCCGAAGAAAAACTATAAGTAAACTGGATCTGAACTGGCAGTACTGGTTTTGGCCTATTTTAGTATGGATTTATGGAAAGAATGTGATTAATTTGAAACATAATTGTTTGTCATCATGGAACTCTGTGTGGGTGACCTGGGAGCTCTTTATACAGTAGGAATAAACTACTTACTTCAAAATTATGTTGAGCAAATACAAAATATCTGGAACAGCCTGTAGCAGGAAATGATTTGGGATGAGGGTGGGGTAGTGGTGGTGGAATTCTGAATAAGATAAGGAAAAAAGGTGTAAAACCAGTTTTGCTCAGCTAGCCTGAATCACACTCCTCAGGAGAAAACAATGTAATAAACTTACTGTAGGGTGCTAATACTTTAATCCATTTAGATTTCATGTCTTCATTTGTACTAATATATATAGTTCTAGCTATTTTATATACTAGACTGTTTAGCAAGTCATGCTACTTTCCATATTTTTATACAAAGTGTGGTGTTTGTTTTCAAAGCTTGGTTTCGGTTGTATTCAATATCTTCTAGGGCTTTCTAAAGGTAAACACCATTTCACTCATCAAAGTGGACTTCAGTGAAAAAGCTTGAGTTTTGTTTCTGATTTTGCACTGTATTTCGTGTTCCCTTATTCCGTCTACATTCCTGTACTTGGTTTCTCCATTTGTAAAGTACGTCTACCTCGCATGGTGCTGAGAGTAAATACATTAATTTTTGTATAGTCCTTCTCCATTTTAAAAGCAGGAGTCAGCTGTAGTTCTCTCTCTCTCTCTCTTGGTACTTGAGCAGTCTACAATCTTAAATGTGCCTGTTTCGAGAACTGCATCTTCCATGCTTTGGAAGTTAATTTCTGTAACTCTGAACTCTAGGAAATAGAATTAATAGACATTTTTAGGCATTCCAGTATTTCTGAGATTAGGCCTTAATCTCTTGGTCTGCAATTTAAAGAATACAAGTGCCATAATCTTTCCGAAGCATTTCATGTACTCCTTCACTTGGGTAGTTAACACATGCAAAGTACTAGTATCATCCTGGTTCATCCTTCCAGCTAAACAGCCGCAGATCATTACTTAATTTAGGTCTACAAAGTGACTTGATACCTCTGTAGTTGGTAACACGTACCTACCTGATAAAACTGATATCAGTAACACTAAGAAATGCTTTAGCGCAGTGTCTTGTTCCCTTTGTTTTTCTCATGGGGTGCATGGGGACTGGTGGGAACTAGAGAGAGAATAGCAGCAGGGAAGTGAATTCTGCTTCTGACCAAGTTGTGCATCAGCCTGCTTTCACAGGGGCACTTCCAGGCTGGGCAAGGCTCTTGGAGCAGCTGCAGCCCTCTCCCAATGCAGTTTCTCATACTCTGGACTGTTCTCTGCTTCCTTCTTGTGGTGGACCTACAGCTGTTATTTGTGCATGCACACTGTGCCACACAGCGCTGCCCAAGAGTGGTGTGGTGCCTGTGGAACAGGATCTGACCCAAAGTCTGCTCCTGATCCTTTCCAAGAGGAGGAGGGATGTTAGGGGCATGGATAGGTACAACCTGAGGTCTCAGCTGTGATGTATATAAACAGTGTGCTGCATATCCTGTCACACCAGGTTTAGGGGCTGGAAGCAGGTCACATGCGGAGTTCTTTTTTTGCCACCAAAATGTTACATTTTCTCTAACTGGAAAGCTTTGACTGCTGGCATGAGTAAAGAGTAATGGGTTGAATAATGCGATTTTGGGACTTGAATGAACACATGAAGCACATGACTGCAGCATCGGAGAGCCAGGTATGAACAGCGTAAGTGTAAATATATTACGAGCTGGTGTGTCTGTACCACCCACTCTGCAGTCACTGATTTGTGATGCTGAGACGCAGCTGAATGACAAACGAAAGCGATGCCATGTACAACTAAGGAAGCTGAAAATTATTTGAATTTTCCTGGCCAGGATGAAAACAATAACAGATGAACAGTGAGCTCTCTCACTTTACCAGTTATTTGTTTCAGAGTGATTTTATTTTTATTTTTTTGCCCTTCACAGGTCAGATTTAGCTGCCTGGAGGTAGGTGTGCAGTTGCACTTCAAATGGGCTGGGTAGCCAAGCTATCAGCAGCTGTCACACTTTTCCCATTATGGAGCAGTAGCTGGACAGAGCAGGTACCCGGGGTGGCACCAGCACCTGTATGTAGGTAACTGTACCTCTTCCCATGATCTGTCAGAATATGGTACCTCTTCACTATGGGGAGGAAAGAATATCACCTCAAAAAGTATTTCACAGAAGACTTCTGGTATGTAAGAAACCTGCCAGACTAGTGCAAGTTAACAGCTACTACCAGGTTTGAGTTTATTCTTTGATTTTATCAACATAGGCCTTCAAAGCCCTGGTTTCATGAAAATGTGGGGAGTCACTATCTGAATTTCATACTGAAGCTTCCTCTAAGGCATTAGTACATACATACTTACATTACTTACACTTGCACATAAACAACACTACCTCACTAGAAAGAGATCAGTGAATGGTTGAGCAGAAGCTAAACAGAGCAATTCTGTGATGAAGAAAAGAGGTAAGAGCTTCTACTGCATGATGCTTGTTGAGGTTCATACTTTGAAGAAACAGCTTTAGAACACCAAGGAAGATATAATCTCTAAAGGATGTGTAGGCTTAGCCTCAACAAAAATTGTTGCATTGTATACTTTCAAAAGAGAGGATTTGGGAAAAATTGTTTTGTAATCACAGCTATAAAGCCAAAAAGATACTGCTTCTTTAACCACCTTGGCTCTACCATGCATTATTTCAATTTTAAGAAGGCAGCATGATGAATACATCCTGCTGCTTTAACACAAACAAGTAGATATCTTGTGCAATGGTACAAAGTTAAAGTGCTGTGTCAGTAATTATTTCTGAGACTTCAGTGTGTATTTGGGAAACACCATTACCAGCCAAATCTCAGATTTTGTTCTGAAGGGATGAAGCATGAGCTTTACATGAACATCTTTGTCGATTTTGTTCTAGTACATACAAAATTTAAAATAATTTTTAAGCTATGTTTTAATTGCATTTGTTTTATAGCACTTTCAAAAATGCTTCCTTCTAGCTCACTGCAAAAGAGAGTTCCTGCTGGTTTTCCATGCTGAGTCATGTTGATGAGCCTGCAGATTGCCTGCAGGAAAGGTTTAAGCTGCTGCCCCGGCCTTGTTCCCAGGCTGGTTTCCCATCAGTGCTCCTGGCAGTGTAAAGTCCCAGCTATGCTGCCCCTGCTGTTCTGGGTCAGTTCTTGCTGCCAGGCTGGGGCTAAACATTTATAAAATTTCAAACACCACCCCTTCCTTAACACCATCACCCCCGCCCAGCCACAGAGCACCGACTGCTGGTTCCCAGCCCCTGCAGCCTCCTGGCCCTACGAAGGCCCCTGTGCATCCATGACATGTTCAGTTGCCTTTTACTGACATCCCAGACACTGTGGACACCACTCTTCATTGATCAGTTCTTCCATTGCCACAATTCTTTTGGCACAGCTGGATTAATGGCTGATGTTCACTTACCATAATGCTAAAATTACTGAAGTGCCCTGTCTTCGTGTTGCTGCTTTTGTTTGTGTAAAGCTATATCTGTACATGCTCATCTTATCTTCCATACATCTCCAGTCCATCCCACTGGCATAGTAAAAGTGCATGTTTCACACCTTTCCAGACTAAAACCAGGTAGAATAAACGTTTTTACAGAGATTTGGGTACATGGTGAATAACATATCAGCTGTGACAGTCAAAACCTGTATGTAAGTGATCCAAGTATGTAAATAAGTCTTCCCCTTTCTTGCCTTGAAAGGATTAAAACCCAAACAAAACAAACAGGTCTCATTACATGGGCAGTATGCAATGAAGAATGAGTAAGGAAGAGAATTTTGTTGCCAAGGAACAGACATCTTGTTGAAGGAATTACCTCAAATATTTAAATAAATAGATATTCTTCAATAACTTTTATAAAACAAGGAACTAGAACACCATGCCCAAGAATGGATGAAAACTGCTGAAATATTTTAGCTGAAGTTAATATATATGATATTTACTTGTGTTGAGGAAAATTTCTTTAAGAAACTGCAGGATATGCATTTATAAAACACCAGTTCAAGCAGTTGCTTTCTAAAGTCTAGTACATTTTTTTAGTATTTCAGTACATTTGGGAAAAAAAAATTAAGATTCACTTAATTAAGTCTTGTGTTATACAATCCTAAGGATTCAAATGAATTGGGGCACCAGCTCTTGTTTAGAGCCTCTGTGTGGGCATTTGTAAAGAAACCCAACATACTAGACTGGATTCCTTATGTCATTTGGAAAGCCCCTTCCCCTGCCAAACATTACAGCCTTCTATGTTTAGTTATTTTGGTTTATTTAGTTTTCAATGAAGATCTGAAAAGTGTTTTCTCCTACAAATACGCCTGAAGGTTCTCTAACTCATTTTTCTTCCTGGTTTTGCTTAATCATCTATTTGATTATGTAATCCATTATGTGTCTCAAAATATTTCATTTGCAATGTCGTCCTCGCTACCACACAACAGAATTAAGCCAAAGCTTCTGCAAGTTTTCATTAAAGCAGCTTTTTTTACCTTGAGGACTAGCACTGGGCATACAGAAATAGCATAGTTTTTTGTACTTTTTCTGGGTTACAGCCAAAATGCTGTTGATAACATAAAGTTTAGCAACAAGTATTTTTATTTCTTTAATCTGGGTCCCATTTATTGCTTTGGCAGTAATTGCATACAACCTAATCCTTTATAAATCTAACATGGAGCCATACTTCTCACCAAAAAGAGGTATGGGGGTGTAATTAGTCCTTCCACTGCAATCACAAGTATTCACATTCTCCATATGGTTTGGCTTCTTGCCTCTTGCCTAGTTGTCTGTTAACACGTATTAAACATGCTGAGCCAGCAAACACTGGCACAGCCCTGCAAACCATGTACCTGTGTCTTTAGGCACATAGTGTCCTGTTAACACTAGTGGGGCCATTATGCACGTAAAGGTGAGCTTGTGCTTTAAGTGTTTTGGAAACTGTGATCTTAAATTACTTCCATTTTCCTGAAAGCTTAATTCTTCCTTTACATTAATCGCTACTTCACGCTGTTGCTATTCCACCACAGTGTATGTTCACACTGGGAATTAATTTTCGCAGTTAAAACTTGACATTTGTCTTTGAAAGCATTTTGAGCTTTATGGGAATGTATCTGTTTTGACACATAATGTCACAGGAAAATGGACTCTGGGTACATACTAGTGCAACCTGGCAGCTCATGGACTACTGAAAAGCTGTTCCAGGTAGAAGCAGATCACCAGCACCCATCCATTTGAGTACAGACTCCATACCACAAGTCAGGTGAGGACAGGGAGAGATGAGGGCCTTCTTCAGTTTTAGAAATTTAAATTTAATTTGCTTTGCTTCCTACTTTTGCTCCATTCTTAATTCAAGTCCCATGAGTCCAATCCTGTATCACATTTATTTGTACATAAAGATTAGAAAAGAGGTTGGCTTATACAGTACCAGGGGAACTCAGCTTTCAGTTCAACATAGGAACTTTCACCTATGGGTTGGTTTCAAAGCATCTCTGTGGCTCACTCAGGACACAGTTAATGTAGCTACACAAGAGTTTTGTTGGAAAGAGACCAAATAACAGAGCTTTGAACTGACAAATACAACCCTAAAAATCAGTGTTGTCCTACTAAATTCTCCCTCAAATAAGGTTGGTTCCTTAGTGTAATGGATTGTTTTTTAATGTCCTCCCAGAGAAACAGGGAGGGGCTGGCACAGTCCTATTTCAAAACACAATGCTTATATAGTCACCGAGGCAGATAACCCTCAGGGCCATCTACAACTCCATTAGCCAAGAAGAGAAAATAGAAATACCTTTTAGTGCTTTGAATCTTCTCTACCCTTTGTTTTTCAAGGTCCATCGGTGCTGACTTCCAACAATGTTATCAGATTGAACATTAATACTCCTTTTACCTTTATTACATGTACCCATCAACAACTCTGGAGGCCCTATCTTTGATTCATGGACAAATAAGGCAACTGAAATGTCAATTTACAGAATTATAGAGTAAATCATGGACTTTTTTTTTCATGTCCTGCCTCATGAATGAGAGTTTAAACTAAGAGGATATTATTTGAAATTGTAGAATAAATAATTAACTTTCCTACCCAATTAAAAATTCCTTTAAGCTTGCACAGCACTTAATAAGGAAGCATTAAAAATAAAATTGCCTATGAAACTCTTCCTTTAACAACTAACTATTAAGAAGTCTACTGAGTACTTGTAAACCAAGATATTTGCAAGGTTTTAAAGCAAATAACTTACCAGTTCTCCACAGAATGCAAGGGACTACTGCCCAACACAAGGACCACCCTGCTGTTTAAATGTAAGATCTGTTTTAATCTTTTTTTATATATTTAGCTTTTCAATTAAAAACCCCAACTTTTTCTCTTTTTTCTTGTTTTTCCTTTTCTTTTCTCTTTTCTTCTCTTTTCTTTTCTTTTTTCTTTTTTCTTTTCTTTTCTTTTCTTTTCTTTTCTTTTCTTTTCTTTTCTTTTCTTTTCTTTTCTTTTCTCTTTTCTTTTTTCTTTTCTTTTCTTTTCTTTTCTTTTCTTTTCTTTTCTTTTCTTTTCTTTTCTTTTCTTTTCTTTTCTTTTCTTTTCTTTTCTTTTCTTTTCTTTTCTTTTTTCTTTTCTTCTCTTTTCTTTTCTTTTTTCTTTTCTTTTCTTTTCTTCTCTTTTCTTTTTTCTTTTCTCTTTTCTTTTCTTTTCTTTTCTTTTCTTTTCTTTTCTTTTCTTTTCTTTTCTTTTCTTTTCTTTTCTTTTCTTTTCTTTTCTTTTCTTTTCTTTTCTTTTCTTTTCTTTTCTTTTCTTTTCTTTTCTTCTCTAAAAGGGCAAATAATCTGCATTTTGATCTGAGGCAGCTGAAAAAACTGTGTCTGGAATCTTCCAGAAAAATTCAGTTTGAGGCCAATACCCCTTAGGGAAAGTTTCAAACTTGTGAAAGCTGGCAAAGTTATACGAGCAGCTAAAAACCTGTATAATACAAAATGTCAGGCAGCTTCAAAGTAAGTGACACTACCCTGCACATTGCTAGTATTTTTAATTAGAGAGGTTATCCTAGAGCTGTAGAGATTTCATAATGGCCTTACAACATTTTCACTGATTTAAACCTATTAGGTCAGTTCAAACCTATCGCCTTTGTATAACTGAAAGAGAAAAGGCAAAGCCTGTGAATATCTGGACCCTCTTCTGATCTTTCTCTACAACTATCTTGTGTAGCACAGCACAGGTAGAGCAAACACAAGAGCTTTGCATTCCTCTTCTGGGTCCCACCAACCAGAAGGTTATTTATGTTGGATGCGGTTCTCAAAGATACATGATAATATCTGAATAAAAAGCAAGTAAGTCAGTCGTCA
This sequence comes from Chiroxiphia lanceolata, assembly GCF_009829145.1. Taxonomy (NCBI): domain Eukaryota; kingdom Metazoa; phylum Chordata; class Aves; order Passeriformes; family Pipridae; genus Chiroxiphia; species Chiroxiphia lanceolata. The sequence goes on along the minus strand of NC_045638.1, from coordinate 13,773,646 downwards.
GCCTGGTATATCTGAACATATTTTTAAAATACCCTTTTTTTGTAAGTAGGGACCATTAGAAGATCTAAATCCAAATACATTTTTCAGACACAAGCAACAAATAAAGATTCTTAGATCATGTTTCATTGTCTAGCCTTTCCCACTCCTTTGTTATTCAATATCCCAGCCTTTTCATGATGAAATTTCTCTAAATGAACATGTTGCCATACTTCTTTCACAGATTTTGCTCTGATACGTTATTTTTTGGCATTACACAGATCCCAGCAATGTCTATGTTGAGACTTGAGAAAATTATGTTTTATAATGCCATGAAAACATTCTCTGAAAGACCTTTGGTTTATTTAATATGCATTTTTAATGGCAATTTCTACAAAAGAATTCTGTGTACTAATACACGATTGTTCACACCAATCTTAGTTCCATTACTTCATTCATTGCAACAAGTTTTATTGTCAAAACAAAGTATTTCTTATGGCTTCATTTATCTTCCTTTGCACTCAGGCCTTTGGCTCCCAAGCATTTTGGCTGCTTGTATCCATGAGCAGTTCAACAAGCATCACAACTTGGGTTATTTAAATTTGTCCTAGATTTGGAGATGAGGCAGTATGGCACTTTTGCCCCTAAGCTCCAGGGGCTGAAGTTGGTGGCTTTGTGCTCATGTGTTAGTGTGGGCTGTAATGTGCCTGTCTCAGCAGCCCAGCCATTTGTTCTGACAGACATCAGGCCAGGTGCTACTCCCAAAACCCAGGCACTGTGGCAGCCTGGCCCTCTTTCCAGCCCAGGTCACGTTTCCAAGCCTTATTTCTCAGAAACTGTAAGAAGCTTCTTGCCAACACCAAGCCAGTTCTCTCTTCAGGTCTCTCAGGGAGCATCCTGAAGACCAGCAGTGATTGGAAAAGTGCAGATGGATGGGTCAAAGCCCTTCCACAGCCTCCCAAGGGACAGTGATGGGCAGCAAACCAAGCTGCTCCAGTAGCTGGTGCTTGAGCTCTGTGATGAGGATACTGCCAGGTGGGAGCAGGTCCTGCAGCAAACTCAGGACTTCTAGTTGCAGAAGGGGATACAGCAGGTGACTGTCCTGGAGTCCTGTGCTGATTTTATCCTGTCTTTACTGAGGCAGATAACTAACAGAGAAGGATGTAGAACAGGGAAGCCTCTGCTTGTGTGCAGCCTGCCACCAATAATGCCAAACAACCTGGTCTAGTGGAAGGTGTCCCTGCCCACGGCAGTGGGGTTGGAACTAGATGATTCTTAAGGTGCCTTCCAATGCAAACTATTCTGTGATTCCATGAACCATGCCTTTGGAGAAGAATGCAAGGCTATAAAGCACTTGCCCCTTGGTGCCTCATACACCTAGTGAGACCTGGGCAGTTTTATAGACTTGTGATCTCCTACCCACAAGGATTAATCATATACACCTCTCATTCCCCTGTCCACTATGAATTCCAAGGCATTGCTTCACACCTTGGAGCACCTCATGTACTTTTTGTCTGACTGCACCTGTCCTATGCTGTGATTTTGCTTAATGTCATGATGTTGGTTCCTTGCCCATAATATGATTTAATGCTTCATACTGTGGATAAAACATCCTGTTGTTTCCAGATGACTTGTCATCATTTTTCCATAGGGAGTTTCAAGGGGTTTTGCTTCACCCACTGAGATTTTGGGCATGGTCACATGCCTCTGTCACACAGCAATAACCAGCACTGTGTTGGGAGGTTCCATGTTTTTTCACCATGATTTTTGCCTCAAGTGAGAGGAGGTAAAGAACCTCCTTCTCAGACCCCTTTTAGGGGCTGGAAGCCAACAGTTTCCTTCTGTGGGTCACAGCCCAATCTTCACTGGATGTTTCCATGGAAACTCTTGAGACCATCTAGCCTGGGATATTTCTGGTTAGGGACCAAGTGGTTACTAAGAGATAATGAAGGACTAGTGATGGCAACTTGGGAGCAATACTCTTGTGGTGGCCATAGAAAGACCCCTTCCTAAACCAGTCAGCAACAACAAACAGGAATAGGCTGTCAATCTGCCAGTAAAAGGCTTGGCAATATCTGGAAATATCAATTCTGTAATATCTGAGAACGGAAAGAGGGGAGAAACAGGCACTGCTGGCTAAGAGCAAGCACCACAGCATAGACAGTAGAGGACTCTGCAGAATTCAGTGTCTCCACAGGTTTGTACAGATAATTACACTAGTTTAACTTACAAACACAAATTACTGTCTGGACAATTCTTGAGAAATTCTGAACAGCCCTACAGAGACTACAAATGAGACAAGAAAATCTATTACACAGTCTATTACACAGCAACTAGACCTGGGCATGTCTTGACAGAGCAAAAGAAATTATTTGAAACTATTCTTAGATAGAAAACATCAGAATTCTAAAAAATAGGACTTCAAGAAATTATATTCTTCTAGATACCTCTACCTCCTTCCACTTCTAAAGGGCAGGGGAGAATTGCCACAGACGACCCAATATGAACCTCTCTGTGGTGTAAGCCATTAAGTTTCTCTCACTCCTTTGTGAACCAAAGGACCTGGGCAAAAATGCCAGAAAGCCAACCAATCTGGAGCTGAAGGCATTGAGGGGAGGAGAACCCATCCTGTCTCTTATGGTTTGCTTGTGGTTGATCACCTTTTACCATTTAGAAAGTCAAGTTTAAGTTTTTTAATAGAATCCATCTTGTTTAAACTCCAGCTATCAACTTCAGCTATGTTTTTCTCTAGACAAAAGTGAATTCCCATTACAAGTAAAGCACTATATGATTCACATCTATTTTTTTGTTCTTGTTGCTATTAAGCAGCTAAAGATTTTTCAAGCCTTGGAATCCTTCTATACTTCTTCATGGCCTCTCCAGTTTTTGATCTCTTTAAAAAACAGGACCCAGCAGATAAAAACTCACCTTATTTCTACTATCTACTCCACTGTGAGCACCCCCAACCAGCACTACCCCTTTTTGCTCCATGCATATACTAGGCTCTTTTCAAGGTGTCTTGTCATTGCATCCCCTTATTCTTCTCTGAAGTCTCTGCTTTCCAAGATTCAGGAGTATCTTCTGGTACATTACTTGCATTCATTAACCCTAGCCACATAATTCTGCATTTGGACACATTAAGACACAACTTATTTAAATTGTTCAATTTATGAAGTAATCCACTCTGCGTGATGGTTCTGCATTATTGTCTTTTCCTCATGTACTCACTCCAACAACTTTGTCACAGCCACAAATAAAATCAGTGGCAACACTATTATGACTTCTAGACCATGATGGAACTGTTGGGCCATAACTGAGGTTCCAACTCTGCAAACAATCCAACTGTTTGGTTATTTCTGCAATGTTAACCTATTTCTTTAGAACTGTTAGCCCATCAACTTTTAAGCCATTTAACATGATATTGAAACTAAGGGAGACTTGGTGTGTGTAGTATGAAGCACGTTACCCAAGTCTGCTCCCTCTACACAATTGTGCTGAACCTTCTCACCTACTCAAGCAATGAAGTTTGGTGTGTTTCCCAAGATCATTTTTCCTTAAGCCACATGTACTGGTTCTGGTTATATTACTACCCTTTTATTCCTTATCAAAGAAATCACGTTTTCTTTTCCATTATTTTGATTAGGACTGACTTTTAACATGATGGGCTGGCTTAGACAAATGGGACCTGGCCGATATCACCCTTTCTGAAATGGCTTAAGCCTTTTTAGATTTACATTTATTGTTGTAAATGAACCAGCCACCTCCTCCACTGACAAAGGCCAGCAGGAGTGCACTTTGAGGTGTGCATCACTCTACATTTTCCCTACAGCTTTACTTCTCACTAGGCATTTCCTACTGATTAGTGTCCAGAAACAGATTATGAGGTCTAACAGACCTTTGGTCTGACAGCTTTTCTTTTGTTACACTCATTTTTAAGACTCCAGGGTTATTTGGATCTGCAGATTAAACTATCAATAGAATGACTGCTTATCCCTCATACTTCCTTCGCTTTGGGACATATTTTTACAAGGATTCCTTTTCAGTCTAACTGTCCCAAATACACCGTGCATGAAAGTCAGCAGCTACTACAGTCATGAAGTAAACACTTTTACTACTGTTAGGTAATCCTTCTTACTCCTTCCTTTTTAGTCCAATGACTGTGGGTAAACATTGGTGCATGTGCAATACTATTAACAACTAAAAGAGAATGTTATGGAAGACATTAGATCCTTGGATAAGATGGCAGTACTTCCTTTTTATAGATGAGTTTCAAATAGAAGCTGGAAGACAGAAAAACTATTTGAGCATTTTCATGAGAATATATTAACAGGGGACTATTCTGGGAGAAATTAAAACAATCTCCCTTCACTGTCTTTCCTACCCAGTCTCTAATTCCCCTTCATCACTGTGGCTGCATAGGAAGAATACGAAAAGATCATTTCATCAGGTTCAATATGTTTACTGTACAGTGGAGTAACCTTGACTCAACTCAAAATGACCCTTCATTGCCAGCTGATGGGTTCATCAAGGTTGAAGAGTGGCCACTAAAACAGGATCACGTAACTGGATGATAAAGTAACTATTTCATTGTAGCTCAAGAAGCACACACATCTCTACCCAAAGGCCTTTAAACCAGGCTCCATAAAGCTGACAACCCTCAACTTAGCCTCTTGTAACCTCAGGCTTAACAAAACAGGAGCTTCAGCTCAAGAAATCTGAGAGTGTTAGTCGGCACGCTGGTGTTTGCTACAGATGTTGCCAATACCTCAAAAAGGATCTAAATAAGACACAAGATAAACAGGAAGGCACTGTGACTGAAAATGGCTCTTTACCAACTTTTACAATTTATTCTCAAGTACGTTATCAATGAGATGGATGGATTATCAGCCTCACTGACTTACAACTGTACCAGTTTTTCATGACTTGACAGACACACCAACTCCTTTTACTATCACCTAGATGGAACCTGATGGGAACATTGTAATAGCCAATAGGATAACTAAGTGTCCGAGTAAGAAATTATGAGCGGGTATCTCCAGAACTATGACTGCTAAGTTCGAGTATAATTTTAAGAGGATACTCAGCAAAAGCCACCAACATCATTTGCCTTTGTGAGGAAAGAGATACCTACTGCTGAGTGACACCAAAACAAACTCTAGGGAAAAGTATAAAGGAACAGTGGATCACAGGTAAAATCAGAGGTGGAACGCAACAGTTTTGTTCACAGGACTGTGAACAACTGAGCTATAAACTTATATACAAGCTGTATTCTGTCTCGTGTATCAAAACTGACACAGTCCAACCACTAATCAAGGCCAGAAATCTTATTGGTTACAATATAGTTTTACCCTTTGCCTACTGAACTCTTCAAAAGGTGCAAGTTACAAAAACATTCCTGCAAGTTAACCTGTGTTGTTCCAAAGCTGAGCGAGCACACCTACTGTATCTGCAGTTTCCAAGTGCGTTCTGCCCTTGGACACCTCTGTGGGCTGTGGGAGCAGAAAGGGCTGTGAATATCAGCTGCAAACACAGCTTCCTTCCTGGCAGCTGCACCCATGGGAGTCACCCTGTTTCTGATCACACCAGGTTGTCTGTGGCCTATTGGAAACCAGTGGCTGGGGACAACATTTAGGTGATGGCTTCATCAGAACAAAATTACTCAAATGACTCCGATGACTCAAAATCTGCTGGTATCTGGCTCCTGAGTGGTAAAGAACGAGGAGGTTAAAGTGAAACATTATACATTTACAGGGTAAATAGCCAGCCAGTCGAGAAGTTGAGACTCAGGTATTGCAAAACATCCAGCCATTTGCCTTTTAATGGCATTAGAGTTTTCTGGAGGTCCTTCCCTGCAACATGACAACTAGATATGCTGAATCTTTGAGGGCAATGTGCCCTGTATTCTGAATTTCCATTCCCTATATGAATGAAAAATAGAATAAAAGGTCCTTGGAACCAAAGAGCTGACAGGACATCCTGCTGTTCATTATAATTTTCTATGCACTTTACATTTGTTGAAAAAACTGGCTTAAAAAGCATAGAATTATTCAAGTTGGAAGGTCCTTCTGCAGATTGTCTCATCCAACCCTCCTGCTCAGAGCAGGGTCAGCTACAGCAAGTTGCTCAAGGCTGTGTTTAGTCGGGTTTTGAGTATCTCCAAAGACAGAGCCTTCACAATCTCTCTTGGAAATCTGTTCCTCTGTTTTGAATAAATTCACAGTCTTAAACATAAGGACAAAAAAATAAATTTCCCAATTTTTTACTTTTCTGTTTATATTTATCTTGCTGTTGCTAATGTATCCACCATCATCTTTCTCTGCTTGTTCCTTTAGCCTCTTCCATCCTGACAAGAATATTTACTTCCGACTATTTTACATTAGTATCACATGTAAGGTCAAGCTCGGAAAATCTTTTTAAGGTAAATATTTTAGGACTCCCTCATGCAACACAGGTCTGGGCTTGATTCTACAAAAAGTTTAACTCCAATCTTCATGGAACTGAATAAAATAATTTTTGAAGTATTATGGTGTCTCAGTATTATGGTGCATTGGGTTTGCATGGTCAGGTTTTAGTAGTGGAGGGCTTACAGAGGTGGCTTCTGTAAGAAGCTGCCAGGAGCTTCCCCCACGTCCAGCAGAGCCAATGCCAGGAGACTCCAGGATGAACCCCCTGCTGGCCAAGGTGAGCTCATCAGGAATGACAGTAACACCTCTGGGATAACATTTAGGAAGAAAAAAAATATTATTTCCCAGATGTAATTGCAGCCAGAGAAGAGTAGAGTGAGAACATGTGAACAACTCTGCAGACACCAAGGTCAGTGGAGAAGGAGGGCAAGGAGGTGCTTCAGATGCCAGAGCTGAGATTCCCCTGCAACCTGTGGAAAAGTTCATGGAGAACGGTCTCCCGTGGCAGGGACACCATGCTAGAGCAGGGGAAGGACTCCTCTCCCTGAGCAGTGGCAGAAACAACCTGTGATGAATGGACTGTAACTCTCATTTCCTGTCTCCCTGAGCCACTGGAGGGGGAAGAGGTAGAACTTGGGAAGGAGGGAGGGGGAAGGTGTTTTTAAGATTTACTTTACTTCTCATTATCCTGCTCTGATTTTGTTAGTGATAAATTCAATTAATATCCCCAATTTGAGCCTGTTTTCCCCTTAGGTATTTGGTGACTGATCTCTTCCGGTCCTCATCTCAACTCATGAACCTTTGTTATACTTTCTCTCCCCTGTCCAGCTGAGAAGGGGAGTGACAGAGCAGCCTTGGTGGATGCCTGGCATCCAGCCACAGTAAACCCACCTCAGTAAAGCTTGCAGGGTGCATGTTTATCAAACACTACACTGAAATAAACTACAGGCATTGCCCAAATTACATTTTATGCCTGTGTGTTACGATAGAGAAGCCTAGTGTGTAAAATGAAAGTGGAGTCAAAGCTGAAACGGAGGTTCATTGGCAACATAAACACCACACATTTGCTGTTCTCAGCCAGATAAGTCACATTTGCATCATTTGATAAGTGCAACAGCCAACTTCCTCCCAGTTTACTTAAATGTTAAGAACGCCCCTCGAGAAAGCCTCCTCGAGCCCGACACAAGAACAGCAACCAACTTGAAGGTACCTCCTCATCTCCATGAGGTTACTCATGGCACATAATTTCTAATGCCTCAAAAACTTTAGGATGCATCTTACATGGATGAACAGCAACTCTTTCTTTAAAAAAAAAATTGAATTAATTTTGATTAACTTTCATGACAAGGATGAGAAAACACTTCTAGGAAGCGCTTGGGTTTCGACATCACATTATTTCCAATTTTCTACGGCCCACAAAATGCGACCCCCCCTGCCCCGGTACTGCTGTAATGTGAGTGCCAGCGCCGTCCCGCCATGCGTGGAGGGGCCCCGTTCTGCGTGTGGACTGGGGGTCCAGCACCGCGCCCCGCTGCTTCCCGCTGTCCTTCTTGTTCCCAGTAACTCCCGTCGGCGGCCGCGCCCCGCGCCACGGTGACCCGAGGCCGCGCAACCCGCGGCCCTCGGCTCGCGTCCGCCCCAGCGCAGGGCCCCCGCACCCTAAAAACCTGCACCCTAAAAGCCCGCACCCTAAGAACCCGCTCCCGGCCGCGTAGCCCCGAGTCCAACCCCGCGGCAGGGCCGCGGAGTCCCCGGAACGCACGGCGGGGCCGGGCCGGGCCGGGCCGCAGGCCTGGCGGAGCGCGGGGGGGACTGGCCCGGCATGGAGGGTCCGGGCGGGGCGGGGGTCCCGGGGCACCGCCGCGCTCCGGGGGGCGCACGCCGAGCCCCGGGCGGCGCAGCGCGGCCGAGCCGCGGCGGAGGCGGCGGCAGGAGGAGCCGCGGGACCGAGCGCCGCCGCGCCGCCCCCGCCCCGTCGCCCCGACCGCCGCCTCGCCCGCCCCGCACACAGGCCCCCGGCCCGCCCGGCCGCCCCGGCCCCCGCGGGCGGGCGGGCGGCCCGAGGCAGCGGCGGCGGCGCGCTCCCTTCCGCCTGCTCCTGGGCTCTCTCGGGCAGTGACGTGACGTGCTGACGGCGGGCCCGGCCCGGGGAGCTTGGCCGCTTCCACTCAGCTCCGAGCTCGGCCCCTCCCTCCCCTCCCGCCCGCCCGCCCGCCCCGCCGCAGCCGCCGCCGCCGCCGCCGCGCTCGGCCCAGTCGCGCTGAGAGAGGCCGCGCCGAGCGAGCGCCGCCGCCCGCCACCCGCAAGGTAAGAGCCACGGGCCGGGCCCCGCCGCCCGCCCGGCCCAGGCCTCCCCCTGCCCGCGCAGGCCGCGGCGCAGGCCGCGAGGAGGCCGCAGCTAGGCCGCGCCAGGGCTCCGCCACAGGAGCGGGCCGCGGGCTCCGCGCCGGCGGGTCCCGCACTCCCGGCGCGGCCCGGGGCGGCAGGGGGAGCAGCGTGAGGAGCGCGGAGCGGAGGTGGGTGGCTGCGGGTCCGAGAGGGGGCGAGCGGGGCCGGTGAGGGGCCCCGGGCCCGGCCGGGGGGGTTTGGAGGTGTCTGGAGGAGGAGACAAAATGGCGGCGCGCGGGGGGGGGGGTTGTGGAGGGCGCCGGCGCCATCTTGAATTAATCGCTCGCACAGCCGGGGCCCCGCGCGGGCCGGGCCGGGCCGGGCGGGGCGGGGGAGCCCCGGGGCTCCGGCAGGGACCGCCCGCAGCCTCCACACCCTCCCCGCCTCCCGCCTCCCGCTGCCACACTGCGAGGCGCAGCGGAGCGCGGCGCGTTGCGGCCCGCGGCGGGTCCCTGCGCCGGGGCTGCTGGCCGGGTCCCCTCCTGCCCCGCCATCTCCTTCCTCTGCTCCCGGCCGGGAACTCGGGCAGCGCTGGCTCGGCGGCCCCGGGAGCTCGCCCGCAGCTTCCTTCGCTTCCCCTCCCGCCCCGCGAGGAGCCCCCCGTTCCCCTTGAGATCCCCCTTGGTGCTGGTTCAGAGATGCGCCTGGGATCGATTATTTCCCTAATTTAGAATTCATTAAGAATATGACGCACAACATCCCTACGAAACCTGGATAAAACCCGTTCCTTTAGCCGGTATCGGCAAATGCCTCACCACTGAACTGCAACAAAGAGGGAAAAGATTTGAGTTAGTTGTCTTTTTTTTTTTTTTTTTTTACGGAATTGCAGTGAAAACAGCACTGATCCTCCTGCCAAAACCGAGGCGGATGCATCAAGAAATAAACGGCCGAATGATCACACTGTCACATTTGTAACATGGTTTTTATTCTTCCATTTATGCACCTAATAATAACAACGGGGGTTATTTTCGAGACAGGAATTAGACACTGTAGGAGTGTAATTTTTTCGCCTTTGGGCTGTGTGTGTGTGTGTGTGTGTGCCCTGCACTGCCCACCAGTGGGTCACCTGAGGAGAGCTGTGGCACTGCAGCAGCGGCGTGGACTGAGCCCGGAGCTGCCCGGGAGCCCCGGGTGTCTTGGGGCTCTGACCCAATTGGGACATGCCAGGCGTGCCGCAGTTTTTAATGGGATGTAGCAAGGCACGACGGGAGCGTGGTTATGGCTGTACACTAAGTCATCCCAGCGTGGGTAGGGGCCAGCACTTGCACGTGGGGAATTCTGCTGTTTATGCCTTGATTTCTCTGGGAAGGGTCAGGGTTTTGCTGCATGGATATCTGGTTAGTGGCCTTATTGCAAAATAGGACTAGGCAAAGAACTATCTTATGTATTTCTTTTTTATAAGGATGGCTTTTTTGAAGTTTCCCCTTTTTCTCTTTTTCCTTTCCCCCCATTTTCCTTTTTTTATTTTTCTGTCAGAGAAGAGAAACTGACAGTTTCTGTGGAATATTAAAGCTCTTTCTTCTAAGGAACTCTATTTTTAAAGTTGCTCCCTCTTTAAAACCTGACAGCTTGTCTGTTTCTTTTTGTTTTATCTTCAGTACCATGCTAGATTTGTTGAGTCAAGGATCTGTAGTGAGGCAAGACTAGTGCACTGTCTGCATTGCTTTTCTTGACTGATTGTTCTCATGATCATTTTTATTTTGGAAGGTTATTTTATTGCTAATATATTAATACAATTTCTGCCATTAATATGTAATTTTCCATCTACCCTTCCACTTGAAAATGTTGCCTTGACTTCCATAATGCCAAAACCAGCCAAGTCTCTTGAGTAAACAGGTAAAAATCAGTTGGTACAAAATAACTTTATGGACAGAATTAAGTGCATTTCAGAGTTGTATTAATTCTCGATCAATGTGAAGCTGGCATGGACCCAAGCGAAGTAAAAGATGGAGAGGTATAAAACCTGATTCTGGATGCCTTGGCTTTTTTTGCTATAGTGGTAGAAGAGCATTTCCAGAGTTACTGAGATTTGAAGAAAGATACACATAGCTGAGAAGGACTAAGTGTAGGGACATGGCTGGGCACCTGCTTTTCTCTGACAGTTTGGGTTCCCAAACTGAACTGAAAAATTGATTCTGTTGACTTTGATGCTAGAAACTGCTCCTGAGGTAAGTGTCAGATAGAATGTTTTGAAAGAACTGAGAGGAGTTTCCATCCTTCTTGAAATCTTTCAGGAGAATGAACTGCTGAAATTGCTTCTTAGCCTTAACCACAGAGCTTAGGGTGCTTGCCAAGGAATTTGAAGATGTTCATTGCTGTGGTGCTCGCAAGAAGCAGCCCTGGTATTTTTTGTGTCACAGAGGTGCAGTTGGTATTCCTTCCTTTGTGTGGATGCATCTTGTGCCCCTGTGCTCACCCTCTGGTCAGAAGGAGAGCAAGCAGGAAGAAACAGTATTTTATCATGTCATGGTTAGAATGCTCTAACCCTGAAGTGATTTCAGGATTTTTTTTCTGTGGGTTTTTTTTACCTCAACCATGGACAAATTATTTTATGCCTTTTGGACTACAGATTTTCATTTGGACACCTTTATTATTTTAGATAGTTTAGTTAGTTCTTGTTTTAAGTGCCTGCATCCTCTTCTGGTTCTTTTCCTGCAGCAAATTTCTGTGGGTGTGGAGCCTGTGCCCTTATAGAGCACTTTTAAAGTCTTTATGGTCCAGCACAGGGGGAAGAATTTGTGTACCTTAATTTGTTGGCTGGGTCTGGGTGCAAAAGCACATTTTGAGAAACCTTATTTAACGAGACTCATTGAGTGAAAGCATTGAAGTTTTTTCTTCTTTGGAGAAAGCACCAAAGCAAACGTTTGTGGCCTTTTTAGGACTCAGACTTGAAAGTCCATGTACCCAGGAGGCATCTTCAGTTTGTGTGGAGGCAGAGCCTTTGTTTTGAGCACTGTAGGTGAGAAGACCTGGCTGGTACTGAAGAGGTCCCAGAGTTACACAGTAAGCAGGTGAAGGGTCTGCTGTGCTGTCACTGCTGGTGAAACTGCACCATCCTGAACACCACCAGGCAGCAGCAGGAGTAGCAGGGAAGAGATGGTGTCAGCGGGCACATTTGGGTAGCTGGGAAGTAGTGGTGGAACCTTCCTTGTCTCCTGGGTGAAGAGGATAGACAGAAGGACAGTGAAGGAGTGTCTCTCTTACAGAGACAGTGAGGAATCTGGGGAGAGCATGGAATAGAGAAAGTACATGCATGAATCATGAGAAGCAGGAATTTGTGGTGGAGTAATGGTCAGGTGGGTGGTGAAAGCAGGAAGTGGAGAAAACGAATGCCAGTTCTTCCAGTAGCCAGTGGTGAACTGACTCCTCAGGCTGGTTGGGTCGCAGCTGATCAGAGGCTAAAGTGTGTGATAATACAGTCCTGAAAAGCACAGACACAAAGGGTTTCTTGACTTTTTCCAGAGAGCCGGACAGAGGGTTCCATCTTTTTATGTGTGTGTTGCCTGAGGAGAGAGGCAGTTTATTTCAGCCAACCCTTAGTCCCCTCTGCCTCTTACAAAAAAAAAAAAATCTTCCAATTGCTGATACAATCTTGGCTACAAATTAATGAGTAGCAAAGGTTTGTGTGCATGATGGGAGTGTGCTTTAGTTAGAAGCTGGCGGGATGAAATGAGCAGGTAATGAACATAATATAGTTGCAGGCCTACGAGAAATTGGAAAAGAAGCAACAGAAAAGAAGAAACTAAACAGTGAAGGCAACACAGGAAATATGACAAGATGAATAGGAAGGACATTCATAGTAGACTGGCTGGGTGTATACTGAATAGATGGAAGGAAACCAATGAGGGTATAAATCTTGCTTAAATGACTGTATGGAGCCTTGTTATTCTCTTCTTGGTTCTGTGGCATGGCAGAGGTTGATTGCCATCAGTCCAGCTATTTCTTGCATCTGAGGCTAAGAAGCATTTTTCTTTTGCTCTTGATTCTGAAAAAAATTATCCATGTAAGGAGTTGTTCCTGTTAATAGTGGGCACTTCTGACAGAAATGTTTGACAGTCAGAATTATTGGGAGGTGATATACATCCAGGTGGATACTACAACGATTTGTTAGCATAACTGTCTTTAAAATACAGAGACCTTCCAACTGAGCATCACACAAATATGGGATCCCTTGGAATATTTTTAGTCCGCCTCTGCTTTTCCTCCAGCTCAATGTCTGGTTATATTTCTCCCTTAGTTTGTGTAAGAGACAAGGCCTGTGTGACTGCACCAGAGACTGGACAACACCCCAAGGGAGAGTTGCAGAGATGAAGAGTTGAGAAAATTTGAGTTAAGAAATGGGGAAGTTTAGAAAATACTTGCTGTAGATTATGGTTTTATGTTTGTGTTTTGAACTAGTAATTTTTTCCTTTGGATAGCAGTTTCCCTATAAAGACTTAATGAATGTAAATGTAGTTGATGTAATTTGGAAAAGTTATGATTCTTATGGAAACCTCGTGTAGAATCTTAATGTCTTCTCTGTCTTTTATGATAATATCACAAAAATGGCATGACTTTTGCCTGTCACTGTGGAAAATGTTTGGAGGAAGGAAAATCACATCTTCCAGTTGTGCAGAAACGTGCAGCAACATTCTGTTAGCTCTTGCTGGTTCCACACTTAGAAAACTGGTTGGACTCAGTGCAAAGGAGTAGCACAAGTTTATGTTAGATTGTATTTTACCTAACTAGGTTTGCCTGATCCTAATTATAATGCAGATAAGTAAGCAGCAAAATTTAAATCGTAGTTTCACATTTTAGTAAGTATTTCAACTTAGTGGTCTTGTTTGGTTCTTTTATTAAGAAGAGTGAAATAAATTATTATACATTGAAGAAATGTTGACATTCCATTCAAATAGCTTGGTAGAACATGATATTTAGAAACTTTTGAGAATTGGTGATACTTTTGAATACAACTGCAAATAGGTACTTAATCTTTGGGCAGGAGTTTTGAAAATATTCACAGATCTGGGTTTGAAAACATCTGATGTTATGCTCTGGAAGCCATTTACATTGATGATTTCAATTCCTGAAGTGACATTAGAGTGAATTCCTCCCGATTGCCCAAGTGTGAACATGGAGACATCAAAAACAATGTTCATTTCAGATTATTAGCTCTCTGTGTTTAGCTTACCTTATTGAGCCTTATTGATTTGCCAGTGCTGTATTTCCCAGCATCCAACGAGGATTTGAGTGTGAACTTGTCTAGGCTTTGTCTTCATTTCTTTTTTCTTTATAAGATAAAAAGGAAATCATATTTTCACATTTTGTTATGAGCTGCTTCTGTGTTTGTGAAGCTGTGGGGTTTTGAGAAATGGACACAGAGTGTTGGATCTTACACTCCTCTTGTTCAGACCCTGGGTGTTTGGAGTAGTATTGCTGGAATCTCAAACAGAGGGACCCTGAGTGAAGTCTAGTTCATCTGAAAGTCATGAGGTGCTGTATGTTAACTTTCATGCACCTAGAATTTCAGCATTTCAGTGCACAGGGAGAGGCAACTTTCTTTGCCTAATGCAAGTTAAATAATCTTTTTTCTTTACCTTCTACAGACACTCTGACTGATGAGAGTTAAAGGCCATGGATGAAGATGGGCTTGAATTGCAGCCACATGAGCCAAATGCATTTTTTGATCCAACAGGTCTGTCAGGAGATAATATGTAGATAAGAGTGTTCGAATTAGATGCAATTGACTGTTGTTTATTTTGTCTTTGCTTAAAAGTGCTGTGCTGCATCAATGCTTTTGTATAGTTGTTTTTATTACTCGGAGCAATCTGAATGAGCTACTGTTCTTTCAGTCAAGTAGTAGTTGTTTGGGTATTGGGGGAGAGTCTAAAAATTGCAGAACTTTTCCAGGAGAGAAAACCTTGTTCATCTTAGTTATGTTAGCATCTACTTTTTACTTGCCTTATCTCATGTGTCTGCCTATCTTAATTGCTCACATGCTATCATGCCTGTTTTACTAAATTGCAGTGTAGTGTAAAAGTTGAAGTGAAACAGAAGTAATTTCAGTTATTAACCACCTCATTTGAGACAATTTTTCAACTTAACTGCTGTTTTAATTATGTTTTTCAGGAGCTGATGCAGCACATATGGATGGAGATCAGATTGTTGTGGAAGTACAGGAAACAGTATTTGTTTCAGATGTAGTCGACTCAGATATAACCGTGCATAATTTTGTTCCCGATGATCCAGACTCTGTAGTAATCCAAGATGTCATTGAGGATGTTGTTATCGAGGATGTTCAGTGCCCAGATATCATGGAGGAGCCAGATGTGTCTGAAACTGTCATTATTCCTGAACAAGTGCTGGACACAGACGTAGCCGAAGAGGTTTCTTTGGCTCATTGCACTGTCCCAGATGATGTTTTAGCTTCTGACATAACAGCAGAAACAATGTCTATACCAGAACATGTGCTGACAAGTGAGTCAATGCATGTCCCTGAAGTTGGACACGTTGAACATGTAGTTCACGATAACGTTGAAGAAGCAGATATTGTCACCGATACTCTGGGAACAGATGTTGTTTCTGAGGAAGTCTTGGTGGCAGATTGTGCATCAGAGGCAGTGATCGATGCCAATGGAATCCCTGTGGAACATCAAGATGAGAAGGGCAACTGTGATGATTACCTTATGATTTCCTGTAAGTGTTTGGATAAAGCCATCAAAATTCTTGTGATATGGGCCTGGGTAGTGCTTGAGGGCTTAAAACAACAAGTTCCCAAACCAGATTTTCTGTATTTTTAATTGAAATGCAGATCTCACAAATGTACTCAGATAGGGGCATTTTTAGGAACATGTACCAGCTAAAAGTTCTGGTGAAGCTAATGGAGAGAAATACTGGCAAATACATGTCTGATTATAAATTATCTCTCTAGCAATTTATAACACATGAACAAGAGTAAGAATTCCAGTAAAATAAATGCCAAATACTTAATAACTACTGGAAGAAAATTAAAGTGACAGTATTTGAAAATACCTGTATGTGCAGGTTGCTAAGATGATTGCCAAGACATTAAGTAAACAAAATATTTAATGGAAAAGAGAGTAAAAACCCTGATTTTTGGAAGTGCAAACAACAATTTGTTATCCTTATCTTGTTTTTTTGCTGAGTCCCTGCTCCTTGCACCCCATTCATTGTTAGATACAGACAACAATATGGTTTTCTTTGCTGTTAGGATGTGTTTTCTTCTCTTGATTAAGCAAGGGACAGAATTATGCAGCTAACAAAAAGAGTAGCTACTGCTGCTCATGGCTCAAAAGCAACTATGAATATCTTAATCTCCCTTAGGAACAGTGGCACAATCCATTTGAATCGTATTTCAAAAGATTTAAGTAGATGGTGGAGAAAAACAGGGCATATCATCAATCCTTTTTCTACTGAGGATATCCATCTGTGTGAACTAGAGCTTACTCTGTTACTTATTACAGTGATTACTCAGTGCAGTACCTAGGAACATCAGGGTGTCACTGCTAACATTTACTTATTGTAGGAATAGAAGAGCCTTGTTAGGCTGGTTTGTTTAATTGCCATATCAGGCACTTCAATTTTGTCTGGCATTAAATGACTCCATTGATGAGGTGTACTTGGTGCTCTGCTTCAGTTACCTTTTTTCTTTTGTTTTCCTTTTTTTTCCCTTTTTTTCCCTTTTTTTCCTTCTTTACTTTTGGGCATTTTTGAAATGTATAATAACTTGTTTTAATATTCTCTACTTACGGATTTTAATGTTGCTTCTCCTTACCTAGGGTCACTGCATTTCTTAATTTATCATCCCTTGAGTTCCTTGAGTAACCTTGTGCAGCCATGTTTTGAGTTTATATGAGGTACAGTTAATTCTCTATTATCTTGGAAAACAATTAAATGGGATAGTGCAAAATATGGATAACATAAAATCTTGTAAAATTAAGCTGCAGGATTGTACTGAGGTGAAATAGGTCAGTGGTGCTGCTCTCTGAAATGGTACTGATCCAAACTGATAAATGCACTCTGCCAAGTGTGCTGCAGATACAACTTTCTGATGCTGGACCCAAGTTAGATCAGATAGAAAGCAGCTCAAATGCTTCTGCACCTGCAGCAGAGTTAGAAAACAAACTGGATAATCCACCCACGGATAATTGGGGCCTGATTCTGGTGGTGATTCTTACCTGTTCCTTATCCTGGACTGTAGCCCTTTAAGGTGCTGTTGCTCCTGTCTCTGCTCTCCGTTTCTGTGCAGGTTCCTCTGCAGAGCGAGGCCTCATGGGAGCACTTGGTAAACCGAGTCTGTGTAAATGCAGGTGAGGGGGGTGGGTGGATGTGTGTCCTGTTCATCACTGGCAGTGGCTGAACGAGGACAGTGTGTCGTGGTAGAGGCTGCACTGGATGATCCCAGCCTAGCTGGGAAGTCCTAGATGTGCCAGTTGTCAACAGGTGGTGACTGACAAGAAACACAGGAATGTAATTGTTCAGTTGTGCTGGGGTACTCTCAGTCATGTATTTCTGCAGTTTCGTGTTTTATTTATTATTAAATGTCTCTTGATAGTCTTGCAGTGTAGTTTGTTTAGATTCAGAACCTTGAATAAGCCAGCATTTAAGACAATCGTTATGCTACAAAGCATACATCCTTTCTATTTGCGTTTCAAATTTAAAGTATGTTCTAACAGTTCATTTTAAAGGGAAGTTCCCTACTACCACCTACTGTGTTTAAAGCCTGCATAACAAGTTCTTCTAGTTGTGAAGGCAGAGTCTAGTTCTTTTCTATCAAGTAAAGGCTGTCTTGCCAAATAGTCTCTTTGTTGTATCGGAAACATTATTTGAATTTGTTTTTTTGCATCGGTAGTGGATGTGTTCATTGATCTGTTCCCTGCCTCAGTTCTTCAGCTGAGCTTAGTAGTAAGTGGTTTTTAAAAGGTAGTAACATCACAGCCTGGTTTTGGATTTTTTCATCCTAACCTGTAAATTTATGTTTGATTCTGGCAAAGCTCCCTGAACTGCAGGGGCAGATGTTGGAATGTAATCTTGTCTGCCATTACAGTAGCCAGATGTTGCTGCTTCCCAGATCTGGGAGCTAGACTGTGTTTGTCCGAATGCCTTTGCCTGTCTTCTTTTAGATAGGCACATGGAAAGCAGGGGATGACACACTGTTCTTTCTGTTGTAGGTTTCTCAGTCTGTATTCTTTAGTGGAAGTTGTTGGCAAAATCTTTTTGCTGTCTTTTTCGTATCTTGTGGCTCTCTTTCAGCATTTCCAATTTTGTTCCTAATTAACTGAGTCTACATATATTTTCTTAAGATAATTTGCTTAGCTTTATCCTGAAAATATCTGCTTTGAAATGACTGGGTATTTTTTTTAATGTAGTGTTTCTGCTTCTTCCTTGGTTTCAAACTGGTTTGTCTTTTCAAGGATTACAGTCCCTGTGGGATTTCGTTCTGTGACTTTGCTTCAATAAGCTCACAATTTTAATATTTCTTTTCCCATTCAGATTTAATTTAGCTTTGGCATTGATATGCCTTTACTTTTTTTAATTTCCAAGATAATGTTTCTTGGCACAGCTTTATATCATCAGTTACCTTTTGATGTACTTTTTTTTTTTGGATACTTTGTCTTTGCCCTCAAGATTAATTTTTGTTCCATAGTAGATTTGGGGCACTTGGAGCAGAGCAGAATCAGATATTCATTCAACAAAGAATGCAAACTGCTACTGGTTAGTAGCTTGAAAAAGATTCAAGGAGGTTTGATAAATTTTTTTTTTTTTCCCTCCTACATGTTCCATAACAAGCCAGTTCATGACTTAGGTCAGGAAAGTATAAATTGTGCTGTGACTCACATTGGTACTAATTATTTGGTAGCTTGGAAAATTTTTTCTCCATAAGTGAAACAGTAACTGAGATAACTAGTGTTTGTCAAAACAAACACCCTTCATTTACTAACCAAGGAAAGTAGTTCCTTGCACCTGGCCATAAGATGGAAATTGAGATTTTTCTTTGTTTGATGTTATTCAGATTGGGATAGACACATCCTTTGGCATTAACGTATTCCATAAGACAAAAAATTGTGCCCTGATACGCTTATATTGCAATAAAACTAGTGAGGCACAAAAGTTTGACAAGGGGAGCCTGGAGAGAGTGAAGAGTAGGGCAGCCTCACAGAGTTTAAGCTGCAGTTTTAAGAAGTTTGATACTTGCAAATGCAGGAGCTATGTTAGGTCCATCCATCTATATCCTCACTTTTCTCTGAGTTAGACATGTGGCTTGTTTGTTGTATCTGAATTAACACTTTTCATTACGGGAGTCAGAACCCAGGGTAAATCACTGAGAGAGAATGATTGCATCTTTTCATAGGTTTGGGTGTAACCTACCTTTTTTTGTCCTAGTTGGATGGTTTAGATGAAAGCAGTGCATCTGATGAACAAAGCCATGAAGTTCATACTTTCATTAGGGCCATCCGGTTGACTTCTAGTCAGGAAAACAAAATGCTTTTTATTTACTTTTTTAGCATAAATAAGCACCTCCCTCGTTTTCCCTGGAGGTTCTTAAAGATGCAGGAAATTACATTTTTCTTTCCCTGAGGTAAAACTTGCTTCCATGCTTCTGTCTGACCACTAGAATGGCACCAACAGTTGTTGCAGCTCAGGGTGCTCAGGAGGTCACCGTGAGAGGTGGTGCAAGTAAGAATTGCCTTGGGCTGAGTGATGCCTCAGAGCTCAGTCTGATTTGTGTGCTGGGGAGAGCAGGACAAGTGTTAGATGCCAGTTTGGAGCTCAGAAGTTACTCCTCTGCTAGATTACTGCCTTGGGGGGGCAGACACACAGAATATACTGCTGCATATGTGTAATGGCAATGGATTAAAATCAAAATAGAGCAGATTCCTGTTTCCTGACAGATTAGGAAACCTGCTTTGCTGTTCAAGAAGTAATTCTTCAGTGGACTAGGAATTGTCTACTGTCAAGTGAAGTAGAAGTAAAATGTTTCTATCACAGTTAACTGAAGAAAATCAGGGGAATACAGAGTGCTTTTAATGTATTTTAGAAAAGAATAGTTAGTAATAGCCTTTTTCATTAAGAATGTTTAAATGGGGTTGTTTATTTTGTAAGTAGGGAAGTATCACATGATACACATTTTTTTAGCAGCCGAGAGAACCACTTGGGAACATAAATGCTAACAAAATAGATGATTCTTGTCTAATTGCTCCATTGATACATTTTTAAGATCTGTTAAACTGGTGTAGAGATACTTTGTCTTAGATTGATGGTAAGACTTGTTTCAGTATGGTTTTCAGCAATTAGCAGTGTGTACTTGAAAAAGATGGAAGGTTTCTTTGTAGTTAAGTGAATTTTATCTTTTACAATCCTTTTATTTTCCTCATTAATCCCATGTAGAGAAGAAATAGTAGGAAAGAATAAATGTAAACTATTATGGAATCCATTAAAAATAAAGGCAGTTGTATTTGCATTTTTTAGTTAGGAGTAAAACGCTGCAAGGGTACAAAGCCTGTATCTGCTGATCCATCAAATATTCGATATAAAAAACCTAAACCCAACTTCTTCGGAAAGCGTGTTGTGTCATGGTTAAACAAAAGATGTATTATTTAAGCAAATGCTGCATCTCGGCCTGGCATCTGTGCTTCTGTTTAGGAAAACTGGCCTCAATGGGGTTTTAAATATGATTTTTATTATCAATGCATAGGAGCTTGTTCTTGTCCCAAAAACACCATTGGACATATTTTAGTAGAAGGGTAAAGATATAGGAGATAATTTTTCCATGGATGTTTCAGTTTATTGTATGATTTTTTAATTAAATTTAATATTTTCTAGGAGATAAATGCTGTCATCATAATAGAATACATACCAAGCAAAGTATTTGTTGTTAATGTTGCCTGTATCTTTTATTTCTTTACTTTATTCCTTATTCTATCTGTTGGTCTCTTTTTGTTGATTTCCTTGTAGTGTAAATGGTAACTAGACAGGCTTTAAATACGCCACATATTTCATGTTGTGTGACACCTTTCTCATTTCTTTGTGCTTTTAATAACAATCCTAGCATTATCTTTATATGGAAGCAATGGTTGCAACATTGGAGAAGCACATATTTATTTGTTTCTTGCAGCTCATAGTATGCAAAGAGCAGGCTGCTCTAATGGGTGAAGTCTGTGATGAATGTTGGCAGACTAACCACAGACTGCATTCTTGCAGTTCACATGAAATAACGTTGTGTCTAGTAATTTTTCTTTTTCTTTTTTTTTAACTCTGAAAATTAGTCTGAATCTACTTGTTTGCTGAAGTAAAGCTACCAGCTACTAGAGGGGTAAAAATCAGACATTTAAAGTTTTTAGTGTTCAGATAATATCTATTAAAATGGAGGCACAAGGTAAGACAGCATTGCAGTAATGCTGGCCTGAACTTTTTTCTAGCATTTGACTTGTGATTAGTTTAGTAATGCCCAGTGGCTCTACTTGAAAGGAAGTCATCTCTTAGAAGCTTAACTAATACTTTTAAGTACTTTTGGCTTTTTTTTAGGGGGGTGAGGGATAATATCAAAGAGGAGCAATGTGAGAGAGTATCTGCCATGCATGGTATTTGTGGGATCCCTTGATGGACTCTGAATTTGAATGAAAAATTCAAACATCATCAGAATTCCAACTTCAAACATTGATCAGTCATGTATTTATGAATATCATTTGCTCTGATTGTAGGCTGAGATATGTGCAGAATGCAGAAACATGTTTTAAATAGAAATCAAATTTCATAAATGTTGTCAGAACATCAATGATTCAGTATAGCTAAATGCTTATGTAGCCACAAGACAATATACCTTGGAAATTATATTTTCTGTAATAGATACCCATTCTCTTTCACCTTGTTTGTCGCTTCCTTTAATTTTTATCTCTTTTCCTACCTTTTTCTTTCCACTCTACTTTTCTTCCTATTACCTGTTTGCTCCTATACTGCAAATATTACTACTTTTCAAACCATTCAGGGACTTCAGTTTTGTATTACCACCTGTCAAGAGGGGTAATTTTTTTCCACTTGTATGAGAAAAGTTGGCCTTGTACCTCCTACACATCAATTTCCTTATAGTTTAATGGCCCTATTAAAAATATTTAAACCAGTTGTTACATTTTTAAAACACTGTTGAATAGAGAGGGAATTCAGGGATAAACAAACCCTAAATTGTGTAACAATTTTTTTTATCATGTTGTTTAAAAGATTAGTTTGAATCTTGGAGAACTTAAAGCATAAATGGAGCATATTTTTCAGATTTAGAATTCTTTTGTTGTGTGAAGGTTTTATCGATGGATACTTCGTATATATATGGAAGTAAAAAACTCTGGTGTGGTCAAAAGGAACCAGCCTGTTTCACGTGGTGCACATAGGTTTGTTTTCTCTCTGTTTGCTTCAGCCATAATTTTCCTTCCTTGTGAATATGTTCCAGCATCAGTTCATCTTGGTGCCAGACTTCCCTTTTGGCTTCAGCAGTGTAAAGTCAGTCTGCACTGATTTGAAAGCCTTCCAAATACACGTGCCTGACACTGGAAACGGCCAAGTTAGAGGAGAGCAACTACATAAATGTAGTGTAGGAACAAAGGCAAGTTTTCTTTTTGTCAGAGTTCCAGGGACATTTGGTATTTCTTGGATATGATGAACAAATCATGAAAATCTGTTAATAACTGAATATGTGTACTGTGGAGCTACAGTGTTAATGTGATACAAAGGAACATTTTAAGGTTTTTACTTTTTAAATGCTTTGGGCTTTCAGCTACAAGATGTTATGTTGTCCCATGACACAAAGTCATTTTCTAAACACCTTACTGCTTGAAGTGTTCTGTACAATGCCCATTGATCATCAGCTTGGCATTAGAGTATTTAATGTTTTCTTCTGCTGCTCTTTTGGTAAGGAGAGAGAAAGACTAATTTATGGTAGTGCTTTATAATTTAATGTTATTCATATTTTTTGTGAGCAACGATGGTGATTGAGAAATTGTACTTAAATACAGTTGTGTTTGATACATGAGACAACAGATCCTAGTTTGTCTAATTTAAAGGCTGATTTATTAATTTCACGTCAGGAAAGTAATAGTAATAACATTTTGAGCCTTTTTTTTTAAAGTATGTATTAAAGTAAATTTAAGAGTTGTAGTTGTTGAGTAGTAAAGGCATGATTTATTTATGAGGATAGTTTAATGAGTACTAGTAAAATAAGCATACTTTATTAATAAATAATTGATATGTGCTAGGAATGGTAGTTAAAAATTCTACAGCATTTATCGGACAGTTCTTAGACTTCCTTTAGTATAAATTTCATGTCTTATTGTCATGAACTGAAGTTATGCATGACTCTGAGGAGCCCTGTCAGGAGTGACTTTTTGAACAATAAAGTCATAAATTAAAGAAAGTATGCAGTCACATTAAAAGTACTTTCATAATCTTAACACTCAAAAAACTTATGGGGCTTCTCAAAATTGGGAGATTCTCTGAAGGTCTTGAGATGCTGGAGTTGGTTTTTGTGAAGGGATATTTAGTATTTTTTTTTTGAAAACGCATTCTTGGTAATGTGAGATGGGTGGTGTGTGCACACACTTGTGCCTGTGTACAGTATGTCTCAAATCAGAGCCATGTTCCTCGTAAAGCTGGCCTTTAGCCTCATTTGTCTGGGAGGCCCAGGCAAGTTACAGCAGTTCAAGCTGGAGCGTGGTGTCAGTGCCCTCCTGAAAGCAGGAGAACAAAGTTTGAGAGTTACATGGGGCTGCAGCAGAAAGTCCAAGCCCCTGTCAGCACGGGCACCAGGAACAGCTTCACCAGCACCAGGGCAGTGCTTTGCTGCTGCTCCATCCCTCAGCTGTTGAGTGCCTGAGAAAAGTTTTCTCATGAGGGTTTTCTTCCTGTAGTTTCCATTCAGGTTTCCTCTCCAGGCAACTGAAGAAGCATTAGTCACATGGCTTTGCTGGGAACCAGGTCTGACAGGCAGCAGTAGCACCACTTGCATTAGAGACAGGGTTGAGCAACAGATAATGCTTTTGAAAAGAAAAATTAGTAGCATATTTGTTGTGAAGGAGAAAGCAATTAAAACTGAGAATAAGTGAAATTATTCCACAGAGTAAGTACTGATGTGCACTTTCTTCCTACCATTATGTTGCTGAAGATCACAGTTTCCTTATTAGCATTGCCTGGTTGTTCATGCTTCTAGTCATATCACTGCAGCATTCTTGCACTTCCCCCTTACTAAAAGATAACAGCTTGAATTTATTTTTGTGTTTACTGACATTGTTTTCAAGGATATGAAAAAAAATTTATGGGTAGGTTCTTTATCACAACTTTTTAATTTTAAACTGCTTCCCAATTTGAGTAATAAATTAATAAAATCTTTCATGTATGTCTGCATATGACTGGGTAATTGTAATAACTTGTTTTTGTAGTGGATGATGCTGGTAAGATAGAACATGAAGGTTCTGCTGAAATTACCATGGAAGCAGAGTCAGAAAGTGGCTCTTGTAAAGTGGATGGCATTTGTCCAGAAGTCATCAAGGTCTATATATTCAAAGCAGATCCTGGAGAAGACGATTTAGGTAAAACACACTTGTTTTAGAATACTCCAACCTGACATTTGAAATTTTGCATGATGAGACTGTGGTTTCTCTCAAGTCGTCTGTAAAGACCTGTAGGTCTGATATTAAAGAGTGAGAAAACTCAGTTTTTTGTGGTTTAGCATAGATTTTGAACAAACTGTAATTAAAATATTTTGCTCTGGTCTTCCTAATTAGGGGGCACAGTAGACATTGTGGAGAGTGAGCCAGAGAATGACCACGCAGTTGGATTACTCGATCAAAACAGCAGTATTCGTATTCCAAGGGAGAAAATGGTTTACATGACTGTAAATGATTCTCAGCACGAAGATGAAGACTTAAGTAAGTAGGTGGCTTTCCTTTGGGAGCAGGGATTTTCATTTTCAGCAGGGCAGTGTTTCTATTAATTTTTTCTTGGCTTTTTTTTCTCTTAGATGTTGCAGAAATAGCTGATGAGGTTTATATGGAAGTCATTGTAGGAGAGGAGGATGCTGCAGCAGCCCACGAACAGCAAATTGATGACACGGAAATTAAAACTTTCATGCCCATAGCTTGGGCAGCAGCTTATGGTAGGTAATACTGAAGGAATTCTTCCTGGTGACACTGTCTGTAGCAAAGTGTCAGGGATTGGTTTTTCGGAGGGTAGTGTAGACTATTTGTGCTTTTGTGTTTGTCTTTAAAGTTTTAGTTGAAGAATGGTTTCTTGGCATAGTAATTGTTAAAAAGAGAGAAAGACAGAGGCTATAAGGCAGGCTTCTTCTTGCTCCTGTTTTAACAGGCATTTAGCTTCACATTTTCATGATGTAAAAGGGGAAGTACATGAGCTTCCAGCTGAAAAATTGCATCTCAAGTACATCTGTCCCTCATGGTTTTAGGACATAGCAAGAGCTGGCTTGGCAATACAACTGAATATTTTTATTGGGGGAGGGGGGGAAGGCAAATGGAATTATATAAGATTCAGTGTAACAGTGAAAAGCAGCACTGACCTCTTAGCTTGATTTAAGTGCTTTCTAGAAGGATCAGATAAATATGTGATTGCACCAATGGAAATAATTGATGAACAAAAAGAACTTGGAGGGAGACATCTTAAAATTATAGCACAATTTTGAGAGTATTTCCAGCATTCAGAACCATTTTTCTTGATTGTTGGTATCTAGTGCACAAACCAGTTTCCAAAACTTCAGTAAGCTTAAGACCAAAATTTAATCTTAAAAAAGTTTTGCCCCTTTCTCCTTCTAAACAGAACAAAGAAATAGTGAAGTAAATGACAAAACTGACATACATGTCTGTGTGATGTGGATTGGGGTGATGGTGCCAGCAGACATTTAAATGGCAGGGAAGTGCTGAGAATGCAGTGGGGACTGGAATCTTGGACATATGTCAGGAAGGGCAAGATTTCATGGAGCAACCTGTGCTAAAAGTTGTTTGGGGCATGGATGGTAGTGCACCCAAAGCCTTATCTTAGGCCATAGGTGAGCAGAGCTTCAGTGGAGAGGAAATGTCAGATACCAGGTTGACTGGGAATTAAAAAGGAAATTGAGTGAAGTTGAAGCAATATCTGTAGCTGGAACATTCCGTTATTTTGGAGGAGGAGGAGAAAGTTGAGCAGAGTGTATTAAGAATGGTGAAAGATGGAATTGAAAGGAGCATTTAAGAATGTGGGAAACAGTTGCACACTCGTAGTAAGTAGTACCATTCAGGGTGAGAGATGGTGGGGATGGGGAGAAATGAAGCCTGAAGGCAGGAAAACAGCAGAGGTTTGTCATCTGCACTCCTTGGAACTCTTCACCACTTAGGGAGGGTTTAGAGCTGATAGCAATGGCATCTTAAAATGCTAAATTTATTATGTTGCTTTATTGTAACAAAGCTTGGTCTCACTGTGCTTTATATTCCAGCAAGTTTTTGCAGTTTTATTCCAGTATTAGACAGTGTTTGGGGCCTGTTCTCTGTTAAATCTAAAAGGACTCTTCAGACACCTGTTGTAAACTGTACTTTCTACATGTAAGATGTGAAATGGGTTTTTGCTTTCAGCATTCTTAAGGTGCCACATTTGCTGCTCAACACTTGAGCTGACATCTAGATCATAACCTTCAGGCTCTGCACATGCCTGTGCCTGGCTCAGTCTTCTTACATTAGTCATGAATATTAATTCTCTGCACTCTACAAAAGGAACAGCTATTGAGCATCTTGCAGTTTCTTCTATTTTAGTCTTCCTGTCTTATTTGTGGGCTTTGCTTTCACGATGAAATGTTGCCTTTTATTGATTCAAGTAAATACTTAACGACAAAATTTATTATTAGAATTTACTTATGTCCTTCAATCGCCAGTGTTAAATTGATGTCCAATGAATACCTTCTCAAATATATAGATGTATTTGCTTGTAATTTTCATGTTTGTTTTACATACAATGGTACCATTTGTGTATTAAACACAAAGCTCTGTGAGGCAAAGATTGTTTCCTTCTTTCCGTTACACAACACTGAGCATGTTCTTTGTTCCCACTAGAAAGAATTTGTAAGTGCTAAAGCATCAGGTGTACAAATAGTAAGTAGTGTACTTTGTGTGCCACTTTATGGGCTGTTCAGAAGGATTCTTTGATTGCAGTTCCAGTTCAGAAACTTGGTGTGTGACAAACTTCGGTCAGGTGAATTCAGACATCCAGAAGTGAACAGGAGCTCACACACAAATGTATTTCAGGACTGAGAAGAAAATCAGGCACAGTAAATATTGTGACATGCTATTATTTACCAATGTTAAACATCTTGGGTGTAATTAGCAACCAAAGACATGCAAAAAATGCTGCATTTAAAGGAGAAGTCTCTGTGTAATGGAAAACTATTAACTCCTGTAAATTGTGTACTCCTGTAAAATTGGGTTAACAAGGCCAGTATTTCCAGGCTCATAATAGCAAACATAATTCGTCAGCTACATACTGAGACACTTTGCAGCTCGTGTTGTACAATATTACAGTTTGATTAAATGTCCAGATAATAGTTTATCATTTCTGTTGTTGCCATTGTAGAGTTTGTGCTGGAATTATCTGTAGAGATGGTAAGTAACTCTTTAACTTACCTTGGTAGGTAATAATAACGATGGCATCGAAAGTCGGAATGGCACTGCAAGTGCTCTTTTGCACATAGATGAGTCATCTGGACTTGGGAGGTTGGCCAAGCAAAAACCAAAGAAAAAGAGGAGACCTGAGTCCAGGCAGTATCAGACAGGTGAGTACCTGGTGGCTGGCTGTACTCTAGGCACTTGTCCATAAACAGATGCACTTTGTTGATAGCGTGTGCAGTGTCACGTAAAACCAGTGATTAGGGCAATTACTTTGCTGACAGCACTTTTACATTATTAATGAGTACATATTTTATTTTAAAAAATTTTAATTACATGGTTTGGATTATGATGGGCCTTTTAAAGGAAACCATCTCTGAGACAGGAAAAAATCATTATCGTATCAAAAGGTTAAAAACCTATACACTTAATTTGCCACACCAATTTTAATGTTTAATGTAACATTTTTAAGGGAGACATTAGAGAAATTGTGTAGGGTAATAGTGCTTTTAAAAAACCCTTTTTATCTTTATTGAAAATTTATAGAACAATGCATTTCATTTTATCAGCTCAGTAGGTAACTGGAAAGTCTGAACATTGTATATTAATGTTTGGTAGTGTAACTTCTATACCCTTTTCTGGTTTAATTATGAAGTAAATTGCCTTGATGCCCTTGCCTACATTTTTCCTTGCATCTGTGAGAACAGAAGTGCTCTTTGGCATTATTTGGTTTCTGCTGGTACTGTGTCATTATTTGAATTATTTATTAGGTTTGATAAAGTTGAAAAAAGCACACAACTGTTTTTTTAGTAGCCTTGACTTAAATAATATTATACATTTCTTTTCAAATTCTGACTTAACTGTAGGAGTTCTGTTTTGTTTAGCACTGAGTCAGTAAATTGGGTAAATTAAAGTTGGCTTTTTCTATTTTCAACTACTTAGCTCTCCTTATAAAACATTTTTGGAAAAGAGAGCTTTTTTGACATGCCTAGACAAATTCAGGGTAAACAAATCAGGCTGATGGATGAGTGCAAATAAGTTCCAAAGCTCTGAGGTATCTTTATGTGAAACATGTTCTCGTTGAGTCCTGCTTGCTACCTCTTCAGTTTGTAACTGTGACAGATGGCACAAGAAGGGGGTGTTAGTTTGGGGACATGCGAATTGTAGTCAGCAGTAGGTGATTAAACTGCCAGATTAAACTTTTATCTACAGATTTGTGAGGAGTCAAAGAAGATCATGTGTTTTGCTTACTAGGTAATACTCAGTTTAACAAGTTGACCACTGTTCTTTGCACCAGTGTTGGTTTCTGCATATATGTAATGTGTAAACTCAGAATTCTTGAAAATAGAATTAATTGAGTTGAAGAACAGCGGGGTGATGCGTTGGTTGTCTCCATCAAAAAACAGTATTTCCTTTCTCTTAGTAATAAAAATGAATGAAAGTAGTAATTCCTTCAGTTTCTTCTACCTAACCCAGTAACGAGCTTGTTTATTTGTATAGGGAAGCATTTGTGTCCAATCTCATTCAACAATTCATTGTTTTGTTAACATTGCAATCTGACACTTACTGAAGTGTAATGTTGTATAATACTGACTAAGGGTTTTTTGTTGTTTTTCAGCAATAATCATTGGCCCTGATGGTCATCCGTTGACAGTCTACCCCTGCATGATTTGTGGAAAGAAATTTAAATCTAGAGGTTTCTTGAAAAGGCACATGAAAAACCACCCAGAGCACCTTCTTACTAAGAAGAAATACAGATGCACAGACTGTGATTACACTACGAATAAAAAAATAAGTTTACATAACCACTTGGAGAGTCACAAGCTGACCAACAAAACAGAAAAGCTTATTGAATACGATGAGTGTGGGAAAACCTTCTCTCATGCAGGAACTTTATTCACTCACAAGATGGTGCACAGGGACAAAGGAGTTAATAAAATGCACAAGTGCAAATTCTGCGATTATGAGACAGCGGAGCAAGGGTTACTGAGTCACCACCTTTTAGCTGTCCACAGCAAGAACTTTCCTCACATTTGCGTGGAGTGTGGCAAAGGGTTTCGCCATCCGTCCGAGCTCAAGAAGCACATGCGGATCCACACTGGTGAGAAGCCCTACCAGTGCCAGTACTGCGAGTACCGATCTGCCGACTCTTCCAACTTGAAAACCCACGTAAAGACTAAACACAGTAAGGAAACGCCACTCAAGTGCGATATTTGTTTCCAGACTTTTTCAGATACCAAAGAGCTACAGCAGCATACGCTTATGCATCCAGAAAGTAAAACACATCAGTGTTTGCATTGTGACCATAAGAGCTCAAACTCGAGTGATCTGAAACGACACATAATTTCAGTCCACACAAAAGACTATCCTCATAAGTGTGATATGTGTGATAAAGGCTTTCACAGGCCTTCGGAACTGAAAAAACACGTGGCGGCTCACAAGGGTAAAAAATTGCACCAATGCAGACATTGTGACTTTAAGATCGCAGATCCGTTCATTCTGAGTCGCCACATACTCTCAGTTCACACAAAGGATCTTCCTTTCAGGTGCAAGAGATGTAGAAAGGGCTTTAGGCAGCAAAATGAGCTGAAAAAACACATGAAAACACACAGTGGCAGGAAAGTTTATCAGTGTGAGTACTGTGAGTATAGCACTACAGACGCCTCAGGCTTCAAACGGCATGTTATTTCCATTCACACAAAAGACTACCCTCACCGGTGTGAGTATTGCAAGAAAGGTTTCCGAAGGCCTTCAGAGAAGAACCAGCACATTATGCGACATCATAAAGATGTTGGGCTGCCTTAAAGTCCTTTTCACAGACTTATGGCTGGAATTATAAAGGAAATTTGCCCTTCAGGCAGTTAGCTTATTTTAAAGCCAATCACCTGCGATCACACCCAAAAAAAAAGAAAAAAAAACAACAAAAAAAATACTGTGCATTTGATTTGTTGCTGTATAAAAATAGGATTATTGCTTCTAGTTGACTTTTATACCTTTTGTTCAATAGCGTGTTCTGAATTCTATTCAGTTTGTTTAATAAATGAAGAAAAGATGGCAACAATAAAGTTGCATTTAATAAAGTAAACCCTGTCTCTTACTGAATTTTTCAACCGTAATAGTTTATTTAGATATATTTATCTTACTGACCTCGTTGATACTCACAGTGTCCATGTTAATGCAGTTTTGTCATGAATTTTAAAAATATGACATTTCGATAAAATTGTCAGAGGTGTGTAAAAAATGGGGAATTGTCATGTTGACAGTAAAGGCACTAGGGCCCACCTGATTGTCTTGTTTTAACTATACAGACTTTGTGGCAGGTTAACTATTTTCTATTTGAGGAGTTACAAATCTCACTTTGTTGCAGAAAAATATTTGTGTTTTAATTCTGGTTTCAGAGAGAAAAATATTTAAAAAGTGGTTTGGGGAGGTTATCTTTCTTGGGCGAATTTAAAAGTATGCTCAAATAGTACATTTATTGTTCTGTGCTTCTTTGTCTTTGAAAGGTTTTGTGTGTTACAAATGAGTTGGGCTTTTTTTCGCTTTACTTCTGTCTTAGTGTTGGAAACGTAAAATACTCGTGTTCCATTTGCAGAGTTAATACTGGATCACAACTGTCTGTATGTGCCGGTAAATGTACCTCAAACTTTATGCTTTTATGTGTGTTGGTATTTCTTTAAAAAACAGTTTGTGGTTCAAGTCACATTTTTATTGTGAGTTGCTTTAGAATAAAATTTAAGACCAAGAGGTGCCTCGATTTTGGAAAGCAGATATTTACAGTGAGAGCTTAAGAGGGAAATGGAGCAGAGCAGACGTGTTTATAAGGAGTAGAGATGTTGTAAGGTAGATATCCTTAATAAGAAAAGTAACTTATGACAGAAGCAGTTTTGTTACTAAATTGAATGTTTTTCCTGAGCCATTAGTAGCTGTGTTCAGCTGCTATTTATTAATTAGTACAGTATCCAGAATTAACCCAGTTCTTTTAGTCTGTTTATAAACAGCTGAGAGAATATTACAATTATTATATGCAATTTTGGCACCTGAAGACTATTATGAAGTAACGCCATGTCATTTGGTAATTGCTGCATAAACGTACCAAGCAGGAAGTCATGTACCTTAACAACAACTGTGGAGCAAAAAAGCCAAACTGTTTCATTACATGCCAGATTTTAGGACCTGGCCCTGCTCCCCATGCTCAAATTCCCACCCCAGCCACTGTTTGATGATGAATTGCAGAATTCGGTCCCAGCTGCCTGCCAGATTAGGATAGATTTGTAACCAACAATTCCCTAATGGAAAGGGTTCAGAGCCTGGCCCAGTGTTAATTCTTGTTTCTAGGCAGGTGAACTTCCAGTTGAAATCAAAATTTGGCGGTGATCCCAAGTTTGGGGTGATAGAGGGACAAAGGTTTCCTTTCGGATGTGTGTCCTCTAAGCATTTTGTGTTTTGTTTTGTTACCGAGCCCTGCCCCTCCTGTCTCACTGTGAGCTGAAATACTTGTCTGTAGTGTGCAGTTCAGGACAGTCGAATGCCATGTCACTATCTGTGTCGTATGATGTTTTTTTCTTTCAATGCCTGCTTGACAGTGTCCCCAGACTTGCCCATTGTGCTCTTGTATAATATTGCTACTAGTGGGCCGTGACCCTTTAGCGTGTAATACCTGGCCGTGCTGCATTGTGCCTTCCTTGAAATCCCCGCTGGAGCCAGTGGATTTCCTACGTGGCCGTAGCTGTCCATTGCCTACTGATGCCAAATCAGATGCAGTAAAACCCAGCAGAGATTTCCCATTCGCTTCTTGCAAAGTACCCGCCTGTGACTATTTTTTTCCCCTCTTATGTTCAAGCATTTTCTAACTGGAGACCTGGAAAGTGTACAAAATCTGCATAAATTCCCATAGCGTTGCTGAGGATTTTAGCCATTTTAACTTTATTTTTTTAAATAAGCTGAAAGACAAAGAACACAATTTTACGCATTTTCTTTCTCTTACGTAGCCTGGAATCATAAACACTTTTTTTTTTTAAAGCACAATGTTGAAACTTTTTTTTAAAATAATTAAGGGTTTGGTCAAGTGGATTTTGTAAAATGTATTTGTCTGTATAAAGAGAAAATGAAATTATAGTTATTGTTAATGTACTGACATTAGTTACAGGCTAGTTTTAATTCCTAAATAATTTGCTTAGCAAATGCTATAAAATGGATGTTTCAGTTTAATGTTTAAAAAAGGTACAGATTTTTACAAGGACATAATATAAATTATTGTTCTGTAGAAAATACCCTGTTAAATATTGTATACGTCCTTCCCTCTGTACACTTTGTAAAAAAGACAAAAGAAAAAAACAAAATACATAGAACCATATAGGGATGTGTGACATTATTGTAATTGTGTACTTGATAATAACGTGAAAAAATAAAATTCAAAATATTTTCCTTTTAATGAACGTTTAGTCTATTTGATGCCAGTTCTGAGGTGGAGCCTTGTTCTGAGGGACACGGTCATTTGCAGCTCTGCTGCACTTTAACTTTCTCTTCTGCTCCCTGGCCTTCAGCTCATTTTGTGTGTGGGGTGTGGGTGGCTCAGTCCCTCCTGTGGTTGAAAGGCACGTTTACCTTGAAGTCTGCAACAGTGAAAGGGAGGGCAGGTCTACGAAATCCGTTTTCCTGTTTGTTTTTATATTAAAGCACTGATGTTTGTTAAACGTCTGATAATGCCTTCATGTTTTTCAGCAAGGTGGTTACTGCACTGTCCCAAAACGCCCCACCAGACCTCCAGGCAAAAGAGGGGCTGTTGGAGCTGAAAAAATGTGTTTCCTGGTGCCTCTTCTGATGTGTGAGTCCCAGCAGGAGCCCTGCTCCCTTCCCTTCCTGCTGGGATGTGTGAGTGTGATGCAGCTCCAGCAGGGACGATGCCTGGGCTGGGCCTCTCCCCATCCTCCTTGCCCTGTCCAGCTTCACTGGCCAGCAGCAAGGATGGAGAGGGCTTATGGATGCTTCTCCCACTGCTCTGTGAATGCTTCAGCCCAGTTAAATTAAACTGGGGACATGGGAACTGCTTTGGTAACAGTTCACTGGCATGGGCCATCCCACTTTACAGTGCGTGTGATATGACCCAGCACCAACCCTCTGTCCCCACGGACCTCATGGCAGAAGTGCTGTTGGGTGTCTCTGCCCTCTGTCTATACCTGCCTGAGAAAGTGGCGTGTCTGCTGGCCCAGATATCTCCAGGATATTTGGTCCAATTAGTTTACTCTCTCTGGATGCTTTTAGGAAAAGCTGACTCATTCCTCATCTTAGTTCATCATGCAGCCGGACTGGCGTTGGGCAACTCCTCACAGTAACAAG
Organism: Chiroxiphia lanceolata; assembly: GCF_009829145.1. Taxonomy (NCBI): domain Eukaryota; kingdom Metazoa; phylum Chordata; class Aves; order Passeriformes; family Pipridae; genus Chiroxiphia; species Chiroxiphia lanceolata. The sequence goes on along the minus strand of NC_045638.1, from coordinate 13,739,916 downwards.
CTGTCACACCGCGTAGCCAGCAATCTGCTCATGGTTTGATTTGTTTCCTTATTTTCTCCATCTACCTAATGTTCCTCAACCACTCATTATGGAACTGTATGTTGAGTACCAGAGACATTCAGGGCAGTGGAGAATAAATACACCCAATTCCAGCTGCTGTGAGGAAGAGCCGGGAGCAGTTACCAGCTCTAGCTCATGCAGACGAGCAAATCCCACCTTCCTCTAGGATGTCCCCCTCTTCCTTGGTTTCTTTAATTGTGGAAGCCTCAGTGCTTTGCTGCCTGGCTCTGCTGAAGGTTCCTCCACTTGCCCAGGCACCTGCAGTCCACACTGGTGATTTCCCAGTGGGGTGATTTCCCCCTCACTGGGACACAGTAGCAAAGGCACCCAAAGCCTGGATGCCAACCTGAATGTTCTTTGACAGCCTTATTTTGCAAGCCAAAAGGCTGTGTTACTAACTAGGAAAAGAAGCAGCTGGCTAACAGCTCACTGCAGTTCCCTGGCTTGTTAAAGGTAGCAATTAAATAATATATCGTTAATAGAAAATACAACTAGTACATTAACAATTATGACAGGTGGAAAACTGACCAAGGAGGGGCTGAGTGGAACCAGGAAGAAAGTCAGTGGAGTCAGGAGCAAGGAAGTAGTAGTCAATACATACAAAAGGCAGACACACCAAAAACCTTTCATTTGTTTTTTGAGAAGTTTGAAGAGCGGATTGGTTGATTTGGTTACCTTGAAATGCTGACGCAGGAAGGCAAGCACTGATAGTTTTTTTTCTTAAGTAGCACAAGTATCAAATAAGGCTGGGAATGTTTTTTTCCAGACCTGTGGAAATGGTATTAATTTCTATAGGCAACAAGCACTTTAAAAACTACAATCATGGGTTGTTCAGAAGCCATGTAGCACTCAGACTTTTGTAATATATACTGGAATCCCATGGAAACTCCACAAATCTGGAAAAACTGTTATCGTTCTATTAAAGACAAAACTTTGAGGGTCATCTGAGCACAAGCCTGGGCAAAATCGGGATAAAGAATTGCTGCTATTAGGACCAAGGAAAGAACCTGAAGGGAACAGGAAAAGAGTTAAATGCAACAAACACAACTTATATTTACAGGACTATACAACACCTTGGTAGTGCAGAGCCCTATGCTGAGCTACCCCTGGTGTGGTAGCACAACCCTGCAGCGAGCCCCTCATACCACCACGCCTGCTCTGCTCACCCCTGCTCTGCCTCTCATCTTGTTTTCTGCTGTGGCTTAACCACTGTTTGAGGTTCACTTGAACCAGCCCCACCACGGAGCCAAGGGTGGGGTGTGAACAGCTTCAGACAAGTGATTCCTTTGTGGTGTTGTCTTTCCTTGCCTCCTGGCTGAGGGATGTCTGTCCCACCCACTGTCCTGAGAGGCCAATGCCCCCATGCTGGCAAGGGGTTGAGGAGCCTGAGTGAGTCTATTTTGAGGAGCCAAATGCTTGAAATCAGGTTTGGAATTGAAAAACACATGCCATAATCAAAAAAACAGGTCAGCTGCCCAAAACAGGTCACCAGAGAACAAGCCCTGACAAGAGCATTTCCAATGGGGATGTTCCTGCCTCAGGAAACAGAAAGCCACACAAAGTGCTCTTTTGAGATTTTTGAACCAAAGTCTATCAGCTTGACTAGAAGCTCAAAGAACAACCTACAAGTACAGTGGCAGAGAGGGTCCCAAACTCCTGCCTCACCCTCTTTAGATTTCTTGATCTCAGATCAGTTGCTCACATCCAGGCACCAAAAGCCACCTGTGATCGTCTTGGGATTGCCAGGTGTTATGCAGGCCCTGGGGGAAACCTGCACCTGGTGGTGTGCCCAGAGTCCTTTGAAACACGTATGGATGAAAAGACACACTGTGACATGCAAAAAAAGGGAGTAACACACACTTGAATTTTCTCTTGCACTGGCATGACAAAAAATTTTTGTGAAGTTAGCTGTAAGAAAACTGGGGCATATTTTGTTTGACATAGCTCAGGAAAACAAGGAATGCCAGGATTATATCCATTTGAAAGGATGAATCATAACTAACAAGCACTCACAGGTACAGAGCTAGGATGTTACAGCCAGTCAAATGACTGGCAGAAGCAGATTCTTAGCAGAGAGTGCTAAGAATAAAGAAGCTCTTGAAACTGAGAAAATTAATATATGCTCTATATATTTACTCTATTTTTAAATGTAATTATGGTATCATTAAGACCATTTTGCTGATCTATCATGGCCCTACTAAGGGAGTACTTTCCTTACTTCTTTGACTTTTAATGCAGTGGTTTTGCTAGGAAGCCTCTGACAAGAAGCAGTGTGAATTCTTCGTGGGCAGTAGGAGCAATGCTGACACTTGCCCAGACCCAATGAGCTCCTTTGCAGCAGTAACCTAAAGCTGTCACTCCACTGAACAGTTGACCCATATCACAATAAGCCCAACGTTGATGCAGAAAAAAAACCCTATATTGACATGCAACAGACTTTCCTATAGTAGAACAAACACCTTGCAAAAAGAACCCAGTGAGCCAGGGTGGTGACACCATCTCATGGTCACTGCAGAGCAAGGGGGAGCCCTGTCCTCCTCTTGTCATAGCAGTCCCAGGGCTCAGGGCTGTCACCACAAATTCAGATGCTTCACATGTGCAGGCACAGAGCCTGGGAAGCATCAGAAGAAGCTGACTGCTGCAGAAAGACAAATAGCCTGCACTGCAAGTGCCCTGTGCCAAGATTTCCAGGCAAGCCTAAAGAGAACCACAGAAGGAGGGCAGGATTGGCTCCTGCCTGTGGTGGGAGGTATCACTGAGGCCAGGCAACTCTTACCTTCAAATGCACATCGAAACCTTCCCCAAAACATGGCTGTCAAGTGCCTGCTCTGGCAAAGCTGGCAAGCAGGATCCTGGTTTGGCCGCCTTCCCAGAAGTCCCAACTTGTGCTGGGTCTCAGGGCCTCCTGACAACTGAGTACAGGGATGGAAGTAACACCCTCTCCTCCTCTGGCTCTGGCTGGAGGGAGGGATGGCTGCTGGGCTGGCAGGAGGGGCTGAGCAGCAATTCCTTTTCTTAGTTGGGAGCTTTTAAATGAGCTGGAGACAACGAAATGCAACCCAAGGACAAGCTTGGCCACTTTCAGGGAGTCAGTTACAGAAAGGACTGGATTAAAAGAGATTTCCTTTCTGCTGCAGGGAGACAAGGAGGCTGGGAAGGAGGCACTAACAGTCAAGCTCTAGCTGCATTGCATTTCCTGATGTAGAAGACCCATTCCCAGCAAAGAAAAATACCCTGTACTTGCAGGACCATCCTTGGCTTCTCAGGGAGAAGAAGGACTTGACTTACCATCTGTGTTCAAATAATTACAAGTGGGAGAAGTGATGTCCCCCAGAACATACACCCATCTGTGAAATACATCAGTGCTTGAAAGGCAGAAATATTTGGCAAGTGATGTCTGTTCAGTATGTTACAGCTCTTTCTTAAAAGAAAACTAAACTAACTTGATCCTGACTCTGAAACTTGACAGTGATTCCAGTTTACAGAGGAGCCTCTACGAGTTGAGATCCAAGTGCCTAAAAATAACATTTTTCTCCCTTTCTATTGATTTATTTTTAATTTTTGGAAGAGCATACAATGAGCTGTGATGCAAATGGCAGGTAACATGCAATTAGTCCCGAAGGCTCTGCCTACATTAACCAGCAGGCTGGATTGCTGTAGAGAAAGAGGATCAATGCTGAGGGCACCATGTCCATCCTTTAGTCATCCTGATAGGTTTTGTAAAGTTTGGATGCCCAGGATCCGTCCTGGGGTGCAAGATCACCCCAGCAGTGCTGGGGACACCATCTCAACTACTGAGCCCCATGGTGAGCCCTGTGCCAGCATGCCTTCCCTGCAGCTGGGGTTTTGTTCCCCATCACAGGAGGGAATAAATAAATACTTGTATCCAAAGCCTCATGAGATGTGCCAGTACTTAGTTCATTAGCACTAAGAGGCTTGTGAGTCTTAAATCAGTCATCCTGTTAGTGGAACCAGTATTAGGAACCTGCAGGAGTCCTGTTCCCTCTTGGGCTTCCCAGTTTAAGGGACAGAAACTACAGGGTTTCCTTTTGGTTTCTGATTGGCCTGGCCAAGACCTTGTTAAGCCCTGCTGACTGATCAAATGATGGCCAGTTCAAGAGTGCACAGCTTTTCCTCCTCCATCACTGAGAGGAGCTCCATCAACACATGATGCTCCCGGCTGCGAAAATGGGGTTTGAACACCAAGAGACACTTGGGGAACTTTGGGGAGAGGTGCTGAGGGATGTCTCCAAATGAGAGGATGCTGTGCAAGTTTCCCAGCTGAGGTGTGCTCAGAAAGCTCGTGGTGCTCCTGACCTGCCAGGCTGCCACTGCTGGGAGCCTTTCTTTGGAGCCGTGACCAGCAAGAGGCAGAAGGGGCGAGAGGTGGGAGTTGCTCTGAAAATCCCTCTGCATGCAAAGCCAGCCCCGCCTGCGGCAGCTCACCCAGACTCACCGTCCCCAGTCCCTCTAGGACAACACCGAGCTTTTCCACGGCAAAAGCCACCGGACGGGCCCCGGTCGGCAGGTGGCGGTGCGGGATCGGTCCGGGGGCCGCCCGTCCTCCCCCGAGCCCCGCGGGCAGGGACCCCCCGAGCCCCGGGAGCTGCCCCGAGCCCCGCGGCGGGCGGGGGTCGCGCCGCGAGGGTCGTTGTTAAACCCGCTTTGCCCCGTATCTTGGGGCACACTGCCAGCAAAGCTGTTTCCCGGGGGTGCCAGACCCGAGGGCATCTCGGTGGACGGGAGGGACCTTCCCGCAGAGGGAGCGTGAGCGGCGGCCCTCCAGGTATCAGCTGCCTTGGCCCCGGGAGGAGGTTAAACAGGAGGATTTGTCCTGGCAGCCAAAGGAGTGGGACCTGACCCTCAAAAAGATGTCCACCCTATGGGCCAAGGCAGCAGGTGAGGAGACAAGGACACCATCCCATGGGAAAGCAAGCTCAAACCCGTGCCGCCGATTCCCTCGCGAGGGGTGTTGGTTAAGGCAAAGCGAAGATGAGATTATGCATTTTCTCCACAACACAGGGAAATTTGTTCATCGCAGCTACTGTTGTCACAGAGAATACCAGAGGAATTAATGATTCATCACTTAATTTCCTCTTCCCCTACTCTCTCCACCTTTCTTTTCCTTTAATAAACTGGTCTGGAGCCAACTGCGGCATCAAGTTAGTAATGACTTTAAGCACCATTTATGCTGCTACTGCAGCAATTTAAATTGTCACTTTCTATTAAAAGGTCTAACTCCAAATGGTTTTAGCTGAAAGCACTGGCACTGACAGTGCAATTAAATAGCGGAAGTCCTTTCTCAGGATGTCAGTGCAAATACGTTTTAAATAAGGGGTCAGAAGCACCTAGCTAATTTAAACTACAGTATAGTTTTCTAGGGAAGAATAACACCTGATGCAGGGCTTTCTTTTCCCCCATGCTGTGTGATGGTTTCCATTGTGATTGTAAGACAATTGAAGGAGTGATGTGTCAGAGGAGTCCAGCAGCCTCTGAAAACCTCTTCACAATAAACATGGGCAGTGCTGCACAAGCAAAAGCCATTGTTTCTCAGCAGATACACATGAAAAGATATTCACCACATTCCTAAAGGACTCTGATTTACAGTCTTGCTTTCCCCCAGACAGTTTGTAAGAACGAATCACTTTACGGGCATCCATTTTATTCTTTGTCTTGAGCTACACTGCTCATTTTTCAGAAGCATACTATGGATGGTGTACCTTCCATCTCACATTCCCTTTATCTATAGTTCTGAATTAATTTATAAACCATATTGTTCTGTGGAAAAAGACACTCCTGTGTACAGGATTTTTACAGCTCACCTGTAAAAATCGCATCCCATTCCTCAACTGGTTGCAAAAAAAAAAAGGCACTTTTTTTTTGCAATTTCTGAGCAGCAGCTGCAGTGCCCATGCCAGGCTGTCCAGCCAACTCCTCCTTCCCCATCTGCTCTGCCTCAGGATCACCTCCTCTCTAGGTCTGGCCCTTTCCTTCTGCGTTGGGCGCAGGCTGGTCCTCCTTTAGCTAACACCTCTGGGCTCCTGATCCTCAGCTCCACCCCACACATTAAGCTGTTTATTTTTTTTTGCATCAAAAATCATTTTGCTGCGAGAAGGAAACTGTGCTACTATTTTACATGTAAAAGGTGTTTAACATCCTAACTGAATCACAAAGCTTGAGTGTTATAAATCATAGCATCACAAAAGACGTGTTTTCTCATCTTGTGTTGGTTTTCTGTATTCCTTCAGAAGAGGCAGCCTGAAAGCATGGCCTTTTACTAGACATCAGACAGAATAACACCACTGCAGTCTTCAGCATCTGTGCCTTAAACAAGAAGCTAAAAAATACCTGAACACCTTTAATGATTCGTATTTTATTTCAACAGCTTTAAAGCTTCTCCAATACATGACAGTGCCCCTTATGTTATGGCCACTATGGTTTTCCCGAAGTGTATGACATCTGCCAAGAACAGAGAAGTCATTACTTTTAAGCTCCCCCTGTCCCATCCTCAGTTGCTACAGTTACTGCTCTGGAGGACACAGAGAGACATCTTGAGATAAATATCCCTAGGACAGCTATGGTTATGATATTTATGTCTACGCAGCTACATTTCTAGCCACAGAGCACTCCACATTGTACCACTTCACTGCAAAGAAAAAAATGCAGTGGTAGATTGATTTATGGCTGCCCCTTACAAAAATAATATGCAAGGGAATGGGATCGAAAGTCCATTTCTTTACAGAATCATGGATACTACTCGGTTTTGTTTAAGAAAGCAAGAACAAGAAGAAAAATGTACTGGTATTCTAAGGAATGAAAGAAAGGTACTGCATAGCTGTAGAAGTGAATCGGGGTATGCGCCATTAGGACTTTTTACTTATTGATTTTGTCATCATAAAAGTCACATATTTTTTAAAATGAAAACTTTCAATGAGAAGACACCACTTTCCAGTTTCAGTGGAGCTCATGCTTTGTGAAATGCCTGAATCCTGCCTCTCTCTAACATTTGTCTTCTGGCTCCTTTTTCTGTCTTCATCCTTTTTGGATACTCCTGGAGCAACCTGCTCTCACTGACCCTGCCCTGAGCAGGGGAGGAAGAGCAGATGATCTCTGAGGGTGCTGTCCCTCCCCAGTCCATCTGTAATTCTGCTTAACAAGCATGACAGCATGGTGTTTTTTAAAGACAACATCCCCTGCTGTTTCCGGAGTGTCCTGCACATGGGTGATAGAGATGGGCAGAGAACTGGCACCAGCACACAAAAGCAATTTGTTGCTTGGGCACAGCTTTGATCTCCTGAGGCAGTTACTGATTTTGTTTCCTCAGGGAAACATCATCCCCACACAGCTTTATACAGGGCAATAACTTGCCAGTGGGATAGAAGCAGCTTCCACAAAGGCCCTCACTGGCAGTGGGAACTGCAGGCAAAAAGCAAATAAAGGCAAAGGAGAAACCCCTTCTTACAGAACTGCAAGAATCAGGAGCACATGTGTGCGTTTGGGAACCATACTGAGTACGCAAAAATGCTGTGCTCTATGTCTATTTTTAAACACAAGAGGTATTATACCCAACTTTTAAAAAGGGAACAGGTTTGTCAAGTATTACAAAAATAACCCATTAAAATCAGTAAAAATATGCTTTTGGTTTGAATAAACTTTCTTCAGTATTCTAGTTTATCGGAGTAAGCTGAAACAAGCCTCGTTCAGACAATTATGAGATTCAAAGATATATATATCCTTTACTGTATTCTGATAACTTTTATGGTGGTGTTTTGGTGGTTTTTTTTTTATTTTCAGGATATAGAACGCATTTTCAACATTTTTTTTCTGACAGAAATATCTTTAAAAATTGGTCTTTTATCTTGAGCTAAAGCTGAGATTATTGCAGAAAATAAGACTTTAAGGACTTCACTTAAGAGCTGGACTCGATGATCCTTGTGGGTCCCTTCCGACTCAGAATATTTTAAGTGATTAAAATAATTCTTAAATACTGAGTATTATGAAGTTCTCTTCTTTCTAGAGAGATAACAATGGAGATTTTTGCAAACATTTCACTGAAATAGCTTTGTTGTCATGAATGTTTTCAGTCATAGTAAATTCCAAGCAATTGTTGTCAAATGTTTATACAAATTACTTTCTGGACATGCAAATGTTTTCACTGCAGAAATTGGCCACTAAGTATTACCTGTCAGTCAGCCAAGATAATAACTTTCTATGGTGAGACTTCAACATCTCCCCCCATCAAAATACACAGCTCAACATTCAGGTGGAACTTATTCAACTTCTTACTTCCACTTACAAAGTCAGAATGAATTGCTGGGGAGTAAATATAGGAGTAAATATGAGAGAACCTGTGAGACAGGGGAAAAAGAAACAAAGGGCATCAGAGAAATTATTCTCTGAAAATTATTATGCAGGAATGACAGTCCTGAAACAGGATAGATACCAAATTATTCAGCTGTCAACAAGGGCTGAAAGATGCTGGGGGAGCTGTGATAGTTGCTATGTGAAGGTGCTAGTCAACTTGTCAGATGCTAGAAAATACAAAATTGGTGGCAAGACAAGATAATAGAAGAGGCAAGTGGAGATAAATCAGAAGGATGTAAGACTAAGGGAGAGTTAACAGATGCTGCCATGGGAACTGCCAAGCAAGAGTAGAAAAGCTTGCTTGGGTCTCAGATAGACCACACACCCTGTAACTTACACATTAACACGAACAATTTGTCTTGTAAACCTAAAATATATTCTAAGAAAATAACAAAATGGTGAGGAGAAGAGAAAAGGAGGCCATCAGGAATGGAGAAGTATTTGAAAATATTTAATGAATTTGTCAAGCCATGAGAAAGATGTGTGGAAAAGGTTGAGCTCATACTATGTTAAAATTGCTTTTGCCTTTTGAGCTTAGCTGCAGTTAAAAAGCTGCCTAAGGTTACAATGTGTGAGCCATGTCACTGACACACTGCTGTCTCTGATGTTTCATATCTGAAAGCTTTTCTGTTTTTTTTCCCAGTTTGATCAAGTCAGGCTAATTAAATTATCTCTTCCTACAAATTTGCCTCACTAACATGCAAAAGATCTGTTTTTCCTTCTCTTTCCTATTTTTTTTAACAATCTCTTTCTAAGGATCTTTGTCCCCTCAGGAACTCTGGAACATATCTATTGCATGTCCTGAGATGAGATGATGAAATGTAAGAGAAATATGTAACAGTTGTTTTGAAAATAGTTCAAGAAATAAGAAGAAAGTGGCCAGCAGTGCAGTTCCTAGTGGCTCTAAACCATCTCCTTCCTTTCTGAAACAGATGCTGACGAAATTCACCTTGATACAGAATGTGCATTTACTGTTCTCCCAGATTTATCTGGGAGAACAGTGTCCTGAGACAGGTGTGAAAAGAGGCTTTGCAGATACTAAACCAAAGTGGACATCCGGGATGTCCACTGCTGCAGCTACTCAGTCGTGCAGAAATGCCAGGGAAATCAGCCTGCTGACTTCAGAGGAGCCTATAGAGTCGTGGCTGGTCTTCCACCAAATCTCAGCTGCTGGCTGTGGGTGAGAGTCCAAAGCAAGTCTTGCACAGTCGAGGTCCCAGTCTTTACCAGAAACACCACATGGCTTTCTCCTTCTTTTCAGCCCCAGCCTTCCTATCCCTCTCAAGTTTGCCGTGAAAGTGCCAGAGTAGCTGTTCACATAATTATAAGCACTGGGTGCTGCATTGCATGGGAGTGACATCTTCCTCCCAGCCTACATCCTGCCTGTGTCCAACTGATGCCACCTTGCTGCCACTTTGCTGCCACCAGCAGCTGGACCAGGATGGGCTGCCAGGCTGTGTCTGGGGCAGATAAGTCCACCCTTACAGGAGCTGCACCAGTGAGATGTGCAAGGTGTACCCTACCCAAAGCTGAGTGGCCTCTGCATCTTTTTTCACCTGTCTTCCACCAGGTCAATATGGACCTTCTGGAAATGCAGGCGAACTAAAAATCTGACATTTGATGCACGAATTTCTATCTTAGCTTGAAAGACACAATTAGGACTTTCTGAACTGTCTACTGGATGATACTGCTTTTGATTCCTTATGGAAAGATTGGCTCTGAGTTTCACCCAATGAAATGGGTATTGAGCCTTTGCCAAAGAAACCCCTCCTGAGTTAAGCCAGGTATGATGTTCTGGAAGTCTTACTCTGTAGTATTCTGCAAACTGGAGCCCTAATTCACAATTACTCAGGAGCCTGGTGTGTGTTTACTCCAGATAGACGAGGATGACAAATCAACGCTTTCAAGTAAATGGGACGAATGTGCGCCAGGAGTAGAAAAAAACTGCACTCAGATAAAATCGAGGTATGTACATAGTAGATGATAATACTCATTACACTTCAAATTGCTTTTAATCTCTGGCAAGTCTTTCCAAACTTGCTTAAAGCACAATCTCCCATATCAGTGGGTCATGAGAGTTAGGGTTCTAAGGAGTGTGTCAGTGCTGCTTAGACAGAGCTGAATCAGGAGAAGGTGGTATTTTTGTAGCACATTTGTTTGAAGCATCAGAAATGAAATCATGGCTATCAGATTCCATTCAAATGAGAGGGCAGAAGCACACAGAGAATGAAACTTCTAAGTACAAATACATGCTCACTACATGATGCTCTTTGTTTATTTTTTACAGCTGGTGTGAATTTATTCTTGCAATTATTTGGTGATGACTTTTATATTACTCCAGACTCCATTTTGCTCTTTGGACAGTCACAAATTTCTAGCTGTACCCCCCGACAGCTGCTAAGATGATGTGACAGCTGCTGATAGGATGTGAATATTTATAGTAGTTTGTGGCTCATTATGCTCAAGGAGTAAGCTGATCTGAACCAGTCTTTCAGCTAATACAAATGCTAGCTAATAGTAATGCAGTCCTTCTCTGCAAAGGAGGCCTTTAACCCTGTACTTTGGAATAAATCATAACAGTTCTGCACAGCAAAGCTAAACATTTGAATTTGGTGTGTACTTTTTAAAGAATTATTGAAAGATAATACAATTCCAAAACGGAAAAGTATCAGAAGAATTCACTTGTCTATTTGTGGGGTGATCAAATAACACATTAATATTTCTTGTCCTTCTGCATCCATCTCTGGAGGGGCCCTTCTACTGTTCTGCCCTGCAGGCCAGTGCAGTTCTACCATTGCAGAGATGAAAAAGCTCAAACTCAGAAAGGTCGCTTGAGTTCTACAATAGGATGAGAGAAATTCTTGCCAAAACCAAAAAGACACCACAGCTATTGTGAATCTCCTTCACTGTATTCACAAGACTGCTATTTCTGTCCAAATGAAGTTAAAAAGAAAACAAAGCATTTTAAGAAAGCAGTACCATAAACCCCCAGAGCGGTACAGGTTATTCATTATCAAGGTAATATCAGCACAATGTGAGTATTTAGCTGTTTTATACTGGAAAACACAAAAAATGGCCATCCCCTTGGGAAGGACCTTATCACTTTCTTCAATGCCTTGCTTTGCCCTGGCAGCCTGAGCTGCCCCCTGCCTCTCTCTGTGAGCTGGGGGAGACTCAGTGGAAACCCCTGGGGGTGAGTGCACAAACATCCAGGGATGCACAAAAGAAAGCTACAGGGTCTTTTTAAAGTTAGTTTTTCAGGGTTTTTGTTTTTCTGTTCTGCAGAATCACAAACAACTTAGCAAGGTTTGTAAGTCCAGACTCTGGACAAGGGCTGTCCCTGGATCTGCAATTTTGTGTCTGGGCACATTTCCCCAACACACACAAGTCAGAGGTACAAGCACCATTTGCACAAAGAAAGGGATATGTGCTAGAGACAGGCACACAGTGCCTCACTCTTGCTAACAATTTCACAGTTTTCTGGGTTATTGTGACCTGTGAATTATTTCATAACATCTCAGACCATGCAGCTGTTGCTGCCCAGTTTAGGTATTTTTCTGAAGCCTAATTTCCAGTTTTCATTTGCAGATAGTGTACCCTTGAGGCACAAACATGTGCCTAATATTTATTTGAAGGGGTTTGCATTTCCTTTCCAGCCAAACTCTGCTCCAGATGCTCTTGCTTCTCTATCAAATCTGTTCACCTCTCCATTTGGCTACGTTTGTGTATGAACTACAGGACAAAAACCCACAATTGAGTCCCATTTGCAGGATATTTGTGCTCTTCTTTCACCTTCACAGCTTGCTACAAACTCAGACATTGCCTATGGCTTTTCAATGTTTTTAAAACATGAATTTCCCATGCATGTAGCAAGACCTATAGAAGTGAGGTAGTTTTCAAACAGCACCAAACTGAAAACATCTTCTTTCCTGACTGTAACTTTTATAATGTACTTTCCATTAATTACTCACAGGAAAAAAAACTTAGGAGCTTCAGTATTCCATAAGCTGTGTTTATATAAAGGTAAAAAGTACAGTTTCAGGCTGTAGCACTGATTTTGTAGGTAGATAGTGCAGGATTTCACCTATGCCCAGGCTACTGGCACAGGCAGCCTCAGTGCCATGGGGACTAAAACCCACACTGCTGGTGTTTTGCATTCATACATGTATGCTCTTTTCTCCTTGCTTCTTATCAGGTGGTCTTCTTGCTACACAGAACAACACACCTCTAGTTTTGGAGTGTGTTCTGTTTTGGGTTTTAAATTATATTATTATATTTTAATAACATTATTATATTACAGTTTTACTGTTGTGTGTGCATGTTCTGGTTTGGTTTTGTTGTTTTGGTTTTTTTTTTCCCCCAGTAAAAGCAATACAGAAAGAACAGAAAACACTTCTGTCATGTTACGACCTGTGGGAAGAAATGCATGATCTGTCACGCCCAGCACCTGACTGTTGTGAAAAAAGCAGGCTGAGTCATTAAGGGCAGTGTGCCTGAGATGCTTCCAGTCAGATTAACATCAGTAACTTCTGAAGAGACTCCTGCTCTCCCCTCAAGGAAACTGCTGTAAAACATGATCTGAAGCATCTTGGCTCTGCATACCCTCTTCCATAAAGCGCTCCTTAGTTTTTCTTAAGGTCTGGTGTCCTGAATTAAGCTGAAAAGTAGAAATTTCCATAAACAAAAAAATAAGTCAATGAATTTGCATGCTATTTCCTCGGTTTGAAATATTGCATTTTGATTTCCATTACTTTTTTATTTTAATGATTTTCAAATTTTGCTTTGAGCAGCAGATGCAGAACAATTCCTGTAGGAAATGTCAACATAAACAAAAGTTAAAAAATAGTTTTCTGTCAATAAATATTTTTTAAATGACTCTTCTTATCAGAAGCCTCCCTTCAGATGAACTGGCATTTTTGGCACAAAACCTCAAAATTCTTGACAGCCCTCCTCTAGAAGTTTGGGGTTATCAATCAGGACTGGAAAGGAAAAATCTACAGAAATTCACCCTAGGGACAGAACTTCTTAATCCTCATCTATTCCTTTTGATGTTCAAGATCTGTGAGATTTGTCTTTGCCCATCAGTACCCTTGGACACATGTGAGATGCTCTCAAAGTGGCATTTACTTGGTCTTTAAGGCATATTTGTCTTATTGCTCATCAACACTCCTTTGGGGAAAAACTTCTTCCATTGCTGAAAAGCTCTGCAATCAAATATGTGTACTTTATCAGAGCAATGGTAGGGGAAATGCACTCCCTGCCTCTATTCTCCCTCAGGATGCTGATTGTTGGCTGCCCCCCTTACCACCAATTTGGGGTCCTAATTTTATAAGGTTCTTTCAGCCCTTTGTTCTACTATGAAGTACTGTGAATTTCCTTTCTGTTGTTCTACTACCACATGTAATTGCTTGTAAGTTACTTAAAAAAAGGTAAGACAAAGCAAATAATTACTCCTATCTGGAGGAAAGTGTAACAATATATTGCAAAAACAATAGTTTGATTCTTCCTCTTTATATTTCTCCCCTATATTGACTGCCAGGAACTGATTTGCTACTTTGGAAGTAAGATAAAATCAAACCCTTTAGCTTCTGATTTAATGAAAGCCTCTCTCTTTTCTCTTTAATTGCTTCTCTACTGATAATAGTCTCTGTCTAAGCTTTCCTCTTAAGAGTACAGATGTAAAGCTTCTGGCACACCTGATATTCTTTTTCATGTAGAAATTTGTCCACCTTAATAAGCACTAAAATTACAATTTACTTTTATTATCTTAATTTATTTCATTGTAGTCACTGTATTTCATTATTTTTACACTTGCGGATCCTGGCGGATCCAAATAACAAGCAAATCCCATTAATAATTTCTTTTACAGTAATACAGGTGTTTCTTCTCTCACATTAATGAGACACCTTTCCTGAAATAGATAGTTTATTACTGGCAGTAGGTGAAAAGTCAATGGATTTATAGTGGAAAAAGTCAAGTTGCATCTAAGTTCAACTGTATATTGTGCTATATCTGAAAAACAGGAAATAATTTCATCATTAAACATGTACATGCCATTGAAAGCTGAATAATTTTAGCTGACTTTTCTTAGATGGTTGGGTATCAAACTTGTGAGAAATGTCCCCTATGTATGTAAGCACAGTCCCCTATCGCATTGCAAAATGATGATTTATTTTTCCAATACTATTTTTTCTTGTTATCCTGAACTGTAGTGAACATAATTTCCCCCTCCCCTGGCAATAGCTCAAAAAGTTGATTTTCCTTCCCTGTAATTTCACTCAGTGCCTCTGAGTTTTACTCTAGTACTTCGTGCTTGACTGAAGTCTAGCTTCATTTTGGCAGAGCACACAGAGGGAATCCAGACTTCTTCTAAGGGAACTGAAGCTACCTCTCTTCCTGAAAGAGAATTAATTAAGTCTAGGTTTTGGCATAATTTTATATCATCAGTTAGTATTATTTTCCCACTCATCTTTTATTTTTAGTTTCCTTTCTGTGAATATTCCTTTACCTTACTTTTATTTCTTTTTTTTTCCTGTCCATTACAGGGAAAAATGAATGAAAAACCAGTTGCTTTCATTTGTGCTGAAACATTAACAAACGCTTAAAGACTTTTATACACGTTTTTGCCAACATTTCTTATATAAGTACACATCACATCTTCTTTCAAAGCATAGTTGCAAGCACTTTTGTAGTGCTCCCTGTGTCCACACACTGCTAGCAGAGGTACTCTTGGACTCTACCTCCTTTTCCATGACAATGATGTACAAATGCAGCATTTCAAATCAGAATAATTACCCCTGCCCATTAATGAGTGTTAAGCTCTTTCTGGGATGATTCAGTTTACCATTCTGTTTGTATCAGTCTCCAGATTGTCTTAAGCAAATGCAGTGGGATGAGATTAAACAGTTCAAATCATATGTCTCCAACAAACTGGCTGATTTCTCCATGTGATTAGCGGTTTATGACCCGAACTGTCTGTCAGCAGATGTGTGAAGACAATCAGGTGGGTGTAGTAACCTTTCCTTCTGATACCTCTGGAGTATGTTGGTCTACAACTTGAATCCTTTACTTCCTCCAACTGAACTTGAATGCCTACCTTGTTTTTTAACTGGCATTACGCTTAGCAAATGCAGCTGCTCCACATATGGGTTTCTGTCCCTGGAGTTCAAAGTTGCAGAACCAGCTGGAACTTTCTCCAGTTAATGTGCATTTTCACTGACTAAATGAATGTGTCTTGAAGTTTCTGTAGCCTGCCAGGAGGTAAGTTAACCTTGCCTCGGGACTGCAGTGTTAGGTTTGTGGTGGGACTCGATGATCTTAAAGGTCTTTTCCAATTTAAATGATTCTGTGAAAGGGACTGCATTTCCCATCTGCCTTTCCCATCTGCACTGATGATACTGATGTCTGCTAGACTTCCTACAACCAAAATACAATAGTCTATCCTATGTATCCTGCGCAATGGAGCTTTGAGTTTGCCCTGTGAGATAGCCTGCAGGATCTCCTGCTGTTCAGTTTCTGAGCCAGGGCTGACATCAGGATTTCTCTCCGTAGGCTTTGCCCACCGACAGGAGACAGAGGGGCTGTGTCACTTCCTGAGGATCAGTACTTCTCCTTCGGGAAGAAACCACAATGGCATCAACTCCTCTGCACTGCACACCGTGGGGCAGTGATCTCAACAGGCATCCCATTCCACAGAGCTGAGAGGACACAGGTATCCCTGCAGCGAGGCAGGTGAAAATGAAAGTCATCATAAAAACGGAAGAAAGATAAACATCCCCAGTGCTCCATAAAGGATGAGCACACTAGTAGAAACAAAGGGGTATGTTTCTTCAGAAGAAAGAAATCTGAGCTCTGCAGTGTCCAGAAGGGAGCTGAACCACATAGTACTAGAAAGCCCCTGGTCACCAGAGGCAGGGAACTGCATTCACAGGTGGTTTTTATTCTGAGGAACTGTGAAAATCCCTTGATGCATCCAAATGGGTAGGTGATCCATTTATAAATACTTTTCTACTGCGGAAGATTGAAGTTTTTTGGTGGAAAATATATTGAACTAAAAGGTTAAACAAAAAATTGGAATAATGAAACTGGGAGCAAAACATAGTTAGGCTCCTAGGGATTTAAAGGATTCACTGCTGGTGTAGAGACCCAGCATTTGGCTTAGATGCCAGCACAGCATCCCCTACACTGCTGAACAGTCTGGGCTAAGAAAGCATGCACAGAGCAGCAGACCTCCAGCTGTGGTAACTGAGGGATCATGGCACATTCTTCAGTTTGATTTATTAAATTTAAGCACTGTCAGGCAAATATTGTTGCCAAGACATAGCCTAGAACGTGAGGAAGAGGTGATGCTTTCCCCAGATGGCAGCTTTCAAGGAAGCGGATCCAATGTTTGAGCCAAAGATGGCAAATGGTGTTTCTAACAAAAAAGAATCACAGTAGGTCTGTGGTTTTCTTTTTAGGCTCTATTCTGTGTAAAAGACTCCAGTAGAAGAAAAGAGTTGGATGGATCTCTACAACAGCAGATGAGAATTAATCCTTAGCTCTAAACTTCAACCTGTAAATTTTCTATATGTTTGAGACAGGAAACTCTCTAATGCCATGTCTAGTGTATGCTGCCATATTTGTTCCAAACTGATACTACTGAATGGCTTAAATATGACTGTCAAACCCATAACTGTTACTGTGTGGGTTCTTCAAGGAATTCTTAAGTCAAAGCAGACTCTGGGTTTCTTTGAAATACAGTAAAATAGCCATGAGTTTTATCACTCAGTGTCTGAATTTCTCTAACAAAAGCATTACCAAACCTGCCTCATTCAAAAAAGGGATTCACAGGTCAGGGACTTTTATTTTTAGCTTTCAAGGAATACAAGGAGCTTGCAACCAAAACAGCAGCAGATGGGAATCCTGTTGTGTCTGCTCAAGAAGAACCAAAAGCCTTAGGCCATCTTTTCATCTCAGCAGTACTAACGAGCTTTTGGTTGCATTTTGGATTATGTGATCGATTGCAAATAGTTTGATTTTAAAAAATCAAGAAAACTGGGTAGAAAATGCATGGTGTATTAAGATTATTCCCTCCTCTACTAGCAACTGTTTCTTCGGGATGAGTAAACAGACTTTCAAATAGAAAATAAGCTGGAATGGTGTTTCCAGAATTTTGCCTGTATCTTCCTGCAGCTGGGCAGCAGCAGATGTACTGGATGGAGGACACTCTGGGCAGCCTGTGAAAACTGGGCCAATACCACATTCTAGCAGCCAGTTCTTGCCACATCCCTCCTGGCGCAACTGTAAAGCTCTCCTCTTCAGCTTTCAATGCAGTCAAAGATGTGGAGAAGGGAGGCCTCCATCTGTATTTTAGTTGTTTTGTGCCTTCTCTTCTTTATCCACAAATTCTTCACAGTCCTTTGTCTTTTGTCCCATGCTGATTCCTCGGCTGTCATTTCTGAGGACAATCCACTGTGCTCCCAAGATCTTTTTTCTGAGTGGCAATCACTCTTCACTGCATAAATAGTTCGGGCTGTCCTCTTCCCCCTGTACACCACTTTGTGTTTACTGTTACAGTCTTTGTCACTCGGTGCTGTAACCACCCGTCCTCTACTGCTTCTTGCAGCCAGCTTTCCATCCAACCTGCCAGAACAACTCTGTGGGTCACCAAATTCCACCATTTCATTACTCTTTTCCTTTTCCTGGAAACAGCCTGAAAAGCCTCAGGCTGCATAAAGCATCTTTCCAGCAGGAGAAACGTGGGAGAGTGGAGAATCCCTCGGTGTATTCCTACCCTCAGTGTGCTTTCCTTCAGCTTCTCACCTTGTTGCAGCCAAGATGATCGGGGAAGTCTTTGGTGAAGGGCTCCATGAAAAGTCTTTCAAACATTTGCCCTATTGACCGAGCAGCTTTCCGCCAGTGCCCCGGGGCTGGGGCGAAGGCGGTCCCGGCTCTGGGGATGCAGCCCGCTCCCAGGCCGATTCCCGTCCCGCCTCGGCTGCCGGCACCCGGTTCCGGGTGCACTGACACCCTGGGGCTGCGAGGATGGGGCCAGGGAGGGCTGGATGGATCCCGTAAGCAACTCCACCGAAGCCGGGCAAGGACGCTGGGAACAGCCGGGACGTGTCCCCTCGCAGGCGGAGCGGGAGCGGGGTGGGCGCGTTGCCCCGCTCCGGGCACTGCCCGCCCCGCCGGGCGCCAGGAGGCAGCGCGGGACCGGTCCCTGCGCCGCCCGCCCCGGCCCGGCCCGGGGTAATCATTAACCAGCCCTGGGGACCCGGGCCGAGCATCGCCACGCCCGCACTCGCCAGGGACCGGCACCGACCACGGGCACACACCGACCCCTCCGCCCGTCCCCAGTCCCCGGCACCGCCAGGGCCCCGCAGCGGGGGCGACGGCCCCACGGCCGCCATGGACGGCGAGGCGAACGGGACCCTCCACCCGTCCTGCGGCACCAGCGAGCTGCCCTACTCCGAGGAGCTTCTCCGGAGTAAGTGCGGAGGCGTGAGGAGAAGGGGTGCCCGCTACCCGCGAGCGGCCCCTGCCCGGCCGTGCCCTCGGCACCCACCCGCGGCGGATGGCGGAGGCTGCGCCTGCCCTGCCCTGCCCGTGTCCCTGTCCCTGTCGCTCCCCCTGTCCCACTCCCTGTCCCTGTCCATGCCCGTGCCCCTGCCTGCCCCGCCGCCGTTCCTCCCCGGCGAGGAAATCCCCGGGCGGAGGGAGGCTGGCAGCCGCCCGTCCCGGTCGATCCTCCGCCTGTCAGGGGGCCGAGCTGTCTCTGGCTTCGGGGCAGGACGAGGGGACAGCACGGCCCCCAGCCCGGAGCTGCGGGGGGAGTGCCAGAGAACAGGGTGGGCGCGCCGGGGCCGCCCGGTACCCGCCGAACCGAGCGCTGAACAGGCCCGTAGAGCTGCTCTCTCGGGTGAGATCTGAGGTGTGGCGATGTCCACTGAGACGTGCACTGCTCCGCCTGCAGCCAAGCCTGGAAGTGCCAGGGGGTTTTGAAGCAGGTTACGTTAAAGAGCCTGGGGCAGAGGCTCTCCTTTGCCTTCAGATAGGCTGTGGCCACAGCAGGAGTTAATATCAGTGATAAGCATGAACTTCTAAATTAAGCATGACTCCACTGCAGTGCTTTCTTCTGTCTCTGGAAACACCTCTCTTGAGAAAAAATGCACCTCAACCGTCAGCCGTGGGTAAAAGTTGGTATCTGTACACAGTGTCAATGGAGACATAGAATTTATCATGTGTGGGTAAATGTTGATATGCATATCCAGCATTAAGGTGAAGACATCAAGTTTTATCTCACTCTAGATATATCAGGGGCTTTTTCTTACATTGTTCATGTGCCCTACAAATTTCCACTGAACTATTAAGTTTACCTGCCTAAGGAAGTCACATGTAACATGCCTGTTGACATACAATGGAAGCAAAGGACTAATACTGAGTGAAGGTTTGCTTGTGGCCTGCCTGGAAAATTTCCCAGAATATGTATTTACTGTATTTATTTGTATTGTGTATTATGTATTGTGTATTATGTATTCATTCGTATTCTGCTATATATTCATGTTCCTCTAAGGATATTTGTCCTGTAAATCCACCTTTCTGAAGGGGGCTATTGCATAATGCTTTGAGAACATGAGGGTGTATTCTTCCCATATGCTCTCTGTAGATCCTGGAAAGATTTAGTCATGAACTTAAGTGTTTGAATGGTTCTATGGAGTCAGTGGTCTGCCTGTGTAACTAAGGCTGAGTGCAAGTCTTTGCAGGAACAGGGCAAAGAAGCCCCTCAGAGATGGTGTTGTTACATTAATGTTTGAAATGCTTATGAAATAAATTGGAACTGTCTGTTTTCTTTTCTCTCTCTGCAGGCCTCGACCTACCAGGGAGATTCCTCTTTGCAACCTTGACTCTGATGACACTAATTGCCATTCTGGTATTTATAGAGGAAGCAGTCTACATCTACAGGAAAATCCCCTCCTCCAAAAGATCAATCATAATTTGGATCAATGCTGCAGCTCCAGTAAGTTAGCATGGGAATGAGATAAAACTGAAAGTTGAAAATAGGGTTTCCCCAAAAATCCCCATGAACCTGCTCTACCTCTGCCCTTCTTACAGCCCTTCTCCCTTTCTCTGTAGGTGATCTCTACTACTTCATGCATTGGCATGTGGATTCCTCGCTCAACAATGTTTACAGATTTCACAGCAGGAATGTGAGTACTCTGCTTGTTTCTAAATGTTGCCCCAAACCCTGAGTTTCTTCCCTTTAAACATCTGCTGCCCTTGGTAACACAGTCATTTTGTAAATTTAACAATTTAGTAATTTTTTGTTTGAGTTGAAATCTCTCAGCATTCCTTTTCTGGGAGGTGGAGAATGCTGAAACAGTTCCCAGTGTCACAGTTCCCCAGTGTGGGAATGTTAGCATGAAGGATCTGTGACTCGCATGTAATTGATCCTTCGGATTGACAGTCACTTTGAAGCAGTACTCTGTCTTTCCTCTCTCTGCATGTCATGGGAAATGAGAGTCTGACCTATGACTTCTCTCCTGCACTTTTACTAATGATGTGCCGTGGAGGTTTGTTATTAATGGTGGCAAGTGAACCTCCGATGAGTATATCAGTGTAAAAATGTTCCACACTTGTCCTGATAAAAGCACTTTCTGTACGAGCATGACAGCTCTGGCATGCACAGAGAAGGGAGGAATGTGGTCCCTGATTTCTGGATATGATGGCACAGCCCTGATGGGCAGAACCAGGTAGGGGTTGCTGTGGCCTTGAGCACTCTACATTTTGGGATGACTTTGGAACACAGTGCAAGACAGTATCACAGATTTTCATGAGTTGTCTCACCCTATGTTACACTGCATTAACTAAAAGAGTAGAGTAAAAGAGGAAGGAAAACACTGTAGCAGGGAACACTGTCAGCATGCAGCAGTAGTGCAGGTAGTGCAGACTGCCAGCGACCTCCAAGGATCCAGTCCTGTGGCACTTCAAGTGTGTTCGAATTCCCCCTTCTCCCTTGCCCAATCTGCAGGCAGTGCAGCAGAAGAGGACCCCTTTTATTTGGCTGGATTTCCATAAATAAGTTCCTGGGAAGAGTTGAGAATGTGCAGATGGGGAAGGAGGGAGAGGTGGGGTTGAAGTAGTCGGTACTTGGATCAGCTTTGTCTGCAAAGGAACCACACCCTGACAGGGCCAGCACATTTAATGATAGCTGTATATATGAACCTAGTCATGTTTGTTGATTGGAAGCTGTGTTTGAGGAGGAAGAGAACTTGTTCTAAAAAGTTTGGACCAGTCAGGAATAGATAACTTATGGAAAAATAAAGCCATAATGACTTGGGCCAGAAAATCATGTGCTTTAATACTGACTCTGCCACCAGCCACCAGAGTGGCTTTGGGAAATTCCACAGTTGCTCTGAGCCTCGGTTTATTCCTCTCTCAGTGAGATTAGGGCTGTTCTGGCCTTCTAAGATGAAGGAAAGTGGAAGGTTTCTCACAGATAGTGCCAGAATTTTTGTTGATTGCAAAGCATAAGCTGTAAAAATTAAAAACTTAGAAGGCAACACTAGCCTGCGCAGACATACGAGAGACACACAGGCAAGTTCAAGCTGGAATTCTCTTCCTCTCCTAGATTTTTTGCCATAGTTATCCACAAGTTCCTGATGATGATGATCAAAGAGTGCGGAGGTCAAAAGCTGCTCCTCAGGCGGTTTAAAAATGGTCGCTTCACGATCAGCACCGGCCCCTGCTGCTGCTGCTGCCTTTGCCTCCCTCGTGTGCCCATCACTAGGTGAGTTGCCCTTTAAGATTTCCCGGCTTGAAAACGGCTGCGGGAATTCAGCCAATTTGGCAAAGCCAGGCTTACAGCAAAGGGCCTCCCCCGCTTCCCGAAAGTCAGTTTCAAGCCATCTCTTTTAAACAGCATTGTCACTTTGGGGCTGTACACCACCACTGATTTATTTTGTTTCTATAAGGCAGGGGGTCGTGGGAGGAGGAATTTCTACTCGAGAAAACCGAATAATTGAGATTTCAGTTTCTTTTCATTTCAAAAGGGAACAAATATCTTCAAATTGGGTATTTTTCACAAGCAGAATTGTCAGATGGAGACTGCCTTGATAGAAAATTTCTCTCACTTTGCTAAAATTTAAATGTTTCATTCTGATTTTGACTTTAAAACTACTTCAGTTTAAAATAATTTTTACAACAAAAAGTAGGTGTAATTTCTGGAGAGTTTTGATCTCAATGAAATGGCATTGTCTGGTGAGGCAAAAGCATATGTTTTCTTCTAGTAAGTATTAAAGGATCTTTGAGAAGTGGGGTAAGGATAGAGAGCTGCACCTACAGGAGCCAGTACAGACCTCTGTAACATAGACCTTGCCTGGTGGGGCTCCTCCTCTGGCTCGTGTCACTCTGTCATGTGCAGGCTGCTCCACAGCCTGGAAGCCTCATGTATTTCCCAGGGCTTTCCTACTGGCACAGAGCACAAGACTGTTTCTCTCATTATAAGCAAAATCTGAAGGACTGAATGTGCAAGGCAGAGACTATTCTATGAGGGCATGGACTTTAGTGTCAGAGGGACCTTGAGGACTTTACTATCTGTTAAAGGAAAGCATCAAACAGAACACAGCATAGTGGTTTCTGACACATTTTCAAAAATTCTTATTTTTTACTATAATAATTCTTCCTTAAACTTCCCCATTTGGTATTAGAATTTAAACTCTTGTTTCCATCATTTTATTTTAACAGAATAACACTAAATATTTACATGGAGGGGGTACCAAGTAGTAAACCAACCAAAAAATGTATCTTTATTTGTTTTTCTTCCTGTGTCTGTCACCCTCTGCATAGGTTGTGGTAACTGGGAGCTTGAGAGAGGATTCTGTACTATGCCCTGCCTGCTGTTGGTCAGTCCAATGACAGCTTATGCAGGATGATATTAGCTAATATGGACTCATTTCAGGAACTAGATAATGCCTACTGCTGCTGGGAGGAAGGACAGCTGTATGTTTAAAAAAAAGGCTTTTTGATCTGCAGAGGGCTTTTGGGCTTCTTCTCTGTAGTACTGGGAAATCCATCTGCTCTCTGCTTCTAACTTCCAGCCTTTTCCCATTACAGGGTGACTTTTTTTTTCTTTTTCAAATATGAGCAAGCTATACCAGAGAAAAGTCAATCTCATGCTCCTCCTGTAGGTATCTTATGGGGAAACAGGGAGCTACTCCAAGGGAGAGATTTGTTCTTTTAAAAAAAATGTAGGCTATCAAGCAGTCCTGGGAAAAATAACGAGGTACAGATGAGGCAAAGTAACAAGTAGTGCAATGGAGAGAGATGTGGCAGAAGAATCTGATTGTCAACAAAGATAGACCCACACTGAATCATAGAATCAGCCAGGCTGGAAAGGACCTCCAAGATCATCAAGCCCAACCTTTGATCCACTACCCCTGCGGTTACCAGACCATGGCACTAAGTACCACATCCAGTCTCATCTTAGAAACCTCCAGGGATGGAGAATCCACCACTTCCCTGGGCAGCCCATTCCAATGCCTGATTACCCTCTCTGTAAAGAATTGACAAGGGAAACAACTCATGGCATTGCAATGACTGCACTGTTTGTCATATTTATTATTCTTTAAAGCCCTTTGGGAATAATAAATCTTTTAAAAAGCACACACTAAATGGCTGGCCCATTGCAGGTCTTTCCACATGTGTTTGTGCTGTTCATAATCCTGTGGTTATTAGCTATATTCATTGAGTAATTCCTATAATTCCTGGTTCATGGCTGTATTCTGTAACATATAAATGGCAGCTAAACTGTTTTCTGCTGAGGCATCTCTCATGGCAGACTCAAGGGCCCAAGGAGCTACAGTGAAGATAACATTGACAGTATAGGAAATAAGACACAGGAACAGACTTAAAACATGAGCCGTATGTAGCAGCTGTAGCTTTTTCTGTGAAGACTAAAGGAGATTTCAGGTCAGTCAGCTTTCACCCTTTCTGTTAGAAAGTTCATTTGCCCCTTTCCTGCTGGTCTTTAATGCTACCTGGCCAGGTTACTGTGTATGGGCTGTGTTCTGGACCCAGTTTATACTGACAGAAGTGAGGAAATCCTGAGCTGTCCTGCTGACCTTGTGCAGTTTGCCAAGTGAAAGACAGTTCCTTTCTTCTGTTAGACTGCAGCAGAGCAAAACCAGATGCTTATGTGATACTATTCATGATGTATTGAAAAACTACCAGTCCTTTCACCTAGGTCTGTATGATTCCCTTTCTTGATCTACCAAAGGACTAGAAAGTGTCTCAACAGGAAGGCTGAATTGGCCAACTTCACCAGAGGACTGAAATAATAATACAACAAGGCAAGAGCATTATTGTTCAGAAACCAGTTATGCTGCTACTGGCTCCCTGGTCAGCTTCAGGGCAGAGAAAGACATCACATTTTGCCCAGTATGTAGTTGCTGCAGAGCAGGAAAAGTACTATTTTTGTAGAGACTTTATTAAATAAACACTGGGAAATTCTTGGAAAGATATTCTAATCTTGAAACTGTTCCTTCCCAGATTTTAGCCACATGTTACAGGAGTGGAAAAGTTTTGCAGTTGATAGTACCCAAAAAATGTTATTAAGGTTGCTAATAAGATCTTGGTCTATCTAATTTTTTTTTAATTTTTGTTTTTTGGCCAGGCAAACCCTCTTTTGGCTGAAGGTGGGCACCTTTCAGTTTGCTGTCTTTCGACCTGTGCTCGTATTTTTATCAATAGTGCTTTGGAGTAATGGCAATTACCTCCTTTACAATGTAAGTAAATATTTTAATCAGAGGTGGTCCACAAAATCCATAGGTTTTAGGGTTGATGTTACTGTCTTAGCCTACAACTGACCTGTGAAATCTGGGAGCACTTCCAAGTAAGTCTTTACTGTATTCTTTTTGACCCTGAAGCATATAATTTCTGCCTTCTAGACCCTCAATTTCCTGGCTTCTCTTGGAAAGAAACTGGGCATCAGGGTACATTTGGCATCAGACTGTACTCCAATACATTTCCCAGTTTGTATGGTTAGAATAGAGGGACTACAAGTTGTCCTGTGTGATGTACCTGCCCTGTGTTTTTTAAAGGTACAGCCTTAAGAAAAAAGTGCATGTACTAGCAAGTGTAAACAGAAAGCCTAATTCTATGCTTTTCTGCAAATCATGGTGATTTTCATATCTGTGCAAAGTACAAAAGATAGTACTGTACTTCTGCTTTGTCCCATGTAACCTGCAAGATGATGGAGAAGTCTGTGACTGATAATAATTTTGCACCTCTTAGACAACTGAGATGAAAAGTAATTATTTTTTTGTGGTTTCATGGTATAAAACAAATGACCCATTTGAGATGTCATGTTGAATATGTTCTCATGAGCTGCTGAGCATTGTCAGCTGCTTCTGGGGTCAGATTGAGGGGTTGTGTCAACTGGTACCTTCCCAGGCTGAACAGATTTCCGTGTTGATGTCTGTTGGGTGAGAGCATGAGCCAACACTCCAGTTGGCTCTGTGCAGTTTCCCCATGCAAAGCCCAGCAGCTGCTGCTGCCACCAGCTTTCATGGAGATAGGAACAAGCATTTGAACATCTGGATTGTCTAGTTCACGACTTCTTCCTGGAAACAGTAAAATGCAAAGTAAGGTTCTATAAGGTGCTCTTGTTTTATTTGCTTCTCAGTTATCTCCCAAAGAACCTGCGCTATGGATTAACATCTTCATGGGTGTCCTTACCCTTACTGCTCTGTGGGCGGTTGGAATCATGTTTCGAAAAGTTAGGACTCTCCTTACCTGTAAGAACATTATCCCAAAGTTTGCCCTTTATCAGGTGAGAAGTTTAATATTTCTGGTAAGAATTTTTCTTAACTGCTGATGCAACACTGTCTCTCTAGTTCTTGGTCCCTCATTGAAAAGTTATAATATTTTCTCCCATTAAATACAGTGTGCAAGGGCGTATTTTTACCTGATTAAAGCTGCATTCCTTTGAAGTACTCTCCTTGGCTGCTGTTCAGTTTTGTCTTGAGACAATTTACCTGTTGTCTCTCAGGAGTGCTGGAGATGTGAAAGATACATAAAATCTGTCTATCTTTATACCAGATAAAGTATAAAATCACAGCAGCACCATCTGCGGGGCTTGAAGCTTTGTCGATGTGGTATCACAAAATGCAATGTTAAAATGTTAGTGTGTGTCTCTAAAAATCAGGAGAGGATATATTGCATTGTGTGGGTGGCTGTTGTTTGAAGCATTTCAGCGTGCCACAATATTCTGTTTTAACAGCATTTTTCTTGGCCATTCTGCATTTCAGAGTTAGATAATAATGAAACTTATTAATGTCTGGGAATTGTTAAATAGTAAGGAATAGAACCAGACACGTTAGATTGAACAAGCACAGGGACAAGGCCACGCTCTTCCTCATAACCCTGAAAAGAGTGCAGAAGAATCCTTGGTTATGCATATTTCTTGAGCAGGACATACAGAAAGGCTGGTGCACTAAGGTGTCTGTTAAGTAAATTATTAAGAACTTATAACAGATGGTCATACCTGTATTAGGCTGAATTCAGGCTTAGGATGGCAAACTCTGGTAACATGAGGGTTTATACTCAGGCAGCTACAGAGATACTTTGGTATCTCCACAGTGGCAAAGGCCTTGCTCAGAGAGTAGCAGGTAATATGATGCACAGGTGATGGTTGCTGGATTCAAGAGGCGAAGAGTCCTTCATACCCCCTGGAAAGAAGCCAGTCCCATATAACTTGGGGACTAGGATGTCTTCCTGCTGTGGCAAAAAGAGGAGACAGCAAAAAAAACATTCTTTGAGTCCTTGAGAATATAAGCTCATAGGTCAAATTAACAGGCAGTTTTTAAAACCTTATTTCCTGTTATTCAGAGCTCAGCATCATTTAAAATCCTAGCTGGGAGGTTTGTGCATATTGTACCTCCCAAATGAAGGGCTGAGAAGAAGCACTTTTCAAGTTGAGCTATAATTCAATACTCATCTTCAGAGCAATATCATCCTGACCTTCAGATGAATTCTGCAGAATGGCAGGCAGCCTGCTGGTAGATGGGAGGAGAGGGAGGGCAAGAAAGGAGGAATGAGGCAAAAGAGGTTCTGTTATGAAAGTAGAATTGGTGTGTGAATTATAAATCCTTTTCTGGTAGCTCAGGCATTTTTTTTCTCTTTCTGGTGCAGTTTATTGTTGTTCTGAACCACCTGCAGACCGTTATTATCCGCATGTTGGCCACACAAAGAATCATTCCCTGTGCTCCACCACTCTCCTCTACAGCAAGAGGATCATGTAAGTTACTTTGAGAAGAATGTTTTTCATTTATTTATAAAGGTGACAGTTCAGCATTGCTAACTGCAATATCTGGTGTCTTCCCAAAGCACTAATTTCCTGGGATCATTAGCTTTTCGAGAATCTCAGTTTTTAGTTAAAAAAACAAGAATAAAAGTTTTATAGCTGTGACACTCATAGAGAAAAACTTGTTTAATGCGAAGAGCTGGAATCAGAAATGAGAGGAAAAGAAATCAAAATGCATAACTGCTGTTAATTCTCTTATGTTTTGGATTCATAATTGATTGCATGCTTACTGATGGGCAATATTGGAATTCTGTAGCTGATGTTGTTGCTGAGCATGAGACATACTGTTACAGGGACTGAATGGTGAAGTTTGTCCCCTTTGCACAGGTGAAAATTAATGAATTAATGAGCTGAGTATTCATTTTGCATCTGATAGTAACCTCCTCCTTTTGGGGGCTTTTCCTTGCCTCTTTTTTTTTTTCTTTTTTTTTTTTTTTGCAGATATAGCCCAGCAGCTTCTCATCATGGAAATGTTTCTGATAACTGTAATCTCAAGAGTCATATATCGGAGAAAATACCATGACCTGGAGCCCCTGGAGCGCACGGATGAAGAAGGTGGGGACAAGAAGCAGACTTCTAAGATTACCCTGAATGGTGCAGTTGTTGAAGATGGATTGCCAAAATTCTGCAATAAGCCCTCCTGTTCTGCAGTAGCTGGAAGCTCAGCTCAGGAATCTGTATATTCTTGCACCACAGATAGCCACTGTCCATGTCAGAACAACTTCTGACACAAATGTCTGTGAGCTGTAGAACTGAAAGGACCAGTAGTGGAAAGATAACCCTGTTCATTCTCCAGAGATGCAAACATGGTGTGAGTGTTTTCATACCATGTAATTTAGTAAGATTTTATACCATGTACTTTTATGCTGTTACTGAGCACTTGAGGGTGCCAAACTGTCAATGTGATTTTTTTTTATTTTTATTTTTTAGCAATTAGAATGGATATGATTTACAGTTAATCCAGAGACATTCTTGTTCATCTTTTTTATCTTTTTAAAATCTAATTTTACCTTGCATTGCTGTCATATGTCCAAAGCAGCATTTTCTCATCCTTCCTCCCTTACAATAGATCATTTCTCACTCCATGCCATGAGCTCACTATAGCTAATTCCGATCTGTAAATACAGCTGCATATGTTTGATCTGAAATCCTCAAACCTGTGTGGGCTCTCCATCTACAGAAATCATGATCTTTTTAGGGCAAGACTTTTTACATTCCTTGGCAATGCAGTTCCTAAGTTGGTAAATACACAATTACTGTTTGTAAATATGTTACTGACAGATGCTCTTCCTGATGATGAACCTGGGATGGCAGGTTCTCTGTCACTGCCTTGGAAAAAGAAAAAAGGAGTTAGAGTCTGGGATGTCTTCTGCCACTGGTCTGTAATGTTACATGGTGCTTTGGTTCTCTGCTTGGAAAGTGGGAATGATATTTAAGATCTTTGTACTAACAGTGTCTGTGGGGATGAAAGCAATTGAAAGGAATGTTGGGGGTGCTGTTTGACAGCTGTCTGAATGTGAGCCAGCAGTGTGCCCAGGTGGCCAAGAAGTCCAATGGCATCCTGGGTTTTATCAGAAAAAGTATAGCCAGCAGGATTAAAGGGTGGGCTCAGCTCAGCGCACACTGTGTCTCACCTAAAAAATCCACTGCGCAGGCTCGAAGGGCAAAGACCCTTCCCAAATCTTCGTTCGCGAAGACTGGCCATACATAGCCAGCAGGACCAGGGAAGTGACTGTCCCTCTGTACTCAGCACTGATGAGGCCACACCTCAAATCCTGTGTTCAGTTTTGGGCCCCTCACTACAAGAAGGACATTGAGGTGCTGGAGTGTGTCCAGAGAAGGGCAACGGAGCTGGTGAAGCGTCTGGAGCACAAGCCTGGTGAGGATCAGCTGAGAGAGCTGGGGGTGTTTAACTTGGAGAAAAGGAGGCTCAGGGGAGACCTTATTGCTCTCTACAACTACCTGAAAGGAGGTTGTAACAAAGTGGGGGTTGGTCTCTTCTCCCAAGTAACAAGGAAAAGGATGAGAGGAAATGGCCTCAAGTTTTGTCAGGGGAGGTTTAGATTGGGTATTAGGAAAAATTTCTTCACCAAAATGATTGACAAGCACAGGAACAGGCTGCACAGGGAAGTGGAGTCACCATCCCAGGAGGTATTTAAAAGGCATATATGTGGCATTTGGGGACACAGTCTAGTGGTGGACTTGGCAATGCTGGGTTAACTGTTAAACTTGATGATCTTAAAGATCTTGATCAACCGAAATGATTTCATAATTCTGTGGAATCTCCTCCCAAAAACGCTCACCTCCCCACCTTCTTCACCCCAAATCTGACCTGTCCAGGCATTCAGCAGGACTTAAAGTGTTACAGGATCTTTCCAATTTGCAACCATTTCTGTGTTTGGTATAAACCTTTTTTAACTTTTTGCAAATGATCCTGATGTTCTTGAATGAACCTAATTGCATTGGTTTAGCTCACTATAATTTATAAGAGGATAATGTGTTTACTATGCATTTGGATATTCTGTTGGTTGGGACAGGAGGTGCAGCACCACATACGAGCACTTGTTCATCCTCATGCAGTCTGATCCCTAGAGGGAAATACCCAATCCATGCAGTAAGATTGCTGATTCCATCAGTAGGCTGGGCAAATGTTGTAAAATATTTTAATGACATCTTCTACATATATTGTATCAAATACAACTTATCATCAGAGCAAAGCTAGGCAGATAGAAATATAGTATACTTTGGGTTCGAAGGGATCTGAGAAGGTGATCTAGGCCTAGGTACCCCCTGCAGTGAGCAGGGACATCTTCAACTAGATCAGAGCTCCATTCAACCTGACCCTGAATGTCTCCAGGGATGGGGCATCTAGCACCTCCCTGGACCACCTGTTCTGGTGTTTTACCACTCTCATTGTAAAAAATTTCTTTCTTATATCCATCCTAAATCTACCCTCTTGTACTTTAAAACCATTACCCCCTTGTCCTATTGCAACAGGACCTGCTAATCTTTCTCATAGTTCCGTTTAGGTACTGGAAGGCCACAATAAGATCTCCCCAAAGCCTTCTCTTCTCCAGGCTGAACAGTCCCACCTCCCTCAGCCTGTCTTCACAGGGTGAGGGGCTCCAGCCCTTTGATAATTTCTGTGGCCCTCCTCTGGACCCACTCCAACAGATAATGGGGCTTTATTTTTAGCTTACATTGAATTAAAAAAATGGCTTTCAGTTTGGGGAGTGGTGGGAAATGAAATATCTTGAAAACAACTGGTGAGCCATCTGGCAGTAGAAAGTGGGGCTGAATTAAACAAAATGTTTTCTTCTTTCTGAGATCAGAAATAATATTTTCTTTAACAATTGAAGGATTCCATTATAGTAGAAAACTTGAATTATTTTTGTTTGGAAGTGGTTAAGTAATTTTTATATTTAATCTCTTCTTCTAAACGGGCAGTCTGGGAAATTAATACAGATTTTTGAACTGCATTAATATGAGAGAATCTGCACACTTTTCCCCTGAAATATAATTTATGTGAAAAATTTCACTCTGCATTAGAGTCTGTGCATTCAAATTAACTGAGATCAGCTAACATGTTCTAGACATGAGAAATCTTCTTAATGTATTTTAACATTATGGCTATTGGAATATTCTAATGTTGCCTTATATCAGTGTAATCTGGGCCGCAGTTGCATACATAGGTTTGCAGAGCAATACTGAATTTGATAGTGACATTGGGAATGGTTGGCTGTGAGTTCAATCAGCTTCAAAATTGGAAAATAAAATATTTTGACTTGGTGAAGCATCTTTGTGTTTTCTGTAGTGGTTCTGCCAGAGGCATTGCCTTGATGGGTGGGCTTTGTGGCACGGAAGGCGGATCCATGTGCCATAGCATGGAGAGTGCATTCAAAAACAGATGGAGTGTGTGGAGAAGTGGTGTCTGTGCTGCTCCAGAGAAGGGAGCTGCTGGGGCATAACAAGTTTTCACTCATCACTGGTGGTCTGGTATCTGTTGTGTCTCTGCAGCGCCTGTTAAAGATATTTTGTTAACGCCAGTGTGGGCCTGATTTAGCCACAGGTATCACTGGCTGTTATGGTTTTGGATAGATATTTAATACTTGTTGTGACCTTCATCTGACATATTTCAGCAAAAAAGACTTCAAGCAGACTTCAGATTTGGCAGCAAATCTTTTTACTGTGTACAGTCATGGACATCTCGTTCCAAATATCACTTACTTACACAGAAGTCTTTCCAGAGCAAAATTAGACGTACATTTTCTTAAATACATGGCTAAGAGCTTTCCTGATTTACAGGTTATGTGAATGCAGCAGAATGTGTGAATGTGTGGGTCTTGTTTCTACAAATTTCTTTTCCTTTTTTCTCTTTTTTCTTTTTTTTTTTTTTTTTTTTAAATTAAGAATTTTTTGCCCTCCTCTGGCTCAGACCAGTAACTGTATCTTGCCTAATTAAGGTGGGTGTCTAGGTAGGTGCCTAGGAGCTAATAGCCAGGGGCAGCATGTGGCCTCTATTGCAGTGCCTTCATTCAGGTACTCTTGAAATGAAAACATTGTAAATCACCACCTCTAAGCTGGACCTTAGTCAGTCTGAGTATGGAAAAACAAAAGAGAAAGCCGGAAGTGCCTCCACTCTCAGTTCTGATAATGATCCCTTTCAGGTCAGTGAAAAAAATTCACTTTCAATTACATGTTTGTGATTGAAGAATTTGAAAACAGTTACCAAGAGCTAGAAGATAAATTTCACAATTTGATACAGCTCATTTGATACAGCTGTTGTAAAGTCATGAGTGTTAAGGTGAGTGCGTAATCTTTATGGGATGTTTGCTTGGGATTATCATGTGAGGAAGGGTAAAGGTAACTTTATCAGTGTCTTTTGTGATTAATAACATTAAACAGAAAGATAAGCATACACAGAGGTGTGTGACTGATGTTTAAGACACTTCAGACATTTGGAAATAATTCATGAGAACATGGGAAAAGATGAGTCACATGTTTTAGGTGTCCAGGTGCTAAAGATGCAGGTAGGAGGGTGAGCACTGAACATGAAGTCTCCTGGAGTGTCATGTAGGGGAATGTAGCGGGAACAACCCACACAGAGGTGAGAGAATGAACTCTAGCACCTTGTAACACTGCAGGAGGAGGCTGGCAAAGAGAAGCTGCTCAGTGCTCTTTTCCATCAGTCCTTCGAGCTGTTATTTTTAAGGTAACACTAACTGAATCCCCCCTGTTCCAGAAGACCATGGTGTGGGCTCCTGTTGGCTGCAGCAGAGGCAGTGCTGGAACCTTGAAGAGGTTTCCTCAGCAGACCTCTTTGCAGTGGCAAACTTGTCACGTCACTGTGTTTCTCACGTGTCAGCAGCAAAGGCCTCATGACTTAATACCCAAAGGATGTGTTTCAGGTGCTGGCTATAGACCTTTCTATCCCTACATCCAATTGTCCTATCTGCTCCTGCACCCTCACACTTGTCCCTGCCTCATTCTCCCTGCTCAAGAGAGAAAAGGATCACCTGAGTACTCCTCAGGGAGGAGGTACAGAGGTGTAGGCTCATGCCTGCAGACCCAGGACAGGTAGAGGGCAAGTTAAAACAAAAAAATCACAATAGCAGTTGTGATCCCATGGTTCCCAGAGCTGGAGTAGGGGAAGAAGTTAAGTAACAATATTAGAATATGAACAGTGGTAAATAGGGCAAGTTAGGGAGTAGATAGATTTAGTGTAAGCAACAGAGAGGCCCAGAAGAAGACTCATGGATAAAAGAGAGCCATTTGCTGCACAGCTAATGCAAATGCTAGAATGGGTCTGTTTCAACAACTCCACCTATTCAATGCATTGCACTTGGCTTCATTACCCTGTTAAAAAAGTCTGACTGCTGCTTTGGCTGACACCCATTCATGTATTCCTGCAGGATAGCTCATGAATCTCCTTGCACCTCCTGAGCTCCCAGGTAAAATGGATGACATAGACTGTGGGGGAAGAGGGATAGATAATATACTGACTTTTGTACTGCTTTAGATCCCTTTAAAAGTGTTAACTAGGTGATTCTAACAGTTGTCTGAATTAGCATGATCATCTTTGTTTTAGCAAAAGGCAGGGAAATCTAGAGAAGATGTCTAGAAGACAATCAAAACAACACATTGGAAAAACTCAGAACCTATTTTTGCAAAACATTCTTTTTCTTTTTTTCCCCTATTTCTCAATTTCTCCATTTCTTTACATCCAAAAAAAGTTTGTTACACCTATATTGATGCCACTTACTGACAAATAATCAAGCAGTTGTCATGCTGCTAAGGTAGCTTAAAATCTCAGAATATTTTTATTGTTCTTCAAACAAGAAAAAGCAAACTGCTGCAGAAAGTGCATTGAAAAACAGGAAGAAGAATTTATTGAATAACTTTTACAGTTTTGTGGGAGAAATCAGACAAATTTTGGCAATGTTTTGGACAGTTTTGGTCAGTTCTAGGGAGAGAGAATCCCTTTCATTTGTGGATGTCTGTTATGTTCACAAGTACAAATAGACTACATTCTTTACGACCTGCCTGTCCAGCATCCATTCTACAGGTAGGTCACAGCATATGTAGAAAACTAAAGGTAGGATAGAACTACTTTTGTTTCCTTTAATGCAATTTAGCAGCTGAAAAGTGTCAGTTTCCCCTTTAGAGACTCAGGCATCATATCACAGATGCCATCTGGGAACTAAGGAATGGTTTTGTTACAACCTGAAATTGGTTCAGACACCTTGCAGAACCGCTAAGGTGTGAGGAGGCGCTGAGAGATGTTCTGCAGAGCAAAGCCATAAGAGGAAAGGTAAGATGCCTGGTAAAGGGCAGAGTGTTGACACAGGGATAATTAGCAGCTCAAGGGTTCTTAACAAGAAAAAACAATATGAAAAGCATGTGAAATCCTACAGAAACAAAACCAACTGGCCCAAGAATGGCAGTTGAGCAATGTCAACAATCAGCCCTTTCCAAGTGGCCACAAAAGCCAACCCATCTCCTCTAGAATTGAAAGTAAACTCAGCCAGCCAAGGCTCCTCGGGTGCCTTATCAGGGGTGGTGAGTACTTTAGCTTGTTAGCTCTGCCTACACGCTTTGTATGTTGACTAATAAATCAAAAGTTTAACTCTTTTAAGCTGTGAAATACATTTTGCAGAGGCTTGGTAAGTAAT
Organism: Chiroxiphia lanceolata; assembly: GCF_009829145.1. NCBI lineage: Eukaryota > Metazoa > Chordata > Aves > Passeriformes > Pipridae > Chiroxiphia > Chiroxiphia lanceolata. Next base: position 13,704,975 of record NC_045638.1, on the reverse strand, counting down.
GAAAGCTACCCAAAGGAACTGATCTAGAGTAGAAAGGCTAGAAAACAAGGGAGAACTTTTCAGTATAGGCAGCACATCCTCCTCTATCACCCTATGAAAGTCATTGCCTTAAGAACCAAAGGAGGAACTAGAAGCTTTCCATTCCAAAGCATGGAAACAGCTTTAAATTTATATTAATCCTTTATTGCAAATTACTGAAAAAGGTGAGTTTTGAGTTTCTGTGTCTCCTTGTAGCCTTGCCATACCCAGCCAGCAAAGGGTGTGAGCTAATTGTTAAATTCAGTTCAACAAGTTCCTCATTAGGGGGAAATTACCTGAGTTTGAAATCTGCTAATTTTCCAATCAGGGTGAGTGTTTGCACTTGTGATTTGGAAATAATTAACACATGGTATAACATCAAAACCTATGTAAAGGCTAATGGTAGAAGGACTAATTTCCTTGGCATGAAGGTGGTGTGCTTGGTTTCCCCAGAGGTCTATTACTACCCTTTCAGTATTGGTATCTGCTATGTAGGGCGTTCTAGTATTTTTTAGATTCATTCTCTGCAGAGTTGTACTTTTTAATGTTAGTTTTGAAAAAATGAACCGTTATCTTCCAGGACTATGAAGAATTTTTTTTTATTTTGAAAGTGCTGTATTTCTTTCTTCTTCCTATCAGTGTAGACTTTCCCAGAATTACTGGTTTCTATTATCCATAAAAGGAGGCCATAAATAGCTTAGGGCTTTAGCCTGAGTTCTGCAAGCTTTAAAATGCGTGTTTCAATCCTTCAGGGCATTCCTAGGAATGTGAATGCCTGCAGTATTTAGAAAGAAAGGATGTGCAGGTAGGAAATTGATTAGGGAACCAGCTGTGTACATGGGAGAAACATCATCATGGCTAGGCTTTGTGAATGAAGATTTGGGAATGGGAGAAACAAAGGTAGTTGGAAAATACAACAGAATTTTCTACCTTAGTTTCAGCTATTGATATAATCCTGATCATCACCACTTCTATGTGTTATTGGATCACATTAACTGGTCTAAAACAGATATTTTTTTCTGGTAAATGATGCTACCCTCATAGCTTAGAGCATGGCACTAGTACAGCTCTGTGCATTAGTGCCCTCTCACCATGAAGCTTGTGAGGGAGAGGATCAGACTTAATCTCTGGGAGCCGACTCCACCCAAGGGAGTCATTAGTCCCGCTGGTGTGAGTGCACTGCAGCTATTGACAAGAAGGGTGTGACTTGACAGCTCCAGACAAGGAGAAGAGCCCGCTCCACGTGAGCAGGCAGGTCTGGGAGGGGTCTAGTTTCTGCCATGGGAGCAGTGACACAAACCGTAGTAAGTAAACTCTGCTTGTATACAACTGGCACTTGGGACTTTTCTTTGCCTTTTGTCACGGCCTTGCCTTCAAACTGTGACCTCCAGGCAGAGCCTCCCACAAAAAAGCAAGCCAGCTGGGGAGGGAAGCTTTAAATGGCATCTCATCTACCAAAACTTTGTCAAGTAGCATCCTTCAGGCAGAAAAGCTGCCCTGTGAAGCCCTAGGACAGAAACGTGGTTCTTCCTGGGCAGTTCTGTCTTCTCACATGTCCACAGATACCTATGGCAACTGTTTGCACTGAGATGGGAATTGTGTTTCAGGAACATGAGTCAGCAGTCGGGAATTCTCTTACTGGATTAGTACTTCTGACTTAGGCAACCTGTTTTGAATGCTTCCAGTACCATAATTATTTGGAGCTTTCTCCTCTCAATGCATTTTTGGATGAACCTAAATAGAGCTTGCTCTTCTTCTTTCACACAGGAAGCATTTGTGATTTGTGTCTAAGCCCATAAAGTAGCATTCATGCTGCCAGAAATGCTACACAGAGGTGGTAGAGATGTGCATTTTCATTGAAGCTGATGATGACTCCCTTTCTTGGTCAGTTTTGCTTTTTATAGCTCATTGCTTATGAAATACAGCTGCTTGTGAAATTCAGGGCTGTGAGTCTCATATCTCCTTTTCCATTGCTCTATTTCTGTTTACCTGCCTACTTTTGTTCATGACATCAGCTGCTGCAGCTTCTGTGCTTCAGAAGAAATTGTTCACATTGGAACTGGTTGCTTTGGTTATAGACAGCGTCTCTTAAGCCAAATCCCGAAAGATGTGAGAGCATCTTCTTTTCCCTCTCCTGTACCCCTTGCTGCTCATATGCAATATGAAAATAAGAGCATGAGCAAGGGAGAGGGGCTAGCACATTAAAATTCATGATTTTGATTGGAGATGGTTGCTTATTTTTGAGAAACTATTTATTTTCCCTATATACCTTATCTTCTACTTCCAAAAAAGGTCAAATTTCAAGCTCTGGTCAAGTAATCATTATTTTACAAGAAATACATTGGCCATTTCCCTCTGGTTCTTACTGAGTAGCTGTTGTGTTACAAAAGACACACCTGGCAACTCAAGGGTTATTTTTTTCTGCAGTGCCAGCTGCCTTGGGAGTTGCTGAAGAACCCACAATGCATAAGCAAGGAAGATCAAAGCTGTTGGGTCATCTGCCAGACCAAGTCCTGCCTGTTGTCTGTCTGCGGATAACTTTAAGTAGATAAAGCTCAACAAACAATTTCTTTCTTCTTCTCTTTAGGTTATGTGCTGCTTTCTACTGGGCAACCCCTTCTTTCATGCTTCTTCCTCCCTTTGAAATTCTCTTATTGAAGGCCCAAAAGTCACAGTCTCCTTCCCATAAATTGCCTGGAGAGAAGAGCCCTTACCACCAAAACAGGGTATGTCTGACAAAGTCCCCTTGTGAGATGCTACCTTGTTTGGCTGCCTGCTGAGGACCCAAGGCAGCTCTTAGCCCTCAGGTAAGTAGCTGTGAGGTCACAGTAGTCTTTGCTGTCAGTATAATTTATGTGTCAGAAAATCAGCCAGCTTCTGGAAGCTAATAGTGGTCTCTGAAAAAAAGTAATGAGTTAAATGTTAGTTGGTCTCTTACCTGCAAATTGTGGATGTCAAATGTAAATTACTTTGCTACCCAGCAGTACTGGAAAAAAATAATTTAAAAATTATTAATCTTGGTGATTCTCCCAGCATTCATACAAAAAAAATCCCTCCTATTTTTTCTTTCTTTTTAACCACTTGTACAAATTTAACTGAGTTACATGTAAAGCTGGTATTAAAGTCATATGAAGTAATATATGTACACTAAGTTAAGCATGTCAAATGAAAGTTTTGGGGAGTTATGTCTGATCCAACACAAAAATTATTTCAATAGAATTTTTACACTGATGTTTCCAAATTACCATCAGGGTTATCGAGCCATTTTCTGCTTTTCATACAAACTGCCCTATTTTTAAGTGTTGGCCCAGCAGACAAAATCCCTCAGAAGGGAAATGGTCAGGTGCATGTTTTGTTCAAATCCTCCAACTCCTGAACAACCAATAGTCACATTACAAGGCAGCAAGCAACAGCAGCCAGGTGGCATAAGAAACCATCTCTCAGACAAGCCTTGCTTCTGCCCTATGGTGCCCTCAGCTACAGCTTCTTCAATAAAACTCCATTCACAAATCCCTTGCAAATTAAAATTTTCCTTGTAATGATTACAGTTGGATTTTTAAGTGCTTTTGTAATGTTCAAGAAGACACAATGCTACTTTTGTGCCACCACCCCATCATCATTTTTAGCCTGTCTCTCTCTGTAGGAAAATAACGCTGATAAATGGAGAGAGATTAAAAGGATTTCATTTGGATTTATCATTCTTAATTTTGTAGACTTAAACCCACCCTTTGAAAGGCTTTCTTTGAGGAAGTTATCTGAATCCTTTCATAGTTTAATAGGATTTGTCTAATATTACTGACCTTATCCCATCCTCAAGCTGGATTTTCACCAACAGTCTAAAGAGATTTCCCTGACACTATTGCAAATCCTCTCTGTAAACTCTTGTAGCTGAGAGGAGACTTGCTACCACTGCTTTCCCTCCACATGAGCAAGCAATCTCTGCTGAAACCCTCTCCTAAGGAGAAGTGAGACAAGAGTGACTAAGTGTTTGGTTTTTCATTAAAATCATGTCATTTATTACTTTCAAATTTTCATATCTTCTGACTGCATTCCTCAGCCACCTGAAGCTGGTGAAGAACCCCTGCAATTATGTAACATTAAAAAAAATTGCCATGAGAGATGATTAGTAAAATTTGGCCAACTATCTTCCCCCTGTCTGCCCTGTAGTCCTGGGAAGCTACAAGCTGACTTTTTAGCAATGTGCAACAGCTGTCCCCATCCCTGAGGCACTTGCAGGGTTTTTTCTCTTTTCCAGCTATTGGTAATGGTTGAAAATGGCAAGTATATGCAATGTGGTGTTTCTCCTGGCTCTTGTATCTCCTCCTGTATTTCCTGTATTGCAGGTAGAAGAACACACGGGTCTGTATTCTACGCTGTCCTGTCTTTCAAACAATATGTTTTTTTCAGAGAATCAATACCCATCTTTCTTTTCTAGAGCGCAACAAAGGTCATATTATGACAAATGTGAATTTTTTAGTTGTGAAAATAATTATCAGAAAAACAAAGTATTTCTCATGGAAAATATGTTAAGCATTCCCTGTGGTGCTCTCAATGAGCAAAATGCCTTTTTTTTTTCCCTCATGTGTAAAATCTGCATTGTGTACGTCCCAAAGAAAAGTTTGTTTGGTCCACTATTTGGTGGTTCTACACATCAGTAGGAGCTAAATCAACTTGATTATTTTTTTGCAGCTAACATATTTAGCTTTTTAACTTGCCTGTGCAGAAGGTACCAACAGAGCAAGGGAAGGGGAGCTACCAGAGAAGTGTCAGTGAAGGAGTGCCAGACACCAAGGATTACAGCTGGAATTCCCCAGCAGCCTCAGTGGTTTCAGCACAACATCACTGGGATGGCACAAACACAAACTTCAGCCTCTTTTGCTATGATGGGAAATACAGTTCATATCCATTTAATTTCTTTTTATTCTATGGTTTCTCCAGGGTCTTTAGTATTATACCTTGAGAAGGAACTTCATCCTGCTCATGAAGTCAAAATCACTGTATTTGAGATAATTCTCCACTCTGGTTAAAAAGGAACCAAAAAAAAGGAATATGATAAAATAATTGTGTGTCACACCTCCATACCCCTTCCCTCCCATTTCCACATTTCTTCACAAATGAGGAATTGACTGTGGCACCCACAGGGTAAGGCAGTTACTTCACAGATTACAGATTATCACTGTTGAATGCTCAGCGACTCCCCCTGAGAATAAGTCGACTCTAGAGGCTGAACCCTCTTACCTTCTCCAGTAACCCGATTACCAGCAACTGCAGTAACATACAGATGTTCTGAAGCAGAGAAACGCGAGGAATTCTTACATGAAGGCGCTGTTCGTGCGCGCCCATGAGCAGTCCTCAGTCACTAGATGGCACACTTAAACAACTCACCGCGCTCCTGTCCCTGCTCCGCAGGTGCTGCGGTGTAGCGGAGAGCTTTTCCCACGGGCGACGGGGAATCCTTTGGCGCACAGTCTCGTTCTGTGTGTACTGTATTTTTATTGCAGTTTCCTGCCTTCACTGGTATGTTTACAATTTATTATTAGCACGCAATGCTCGATTTCTTTGCCTTTGGTTATAGTTAATAAATTAATCTTGCCGTCTTTAACTTTGGAGAATGTCTCGTTTCAGTTGCTTTGAGGAATGTCTGCAAACAGTGATACGATCCTGGCGGCCACTCCATCAGCGGTCGCACAGCTGGAACGTTAGGGGATCTGTGATTTATTTGGGGAGAAATAATGCATGGTGCATCCCCTCCCGGGTATTGATCTGAAAGAACAATTTTTACAGAATATTTGTATCCCTTCCATCATTTTACCTACGGTCCCAAAAATATTTAGTAGGGTTTAATTTTCTATCACCAATACTAGTAGCATAAGCATTAAGAATCAACAGTTGTTTACCTTCTAACCATCCCTGTAGAGGCAAAATGTAAATCAAAACAGGTGATGGGCAGAAATTTCAGTTCTTGTTCAGATCCTATTGTATTAGTCCTGCCAGATGGGACTCCATGTCCTTTACTGTACAGTACACCCGTGTGTTGCAATAATCACAAATTCAGTGAGATTACTTTATCACCTTTTGCTCTGACCTTCAGCCCTGACAGTTAATGGCATGTGGAGATGTCTATATATACATGCAGTTCTTGCACCCTGCCCTCCACGTGAAGACATAGTGCTGGGACCTGGGGCTGGTTCTCCAGCTTGTGTTGAAGTCCATTGCCTGCCAGGCACAAAGCAGTCAACTCTTCAGGGATGCATTTTTACAGCTTATCAGTCTGTGTGTGTATACAGTAACACTTTAAATTGGATTAGTGTGTGTGAAGCAAATCTTCTAATCGTGTTTCTAATGATGCCTTGGGTTGCCCAGGGGGTTGATCTCTGAGCACTCCAGTGGGATGTCTACTGTGGGAAGCCTAGGGCTAGTCCAAAATGTGAACAATGGAGATATCAAGTCCTCAAAGCAAACACCTGCACTGTACAGACATAGCCGTATGGTGCAACTATACTGGTCAAATGTAGGTGGAAATACTGTTCCTGATGTTTAATGTGAAATTTCCCCCAGACTTCATGTAGGAGCAGTCCTTGAATTTGTCCATCAGGGATCTCTATATACTGTATGTTGTTTCCTTTAAATTAAGCTTTTCAAGAATTTTGCCACTCATTAGTGAGAATTAATAGTGCCTACTATGGGATATTTTTCTCTCCTCCTTTCTCCTTGCCCTCGTATGAAGTACCAGTCATGACTGTCCCAGGGATTTGTTGTTCTGCAGTGTTGATGTATGTGGTACCAGACACAGGAAAAATTCTATTTCATACAGAGAAGTAACGTATCTCCCTGCCCTACCCCACAGTCTGTGATGCCTATGGGTTGAAGCATTTCAAAGGCACACTGCAATTTCCCATCTAGGAGAATTCAGTCACACAGGGTAGCTGTTCTCAATCTTGCTGTTTTTCACTTTATCATTCTGATTTGAAAGAGGATGTATAAAATCCAAGCTCAATGTCCCTTCTAGTAAGAGTCTATTCCTTCCTTCTTCTGGTAAAAGAAGCACTGTCTGAATTTGATGTCCTGGCTTAGTGTCTCTTTAAATATGGTTAGGGAGAGCCTGCTGATACCACTTACTCCTGGGAAAAAATTCTTCATATTACAGCAACACCTTCTGTTAGACAGCAATATCATCTAGTGATGAATATTATCCTTCTCCATTTTAGTTGGTGGTATCTGGTAACTTCATGCCTTGAAGTCTGACTCTGTAGGAAGAAGAAATGACTGGGACAGAGGGAGAGAGCCAGGACTAGAGCTCACACCTGCAATCTCTTCTCAATGGGTCATTGTTTGTTGGGCACCTGGTACTATGCCAAAAGACCACAAGGGATAAAACCACACAGCAACAACCACAGTTGTTTGTATCAACTAACACATACATGAGACAGGTACAACTAACAGGCTACTCAGCTAAGTATTACTCAAGCGTTAACTATGACATAAGTACTTAAATACAGGCTACTTCAGCTATTGCTGGGCGGGCAGGCAGGCAGCTGTTGGTCAAGAGGGGAGTTTTCACTTCCATGCCTCTTTGGAGAGGGCCATGATCGCTCATCTGGCTCTGGTGCTGTCTGCTGAGTCTCTGCCTTCTTTCTGAGGGTGTTGCAACTTCTGCCCTTCCTCAGTATTTTCCAACTAACCATTACTGCCTCTACAATTCCACTTCTGTCTCTGAACTTACTTTAACATGGTTTACATTCTTTCTTGCATCATCTGGACAACAACTTTCTAAGTAAAACTCAGCCATGGCATTACAGCTGTGCCACCACAAAAACAAGCCTTAGGTCACTGGCAGCTGGTGTTTAGCATTTGAAAATTAGCTACACATTCCCACCAGAACAAAGGTAAAGGTATAGTATTGCTCTTAGTTGTGACACCTAGACTGGTGTCATAGTGATAATTAACACTAGGGGGTTTAAATTATGATTAGGGCAGGTTAGACTACTGGCTCTGGATATTTTGGTACCATCATGAACTTCAGGCTAGACAGCTTGTCATAACACCAGCAACAGAGTCCTTGAACTAACCATTGATTATATCACAGATAATCTATCAGATAAACACACTAGTTTTGATTTCTGAAAAAAATCTTATAGTGATAGAAAATGTCCCACAGGCCCGGACAGATTGTCCTGGGGGTTGCATTAACACATTAAGAGGGACCAAGTCCACCAGAATGCTTTCAGCAAGATTGTTGATTTTGAAATAGGCTGTAAAAGATCCTAGCAACAAATTTTGTGGTGGAGTCTTTTGAGAAGAACAAAGAGAATATTAGAATCCAGCTTTTGAAAGTTCAGATAGACAGAAAGACCAGGCATTTTGAACAGCAGAGCAGAAAAGCCTCCAGGTATCAGATAAATTAAAGAAGCATTTACCTATGAGAAGCCGCACATGCAGAGAATGAAGAATGTGATCTTGGTGGAGCAGGTGGAAAAAAAGTCTTTGATTTGCTGGTTAATCAGAATGTAATGCAGAGAAATCAATATAAGGATAATCTCATTTGCTATTTATTTCTGGCTTGGATATATGCATTTCATCAGTCATCTACTCTGGAGAGGAATGGTATGAATTTCAACACTTCTGCTATTTTTGCCTGCAAAATATTCAAAATTGTTTCTACAGAAGCTATGGGCAGCAGTGGGGGACATTTATTTAAAGAAACTTGGAACAATGGATCACTAGCCATTAAAATAAAAATGGAAATTACATTCTGGATGCAGGAGGCAAATGAGTATTGCGTTTACAATACTCTGGCATTTAGAATGTATGAACCATCGCCGAGCAGTTCCATTTTGGAAATTTTGAAATCTGGTCGTCTTTTGAAAAATGCAGATTCAAGCTTCCCATTTTATGCTAATGTGAAGAGGTGAAGGAGAATAGCAGTTTGTTGAAACAAGTGAATTAACATGTGAATGGGGAGTATTGGACTTCTCCCTCTTGAAACAGCGGCTTTCAAAGTTGAAACTAGGATTTAAATCTCACACTGTGATTTTTCTCTTTTCATATCCCCAGATCATGTTACTTGTAGTGCATTAACAGGCTTTGAGCCTGTACCCCATCGACTAGAGGTGCTGTCATTTTTACTAATAGCCATAATCTACAAATCTAACAATCGATGAAACAAGCTGTTTTCCCTCCCCCTCGCTAATTCTTTTTTTAGATCTCACTTTCAGTTTTCAGGACTGACTGTTATAAAACCTGGGAGACCAGCCTGGACTCCCTCCTTCCTCATCAAGTCCTTTAGTTTTTAGAGGAGCACACTGTCAGCTTCGCCAGTGAGGTTTGCCTTCAGTGCTGACGTACTCCTTGCAAATAAAACAAACTTGCAGCAGTGTACTGCTGAGTAAGCTAGACTGCAGTGACACAGGAAAATTAGTGCCTATAGAAAAAAAGAGACTTGGGGAGGTAGTCTCAGGAATTTTTCCAGCACAAATGTGTCTAAAACCTCACAGCTCAAACAACCTCACCCCATACTGTAACGTGTCAAGCCACCTTCTGCAGAGACAATGATATTTTTTGCTCATGTGAAGTAAAAATGTGGGAATCTCTGCTGTGAATGCAATCCCCCAATAAAAACAAATTTTTGCTTTCCAAGCTCCTTTCCTCCCTCTCTCCACTTCCATTCCCCCGAATTGGCCATGGTAACCTGGCCTGCGTTTCAAATACCTGCTTGTATTTGTGCGATGGTGCGCGCGTTTGCTTTCCTTCATTGCATTTTATTTGCCTTTGATTAATGATTAAAGCAAAACAAAACCATTGTAGCTGTTTTTAAATGCCTCCTTTAACAAAGAATGGAGCTTGCAGTAAGTCTGCTCTGATGGCATGACACCAGAGCTGGACCACTCTGGGCTGTTCTCAAGCCAAGTCCTGCAAATATGACTTGATAGGATTTTCTCTGCCCTACCCAGTCTGCCTTTATCTGCAATTACAATCATATGATTTTTAAAACAACATTGTATTTGACAATGGCATAGAGATTTTTCAGTTTTCTCATATTTGTTTGGGGTAATCACTGTAGTCTTCTTATGAAGTAACACTAGTCTGAGCCCTGTAGCAACTGGATGTTCCCACTGCAATATCAGAGAGCAGTGGCTAAAATCTGCTTCTGTTACACTACCAGCTGGAAAAGTAGCAGGAGGTGCAGTTATATTATGCTGCTTTAAAGGCTATAAAGCTCTTCTTTCTCCTGGCAATGCCAATGTTTGCCTTTCTGACTAAATGACTGACTCTTGGATGCAATAGCTGCTTTGCTCCATAGTGGAAATGTAAGTTGCTCAGTAAGTGTTTACAGTCATAAGATTAGGAAGGTTGTTTGGTTTTGTTTGTTTTTAAAATGGATGTATACTTGTCTTGATTGCCCTACTGGGCATTAAAAGTTTTCAAATCGGTTCAGTGAAAACCCTGATTGGCACAGGACCGGTATTGGTGCTGCCTTATAATGAGATGTAGTGTCTTCTAAAAGGATTTATCATAAGACACCTGCAATCTTCTCAAGGAAAAGCAATTTAGGCAGTGGCTGGTGGAAGAGACCACACCATTTTTCAGTTGAAGTCACCCGACTGTCCTTTGAAAGCAGTAACTGGTGTCACTTTCCTAAATCTGCTTTACAGTTTGCTGATTTCAATAAACTCCCACCTGATGTCTGCATTGGAGAGTCAGAGAGTTACTGCTATAGTTACAGTAGATGAGATCCTATAACATGGCTGAACAAATCTCACGCTGAATGCAGTGGCTCTACTATCCCTCTGGTTCCTTTGCAGCTCTGGAGAGGATCTGTAACTTTTCTTCATTGTTTTGATGAGGAGTGGGGAAGTAGGAGCACTTCTCTACTTCTGCAGATTAACTCCCTAAGCTGGTACAGCCTGAGGTTGGATTTGTGCTCTCAGCAGGGCAAGGAGACACCTGGGAAATGGAGGAGTGGAGGTTGGATATCCTCTCACTGCAGTTGAAGTGCTGGTGGCAAGGTGTGAGCCTGATACAGCCACCAGCTGTACTTTTTGCTTGTTGGACCCGAGGTTCAAAATTAGGTGGCATTGCAAAGTCCAGCCATTGCAGACAGCACACCATGACAACTCAGAACTGGCTTATCTAGAGACAATAACTGCCGGCTGCTCTTTGATTCTTAATCCTGAGCGTTAGCAAGACAGCCGAGCGACTTTTGGCTGGGGCTAGGTTGCATATTCTTCCTCAGAGCTGTCTCAGCTTCCTACCTTCCTTCAAATTGTTTACTAAGAAATGTCTTCAGCTGTTTTTATATATCATGAATACTATTTTTTGGAGCAACTTTTGATTAGTTCAGTGTGGCAAGGTAAATACTGTGCTGTATTGAGCCAAACATTTTAAGTGTACTATGCTCCCCCATACCCCAAGCACACAGGCTTATACAGGTGTGCCTCACATTTGTCTTTGTCTCTATGTGAACCATACATCAAGTTGTAAAGATTGAGTGGAATGTCTATATTTTAACAAAAGAAAAGAGCCTCTGTGATATCAGTATATATGGCTGGTGTACTGGGGTTGTGTGGTAAGGTTTTGGTTTTGGTAGTGGCAGAGGGGGTAGCAGGGTTGGCTTCTGTGAGAAGCTGCTGGAAGCTTCCCCCATGTCCAACAGAGCCAACGGCAGCTGGCTCCAGGATGGACCTGCCGCTGGCCAAGGTGAGCCCATCAGTGACGGTGGTGGTGTTGCTGTGGTAACATATTAAAGAACAAGGGCAAAAAATGGAGTGGAAACAGCAGCAATTTGCAGCCAGAGGAAGGATTGAGAATATGTGAGACAAATAGCCCTGTAGAGACCAAGGTCAGTGAAGGAAGGAGGTGCTCCAGTCACTGGTACAGAGGTTCCTCTGCAAGACCACAGTGAAGACCGTGGTGAGGTAACTGTGCCCCTGCAGCCCATGGAGCTCCATGATGGAGCAGATATCCACCTGCAGCCCCTGGAGGACCCCATGCCAGAGCAGGTGGATGCTCAAAGGGGACTGTGACCCCGTTGGAAGTCAGTGCTGGAGCAAGCTCATGGCAGGACCTGTGGACCTGTGGAGAGAGGAGCCCACGCTGGAGCAGATTTGTTGGCAGGACTTGTGACCCCATGGGGAATTCAGGCTGGAGCAGCCCATTCCTGAAGAACTGCATCCCATGGGACCCATGAAAGGGACCCAAGCTAGAGCATTTTGTGAGGAACTGCAGCCTGTGGGAAAGAGTCATGTTGGAGAAATTCATGGAGGACCATCTCCTGTGGGATAGACCCCAGGCTGGAGCATGGGAAGAGTGTGAGGAGGGAGTGGCGGAAACAACATGGGATGAACTGACCACAGTCCCCATTCCCCATCCTCCTGCACACCGGGGAGGAGGAAGTAGAGAATTCGGGAGTAAAGATGATATTGGGAAGAAGAGAGAGGTGGGAGGAAGACGTTTTTAAGATTTGGTTTTATTTCTCATTACCCTACTCTGTTTTGATTGGTAATAAATTCAGTTAATTTCCCCAAATCTGTTTTGATCATGACAGTAACTGGTGAGTGACCTCTTCCTGTCCTGATCCCGACCCATGAGCCCTTTGTTATATCTTCTCCTGCCCTATCCAGCTGAGGATAGAAGTGATAGAGTGGCTTTGCTGAACACTTGGTGTCCAGCCAAGCTCAACCCACCTCTGGTCTCACCAGTGCTGAGCAGAGGAGAAGGATCACCCCCCTTGACCTGCTGGTGTGCTGGCAGTAACCAAAACAACTGCAATATTTAATTTATTTTTGCAAATAAAATTATTTAGAAGGATGATACGAAAATATTTTGCAGAAGAAAAAACATTTTACATTTAGGTTTTCTGATAACTTTGTGAACTCAAATCTGTAAGATCGGAATTGCAACTATGATACTCATGAATTTGTGAGATCTGATTTGGAAGGGAGATGTAGTCTGAATTAAAAAGGAGAGGAAAATATCTTACAAATGCTGTGCATTGCCAAAAGTTTTGACAGACTCTAGTATCCTGCTGACCATCCCTGCAGCAGATCTAAAACATTTCACACACCCAGTAGTCACATAATGAGTTTGTGTCATTTACAACATGTCTAAGAGAAGGAAAGGGGCTCAGTTGCACAGAAAGGCATTTATTTGGGAGGAAAATATTTAAGATTCTTATGGCATTAATTTCTCAGCTTTTACTGAATAGCAATAAAAATATTTTTCATGTTAAAATTCAAAGTGCAATAAAATACAGTCTGATTTTAACAGGTGAAAAATCATACAATAGGTCTAAGTGTGATAAACGAGATGGTAAATACCATTCTCTTGTAACCAGTGAGTCAGAAGACAAACACAAGACACCTGAAAATGCAGCCTTACACCTACCTAGTATTGTTATCCTTCCCTCCACCATGCCTGGCTCAGAAAGATTATTTTCATGTTAACAAAATTGGATTCCAGTTTCACTTAGATACACTAAAAAACAATAGTGTGGAGTGATGCCCCCATCCATCCTCCTTGCAGTCCTGTAAAAGTATCAAGCCATGAAAAAGTTCAGAGAGCAACTCCCTTGAGCATTGCTTTATCTCAGCACTGCTCATCTCCTGGCTGCCTGGACATTCTGTGTAGAGAAATCCGGATCATATTTGACACTTTAGCTTATCTGGAAACATGAGATTCAACAGTTGTGCTCCTCCAAGGGTAACAGCTGTAGTCTTTTGAGGTATGGGGTACAGATATGTAGGCCTGATTATGATGTAGCTTCAGCCATAAGTACACCTAGTGGACCCTTTTTTCCTTTCCTCTCCCTTAGAAAAGTCATCTTGTATTTGATTCCTATTCATTATGTGTGTAACATCAAACTTCCAGAAGTCAATACTGGTCAGGTGGTTAAGAGCTGGTGCGTGTCTGCTGAAGACAACTGAAAATGGCTTCTAAAGGCAAGCATTCAGCAACCTTAATAATAAAAATTATCTGTGCTCTTCATTCTGCTTTTCAGCGTGTCCATCACACACCACTCCCAGCTTCAGCTGAGAAGAAAGGCCTTAAATTACATTAATGTGGAAATGTTACTCCTTTGAGTGTGACAACCTCATGTTTAATGTTCAGCTGCTTAATGAAGAGTAAAGATGACTTTGGATCATCAGTAACTCCCTTCTTATCCGTGTCCACATCCACATCCATATCTAATCTTTCAAAGCTAATCCATCCTCCAACAAATGTGTAGCCTGAGTGAGGTTGCAATGTGGAGAAAGTCCACAAGCAAACACCAGAGCAAAAGTTTTCTTCCCACCCATGGAGCTTTCGTGCTATGTTTCCCACAGATCATCAGAATAATTTGCAAAACAAACTGCATATTATGTTTTGTAGGTAGAACAGTTGAAAAAGTATTTGTTTGTTTATCTTGCTAAATTACAGTATTTTCTAGTCATCATCATTGAGGAGGCTCTGTACAGAGACCTAGGATATTTTGCCAGTGGTGCTCCTGGAGAAGCCACCAGCTGTTGGAAGCAGGTCTTCAAGCCTGAATTGAGCCCCACCACATTTACCAGGATCAGGTGCATGGATATGCCAAATAAACATAATGCATTTACTTCTCTCTTGAACTGTGTATGTAAAGACAAATTAAAATGGATCCTTGTTTGGCATTGGCCTTGAGCCCCACTAAAGGCACAGATGTGAGCTACCACACTTGCACCCTGATGTGACTCCCCACTGTTAAGAGGAACTGAAAACCAGTGTCATGATGCAAGAATGTCTTTACAATACCTACCAGGAAAGCTGATCTCTAACCAAAAACTAGTGCTACTATAACCCTGACAAAGTTTTGTTGTTTTATAGAGGAGACACAATCTTTCCTTAATTGTTCTTTTCTTTCTCCTTGCAGAACTTCATCTGCTAGAAGTTATGCTTAGGGCTAATTTGCTATGTCAGTGCACATAGACGTAACCACTGTGTTTGCCTATTTTCTCATCTAGACCAGTCTGCAAGCTACAGTGTGCAAACTATTACAGAAAATCAAGCAAAAATATGTATTGCTGTTTACTCTACAGGGAAGAGAAACTCCAGAATCTAGCAAAAAGCAGTATCAGCAAAAGGCATATATTTGAAGGACAGGATGTCACAAAATTCTAAATATAATGTTTAACTTGTGCTACGTAAACCAGTTAAGTTTCTTCACTGCGCACTTTCAAATCAGTACTAAATAAAAGGAATATGAAAATAGGGATAATAAAAGCTCATTGGGAATTAATGCAGTGAAGTCTTTTTAACAGAAAAATTGGAGAAACTACAAACATCCATTTAAATTTTCCATGGGTTCAAATCAAGACTAAAAAACCCACCAATTCATGTGTAAATCTATAGAGTGAAAAAGCCCAATGAACAGTAAGAAACACAGGTTAATAAAACATATCAGGTCAGACAAACCTGATACCCAAACCCACTGTAATTGCATGTGTGTTAAATAAAAGCATTCTAGTGCATGAAATGTTTATTGATTTCAGAAGAGCACTTGATATGATACTGAATTATAAAACTTCTAGCATTTGGTGCACGAGATACAAGGAAATATCATAATGGGGTGAAAAGGAGACTGATCGATGCAGAGGAACAAAGTGATGTATCACTGTTCTCTAAGGGCAGAGCTGCTGTTGGAACAGAGGCTCTTCTCAGCCCATTTTCTACTACCAAGATCTGGGAGAGGAGGCAAGCAGAAAATGCACTTGTGCTTCCCTATTATGGTTTAGGCTTTTGTTTGTTTGTTTGTTTGTTTGTTTGTTTGAGAGCAAAATTACAAAATGTATATTTGGACTCAGAATTTTTTTTAATAATTTGTTTGTCTCTTGGCACACAGCTACCTCTGGAAAGTGCAGCTCAGGAGCAGGAATTACTCTCTGAAAGATTTTTAACATTCAGAAAGCTCCACAGTGATACACGACAGCTCTTCTTTCCTTTTGTCTCCAGGGCTGGACTTTTATGCTGTTTTATTTAAGGAATCCCATGAAATAGGTGGATTCTCAAAGAAGAATGTTTTGATGTTTCTATAAACACTATGTTGTTTCCTGGAATCTTTAGTTCTCACCTCATGGGTTGCAGTGAAACCAAAAAACCCCCATTTCAGGACAGTCTATACAGCAGAGCCATGGAGGCTGGGGCATGAAAGCTGTGGGAAACATGCTTCTCCAGCCTCCCAGCCTGCTAGATGGGGTGACAAGTACCAACATAGATGGGAACAAATTCCTGTGAGATTATGGTGTTTTTTGGACAAAATCGACAGTTTCTTCTTGAAGATATGAGTGCATGGAAAACAAATCTTCTATGCAAAATGAACAAAACGTGCATTTCTCTCCCGCTGAGAATTTTCAGAGCCAAGATGACTCAAACCTGCCCCCCTAAATGGCAGATTTCATTCCATTTATCTGAGGATACAAGAACTTCTTGTATTTCCTGCTGCATGGTAAATTTAATGTAGCGAGATCTCACTCCTCTTCAGCTTTGTCCTCATACAGCCCCTGCAGGCTTCAATTTCTGCAAACAAAAAGGTGGTGATATCCCCCAAAGATAAAGGTATGCCAGGCTGTGGTTACAGCAACTCAGTTTGAAATAAAGTTTTGAATTTTTCTCCTAGGAGACTCCCTAGCAAGGGAAGAAAACAAACAAACAAACAACAAACAAACAAACAAAAAAGAGAGATAATTTCTTGAAGGGACACTCCCTCCTACTAATGCTGAACTAGTACTGTTCCCCTCCTCAAAGTAGGTTGTCAATCCCATTTTAAAGGATCTAGTACAAAACCCAAAGATGTATTTCCTATGTACCAGTGACTCTTCCTCATCTGGTGTTCTTTCAAGCTCTTTCTGGAAAAGAAGATTAAATGTAAATCCTTGGCATAAGTGTACTGACTGCTAATTAGATTCAGTTTTGCACATTAAATGCGAGTTAGGACCTGGCTGTGAGGGGGTTTTTTGTATATTTTAATGGTAAAAGGAGCACCAAGACATTCTTATGGGAAGGGGTTGTTCTGCTGTGGTTCTGTGCCACTCAATCATAGCTCTACCTCACTGGTTCCAATGGTCCCCTTATGGCACAGGCAGAACAAAATACCACAGTAGTAAAGATACTCCTAAACTCCTTTTCTCTGCATTTCCTTTGTTGTCTCAGTGGCAAGGATCTTCTCTGCCATGTGCCTTAACAATTCCTAAAGAAAACCACATATTTGTTTTCTTTATAGATGAAATGTTTTTAGGCTATTAAAGAATAATGTAGTTCTGTCCATTAATAGTGGACACACGGTGTCATCACCTGCATGGTGGCACCAGCTCCACTTACTCTTAAGCAAATTCCTGATGATAGCTCTGTAATTGAGGGAGTTGTGGAGTGTATACTCTAAAAAACCCTAACACATCTGAGCCAGCTAATTATAAACACTTTGGCAAGCCACAGCATTTTTATTTAAAAAGAGAGACAAGACTTTCTTTAACTTTCCAGCTCTTAGATAGGCTGAACATATTTTTTGATAGTCCCAGATGGTTCCTTCAGAAAGACTGGTGAACTTTGCTGGTCAGCTAACTAGGATGAGGAACACTAACTGCAACGAGTATCATCTTTTGCTGGCAAAAAAAACGGGTAAAAAGACTTTAATTTCTTGGGTAATAGACAAGAATAGCTGAAAATGTAGACTATCATTGAAATAAAATGTAATACTACATGTGCATTACCAAATGCAATAACTATCAACCTTCTGACCATTATGGGTAACAGTCCTTCCAAACTTACTCATCTGAGTGCACAAATAGTAGAAACCAATAAATTATTAAAAATAAAACCAGATCCTTTTTGAAGTTTAGGAAAGCTTCAGTTAGAAACCTTATCCCTTTCTCATTCCAGTGTGGCTTTGTTCCACTACCTGTATCTATCCTTGAAAGAATATAATGGCAGGTGGGAAAATACAGTGGTGTTATTGAGAAAAATTAATACTATGAAGAGGAGGAGTTTGTATGAAACATTGCACTACCCTCTACTAGTTTTGCCTGTTCTGTGCTGATTTTTCTGTCATCTTGTAAAAGGCACTTCAGGACTATAATTTTCTGTGTGAATTTTCCCCAAATAACTGTTATTGGTTACTGTTATTGTTAGTCTTTGAATTGTATTATGCTCATTCTCAACGAGTGCTTCTGAACTTTAAGAAATAGGGGTTACATGAACTTCAATACAGGATTTTTTTTGTCGTTGTTAAAAAAAATTACTATGAATTCCACAATGTCAGTGTGTCTAGAAAACACTAATAACCGTGTTTTCTTGGTTTACAGTTTAACATTCCTTTTCCCTTCCTCTGACATCTGTACAAAGAAGTTCATTATGCTGAATCCCCTGCAGCTAGTTTATAGACCTACCATGTATTCTGCGGTCAAATAAAACAAGCTTTGTTAAGGAGATTATGGCTCCGGTGTTCTAACGATCTGAAATTTTTGCTGTGAATAAATGTTAATTAGATGAAGCAGTACACGCAAAAGCTTTGATCCCTGAAAACAGAAGTGCATGTAAAATAAAGGTCTGGAAAGAACAAGATCTAAAAATGTAACAAAAATGCGCCTTTTAAAATCTGCAGATCAAGTTCTGCTACAAATTTCTATAGGAGTGAATCTCTAATTGTAAATGTTAAGAAAACTCAAACTTAGGGAGAACTTTCTTTTCCAGTAAGTAAATTTTCTGGTTACTAGTCATAGAAGTGTTCCTTATTTATCCTTCTGGTTCCACTGAATTAACATGGAAAGACCAGTGCTGTACATGGAGCAGCAGAGGCTCTTCCATGTAGACTCTGTCATTAGGGTACACAGCCCCGCCCTCCCATCACAGCTAAAACACAGCACTAGGGGAGGCCAGTTTTTAAGTACTGGCACTGAATTCAGTGGTGGGAAACACCAAAGAGCTTTTGCTTTTGCAAATGTGTTCTACATCAGATACACTGTTTTAGGGAATCAGTCTACAGCAAAATCTGATATTACTGCTTTTCCTTCTCAGAGTTTCTGTGGTTTGTGAGTCAGAAGCATTGGTTTTGCATCAACCCCAATAGAGAAAACCAAGAAAAACAACAAAGGCAAGACTGGCTACTCAGATTTAATTATCTGTCTCCTTTGTCACAGGGATGACCCAACAAAAACTGATTCTGTGATGTGTCAGGGGCTCTCTAGGAGCAATCCAAGGGCAGTGGGGCTGGATGGTGCTCTCTGGGCCAGGACACCACAGTCATCTTGTCATCTTGTCCTCAGTGCAGGGTTCTGGCTAGTGTCTATAACCCTAATTCCCTTACAGGTGCTGAGGTTTCCAGTTGCCTGCATCCTCAACATTTTTTAACTGAACAGGGACTAAGATGTTCTGACTATTGAATGGCCATGAATTTACCTGGAAAGTATGAAAATAATACCCCTGACAAAAGGGAGATGCTAAGCACCCAAGAATTTCAGCAGTGTTAGCTGTGTTATCAATGTTAAAATTAACTTTTCCTAAGGGCCTGATATTTTCTTTGCTGTACACCTGTGGAGGCTTTTTATCATATAAACAAATATTCAGAGAGGCTTTCAGAGAATGAGCTGCAAGAAGCTTTTCTGTACCCACAGACATGCTGAAATACATAAAGAAGACAGGTATAAGGTATGAGAAATTCAAGTGGTCCAAAAAGCCTGCTCTTAGCAAAACTCAGCTTATAATTTAAGTCTGTTGATCCCAGAGACATTTTCTGTCACACACGGTTTATGCCACTAACTTCTCTTTATTTAGGCAGATTGTTTAAGAACTAGCTTTACATATATACTTGTTGCTGTCTTGCATTGGTAAAACCATAGATTTACCTACGGGCATTTTATATTCTCTCAAGCAAGTCTTGTGGTCTTCTTACGCAGAAGGTCTTGCAGAACTGTTGGGTGAGTCTGGGATTCAAATTTGTCTTCAAAGAGTGTGTTTAAACAGTTTTCAGAGAATTCATTCTATTGGTTATGTCATCAGTTTCTCCAGTGTTGAGAGAAGCTGTCTATTTGATGACAGGAGCACACTTCTGTTTTCCAGTGACTTTTTGTGTGTCTTCATTATGGTGTTAGCCTGTATCATCATAGATAAAAACAATTCCAATTTTCACATGAGTTGGTTAATATAGGTTTAAGATATTCCCCAAAAAAGATGCTGTGACACTGTTTATATTGCAAAAAGGGTTTTGTGTCTAGAAAGACAATTCAATAGTTAACTGTTATCTTCCTAGTTTTTGAGGTTGAAATCATACCAGGATTACTTAAAAATGTGAAAGATACATAAAATCAAGCGGCTTAAACTTTTACAATGCAGCATCCTTTGAAGTCCCTAATTTCATCTTAACCTGGGAAACATTTTGTCTTTGACAAAAAAAGATATTATTTTCTACCAGATAATCCCACAACTCATTTCAGAGTTATGCTATATGTAAATCATAATCAAATCCTGATGAATACATAAAAAAGTTTTAAAACACTTTTCCTCATCTGCCAAAGAAGCTTCCGAATGACAGGAGATGTTTCATTTTGTCAGCTTTGATTACATGCCATGCCTCTTCAAGCCAGTCATTCCTATAACCTGCAATTGAAGAGACTTTAAAATGTTTCCCAGTTATTTTGTACATTAGGTCAGGATTTCTCAGTCTCAAATTTTATAAAGACAATAACGATAGGAAGGATGGAGAGAGACTTTCAGTAACTGGTTTCTTTTGTGAGCCAGTTATTAAATTAGATTAATATTATCTTGTACCTGCTGAAGTTTACATTGAAATCACTGGAGAAAAAAATAAGGATTTGGTGACCAGTTATTTGTCTTAAATATACTTAAACTACATAATAGCAAAAAAGAGTGACTGCATTCCGTGGTACACTTTGGATGTCAAATATTTGGCTTCACTTTTGATTCTAGCCATCAAGATTAATTGTATTCAGATGCTTTCTCAGATAAAAATGGACTTTTCAGGAAATGTTAAGTATTATGAAGAGTTGAGACTTGACAGACATTGGACCTGAACTGTCCTTATAGGACAATGAGAGGATATAGTCTCAAGCCACGCCAGCGAGGGTTAGGTTGGACATTAGGAGGAATTTCTTCACAGAAAGGGTGATTAGGCATTGGAACGGACTGCCCAGGTGTTGCAAAATGTGCCACATACATAAATAGAGAAAGGATGTTCTTTGATGTTTGATCTTTGTATACTTTCAAGTCTAATCAACAAGAAGGGAGATTTAATCCATGAAACAGATAGCAGCTAACAAGCTCTACGTGATGTCCAGGTGTCAGAAAAGCAAATTACTTATTGGTAGAATTGCCTTGTTAAGGTTTAGGGCTTGACATGCTTCAGTGATCTCAGACCTATGGGGATGTTAACAAAGCTTGGGGAGAAGGATGCCCACTGATAGCAAAGAATGCAGAATTTGTTGGCCACAAGGCCATCTGGCAGAACTCACAACATAAGGAAGAAACTAACAAAGCCAACTCAGCATTTGTGCTAAAATCAACTCCAAAACGTAATTCTGGCAGGGGGAGATCACGACCAACAACTCACTGACCACCCATCCAAGAAACCCACCGACCCAAAGGAAGAGAAAGACTGGGCACGTGGACTAATGAACACGAGAAGCAAGAGAATCGTTAACCCACAGAAGACAGAATACTAATTAATGAGAGAACTATGTAACTTGTAGCCAATGAACACTGACTCCTTTGTTTGGCAAACTGTATAAACAGTAAGAAGTTTGGATAGCTGGCGTGGTTGATTTGTAGAATAGCACCCGGGCTTGCACAACTCTGAAATAAACAATCCCCGATTCCCCTGAGTGTGTGTAATTGTCGGCTTGTTGCACACCGGGTAATGAATCCGATTTTTGCGGACTGCCCAGGGAGATGGTGGGGTCACCGTCCCTGGAGGTGTTTAAGGAACGACCGGACGTAGCATTCAGTGCCATACTACTGTTTGGTCGTCGTGTTGGACTCGATAACCTCAACGGTCTTTTCCAGCCTGACTGATTCCATGATTCCGCGATTTTATGGACCGGCTGAGCCGCATCACCCTCTCCCACACGACGCCCGCTCCCGCTCCCCTCAGCCGCCCGCCCGGCCCCGCCCCTCCCTGCTCGCCGACGCGCGCGTGCGCGGCGCGGCCGCGGCGCTCGCCCCTCCCGCCGGGCCGGGCCGGGCCGGGCCGGGCCGGAGCGCGACGGGCGGCGCCGGAGCGGCCGCGCCCCGGGCAGGAGCCGCTCCCCGGGCAGGAGCCACCGCCGCCGCTGGGAGCGGAGCCGGGCGGGCCGCGCCGCGCCATGCGGCTGTGCGGGGCGCTGCTGAAGAGCCCCATCCCCAAGCAAATCGAGTACTACTCGCGCTTCTCCCCCTCGCCCCTCTCCATCAAGCAGTTCCTCGACTTCGGTGAGCGCCGGGGCCGCGGCGTTGAGGGGGGATGTGGGGGGTCACCGCGGCTCTGCCGGCGAGTAGGCCCCGGCTCCTCGGCCACAGCCCCTCGATCCCCGGCTCCTCGCCCCGCAGCGTGAGCGCGGCCGGGCCCGGCGGGGCGGCCCCGCAGGCCGGGGGGCCCCGCGCTGAGTCCGGGCCGTGCGCGAGGTCGGTGGAGAGCGAGCAGCCGCTGCTCGTCTCACTCAGGTGCCAGGAGAGGCAGGCGTGGTGCTCCTTCCCTGCGTAATTCCCGGGCACGGG
Organism: Chiroxiphia lanceolata; assembly: GCF_009829145.1. Taxonomy (NCBI): domain Eukaryota; kingdom Metazoa; phylum Chordata; class Aves; order Passeriformes; family Pipridae; genus Chiroxiphia; species Chiroxiphia lanceolata. The sequence goes on along the minus strand of NC_045638.1, from coordinate 13,682,247 downwards.
TACCTTGGGGATGGGGGGTCATACTAAGGGTTTCTGACCTGATGTTTTTGTGAGCTTACCCTCTCCTTCACTCGCTAAATTACTGGTCTTGAGCGTGGAAATTTTAATCTAGAGATCGACTTACTTAAACCTCGGGCGTGAACTCTGGCAGTACTTGTGTGGGAGACCTGTTTGTGCAAAAATCAGAAGTGCTTCAGGAAACGTTGCTGATGAAAAAATAGCATTTTTCTTTTCAGAATAAATAATAATGACATTGTTCGTATAACAATAATTTCAGAATAAATAGCATCTTTCTTTGTAGAAGCACTGAAACTAAACCCAGGAGTGGCTTGTGCTGCTGTTAAAAAACGTGCTTCCATCTAGATAGCAATAAACCTGTATCTGTTATCAGAGGTTGTTTGGCTCCTGCTCTCTGACACAAGAGTTATTGAGATTTTATTATCATATGAATATTGCTGATAGAGTAAATGTAAACGCCAAGTTTAGCACCATGAAGCGTAACAGAGCGTTCCTTCGTTCTACAATTACACTAAAGGTGCAAAAGGACAAAAATGGGCCAGTGGTGTTCAGCCAGAAAGTGATTAAAAGTGGAAACAATTGCACAACGATGGCAATAGTATTAGCGAAAGAATGCTGTAAGTACAGAAAGCCAGTGCTGGGCTCGATAGAACATCTCAGTGAAACAGGTTTTTGTACCATTTAAAAAGAAAACAACAAAAAAACCAGATCACACCATGGCTCCATTTAAAGGAGAACCTTGCTTTCTTTCTCTGGTCTCCGCTCACCTGAATTTGTTCTCACTTCCCCACCCCTTCCTGTGCTGATGGGCTTCTCCAGCTCTGGCATTTGTGCTTCTTATACTGTGTCTTTCTGTACTGTCAAGAGCAATGGCCTAAAACTTATCTTTATTTTAGCCCTGACAATAAACAAATAGTGTCACCGTTGCCTGTTTGAAAGTTGGGTTTGTAAATTGTTGCCAGGGAAGTACTGATGATTGTGAGGCTTTTCAGTTGTGACTAGAGAGGTATGAAGATTTCAGAATTTTCTTTATGCCTTGGATGTTGTGACAAAACTTTGCTTTTTGCTAAGGATTTCTACAGGTCTCTGTTGCCCCTGCATTACTGTTTGCCTTTAGACTTCTCTTCTGTGGCAGCCTTTCAATAATGTTATGTTTGTTCTAACATTGTAGTATCTATATTACTTTGTGGTTTGAAAAATGTCTCGCAATTCTCCAGGAAAAAAGTAGTTTTATGTTACAATTTTAAGCCTGGTTTATGTTAGTGGAAATAAACAGAGTGAGAATGGCATGTTACAGCCTGGCCAGCCTTATTTTTTGGATGTGCTCCAATCTGTTGTCACTGGTGTGTCATTGGAATCGTGTGTGCAGCCTATATATTTAAGTGTATTCATATTTTAAGACTGATGAGAAGGTATCTAGTCGTTGACATTTAAAACCTCTGAAGGAAAAAAAAATATCTATGGTTTAGTCTTGGAAGGTCACTAGGAGTTTCTAAAATTAGTAGTTTTGTTATATCAACATTGCTAAACCTATCAGCTTGATCTTAATAAGCCTTATGGGCCACTTAACATCTGCACTTATGTCCTATTTAGTGCCTGTATTTACTTGGGAAAACTCAAGTAGCAAGTTTACAGCAGTTTAAGCAGATAGATTAAAAACAATGTAGTTACTTAACTTATGTGATCCTAGGTGTTTATGGCTTTGGGTAGTTTCAAGTTCTGTTGGAGACTTCAGAGGCCTAGAGGAAAAATTGACATAAAAACGTAAGGTGATGGTGCAAGAGTTTTACCACTTGAGGCGTGGAAGGCCTGGAGAACATGCACTGTGTCAGGGAGCTATGTTACTTTAATCTGAATTAGCCAGAAAAGAATTTGCTGGTGGCACAGGACACAGGTATTCAAGAGAGCAAATACACCAAGCATAAGGAGCACGATACTCAAGGTGCAGTTCACTTGTGCTTATCTCACCTGCATGTGTAATGGGAAGAAGACACTCTGTTTTGTGGTCAGCTTATAGAGGCTACCTAATGTCTCACTTAAAAAGAAATGGTATTTTTAGTTGAGCTACACGAATGTAGCTTGTTTTACAAAAAGGTGACTGAATTTTCAACAAATACTGAAGAAGAGTAAGCCCAAAGGAAATGTGTGAATAACCCTCTCATGGCAGTCTGATTTTTGTCTGATGTACATTTCTTGTATGGGATTTGCACTTACTGTGATGTGGATTTATTTGAAGAAAGTTTTTTTACTTAAATTCTGATGCTAATGAAACTGCAATGTGTTCTTTATGTCTTTTTTTTATTATAGGTTATATTGGTTTATACTAAGTCAGTGGTGTAAAAATTTATCTTCTTGTAAAAATCCGATGAGCAGGGGAGGAGAAACTTTATATTTCTTGTGAGCTGAAGAGTCTTCAAAGACAGTTGGTGGCAATGTATAGTAAGGTACAGCTTGGGCTTTTGTTTGTTACTAGATAACCTTGTGGGTTGTGTGGAACACACCTGTGTGCATAGTGAGACTGTAGAGTCTCTTCCTTTAAATTAACTTTCTCAGAGAGCTTAATTCAGCTAATTAAACCTCTATAAAAGCCAGTTTGGCTGTTTGAGGTAACTCACTAGTCCCAGAAACCCGTGAAACAAACCAGAAAGCAATAGTTAAACAGCACCTCTCACTTGGTTTTCGTAGCTGAGCCCTGTCTGTGTCACGTCCTTTGTTGAGTTTGCAGCTGTCTTTGTAGCTGCCGCAACTGTGTCAGAGGTTACTGTGTCATGGGCTCGGGACCTCTGTGTCAGAAAGTCTGAGCGCTCAGATTATGCAGCTTTTTTCTGTTTTCGCTGTGTGTACATTTTCTGTTTGCACACTCCTGAATACTGTTCAGGCAGTTTCTTTTGTTATGAAGTGTATTTCCCAAGATTGTTGTGCAATCTCGTTCCTTTGCGAAGGAATGACCTTCTGTAAGTGTGTTTCAATATAAACAAGTTTTGACCTTGTATAATATTAGCATGTCACTCCAGGTTTATTCAGGCCTCTGTATCTAGTCTGGCAAAAACACAAAACCAACTGGATTCAGCTATGTACTTCCAAACTGGGTAGTTCTTCTGGAAGTTTTGATAGATTTCCAAGTACAAGCATTTCTTAATGACCCAGACTGATATAATTACTCAAATATCTTTTCTGAAATGAACTTTTGAGTATAGATGTCATCTAATGTTCAGGTACATGGGTCTTTGTACATTTTGGGAGCTAGACTGTTTGAGAAAAGCAATGCCCGTACTGGAGATCCGTCTTGATAGAGCATCTCAATTTAGGTTTGCTTCAGTGTGTAGAGTGGGCCTTAGAGGGTGACAGGTTAATCCAAAACACACAATAATCTTAATCAGCAACCACATGGATACCCAGTGGGTCATGTATGCCTGGGGAAAATATTAACCCATCACACAGGTTTGTTTGAGAAAAGTAGAGTTTCTTTTCTGTGAGTGTCCTAGCATTTAAAAAAGGCACACGGAGCCCTGCCTCATGGTGCCTGCACTGCAGCCTGTGTTGGTGAGGGCCGGGGGTGAGCCGGCCCCTTAGAGCTGCACTGGTGCCGAACCCTGCCCCAGCTGACAGGCTGCACAGCTGCTTGGCTGCCTCGGTACCTCAGTGAAGTTACTGACAAATGTTTTGGGAAGTGAATGGTTGTACTGCAAAGGTTATATATAATTAAGCACAAATAAAGACATGAGTGAACTATAAATTGTGCAATCCTTTGATCATGCATGAAAGAGTCATTTGAAGTTGTGCTTGTGCTGTGCTGTTGTGAACGTGTGCCAATATACTGTACTCAAGTAATTCTCTCATTGCTGCTGCTCAGCTGACCAGGTGCCTGAGACTTTTGTGAGTCTGAGATTTGTTTCATCAGAAACACCTACCATGTGCTTTTGGAGCTTGTTTACTACTAAATCTGTCTGGGCCAGTTGTACTTAGCCTTTTTTTATGTTTCAAAACAAATATTTTGGATGAATTTTGTACTTACAGGGTTAAACTTTGCTTTTTGTTAGCTCTTTGAACATTTGATGTACTAGTGTTCAGGTACCACATAGTTACTGATGAATTTGGATAAAAAAGTCACGCATATGCTGAAAATAGAAGTGAATCATAGTGAACTCTTGTTGTGGAATGTGGCTTAGGAGATCCTGATTTTGTAGGTTACAGTCAAAATATTTGTGGCAACTACTGCAATTTGTGGCAACTGTGGCATTGAAAAATATCATGAAGGTTGTAATTTGGTAATTTTACTGTACTGTGAACAGCTGAGCATGCAGCAGATAATCAGTGACTGCGTGTGCCCTGGGGCGTATCTGGAGGAAAAGATGATCAGTGGATCCTCCCCATTTTTAAATACAGTTTTTGGTATGAAATTGTTTAGTTTATGTAGTAAAAGGGTACCTGTTATAACTTAGCTGTCTTGACGAAACCTGTAGGCCTCTTCCAAAACTAATATAGAGTAAATCATTTGTTGGCATCACTGTGGATTGTTGACAGTTGTAGGTGATCGGGTTTCTGCAGGAGTGTTTACGCTTCCTGCTGCCGTGTTGGCAGAGGCAGCAGCGCTGAGCTGAAATGTGCTATTGGAAGGGTAGCTGGCAGATACAATTTGAACAAGATGTGGCGGTAGGAAAGTGGAGTTCAAAACCAGCCTTCTGTCTCCAAATATAATTATTAATCTTCTTATGGAAGATGACTGGAAAATTTTTCTACACTAAAAGATATTGGAAGATTTTTATTGAGTGGTTTGTTTTTTTTTTTTTAACAGAACATTGCAATTGTCTTAGATACCGTTTCTCCACCAAAGTTTAGGGCTAAAAGATACTATTGAAGAATTACCTGCCATTTATTGCTTGCAGCTGTCTTTTCTACTTCTGTTTGTGTACTGACCTTAAAACCTTACGCTTGATTTAAATGCATCTTAAAAAAAAAATTTTTCTCTTAACACATATGTTAACCATTGGTATGGTAACCACTGAACTGGATCACAAAGATGAATGCTAGTCAGACATTACTGTCTTCTATTTTCATCTGACTGGCTTCGGCTTCCATCTAGCACTTTCATTACAGCTTTTGTTGGTAAATTGTGATCTTTTGATGCCTGGAATTTTTTCACTATTTTTTCACAATTTGTACATTGTGATGGAGTTTGGTTTTTTTTTTTTATATTGTAAAGCTAAATACATTAAATTAACTATTTCAAGCCTTGTGAAAATACTATGGAATTATCTTTTGTGGCTTTTCCAGAATTTTCAGTGTTGTTCTTCAAATATGCCTGTTACAGCTTTAAATAGAATCCCTTTAGGAGTTTTGCCAGACATTGGAATAGAATCATTTTACTGCTGTTTAGCTTTTACCTTGAAAGGCTACTCGTTGGTCACAATGGCTGCTGGATGTGCTGGATTGTCTGGCTGCTTTTGTTCTTCAATTATTTTGGGGTTATCACTTTTCCATATTCGGTCCTTCATTCCCTAGATCTGGGCATGGATAAAGTTTTCATTTCGTAACATTAAAGAGGGTTTTCTTTGAATGGGCTGTAGCACAGCAAGTAAGCTGGAAACCTTTTTGATGCAACTCTTGTTATTTATAACCTGTTCCTATTTACAGCTGCCAGATGCTGGCAGGCAGCGATGTTCCAATACTATATATAATATTGAGGGGTTTTATAAAGCCTAATATTGATTGTTTTGAAGGTCTGGAAGAGTCGTTGTGGTTAGATAACTTTGTTTAGCAGTCACTGTTAACTGTGGTATGACAGAGATACTTTTGTGTGGGAGTACTATGTAATATTAGAACGGGGTGCATTTCATTTACTGAATTATCTGTATCAGTCACTTTTGCAGGCTGTTTATTCAATAAAGGAACACTTAATTTCTGTGAGTGGTTGAGACTTTGTATATTCTGAATTAAGTTTTTTAGTATAGTTATGGTACAAATTCCATAAATTGTTATTGTAGATGATCAAACTGGATCACCAAGGTAATTTTTTTATCCTCTAAAAGGTTAAGCATTGAAAACTCTTCCTTCAGTAGGTGGTTTGGCTGGCCTGTCTTGTAAGCGTAGGCTTGTAGTCTGCAAGTGAGCATCCTCCAGCTGGTGGAATTGCTTGTGCTTTGTTTCCCAAAACAGGAGAAAATTTCTCAATCTATATTCTGTTTGTCTTTGGACTGACCAGAGGAGCTGGTGCAGTCCTCTGCCTTGAGGCACTGGGAAGGGGAGATGATGTTACCCTGGACACCCCACACACATCTCTGCATGCTCGTGTTTGGGTTTTTTCCCTGAAGCTGATAAGGCATTGAAGCAGTTCGATGTCTTTGGTGCAAGAAAGAGAACAAGAAGCTATGAAGCAGTAAACAATGCCAGTGGTTCTGTTTGCTTCTTTTTAGCAAGTAGCACAAGTAATCCAGAAATTGAGAGAAATTGGGAGCTTGGGAAACTTCTTTCTGGAACGACAAAAAGAGAGGATTTGTAGTTCTTGAAGATCTAAAAATGTTTGGGACACCTTTTTCTTCCAACAACTGGTAGAAATTGCTGAAATGCCTCCTTTAGATTAATTAGAATGTGCTTGAAAATCTTAAACTTAAATTCACGTTCATTTTCATCAAAATTTAATTGATAGCATTTCTTCCCTTCCAGAATGGATGAAATGACAGCTAGTGATTGTAAAGTAACATAACTTCTACAAGCTAAGAAAATAGGTAGATAAGGTCTCTCCTAAGATATAAGGAGTACAAGGTGATCTATCAGTTTTGGAAGGAGGAATTCTGATGCAGACAAAAGATAAGAGAGCAGTAGAACAGTGTTAGGAATTCCAGAAATACAGTTGATTAAAAAAAAAAAATATGAAAGGTGGAAGCAAGGACATCTATCTCGGGTTGCAGTACAAATAACAGCTAAGGTGAAAGGTCATGGGATAAAAAAGCAGATAAAAAGATGTTGAGATTATTTATATTAATTGGGGAGAATGCTCAAGTGTAGCATTTACTTGGTTTAAGTAAGTACATAATGATAAAGACTGTTGAATTCATCTTTGCTTTGGTCTTCAGAAAAAGATGAATTGTATCCAGGAACATAAAGGAAATCACAGTTCTCCCCTGACCCAAATTTTAGATAAGCTGAAATATATCTAGATCCTCTTGGCTTAGTGGGTTCCAGTAGAAGTCAGTCAGTTCTGTGTTTCGTGGGTAGCTTTTTTCTGCAAATGTGAGTGGCCTGGTACAGCACAGCTGCTGCTTATGGACTTCATGGAGATAATGGATGGTGATGGCTCCAGGGTTCTGGAGTGGGAAAATACACTACTTGTCTTTCAGAGAAATGGAAGAGGAGGACATTAGAGTTAAGTCAGGTTACCTGAAGTAGCTGAAAAAAATGATGGAGCTAATAATGAAGTTATACATAGATAAACACCAAGAGAAAAAGAGGTGGTAAAGAGACAATAAATTGTGTTGGGCTGCCCTAATTTCCCAGTTAATTTGATATTTGCTAAGGCAGTAGCAATAGGTGCTGCACCTGGTTTTTTGTGAAGTTTTGGCACAGTCCCATGTGAAATTCTTAATGAAAAAAAAACCCAAAACAACACACAAAACAACAGAATAACTGCAAGGTAAGATTGCTATATAGTAGATATTCAGTGTTCTGGTTCTTGACCCTTCCAGTTGAGCACCCATCTAGGTGCTTGCTCTTCTCCTCCCATCCCCCATTGGCATGGGGAGAGAACGGAAAGGGTAAATATGAGAAAACTCATGGCTTGAGAATAAGACAGTTTTAAAGTGAAGAAAAGAGGAAGAGGAACAAGTGATGCAAAAGCAGTCAGTCGCCACCCCCCACAAGCAGAGTGATGTCTCAGTGTAATGGCTCTCTTGGGAGACAGAGAGAGAAAAAGCACAGCACCCTCTGGGTCTCTGTGGGGAAAGCTGACTCCAGCCTGCCCTACACAGTACAAATATTTATGAAGAACGCTTCATATATACCCTATGTTTTACTAGCAGTCATTGATCTTCACAGGAGTGTTTTGTGTAGAGTGAGTGTTGTGTCTCCACTCCCCCAGAGCCTAAAAAAATATATCCTTCATAGAATTAGACATAGATAGATTTAGCAATTGTTTTATCTATTTTCATAGTTACTATAGTAGAACGGCTTTTCTTGTTGCCAGTTGTCCTTTGTTTTTTAAAATTGCTGAAGTATTTTACAGGCTGCTACTTATCCTTTTAAAAATGTGTTTGGTTTTTTTGTGTTTTTCTGGAGTCAGTTAAATGTAATTTTTCTTCTTGGGTTGAAAGGATAGATTAGAGCACTGAACTGTGATTCTGAGATATAGTTCTTTTTCTGATGCTTTATGTGTTATAAGTGAGTATTTTATTGGCCCTTTTTTCCTCTAATCCCTTCTATGTAAAGTTAAAAAATAACCTTTTGCTAAAAAGTAATTTGCATTTTAACTGCTACTTATTTGTTTTAGTCCTTATTTACGTTTTTCTGAAAGATTTTTGTAACTGGATAAATACCTTCAAACTAGCAATGACATAGAGGAATCCTCTAATCTTTTTTTGTTATGTGATTTGTTAATCATCAAAAGCATTTGGCAACAAGATGTTTAACAGTCTAATACATTTCACCTCACTGAGACTGAAGGGAAACTGGAGCATGTGATATTGGTAGTATTTTTATGTAATTGGTTTTAGCTGGGTGAGTCTTTGCTCATAAACATTAATTTTATTTATGCTGTAGATTTGGAATAGCTTTTCCATTGGCAGGTTGACAGGAACTAAAAGATAAAGCAGGGATTTATATTTTTCTGGAACAGTTAGTGGGAATTATGGAAGTTTTTCATGAAGGTTAGGAAGGAAGTTATCAAAGCTGTGAGTTAAAAGAGTGTTAAAAATTTGGAATATCTAGTTATAACCTTCAATGTGAAAATAGATTTTTACCTCTTATGGGAGGAAAAGGTGATTATGAGTTCCAAGAAGCAAAACTAAGTCTTTTCTGGTCAGTTTATTGTAACAGAATCTGATCAGAGCAACAAAAGAGGAATAAAGTTTCTTTGGCTTGGTATTTTAAGTGTCATCTACATTTAAAAAAAGAATTTAAAATTTGTTTTAAAGTTTTGAGTCTCAGCAGAACAAAACATGACATTTGTTTTGCCCAGGGTCTCCTGTTTGAAAGCCATGGAACCCCTTTGCAGTGAAGGCCAGGGCTGACGTGCAGCTCCTTCTGGCTCGCAGGCTGACTGTTCCCTGCTCTGGACTCAGGACTGTCAGTGGAAGAGGAGTTGATACAGTTTGAAGAGGGTTGTTTTCTTTTTTTCGGTTAGTTGGTTGTTTTAGAAGCTCCTTGTGCCTGGTTAGGGAGGGAGTCTTTGGGTTCCAGAGATAGCTCTAAGATCAAGAACCTGATCTGGGCCATCTCTGTCTGTCATTTGCTGTGAGGATTGCCTGCAATTCGGTGAGACAAAGCTTTGCTGCTAAAATGATTCATCTGACTTTCAGCCTACTCCCAAATCACTCAAAGGAAAGACAGCGTAGGGCCTGTGTGTCTAAAAATAATACAGCCTGTGGGTAATCGGTTGAGTGCCTCTGCATTAAACTTTATAGATACTTTGATTACTGTGTTGTGTCTTGACAAATGCATTAAAATACTCAGAAATTTATTTCATTAGATCTGAGTGATAAGCAGCTAAACACTAGTTTTAGATTAGGGAAGCTTATTTTAAAAGCTCATGCTTTCATTTGGATTGTTCTGTATAATAATATGTTGTGCTGGTTTCCAGCTTTGACCAGTGGTTATGTGATAATCTGTTCCTCTTGAGAGAGACAGACATATGTCTTCCCTCGAGTCCTTTCTATGACAGGAAGGCTGTGGCTTTAAGAGTTAAAATTAATGATTAGAGTTTGACTAAGACTTTGATAGATCTGCAGTGTGTTGTGCATCTGTTAATTCCTTCTGTTTATCTGTTCCAGTTCAGCAGTAAGTTAAGCTGCTTTCTGGCACAGTCGGTTTCATTTAGAGGACAGGTTACTTGAAAGAGTCTTACTGGAGTTCACAAGTTATATATCCTAACTTATTACATTATTATTATTGCATTCTTTATTATTAAATTAGTGTACAGCTAATGTAATAATAAATGTAAGGTCTCAGTCCATGTTTAGCTGTCCAGCTGTGCTAAGGACAAGTTGCTGACATTTTGTTCTTAACCTGCATTTACATGAAAACATGAACCGACTTTCTCTTGATGTCACTGGTGTTCTTTAATATGGGCAGAGTAATTAATAGACATAAGGTATAAACTGGCTCACTCTTACAGAGATCTTGGAGATAAGTATTTTTTTCTGTTACAAATTCAAGAGCGATTATTCTTATTTTTAAACTTCTTAAGTTCAAAAGTCTAGACCTCGATTATGAGTGGGATTTGATCTACTCATTTAGACAACAGAATATAGGCTAACGCATTTTCTTGAGTGAGTGGTATATTGAGATTTTCCTTTGGAGTAGAAAGTAAGTGTTGAAGTTTCCCTGGCAGTCAAAGAGTCCTTGAATCTGTTGTTATTTGAATCACATAAATATGAAATGGTTTCTTAAGCTCTACTATTTCAGTACTCCAGCTCTGGATTTATCCATATGCTGTTTCAAATGACTGTTGGAAAGTTTAACTGCAAAGCTAACTAGTATGTGAGCTTGCCAGTTTGGACTGTACTTAGCAATGAAATGACACAGTGGAAATGTGGAAATCAATGGTTGCACAGTGTTAACAGCTGGGTTCTCATCTCTGAACATAAATCATGTAAATTGAGAAGACTTGAGCACCTCGCAGTGTGCCTTCTCCATAGCCTGCAAAGGCCCAACTAGTCATGGGAACTGGGCTGAAGAAGGGAAGGAAAATGTGGGAAAGTTTACTTGCAGACTTCAGTTCCTCTGGCTTTACCTGATTTTCTGGCAGCAGTTGTTTAACAGACCTTAATTGTTCAGATTTCATAAAAGTGATAAGTTTATTATAGTTCAGTAAAATCTAAAAAAAAAAAAATTTTGTCCTTAATTCTTCAAGTTTCATTTTTTGAAACTTCAGAGTTTCTCCAGTTTCCTTACTGATGTAGAATCAGTCTCTTAATATGCCAGTCATATGTGCAGAATGAAACCATGCCCTTAAAACAGGGCATTTGCATGAAACAATTGCAAGGGTTTATGGAAGTAGCCTTAGAGAGCTGTGATGGAACTTTGGCTGAAGCTTAGTTCTGAGATGTCCAAAAACAGGCTTAGTACCTGAGGGTAGTGTGGGACAGATCCTTGAATTTGTCCCTCTTCAGGCTCCCTGTGTCAGAACAGCTGTGTGGGCTGTGGTTGCTGTTCTGTAGAACAACGTGGTAGGTCCAGTTTTAAAATACAGATTTCTTAGATACAGCCTGTGGTAGAGAGGAAGGGTCGGCAGGATTCACCATCTCCAGTGATGTGTGTGTGTTCTTTTTCCCTCTGCTTCATCGTCTTTGTTGGGTTTTACAAAGCCGTCTTTTACCAAACAAACAAACCAACCAACCCTGTATGCTCTTTATGGGATTGGTATTTTTAGTGGTTGGTGAGATAAATACCTACAGAGTATGCTAAAAATGCCATTGTTTCTGTTGGGCAATAGGAATACTTTTGGAGTTGGGGTTGTTTTGCAAGGTTTTGTTTTGTAGCCACATTTATTGGGACTGTGCGAGCATAGCTTGTTTGTCTTTTAATAAATAGGCCATGCTCCTGAAATGGTGTGTAATCGCTGGAATTCAACAGTCTTTCATAAGTTCTGTTTTCCTAGCTTCAGCAGTAAGTTATTTATTTTAGCCTTTGCTCAGTCTGCTCTGATGCATAGATCTTTATGTGTATGCTTTTGAGGATTTCTGCATGTCACTGCTTCACTTGTTTTTGTTTTGTTTGCCTGTACAGGAGCTATAAAGTGTCCCAGAAGCTCAAGAGAGTAGGTATGGTCCATCACTCCTGCCTTCTTGTCTGTCTTCCTTTTGCCCTATCTAAAAGCAGTAGTAGTAGTTTCACAATGAAAGGCTTCTGATCTTGTTTTTATGGATTCTAAATGGAGTCTCTTGTCTCTGATGCACAACAGGTGGGACTTTGCTGCTTTTGAGTCTCGAAGTAATACAGTATCTAATGTCTCTGGCATTCCATACATGTTAATGGTGAGAACTAGACCTTGGAGTGCAGTGGAAAGACTAAAAGGAGCACTTAGTTTCTTCTTTTCCTGTCTCCTATGACAGATAAGTGTTAATATTCAGAAACTACTGATGCTTTTATGATGTGACCTTGGCAGCTCAGTAACTGCTGGGGATGTGACAGCCACATTAGGTTTTCGAAGTAGGTGACTTTGATCATCACTTGTGAAGGGCTGTTGCTGTAGTCTGTTCTCAAATGGGTATTCATGACTGTGGGAATCTGGCAGCTGAACCGAGAGCTTTGGAACCAGAGTTCATGGTCTCATACTGAGTTTCTGCGCTCTTCTGCAGCAAAATGGAGGTTTGTGTACAGCCTTCCATATGGAACTAATCCTTTTGTAATCTCAGTCTTGGACAGCACAGTATTGCTCTGGCCATTTGTAGAATTTGCCATAATTGAATCAGGTCGGCTGTATGTGTGTGAATGGCCTCTACACTGTTTGTGCCTCTTGTTGCAGGACCCAGAACAAAAGTTTTCTCTGAGTCCAACTTTCCAAGAGTTGCCTAATTTGTTTTTCGTTTCTTAGCACTGTGGGGTGAAATGTGAAAGAGAAAAATAGAGGAGATGAGTAAATGTTCAGAGAAGAGTTGAACTTCAGAGAGGAGAAAATAAAGTAGTAGGGAAAACTGTCTGACAGTAGAACTGTTTCCTGAGTTCCTTTGGATGGAAGGTCCACCAGTGATAATATTGATATATAACCCCGAAACATTCCGCTTCTTATCTTTTCCCCTCTGATGGTGTTACATTTAGAAGACCTAGTGCATTCAAACTTGCTTTTGTGACCCACATTACCTTAAAGGTTGTGAGTTGTGTTTTATTCATATATTTTTCTTAATTTTTTTCCCCCTCTGATACCTGTCTAACTGAATAATTGGCATGATTTATTTTTTGGTGGAAAGGTCTAACACTTTTTCATATCTAAGAAAATTAATTTAATATTTAATATTAAATATCACCTTGTGTATGAATTTTTTAATGACATTTGAACGTATTACTCTTATTGTAGTAAGTTTAACTACATTTTTCAGCTTAAACATGAGCAAGGGCAGTCAAATCATTCTTCAGATGTATCATACTTCACTGCATAAGCAAATCCATCATCATTTAGAGATATTCACTCTCTTGTAGGTGGTGACTGTTCCAAATGTAGCAGTGTTTGTACAGGTACCATTCCCACTGTATTATTATAAACCCTGGCTTGTTTCTGTCACGTGTAAGGCTGTTAGGTGGAAAGTTGTCCATAGAATATTCTTCACTGACCTTAGTTTGATGTAAAGTCCAGGAAATCACTGTTTGACTAATGTATCTTCTCATTTTCACTGAGTTTAAGGCTGTATCTGTTGTCAGTCCATTACACTGACTTGTTCTTAAACAAAAGAGTCTCAAGATTGGTCTCACAATCTGGTACTAGTTTTGACCTGACAATTTAGAAATCCCAAGAGTAGGTCATGAATGTGCTTTTCTATATGACTTTTGTATAGGGTGACTGATTAGCCCAGACAGGTAAGATGGTTCAGAAGGTTGAAGACAGTAGAAGGTTTATTAAACAGTCCTTTTTTTAAAGTCTTTTTAAAGACCTACTGTGGTGACACTTGACATTTCTTTCAGTTTTTGCACTAGGTATGCGTGCAATAGTAATAATTTGAAGATTACTTTCTTCACAAATATCTTGCTCTCTATTGCCATTTTTCTGTCAAAGTAGCTATTATTGTATAACCTAATTTATGCCATCTATGCTGTGTTTTTGCTAACTGTGACTTTCATCAGAGTTCCTACTTCTTGCTCACTTCTCTCCCTGTGCAAAATTGCACTGCCACCTTCTTGCAGGTGATTGATAAGACATTAGGTGATCTTTCTTCCTCTTTGGGTCATGAGACAATTAGGACCACAAAGAATATTAGGCAGTGTCCAGTGTAATCTCCATTTTGGAGACTGAATCAACTGGCTTAATGTAATTTTAGTCAGATATTTACCTTCGCTAGTAAAAGAGTTGGCTAAAAATAAGAGCAGGTTGCTGTCTTTCACAATGTTTACCATCAAGGAGCTTCTGCAACTTATTCTGACTTGAATATTCTGCAGTTTGAGTCTAATAGTTGGTTGGCTCTTGTTGGACAAGGTTGCTGCTGCCTTCTCTGTAGGGAATGGTAAGGCTTTGAAGAGTGTTACTGTATCCTTGATATATTTATTCTTAGGTCAGTCCAATCAGAATGATTCATTCCTGTGTCCCAGACTGTTTTACTGTTGTTGTTGTCTGGATTTCTGCTTGGTCCATCTACATTCTGGAAGATACTTGGAAATTGATGTAATATACCAGTAAAGTTGGATGTTTTGGGTGTTTTTCTTTTATCCTCAGGTCAAATTCTGGATTTAAGTTGCACATGGCATAGATACGATCTGGGAGTTTTTAAATCAGCTTGGAATTATAACCTCTTCTCATTGAAGATAATCTAGCCTCTTGACCCTGAACTAAAACCTAATCTCTTAGAAAACATAGTTCCTTTATAAGGTTATTTTCTACAGTGAAGAGTAGTACGGGGCTGCTTTGCTCCCTGCAGTAGAGCAGGTCTGTAACAAAGGGGTCATATTCCATATGGTTTGTTCTTTGTCTTGCCCTGATGTGATGCTCTTCATTGAAGGAAACTTGTTTCAATGCCTGACTTAAGAAATTGGTCTGCAAAATTTTTCCACTTAAAGCCACAAAACTGAATTATCGTTCAATCAAAATCAAGCATTGCTGTTTTACAGACATTGGGAAACACATGTGTTGATAGTATGTGTAAAATTGTGAAACCAGTATATCATGTGATGTCTTGCTTTCCTTTTTTCTTGGCTTTCTTGGTAAGAAGTGTTTCACTTTGAGTCTTCAAATATTTTCATTTTCAGTTTTTTGAAAGCATGCTTTTAAAGAGTTTGGAAAGAAAGCTAAATACAGCCCTTGATGCCTGGTACAATGTAGTTTGCACTAGGGTATAAGATGAATTTGATTTCATACCAAGGTGAGCGGGTCATTGTTTTATATATTGTAGTATTGAGTAACTTCTTGAGGGCTGCAGCATAAATCAAGGAGAGATAATTCACAAATTTAACTTACACTTTAACCCCGAGAGAGTGACTTCAAATTCCCTTGAATTGAAACTGTTAGATTTAAACTGGCTTTAGCCTGTGGTGTTTAAGACAAAAGCCTGGTTCTGGCAATGCTTATTGACTCAGCTGGAGTCATAACAAAATCAAGAAAGAATGCTGTATATTTTGAAAAAGGTGGAACTAATAGCACAGATAAAGCCAACTTCTGAAAAAAATTTGTCTGACTGTAGGCTAAACCTACTAAAGTCTCATTGCAGCTTATTAGAATGCTATTTCTGGAAATATCTTTAAAACTTAGATGAACTTTATCATACATACAACTATCATATAATTTATCAGGCCTGTGTATGATAAATTATATTAAGAAAATACTTAACTTCTAGACTTAGGAGGTTTCTTTACTTAGCAGGATGTTACTCGTTTTCGTGGAAGTGGTTGTACAGTTGTTGCTGTGAGGAACAGCAGCTGTTAGGACACAGTTTGCTTTTGCTTTGGAAGTTGGAGGATCTCTAATTACTGCTGATCCTGGTGAGTAGCCATTCTCTCTTCCCAGGCAAGTGCTGTCTGGCAGGCAGGTAGCTGACCTTATGTTAGTAGCTGAAGCAACCCTGCCTGCAGCTGAGCAGATGATGCATTGACCACGTGCTCCAAACCAAAAAGATGAACTGAAGTTACGCTAAAGGAAACTTGCAAGTTAGGAAGGGTTTGACCAGAGCTTCCTTTCCTTTCCCTGCACTGAGCGTGCAAAGGGACCCCAAAGGGCTCTGTACCTAAAATGTAGCAGTACAACAGGGCAAGGCAACTCCTTAAAAAGAGACAGTTTAAATCTGCTGGAGTGAGACAGATTGAATAGAGATGTGCCCTGGCTTGGGGAAGGAGAGGAAGTGGGTCCCTTCTACCAGTCCTGCTTTGCAGTAGCAGCTTTTGTTGTCTCCTTGCACAAACCTGGGGACTGTGTCTGTGACGGGCCCCCACGACCTTTCACAGACCTGCAGCAGCTGAGAGTCCTTTACTGTCTGGGCTGTCTTTCATTCCTTTTGCTTTTTATTGCCCAGAAAATAACAGAACTTGCTCTCAGTCACTGTTGGGAAGAAGCAGTTGTTGTCTTTGTTCCGAGGGGTTTTCCAGCTCAGAGGATATAGGGTGAGCTAGTCAGTCTTTCCTGCTGTCCAGCCACAGTCTTGAAAGACCTACTGTATGCTTATACAGTGACTTGTGGACAGACAAGCGTCTGTCCTCTATTAGTATCTCTATTAGTATTAATATCTCACTTACTTGAAGGATTGAACTCTGAAATCATTACTGTACTTTACAGAAAACAACGTAATGTCTTGTTTCCTTTGTCTAATTTTGACAGCATGTGCGTGTCTGTAATTGGAGATGTGAGAAAGAGAGTAAGTAAAATAAGTCCAGATGTTTGCTGGAAGAACTATAATAGAATTGCTGACACTAACAGAATTTAATGATCCACTGATTGAAGATACCTAAATGAGCAAGAAAAAAAATGAAACCATAATCCTTCCTGCATATTCCTCAAGCTTGTGTTAGGGTTTGGGAACTAATCTGTCAATGCACATTACCTATGATAAGAAAGTGAAAACTGTGATTATAATGGCACTGCCTTAAAAAGTATCACTTTGATTGTGCTGGTTGCATTGTACTTGAGTATTTCAAATTGCGAATCTCAGTGATTATGTGCCTGGCAGTGCTTTTAACACTTTCTGGTTTGCTTGAACATAATTTATGGCTCTTCCATTCACTCACAAATTGTGCAGGCAGTTGAACTGGTTATCATCACAAAAGGCATTTGCTGTCTTTTTAGATGAAAGCAGAATACTGACTGTTCATTACAAGTAAAACATGGATTTTTATTTATTTTATTTTTTTTATTTTTATTTACTTGGACTCTTTGGAAATTAGGTATGATGGAGACTTCCTCCACTTGTGAAATGCTGCAAAATACGAAAAACTGTCAAGTCAGGTCTGGTCCCCCATGTGAACTACTGGGGCAAGTGTCTTAACATCTCTCGCTTTTAAATATTTGTAGTTAAAATTTTATATGTATCTTTAGTAACTAATTTAGCTTAAGATTGCTCTTAGTCATGTCTTTTGGTTTGTGTAGGGTGGCTTCAGAGAATTATCACTATTTTAACTAGGTCTCCAGGGAAGTATTGTTACTTTGCTGGATCCATTTATTTACTTTCTGACTGTTTTGGATTTTTATGCATATATATATATATACACACATTATTTTCAAAATACTGTACTGGATAAAAATCTGTTTAAAAAGTGAGAGTCAAAGATAATCTCAGCTGCTGCTTTTCCGAATGGGAATGTGGTGATGAGTACTGCACATTCCTTTCAGGTTGCTGGTGAGAATTTTGTAGGCTAGACCTAGGAGGGCTGTGACCTTTGCTGCTCCCTCCAGGTGCTGCTCAAATGTTTAAGTACTTAGTAAGTTTGAAGAACTTGTGACAGATGTGAAATGTCATTGAACTGTTGTCATGCTGCTTTGTCTTTTGTTTTCACTCCTTACCCGCAGTTATGTGTGCAGTATTCACTTTTTAAAAGCTCACTGTAGTATAAAAGTTGTACTGATAAAAGTTAGTATTTTGGGGTCTTATTTCCAGCTAATATCAAATATTTGATATTTGATGAATTTTATCTCTAGGATGAGAGATTTTTGTTTATAGGAGAGAAGATGAGATGATGTGAAATGAGGAAAAATGTCAGACAAAAATGGTTACCCTCTAGGAAGGTAAAAGTTTAATATACGTCTTGGGAGTGAGAGGGAAGTGAAGGTGAGCACTGAAATAGTTTTAAAACTGTATTTAGTTTCACAAGTTTTTTTTAAATCTTCTAGCACTGGGAAGTCTGAACTTTGATCTGCTGCAATGGGCATCTGTTTTTCCTTCCTCTGACAGGTCGTGACAATGCCTGTGAGAAGACGTCATACATGTTTCTGCGGAAGGAACTCCCTGTGCGACTGGCAAACACCATGAGAGAAGTCAATTTGTTGCCTGATAACTTACTTAACAGGCCTTCAGTTGGGCTAGTACAGAGCTGGTAAGTTTAGGAAAAGTGCATTGAAAAATGATTGTAAAACTAACATTGTGTGTTGCTCTGCTTGCAACAAGATTGAATTGTTCTGAATCTGTTTTCTGCCTTGAATTGTTGATAGTGTATGTGTCTTGTCAAATGAAGTTTCATTTTCTTCTGTCTAATGTTAAGTAAATACTCTAATATGGATCTTAGGTAATAATTTGTAAGTTAGTCTTGTAAGTCAATAAAAGCATACTCTTGTCTCCCAGGTAATCAGAATGAATCAATAACTTGAAGAGCAAGGTTTTTAAACATTCCTTACTGTATTGCACTCATGACTTGAAATAGCTCCTTCTTTCTCCTTATTCTTCCTTTGTCAAAAATGGTGAGAGAAAATTTAAACCTCCTGTTCTTCTCATTTCTAAATCTTTAGAAACATAACCTGCTATTCAGTGGAAGTTATGGAATGGGTCAGAAATCTGATGTCATCCAGTCAACAACATTCTCTGTTGTAGTAACTAGTGTAGATCCAAAGTGATTCAAAGTCCTGTCATCTTTTCCACAGTAATTAATTTCTAGCCTACTTACATGTTCAGTGAGGATTGGAGACTCCTGCCTTGTATGTACTAAGCTCTAAAAAACTGTTGTTCATGGGGCATTTATTGTCTCTTTATCTACAAATACTTGATCCAAAATATCTCCGCAGTATACAACAGACTTCCCTTTGTGAATAGCAGCTTATTCTACTACAGCAGCAGCTAATGTAGCTTGTGTTAAATTCAGTCATAACCCTTGAGCCAAGAGCTTCCGTGCTGGCTGTACATTGACTACTGGGTTGGGTTTCTTATTTATCAGACTTCAGACTTAGAAAATATAAATTAGGATATGTGGTATTGTGTTTGTCTGTGAAAGGTAATACTATCTGTCTGGATGACCACTTTGGAAATAGAGATTAAGTGCTTCAAATAAGTGTAAATGCTCTGGAGCCACACAATAATAATCATTTTGTGGTTAAGTGGCAGCTTGCAAGGTTCGAAGCCTTTTATCATCTTCCTGATGTCTTTGGCAGTTGTTATGCCAAATAGGAAAGAATGGATAATATGTAGGCCTTCTGGGTTTTTCTAATCTGGATGACTTGTGAAGCTGTCTTTAGTGAAATGTTGACAGATCAGTGAATGAAGAAGAGGAAATAATTTTTCTGTAGTGACTCTACTGCATAATTCTTCTAGTCCAAATATCTGTGCTGTGGCATAAGCTTCTGCCCTGCTAATGCAGACCAAACAACATTTGGATCACTTCTGGCAAAGGAACTGAATGGGTTTTTGGAGTGGATGCCCCCTTCAGAATTTTTGTTTGAGATTTGAGGACTCGTGTTGATTTCTATGGCCACAATACAGTACTGATTAAAAAAGGAGGAAAAACCCAGTATCAAGTGTTCTATGATAATGTGATTTGCAGAATCACAGCTGTAGACCAATAGTTAATTTAATGGGCTAAAATATCCGACCCAGAGATGAAAGTTTGAAATAAAAATGTTTTCCATAATGATCTTCTAATTTGGATCCACAGTTAACTAACAGTTTTTGTGAAAAGGAGTATCTTCACTGAGATGAGGAAGAATATTTTTGATCTGATGTCAGAATTATCAAAAACAGTTGTAGCATCTTTTTTCCTGATGTAGACTTTAAAGATCATAGTTCTTATTTTTCTATTCAGAGGTTTTTACTTGCTTTATTAAACATTTACCTGTAGTTTGTAAGTCCAGGTGATGAACCTTGGTCAAAATTAATCCTTTAAGTTTTATTTTGGTCTTTATAGAAGCTAAAGAGTTTTACAAACTTCAGTGTGAGTGACCTTGAGTATTATGCAGCTATGCTGATGGCAGGTTTTGAAATGTATTTATAGATTCTTAACCTAAAGCTTAGACATACCGAGAGGGAGAGAGAGAGAGAGATTCCTGAATTTTATGCAGCAGAGTAAGTAAATATAAATTTAGCTGTTCAGCTGTTTTGTGAACTTTTAAAATTAAAAAACCTTGTCTTAATGCGCTTCAAAAACACTGCAAGAAAGTTTTTTTTTTTTTTCAGGTCAGGTTTCATGATCCTTTGGTTTTGCTATGCCATAGGTTGAGGAAGCTTGGCAGTTTATTAATATGCAAACAAAAATATGATGTACATTTGCCACAAGTGAGCAAGAACATTTAATGCATTCACTTTAACATGTTTATTTGCTAATTTTCAGTAATTTATGTAGTCACAAGCATATTTATGATTTTTTTCTGCTACCACTTCACACCAGAAATCTTTTTTATGTGCTTTTGGTGAGACTCCAAATAAACTGGAGCTTTAAAATTTGAGTTCCCAGTCTATTCCTTAATGTCAGCATGCCAGAAAATGATACCAGAAAGTCCTAATCTTTAAAGTGGGTTTTATTGGACTTTTAAATTAAATAGGCTCTGTAAATAGATGGAACTTAGTTTCAGTGGAATCAGAAAGCAAGTTAACCCTGCCTACAGTACAGCATGGATCCTTTCCTATCAATCCTCTCTCCATCCAGGCATCAAACATTCTGGATTGTGTGAATTTCCTTGGCCTTTATGGTTCCCTTGGGAAGCCACCTCATTTTGTCAGTTCTGAGAATATGCTCCCTGCTTCAGGCAATCCCTGTTCCCTCGGTTCTCTAATCCATCCATCTCCATGGCCGTGCTGGAGGCACTTTGCTTCCTGTGCCGTGCTCCTTGACTGCGCTTCCCTGCCTGACAGAATTTACAGCTGATTGCCCGATTGCTCCCAGGAAAGGTGCACTGTTCAGTTTTTTTCTCCTTCCTTTCTGGGTTCCTCAGCCTGATGTGTGCAGCACTGAGGAGTGGCGAGTCCGCTGTCCTTCCTCTGTGCTGGTCAGTCGTGTTTTCAGGAATGGAGCTGGCATTACCCCGAGAGTGAACTGTGAACAAACCAAAAATAACGGGTTTGTGTTTCAGTCTGTGCGAAGGTAAAACATGAGCTCTGTCTCAGTTTGAGTTTATAACTCTGTTTATGTGTATCTTTTGTGTGGATAGCAAGGGAAGGAATAAACTGAATCCAGATAAAAACACAGTTAATATGTCCTGGCTGTGAACTGTGATGGTTCCAAAATAGCAGGCAGGTCAGCAATCAGCACCTTGTCAGTTCTTCAGAATTAATGAGCAACTTCCTAGTTCCAAAGAAGTGGGCCTTTTTTAGGCACTCTAGCTGAAGTGCACTGCAGGTAGGATATTGAACACTTGGCACAATTGTGTAATAAAGGATATGGTCACTAATGTGATGTGACGAGGGGAAATAGTTACAATAAAACCTTAAAATGGATAAGGTCAGAGCTTGTAGAATATCTAAAGTAAATGTGAGGTTTGTGCAATGTGTTACTCAGTCATATGTAAAATTCCCATTTTATTTAACCCTGGCCAAATTTCTCTATTTTTCTTTAGCACTTTTCCTTAGAAGATGCTATACATTTCTATTTATCTCTTGGGAAAGAGCCATTAGAGAAATAAGTACAATTTGGGGATTAATAATTGTTTCTTTCTCTGTTTTCTACATTGAGACTATATTAACAAGATTGTGTTACCATGGAGATTTGTTTTATCTTTTTAGTGCTTTGGTATTAGAGTGATTCTACAGGAATATCTTAGTGAAATACACATCAAGGAAAAAAGCAAAAGTATCTTGTATGACTTAAAAAAGAAAAGAAAATCCAAAGTTAACATTATGGGCATTTACAGTGCTTTCATATATGAAGTGTGCCATTCTAAAATTACTGCAGTTGGCAGACTAACAAGAATTCAATCTACCTGGCAGTAATTAAGAAAAGAACAAGGCTAAAGGGTGCTTGAAACCAAAGAGCTTGTCCGATGAATTGCAGTGAATTCTGATAAAAAATTAAACACCAGAAAGACAACAGATTTGAAGGGCATTGGCTTTGATTTTTTCTTTTGATGACTCACTAAAGACAGCAAAATATAACTGACGTTCCCTTTTTTTCATATGTGCTGGGATTTTTTTTGGTAGATGTGTGTCTTGTATAGTTGTATTGATTTACTAATGATACAGCAAGTCATGCATTATTCCAGTACTTTTCTCCTTTTTTCTTTCTGGCTGGTAATTTTATGTGAATTATGGTTAAACATCACAAGGTCTTGATTTTCATTGCTTGATAAATGAGGGTGGTAACTATAGGATTTATTCCTATCTGCACCCACAATTCAAATCAAAAGCAAATGCAAGGAAATAGATGGATTTTATGAAAGGGGAATTACCTTTTCCACACACTGTTACAGGAATTAACTGTGTTGCTGACTGCTCACCTTTTGGCAGAGTGTAATGGTGGTGGTGGTTAGGACAATGCTGTGAATTACTTAATCCTAACCAGAGTCATGAATTTCCTTTTAAACATATTTTTGCTTCATTTCTTTAATTTTGAGGTGTTTGGGAGGGAGTGTGGGGGGGGGCTGAATTTGATGTACAAACTGGAGATCACACCTGTATAAAAGAAGAAGATGTACTGCATTTGCAGTTCTAAGTTTTTATTGAGAGACTTGAGATAATGCACAGGGTATTACAGTATCCCAGACTGGGTGACATATAATGGTAGGCATTGGGCAGTGGGTTGGATTTGTTTGACATAAGGTTACCTTTTCCTAGCTTTGTTTAGTCAAGGGCTTGGAAGAAATTTGAGTAACTTAGATTTGAAGTGAACCTCTTCTCTGAGCTAGTCCCTCTGACTGGCTGGATGCAGTGCTTTTACTAGTGAACTTCTAAGGTAGTATTCATTGACTTTAGAATCAGAAAGAGACATCTAAATGTTGTTAACCCTAAAGGAAAAACATTGCTTGTTTTCATACATTCTCCATCATCACAGAGGTTAAAGAGTAGTTACTTCAGCACATTTATAAATTTCCTTAGAACATTTAGTTAGTGTAATTTTCTTTTGTTTCAGAATTCCTCACTGGTGCTATGTTGAGCCTGCAGCGTAATGACCCCAGAAGGTATTTGGCTGCTGGTTGCACTGAAGGCTGGTGACCATGTTTGGCAGCTTTTTTGTGCTTGAGACCTGCTTTAGTCTTTTTCTGACTGAAACTGTTCTCTGCACAATTACGTCCTGCATTAGATGAGAGAAACACTTGGCTTGCCCCTGCCCGACATCCTAGTAATGCTGATCCTTCAGCACAGGAATAATGATGGCTAATTATTCCAGAGGCTGCAGTCTAATTAGGATCAAAGTCCCAGTAAGCGAACAGAGAGTATGAATCTCAATGCAACTTGTAGCAGTAATGATAGGCAACCAGTCCAACCCACACAGCACAAAAATCGGGTGTGAGCTACCTTGAGTACCAGCAGCATTCATTGCTGTTTTATCCATGGTGTCAGCACAGGGCTGCTGATGTTGGAGATTTCTGGTAGGAGGTCTGTAGTAACCTGCTGTGTTGCTTCTCAAATGTGTTGGTGTCCTTCAGAAACAGGACTTTGATAATATTATCAAAGTTCGGGGTTGAAGAACATTTACCTCTTTGGAGTGAGGATGATCATAATTTGTCCATGGTTGCAGGTCGAGCAGCTGAGTTCAGAGAGTGTGATGGTGGTTGTAAACTGGTGCCATCTCTTAGCAGCATAAAGGAACACATTATAAAATAAGCAGTACTAGAGGTATCACCTAGTTGCCTAACTTGTAAGTGGCAAACATTTGGGGGATTTCTGTAATCATTTGTGATGACTGAAGGAGTGCACAAACGCACTGAGGGACAGGAATTGGTGTTGCTCTGCTGACTGTTGTTGAAAATGTCAGTCTCCCTACGGAATGTCACTCTCCCTGAGGAATGTCAAAGTGACCTGTGGTTGCAACTTGAAATGGGAGTGGAGTAAGCAGCAGGTGGTTCTGGAGAGAGTCACGTAAACAACAATGCTGACTCTGCTGTAGCTTGAAGATGTAGGGTGAAGTTCAATAGCCTCATTAAGCTGGTCTTAACACAGAACTGGTACCAAAAGAGCTTATGCATAGGCCATTCTGTTGAGCCGATCTGATCTACTGAGTTGCTACTGCTGAAAGGGGAAAGCATTGATCAATGCTTTGCTTGGTCACTTGTTTTGCTTTTTCCCTCTGTAGGCTCTTGTGCTGTACCTTTAGCTGTTTAGACCTTCCAGTGAGTTGTTTTCATGTGTGACAGAGGTGTGTTTGGTTTTTTTAAACAGTCTGTTTCAGCATTGGAGGGAGTTACAGCTGTTGACAGGCACATATGATTAGTGTTGATATTGTAGTGTAAGGAGCAAAGGGAGGGCAAAAGGAGTGGAATGACAGCTCCTTCTGGTGACTTTAAACCCTACCTTTTGTGTGTGTTGTTGATACCTTTTGTGAGTTACTTCAAGAAACAGCTCCAATTCTGTAGTCTTTAAAGCTGTATCTGTACTGCTAAATGAACGTACCCCAGGGGGGATAGGAGATACCTGGTCCTGAGGCCCAGTGATGTGAGGTGGCAGCATCTTGGGCTGCTCTTGGGCTGGTGTCCTGCAGAGCAGGCTGGCCGTGTTCACGCTGAGTGGTTCTTTGCCTTAAATCTTCTTTGGGTCCTCTGTGGTATCTCTGTGGCTTTAAGCCTCAGTTAATCTCCTGTGAGCCGACTGTCTGGACTGGAGGGAGCTGTGTTGTGTAAGGTGTTTCTGTGAAAGTGAGGGTTGTGTCACATGGCCTGCGATACAGTGTGAGGACATGTGGGAGCATGTGGATGGGTGTGCTCTCCTGGAGAACTGTGGTAGGACCAGCTTGGTGCACTCCTGTTAGTGTGGCTTTTGGGGAGTGCTCCCTTGAGTTTTATTTTGGAAGGAAAAGTGGATTGCTCTCATGGGAGCGTGGGAAGAAACTTAACATCTGTAAAGAGTGCATGAGCAGGAAAATCAGGGACAAACTAGGTGTCTGAAATTACAGACCTATCAGTGGAGAGGTTTTGCTCCTGTTAACTTCAACTGGATTTATATAGCAGTTTTCCTGAATTGCGGACTGTAAGGTCATAAGTAATACTTTTTAACTCAATATAATATATTGTAGTTGCTTTCTTTCCCTTTGTTGCAGCATCCCACTTAATTTTAGCCTTTGCAGAGAACTTTGTATTATGCTTCTGTTGTTTTAGGTGACACTGTAGTCTTAAAATTAAAGAAATTCCAAAAGTATTTTAGGTTTAAGTATTTTAACTTTCTCATTTTTGTTTATTTCAGGTACATGCAGAGTTTCCTTGAGCTTCTAGAGTATGAAAATAAAAGTCCTGAGGATCCTCATGTCCTGGATGAGTGAGTAATTTGTTTTCTTATGACAATCCATTTAAAATAATCTATCTGAAATAGCAGGTGGTTTTGTACTGTGGGATAACAATTACCTTATTTGTAAGGTAGACTTTGTATGGCAAAAGCCAGAATTGTAATCTGGAGTAGAATGTAGTGCTTTTGAACAGTATGTTTTGCATTCATGCAGTCTGGTAGGTTAAAAAATGGCAAAAATGCTCTCTCCAGGGCTGTGTTGAGAAGACAACAGGGATGTCAGACTATACTTGTGTATCAAATACTTACGACTAAAATGTCGTTTTAGTATACATTAAGCTTAGTACTCTGTTATGTATAATGTAAATTAGCACATTAATAGTTTTATTTTTTTCAGTTTGAAGTCGTTCAATGTGTCATTGTTTTTATCTAAAAGCTTTTTTAATGGACTTCAATTAGTGATGTTCACCTATCTCATTGAATAACATTACTGGGGAAGAAAGGAAAGCTTAGCTAATTCTCTTTATCAACAAAATTATATTAAAATTGCCATTATTATGTTTCCTTGAAATGTCTAAGCATAAACGAGAAAAGAACCCACATGTGAGTTCCTTCAGCAGGTGCAACGTGTGCATCAGAGACTTGAGAACAAAACAACCAAAACATACACAGATGCCCAACACTAAGGTCTGTGGTTACCCTGTACCATGGGGCAGCCAGCTTTGTTTCAGGATATTACTTCTTGCAGGTTTTTTGTTCCATTAATTAGCTTTCTTAGGGTAGCTTGTCGTTTAAACTTGAATTTCTTTTTTAAGTTCTGAAATTTTGCCTGATCAAGCAGTGCTTTATAGAGAGTGTTTCATAAAACACTCTCTTGCTCTGTTTGTGCAAGATGTGACCTGTGCTGTGCAGAAATGGTGTTTTGCCTTTAGTTAGCTTCAGATATGTTGACTGCCACGTTACATTAGGCTAAATAAGGGCTTTGGTAGATAGTGCATTTCAGATGTTATGCTCTTTTGGTTGTGGGCCTGTTATCTGAGATCTTTATCCTTTATTTTTTTTGTGTGAAGCAATACATTCAGGAGCTCCTCAAGCACATGAGTACAAAGCTACCTGCATGGCAGAACTGCAGAAGGAACCAAAAGGATTATAGACTGACTGATGAATTGTAGTGCTGGTGAAAAAGGGAAAGTAACT
The DNA here is from genome assembly GCF_009829145.1 of Chiroxiphia lanceolata. NCBI lineage: Eukaryota > Metazoa > Chordata > Aves > Passeriformes > Pipridae > Chiroxiphia > Chiroxiphia lanceolata. Next base: position 13,655,410 of record NC_045638.1, on the reverse strand, counting down.
ATTTTCTCAGTGAGAGTCCAAAGCTGGAATCCTGTCTTCAGTTCTGGGTGTTACCTATGAAGAATTTAAAACAGTCCTGGACAGTACTGGTATGAAAGGAGCAAGAAATAGAGACTTGGGTAGTTCCACCTCTGAATAATGTTGAAGCTGTTTGTTTAGGCTGGCAGACAAAAGAGATTGAAGTGGAGACACTGGAAGTCTGTGTGCCAAAAAAAGTGACTGTAATAAAGGATCATTGGTTGCTCTAACTGAAGAGCTGGAGAACTGAAAAATGGCTTATTTTTGTTGAAGTTGAGATTAGGCACAGGGCAAAAAGTAAAATCTGTAATATTAATGAGAACAGACTGAAGGCTGTAGAGCATCCCATTTTAAAAACTTCGATGAATAAATTGGATAGCTTTCAGTGATGTTCTAGTCATGCTTAATCTGTAGAGGATAAATAGATAAACTTTTTACTGCCTCTAGCTGTGACGTTTTGTGATTCTGTATTTATACCCTGTTGGCTGATGATACAAGAATTTCTATTTGTGACTGGTTTATCAGCAAGCTTTCCTTTGAGTGGGATTAAGGTACCAGAATTTAGGTGTCCATTGCACTTTGAGGTGGCATAAGCTGTCCTAGGCATGTTATGTTGCTTCTGGAACCATGTTAGGTGTTCTGCAGTTAGGTAGCTGAATTTCAGCTTTTTTTGGACTTCAGCAGTTCAACACATATATTGCTTATCAAGGTTAATGAGTAGTTCTTGTGGAGATCTATTTTTAGAGTCTGTTCACAATTATCACATGAATTATCTGATTCTGCCATATGGATATGGCATTCTTGATATTGTTTCATGGCAACTGGAAATATTGTTTGCAATGCTCTATATTAGCATGAAAGAACAAATATTTCATAATGAACCAAATATTTACACATTCAGTATAAATGCTTCTTAAAAGCTTTGAAATCTTGCAATTCTCTGTAATTAAGTACATAAAATAAGGATGCTAGGAATTTATTGCTACCTATTGGGGTGAAGTCCAGCTAGGGACTTAGACAGTAAGAGTCGTCTCTTATACTGAATTTGGCCTGTGAAAAGAGATGAAAAATGCAGATTTATTCTTTTTGACAGTATTGGATAGGTTACCTAAGATTAGAAAGTTAGATTTTACGTTCCTGCTCTTGATATGTCATCTCTTCCAAACTTTCTAAAGGCTATACCATTTAACTGGATATTGAGCTGTAGTTAGCAGTTTTGAAATATTCTTTGCAAACTGTGTCTTTCAGAAATACTCTTAACTATGTCCATATTTATCTTGTAATAATCCACAGATAAATATAACAGATTTCTCAAGTCTTGTGTCAGTATTTCATGTTGCTGCTATCTAGCCCTGTCCTACTTTTGTGTTATAGTCAGAAGAGTATCAGTATGGTCAGAAAGTATCAGGAACAGTAGCAGTTAATGAGCTTCTTTTCAGTGGGGAAAGAACTCATCCCTGAGTTCATTTAGTTTACAGAAAGGTTTGCTGTTCTTTTGTAATGGCATGTATCATTTAATATAAAATTTGAACCATTATCTGGGACTTCATGGCGGTGTGTTTAGGGATGCATACATAGAAATAGTTCAACCAGAATGGTTTGCTCAAAGAAAAACCTGGAAGTTTGTGAGGTATGCCCAGTCCTTTGAAACAAAGCCCTTATTGTCTGGGCACTATCTGCAGTGTATCTCTCAGTACTTTGCATGTAGTAGCCTATAAAGAGGGGCTGGAGCAGGCTTCATCTCCTGGTTCCTCTCAGCTGTGCTGTTCCTACATGGAGCACGCTGTAGGAGAGCACATTTTACATATTAATATTATGTATTGTTATGTTATGTATGTAATGTATGTAATGGAACATTATAGCTCATATTACAGAAAACCCAGCCTTGGATCCTTTGGTCATTCAGTGCCCATCCTTGTTAGGGTCCTGTGTGCTATCGAGTGACTTTGGCATTTCATGATGGACCCCATCTCTTCTTCCTTTAGCTTTATCAGTGTCACAAGATGTGAGTCTTGCCTGGGTGGAAGTAATTCTGTACCTGTACCACCCCAGCAGCTTTTGTTTGGAGCTGAAGGTGGTGTCAAGCACTCAAAGCATGAAGACTAGCAGAGCAGCTGATTTTGGAAATTAGAGAGTGCCTTGGTGGTCTTTTTGTCAGCTCAGGTGGACTTCAGTTTCTGTTATAGCTGATCAGGGTAACAGTAGCACAGGAGAGAAGGGGAGCTAAAATGATCTTTCTAAGAGGTTGGATATCCACAGATAGCCACAGTGTTGGCAGTAGTTCCTCAATTAATGCTTCTTAAAATGGTGCAATGCCTTCATCAGTTCAACATAAAACTGTCCCCCGATTTTTGTGTTACATCTCTGTTTGTCTGGGGAGTCTGCTCTGGTATTCTCAGAATTTGGGCTCTTTTTCTGAGGAAGCCATTTTATCTGTTAGTATTACAGTATTGTAGATGTTATTTGTGTAGTGGCACAGCTATCTGGGAAGCTATACAGTGAAGTGAACTGGGAAATTAATGGAGTGGAAAAATAGCCCCCTTTTAGCCCTATGGGCCCTAAACTGTTCCAGTGTGTGGCCAACAGAGACAGACAGGAGTGCCCACGCAGTGGAGAGGGGGAGCAGGCACAGGAGTAAGCACAGAGACTAAACTGGAGTTGATGTTTTTCAGAGTGGCCCAATTTAGCTCTGCTCTTAGTGAGTGACTTGGAGGGCAGATGCATGTTCAAGAATGTTATCTTTTTATGAATGTTGGACAAAACGCTTTGAAGGGATTTTTTGTCCCGGCATTTCTGTGATGAAGAGGTTCAGAGGTGTTTCAGTTTCTGTTACATTCTATTGGTCAGCAGAGCTTATGGAGACTTACTGCAACATCGCCACATTACTGTCACTGTCAGCATTATGGGCATATGCCAAATGGTAGCTTACTTTTGCATTTCTGATAGCACAAATATCTTTTGTCAAGCTGTAGAGGGGTCAGGTGGAAGTTTTTCCACAGTTCTGTCAAACAGTGTGATAGCAGGAGTGCAGAGATAAGGTGTCCACTCTTGGTGAAGGGTGGTGTAAGCTGGCAGAAGTGTTGGAAATTTCCCAAGTTGTCAATATGCATCTGTATAAACACACAGGTGGAGGTTGCTTTACAAAAATCGAAGAGTTGGTAAAACATGCAGTTCACCTGTGTTTTCAAGGAGCATTTACTCCAGCTTTTACACCCCTGAGTTTCTTTGCTGCTTTTCTATTTGTGACCCTGTCATGGGAGGGTGTGTGGGGGAGTGTCCCGGGGCTGAGAGCCGCTGAGTCAATAAGCTGCCTAAGTCTAGAGATAACACACAGAGAGGAAACTTAGTAAACAAATAACTTGCCTTTCTACAGCCCTGCAGTTGAAATAGGGATTCTGTAAGCAATTTGAACTAAGTAAATATTGAAGTATATTGATTTAGAAGTTTTGTTACTTTTAAGTAAATGCTGCTTCAGTTAGTTTTGTGCTTGGAGTAGATAGACTGCCTACTACAGAAGTCTTTCAGAGTGTGAACTTTTACCTCTCTTTCTGGTAATACTCAGCTACCAGCTAGCACTGCTTTAAAAAAGAGCAGCCAATCAAAAAAAAAAAATTGCATGTCTCTTCCATTTAAAAGGGTTTTTACTCATCACTTTCTTGTTTTTCATCTGTCAGATAATACTATCCATAAGAGACATAGCAAAAATTCCCCTTGTCTTTATATTGACTTTCTTATGCTTCATGTCTTGCACTGTGATGATAGATCAAAATAGAATAATATGTATAGTCATTAGGAAGTTAAATAATAACTTCTGTTGTGACATCATTAATTGTCTTTGCAGAAGTCTCTAGACTTCATTTATTTAATAGCTGTGGTAATGCCTTAAATATTTTTCTGTTAATACAGAAGCCACTGAAGCTCACTTGACTAAAATAGCTTCATATTAATAATTTCTTATTTGTCAAACCAACTGCATTATTTATTAATTTGGTTTTTGAAAATAAAATGCAGATAATTGTGAAAAAAAAAAAAAGTAATGGGTAAATAAATTTTTTGGAACTAATCTGGAGTATTCCCAGCTAATCCCATGAGCATTTTAAAAATTCCTTGATATGGTTTCCCAGAATTTGAATACAGTAAAAGCTTTGTGTTTTTCGGGGATGTGGTGGTTAGAGGGATTGTAAGGAATGAGTGCTGAGATTAAGGAGACGTGTTTTGGTTTCTACCCTGCCACTTTGAAATGTGCCTGTGTGCTTCTTGTGTTTGGTCCTTTAAAAGCATCTGCTTGATGGAAACACAGGAGTGAGCTGACTTATCTTTGAAGATGGAACGGGAGGTTTGTCATGTCACTGCAATAATGAGGCATTCTTTGTTATTTATGCTGACTAAGCTTCAGCTATGATTTTGCTGGTCTGTAGCAGATAAACCTCCCAGTCCTTTGTCATGCTCTGTGCATTCAGGCACTGTGGTAGTGGGATGTCAGTGAACAATTTGCCCCCGTGGCATCATAAATATATTGTGGATAGTGGAGGTATTTAAAAACAAGTAGCAGAGCAAACAGTAGAGAGTGGTGTCGGTTCTTTCAGACCTGACTGTAAGTGTTGCTTTCAGCTCTGCTCTTGGCTACTGTCTTGTTGCTCGGAAACAGAAAAGCAGCACGAGTACAGCCAGGCACCAGTCTCTAACGTCAGCTCTCAGTGGTAACAGATCACACAGAATCAAGACTTAATAAACATAAAATGCATGAAAAGCAATAAAATATTTTAAGCTGCCCAGTCAGCAAGATTGTTAAGTAAGAGAACAGTCGTTCTATATCATGATAGTATTTAGATTGGGGAATTAGGCAGTTAAAGCTTCTCCTTTTCTGTGCAACAGAATAATGTTGAAAAACTACTGAACTGTTTGTTGACACATAGATGAAAACTGGTGGTTATGCTAAGGAGAATGGAAAAAAAACTATTAAAAATGAAGCTATATTCCTTTCCAGCTGGCAGTGTAGAGTGGGAGAAATAATTTTCAAAGTGTATGACTTGTTAAGAATGGTATGGTGTACTGTCAAGTGGTTGCCTTGGCTAAGTGGTGCTGAAAAGGAAGAAAGTGTCTGGTTTAAATGTGGTGACTAGTGGTTAGTTTTTTTTTTACTTTTGGTGGCTTTGTTCTTTCCCCTGCTCATTTCCAGGGGAGTTGGACTAGATGACCTTTCAATGATTTCTATTGTTCTTTCCTTAGCTGGTGTATATTCTTCTACTGCTGATAAAAATAATGACTAGATTTCTTTTCAGTGGTCATTATAAATCTACCAAGGATGTTTTGCTGCTGATGTTTTTTGAAAAAGGAGCACTGGAATTGCAGATACAGGCATAGCCAAATGAGCCTCCCAGCTGTGCTTTCTTTGGAAAGCTGCATTTCACCTTGTGGACTTTTTTAAACAGCCTCATGTAATCATTGTGGTGTTAATGTAATTTAATATTGGAGAATGTAGGAGAGTTGAGTGGTGCTGATTTTCCATGTGTTGGCTTTAGAAAGCTATTAATAATGGATATTTCAAGTATATATGACTCTGCATGTGGGGAAAAAAAAGGATGAGCACTTTGAAGATCAGAGGTGTTTAGCTGCCCTGGCAGGAGAAACAAAAATCCTCCAAGCTGTTTCAAAGTAAGTGCTTGTTAAAAGCAATGGAAGTGTTATCCTGAAAGTTGCCGAGCTACCAGAGAAGAGAAGAGCCGGTCAGAGCTCGGTTGTATTCACGCTGCCATCCAGCGGCGTGAGAGGAAACTGAGCAGGAGTCACACAGTTACCTGTCCTGAGATTCCAACTTAGCAAAAGATTTGCCAGGTGAAGGAATTGCATTCCAAGTTCACTGCACGGTTGAGGTGTTAGGAATTAAAAACGAATTTATCTTAGGAATTGTGAAGGGCAGTCGGGTTGTTTTTACTGAGTTTCCTTTCCAATCTCCCAGCTCCTGTTAAAAGTTGCAGGGAATGACAGTTACCATAGTGAGCATGATTGCAGTAAAAGAAAATATTTTGTTGGCCATGAATGGTGAAGAAAGATTTAATTTAAAGGAATGTTTGTGGGAGGAGTAACTTAATTTGAGATGCTTTACAGGTGCTGTGAGAAGTTGCCCAAATACTCCTATTTAAATAGACTTGTTTAGTTACTGCTGTATTTTTGTCTTCTCTCTCTAATAATTTTTTGGTTGACTGGTTGTGTTGTGGTTGAGTTTCAGGAAAAAAAAGATTGAGTTTAATTAACAATCTGTTTCTAATTTTCTTTCCTCTAGCTTTTTAGATGTTTTAATTAAAGTCAGGAACAGACACAATGATGTGGTTCCAACCATGGCACAAGGGGTGATTGAATACAAGGAAAAATATGGCTTTGATCCATTTGTTAGCAGTAACATCCAGTATTTTCTAGATAGATTCTACACCAACCGCATCTCTTTCCGCATGCTTATTAACCAACACAGTAAGTAATGGCTTTTCTCTTCTTTGAAAACTTATTAGTTATTGCTTATGAACCTGAAGCTGTAGCTTTGTTTTGCTTTTGTTTTCTTACTCGTGACTAATTCTTAATATTCTGTGCAAATTTTGGTAAAATATGTACTGGCAAGTGGTAGATTTGGTATTTTGCAGTGATGAGAAACGAACCCAAAACACCAGTTTATTTTCTTTTAGAATTGTCAGTCTTTGTCAGCATGGCTGTCACTTTTTAGTCTTGTTGGCAGAGATGGCTTGTGTAGTGATACGTGAACTACTTTGAGATAGTAGTAGAGTAGCTGTATCTTTCTGCTAACAAATCTTTCAACGTAGTTTGTAGAGCTGATATTTATTTTCTAGTGAAATGCAAAGATGCCATAAATTTTGAATGGGTTATGCAATATATGTATTTTTATTGTTTTTTTTTTTCATCAAGTTATCTAGACTTTTCTTGCCTTCTAAAGGGGTTGAGTATTTCTAACTTTAACTTTTAAATTATATCCCTTGTCTTCCCTTCCTATTTCCTATTTATGGATAAGTGCTGGAATTAGTCATCCTTTGTCATTAGGTTCTGTTTCATTTGTTTTTACTAATAAACTTTCTGTTTTATATTCGTATTACAGAGTGAAAGAAATTACTTGCACAGCTCTTATTAACCAGTATGTGCAACCATGCAGAAAGTGATCTGTATAAAGTTAAGGACAGTCTTGTGATCTCTTTTAGTGTGTCTTGTGCCTTTTAGCTCTAGAGCTTCATTCTCTGCTCAGTATTCTGCTTTTAGGAACTCTTAGCAATTGTTATACGCTACAGATAATGTGGCCACTGGAGTATTTAGTATAAGGAGTTTTACTACAAGTTGTGTGTGTTTCCAGTAACCTTTTATGTGACTAGCAAATGCCTTGCTGTGTTGTGTACAGATAATTTGAATGTGGTGAAGTGTACAAAATGAGATAAATGTGCAGCTTTTTCTTTACTTGTACCTGAGCAGACAAACGATAGATGTAAAACCAAGTTAAAAGGCTCTCGTAGAAGAGTTCCAGCAATAGAGTAAAACCATTGTCCTAATAGAATTCTTGAGCTGAGCACTAGCATAATTTGCACTAATTCTAAAATATTAAACTTGCTTCATTGAACTGAACTAGGTTTTCCTATGGACCCTCTTATTTAATTGGTTGAAGCCTAAAACTGCTTGTAGATGCTTAAAGTTTAGTTAGCTTTGTATAATGTCTCTGTGTTAGCAATGTTAGTAATCTGTCCAGGATGGCAAATATTAATCTTGAAGTACTGAAAGAAAAGACAGTTAGAAAGCAGAATGCAAACCAAGTTTTTATGCAGTTTGCATTTCTGTTCCCTGTGTTACTGGCAAGCTGTTCCTTACAGTGTGTTCTGCCAGGTGCAGTGGCTGGTGTATGAGCTCACCATGACCAGGACAGGAAAAGCTTTCAAATCTAGTCTCTTGCTCACCTCATACTGCACCTGCTTCATATCAGAACTCACTAACTTGCTGAAATAGCAATTTCAGTCCTGAAATAAAGTGTAAAACCTTCCTACTTCTTTAAGAGTTAAACTCTCAGTGAAGGGTCTGGTGAGGGCCAGACCCTTGTGCAAAGAGGGAGTGGGATCATGTTGCTGAGAGCCAGGGAAAAAGTTGTGTGAGTGAGGGAGACCTGTGCCAGCTGTGAAATTGCAGTTTAGGTGAGTGTAAAAGGCTTTTAATGATGTCTTAGTTCCTCAGTCCTTTCTATTGTAGTATTTTCATTGTTGTGAGTGCTTCTCTTCTGACATAACGGTATGAATGAAGCATTTTACATTTTAATTTTATCTAATTTTTGATAGTCTGCTTCGAAATGTAGGTTTTCACCTTGACTCACCCATATCGCTAATTCTATTCTAGCTAGTCTTAGCTATAAAAACTAATTAAAAAAAAAAAGGGGGCAGGGAAGAGGAAGAATTAGGCAAGTATTTGTCTAACAAGGATTCTGACAATTTGCTACAGTATCTTTTTACAAAATGATGCACTATCCAGTAAGTCTCAGATACCATCAGATTTAAACTTTTGGGGCTGCCTCAAGTTTAATAGACAATTTATTGCCATTTCTTTTTTCTTTTAGCACTACTTTTTGGTGGAGATATTAATCCTGCTCATCCCAAACATATTGGAAGTATTGATCCTAATTGTGATGTGGCAGAGGTGGTTAAAGGTAAGATGAAGTTAGCATTTTTGTTGACTGAACCCCACTCCCCAACTTAGAATATTCAGAAATATGTTATTGAGGTACAAGAGACTGAAGGTGATTTAAATTCACTTAATAAAATAAAAGAAGAAATGGAAGTTCTGAAGTTGCTCACAGTAAAGCCATGGGCTTATTGAGACTTTCTGATGTCTTCATGATTGAGAATAGAGGAATTTATGTTAAGAGAACTAAGAAAACAATTTGATTTTTAATAGCTTTAATCTGTCCTCTCAAATATCAGATGAAATGTGTGTTTTGTTAAACTTCAGATGTTTTCCTGAAATACTTAGAAGCAGGTTCTCATGTAGTGCTTTTATATCTGATGCTGGTACTGCAGAAAACTGGGAGTAATTTCCAATTTGTTTAGTTAGGTCTTCCAGTAAAATGTCCTTGGGTGTACAGATATTCCAGTGAAACTCCCCATTACTCTGTGCATTGGATCATACCACAGCCTGTTCTCTCTTACACAGAAGGCATGAATGTGATGGTTTTACCTGAGTGATCTGGCACAGTCACACTGGAAATCCTGTTTGCTTAATGTTGTGACTGTTCATATGCTTTCAGTAGGCATGAGGCATTGCTGGCTGCTTCAAGAACTTGTTCATGGAAGCTTCACGCTCTGGGTGTATCTATTTACAAATACAGGTTTTGCTGTAGGGAAGAATTCCACTCTCTATCCTTGGCTGCTGGTTGTGTAGCTGCAAAGGGGGGAAGAATGTATTTCTCCCCTTCACTTTCTCTCCAGCTTTTGGTGAAGTAAGAGGGAAACCTTTCTTATGCCAGACTTTGATGCGCATGATAGCTCACTTTGTAATCCTTTTTATAGCTCTTACAGCTTTTTCTACCTCTTTTGGGCTCCTAAGGTGGCCTTTTTCAGCAGCTTTCTTTCCTTTTGATTGACCTTACTACACTTCAGCCTCAGCATCGTATATGTTAGTCATGTTGATTGTTTAGCTTTTCCTTCTAATAGCAATAATTGTATCAATTTTGATCATCAAATTCCTAGTTGCTGCCTTGGACAGAGGAGTGCACAGTGTCAGAAAAAACTATGTCCAATTTTCAAGCAAGTAGCTAAAATAGATCTTAGACAACAGTAACAAAACCAGAGGTCCCCCTCTGAAGGGCTGCACAGCCCTCTGGGGTATCGGCCACTCCTCCCAGCTTTGTGTCATCAGCAACTTGCTGAGGAGGCATCTGACCCTTCATCCAAGTTGCTGATGGATAAAGTTAAACAATATTGGGCCCAGTATTACAGAATCAGAGAATTGTCAAGGTTGGAAGAGACATTTAAGATCATCCAGTCCAGACATCAGCCCAGCACCACTGTATCCTGTAAATTACTAAACCATCACCCAGCGCCAGACCCACATGTCTCTTAAACACCACCCTGGGCAACCTATTACAATGTCTGACCTCTCTAACAGTGACAATTTTTTTTCTAGTACCTAATTTGAATCTGCCCTGCCTCAGCTTAAGGTCATTGCCTTTTGTCCTCTCACTGCAGGCCTTGGGGGACAGTAGTGGCAAAAGATGACTTAAACTTTCTTGCTATATTTCAGCAGTCTGATTTGGATTATGAGGAGGTATCTTCTAGGGGACTCTTTTTGGTTCAGTAGGAAACAATGAAGAATCTTAAAAATTCCAGCTTTCCTCCTAGATGACCTTGAAAACTGAGTATTGTAATCAGTATTGTGTTTGGAAAAACTGAATTTATGGTTGCAATGTCATCATTTTTTTATTTGAGATGGAAAGAACAAGCATTAAATTGTGATCAGGAAATAACAAATAAGTAGATATTATGGTCAGCCTAAGATTATACCCTTCTGGTTTTCAAGCCCTGAGCAAAGATGAAAAATAGCTTGTCTCCAGTACTGTGTTTTTGTTTGTAGAGCTTTAAATGGATTTTGCCCTTTCTTGACTAATGGGCTACAAACTCACAGACAAAAAGGGATTAAATTGGATACCAGCTTCATGCTTGTAAACTAGTTCCCAAAATGAGTGTTCTGCTTGTAGTCTTTCACAGAGAAGACAAACACTGCTGGTCGTCTCTAGAAGATTTTGATAAATTAGTGTTTGTTCTGTTATTTTGTAGATGCTTATGAAACAGCTAAGATGTTATGTGAGCAGTACTACACGGTGGCACCTGATCTGGAAGTTGAAGAATTCAATGGTAATTATGAAACTAATTTAAGAGAACTCCTTGCTATTATCTGTCATTTCTAGTTTTGTTAATTAACTGTAAGTTAGAATTTGAACTCTGCAGTCCTACATGCAGCTACTTTTCTTCTAATTTGTCTACGTGGGCACCTGGATTATAATTTATCATCATGGTGTGTACTTCTTTATGCTGAATTCACTATCACTTTAAAGAAAATAAAATGGTCAAGAATCTTCATAACTGTAAAGGAAACCTGCCTGCCTTCTAGCTGATCTTCTAATGGAACTGAATCTTATTTCATTCTGAAGTATGCTTATAAACTGATGAATTCCACTGGCATTCTCTGCCCCAGTGCTGAGCTCTTTCATGTAAGATGGTAAAATTATAAATTTTTTAGGTCGTCTGTGCTTTAAATCCTATCATAAACTTCTCACATGAAAATATGCTTCAAGTTGATTGTAAAGATGAAAATTGAATGATACGAAACTTGATGAGACAGGCCTAGTCAGTTTATTGACTGCTTTTTGTTCATAATTTCTATTGACAAAAGGTAGCTCATTGTTTTAAGTAAAAAAAAAAAAATTAATTTTCTTGAGTGATCCTCTCCCAAATTTTGGACAGCTGCCAAACATAAGACTAAGATGTTTCCAAACTTCAGCAAAAGAATTGCATGTTATTCCTGTAAAGAGCAATGCTACAAAATACTATTTGGGGAAAAAATAAATAATTTCACATTTTTATTTCTTTTTCTTTTTTTTTTTTTTAGCTAAAGCTCCAAACAAGCCTATTCAAGTAGTCTATGTACCTTCTCATTTGTTTCATATGTTATTTGAATTATTCAAGGTAAGTTGTGCTTGTTAATATTTGGAAGGGTTTTGCGAACTTATTACCGTTGAAATTGAGATTCCTTTCAGTTACAACTCTTAAATGTTATTTCAGTTTTGCTTTCTTAACCTTATTCTTAAGTTTCAAACACTCTTCACTTGTTAAAAAGCCAGACTTACAACCCTCTCTTATACCCTGGTGTACTGAAAAAAAAATCTGTTTTCCCATTTCTCCTTTTGTGCCTTTGCAGCTGATTAACTTAAAACACTCACGATAATCTGTTTTTGCAGTGATGAAATATTCATAACCTTGCAATTTTCATGAGCTTTCTTCTATATTGCATATTTGAGGACTGATTAGGATTAGTGTCCTTATTGTGAAAACAGCCCATGTGTATTTGAATAGTGTAAATGATGTGCTCTGCGTTGGTTTTGTTTGTGTTTTATGAATAATTGGAACAGCAGTGAAAATGAAACTTGTGAGAGCTTTCTATGGTTTGAAAGAAGATAGGAGGTCTCTAGGTGGTGCAATTGAGCACTAGAAACTGAGGGGAAAACAGGCATTTGGTCAGAGAGAAACCTTTTCTAAATATTGGTTTTTTTGGGGTTGATTTCAGACATTTGTCAAGTTCATTTAAATATTCCCCTATTTTGTCATTTGTAACATTAGTTCTAGGGCAGAACAGATGAGAATTTGTACACTACGTGTAAGTATGTTTGGGTCCAAGTCATGAAACAGGATGAAACCACTAAGTTAAAGCTGTAAGGAATCTGTCAGGGACTGGCAGTGGGAACTCTGTTAAAATATATGATGAAGTATCCCTTGGATATAATTCCTTGATTTCACGCAGAAAAAAAGTCTTGTTTTCTGTTCTTTGACTGTATCAAATAGATAAAAGTTATGTAGAGTAAGTTGTTATGTAAAAATTTAACTGGACAATTCACTGACTTGACAGCACTTCTTGAATTTGTGTTAAATACAACTTTTTCTGTCTTGTATGCAATTGTAGGACAAATTATCTGGATTCAACAGAATAAATGCAAGTTTTAAGTTGTCACAAAAAGTATATATGGTGAAGTTAGAATCAAAGAGACTGTTTTTTCTCTTATCTTCAGAATTCAATGAGAGCTACAGTTGAATGGCATGAAGGTAAGAAAGAAGCTTATCCATCGATCAAAACCTTAGTCACTTTGGGGAAAGAAGATCTATCTATTAAGGTAAACATCTAAAAATAATATGCCACCTAGAAACCTTCCATGTTTAGAGTAGTATGACTTGTAATTTGAAAAGGTAGATTAGTTACTGTACCACTTGCTTCTTATTTGTTAGAATAGAATATTTTCAGTGGGGGAGGACCTACAAGGAACATCTAGTCCAACAGCCTGACCTCTTCAGGGCTGACCAAAAGTTAAAGCACATTGTTAAGGGCATTGTCCAAACGCCTCTTGGTCACTGACAGGCTTGGGGCATTGACCACCTGTCCAGGAAGCCTCTTCCAGGGTTTGACCACTCTGTCGGTAAAGTAATGCTTCTTAATGTCCAGTCTAAACCTCCCCTGATCCTGCAACTTTGAACTGTTCCCACCTGTCCCGTCAGTGGATCCCAGGGAGATGAGATCAGCACCTCCCCCTCCACTTCATCTCCTCAGGAATCTGTAGAGAACAACGAGGTCACCCTCAGCCTCCTCAAACCAAACAGCCCTAAAGTCCCTAGATGCTCCTCTAATGTTTCTAAAGTAATTTAGATAATGCTGCTTGAGTTTTTGTGGGTTTTTTTCCAGAACATAATGTTTAAAACTCTTAAATTTTCATTCCTTAGATAAGTGACAAAGGTGGAGGTGTTCCTCTAAGAAAAATAGACAGATTGTTTAACTACATGTACTCAACAGCACCCAGGCCTAGTTTGGAGCCCTCGAGAGCTGTGCCTTTGGTAAGCAATTGCAGTATGTGTTTAAATGTCCCTTTGCTCTACTCTGGTTTTACATTTCCCTTCACTGCAATCCACTGGATCACGTTTTCCATCGAAGAACTTGTTTATCATTAACAAGGCTATGCAGGTAAAATAGGAGAAAATGGGTTCTGTTACCACTTAGTCTGTGGAATAGAAAATTACTTTTCTTTGTCTTGATATTGGATTCTTGGAAACAAGCATGTCTGCATAAACACAGTATTTTCTCGAGTTAATGGGAAGGATCTTTAGTGCTTTATTACTGAGAAGGTGGATAACCTAATGAGCTCCTCTTTGTTGTGTAAATTACTGTTTATCTAAATTACCTTAACCTATTGAAAAGGTGAGCACACTGTCAGAATTAGCACTGGAGAGACACCTCCTGGCAATGCACAAGCTTATATTGAAGCTAGAAAATCATTTTTATCTAAGTTATGGACTGTAAAAACACATTTTAAGACAATATTTCCGAACCTGCATGTGATATGAACACTTCACATATATTCCTGTTCAGTTGGAAATATCTCGTGTGATACTCCCTTCTGAGATGTATCAGGGCCAGATTTCACACACAAAAAATCTCCCCATAGTTTCTTCCAGGCAGGGAATCATTTCAGTGTTGAATGTGTAGATTCTTTCAGCAAGTATGATTTTTTTAAAATTGTTATTAAAATAAAATACTATTTCTAAATTGCTTTATTAAATTACATAATGGCTCGTAATAAAAATTATATAGCTACTGTTCAATTTGACTGGCTTTCAGTAAGTGGATTAATACACATAATGTATTCTTGCCTCTTCTTGTCTTTGTCCTCTGTTGCCTCTGGTGCAATCCTTTATCTTTAAGCACATTGAGAAGTTGATTCTTGGAGGAATTTCTTTTCCCTGCTTAGGAGGATTCTCATCTAGCGTGTTCTTAAGTGTTCTTCTTCTTTTTCCTGCTGATACTTCTGTACTTGAAGTGCCTTCAGGCAGATAATAAACTGTGGCACAGAGTGTAGAACCATAGAATCATTAAGGTTGGAAAAGACCTCCCAAGATCCAGTCCAACCTTGGACCAAACACCACCATGTGAATTAAACCATAGCAATCAGTGCCATGTCCAGTTGTTTTCTGAACACTTCCAGGGATGGTGACTCCACCACTTCCCTGGGCAGCCTGTTCCAATGCTTGACAACCCTTTCCATGAAGAAATTCTTCCTGATATCCAGCCTGAACCTCCCTGGCACAACTTGAGGCTGTTTCTTCTTGTTCTGTCTCTGTGGCTATTTTGGATATAGAATTATTAACAATAAACTGAGGGTAAAATCAGTTCAGAGGGACTGAAAGGTAATAAATTGCATTTTAAATTATGAGCAGAAAGTCTTTGTGGTACTGTCATGGTCCACAGTTTGTACCATTGTGGTACATAAATATATTGCATTGTTTTCACCAGCATTTGCCACTGTCATAGGTGTGAAACCCAGTTCTATATCTGCATTGACTTGGCACTAATCCTTCACAGCTCCTGCCTCTACAACACATCTCAGTAATATGTTTCAGACTTTGGCTTTTTCATAGATAATCTTCTTGAATGTGATGAGTGATAGGGAACAGGCCTTAATTCAAATATAAGCTTTTTTCTTTGTCACAAATGATAGAATCTCTCTTGATGCATAATCTGCCTTTGTTCTGTCTCACTTCTGATCAGCAATTTACTGTATCAGCCTACAAGGATTTCCTGAAACTTGTTCTCATGATAAACTTATACCTTGATTACCAGTTGTATTCGCTATTAAATTGTCTCTTCCTTTGTAGCTCTGATTGTAAAATGTGTTCATCTTAGGATTGACACTATTCTTTCTTTCTTTCTTTTTTTTTTTTCAATGCATCTTTTAGCAATGCATTCCTGTGTTTATTTCCTCGTCTCCACAACTGCTTACTTTGAATCTGTGGCATTTATACTTGGTATTCTTCTGCTGTATCCCGTTTTCAGGGCTTGTTTTCCTTTTGCCCTGTGAGTCTGACCAGTGCCTGTACATGAATGTTGAGAAGAGATGTTAAGCTCTGTTATTTATGTGTGTGCAGAAAGAAAAAGGTCACAAACTGTGAGCCTGTGGCATGTCTTTCCACTAAGAGGAACAAGGGCTTAGCAGTGAAGTTTGACACCTTATGTATTATGGCCCAGATCCAGTTATAGAAACAACTATGCTATACTTTGTATGTCTGTATAGAAATAAAAATCCTTCGGCAGTAGGTTCCATATAAATCCTCTTTGAAGTCCATACAGAAGGAGTTTCTTTAGTGTTTAGTGCCAAAGATCAAACCACTAAAGAATTACAATGCTCCAGAAGGTAGGTAGGTCTGTGCTTGTGTCATTCTTTACTTAGATTATATTCTAAACTGCAGTGCAGTGTAAAGAGACATATTTTTCTGTTCTAACACTCCTTCCCTTGTTATAGGATGCCCATGAAACATTCATGGACTTGGGCAGTGGAAGAGAGGTATCTTTCTGTTGATTGGGGAAAATTCTCTCTCACTGTCCTTGCAAATGTTGTTTAAAAACTGCTGAGAAACCTTGTTACCATGGCAGCATTCAGATCCTGGCAGCTGTGAGGTTCCTGTGTGCTGCTCGACACATATTGTCCAGTCTCCAGAAAAGATGAAAGTCAGCTCTTGGCATTTTTTTTTATTTTTTTTTTTTTAGTTTGTTCTTAGACAGTCAAGTAACTTTAATTTTTTAGAAGTTAAGAAAGAAATACATCGAGTTTCAAGACCAGGTGTTTGAAAGTGATGCATATGTCTCTAATGGGAGTCTTTGAGAAATTTAAAACATAATGTTGTTTGAAAAAGTGCAACTAAGCAACCTGTTAGAAACACATGGTCATGCTTAATGATAGTAGGTTTTCTAAGAGAATTTACAGGTTATCTCTTTCACAGCATTCGTTTATAGTGGCAGAAACATGTCCTCAGTTAGTTTAAACCTGTCAATGCTAGTAACACAGAAACGTAATAATCTCCTCTTTGTATAATGCATACTGTAATATTTAAAGAGAAATTTGCTCTAAGAAGATTTTCTTTCTCAAGGCAGATGTGCCATCAGCGACTATTCTGTCCTCTAGGTCAAGCACAGACATACGTAGTAATCACTTCTTGTTAATTGTCTTTTGCAAAACAGACCTTTTGCAAGGTCTTGATTTAACAAGGGACTCATCTGGGATCTCTTGTCTTCATATTTCTTTTAAGTTATGCAGTTTAGAAAATACCCTAAAGGCAATGTACAGAAGAGACTGACAGGAAATTTTTGAAAGAGGGCTGTGTGAATTGATGATTATATGGGCTAGCAGAGAGTGTAAAGGAACAGGAGACAAACAGAACTTGGGCGTGGGTTTTAAGGAGGAGTAATTCTGGAGTGAGGAACATATAATGTGTTTTCAGTGTTGTTTGATACTGCCTTTTACTTGAGCTGGTCCTGGGGTATGTATTGTTCACCATTTGCCTTTTGGTTGCTGTGCTTTATAATTTCTGTAATGCATTTATTGTCCAGTCTCCAGAAAAGATGAAAGTCAGCTCTTGGCATTTTTTTTTTGTTTTTTCTTAGACAGTCGAGTAACTTTAATTTTTTAGAGGTTAAGAAAGAAATACATCTAGTTTCGAGACCAGGTGTTTGAAAGTGTCTCTAATGGGAGTCTTTG
This sequence comes from Chiroxiphia lanceolata, assembly GCF_009829145.1. Classification (NCBI taxonomy): domain Eukaryota; kingdom Metazoa; phylum Chordata; class Aves; order Passeriformes; family Pipridae; genus Chiroxiphia; species Chiroxiphia lanceolata. The sequence continues at coordinate 13,638,075 of NC_045638.1, read as the reverse complement.
AGAAATTTAAAACATAATGTTGTTTGAAAAAGTGCAGCTAAGCAACTGTTTTAATTCTGGAAATGGACACGAATAACTATGACAAGCAGTGTGAAAGGGGTACCTTTGGCATTTGTGTTTGTAGTTTTGCTCAGAACTGAGTGAGCAACTCTAAAGCAATTTAATACTAAATTTAGACTTCTATAAAATCAAGGCAAAGAGGCCAAAAGACATTGTAGAGATACTAGATTACAACAAGAGAATTTGTGATGGATACTGTAGTAAAAGTTGTTTAATGTTCACCTTTCCCTCAAGGGATTTCCTATAAAGTGATAGCACATATTAGCTGGCCATAATGCTTGCAAGTCCTTCTTCTTAGGCTTCTCTTTTTATAGCATTTTGGGACTTTGTTTTTAAGATCTGGCACATTATTCTTATTGATCTGTCAGGTTGCTTTTGTAGAAATATTATAGTGGAATGAATTTATTGGTTTTCTGAAAACTTCAGGTGTCTAATTCTTCTCGTAGTCCACCATTATGAAGAAGTTGTATTACTCTATTGTCTTGTATATCCTTCTTTTCAAATTGTGTATCTGGAATATTTCTTTTATTGCTGTGGATAGTCCTGAAAAAATGGGGGGGGGGGGGGTTTCGGGTAAATAACCAACCACTGTGATTCTGGGCACATACCCAGTCATCTGAAGGAGTTGATGTGTAGAGTAAGATCTTACTCCCTGGCTGCAGTGAGACAGGCTTGGGGCATTTTTTATAACTTTTCTGACAAGAGAGAGTTAGAAAAGGTGCCAAGCGTTGACCGTGTTGCAACTTTGGTTATGAGTATTAGTTTTGTAAATTTAAAAATCTAAAATTTGTGCCTGTCAGCTCTGTGATGCTTTGAAAATATTATGGATTGTACTGGGTCTCATCCTCAGTAGATCATTCAATGCTGTGGAGTCCTCATCGTCTGTTCAACAGTGAGGGTTGTTTCCCTTGTGTTGCTCTGTACAGTCCTCTGCAGGACTCTTCTGATCTCTGTGGCATCAGCAATCACTTAGTGTGACCTGGATGAAGTGAACAGAGTCGTCTCCGGCTTTCTTGTGTAGTCTCCTAACTGTGGAGACATTTTAGAATAATAATCCCTGAAAAAGCATTCTGTCAAAAATCTGATTTTTACCAAAGAAGGAATAGAGTATTATAGCAATGGTGATCATAGCGAGGAAGCTGTAGGGCATATCAGTTTGTTTTCATGGCTGGAGCATAGATGGTGTTCTGTGATGGAGAAAATGCAGAATGGACAAGAGAATTCTAACAAAGGACTTGGATATTTTTCCTTTTTCTGTACTTCAGTAATGGGTAGGGAAAAAGGAGATTCCTCAAAAGGCTGAATACTGACTTATACTGTAGGCTGAGTAATAAAGTAAAGCTTGAAAAATAATTTGATACAATCTAATATTGAGTTATCCTCTGTTTTATAAATTAATACACTGATCTGTTGCATTTTTTTTAACTTTTCATCATGTTTTTGTCTTGTTTTCTTGCTTTTGTAGGCTGGGTTTGGCTATGGATTGCCAATTTCTCGTCTGTACGCGAGGTACTTTCAAGGTGACCTTAAACTCTACTCAATGGAAGGCGTTGGCTCAGATGCTGTAATTTATTTGAAGGTATGAATCTGACCCTTTTATAAACTACTAATGCAGATTGTTTATATTTATAGCAGGCTCTTTTCACTCCTCGGCTGGTTTTCAAATTTGTTTTTTGCTATCTTTGACACTTTTATCTAAATCAGTTACAGAGAATCCTAAACCCCAAGGTTATATATATTTACCTGGCACTAATACCAGCTAGTTTGCTTTTGATTTTTTTTTTCCTCAGTCCCCTGTGTCAGATTGCATTTTGTTAATCCATCAGAAGTGGTGAATTTTCTGAGAACTGTGCAATGAGAGATAATTCTGGTTAATACTTTTTGATTCTAAGTTTTGGCCACAAGAGAAGACTGAGGAGACTGTTGACCAACATCTAAATAGTACATAGGTTTTCTTCTGTGCAGTTCTTTGTGCAATAGACTGTATTGTTCCTGTTGTCATTTTTTAGGAGAGACCAGGCTACTCAGGAGTTAATGGTTGAAACTGAGTCCTTGAATGTCATCAGAGAATTAGAAGAATATAGCATATATCTTATGTGAGGTTGTTGAAGCACTGGCACTGTGCCTTGCTCTGTGTAGCAAGTGAGTTGTGTAGTCCTGTGTTAACTTCTGCTTCTGATGGGTTTAATCCTCTGCATGTGTGTGTGGAGGAAAAAGGTGTGGCCTTTCTCAGAGGAAAAAGGACTGAACTGGATCAACCCTCACAGGTCACTGTGCTGACAGAGCCCCAGTTCGTTGGGGAAGTGAAATGTTTCAGCAGAGTCTGCTCCCTGTCACTGACAAATCTCCCTAAAATGGTTTTGACCAAAAATCATTTTCTTGCTCTCTCTGTAGACCACTTCCTGGAAGAAGGGAAATATTTTTAAATGGTATTATTGTCTTTTAACTTCGACTAGTACTTTGACTATGACTAGAGCTATTAGTCACAGCTATTTTCAAAATAGTGTTGTGACATGTAACGCTGGGATAATTGTGACACTTGTTCGATGCAGAAGTTGTAGCTGTAGAGCTCCCCAGAGTATCACCTTGCTCTCGTGTCTCTAATGATATCTAACCATTGCTTTTGTTTTTCCATAGGCCCTTTCAAGTGAATCATTTGAAAGACTTCCCGTTTTTAATAAGTCAGCATGGCGACACTACAAGACCACACCTGAAGCAGATGACTGGAGCAATCCTAGCAGTGAACCAAGGGATGCTTCTAAATATAAAGCTAATCGATAATTTGCCACCTTTTGTCTCTGTTGGAGATGGCCTCTGCATTCAGTATAAAGTCTCTGCTTTGTTCCAAAATCCTTCAAACCACAGTAGCTAATTACTTCCAAACAAAGACCTAATCAGGGCACTGAAAAATACTAAGAACAAAGTGATGATTGGGACTTAAAGGAAGGTACTGAGCACGTTTGGTGTGTGAATCCTGTCTCCTTCACCAGAATATGCTTGGTTGCTTCAGTCATGCATTGACAAAAGGGATTGCACTTAGGAATACAGCGTTGTAACAAAAAGATACTATTTGAAGTGGCCAGTTCTTATTCCGATATAAGGACTGGCAAGATGTGCAGAATCCCTTAAAATGGTGAATAGTATCTTGCACAGCAATACGGTATAAGAGAAGATTTCTGACATAGTTAAACCTATGCTTTGAAAATCCACTGTTTGCGGCGTTTTCTATTGCACAGTGTCACCTGTAAGAGAGAATCCCTTTGAGCTCTTCAGATCTTGTATCTAAAGAGCTTATAAATGCATAGTTCTAAAAAGGGTTGTGCAGCTTTAAACTGATGCTTTCCCCAAATTCCCAAATCCATTTGTCAAGTGCATACAAAAGTTATGTTGCTGTAAGACATTAGGATTTCCACTTCTTGGTATGCACCTTACTGATTTTCTTGACACACAAACACGGAAATTAATTTCTATACATTTTTCCTTGTTTTTAGGAGAGCTCCTAATCAGTTAAATCATCTCTCTCTACAAGAAATTCTGTCAGTACAGGGGCAGGGGTTAATTCAATTTCCTATTTGCCTGTTATTTTAGGGGAACTGGGGAGGGGAGAGAAATTCTGAAAGGCCAGACAGCCAGTCATACAAACAAATTTGCCTTAAGAGTGTTGGTTGCTTGAAACCTGATTAGTTTAAAACCTGTAAATAGTTTGCAAAGTTATTTATACGTTCAGTGTCTGACTACAGTCTGGTAATCTGAATTTGTAGTGTATATAAAGATGTTGTACACCAGCTTTTGGAAAGTGTCATTGATCTAAATACGTGAAACTGGAAATACCATAGAAATGGGAGGGACAAAGTGTGGCTGGTACCTGATCTAAGGAAAAAAAAAATCAAAGAGGAAAAAATTTCAAGTATTTTCCCCTTAAATTTATTATAAGGGTTATTGCTGACTATTAGGAAACTGTTCTTCACAAAGTCTTTGCCAAATGCTGTTTCTGATACTATGGCCTTTCAAAAACACCTGTGAATTTTAGAAGTTCTGCTGATACTCTAGCCATGGCAATAAAGTAGGTGAGGATTTAAGCAGCTCTGATGCACACTCCATTTCTCTTAGGTGTTTTGATATTTTTTTGAAAGATATTAGAGATTTTAGCATGGAAAAATTAAACTTGTTTACTAAAATTGTGGGGGAACTGTCCCTTTTGTCCTCCCAATATTTATTTTTATAAAGAACTGATTTATCAGGTAAACAGGGAAATGCTGAGAAATTCCTAGGTATTTTAAAAAAAAAAAAAAGAAAAAAAACTTAGTTTGACTTAACGACAGTGCTTTGCACTTCACTGCAGGATTATAAAGTGCTTTGAGCAATAAACTCCATAGACCCCCATTTCTGAAGAGCTGGAAGTCCTTGCCTTGCAAACCCCAAGTCTTACCTGTTGCAGTCAGTTCCAGAATTTGTGTGTGGGCAGTTGGTGATTCCCAGGGCTTGAGGTCCCGTGGGTGTCCCAGCACTGTGTGGATCGGGCACATGGGAGCACCAGGTCCTTGTCTGTCTGGGCTGCTGCCATCCATGTGGAGCTGGGGGGATCCAGGGCAACTGCTGAGAGCTCTGTGCCTGCTCAGCTGGGCAGTGCTGCCCTCAGAGCCTCCTCTCCCTGCAGGCAGAGGAGGAAACGTGCTGATGGAGCCATCCTGTTCCCAGACCAGACTCGTTTGACCCTGGCCTGGGAATCTTGACAGGGCACAGTGAGTGTGTGACACGTGTGGCCTCCAGAGCAATAATTTCCCAGGGCTGCAGGCACTGCTGCAGAGAAGGCAAATTGGTATTCAAGTGATACAGCTCCACTGCTGGGGTGAAATCAGGGTAATAGTTTGACTGAAACACAAGTTGGAAGTCACACCTACTAAAATTTAGTCACTTAACTTCTGCCCTCAGTTGTAACTTCTTACTGGTTTTTAAATTATTTCAAGTTGTGTATGTTTTCTAGTAACCACAGAGGAGAGCTTGCTTAAAGACAGAAATTGGTGATGGAACTAATACTTTTCCACTTGCGCATGTTCAGTTTTTCCTGGAACATTGCCTAAGACATTCCAAGGAATAGGATAGTTTGTGTAAGAAACTTGAGTTGCAGCTTTCGTTAGAAATTGTATTTTGAAGTAGTAAATCCTGACCTGGACCTTTATGGCTGTTTCCTTACACATGAAGAGGAGAGGGAACAGAAAGAAAAGGAAGGATGCAGGCATATTGAACTTGTTTGTAAACCATGGGAGCCATGGAGTGCAAACCATGGAAACTCTGAATGAAAGCTGAAGATACCTGGAGGATGTTGTGGTATGTTAGTGATGTCACTTCTTGATCCACAAAAATAACTGGCTGGCTGTCAGGACTGAAGTGCTCTAGTATTTGAAAACTGAAGTCCCCTGAAATGGCACCCGTTGCCAAGAACCCTGAGCACGTACAAACACCTCAAAGCAGGAAGGGAAAGCACAAGGAATGTGTTTTCTTTCCATTTCCCAAGGTCTGTTTGTGGGCATTATGGTGAACATGAACGAGAAACAACTTTTCTCCTCTCCAACCTTGTCTAGGCAGCCTGTGCTTTAGTGGAGATCTCAGGAGTGCCAAAAATTGTTCTTCACTCGTCCTCATGCCGTGTTCCTACATAGGGGTATGAAAACTGTCTTAGGAAAGGGCAGTAGCAGACCTTTGATTAGGAGGGTTTTTCAATGGCTGTGCCTGAAAAATGAGTATGTGTGTGGGTTTAATACAGCTGGTTTAACTACACTGATCTTTTTTCAGTTACTTCTACCTTTGATTGGAATCTCTTCTGTTTTAATATCTTGAGGCTGTTAATTCTGAACTTTCCAGTGACATAAAAGTATATTTCCTTTTCATGAATTCCAGAGGTATGAGCTGCTGATGTTATTGCAACCTGCTTGTCTTGAGTCACAGGACACAGAAGTAGAAAAAAACGTTTTCAATGAAAATGCTCCTTATCTGTTGTGTTTAGTGATTAACAGAAACAAACTGAACAAGAGATGTTTGCTCCTCATTTATTTCTGAGAATTTACAAACAACTTCTGTATGTCACAGTGTAAAAAACAGTTTAACTTTTTTGTCCATTGTGCATTTTTCTGTTGTATGTATCTTAAATGTAATTTTATTAATCCCCTGCCTAGTTTAATATTAATAGATATGGAAGTCTCTCCAAATTATGTATGTATTTGTGATCCCTGCTTTTCTAGGCTTTGTTTTGAGGCAACAAGGGGGCTATCAGAGTCAGCACTTGATAAGAAATATTCAGAAGATACTGAAATGGTTCTTTTACAACTGAAGTGCACAATCTTTGCCTGTGTACTTGACTGTGATGACCTAGGACAGCACAGAGGAAGTCTTTGTCCTGCTGTAGTTTGTGCTACCTCTTGGGCAGCATTTAGATCAGGTCCATTGGCACGTACTTAGAGAATATGGATATTAATTGTAGTGTTCTTGAAAAACTCAGGCTACTTTTTGGCTATATAAAGCTACACTAGCTGCTGCAACTGGGTAGCATTCTTTTCTTTGTCTTCAGTGGCGTTTGCTTTGAAACAGGTGTTCATTTTCTCCAATAAGTGAGCAAGAGTAATCTTACAGTGTAGTGCAATCTCCTGTTCACCTTCCCCGAAATGTAATATTTAGGGTGAAATCCTGATCTCATTGATATGGAAGATGTTTCTTCCCCCTCACCTTTAATAGGCACTTCTAAACCCTTATGCGTGAGGTGCTGCAAAAGTGGTCTCGATTCATGAAAATAATTTTGTAGAAAACAGCCTAAATGTTTATTGTTAGTATTTATCTTGAGGATAACCATGTCTGATTGTGCAGTGTTCCCTTTCCTCGCGTGTTTCCTCAGTTGCCAAGTGGATGCCATGGTTTCTAGTAGCTCTTCTTTGCTTCTTCCTGACATACTTACCTGTCTATGAATTAACATATATAAACGTGTTTTTGCAGAGGTTAAGAGAATATGATGGCACATGACAGAACTGTGTAATACTGAGTTCAGAGGTGAGTTTGTTCACAAATGAGGAACGTAGCTATAAATTGTGTAGTGACTTCAGGGCTGAATGTTGCAAATACTTGCACAAGTAAACCATGTATGAGAGGAATCCTGTTTAAATGAATCTGTTCTCAGGATCAGGACTCAGGCTGTTGGCATTAATTTAAACAATGAAGATTTCTGTAACTGAAGTGGCTTTCTAATTAAAAATAAAGGAGAAAATTTAAAGTTCATGTGCTTTAATTGCAGTATTATGTTGCCTTAAAAGTCCTAAATAATTGGCATAAGAGAACTTGTTTGCTTCTTAAATCTGGAGGGGTTTTCATGTAGTATCAGTACAATTGATGAGTTTGTGATAATTCTGACATTGCCTAACTCATTGCTTTATTAAAATTTTTCCTTTGAATTGAATACTGCCAGGAGGTGCCAGACACAGTCCTTTGAAATTCATGCCCTCACCCCATCAGGCAGAGGCAGTGGTATTCCCAAACTCTCCATGCTCTTGGCAGCAGGGACTGTGCCCGTGCAAGGGACCTGCTGGGCTGGCTCACTCTTGCCACCACTGATAAGCTGTTCAAGTGCTAAACCTGCACTGAGGTTTTGATGAGCTTCTGAGGTGGGTGGAAATCAAGTCAGTTTGTTCCCAAGGTCAGTTATGGGAAGAGTTTGTACTGGTGAACTGGCCTGTGTTGCAGCTGCATCCAGGAGGGAAAGTGGTTTCATGATGCCTTTCCTCTGCGGTGGCATCACTTACATCAACTAAACCTGTAATGGAGGAGTGAGATGGTAGCTTTTCATTAGATTACTTGGAGATGTTTTAAATTTATTTTTTGGATCTCCTGTAACTTGTTGGAATTGTTTCTAGTCCAATGCCTGTGTATTTGACTTGTGTATACTCTTATTTTCCTTTTTTCTTTCCATGGTTGACAAAAATACATAAAAACTATTTGATGAAACTTTTAAGTTTCACAACATGGAGCTTAGTTTGAGATTTGGCAGCCCAAGGTCAACTTCTCACATGCCTACAGAGGGGCACCTCAGAGAGCTGCACTGGGGAGCTCAGAGTAATTTTAGCATATGAAGCATATGAGCACCTTTTGGATTGGGGTTCTTTTTTCTGCTCTATAAATCTCCCTAAAGCTAAAGCTTCTTGGATTATTGCTGACAGCTGAAATATCTGTTATAAACTTAACACCCAAGGCTTCTACCTTGAAATTTCTTCAACTTTCCATACAGCTTTATATGCATTCATAATTTATTCAAGAAAATGAAAAAAAAAAAATCCCAAAGTTTCTTACCAAGCAATTACAGAGCAGGAAAATGCCTGGGGACCCAGCTTGCTTGGCTCATTAGCTTTTTTATTAAGTGATAAATGAGGCTCCAGATGGCCAGAATTTTACTAGAACTGAAATAATTTTCTTTCAGATGAAGAATTTATTTTAAAACTTCAAATGAGAAGAAATCCATGTGTTGTACTTTCTCACTGCTCACCATTTGCCTGACTGGGTATTCACAGGGGCTCAGTGGTTAATTAAGTAGCTCACAATTGCAAAATCTGTCAGCATGTACCACATAATATTTGACAGTAGCTGTCTGTAGAAAATAAAGCAACTAGTTGCAGCAGCAGCAGTATAATGAAGATTTATGGCTTTAGGACACAGGCTTATGTAGGAGAACAATTTGTAACAAGGGATCATGTTTTTGTTATACAATTCATGCCTTTTTCAGACTGCTGTAGACTCAGTACTTCAATTTGTTACTTTCAGTGGGAAGACAATCTTGCAGTAGACAGTTTTTAAATTAAGTCAGAGATATAAAACATGTCAGGCATGCTTGATAGGAAAAATTAAACTCTTTATTAATGTCAGATCAGTTTATATTCATCATCTAACTTGGAGGCTGTTTTTACTTCAAGCTTTTGTACCATCTCCACTAGGAGTAAATTGGAGTATAGTAAATAATGTCTGCCGTGCGTTGTCTAACAGCAGCAGTCATTTAGAAATCTTGTCACAGCAATCTGAAAGTCCTTCTCCATCCTAGTGACTTGGATAATTTTTTTATGGCTTTGGTCCAAGCTATGTGTCTCCTAGTCCAAAGGCAGCAGGCACGTTCCTTTGCTTCTACTAGTGTACAGCTGGAACCATGATTTGAATGTCATAAGACATTTTTGATCTGCCAAAATGTGGATTCCTGTCTTGAAATTAATGTCTGGGTACCTGTAAATATGCTGATTCAAAAGACCATTTTCAGACAAAAGCTTCAGTTCTGCCAATCTTGAGGGTCACGTGTTGACTGTGTTTTGGTACAGGGAAGCTTTCCAGGGACAGCTTCATTAACATGTTCTTGCCATTGTGGAAGCTGATGCCAGTCTGCACACTGTGCCACGGGAGCTGTCCTGGCAAACTTGGGGTTGTTGGTGCGTGTGACTTCCCCTGCGCTGTCAGTGAGCACCTCCCTCGCCTGTTTGCTTTACTCTTTATCCTTCTGTTAATAAATCCCTTTGTAGCCATTGGAATACTTGATACAGAGTCCTCGAGGCTGTGGGGGACCAACACTTGAGCCATGGTCAGGTTTGCATTCAGGTAGAGGAAAGTGGCTTTGTGTGTGTGCCAGGTGTGAGTCACAGCCATGGGGTAGTTGCTGTGTCTCTCAGTGTTGGTGGGCTAAAGGTTAGTGTTCCCAAGCACTGTGCTCTAGATGCTCTGGAACAGGGCAACAACATTCCCCCAGGGAAACACTGTTCTTTCCTTCTGGATTTCCAGATGTGTCAATATTGGTGAGTGGGTGTCTGATCCACACAATGCAATACTTGTGAACTGCTGCGTTATGCGCTACTAAAAGTGGCCAGGTCCTGTGCCTTGTAATGTACAAGGTTACCACTGTACAATGTATTTCACAGATAGCCCTTTGTCATGGATGTGGAGGTTGCAGTTATGCTTTGTATAATATTTTAAATACATTTTGTCTTGCTATTACTCTGTGCACTCAACAGTGGAGAATGCTGGCTTGTTAAACACCGTGTTTTACAGCAGGTGAACTGGGGTTTCTAGGTTTGTAGTAGCATGTGGAAGTATTTTATCAGAGTGCTTGATACACAACTGTCAGTGCTCAAATATATAATTAATCTCTAACTTTTGGGTTCTTGATAAACAGTTGAACAGTTGGGTAAAGTGTGCAAGATGATCACCTTGGGCACGTTTCTGTGGGTGTGATTTCATTCAGGTAATTGCTGGAGTCAGTTCTGCTGATGGCATGGTCGTACTACCACTCTTTGCATAATGGCTGGGTTTTAATTACCTTCTGTGTAGTTTAGTTCTCCATTCTTAATGACAAATTGACTTGAATTCACAAAAACTGGAAGTTGAAAGGTGTCAGAATAGAGATGCTTGACCTCACCACATTGTTTTTTCTCTTTGTTTAAAAGATACTGACTGAGCTTGCTGGTGTTTTCAGATGGTCTCCATGTTCTTGTTCTCTGTGTGGCTGTGACACAAGTACATGCTGTGGGCTGGTTTGAAGTAAAGGTCCTCTTGAGAAGGAAAAAGGAAATCAAAACAAGCCACCCAAGATTTGTGATGTTTGGATTATGTTTAATTTGGAACCAGCTATTTTTGGGGAGAATCTTGTTAGTTCTTATACAGGATATGCCTTATGCATTTTTCTGTTTGCATGAACAATGTGAATATTTAAAAGGTTGGGTTTGTTTTTTTCTGGAATAAATGCACTCATTTGTGAGAGGCCTTTTAGGGGGACGAGGAGAACAAATGAGAATTTTCCCTAAGTGATAGTTCTCCATTTTATTTTGGCATTTGGCTTTTAATCACATATTGTAGCAGTGCAAGTTCAGGACACTTAAAAATGAAGCTAAATAACTTTTAAACAGATGATACAAAATATCTTAAGTATGGCTAAGTAGCAAAGTAACTGGGTTACTTTGTTAACTAGTTAATGCATTAGTTTTGAAATGATATTCAGTTGATATTCAGAGCTGGTCACTTGTAAAGATCAGGTTATAATTAATCTACTCTTCCTAACTGGATGACAGCTTTGAAGCTCACAACCCCTTTATTTTATGGAAAACCAGTGTGGGTTTGTATCGAAATGTGATTTAGAGAATCATTAGAAGGGGGGGGGGGGAAGTACCAAAAAGTGATGAAGAGGGCATAATTTATTCTATCAAAGTTGTTTGTAGAATTTGAAATGTGTGTGAGACTTGATGTGCTCAGGCACGGGAATAACTGCTTTGAGTTAAAAGACCATTTTCTCCTTGATTAGTCCAGTTAAGGATTTAAAACATTAACTTATTGCTACATTTTTTAACTGAAATCTGTGCTTTGTAACTGTGAAACCTGTGCCTTGCAACTGTATTTTTGCTTTTGTTTATTGCAGTCATTTAAAAAACAAAAAAAGCACCAAAACCTCTTCAGATTACTGGATCCCAACTTTCCTGTGCCAGAGGTTTTGTTTTCACTCTTTCTGCAAAGAGGAGAAGCCAGTCACAGGAGTCTGGGAGTTTCTGCATTGTTTGATCCCATAGGATATGGGTTTGGGGTGTCCCCCTTTCACATCCATGTCTGGGCTCTTTCAAGTGCTTCCTGCTCTGCTGGGATTATTGCACATTGTCTGCTGGGCAGTGGAACGAACATCTCCCTGCCTGTGGAGATGAGACTTCTCTCCAAAACCTAAATGTAAATGGAAAGCTGAGCTACCAAAAGGATGAGAGGAAAGTGTTGTAAGTAGTCAAAATCCTGATGACTCCACAGAGGTCACTTATTTCATGTATAGCATTATTACCAGGGAAAAGGAGGATCAAGCTCTGTGACTTTTTAACCCTTTTAAGGGACAGTTGTATTTTCAGAGGGAAATTGCCTTTGAAAAGGGTTAAAGGAGGTGATCCTTTCAAAGGCATAATTTTCTCCTTAAATTTTTTTTTGCTTGTTTGTCTTCAGAGTGTATTTTGCTATTCTCCAGTATACAAAGCAGACATTTGTATGAAAGGCAGAACTGCCTCACCCGGTTTCAGAGTTTGCAGTTCTCCCTTCCTCACTGAAGCAGGCATTGATGCTGTTGTAGAGAATATCTAAAAAGGGATGGAGATAACAAGTGTGAAAGAACTGGCCATGAATAACTGCTAGGGTAGGGAAATTCAAGCCTCTTATTTGTGGAACTGCTTGTAACACTGTCATAGGAAGAGCCTCAGTTGTTGCTGGAGTCTCGGTCCCACACTTCCTGGATTAGCACAGTGAAAGTGCATATCCGAAGGCTTTCAGTTATTTTTATTTCAGTCTGTATCTGTCTCCTCTCCCCCAGGTGGAGCTGTGAGGCAGTGGCCTTGATTTCCATTCCAATTAGAAATTCTAATGCTGTCCTTCCTTTCACCTACCAGGAAAAGGCCTTCTCTTTAGAAAGAAAAGGGCAGAAAATTAACTGTGTGTTTGCGCTTCTGGACACATGTATTTTGAGAGGAAAAAAATTCTCTTCAAAATCAGATCAGTTCTTAAGATAGTCTGCTGCTTGAAAGGGTCTCCTCCCAAGAGGGAAAACCCTAGGTCTATTTTCTGACCCATCTTCAGCCCTGTTTTATGAGGAGGTCAGAGATGTTCTGCACCAGACTCAAGTGAAACTGCTGCTTATTTAGGTGCTATCACACAGGATTCTCTTCCTGTGATTGTTTGTTACCCTTTTACAAGCAAATTTGATGTAGTATCAAACCTTTCCTTCCTGCTCATAGGCCTGGTTCCCAAGGGGGTTTGCCATGAACCAAACAAGGATCTCCTCTGGACTAGGCTGAACACTGTGAGCTCACTCACAGGGATGCTTCTTATGTATCTCCCAAGTGATACCCAGGCACTGCTCAAAACAGCCACAAATCCATCTTAAGTAATAAAGCGTCTATTACCTGGCAGCATCTTGGTGTGAGCTCTGTGCCTTTAAACAGTTGCTCTGCTGTGCTCAGTGACTTGGAAATTTGCTTATTCTGTAATTAAAAAGATCTCAGATGGGAAGTCCTGAGCCTCCATCCGCTGGTTCAGCTTCTCCCTGCCTGACGCAGGACTGTTCAGTAAATAATCTTTACAGCTGCTGCAGTAGTAGCTTCTTACAGAAAGGAGGACAAAAGGGAAAGAACAAAGCAAGAATATTCAGGTATCAGACTGGATCAGATGGAGAAAGAGTCAAGTCTGAAGGCCAGTGTCAGGATTTGTCCCTGTGGCTCACATTTGCTGCTACGGTTTTCCATAAATCTGTTACAGCCACACATCCTCTTGGCACCCACAAGAGCATCTCAGTTGTTGCTCAGCAGCAGAACCAGAATGGCTGCAAAAGCACCATCTCTTTCTTCCACTTAGAAGTAAGAATTAAAATAGTGGCTCCTGAATCCACTGTGCTGGGGCAGAGGGTAAGGGAGGTCTCAGACTTGTTGGTGTCTTAAGGCTGCACCTCTCCAGCTGGGACAGCATTTCTCCACTTTTACCTTGCAGCCAGAAAAACGTGGGTGAGGCAAGGAGAGGTGATCCTGTCCATGTGGAGAGCAGCAACTCAAGCAGCAGCATTTTGGGCAGGTTGGCAGAGCTGTTCTAGTGGCATTTGTGGGGTACCAAGGATATGGGGTAACAGACACTGTGCCATCAGTGGGGTTTGTGCTGGGGGTTGTGTTCATGTGTCCAAAGGTGCTGTAAAATAACAGGGTGAGGCAGCTGTGTTTGTCATACACTGTTTATTTTTCATGTGGAGCTTGGCTGATAAATAGGACTGAATTAAAGCAACACTTGTGAAAAATAAAACCCAACCATGACTCAGAAGTGCAAAACTGCCCTCCATGTGTCCAGAGACGATGAGGTTCTGGTTTGCTGGAGACAGCACATGAATGTACCTGCAGGGCAAAGGCTTTAGCTTATTGATATCCTAAATGCAAATGGACACCTGGTACAGTATATGGCTTTGTTGCTGGGTACCCACCTGTGACCCTGAGAAACAGCATCTGATAAGAACAGGTCACTGGTGGGTTTTTCTCCAGTTCCCATCCACAAATTGTGGTGCTGTCTCCACTCAAACCACTGAGCATGGGCTGCTGAACATTAAGTGCTGTGAAACTAAAATGAACAAAAAACAAATGCTAAAAGCCAAGAACAACAAATCCCTGCCCACCTCCATTGCATTTGGACATGGCTCGTCACATCACCAGCACCAGTAGAGAGCAGACAGTTCCCATGGTGGAGGAGTGGTTTGTGATGGGAAGACTTAAGACTTGCAAAGGATCAGAAAAACAAGTGCATCCCAGGTATGAAATTACAGTAACAGGTTGCCTAAGGCTGAGAAAGGTCTTAATTGCATCGTCCCATTGGGCGCACAGCTGGCGGCAGCTGAAGTAGCTGTGGCTCTCCCTTTGCACTTTCCAACCCTATTTCCTGCTCTTCTCTTTTTGCAGCTCTGTGAAGAAGGAACTAGCTTTATTCCAGATGATGAAGTGTGGCACAAGATGCTGTGTACTTGTACTTGTGGTCATCTGAGAAGAGTCTGGCAAAATGTTGCCAAACTAAAATCAGTTACCTCGTAGTGGGGGAGGGATGAAAGCTGTAGGAAACGAGCAGAGTGCAGGGCTAATTTTGTGCCAGGTACCAAGGTCTGTAATTTACCTGCCCAGAAAAGTATCTGGAAGGGATGGAGTGAAAGAAATCTTACCTACCAACCTGGTCACACTCAGTGAGGTAAGGACAGCAGCCTGGGGGGCACTGCTGTCAGCAAGTACAATCACCCCATGTGCTCGGGCATCCTCTTCCCTCAGTTGTTTTCCAAGAGCCACTTGAAGCCCTCTTCTCCCAGTGTTTCCTGTGCTGTCTGTGCAGGGAACCAGCAAGTGCTGACTGGTGCTGCCCATGGAGGCCGCCGTGTCCTGGTGGGTCTGCAGTTCCTGGTGGGTTTGCAGTTCCTGGTGGGTTTGCAGTTCCAGGCAGCTGCGGCACAGAGTGATTTTGCTGCTGTGACTCACTGCCCGAGGCTGTGCCCAGCAGGCTGCCCATAGGACAGGTGGGCCATGGAAGCCTTGTCCTGCTGGCCAGACACCAAAGCTGATGCTGGACTGGAGAGCCTCAAACGTGCCCATGTGCTGAGGCAGCTGTGCCAGGTGAGCCTGGGAGCCAAATGGCATCACTGGTGCCCAGCCCACCACAGTGCTGTGGGCTGGGGGCATTCCCGTGGCTGCCCATGGGACTCAGAAATCCTGCCAGTCTCTGCAGCCACCATACCAGGTGCCAGCTGAGGGGCTGAACATGGAGCCAGACGTCAAGGCAGGTCTGGCTTTGCCCAGCTGGAAGGACATCAGGGAAAGCTTCACCCATGTGCTCTCCCTGTGTTTCTGCTCGGGGCTGGATGGGTGTCATGGATGGAGCGAGAAAATCCTCGTGCCTAATCCCGTTTAAAAGGCTTCCTTTTTTCCAACCTTTTCTCCACGTTAGGGTAGAGGAATGGCCTTGGGATCCTCTGCAAGGGCAGTGTGTCAGTGAACACACCTTGGTGAGAGTTTGATGAGAAGTTTGTTGAACTGGCTGAGTACCATGTGCCAACAGCAGCACTGTTTGCTTGTCGTTTGCTGATACATAGCTGGGAGCAGCAGGGTTTCCTAGGAGGCCACATCCCAAGGCCTTGGGACCCCATGTAGGTTTTTTAGAATTCACCAGTCAAAACCACAACCATCTTCAAACTGTCTATTTCCCACACCACCACATTCCAGATAGGGCTGTCTTTTCATTTACTTTCTTTCCTTCGAAGTGCAAAGCCAGGGAGCAAACCAGAAGTGATCAGGCAGCTGTTCAGGCACTAAGAATGTGGAGAGCAATCTGATAAAAGCAAAAAGCCTGACACTTTACACACACCCCATACAGAGGCTCAGTCAACAAGCAGCACTGAATATCTTAAATGGATTTCCATCAACTCGCCTGGAGAGCTCTCCATTTCAGTGGTATGCTTTGGGCTCTGGGGCAGATGTTATTTGAGAAGAAAAAAAAGTAAAACTTTATTCCCTGTTTCTCAACGTATTTGCTGCAGCAAAGCCATTCTTTCATGTGCCAGAAGAGCTCAAGGTCAGCAGGGTCTGGTACAACTGCATCTTCTCCATCCATAGGCTGCAGCCCACACCTGCCCGTGTGCTGGGCTGGGATCAGGAGCCAGCAGGGCTCCTCTGCCAGCCCCCCTCGGTGCAGAGCTCCCGCCGGCCTGGCCTGGAGCAGCAGCTGTAAAGCAGCACACCAGGGACAGGACCTGGCACACAGGTGTGTTTTTGTCATTCCCTGGTGCTGTGTCTGGCAGGTGCTGCTGGCTGGGCCTCCAGCACCGCCAGGGAGTGGGGATGGGATAAGCTCTTCCTGAGATCTCCCTTGCTGTGCTCCAGTTAGTTTTCAACATCTCCCAGAGCACGATCCCTGCTGTCAGAGATACCCCTGGTGTTCCTCATGCTTCTCCCCATCCGGTGGCTGAGTTCATAGCTTGTTCTTCTGTCTCATGGTTAAAAAAATATATCTTTATTTTTCATCCTCATCTCCCTCGCTCATGCTGCTGAGGGAGGCAGAGGCAGCTTTTGGAGAAGAGGGAGGGGAGGCCTTATTGATGACCCAAGGTGGAGATGGAGAGCGGGATGGAGAGCGGCCTCGTGTGGGACTGCTGTTTGGGCTCTGCCGGGGAGAAAAAGCCTGGAGCATTCGGCCACTTCGTTCCTGGAACATCTGCTTCTGCAAAAGCAAAGTGAAAAGATGCTCTTTGAGTATTGCACAGGGGGGAAGGGATGGCTGTGAGCAGGCGGGGGCTGCACTGTGCCTCTCACCTGGGAGAGAGCAGGGAGCCAAAGCCCTGGAGCACAGCTGGTTTGCCTCTTCTCCTGTGCTCATAATAACCTGGCTTTTATGTGCAAGTTTTCACCTCAGCTGAGACACCCCCAGTGTGAGAACACTGTGTGTACTGTCCCAAGCCAGCTTGGGGGACTCCCTTTGTCTTTTTTGTATGCGTTGGTCACACTCTTAAAAAGTCAGTTTTCTGCCTGAACACCCAGCATTCCTAGTTCCCACGACCTTTTTTGCTTCTAGCATGCTGATACGGACCACCCTTCTCCTGAGCTTCCTGGCTCTTCCAGCCTTTATTCCTCTTTCCCTTCTTGAGACAGCCTTGTGCCTGCCAAATACTGGCAGCTGCTTCCCTAGATACCTGGAGCAGGCACCACCCAAACCCATAAACTGGGGGTGGGAATGTCAGAATTTGGGTGTCTGTGTGAAAAGAGAAACACGTGCAGGCTCTATGTTCTGCTTGGAGCTTTATTGTCATTTTTGCTTTGCAAAGCTGAGTGGAGGCCTGCCAGAGCTGGTAGGGTGGAAGAGACCACCTCTGCAGTCAAGCAATCTGCTACACTAAGGCAAGTACCTCTACTTACTACAGCAGCTACAGGGCCTTGCATCAGCCTGACGGGCTGGGCTACAGAAGATGTGGCATGTGCTGTGCAGCTGCTGCAGGAGTCAGGTGAAAAATGCCAAATCTCAGTGCCTTGCTGCTCCTCCTAGGGATGGGGAGTAAGAAGTCTCAATCTTGGCTGGAGCACTGGCAGTCAGGTCACAGGTGATGCTCGGCTGGAAAGGAAAGATCCAGCCCGTACAAAGTTAAGTTGCCATTCAGGTCTGAGAGGAAAATACTTGTGCAGAATGTATGCTGGATTTGCCTGTTTGGGCAGCTGCAGACTTGATCTCAGCTAAGTTTTCATCTTGTTCCTCCTCCCCTCCTCCCTGCAGTGACTCTGCTCTGTGCTGACCTTACTACCAGCCAAGGAGCCTGTAGCTGCCCATCTTGTTCTTCCTCCCCCTCTTTGAAACTTCCCTGCCAGCAGAGAGACCAATGCTGATTTTCCCCTCAGGTTCCTGGTGTTTGCTAATCCCAGGTGTTAAAAATCGAGCACAAATACTGAATTTAACTGTTCCCCTGTGAGCTCCCTCTCCCAATTAACATCTTTAGCACACTGGCCTTTATTGACTTAGTTTTAGAGCCTGGATGTTGCTGCAGTGTGGAATGGCAGAACAGTTCCTGCCTGGAGCCACACTTACCAACACCCCACGGTGTGTAACCTACCCCTGCACTACTGCTAGGTCCAAAATAGCCAAGACTTCCTAAAATCTCAACAGTTAGCAGATGGTGGTTGCTCTTGATAAATGGTGCCAGGAACGGGGGAGGATTTCTGTGGCTGAGAGCTGTGAGGATTGTCACCAGGGCTGGCAAAGCCCCAAAGCCTGTTTGCAATTCAGTGGTAGGGGTGCAAAACTTCTCTTTAGATCACAGAAATCTGCGGTTCTGTTGGCTTGACTTAATCTGTTTCACCCTCTCAGTGAAAATGACTCCCAACAAACAAACAAAAAAATGTTTGATGTGAAGTATCTTTACCCTGGGCAACCAAAACACTTTGACTTGCTCCTGCCACTTCAGAAAGCTCAGTGGTATAGTGGTGCTTCATAGTGGTGTGGTACCAGTGCTGGGGGAGATCCAAGTGTCCCAGCTTGGCTGGTATCCCATGTGGCAGGGGGTACGTGGCTGTACCTTGGGTCATCTGGGCCAGAGATGGAAAGGGGAATCCCACCTTCCTACTAGGGCCCTCAGCCAGGCTGTAGGACACCTGCTTCCCAGTCCCTGCTTCAGTAAAGGGTTTGTGGCTTGAACAAGCTGGTGTATTCACACCTTCAGCAGGGTAACTGCCTGGCCACTCCGAATTGCCTCCTGCACTAGTGCTGGATCCACCAGGTTTCTGGCTAAAACCACAACTGCTGCAGGAGGAGGAGGTGGTGTAATTCACTTGCCTCCAGAATGCATCTTTCTCTCCAGCTGTGCCCTAGCAGGGTCAGTAAGTCATACCCTTTGCAGGCAAGGTGCTCCTTGGGCTGTTGGGTGCTGAAGAAGCAGAACAAGTGTTAATGGCTTCCCAAATGCTGGAGGGTTAGACAAGGCTGGATGTGCTCTGGACCTTTACCAGAGGTGGGAAAATAATTTCAAAGTCTTAATTCAAGCAAGTTCAAGTACAGCCAATCGGTTCAGGGTTTCTTTTTGGCAAACTTGCTTCTGTGAAAAAATATTTTGCCCATTTCTGAATCTCATTGTCTATATGTTGATACTCCTTTTCTTTACAAAGCAAGTGTCAGCTGGGTGTTACAGAGGACTTCTGCTTTTGAGCTGCTGATTGTTCCAAGGCCGTTTTTGGGTCCAGGCTGCAGACACATTGTGTGACCTAGACACTGTCCCTGGGTTCATGTTGCAACCTGTAAGGCTCATCTGAGCCTCTGCTGATGTCTGAGGTGCTGCAGCTGTTTCAAGTGCAACTATCCCCAACTGCCTCTGTGCACTGCAGCAGACCCCTTGAAGGGACATCTCAACTGGAGGGACACTTCTGAGGGAGACTGGCACAGAACCCTGCCCCGTGAGCTTTGCTTTCTCTCTTCTGACCTCAATTGTAGGTGCCCGTTTGTGCACGTCCGGGAGGAGGTGGAATGGACCCTGCTGCTTTCCACTTCCACGGAGTGGTGTCTCTGCCATTGGGCCCTGTGTGCCAGGCTGTGTGGTGGTCCCTTCTCAAAGCACACTTAAGTTTCATGCTACATTAATCATCACTTCTGACTCCTCTGTGACTCTCTTGCAGAAAATGTACATACAGGGGATTGCACAGGTGGGCAAAATTGCCAATGAATTATAGACATCTTGACATCTGAAAACTGACATTTTGACCTTTTTCACAAACGGGCATTTTTTTGTGGGTTACGTGGCCCTTACTTGTAGGAAATTGATGCCAGCATAAAGCATATTATAATAATTATTTGTGAAATAATAATAGCATATTAATGGCATGCAAATTACTGATCTAGGGATCCAGCATGCCCGTAATGATTCCTGTACTTTTAATGTCAACATTAAAAGCAACATCTAACTAACAGTGATAAGGCAAATTAACGTTAATAACAGTTTTGACACTAATAGTAAGTTATCATTATTTTAAAAGTCTTTCCTGTTGCCAAGGCTAAAACTGATTTAAAAAAAGCCACACCACCTCTCAGCTTGCTGTCACTGATGCTTTTCCTGCAATACTGTGAGAAGATTTCACTCCTCTTGTTCTTAACAAAGGTCCCTATGATTGCACCAGATGTCCTACTCTGTGGTCAAACACTAACTCAGGAGATATCTTAAAAGACCTTTGCAGATCAGCTTTTAGCTAATTGGATTTGGTAAAATGTTTTATCAGCAAAGGTTTTTTAAAATGCCATTAGCGTGCAGTGTTGAGTGGGTAGAGCCAGGGAATGGATTCAAGGATTTTAAATTCTTTCCTCTCTGCACAGCCGAACTCATCTCACCTCCTGTGGATTTTACATGCTCTGTTAGCATTAGTTTTATTTATTCAGCACCTATGGCCACAGGACCATCCCACATGGGGAACACACATCAAGCTCTATAGGCAATAACTTACAGGGGAAGCTTCAAGTGGATGTGGATGATGCTGGTAAACCAGGGCATTTCATCAGAGGAGTTCCCTTGTTGCCCTCCCCAGGGAACATGACACTGTGAATGAACAAACTGCTACATAAGCTACGTATTTATGTGGCTGAGGTCTGTGTTCTTCAGTGACCACCTGCCTTTGCATGGGACAGAAGTAGCTGTAAGATTATAAAGATACAGTCTCTGTTCAGTTTTAGGGTTTTCTCAACTGAGTGGCAATCAACACAGCAAGTCGTGGCAGTGCAAAGATAAGAACCCCAGTACCAGGCAGATACTGTGTGTTTTGGTGGCACTGAGCTGTGACATAGCAGTGAGGTGGGCTACTTAATTCACAAGTGGTCTGTGATGCTTTCTAAGGGTTTGTTTACAAACAAAAACTCTGCTGAGATCCTTTCAACAGAAAACAAACTCTTTTTCACTCAGAGTTTGCAACCAGAGCAGCACATCTGAGATGGTGCCTGCACTGGAGGGTCTGGCTGGGCCTGAGCTTTCACCCAACACAGCTGTCCAGACAGCTCGTTGGAAAGGGACTGAGTCTCAGCAGGAGGGTCTAAGAAGGTTTAAACAACTGATAAATTCTACATTCAAACTGAGCTTTGTTACCAGTTGCAATGTTGCAAAGGGAAGTCCTACAAGAAAACAAAGCTTTTTGAGGTTTGGCAAGCTATCAGACTGAAAAATGGGGCCCAGAAATCTTTTGGGGCTCTGAAGTGTCACCAACTCACCACTCAGTGTGTGACTTTGGTTGGAGCAGGTGAAAGACGCTGTTGCACGCTCTGAATTGCCTTTCCAAGGCACTTGGGGATCTTTAGGAAACAGGCTTTGCAAAGCCAGCAGGTACCAAGGAGAGCTTTGCAAGTGCTTTAGTTCCACCTGAGCCTTCCCTGCTGGCAGTTAAAGCCTGGACACTTGATATTAAAATCATTTCTTAGAACTTTCTATCAGTAGTGTTTGAAGTTACAAAATTGTCATCTTCTACTGCTGGGTACAGAGCACGAAGAGAACTACTGGAAACCTTTCCAGTGGTCCTGTTTCCCTCACTACCACCAGTGTGTATCTCTGATGTCAGTGTGGTTGCATTTAATGCTAACAGGGCCAACAGACTGCATTAGCCTGTTTGCTCATGTGTTGCTGTTATGTAGCTCTACTGAATGCAGTATCCTGTTCAGCACCACACCTTCACAAAACACAGATATTATCCCAAAGAAGCAATAGCCAGAAGCAGCAAATCCTTCTGCTGCAGTATTGGTATACATTAATGGCTTCAGCAACCAGGTCTGGCATTAGCCTACTGTGCTGGATTTTGAAACAAAGACTGCAGCAAAAGTATCTGCTCTTGATCTGTGCTACAGAGGAGAAATAAAAACCACTCAGACTTCCTGGGATGGCAGAATACCTACCCAAGCTCCGTCAGGTCCAAACAGCTCTAAAAAGTTGCCAATAAATTCCCTGGACTTTTCTTCCCATTTCTGAATGAGGTCATGGCTCTTCTCTTCCACCTTGTAAACAAATTCTTTTGACTTTTCCTCTACATTCTTGACTTTTTCTTTCATTTTGTCCACGTGGTTTTGAAAGCGGTATTTCTTCTCCTGTTAGAAGTGTGGTCAGAGTTTAATAAAAACTTTGGAAATAATTAGCCACTGACAGTTGAGAAGACAACAAAAAATTGCATTAATGTATCACAATACATATGGCCTTGGTTAACTATTCCCATTAATCATTCCCCCTGTATTATTATATATGCCCCCCATATTATTATAAATGCAAGTTTAACATCCATGGAACAAAGTGTACAAGGTACATATTGAAAAGACTTCTTTTGTGACTACTGTGTTTAATCTACTACATGAATCTTCCTGTATTTCCAAACTGAATGCACTTTCACCTCCACGCCTGGCTAATACAGAAGCTTCTGGCTGTAACACAGATGTGTGCAGGCCAGTGGATTGTGGCCAGCAAACTCCATAGAGGAGAGAGCAAACTCCTAATTGCTAAGTCACACAGAAAAAGAGAGGGACAGTGAAATAAATATTTATGCCCTGTGATCTGTGATTTATCTGCCAGACTACAAAACAAGAAACAGGTAAACAAAACTCTCATGAAATGACACAATTCAGGGTGTTCCCAGCTCGAGGGAAGGAGGTGGAAAGTCCTGCTGTGAGCCAGCTCAGTTACAAGGGAGATTTCAGTTATGTGGGTTATCTTGAGGCCTGAAATTAAGACTTGAAACAGAAAATGAAGGACAGTGAACTCTTGTTTCTGTAAAGTGTTTACTTCTCATTGGAGGGTAAGGGACAGGTCTGTATGTGGAAGATGAATAACGTGAGCCATCCCTTCAAATGTCACTCTTACCCTACCTATTGTGGCTTCTGAGCTATTCAGCATCGTTCATGTACCAGCTTCCTAACATACTTCCTTGTCTTTTGAAAACTATTTTTGCTTTCCCTAGTAATCTCACTGCTCGGTGGCTGGTTTTGTTAGGGTTTTTCGTTTTGGTTTGGGTTCTTTTATCCTATTGCATTGTAGAGAAAGTTTGTATTTCAAAATCCTTGCTCTCTGTTCTGCCTTCTTGGAATAGGAATAAAAAAAGAAATCTGGTGTTGGGTGTGTGGCTGAGCAGCCTGTGGTGGGGGGGTGGGCTCCCTCCTCGTGTGTCATTGTCACCTACAGCTATAGGAGGAAGGGGGAGCAGCAGCTTTGTTAAAAGTGTGAAAGTGTAAGATGGAAATGAAGCTGCTAATTAATAGGAGCAATTAAAACTACCCTCAACTTAACAGTTTCTTTTAAATTCTTTTAAACTGAGTTCTTTCCAGCTATTTTAAAAGCAGCAGGAGGAAGGTATCTTTCTTAACCCTTCCTGTACATTCAGGGTCCTAGGAGAAGGTTTTTCAGAGGGAAATGTAGATCAGTACTTACACTTATAAAGCTGACATTCAGCTCTTTGGCGGTGTATCCTCGTTGGAGGTTGCGCCGGGCGTACACGTCGTAGTCCCGGACAATCCTTGTGATGATGTCTGATGTGGAGATACCTTCAGTTCTCTGTGTTGGCACAAACATTCCTGAGCAAAGTGGGAAAAGAAAGCCTGCTCAGAAAGCACAGCAGGACCAGGCACTGGGGCAGGTAGATGAGGAGGAACACAAAAATGCCTGAGCAAAGCTAAGAGGCTTCAATTCTGCCATATTCCTAGTTCTTTCCTGTTGTTCCTCTGCGAGCTTGGGGAAGGCAAGGTTGCTATACCATTCTTTTTCCTCAGGTCTTCAGAAAGACTGAAGTTTGCCCTCTGCACAGTGTCGGCTGTGATGTGGAAGTTATTAGACCAGTAGGGACTCCTGAGCCAGGAAGGCCAAACTTTAAAGCTGTGACAATTCACTGAGCAGTTCTTTTCATGAGCATAGCACTTATTTAATGTTATATACAGGAGCAGGGTGGTTTGCTGCTCTCCTGCATATTTCCACTCTCCCGTCCTGTGCTGCACTATCTGTCAGTCTTTGTTCTGCTGAGTAAAACAGACCAGCCTCTGGCCTTGACCAAAGCCAGGAAGCCCCTTCAGGTAAAAGGTGCATTACAGTCACTGCAAAACACCCTGGAGTTGCCAGCAGTCTGTAAGAGGGCAGGGAAGTGTAATGGTAGTGTGAACAAATGGGGTTATACCGTGGGGACTGAGGTGAGCCTGTTTCATGACCCCCCAGCCATATCAGTAGTTGCATAACCACCCTCCCTGCCCTGACGAATCAGTCCCTAAGGGAATGGGTCATTTATCAATACTGCTTGTATTTTCCTCAACATGGATGAGATATCTATTGCTTTTTAATTGCTCCTCACCGAGACAGGATCACCTGAACTGTTAATGCAAGTCACAAATGCAATAACAGCAGAGTGCTGGCACACCTTGGCTTAGTAGTTATTTACAGCTACAAAAAATTACTACTATCACTTATATGTAATTGCAACATCAAGCTGCTGATGAGAGAGACAGAGCTGTGAGAGAAGACTGGAAATGGTTTTGAAAAAAGAAAAGTAATGCTTTGTCTTAAACACTGCTAAAGCTACTGGCACATTAATCCACACACGTTCACTTCAAGTAGGCAGGCATTGCTAGCTAATTTCACAGGGTTGGGAAAAGCCTCAGAGAAGGAATCAAGAAGCTTAGCAGCCTCTTGTGATTAAATGCTATGTGATATTTTTTCTTTCTGATCTCTAATTAATACTCTGCTAAAAAATAGATTACTTTAATCATGAGCAGAGATGTTTCCCTGATCATGCTTTTTCAGGCTTGCAGCAGTCACTCAGGAAACTATTTTTAGAAGCAGTGAAACCCATTTTGAGCCAGAAACCTTTATACATAGGAGCTACAAGAATATATGAACAAAATCCAAACCTTACCTTTCTTAATCCAAAAGTGGAACTCTATGCAAACATTACCTTTAGTCACTGACTTGGCTTTCATATGCTTCATGTGTTGGACTGATTCATATTTTCCAAACTAATTGTTCACAGATGTGCAGAGGTTTAGTCATTGCAGAGTTACCCAGCTCATTGTTGCCTATATGCCCTCCCACCTGCTGAAGGGAGTGGGGAAATAGGAGCTCATGAGAATCTACACAAGGAACTCCACAGTTCCCATCCACTTTTGCACTCTCCGAGAACCTCATGTGGGAAAACGGGAGTACTGGAACTAATGAAAATGCACAAATGCATCCACAGCACTGGTCTATTTAAAACAAAACCCCTAAGAGAAAGGGGAAATTCATTATTGTAATAATGCTGTTCTGGAGCATTAGGACTATTACAGCACTAGATTTCAAAACTCTTCACAAATAAGGTAACGCTATTGCCAGTTTATATGTAACAAAATCCATCCACACAAGACTCAAGATGCTTCTCTGGCATCTCGCCATGACAGACAAACAACAGACCCCAAGTCCCTGAAGCTGCAAGTTCATACTCTATTCTGCAAAGTTTGAATTTCTTATCAGGACATGTGCACTGCACCCATGCCCAATGACAGCAGAGAAGGGTGTGCCAGGTTTGGGCAGTCTCATGCTCAGTCAGATGCAGTGACACCAAGGGCTCCTGTCACGTTGTCCTGTGTACTCAGCACCTTACAGAAGAAAAGCAAAATAGCTGCCTGTCCAGCACATGTGCTGGATGTCCCTTGGTCACCTGTCCTTACCAGGGGTGCCTTTTTTGCACTGCCTAGTGAAGTAAACTGGCATTGGCTCTGAAACTATAGAACAGTAGTTCCCAAAGGAGGGTTGTGAGTCTGACACCACAGGGAAGTTCACAAGTGGAAAAAGAGCACGAACTGCTGCTATAAAAAGCTTATTCCTTCAGCTCAGGTCAATACCTGGTCTGCCACTGTCATTGTATAGCTTGGGAAGGTGACTTTGCACAACAAATTACCACCAGGCAGATTGCTCTGGAATTTTTTTTAAGTTTCCAATATACATGTTTATGTAGACCAGACAGAGGTTGAATTCACCAGGGTTCAAAGCAGCATCTCCAGGGAGTAGGAGAAGAAAGTCATGATCTGTTCCTCCTCCTCCACTGTTCACTGTGTTAGGATACATACTGCTGGCAAACAGCGGCTTAATGTTATCTCCTCAGATTTAATTCAGCTTCCTTGAACTGCAGAGATACAAACTCCTAATGACTTCAGCATATTCATGTTCAGTGTAATACGGTAGTCAACCAAACTGCTAAATATGCATGGCAAATGAATTACTCTGGTACAGATTTAAACCCTCTGCCAGTGTAATGAAAAGAACCCTCAGTGCAAATCAGAAGTGGATCCTAATGACTCCTGAAGGGTGCCTGTGCTTGCCCATATTTAGGACTGGGATGTGTCAAGGAGTCATCCATCAGTTTGCAGTTATCAACAAATGACTGCAGTTGGCTGGGCTGCTGTGGGAACTAAACTCATTTTCCTCCATTCAAAAGTCTTAGTCAAGCACCATAAAATTGTTTTAAAAACCCAGATGGGACTCTTTCATGCCAGATCTGAATGGTTTCCTTGGGGTTATGGCAGGAATTCAGTCAAGGACATCCTTTGTGGTTTTACAAAGTACATCTTTCTGCTCAAGTCAGGAGTACCTACCATTAGGGTGTAAGAGAATGTGATATTATCTCTACTGCTTCTCTCCCAGCAGTTGTGGTTAAAAGGCTGTAAAAGAATTTGAGCTGAGGCTGAAAAGGAAGGTGCTAAAATGCAAAGTTGCCCTTACCTGCCTCCTTTATGTGTTTGTATACATCATCCGAGCCAGCGGAAGAGTACGGGATGTCATCGTGGGCTACGAAGTCAATCTGCCAGCAAACAGAAGAATCACATCCCACCATCACTGAATTTGGTTCACTGGGAGATTGTTGTGGAGGATCATCTCGTTCCTTGACTTCAGCTAACTTGCTTTTGACATTCTTGTCCTAAAGCCATCACCTAGAATACTGCACTAGGTTTAGGCCTGCAACTGCTGGTGTTGTATGATCAATTATGAAAGAACAGAAAGCTCGTCTCCAGAGGCACTGCCTCTGCCACATCATTGACTGGCTCAGTGTGATGTGCTGTAGAAAACCTAAAATTCATGTGCCTGCTTTTATTGCTACTGGAAAAGCTAAGGCAAGTGGCGAAGCCTTGGCCTTCAAAACCATGGAGGCAGGATTATTGATTCTGGCTCCTGAGCATATATACATGTACACTTAATACTGTCATACTGTCACTTTGACACTGAGTGATGTGGACACTAAAACACACCCTAGTTAATATGCTTTTGTTAAGTTTCATATATGTTGCAAGGCAATCAATAGCATGTAAAACACTCTATCCTGCCTTTTAGAGGACACAGGGTATTTTTACATATTGCACCTCTTGCCATTAGTAAGAAACATGCCTTTAATTCAGGACTTCAATCACTACATGACAAACTTTCAAAGATTCATGATCTCCTTTTCTGAAAGTCAATTTGTGAATAACTCTTCAGTGTTACTTTGCTCTTAAAAATCCCAATACAAACATCATCACAGCACATTGAGAAAAAAAGTCAAGACAAATATAACATTTTCTGACAGAGATGGAGGCAAGCAATGGTATGTATTTAATTTCAGTGACTGGAATTTACTGAATTAAACTAATAGAATTTCACATGTTTACTCTAAACTGTCAGTCTACGAAGGGGAAGGAGAAATAAAGGGAGAAATGTACCTTATGTTTTTCAAGGAACTCGGGTGTCAGTGTCCAGGGTGCATCTCTGATGACCTCATCCACGTAACGACAGTGTCTGAGGGCTTCATATCGCTCCGTTTCATTCATCACAGTGAAGCCTTTGAATTTATGAGTTAAATCATCACTGCAAACTAAAATATGGAAATATCAGCAAAATGGGTCCACACTCAGCAAAATTAGCATGACCAGCAGTTGATTGTTCCTATATAATTCCATTAAGCACTTAATTATTAGCTTAGCAATTTTTGGTGTGCTCCAGGGCATCTAAGAGTTCTGCTCAGCAATGGCAGGTACAGCCATATACTTCTGGAAGATCCTTCTCTTTCTGGAGCTGCAGCCAGAGGCCAAAGGATATGTTGTAGGACATCTCAGGTGGTACCATATACACATTAAGGTAAATCAATCCCCTGGTAAGTGGGGATTTCGTGGGCTGTGAAATTTCAGGAATGATAGCCAATGCTTTAAAACCAATGAAAAAGTGCAGTGTGGGCAATCACAGAGTTCTCGCTAACTCCCTGTATCACAAAATGGCTGAGGCGGGAAGGCACCACTGGACATCACTTAATCCAAACCCCCTCCTTCCAGCAGAGTCAACTACAGCAGGTTACTCAGGCCATGTCCAATAGTATCTGAAGATGGAGACCTCTCAGCCTCTCTGGGCCTCCTCTTCCCACTTTTTATTCTCATGTAAACAACGCTCTAAATGACAAATTTGCCAACAAAGCTCAAAATCACAGTGCAACAGTTTCTCTACTAAATAAACACAGATGGAAAACAAGTTATGGCAAATTTTATAGGAATTTGTCTCCAAGTTTAGCTTTGAGTTCAGCAGGTTTCACAGAAAAAAAAGTAAAGCTTGTGCCATGCTTACATGGGAAATTGCAGAAGGATGCCCCAAGGAAAGGACTGGGAGAAGCCATATGCTCTAGTGAAATGAGCAGAGTTAAAGGTCCAAAAATCCTGCATCTTTAACTATGGATGGACATTTTATCACATTGCTTTTAAAATGAGAGGAAGTAACACTCACATTACCAGAGGACTGTAAAAGTTGGGTTTTATCTTTCTACCCACATAATACGGTGTGAAACAGTGACCTTCTCCACAACCGTAAGTCTGTCCAATATTACAGCTACAACAGTCATTTGACACCCCTCATGGAATAATGTGATACCCATTTATAGCTGGGTTGCCAGTGGTCGTCCTTCACCACAGGTCAAACCTGTGCCTTTAGATCTCACTTGTAATGAGAGTCTGTAAATGTACTTGACAAATGACAAATGCAACATTATTAGTGCTGCAGGGAAGTGAGAGAGCAGCCCTTCAGCTGCTGCTTCTTTCTAATTTGTAAACATCAACCTATGAGGCAAAGCGCTGGCAAAGATGCAGCCTTTTTGAGATCTAAAATGGATGTTCTTGCTGTGATGGCCATTAAGGGCCTTTAAAGTAGGAAAAATGTAGGAAGGCTCAGGTAGCCCTGGAGCCTGTGCAAAATTCAAAGCCAGCTAACAACATACGTACGAATTTCAGCTAGTGAAATGCCACTCTATCCTATTATGTCATTTCTGATGCCTGCTGACAAGAAATTTAATGGAGATCAAAGCATTCTCAGTAGAAAGATCCCTTCTGAGACTGTATTTGTATTTATTTACAGCCTTTATGCCATCTTTAAGCTACCCTCTCCTGGAAGAAAAGGTCTACTAAAATTATTGGAAAATAGTAATTTTTTTCTTGAATTCTGTAGGAAGGTTTGATTTTATTTTTTGATCACTGTTCACGTACAGTGCAGACACAGCATCTTCGTACTTCCTTTTGATTTGTCATCCTGCTCTAATGACTGATTTTGGGAGGTATAAACATCTATTTATAAAAAAGTGGTCTTAGGTCCAAATAATTATCTTCAGAACAAGAAATAGAAGGGGTTGGTTGTGGTGCCCACAAAGACACATGACACCGGTGCTCTTGCAGCACAAATTGCATGTGGGTGTGGGAAGGTACCCCTTTTTTAAACATGCTAACACAGAGTGCCTTGCAAGGAGAAGGTGCTGATGAGTGCTGGCTGCTTTGTCCTTCACTCCAAAAATGAGGGCAAAGTGAAGCTATTCCATGAATTTCAAAGGAGCCAGGCTTTTGCCTCAGTGCTCCTTCCCTTATCTGGAACACTCCCCAATCCTTTCAAAGCAACAACGAACGTTCATAACTTGTATTTTTATTAAATCTGACAGTCTTGCACCTCCACTTCCTTCTTCTGCAAGTTGTTTGGCTCAGCAGGAAAACAAGAGAGTTCTTAATGTTTTGTTCATAACAAAGGGATGTCTCCTTTACCTTCCAGGAAGCTCCATGGGAATTGCCACAATTCATAAACTTGAGTAAAACCAAAAAGTATGTTTATAAGGCGATCTTGTTTTGCTCTGTGTTGGGTCTTTCCTCTCCTCCCTTTCAACTCCTTTGGGACAAATATGCAAAATAATGCATCTTACAGTGCCTGAAGGTTTAATTCATGTTTGCTCTAAGCATTGGAGCAGCTGAATGAAGGTTGCTGTGAAATGTTTCTATAAGGCATCTCAACCCAAAAGGTGCAGGGAAACTGGAACCAAACCACACATTTTATGAGGCCTCATGAGAGTGGGGCTTGCACAGCCAACTGGGCAGGAAAGAGCCACTCTCCAGTAACTCTTTGAGCACAAACCAACTGCTGAACAGCTGTTAAACAGATGCACAGTGAGAAAACAAGATATTCATAGGAAAAAAAAAAAAGGTAAGAAAGTAACCTGCCCAGGGACACTTGTGAGCTGAAAACTACGTTCAACTCATGACCTACATTTGGGTCTTCAATGACAATGGGCCAGACTCAGCTTCTCTGATGAAGTCGAAGGCTAAGTCTGGACCTGGCAGACAGGGGTCATGGGCTGTGCCTGGCTGGCAAAGGGACCAAGGAGCCAGAAATAAATGAGCAGTTGTTCTCATTCACTCATCTCCAAATTTGAACAATTTTGAGCAAATAACTGAAAAAGGTAAATTATTCATATGGAGCTATTTTAAGCTCAGAGTCATGCAGGCACCTGCTTTAACTAGAATGGGAATTGTGCCTGTGCTGCTGAGGGCAGAATTTGACTTTTACTTTAATTGATGCAATTCTAAGATGTAATTCAAGGCAAATCACCTATAGAAAGCCCTTGGAGGGAAAGCAGCATTCAAGTCAGAGCGTATAAACGGCTGGGGGTGCGTGCTCAGCAATAACTCCCTGATACTGAAGCACAGAAGCAAAAATCCAGTGCAATAAATAACTCTAATCTTACCTCCTACTAATAAGTAGCTATTTGGGAATAGAGTTTTGGCTTGCATAAGAGCTCTAGCATGGCCAGCGTGGAAGAGGTCAAAAATCCCATCTGCATATACTCTGACAGGTCTGTCAACTGTGGAGACAGAAAAACAACAGTGATTTTTTCAGACCCCAAACGAGTTGCACTTAATTCTACTGGATAGGTTTTTGTTCCCAGATCAGATGATTGTGGATATTTACCCCAGCTCTGATGTTCAAAAGCAACATGGGTGAACTCGCAGCGTTTCATACTGCACATTACTCGTTCTTTGCACTCTCTGCTGTTTTCTCTCAGACTAAGCCTATTTATTATCATCCATCATCTCCTATTCTAATTTAGCAAAAATGTCATCTTTCTGCCTCATTCGGAGTTCCACCATATGTCTTGTTCTTTTCTCTCTGCTTTTCTAATCAGTTCTGCCTTATGGATTTTTCCCCATCATCTCCCTTTTCCTCCCCTCTTCCCTGTGGCTTGCTTTTTTCCACAGCTTACTGCTGTAAAAATGTATTGCTTACCTCTTCTACGTAAACTTTTCACTTCCCTTTTTTCCATTTGAGACTTTATGTGAAATCATCCCGCTTCCTCAGCCCAATCACACATGTCCAGATAAAGAAATTGGCATGGTTTCTTGCAAAGGGCAAAGGACCTTTAAGGCCTCTGAAGGTCTAATGTAATCAACAGGAACATCAGTGAAAGAAGAGTTTTCCAGCATAGAGAGGCAGTATGAGAAGAGAATCTAGAAGGTAGCCACTACATACATAATACAATTTTCAGGCTGGTTGGAGTGGGCTAGCAAGACTTCTTTCCAACAAACATGCATTCACAAAAACATCAAACTCTAACTTGAAACGTTTTGTCTAACAGGAGATAACAGTCCTGTAGTTGTTGGTTTCTTCTCCATTACCTGCTAGCACCAGATATCAGGCTGGCCCTTTTGCTTGTGAGTGGAAGGCACAAGCGAGCATTAATTATGTTTGTAAGGAAGAACCTGTGCTTTGGGAGCGCCCAGAGTCCTGCAGAAGCAGCTCTCTCCACATACCTGGAGTTCCCAGGCGGGCTTGTGCAATGGTTAGTTTCTCATGGGGAGCTTGGCACTGACAGCTTGTTTCATCAGCAAATGGAGCAGGTGCCGTCAGGGTCTGGAAGGAGGAAAAAACCACAAAGAAAGTAGATGTATTATTCCCACCAAGCAGTTACAAAAGAACCGTGGCAGGATGCTGCAACCAGGCTTAATGCTGGTTTGGTCTCCGGGGATTTTTGCTTTTTGGTTATCCCTGAGCACACACAATTCACACAAGGTAAAATGATGAGGAAAATAAAGCTTTCCAAATACACCGTGCAACTTAATTCTTTGTCTCTGTTAGAGGAGTTCACGCATTTTTGAGGTGGGTGAAGGTACACAATTTTTCTGTTTGCAGAACAAAGTCAGGTTTGATGGGCTGAGCAGCTTAACCCTTGACTTGGTCTCAACGACTCCATAAGCCCAGGATGAAAAATGTATTCTGTTACCTGTAAAAAATAGCTGGAAAAACTAACTAGGATTTAGTAAGCTGCAAATGAGCCACCTCTTAACAAGCACCCATTCCTTGCACTGGCATCAGTACAGATAACTGGGAGTACAGGTTGTTTTGTTGAGGTTTTAATAAAAATGTTGTATAATTTTGAGGAGCCATTCAAAATAAAGGCAAGAATGCAACCTTAAGTCCCACTTAACTAGAGCTGACTGAGCTGCAACTCCTTTCGGGTCTGACACATACTGTAATAGCACTAAAATACTCTAACTGTCATCAGAGCACCACAAGGGTACTCACTCTGAAGAGCTTATAACCTAAAGATACATGAGACAGAGTGAGGATGTGTGAAGACTGATGTGGCATTATCTGTCAGGAAACCTGGTTACAGAAATTGTATTTTCTGCCCATGCCTATGTAGGAAGTTATCAGCCATCAGACCCTCAGATATTTATTATCTGCCATATGGTCTGATATGAAAAAAACTACACTTCTACAGCTTTTGGCTTGAAATCCTTACAAAATCATAGCGGAGTTTTGGTTTGATTTGTTTTTGTGAGATGAGGTGGTGGTTGAGACAGGCTGAAGGAAATCTATCACTTACTTTGCTTCCACTATGACTTAACTGGGACCTCGTGGCCGTGCAGCTGTGACCTGTCTGCGTTTTCCCAGTGACCACTTGTGTGATGTACAGTTGTCACAGCAGTTTGAGCACCAATGGTTGATCATACCGGAATCTCTTTTTGACTTTACACTTTTTTTTCAGATTTTTGATGCTGAATGCTCAGTCATTGAGCATTTAGCATTCTTTAGCATCCCTGAGACACTTGAAGAAGTCATGCCTAATTGCTGCTGATCTGAGGGCTCATTGGTTTGCTGCATGGAAAGCCCACAGGACAGTAGTAAAACAGCAACAAAGACTTAAAGATTCACATCCAGTTCTTTCTGCTGATTTACTATTCATTTTGTTTACTGAAAGCACTGCAATTTTAGGTCGGTTTCTTATTTTTCCTTTCCATTTTTCTTTTGGTTTTTTTTTCCTTATCTCAAATGTTACAGGAAATCACCATCGATAGCACCTTAGTGATGAAAATCACAGCCTCTCTGCACAGATAAGGTTAAAAATGGAGAAACTATGACCAATCCAAGTTTCTGTCTGGGTTTTGTGGATGGGAACTATTCATCAGGCCACCCACGCTGCACAGGGTAGAACATTACACGTAATCATACAGTGCCAGCTCCTTCCTTTATTTTCTAAATACTGTCTTTTTGCTTCTGGCTTTGCTATCACTGGGTGCTAATCTGTCTTTTTATCTCCAAGCAAGGTCAAGTTACATGGCAGCCCATAAAGCCTGGTTCCTGCTGGGATAAAGAGGAAGGCAGAAATGTTAAAACAATAATGGCTATGGTCTGAGGCCTGCAACTGGTAATCAGCTCCTAGCTTGGCAGAGGTTGTTTCCTTGGAGGTTATTTGAAGAAAATAGGCCTGGTTTGCAGGAAGATATCTCTTTTTCCCCACAGGCAAACACCGTGGTGCTTTTCATCCATGTAACCACCTTTGCAAGACCGAGATTTTTCTTTCAGTCTTTGCTCAATGGAGAACAACCTCTATTAGCTTCCCATCAGTCCAGCTTTTGTAAATGCTCATCATTAAAGCCCACTTTACAGATCAGGGCTTAGAACCAGACCTGTCAATATTCCCATTACTCTGTGACCTCTCAGTTACTGGATATGAAAATAAATCAAATGCAATAGATTTAAATCCGCAATATCCTATCAAAGCCATATGGAGAAATGCATAAATGCCATGTGCTGACAGATCAAAGGAATTATAGCAATATCTTCCCAATGAGTATTCAATACTATTTTGTTTTATCTGGCCTAGAAAAATTATTGCTAAGCTTAACAAAAACATCTTATGAGTAAAATGAGACCACCTGGTTTGTATATAAGACCATAAGATAAAATATTTCAAGAATTTTTTAAAAACCAGATATAATTTATCAAACCTCTTTTAGTTTGTATATAATTACTTGTATTTTTTCCAGTCTCTTGTCAGTAATAACCAGAATTGTAAGAAGAGAGCAAGTAATTTATATAGCAGCTTTTTCAGTTTGGTTAATCCATTACAGTACTTTTAGAAGTTTGCTATAGTTTTGACAATAATCAGATGGTTAGACAAAGATTTTGTGCAAATGTACTTCTGTCTTTCTCTGTCATATTTTTCCCTTCATCTCTGTGTTATTTATATTCTAGACATTTACATTTTGCAATTAGTCAAGCAAGTGAAATTAACCTTGTATTTTGGACCAGGGTAAGTTTCTGAGATCTGCATCCTCCTGTAGCAGGGTGGTCTACAGCCTAAGTGTGAACTCGCTGATGAATTATCTCATTTTGTTTTTCAGCACCTGCCTCCTTCTTGTATTATTTGCTATTCTTGTAATGGAAGCTTCAATAAGTTCATCTGCAGTCAACTGTTCCCTACCTCACTTTTCTCCCCTGAGTCACATTTTCCAGGCTGAACAGCTTTATCGCATTTACTTGTTCCTTCTACGGAAGCCAGTCCACAACTTTAACTTTGTTGCCCTTCTCCATTAACTGGAAGGTTGTTTATACATTGTTCAAACCGATAACTTTTCCAATTTCTAGAGCTTTAATAGATGGGAATAGAGAATTATTTTATATGGTGCTCACACTTGTGGTTATCTTTGATGACATAAGCACCATACACCTGGTGTCAGCAGGGAGACCTTACTTTCATTTAAGCAGTCCAAATGTGTTGTAGTTTTAGTTAAATGGGAAAGGTTTTTGGTTGATTTTTTCATACCATCATGTAGTTTGGAGCATGGGGGACTTCTCTTCAAACAAGATATCCTTCTAGGTTTTGTTTTAACCTAGTGGGGAGGGGGTGGCTAGGTGATATTTTCTGCTATTGTTTTTCTGCTTGTTTTTGAGTTTTTTCCATTTTTTAGTAAAATTATTATTTTTCCTTCTTCATTCAGACTCCTCCTAATTTCTACTTTGTCAATATTTGAGGGGAGAGAAATAAAAGAAAGAAAAGGAGAGTTTATCTCATTAGAGGTCTCACCTCCTGAACATATTATTATTAAACCAAAACAAAATGCCACAACATTACTGCATTATTAACATGTGAGAGAAAGCTTATTACATGTCACAGATGGAAAAGTCCTTGTAATATTAGGACTCATTAATGATATTTACTTCAGAAGATAATAAAAAACTCTTGCAACACGAGTGGTGTTTCCTGAAAACAAAGACACTGCATTCAGTACTAACCAAATTCACTTCCTAAAAACAAAGGTATGCAAAACCATCCTACTCAGTAACCCTTGCCTATCAGAAGCTGTTCATTCTATGAGAAGTTTAAATAGTGTCTTGCTTTCTATGAAATTTGCAAAATAACTGAATGATGTTCAATAAACTTCAGGACATGAAAAGATGGAAGGCAGGTAACCAGGGGCTTCCCAGCAAGCACCTCACAGCTCCACGTGCACCCAGCAATGCCTTTGTAACCAATGGCTCTATTTAATGGGACAGTAGCTCAGAGGGGAGAGCACAGTGTTGTGGACAGCCCTGAGCTGGTTCTGGAGTGGGATACTTCATGAAGAAACCCTCCATGACAGCTAGAAGCAGCTTAATTTCGAGTGTATCTTGATGCTGACTTTTTATTATTACTCTTCATAGTCTCTTAGGCTACTGTAGCCATTTAACTTAGCTCCAAGCCATTGGATAAACATTCATGCTTATGTTTCCAATGGATTAAAAGGAAAGTTGTCAGTGATTTGCAGAAGGAGTCCTACCATTGAAATAACAGGCCAAAAACACAAGCACTTCCACATCCTCTCTTTTGTTTACAGCCTGTTGTGTTTTTGTTTGCTTGTCCTCTGTTATGTTTGGTTGTTGGGCTGGGTTTTCACACAGCAGCAAGGAAGACAGAAACATTTTTTTTTCAACAGGCAAATGTAGACCCACCCATGCCATAGTAACTCTGCAATTCAGTGTGACTGCAGGAGACACAACTAATGGAAGGAGCTACTCTATTTTTTTATTCACAGAGCTACACCACGTCCCTCACCCCGACACGACAAAAATGCTGTCGTCTTGGCAAAGAGAATACTTGCATTGTCATCTGAGATTTTGCCATCAACAAAGGTCTACGGAATTTCAGATCTTGAACCAGTAGAGTTACACAGGCAACACTTGGTAGAGCAGGCCAAGCCTGTACTTATGAAAGAATTAAGCTGGCAGGGAAATTCTGTGGGAAGTCTAATGCTGTAATCGCCTTTTGTCTCAGAGGCAGTATTTAAAACAGATAAGTGATTTCACTGGAACAAATCACTTGGATAAGATCTACTCATATGAGGACCGATTATTCTGGGAAGCTGTTCCTGATGTTGGGAAACAATAATTACAGAGCAAGAAACACTGAGCAAGGAACATTTAAGACAAAAACCTAACAAATATATTGAAAAATAACTAAAAATATGTGCCAAGTTTCTGAGGTGTGAACGCTCTTTTCAAGTGGAAAGACCATGTTAAGGAGTACCAAGGTCTTCTCCTATAGGTTTAGGAAGTGAACACTGTCAAAAATTAAAACCATGTTTTCTCATATATTATCTTCAGAAACCTTGACTCAAACAGGTAAATTTATGAACAATTAAGCTGCTATTGAATATTACTGGTGGTTGTCTCCAGGTAAACTTTTCACAAACAGTTCTAATGTTAACACATGTATGAAGGAAAGTCTAGCCTGTTCTCCCACAGTTCTGCTGACTTGGCAACTAAAAACAGGGCCAACTAACCTAATAAGAATAATAACTTCAAAATAAGCATTCTGTTTGCAAACATTCCAAATTATCTCATTATCAGTTGCTCTTTCTGAGTTTTATCTTCTATCAAATACACTTTGTTTGTCATTACTATTAGGTCAGTAATGATTGAATGCAAGATGCAATTACAAATTGAAGACACTGGAGAAGAAAAGCAGCTTCCACTGCCTTTTCAAGAAGCACCATGATGTATATATGTAGAGATTCATAGATTATGAAAGTAGAACAACTATTATATAATCTAGTCTAATATTTGCAAAAGGCCAAACAATTTCGTGACAAGATTCCTGCATGACAGCCATGACTTCTGACTGAACTGGAACACATTATTTAGAAAACAAAATCCATCCTAGAGGTAGGACAGGCCCCAAGTTAAGCAGAGTTCAAGCAAAAGAATTGCCAATGGAGTACCTCAATCTCCATGAGCACCAGCCGGAAGCAAAATGTGACCCTCGGCAACTTATCCACCTGTGCCCATTCCCCTGGCACAGCTGGAAGGAGCACTGGGCGCCAGTGACCCAGGGAGGACTCACTGAAAGGGCAAACTGCAACTAAAGCACTGTGCAGCCTGTGAGCCTGCATGCTCCCTGTCCTGATGGCTAGAGGCTTAGCCAAGCTGTCCAATGTCCCAGCACTGAGGAGGGATATGCAGCATTTCAGGCTGAAGAAGCTCCTTTAACAGGGCACTGGTTGCCAGCCAACAGCCTGCAGACACCGTTACAGAGAACCCACCTGGCCGTGGTGCATTGGCAGTTCAAACATGAACGGCGTTTGCTGACCCGTGAGTAACGCTGAGGGCTGGCCATGGTCACCAGATCAAAAATGTGTAACCACTGCTCTAATGCCATTCCGTGTTTTATTGATCAATCCAGTAACTGAAGACAACGTCAGCTCCTATATTTTTAATGTCTGTTACGTATTTCTTTTTTACATGTACATTATTGCATAGAATCATAGAATCATCAAGGTTGAAAGAGACCTTTAAGATCATTCAGTCCAACCACCAACCCAGTACTACCACTGTAACCCCTAAATCACTGAACCATATCACCCTGCACCAGATCCAGACGTTTCTTGAACACCTGCAGGAGTCGTGACTCCACCACCTCCCTGAGCAACCTATTCCAATGCCTGACCACCCTTACAGTGAAATTTTTTTTTCTATTACATAATCTGAATTTCCCTGTCTCAGCTGAAGGCCATTTCCCCTAGTCCTCTCACTGCAGGCATGGCAGAAAGGACCGGCTCCCACCTCACTACAACCTTTCAGGGAACTGTAAACAACAACGAGGTCCCTCCTGAGCCTCTGCTTTTCCAGACTAAGCCAACCCAGCTCCCTCAGCTGTTCCTCACAGGATATGTTTTCTAGACCCTTCACGACCTTTGTTGTCTTTCTGTGGACATGCTCCAGCACCTCAATGTCTTTCTTGTAGTGATGGGCCCAGAACTAAAACACAGTACTTATGTGGCCTCACCAGTGCCAAGTACAGGGGGATGATTACTGCCCTGGTCCTGCTGGCCACACTACTGGCACAGGCCAGGATGCCATTTGCCTTCTTGGCCGTCTGGGCACACTGCTGGCTCATGTTTAGCCAGCTGTCAACCAGCATCCCCAAGTCCCTTTCAGCTGAACAGCTCTTGAACCACTCCTCCCCAGGCCTGTGGGGCTGCTGTGACCCAAGTGCAGGACCCAGCATTTTGCCTTGTTGAACCTCCTGCAGTTGTCGTCAGCCCATCGATTGAGTCTCTCTGCAGAGCCTTCCTACCCTCAAGTAGATCAACATTCCCAACACAATTTCGCACTGTCTGCAAATGTACTGAGGATACACACCTGATGTACAGCTAAAAGGATCCAACTCCAGCTTTTACACAGGACAGGGTTAATCTGCTGAAAGCAGACGAGTAATACAGCTAAACTATTGGGTGAATTTGGCCCAGTATTCAAACTCTACTTGTGCTTCTATACAAAGATACTTTACACCTATCAATTATTTCATGTCAGATATAGGACAGCATTTGTATAAACAGTAACTCAAAAACAGCTATGGTGAAGCAAAAAAACTCCCATTTTTCCTCCTGCACAGGAGACACGCACTCTGCAGTTCCTGATCTAGTACACAGAAACACCCTGAGAAGATCTATTTTCCCAGAGAGTGCACTGGGCTTCCACTCGCTTTTAAAGATACGATACAAACCTTCCTAGTAATGACAACATCACAGTTAAAGAAATTGGTAATATTCTCCTAGTAAAAACTGTTTCTTTAACAGCATTTCAGAAATGTATTTGCAAGCAAGGAATGCAATACATAGAATGTAACGTTTTTTTCCCTGGGTTTATGTGTCATTTGTGACTCCTGCAAAAATATCTGTAATTCTATATATCTGACAAATATGTATTGCAACATGTCTATGCAGAGACTACGGCATTCCAGAACATATACCAACTGCATGTCCTCTGGTGTAATGAAGGGAAATCTGAGCAGATTTTTCATGTCCATGGGCAATTTATTTTTTTTAAGTGCAGCAAAAATTGCTACATGTCCCCAAGCACAAACCCCACCTGGCATATTTTTATGGGTTTGTGCTTTTATGCAGGAGCCAACATTTATGAAAATGAGAATTTATCCAGCGCAAAACCCAAACTTGTAAAGGACCAAAAAAATATTTAGTGAAATAAAGTCATTTTGGGTTCCTTAAATGTAAGTTTATTTATATATTTACTTACGCTTAATTCCACATTGAAGTAAACAGATGGCAGACCCCCTAAGTCATAACATCACGTGAGAGAGAAACAGATGCATGGACGCTTTTTAACCACAATAACACCCCCCCAACATTAATCATTGGCTCCTGTGATTAAAATTGCATATACCTTTCAGCAATATAGGAAAGATGACTATGAAAGCTCATGGAAATAAAATACTGAAATGATTCTAGAGATTGCATCAGACTCTCTTAAAACACTGTTTGCAAATATGAAGTAAGGCATCCAGGGATGAAAATACAGGAATCCAAGGCACGCACACTTTTCTTGCAATTATTTCAGATTTTGTGTTTAAGAGTTCATTGCTTAACAGTAGCAACAAGGAAATTGCCTAAAGGAGTCTAGTGACTCCTTAAATCATTACGCAGCTCCAGTGAGTGAAAACACTAAAATGTTTTCCTCTACCGTTCAATAAAATAAAATACTGTTTTCCAAATGTACTTGAATAATTTGAAAAAAAATAATTAATGTACTGTCATTTCTTCTAAAAAAAAAAAAAAATCAAGAAAATAAACAAAATGGCTAAAGCAGCTGACACCCAAAATGATGTGAGAGCCGTCATCTTCAGTTGTACCTGAGATTCATTCTCCAAAGTATTGTAGATTCAGTGACCCCAAGATATTTGATACCTAATTCCTATTGAACTGTAAAAGTCTGTAGCCTCTGAATCTCACAACACTGTACAAGTAAATCTCAGCTTGGGAGCAGGCACTGGGATTGGCAGGGTGAACCTCAAATGGCCCTGACACTTGCAGTGCCTTGGCAGAACATGTCCTATCTGCCATATGGGATAGGCTCTATGTCTCCAGGTAGTCTGTCCTTGCAATGAGGATGAAAAAATCCCTCCAACAAACTAGTTGGGTACTTCCACACAGGGTCCCAATGCCATTTCCCACAGGAAATGAGATCTGGCCACAGCTCCAGCTGCCTGGAACAGGCATCCAAGGGTAGCAAGGATGTCACATAACCGTGATCTCAGGAACAGCCCAGTATTTCGGGGATTGTGCTGCCTAGGACAGAGCAGACATGGCAGAAAGCACCTACCTGCTTCTTTATGACATCTTAAAGATAGCTTCACTTTATTTTACATTCAGAAAACCTGCTGCTTAATTGCTGCCTGGCCTTCTATCCACCAATGTCCCCACAAGCACAAGCCAAAACAACTACCTACCTGTCTACTCACTCTCCTCCCCCGTAGTTCACCCCAGCTAATTCAGGTGGTTTTCTGCTTATCTGGTTTCTTAAAGTAGGTACTGTCATGGAAATAAATGTTTCATTGCCCTGCATTCCCTTAACTGACCTAACCCTGAGAATTTCAGCCAGTTTTCAAAATAAGACACTAGTTCTCAGGTCCCAGTAGTACTTTCCCAGATGCTTCCACTGAAGCCAGTGTTGTATGAGAGAGATATGATTCACAAGAAGCTCTCAATGTGTTCAAGGGAAAGATGAGACCAAGCAGTAGGTTTTGGAGTTTGTTTTCAAGTAAGTTTCAATGTGTATTCAGTTTTGCTTTATCTGCAACACTGTCCTTACAAATTGCCATTGTTTCCTATTAAGGAAGATACCTGGAACTGTCTTCCAGAACAAAGTGGGTTGAAATGTCTGTTTCTTTCAAGGCAAGGATTGGCAATTCTCGAGGTACTCACCAATCTTGCAAGGAGCTGCCACATGTGGGACTTAAGTCAAACTCTTGATTCCAGGGGACATAAATAAATTATTTTTAAAAAAGTAGATACTTTTACAAGGTTTTGTATTTTCTCTTTGGTGTTTCCTCTTAAGGTATCTCTTAGTTAAACTAAGAGCTTGCCTTACTTGGGGACCCTTTTAGCGCTGATGCACACAGGCAAACTCTACGGCCAGGATTCCCAGGCTGAGGTCCACAGCCCTGAAGTGCTCTGCAGTTTACTGAAGGTTATCCAGGGGCAACTGCCATAGCTTGAATGTGTGGCACGATATGACCAGTGGTCATGTTTATCCCATTTAAAACAGTGACCAGTGACCATGGGTATCCCAGGCTTAAAAATATGAATGGGACAGCAGCAGATGAGAAAGTGGCCTAACCCAGGAGTCTGGTCCAGATGAGAAAGGGATAAATGCAAAACAACACAAACCAGCACTGCAGAGACGCTATTTGTGAGGGTTTTTTTCTTGACTACAAAACTGTTAAAATCACCAGTATGGATAAAACCCCTGAGCCTCATTAGTTTGTTTCTCTGTTGTGCATTGAGACAAAAGTCCGTGTGCCACTCAGAGAGACAATTCCTGGCATTAAGATACATGAAAGTTGATAACATAAAGCAGGCAAAAATTAAGTCAGACATGGACCAGGGGAATTGACTGAAACACAAATGCTCATTAATGCTCCAGCTGGTTAAGAAAACCCAAAGAGAGTATTGGGAAAAAATTAATGGCAATTTATATCACAACAGTACTAGGCACTGGAAAACATCAGGTTTCGACACACATTGAAACTTATCTGAGAACTGCCTTCAGTGTCCTGTTTTCCCCCTCTTTGATGGATACCCCTTCAAAGGGCTTTTCTTTAGTCCTAATGCAACTTCCTGCCAAGCTAGCAGACTCCATACCCTAAAATCAGAGGATCTAATGGCAAATATTCCTTAAAAATATTCAGTTTTAAGGCTTTAAATAAATAATTCCCGGTTTAATGAAAAGGATGGCAACTGTTTCAGAATAGAACTAACCCCCTTTCCACCTTCTAAAATTTTATGTGATTCTGAGGCTACATTTCTCAAGAAAAATTGCTTCCTAAAACTTAGCCTATATTAAGAACCTCAGACATGTAAGAACCAACAAACAGCATTAAAAAGTAATCTGAAAGTATCACAGACTTTACTCGCCACCAGTTATATATTCTGAGATACCAAAGCCATCCTGAGGTACCGTCATGAGGTCCAAGATAATAACACAATACTAAAATGTTAACTGAGACACTCTTTTCTTTACATTGATGAAGCAGGTGATGAGGTTACTGGCCCACCACTGTATATGGTGCCTTCAAAGAATGGAATCAGACACAGTACTGAAGATCTCAAAAAAGATCTGTCAGGAACTTGATATCCACATTATTAGATCACCTGTCAAGGGGTGATCACTTTAACTCTTCAGGACACCAGCCCTGAATTCTTCTCCCTTATGACATGACTTTACACTTGCTTGCCTCACTCCTTATGCCCTAATGAGGTCAGTGTACTGCATCTATACTTCATTAGACAACTTTTTTTCAGCCTGAAGATAACATAGATCAGATGACTGGCAAGATACCACTTCATATGGACATACTTCCCACAAATTTTTACTCAAAATGT
Organism: Chiroxiphia lanceolata; assembly: GCF_009829145.1. Taxonomy (NCBI): domain Eukaryota; kingdom Metazoa; phylum Chordata; class Aves; order Passeriformes; family Pipridae; genus Chiroxiphia; species Chiroxiphia lanceolata. Next base: position 13,594,497 of record NC_045638.1, on the reverse strand, counting down.
TTCTACTGTCCATTATTGGTACTCAGGAAGATCTAAAACATCATAATGAATTCTTGTTTTATACATGTACTCTAGCTGTCACCTTAATTTCCACAGAAATTATACTGGAATGTATGATACTGTAAATACTGGCATCATGTTGTCAGTTCTTTCTTTAAAATCTTTTAAAATGTCAGACTACACAGAGTAATATATTCAAACAGGTTGTTATATCTGAGCTTTTGACAGAGAAATCTTAGACAGCCTGTATGAACACACTGCAGTAACTACACCTGAGCTAACTCTATTAAAACAGCTCCAAAAGCCTTCTATGAACAAATTAACAGTCTTCTTTAAAGCTGAATCTAATTATAACATGAACAAGAAGAAAACATTAATTTAGGTCAGCTCCAATGACTGTTGCTATTTCTTGTCATATCAGAACAATGTCTCAACTATAGTGTTGAATTTAATTACTGAAGTTTGATGTCTAAATATGTTTTAATTAGGACTGTGACTGAAATCTGGTGTTAAATGATCTAATTTCCAGTACTAAACTGTTACATACATCATGCATTTTCACACCTTGACACTGCCTCTGCAATTCTGTATGTGCATTTATGTATTGTTATGATTAACTTTCTACCACGCTGGGGAAAGGAGCAAGCTTTCCTGATGGGCAAAATAAAAGGTTTAACTAAGAAGCAAAGAAACATTCCAATTATTTTAAAAGAGCACACAAAAGAAAGGACAGCTCTTAGAACCTGAACTCTTGGCGTAAGCAGCCTTGTAAAGTTGCCTGCACGGTCTGAGGGAGCCTTTAACCAAAGAGCATCACAGGAGTTTATTTAAAGTCTCACTCTCCCGGCCCTCCCTTTTCCTCCCGTCACCCCAAAACCGCGGCTCTCCAAGACTCTCTTCCTCAGACATCCGGAATCGAACGGGAAACTCTTCACCGGGCTCTGAAGTTCAGAAAAGTGGGATTTGGCATTCACGGGCGAACCGGTCGAGATCCGAGGGCTGGGCGGTGCCTGGGGAATGCCATTCCCGGCGGGATGCGCCCAGGAGAGGCCGGGACCAGCCATCGCTCCCCGCCGCCGGCTCCTCGGAGCGCGGGCCGCTCCTCGGCATTCATCCCTGAAGACAGGCAGCTTTTGAGACCGTACCACGGCTTTAGCACCGCACGGCTCCCGCCCCTCCCGCCACCGCACACATGCGGCACCGCGCCGGTGCCCGGGCGCGCCCCGACCCGCCGGGAGCGCGGGGGATCCAGGCTTTTAACGGGCGGACGAGGAATCCCGCCCGGCTGTCCCCGCACAGCCCAAGCCCCTGCCGGGCACAGCCCACCCGGGCCGCCCCCGCGTCCTTTCCCCGCCGCGCCGCACAAAACGACCCGCCGCGGGGCGGCACCGGCCGCCTCCTCCCTCGGGCCCGGCTCCGCGGCCGCGCAGCGCCCGGGGCGGCTCGGGCGGGCGGGCCGCGGATGGGGCCCACTCACCAGGCGCGGCTGCGGGCAGGTGTGCTCCAGCTCCTCCATGGCCTCGGAGGGGGATCCCGGGGCGCCGGCTCCTGACTCAGCACCGGCCGCGCGCACTGGCATGGCCGCCGCCCGGGCCCGCCCGGCGCGGGGGGTCTCCCCGGGAGCCGCCCGGGGGCTCGGCCGCGCGCGTCGCCACGGCAACCGCCCGACCCCACCCCCGTCCGCGAGCTGCGGGGGGGGCGGTGCCGGTTTATTTGCATGCGGCCTCCTGATTGGCTGGTGCGCCGCCGCGCCACCGCGCGCGGCCCACGGCGGCCCCGCGAGCGGGACCCGCCCTCAAAGCCCCCAGAGCCCCCAGGAGCCGGGATGGGTCGGGGGGAAGGGGGATACCAGAGAACGGGGGCCGGGATTGCGTCCGGGTAGTGCCTGAATATCGCCAGCGAGGGAGACTCCACACCCTCTCTGGGCAATCTGTTCCAGTGCACAGCTACCTGCATAGCAAAGTTCTTCCTCATCTTCAGATGGATCTTCCTGTGCATCAGTTTCTGCCCGTTCCTCTTGTCCTATTGCTTGGCACCACCGAGAAGAGCCTGACTCTATCCTCTTGGCACCCTCCCTTCAGTTACTTATACACGTTGATGAAGTCCCCTTCAGTCGTCTCTTCTCGAGGCTGAACAGGCCCAGGACTCTCAGCCTTTCCTCGTTAGAGAGATGCTCCTGTCCCTTTATCATCTTTGTCACTCTGTGCTGGACCCGCTCCAGGAGCTCCATGTTCTCTTGTTCTGAGGAGCTCGGAACTGGACACAGCACTCCAGATACGCCTCAGTGGGGCTGAGTAGAGGGGCAGGATCACTTCCCTCGACCTGCTGACAGTGCTCTTCCTAACACATCCCAGAATTCCGTTGGCCTTCGAGGCCACAAGGACACACAGATGGCTCAGCCCCCGAGTCGTGTCCTGCCCTCCCGAGTGCCAGCAGCACCGAAGCCGTGTGGGCTGAAGTGAGATTACCAGCCTTCTTACTCTTAAACTGCATGAGAATACAACCAAGATAATATAAAGCCAAAACCTTTTAGATCACAGTCTCCGTTGGCTGTTGTTAACCTTGATAGATTCAATAAAGGGGTTTCCAGTAGTACTGAGCTGCAGTGGGCATTCTGAGTTTTGTTTTTAAAAATCAGACTTCATCAAGGTATGCAAGCATCTAAGTTACAAGAGAATTGTGCCTCAGGGTCTTTCCCTAGGACTCGAGAGCTTAATTTCAAATGTCTTTGGCAAATCTTCAAAGGAGACCAAGTGCAATACAAAAAGAAATGTATAAACTATGTGAAAGGGAAAAGGGTAGGTAGGTGAATAAGAGGAGATAAGAAAGTAAGTAGAAAGAAAAGAGAACTTGAAAAGAAAGAATGAGACAGGAGTCAAGAAAAAAGGAAAGTACATATCAAAAGAAGTGACCGAGAAAGGGAAACAGGGAGCCAACTAAGTCGATCTCACAGCTGAATCTTTTCCCTGTAACTAAGTTCCTTTACCAGTAATTTTGCAAGGAATATTCACACATTATGGAAAGAATACTCAAGGGAAATGATTAAACCATGATTAATGCAGCACTTGGCCTGAAATTTGTAGCTCATTTTCTTAGGAAAAGTATTTGCAGGAGTGTTACACTGTTAGAAAAATATTTGGACAGCACAGATGAGCAGTGTTAGGACTGGAGCAGCCAGAGGTAGCAGGCAGACCCTTTATAGACCCAGGCACGTATGCCAGCTCTTCAGAGACTGGTGCTGGTGTGCTGAAGGAGTAGTACCAGGTATGGATGTACCCAGGGTCAGGGTCCAGCCCCCTCCGACTAGGCTGGTGCATGGGAATAGAGATGAAAGGGAAATGGATTCTCTCGCAGCTGGATGATTGCCAATAAACTGGAAATGTAAATCCCTTGCCTTCTATTTCTTTTGAGTACAAAAGGGTGAATTTCATCTTTGCTTTCATGCTGAGAGTTTGCTATTGACTCCAGCTGCTTTTTGATTCATCTTTTATAGAGAAAATTTTCCCATATACATGTAACATTATAGAATGATGTCTCTCTTGCAGTAGTGCTATCACCTGTCTAAGTTAGGCCAGAATTTCAGAGTGGACATGGAATGCTTTTCATGCTGCTTATGTCATTTCCACCTCTGGGAAATACTTTATAGATTTGTTCTTCTGTTTGAAGAGCATGATAGAGAAATGTTGTGTACGTCATTAAGAGAGAGAAAGTTGAGCTAATGGTAGTGGGAAGATGGTAGGGTCTGTCATGTCTGTCCAGATGGAATATGTCTGATGATCTTAGCCATTGTATTGGGTATCTTGAATAAGTTATCCTAACCTGCACCTTCTATTAGCTGTTGGGGCAAAAAGAGCTTTCAAAAGGCTGGAATGTGTCTTCTTTACTCTCTAAAATAAATAAATACAAATTAGGTTTGATTGGAAAGACTGAGCAGATGGTCTTCTGTGAATCCTTACAAGTCAGCCAGCTTTTAAAGAACAGTGGAGCAAGAGTCATGGGTGGGAAGGTTCATGCATCTAATTTCTTTTCTGCAACCAATATCCCGTGCCAGGCTGAACATGGTCTCCTGGCACCCTCCTGCCATTTATTCACAAGTAACAGGACGCATAGTCACTGCCTTTAATGACTGGGCTCTTGGCAGCAGCTGCTTGGGTTGAAGAGACATTTGATGCATAAAAGTCCTGTCCCAAGGTGTATAAATTAACATTACATGCAAACAAAACAAAAAACCATGATCCCAATCCTCCTAACACTCATTTCAAGGTTTGAATTGAATAGACAGCAAACAGGGAAAAATCTCAGATGTTAGAAAGGTTTCATCTGATACATGGTGGGGGTTTTTCTATGCAGTATTTCAGTTCTCAAAATGGAACAATTAATTCTCAAAACATGAAAAATATATATAAAAATATGTCTAGGTATTCCATTTAAATCCTCTCCTTTCTCAAAATGAAAGTATGACCCCTCTCTGAGCTTCAAGGGCAGCTGAACATCATAGAGACAAATACTCTGTGTAGATTCTTCTTTATCTTCAAGCCCTAATTTTTAAATATCTCTCTCCCTTTTTTTTCCTCTTTCTATTTATTTCATATTTCTAAAATCTTTTAGTGGAGCACTGATCAGTGCCCAAACTGTAATTAATCAAATTTCAGTTCCTTGTAGAGACCAACACCTATAAAACCTCTCTCACACTTTTACCATACTACACATGTTAAACTGACTCTAGCAGACTAGCTCTGAATGTGAACTAATGTGTCCACTTCCCTCCAACGTTTTTTTCACCCCTATATTGCATAGATTAAGATAAGCAAGAAGCTTACTTCATCAAATTTACTATATGCATGTTCATAGCTGAACATGGTATAATAAGTGTACTCTAATTGCATGCTTATCTTAAGGCAAAATCTCTAGAAGTAGCAACCTATACTTGGAAATGGTGAATAAACCCATTAAAGACCTCACACTGCTTAAGAAGAGAAATAATATGCATTTCACAACTACCTAACTAGTGTTCTCTGCTCCTTCTGATGGCAAAGCACCAATACAGCCTGAGATCTGCAGCAGAGGGCAAAGACATATTGAAGCCACTTGCTAACAAGGTATTTTGCCTTAGTTGCTCATAGATGTTCAGTGATCTTACTACCACAGAAAAGTCCGTAAATACTGAACAGGCTATATCAGTAAAAACTGTCCAGGCTAAGGACTTTGCTTTTTTAAAGCAAAGATACTCTGCCCTTTGTGAAATCAGGGACTGGAACGCATTGCAGCCCTTGGAGAATATCATCAAGTGTCTGAAGTGCTTCAGTGGATCTCAAGCACCAGTTAGCACAGCAGAAGTTGTATTTAAAATGGTCTTCACCTGAGAGAGGCTGCAAAAGTCTTCTGACCTATAACTGAGTCATAATGAAGAGAAACAAACCCTCACGTAATATCTGTTCAAAAGTCATCAGGAACTATGGAAAACCAGAGACTGGTATGGTTTAAATAGTGTTTGACTTCAAAACCAAACATTTGCAGAAAACATAATAGAATAAATTATTGAATATTTAACAGATGAACTGAATTTTGCTTCAATGTATATATTTTGGATCCCGAAGGTTTTAACTGCAAGATTTTATTATAAGGTCAACTGCAAGACTATAAGGTGAAGGAATGGTTTATGTCTGAAGCAGATTACTTAAAATACTATGTTTCTATGTATGTATCTATGTATGCATGAATCTGTGTGGGTATGTATCCATGTGTCTATCAACCTATGTCATGCTGATTCTAGACATGCTAGAATTAATAGTCAAAAAGAGCAGATAAAGATACCTTATTGCTGAGATGATCAATTAATTAAATCACATATTTTTAGACTAAGATTAAAACTCCACAATGGTAGATATTTTTTTCCCACTTGCGTAGATGGGGAAAAAAGGGAGAGAATGAAAGGTATGAATTAAAATACACCCAATAGGTTTTCACAACCTCCAACATCAGTTGCTTTGCTGCTTCCAGGTAATGCTGTCTAATTTTTAAGTTGCAGCTCATCAGTCAAGTGGAACTCATACTGCTAACAAACTATCAGCTTTTTGTCATAATAAATAAAAAATTTACTATTTATGAAATAGTACTTTATGAAAGAGTCCTATAAAATTATATACAGATTCAATCCAGGAAGTTTTTTTTATATGCAATGACAGTCTGGAAATTATGAAAAGTAAAAACAAGGGATTTGGCTCAACACGATCTTATATCTGGTTCTTTCCATAATTCCATAGTGGTGATGTGATGTTTAATAAAATCTGTCTTCTCAGGATACCTGTATAGAATCAAATTAGTCCATTTTTACGTAAGAGGTAACTAAAAATGTCATGTTAATTCTGGTACAGTTTATATGTCAATCATCTGAACTCCACAAATTCTTGAAAATAGTGACTTTTGGTGATGCCATTCATCTGTTCTTTACAGCACTGTTTTGAATAAGTGTGGTTATTCACTTTGGGGTAGGTTCTTTGTGTTCTTGCTCTTTCATGAACTGCTTTTATAAGCACTTTTGAAGAAAATGGTGAGAAATTATGTTTGGGTTTGACCAAGAGGGTATCTGTCTTTATTTTATTCTTCCAGAGTAGAGAGATGGTCACTTAGTTTGGGAAATGTTAAGTTTTATTAATTTCTTATTAGATTGTCCTTACTAATTTTAACAATCAACCTTTTCATTATTGGGTAATTGTTGTTATGGAAAGATGAGGGATATCTGGCAATGGGACTTTCCTGATGGATGCTCAGAGGTTGGGAAGACCTTGGATTAGCTAACCCTTGGATTAGCTAACCTCTGTTGGTTATTCCCTTCCCAGAACCCAAACTATCTAATCAATCCATTCTTAACACTGTTCACTCTTATCAGAAAGTTCTTCTGAATGTCTGGCCTGAACCTCCATTACTGCAAACTACTGCCCTTGCTTGCTTTTTCTGCTGGACGCAGAGAACAGATGTGGTCTCCTCTGCTTTTTGTATGACTAGTGTGGCTAAAATTTTGAAAGAATAGTTTGAGGATTTGGAGTAGAGAGCTGACATTCAGTAGGCAGGTTGATATTTTTGTCACATCTCTCATGACTTTTCCAGACTAAACTGCCCCAGTTGCAATTTCTCATAGGTCATATGCTACAGATCTTGTCATTATCCTTCCTGTTCTGTTTTGGGCTCTCTGTAAATTTCTTGCAGAGTGGTTCCAACACAGGACTACATCTGCAACTTTACTGCTGTCAGGAAATATAATGCTGAATATTACAGATCTCTCTAGTGTATATATCTCAGTATAAACTTTGTCTAAATGATTCATGTTCTCTGCCGTCCTTCCTATTGTCACAGATGAAACACAATTTAAGAAAAATCTCTTCCCTATTTACATTTAAACTATGTTGTTATCCTTTCTATCTCTTTTTCCATTTCTGGCTTTCCAGATACACACTCCAATCCCCTTAAATCCACACAAAGCTAAGACTGCCTTTCTTGCACATATTTGTATTGCATTCACTTCTATCCATTTTCAGTCTATCTGGTGCTTTCCCTTTCCGCCAGCTCAATTTCAAATTTTTGGACTCATCATCAGTATTTTGTCACACTATCTTTTCCAGTATTACAAGTCTCCAATACTTTTTTCTCTTTACACTTCTTGTCAACCTTTATCTTTCCATTTGTCAATTTTTCATGCAGGTGCCTTTGCATCTCTTTCCTCATATTATTACAAATGCAAACCTGCCAAGTAAAACATAACAAAATCATACTGTAAACCACATTCGAGTGATTGCTGGGGTTTCCTGTTTAATATCTTAGGTACCAGAAACTTAATAACTGGAAGATTTTATTATCTGGGTAAAGACACACACTTTATTTAAAATAAAACACCTACTTATGCACTGTAAAATGATTACCTGCTAGCTAGTTTAGCTTTTACCAGTTATTAAGAGTGTTTGACCCTAAGATCTTACCTCTGTTGCTTATAACTTTGCCACCTTTGAATCCTTTGATCTGACATGTTTTGAAGACAAGCATCTTCTACCCACTGAGCAGTTATAGAATAATGCATAATGCAGCTGTTTCTGGAAAACATGTTAATAATGCCCTGCAGGTACTCGAGGACTTTTTATTTGAAATATGCAAGAACTTTCATGATTGAGACATTTAATATTTGTTTGGAGGTTTGGTACTCCCAATGGTGATGTGCTGTTTTCTGTATTCATGAAAATTGGGCAAATTTGGTTATGGATACAAGTTACTTCATCTGTGTCAGGACCCTGGGGGCACTAAAAGATCTTGAAGGCCCTGAGAAGCCTCATCTGGGGGCTCCACCCCACACCCTCTGCCCATGGGCTCAGGGGCTCTATTTAAGCTTCACAACCACTCGCACCTTCTCCCTGAAGAACCTGTCCCTGGATCTGGACCTAAGAATACTATCCTCCTTTTTGCCAAAGGGATGTGAAATGGTGAATGCTGAGAGTGTTCACCCACGGAAGCACATTTGATCTTCAGCCAGGTCTTGAAATATAACAGCCTCTCTGCAATAATGTTCTGCTTATACATTAATTGTTCATTTTTGTGCAATTGTAAAGAGAGGGCGCTGAAAGTAGTTAAAACAGAGACTTCCATGCTGTGGCAATAACTGTAGGATCTTGAATACCACTGGCATCAGACTTAATTCTTAGACATTATAATTATGTGAGGGCTCATTTTCTGAGTTTGCTCTCACTTGTCTTCCCTATTTAATGTACATTATAATATTTAGTACTTTTCTTTCAGGCTTGAATAGGAATATTATATTAGGCAAGCAGGTGATGAGATTCTGCTCTCTGTTCCAGTTAGTGTAATTCCACCAATTCTGGTCGAGTTACTAGGATTTGCTGTAATTTAACTGCAATCAGAATTGAATTGTGTTCGTTTAAGAAAGGAAAAAAGTATCTCTGGATGTTCATTTTATAGACCTTTTCTGTCATAATGGAAGTTGTTAGTGTGTATTCTAGTTTCTATTTCATGTTTGTATTTCAGAGCCTTAACATCCCAATAACGACTTTATTCTCTTCATCCTGGTGTTAGCAGGTAATTCAGGTAGGAAATTAAAAAGAGCTGCGCAGTGAACAAGCCTGGTAAGCAAAGAACATAAATGTCTGCATCATCTTTATTGATAAACAAATGGAGAAGCATTTATTTCTTCATACTTCTATCAGTTAACTACATGTTTTGAAAACAAAAATCTCTTGTTAAATGATAACTTGAGATTTAAAAAAAAAATTTAATTTATGAAACCTATGCTCCTCTAGGAGTTTAGTCCTCCAAACAGTTAAGTAATTCACATTGAAATGCCACATGAATAGCACAGTTTAGTAAGCAGTTGCTGAAGTGGTCAGAGCTGCATCATATTAGATGTAAAAACCTTTAGTTAATTTAGTGATAAGGTGCATTAATTCAGACCAATATAAGGATTAAAAGTAAGGTAATGGAATACTCTGGGTTTGTAGGAAACATACATGTAGAACATACACACTCATATCCTGAGTAGTATGCACACACATACACAGTTCTCCACAAAGACAATCTGTACTTAACAACAATATGATAATGTTCAGGCATTGTGAGGTAGACATAGTACAGGTGAATTTGCTACCTCGCTATAATCCGTGATTTACTGGCATTGTTTTTATAGCACTCCTCTTAGTTGCATCAGATTTTTTCCATCATCAAAAAAAAAAAACCAAAAAAACACCACCAAAAAAAAAAACCAACCATAAGCTTAATGTGTAATGTCTGAACCTGAAAGTTTTAACTCTTTGTCCCCTTGCCTTTGCAGCATATCAAGCCCGCCCTAGACATAAAAAGGAAGACAAAACTTCTCCTCAATATAGCAATTATTTTGTCCATTTAACTTAGTTTTCATACTATAGTCCATTTGTGCTTTGCAATGTTAATATATACTACTTTTTATATTACCTTGGAACTCTTGCAATGAGGATACAGTATTTTCTATTAATAACCAAAATGAAAAATACATAACTGTCACCTTTTGTTGAAATCTGGGAGTTTCCCGAGCTTCCTCTTCTGTGCCGTGTTTTTGGCTGCCTACCATCTTCATTACTGTGCTTCTCTTCCACTTTTCTCTGCAGCTATCACACTTGCCTTGAGAGAGCCTTGGTGGCTCTGAACTGCACAGCAGAATTCCTGCTTCTTGCACTTAAAAAGAGAATTGAGCAAAGGTCATGCCAAGTTGTTCTTGTATGAATGTCCCAAGGGAGGTTAAAGATCAGCTCAAAGTAATCTGCTGTGATAAAGACGTTTAGCAGAGGAAGTCCCAAATCTTGCTGGGTTGTTTTTCTTCCTCAAAAGTAAGCCCATCCCTTACTCCCTCCCCCCCTCTTTTTTCCCCCCTGCAGGATTTAAATATGCTTGTTATGCTTTGCTGTGGGAAACAGATGCGTTTTTATTATGGCCAGGGATGAATGTCAGGATTGAACTCGCATCCATGAAAAAGTCTTTTGTTTGATCTGCGCTGTCCCACAGCGGAGCTATGGCAACAACTTCAACTGTATCACTGTGTACCCGCTCAAATCACGGCATCACCTGAATGACAAACATGCCACTGTTCACATGACAGCTGACAGAGAGCATTATTTAATTTTAATCAAAAGGAATAAAATCCAGTCAATTAAAAAATCCAAAGCATGTGAAAGCTAGGTATGTGTGAAGTGCAGCAGCACTCTATTTTTATTCAAACTGAAGAATTTAATGATATTGCTATTTTATAAATGTTTCTCTATTGTAGCTTAAAAAATTTAGTAACTTGTGAATTTGAATCTCACATCGTGCTTGGTGATGTGATCTTGTTTTGTGCACGTGTTTAAAAAAAGAATTAAACCAGAGAGTGGCACACTGCACCGAATGAGAGGCTGTCTGTAGGTGTCATGGTTTAACCTGGCAGGTAATCAAACACCACACAGCCACCCATCCCCCAAGTGTGATGTGGGAGAGAATTGGGGGAAAAAAACGTAAAATATGAGGGTTGAGATAAAGACAGTTTAATAGGACAGAAAAGGAAGGGAAAACAAGAATAACATTAATTAGAATATACAAAACAACTGATGCACAGCACAATTGCTCACCACCTGTTGACTGATGCCCAGCCAGTTCCTGAGCAGTGGCCTCTGAACAGCTTTCCCCCTAATTTATATACTGGGCATGATGCCACATGGTATGGAATATCCTCTTGGCTAGCTGAAGTCAGCTGTCCTGGCTGTGTCCCCTCCCAGCTTCTTGTGCCCCCCACCCTCCTCTCTGGTGGGGTGAGAAGCTGAAAAGTCCTTGACTTAGAGTAAACACTGCTCAGCAACAACCAAAACATCAGTGTGTTATCAGCATTATTCTCATCCTAAATCCAAAACACAGCCCTGTACCAGTTACTAGGAAGAAAAATAACTCTATCCAAGTGGAAACCAGGATGGCAGATCAGACAGGCATTCTTCCTGTAGCTGTCAGTGTTTCCAAGGATGTGGGTTTGCTACAGTTAAGTTGGCCTAATAACCAGCAAGTGAGAGAGGGGGTCTCATTCTGCCTGGGAATGGGCATTCTGGCTGTCAGGGTATCCATCCTCTTTGGCATCAGGGAGCTGCCACAGTTCGTGGAGTGGTTCTTCTGCTTCCATGTAAGACTAGGTCCCACAGTGGGATAGTGTTGTACTAGGAACTGGGTATGTAAAGAGGATTGGTAGGTTTTTTACTTCTCTCTTACTAATGCAAAGAAGTCCTTGTGGAGAAGGAAAATAATTTTCAGTTTCAGAACCACATAAATCTTCTCTTCTAGAGAGTAGAAAACAATCAGTATATTCAGGCCAAGTAATACTAGTTCACACTTCTGCAACAGCATATCAGCTGTAAGGACAGAGTCCTGTGGTGCCACTTGCCTTTTTAAGAAGCTGGAGTCAAGGCCTACAGATTTTCATGAGCAATAAATGCTTCTCCACAAAATTCTGCAAATGGAGATGGCGGGATTTTTGGGTAATGGTTGGCCAACAGTGATGGTTTTGGACAAAAGATTGAGGTTAATCTGTGGTGAAACAGCACAAACCCTACCAGTTTTCCTGGGTTTCTACATGCACAGGCAGACTGATCTATGCCCTTTTAGAGGAGAGGAATTGTAAAGCTTTGGTTGTCTTAACTGAGGACTTAAAAAACTTTTCCATCTATACTTGAAACTGAAATATTTCCTTTTCTGGACACAGTTCTTACTCCCCAGCTGAAGGCTGATGTGTAATACTCTTGACAAATGCAAGTGAAGGTATCTCTGCAGCACCCAAATGAACAGAACATACTCCACCTCCCCACCCTGACAAAGTCAGGAGTATGCAAGGGCAAAGCTCTAATGGATTTTTCCTCAGGGCACTCCACAGACTTGGCCTCTCAAGAAATCCAGTCTGAAACTATTTTTTTTTCATGTCTAGTAAAGAAGATAAAAAAAAGGGAAAAGGGATTTGGGAAATAGGAGGCATCCATCATAATGTAACTATATATAGTTATATGTAACTACATATTCATGTATATAAAACTATATATAATATATATAGTTCACATATATATATTTCATATATGTGATATATTTTATATACATATATAACCCCTCCTATTTTGTGACTAAACTGACCAACAACCTGTCTCTGAGCAGACTAAGGAGTAATTTAATGAAGTTCCTGAAACTTGCAACAGAGTATAATGTCTACTTTAAATATGTAAAAAGGAAACCACGGTTCTTATGGATCCTCGTCTGTCATGATCACTGTTGGAGCTTCAGTGGTTACCGGTCCATGGAAATCGTGTGGGAAATGCCCGTTTCTCCCAACGGGGATTGATCTACCGCTGATGATGTTGCAGGCGGTCCTTGACCCTCACGCTGCAGTCTGGCTCCAGCTTTTAGGCAACTGGAATCAACCACCGCCTCCTCCCAGCTCAGGTGCTGCATTTATACATGACATTTATACATCACTATTTATGACACGGCGTTCGAACATGGCTTTGCCCCAACTGCGGCACCGAACCAAGTACGGGCTATGGGCCCCTGCAGCATGTGGAGCCCCGCTCAGATCCCTCAGACGCAACTCGCGGGATGGGATCAGCTATGCCCTCACCGCCCTACCGGGCCCTTGGGACCAACGAGCGCCCGCAAAGCCGCGGCTCCAGCGGCGGGCCCGGCCCCGCGCACCGCCCGGCCCAGGCCTCGGCCGCGGCCCGGCGGCGCAGGCCTCGCCCAGGATGCGGCTCCGCCTGGCCTGGAGCTCCCTTCCCGCTCCGGTCACCGGGCGGGGCCGAAGCGCCCGAACCGAACCCCCTCCCACGGCCGCGCGCGCCCTCCCCTCCCCTTCCCTTCCCTTCCCGCGCCCCGGGGCGGCCCCGCTGGCCCCGCCCCCGCCGCCGCTGATTGGCTGCGGCCCCGGCGGCGGCGCGCGGGGCTCCCGTCTCGCGCCACTTTCGGGAGCCTTTGGCGCGAGCGCCATGGCCGAGAGCGGCGCCGAGGGCCGGGACGGTGAGACCCGGGGCGGCCCGGGCCCCTCTCTCTTCTTGCCCTCCCTCTCCGCGGCGGCCGCGGCCGGCGGCGTTTCGGTGTCAGGCAGGGGGCGGCGGGCGCAGCGGTGCCGGCGGCGGGGAGGGCGGGCGCGCGCGCGCCGGGCGCGGGAATGCGCGTGCGCGGCGGGCGGTGGCGGTGGTGGCGGTGGCGGTGGCACCGCTCCGGGAGGGGGCTCGGCGGGGCCGTACCTGCCCTGCCCGAACGGCGGGACCCTCTCCCGGCAGGCGCGGAGAGGAGCGGGGGGTGTGTGTGTTAAACCCGGTGCGGGGGACACGGGCCGCACGGCCCCGCACCGCCCTCCGGCCCCGCTGCCCCGCGCCGGCGGGAGCATCCCCGTAGGATGAGGGGGCTGTCCCGGGATCGCCGCCGGGGGCCGCGCTGGCGATTCCCGGCGGGGGCAGCGGCGGGCGCGGGTGGTGCAAACACATTTATCTCGGAGGAGCGCGCTGTCTGACAGCAAGCGCAAAGATTTGGCAGAAAATAAACGCACCCGGACTGTGACATTTTCGCAGTTCTCTCACGTAGGGTACCACACAGTGTAAATGCCTCTCTTTCAGCTCAGCCCATAGCAGTACAAACCTGTCCTTGTCTCAGCCACGCTGCCTGGGTGCAGCTCTGCTCACAGTTCGATCTCCTGCTGCCACCGGGAGGGGACTGTCCTGCTCCTCTGGACATCTGGCCAGCCTCGGTCACCACGGGGTGTTGAACTCCTCACACAAACCCCGCGGTCTCGTCCCTGGGCTGTTTGTTTGCTGCTATAATTTGGATTGGGACCACTCGTTCTCTGTGGTCAGATAAATGGTTCCCTACCCGCCCCCCCATCAAGACAGGGAGAAAAAAGGGAGAAGTGGAGAGCGCCCTGCTGTGGGGAGCATTTTTAAGGGAAGGAAGTATAGGAGGAAATGGGGTGTCAGTCCTACACTGTCAAGAAATTACTAGTTCTTCTCAATCTGGCTGCACTATTAAACATTGTGAAACCACCTAAAAAACCATTACTGCCTTGTAGCAGTATAGGCCTTCTCTTAAATCTGTCTATTGCTGAGTTGTCATGGAGACATGCAAAATAAAAGGAGCTGGAAGTTCCCAAGAAAGGAATGGGGGGATCCTTTTCAGATAACGGTTGATGAGGTTTGAGAGGTTCTTTGGAAACAGGTGGTAGCTTTGTGCTGAATATGAGTTGATGTGAAGTCTTTTTTGATCTCCTTGCTGGTCAGGCCATACCTTCGGTATAATTCCAGCGTTGGCTTATTAAGAGCCATCCATGACTGTGTGCTTTTAGACAAGTAGGTCTTTATCTTGATTTTAAGTGAAACTGTAGTCATCTATTAATGCATCACTGAATACTAAGTACTAAAGATAACAGCAGCTCATTACTAGACTTAATTCTCTTCTTTTTAATTAATTGCAGCTATGCATGAGTCTGGAAGTTTTGCAGCATCACGTTCTAGACGTGAGAGGAAGAATAGAAGAGGCCAGCAAGAAGCACTTGAACGTCTGAAAAAAGCCAAAGCTGGTGAAAAATTAAAATATGAGGTGAAAATTCCTCATCTTTTCTTCCTCGTGAAAAGTCAATGTGAGCTGAGAGGCTTAACCATCGTTTATAGATATGTAATAGTTACAGGAAAAAAAATAAGCCTTTCAGATCAGCTTTTGTGTTCTCAGTGGTGTATGTTTTTCAGAATGTAGCTGTCATTGTTTTGCTGCTTTCTGGTATAATTTATTTGTTTCTTTCTGTTTTCAAAACTAAACCAGTTTTATTGACTGCAAGTCAAACATGTTGCCACTGCTTGAGAACTATGCCATAAGGAAGGACCAATTTTTAAAATTTAATTGCATAATAAATGTTATGATAGGAAGTACTTTTTTTAACTTCAAATTATTTTAAACTTTAAATTAATTTCAGAGCTTTACATGGTTGAAATCCATTAATATTGGTATACTGTATTTCCAGAAAGAGACCAAAATTTAAGTATTTAACTGGTAGATCTGAAATCTGGCAGTGTAACATTGCTACTGTCTAATTGTGATGCTGACAGGAAATGTGACTTCCACATTGAGGTGGATAAATGTAAAGAAACCTGAAGTCCCTGGATCATTAACATGCAAATTTTCTCTGAGGCACAGAAAAACATCTTCAGCATCATGCTTGGGTACATCAATCCTTTTCACTGAGCTCAGCTTGGTGTTTAAGAGTAGAACCAAGGTCGTTGCTTGGATTTTTATTTTTTTTAAATTTTGTTTTGAAAATATGAAATGAGCAATAAAGGAAGTCAGTTTCAAATGAAATCTCTGCCAGTGTTTCAGTAGATTTTGAGTTTCAGTATGATGTGATAATTTTAAAAATTGATAATTTGTCTTTTATCACTGCCAAAAAAGAAACTTAATGAATAACTGTGCTTACTAGTTGTGAACAGTGTGGCACTGTAGGAAACCGTGCATTTCTTGGGAACCTTTATGTTCTGATGATCTGTGTTAATAATTAATGGTATGGAAACTGTTAATCCTCAGTATACCTTAACTGTAGGTTGAGGAGTTCACAGGTGTTTATGATGAAATAGATGAGGATGAATACTCCAAGATGGTCAGAGACCGTCAGGATGATGACTGGATTGTTGATGATGGTAAGTTAAGATTCATTTAGGGAGTTATTTTGGTTATGGTGTTATAACTCAATGTACATGATTTGAAGTAAGTTATAGTTAGTATATTCTTAAAATTTGTTTTAGGGGACAAATTTTATTTCCAGTTATCAGGATTATAATTTTACCAAAAAAATACTGTAATTGATAATTTCTAATTAATAACAGTATATTTAGTCTAGTAGAAGATACTGCTGGGAGTGCTGTGGTTTTTAACACTTTAGCATTTGTAACTTTTGCTCTATATTAGAGGGGCAAAACTGTTTAAGTATGTGAAAAATTATTTAGGAGTATCAGAAGACAGAATTTAAACTGTAAGTTTTCAGCTATTTGTTTTTCTGCAGATGGGATAGGTTATGTAGAAGATGGAAGGGAAATCTTTGATGAAGATCTGGATGATGATGCTCTCAGTTCCAATAAGAAAGGTAAGTTGAACATGAACTGTGGGATGTCTTCCAGGGACTTTTAAGCAATACTTAAAACGGGCACCTTCTTGGCATCAGCATGTGGTGAATGTGGCCAAATGACATGTTACTTGAAGCTCTGTCATTGTCTGACTGTGGATTTTGTTCAGCCCCCGTGATGCAGAAGATGAAGGTTCACAAATTGAGGTCAAATCATTTTTAACTACTTCAGCACTACTGGGGCAATTCTGCTTACAGTCTTCTGTGGAATATCTATTCACTTCTAGAACAAATGCATCTAGGAGTGGGCTTGGTTTTCAAAGCCAATGCCTAAGAGATGTGTGGTCTCTCTTGGCCACTAAACACCTGCATGCTTTTACGAATCTGGGATCACCTGATTTTCCCAAGTTTTACGAGGCTGGTGGAAAACTGAGAAGCTGAGTCTGATGTTTAGAATCCAAGCCTAGTGCTAAACACATGGACATTCTTTTTTTTTTCCTGGAGATGCTTCCATGTAAAGTATCTTGGTCCTTTTCCTGGAGTATGCCCTTGAGTATGCAAAAAGCATCTCTGATGTGACTAGGAAAGATAGGGTGCTGATAGGGTTTTGCTATTTTTTGTGTGTGCATGACAGCTCTTAAAAAGCTGAAGATGATCAGGCTTCATTTCAGCCAGCGGTGTAAAGGTGGAAGAAGTGGACTACTTTGGCTATCTATTCCTGCTAATAACTGGACCCTTAAACATTGAGCTTTTCTGATGTAAAATTCACAATTTTTTTTTTTTCTGTAGGGAAAGGTGGCAGAACATCTACGGTTGATAAAAAGAACATGAAAAAATCTGTGGTGTCAAAGCCAAACACAATCAAGTCTATGTTTATAGCCAGTGCTGGGAAGAAAAACACAGATGTAAGTTTTTACATTTTTGAATTTAAATGTTTCTGACTTGTTTGAAGTGTTTTAGTGGGAGTGGAATAAGCCAAGGGCTCATTTCAGTTTCTTGTGTCTAGTAAGACATAAACGTCTATTACAATCTCCTGTGTATGCAGCATTTCTGAAAAAGTTGTGTGTGTTTTGTGGAAACTGTTTAGTCATTTGCTGCTGGTCTCCTGATTAGGTTTGCACATATAACTGAGAACTGTTTGGCTAATCTTACCTTACAGAAAACTGTGGACCTGTCGAAGGATGATTTATTAGGGGATATTCTTCAAGATCTTAATGCTGAAGTAAGTACAGTAATGCAATCTGCTGGAAACACCTTAATTGGTTCATTTTTTTTTGCCATGGAACTTATCAGGAAAATACAGTTCTTTGTAAGACTAGAAGATCTAAGACTGGTTTCATCCATAGCACATCTGCTTGGTATATTCCACATATGCAGAAGTTGCATGATTGTATTGGCTTAATAAGGCAAAACCACTATGACCTGATTAGAGATGGTTTATATTAAGGTGATGTAGAGCCTGTGCTAATGCAGCCTTCTAGGTTTTAGTCAGCTTGGAGTGAAACAAAACTCAGCTTTATCTAAATCATGTGCACTGTACATCTGTGTCACCAGGCTTCAGCCAGTGCACTGTAGGATGTTTCCATCTGTTGTGTTTGGGTTCATGAGAGGAGCTGAGGGAGGACTGTTTCAGCAGATGATGTAGCCTGAACATCTGTCTGCCTCCTGCTTCCCACGATTTGCTGCAGAGAACCAGATTACCACTTCCTTTGAGTCAGGAGTGCAGGATGGCTGCTATGGCTCGGTTTGGACTGTCTCAAGGTTTGGACTGTCTCAAATGAGGCTGTTCCTCATTGTTAATGACTTTTCAGTGCCTTAATGCCCCTTCAGCAGGATCTCTTAAAACCAAAAGGACTGCTCACATGTAAACCACAAAACTGCTGTAGTGGTGAGATACTGAGGTGAAATATGTTGTATTATAATAAGGTTAATCAGAGCAATAAAGGGTATAGGATGTCCCAATGTAAAGTTCTCTTGGTTTTACGCTCTTGTTATTTTAACCCTCCTCATGACATCTGACTGTGAGTTATATCAGGCTATCAAACCCTTGAATCATTAGGCAAATGCATTTTAATGCTGTCAAATTTGTGGAATATTGAATAAGAAAAGTAATGCTCATAATTATACTATGGCTTCTATTTACTTAAATAGTAGTTACGTATTGATTTTTTGTGTTTTGATTGTTTTCTAAAATTCCTTTTGTTATTAGCTCTTGATAGATATCTGTATATGTAAATAAGTTAAAATGTGTTTTCCTTTAGTGTAACAGTGCTGAAAGAGCACTTCTACCTTTCTTTAGGAGTGTATGCTCAGTGGTGCTGCTTCAACAGACATAAAAAACATACCACAAGTTATTCTGATACTTGTGTCTTAAAGGCACAATTAGCTATTGAAACTCCCACTGTTTGGAAACTGTTTCACTTGTTGATGGCAGTTTTTCTCAGGCTGTTTACCAAAAAAAATCCAATGCCTGTCTTCATGGGTTGATTGCTCAGATAACTTACTCTTTTTACATGACTTAAGTTTTGTATCAAAAGTGTGTTTTCTTGGTTAATGAGAAATTCCAGTGTCCCTCTTTAATGGAAAGTTGTTACTAACCAAGGCAAAAGAAAATGCTAAAAAAAACACCTCTTCATTTTGTCACTTTGTCTTTTCTTTCAATATTCAGACAGTTCAACTAAGTCCACCACCAATTATAATGCTGAAGAGGAAAAGATCTGCTGGAGTACCACTGAATCCTTTCTCTGTGCAGTCCCAAACTTCCAAGGTAAAGAGGAAAAAAAAAATCTCATTAATAAGTATTTGGATCTGAATACTGTTGACTTTCTGCTTCTAGAAATTAACTTTCCCTTTAGCTTCCTTAGCAATGTTACAGTGTAGCTTCATGCATTTTTCCACATCCCCTTTCATGTTAATGCATAAACAGAATACAATTAGTTTTGTATCTTTAGTATAGCAATAATACATATATAATGTTAGGTCCATCACATGAAGGTGAGCTTCTGCTTTGTCTCTTTTCCAGAGTAGAAAACACCCTTGTGGCACAGAGAGGAGTATTTGAGGTGAAATAAGCAGGAGTATTTGTGTGTGTGGGAAAGGATAAGAAACTAATCTTCTGCAGAAATGTAAAACAAATGTAAAATTGAAGCTGTAGATAGAAATTTGCCCTAGTGGAAGATTTTGGAGTGAAAGGAGGGATGAGCTGTTAAGGGTGGAAGGCTGGCATTTTGTTAGGAGTTCAGGTAAATGAGAAGGACTTTATAGCTGGAAATCCAGTGAGATACTTGGTAACAGTCTGTAGAGGGAAAATGCAGTTATATAGATATATCTGATTTGTGAAACCTTGTGTAATGGTAATATCAACTCTTACCTTGAAAATAATCACCAGTGCTTCTCCTCTTAGCAGTTGTGTTTGAACCTAGAAGCAATTGGAAAAAAACAAAAGGGGACATCTAGTGAGAGAGGATCTTTGTCTTCATGGTGCAAAACAGTGGTCACTTTTGTAGGAAACATAGAGGTAAATAAATTCCCAGACTGGCCATTCAAGTGATGACTTCTGTGGCCCTAGGAGGAGCAATTGGAGATGTTAGAGAATTAAACAGATGCAGAGACCTGTTGTTGGTCATAGTGAAGGCCACTTGATACCACATCTTCCTTAAAAAGAGGTTCTGTAGTTGCTGCATTAGTGGTATCCTGTCTGAAAAACAAACTTTGTCCTTATTGTCTCAGAATTTAATTGAATGCCAGCCATGACATGTAGTACACTGTTTTTAAAAATTCTAGTAGACACACATCGCAGCAGAAATGATTTTGTAGAGTTTAAAGTTTACTCTTGAGGAGTTTTAGTTATCATGCTGAAAAATATGTGGAACTTTTCATCTAGCCCTGGTTAGTAGTTCCGCAAATAGGAAATACAAAGGTTTTTTTATTCTTTTTTTGCTCTTATGAGTTGGGTGGGTTTTTTTTAATTTGATGGCTGAAATGTTTTTCAGGTAATCACCCCTATATCAAAGAAAGCTCCTGGTCATCTCAGAAAGGAAACCCTTCCTCCAGCTTCATGTCATCCTAAACATCCCAATTGCACAGCAAAATCTGTCAGAGTCTCTGAAAATGAGGATACCAAGTATGTGCAAAAACCTACAGAAAATGAGAGAATAGTGAAGACAGTAGGAGAGAAACCTACTGAAGGTATCAAAAAGAAATCAAAACCCAGTTCTAGAAACTCTTTAAATACAGCATATTAGTGTTAAAAAGCTTCTTAATTTATACTACCTAGATGCTTAGATAGCTTAAATGGGATATTTTGTTTGTGTGTTAATACTGTATATTACGTTCATGTTTATAGTATGTTATCTATGCATCCTACTGCAGTATACAGTGTGTCATTTTAATGATTCAAGCTTTTAGTTCTGTCTGCAGATGATGATCAGGGGATGATGGATTTTGATGAGGAGGACTTTGACGAACCTATGGAAGCAGAGCATGTGGAAGCTATACCTGAGGCAGCTGAAAACTTGAAAAGAGACAACAAAATTGAAAAGAAAGAGACAGAGCAGCTGGAATCAGAGAAAAAAGAGACATCTGCCTTGTAAGAATCTCTTTTTCTTCTTTTTTTCTCCCACCAAGAAGGCTTTCAGTATCCATAAAACTTAGATTTATTTTCGTATTTGTCTTTGCCAAAGAGATAATTGTGATGCAGACAGAATGATGATAATGCTGTGCAATGTTTTTTTTTTTTGTAGTGACATTCAGAATGATAACATGCTGATAGCTACTTAATTGGAAAACATTGGATGTTTTTGGGGTTTAGCACGTGACAATATGTATTTCAGTACATTGAGGTGACTCAGTGTGGGTGTTGAACAGTGAACTTTGATGCCACTAAGCAAAAATGAGGAATTGCTAACAATGATTATTCTAAGCAAATCATAATATCATAGTATCATATTATTAGTTGTAGGTAAAAGTATTGTTGCTAAAAGTAATGGTGAACAGCCACATCTTTGGAAATAGGAAAAGAGGTGGTTTTTTTCCTGTTTGTTTGGTTTTTAAAAATTGTTTGGAAAATCTTGAATCATATGTTTCCATAACAAATTATTTCAAACTCTAAAGTATTTGAATTATGAGAAAGACCTAAACATTTAATGGCTGAAAGAAGTTTTGTTGAAATAATTTGTTGTTCCCACTGAGCAACTTGTATAGATGGATGGATATATTCCTTATGTAAGGACTTGAATGACCAAGGCTGAAATACCAGGTGACTGATTTTTAAAGCCTGCGTATGGTGTATAGAGAACCATACTTGTTTGTGGGTTTCTGCCTTTGTCACTTCATTCTGCTTTTCAGAAGAAACCTGAGGAAACCCAACTGTGAGAGAATATAAGACTGAAACCAAACTGTGTGAGAATATAAGACTGAAAAAAAAGCAAAATGGTGGTTATGGCAAAGGCACAATTTTACTTGTTTCTTTCTTCTGCAAAACCTGCAGAAGTTGTTCTCTCCCAGGTATCTCATGTTGGGACAGAATCGATGAGGATGAAGCTGATCTAGTAGCAGCAGAAGTTCAGCTAGACCCCAATCTCCTTCCACTTGTGAATGGGGAAAATGATGAACAAGTCTTAAGATTTTATTGGCTGGATGCTTATGAAGATCAGTACAGTCAGCCAGGTAACTGTTCAGTTAAAGGCAGAAAATGCCATTCTGATTCTTTTTATTTAACTGGGGTTTTCAGACTTGCCTAGATTCCATCTAGATACCCTGTGTCTCTGTGCTCTCTAACTTGTAAGTTCGTCTCTTGTTTTTCTGCACCTCTGTCCTCAGAGCAGGACACTATGACTGGGAAAAGTAAGAATGTAATTTCCTGGCCTAATATGGTAGCAAGGAGGTAAAAGCGAGCTACCAGCTCTCCTGTATTGGCCTTCTTAAAAATGTATACACTGCAGGAGCAAGCTGAATTTGTTAATTTCTTGCTCAGTGGTGCAACAATGGAAATGTTTCTGGAAATGTAACTTAAAATTCAGGTGGATTAATAGGAAACCTGTACAATAGCAGTTGCATGATTTTATACAGAGGAAGGGTATGTCTGTCAAGGGAGTAAGGTGGCCTGAAAAGTACAAGCTCTGTATCCCCTGATTCAAACTACCTAAGTCTTGAAGATTGTCTTTGGATTAACATTGCTGAGGTACTCTGTGCAGCTGACCTGTGAATCCTAGCTCTCATAGTCTTCAAAACTGCATCATTCTGATCTGAGCGCTGACAAAAGAATCTGTATTCACATCTGTTCTAAGCACTTCCCATCCATCCCCTCATTTCATCAGCAGCTTCAGGATCTTGGGTTTCTAATTTGCACCTCGTGTGGGTTTACCAGAAGGTTCTTCCATATGTTGTTGAAGGTTTTTTTGGGTTGATGCTGCAAGCATTGAGTCAGATACTTTTCTTTGTTAACACCTTTTGTTGTGAGTTGGGATGCCAAACTTAAATATAAGACTGTGCTGGGCTGAAGAGCTTGGTGATGGGAGTGGTAATAATCATAGATATCTTGATGAAATCAATGGTTCTAATATAAAATTGCTACTTTTAAAGATACCACTATTGTTATTTTTCCTTTTTTTTTTTGTCTTGTAAGTCAGTGGTTGCTGAATGGAACATAATTATGAAAGGATTTCTGTTCCTCGCATGCAAGGAGTGTTCTTTTCTCATTATGACTTTTTCAAGATTGAATAATAAAGACTGCACCTGTTTTCAATTAGTAATGTAGAAGGGAAAATTTTGATACTGCTTTTTGTTTAACATGTTCATGATCTTTGTTTATGCCTCATTTGCTGTGATGTCAAATGCATTGCCTGAAGAGTAAATACTATAGCATAATCATAAGACTCTTTTGAACTTAATGAATTTTGGAGGCTTACTTTTCATAACTCCTTTTATAGTCTTAGGCAGAGAACTTGAGAATTGTAATCCTATTAACATTTTAAAGAAATAACGAATAAAACCTACCCTTTTTTTCCCCTCTGCAAGACATTTTCCGTGTCTTGACTTTGCTTACCTTTTGGTTCATTGGTAGCATGATCTTTCTTCTCACAGAGTTTGATTTATAAGCTTTACTTCTATTTTTTCTTTCCATAGTCAGGCTTGCAGAGCATAGGGCCTGATATCTCTTCTGGTTTTTTGGTTTTACATGAAATGTCTCTGAATCAAACTCTTTGACATTAGCGCTGCTTTTACTGTGTGTGTGGGTGGTAATGCGTGTGTCAGTGTTCAACTGGGTGATCTCAAAAGGTTCCTTCCATTCTAAATTACTTTGATTCTGTGAAATCTGGATATTAAGACCACTTATTTGTCCATGCTAGAGTTGACTGAAGTTTGTCTTTGCAATCCAGGTAGCTTTTTATCCTGGATCATGTATCCTTCTTTGTACCTCACCTGCTCATATGCACCTCTCTGACAGGTTAACTACTCCATGCTCTTGATATTGCCAGCCTTCAAGCAACCAATTACTATTTTGTGGTCTCTCTCATAGTTTTATCTTTCTGTATGATACAAACCTGTCTGAGCTTTTTTTTATCCCTTACCAAAAAGAAAAGATTGCTGGGAACAAGAACTTCGTCTTCCCTGTCACTTAAATCTGCAATTTTAGCTCTTTCTAGATACTTCTATTCAAACTATCTAAATCTTCAAGATTGCCTCTGTATTAAAATTTCTTAAGATACTTTGTTCAGCTGAATCTTGTATCCTTGGTCTCATCATCTTCAAAACCTCAGCATTCTCTATCCTTGACAAAAGTAGTCTTGTTCACATCTATTCCAAGCACTCAGAAAATGACTTTTCATAGCCTGTCACTTTAACTTTGTCATCCATCTTAGTGCATCTTCACTGATTGATCTAATGGAGTAGAAAAGGTGCCTTTATGTCTGATAGATCTCATGACAAAGATAAATTATGACTCTTAACCAAGGACTTGTTTGTGCGTTGTCAGGCCAGGGAGAAATGCAGGTTCCAAAATTTTCTATGCATGAAACACTGTTTCTGAGAGTCTCAGTGCTGATATTTCTGATTTCATCAGTAGTAGTGTACTGTAGGAAAAGTGTCTCCTATGTAAATAAATTCTAAATTATTTGGAGTTTGAATGGAACTTGGTGAAGCCAGATTTCTGAGTTGTACTTGAACGTTTTTTGTACTTGTAATTCACAAACTGTATGTGAAAGGCAGGTGGCTTCATACTATGTTATTTTAAAGTTTGACATCATTTGGTTTGCAGTTTGCAGCATTTTGTGCTAATGCCAAGTTCTCTGGGCTCAAAGACGTGCATGTACAATAATGGCATGGTCCACAATGAAGTTAGTTGCCACTAGTCCTGCTCTGTATAAGGTTTCTGAGTGTCTCCCTTGGTTACAACTGCTGTCTTGGCATCCAGGATTTCTTGCAATGTCATACATCTTTTGATGTCCTCATTGGTTAAAAATAGTCACTTGAAAGCTTTTTACAGCTGATCAGCTTCTAGTTGTTGTCTTCAGAATGTATTTCTATAGGTTTTATTGGTAGTACAGTCTTGATCCGTTGTACTGAAGTGCAGGGAAGAGGAGTTAATGTGCTGGTCTGGCTGAAGAATGAGAAATTGTAGATAACATGTTATAGGATTGATTGACAGCACAGGCATTCTGATAATTTTCAGCTTTCACTGACATCTCTCTCCTTCTTCCCTCTCCCCAGGGATTATCAAACTACTGTAGGTAGAAAGGAAATCAGAACAGAATTTTGAGACTGGCTGTGTGATGCCATTTTGAATTTTACAGATCAGGTGTTACTATAGAAATGGAGGTAGAGACATGAAAAGTGATACAGGTGTCTCTTTGTAAAGTTGGTGTTTAAAACAATTCAGAATGTGCTGATGCATCAGAAAGATTTGTTGTTCAAGGACCTAAACCAGAAATGGTTTTGTTTCTCTGCAAGAATACATTATAAGCTGCTTTAAGCAGCAATAAGAATGATTAGGAATCACATACTGAATTCTTTACCCTTTTTCCTTAGGTGTGGTATTTTTGTTTGGCAAAGTTTGGATTGAATCTGCAAACACCTATGTCAGCTGTTGTGTGTCAGTGAAAAATATTGAGAGAACTGTTTATCTACTGCCACGTGAAACAGTAAGTATGACTTTTAAGCAAGTCAAACATAAGTACCTTTCATTCTGCTTATGGCAGGTTATGAGTTCTAGCAGTGTGTTTATGAGAACTGTTGAAGCCAGTGTTGTCTGATGGAGGTGGTAAAGTTAAAAACAATGTGTACGCAATATATCACTGGTGAGATGCAAAGTAGAGCGTTGTGGCTTCCCCTGGCCACAGCCAGCAACTGCAGACAAATTGTTACCTTTAGACTTGCTGTTTAGCAAATAAAATAATCTTGAAGCATTATTAGAAAACTTAGTGCTTTTTAAACATTCTGTTTCAAATACCGTTTTCTAAATTTGGGGGGGTTTGGCTGATTGTATTGTAGTTTTTCATTAACAAAGAGATACATGATTCATAATAGCAAAGCAAAATTCAACTTACTGGTAATGTCTGCTGGCATTTTTTGTTAATTTGTAAAACCTGACTTCTGTTTTTGAGGAAATTGACCTATCTACTGGTAAAGAGACGGAGACTCCGGTGACTATAATGAGTGTTTTCAAGGAATTTAATGACAGCATTTCACCAAAGTATAAGATCATGAAGTTCAAATCCAAGGTTTGTTTACAAGCATCCTATTTGGTCATTTTCTGTGGTTGTGGTTGGTAAGGTGGGAAAGCTGTTGAAACACTGTCCAGTGAGGGAGGTTATGCTGAAATGCAAATATATAACACCTGACATGTGTAAGTGTACCTGCTTGTAAAAGCCATCCCAGTGTCTTCTCAGATATCTGTACTCCTTTAAGAGCAGTAAATCTGCAACATGGTTGTTCCATAATGCTTTTGAAAATACTTATTTATTACCTTCTTTAAAACTGGGTTGAATGTCAGACTCTCTTGCTGAGCTGTTTTTGGGAACAGATAAAAGTGGTGATACCTAAAGCCTGGGTATCGGCTCATACTGTCAGAGTTTAAAATGAACGATTGGGTTGTCCAGCAGATAACTCCCTACACTGGAATTAGACTGTCTTTGCATTTGGCCAGATATTTTATTGAATTTTATCTCTTGGCATGTCTCATCCTTCCTCTCACCCTTGCTGATTTATCTTTTTAGAGTGCATGCTGTTCAGAGCATGGATTGTTGTAGTGTGGCTGTGCAAGAGGGAGCAAGTTGTGAGGGTTGTCATTCAGTCCTGAAAGTTAAGCTGTTCTGGTCTTAGAGTTATGTACAATAGTTTTAGCAGTGTTATTTTACTGCGCTCTTTTACTGTGCTCTCTTTGCTTAACAGATCCTTAAAATAACATTGGAAAAAGAAAATATTGCTATAATGGAAACTTTGCACATAGATTAATATAATAGTTGTCATAAGTCTGCAGGAAAAGAGCTGATACTGCTGAT
Source organism: Chiroxiphia lanceolata (assembly GCF_009829145.1). Lineage (NCBI taxonomy): Eukaryota > Metazoa > Chordata > Aves > Passeriformes > Pipridae > Chiroxiphia > Chiroxiphia lanceolata. The sequence goes on along the minus strand of NC_045638.1, from coordinate 13,567,371 downwards.
TGTGTTACAGATTTGGACTGAATTAGTTTGCTAGTGGGAGAAAACTTTACTGTCCATTTGCATAGAGCATTTGTCTTTTGGGGTGGGGGGCAGAGGTGGGAAGCTTGAGTGGGGAAAGCTCGCAAACATGCAAGTTAGGGGAAATGATTGGTTCTGAATGTGCTCAGAAACTTTTCTATTTGTTGAAGTAATTAGTCTGGCAAAGCTGATTTTCATTAGTTGTAACTTTCAATTAGTTGTAACTTTTCCCAGCCTGGCAATGTTGTGACTTCACAGAATTTGTTTCTAAATAGTTGATTAGGAAGTTAGATGGCAAGTGAAAATGCAGAAAGAATGGAATTTAACAATATGTAAATAAAAGGGGGGAAATAAGGCAAATCTGTGTGGTAATTCAGGTTGGAAAGACTCTCAGGAGGTCATCTAAGCCAAAATTAGAGTCATTCTGAAAGTTTAAGGTGTTAAAGTGAAAATGTGAGCAGTGTTTCTCAAACAGAAGAGTCATGTAAGACATGACATATTTTTGGCAGCTTGTAGCTTAGTGTGTTATGTACAGAATTCAGAGAAAATGTGACATTAGTACTTTGTAAAACTTTTTCTTTGTTCTAGCTTATTTTCTCTCTCAAAACTGTGATGTAGCTTTAGCTTTTTCAGTTTTTGCTGTTATTTCTCTTGTATAGGTGATTATAACTGAATTACATGTTGGATTGGAAAAGAATGAATTTAACAATAGATAAAATCCAAGTTTCTGATAGCTTATTGTTCAAAGATCCTTTCAGGAATGAGGGAGAAAACTCATAGAAAAGCAGTTCTTCATTAAAAGAGAGGATGCAAACACTTGCACTCTAGAAATGGAAGGAGGGAGAAAGGTCTCCAAAAAGATGTGCATCTGCTGACAGTCTTCCATCTGTTCCATGGTGTGCTAAGGAAGAATAATGTGAATGAGGTAATAAGAGTAACATAGTTTAACCTTCAAAGATGGCTTTTAAAGATCAAGGTAAACCTGTCAAATTTTTACTGAGCTTACACAGAGCTCAGGGTGAAAGACCCAACAGTCTTGTTGGGATACATGACTACAGAGCTTCTGGGGTCCTTGGGTGTAACACAGGAGTGATCCCTGGCAGGAATAGGGAAGTAGGAGCACTAAGACACTGTTCAGATTTTCCTTTGAATATTATAACATTTGGTCACCCTCATGGGGAAAGATAAACTCAAGCGACTGCAGGTACAGAAGATGGTAATAAAAGGATGAGACAAAAGGAGAATCTGTTATACCAGAGAGAACTATGAAAGGTTTAATTTTTTTAGCTAGTAAAGTGAAGAATAATGATCAGACCTGTTTCCTCTTTAAAAACATTAAAATGGGATGAGCAGCAAGAAAGCTATTTAAAGGACAGTTTTAGCAAAAGAGCAAATTTGCAATTTTTACTTCATGAATAAATTAGGCAGGATAGTTGGGGGTGCAGAGATGCTCTGAAATAATCTGCCAGAATTGTTTCTGAATTGTAAGAATTCAAATTATGTTTGAATTCTTCAGACTCTTCAGTAAACTGAATTTTACTAAGAGGATAAAAGCTATCTTGCTTTATTTTGCTTGTGTAATTTTCTGCTAATTTTAGTACTTACTGCCTTCTGGAATGCTTTAATGAGAACTGGAGCTAGTGGGAGAGTATGGCACTAGTAATACGAGGGATAAGAAAAAAGACAGGATAGTAGAAAGGGCTGTTTGTGGGGTTTTTGGAGGATTATTCAAGGAAGTATTACAATAACTCAGATATTTCAGATTACACAAAATTGATGTGAACAAGTGGCACCACATTTGGCCAGGCTTACATCTCTGCAGCAAGGGAGGCTTTGTGCTCTCTGCAAGATAATTGTGGAAGTAGTGGGGTTGTCCCATTACTGTGTCCTCCTTTTCTTCTGTTTGTCTCTGAGATACCTGAATTTGCCTGGTTATATACCTTATTAATCTGTTTTTCATAAGGAGTCATCATCTTCCTTTTCATTCCAGTCATACCAGCAGAGATGTGTTACACAAGCCTTGCATATGTGTTTTCACAGGGGTGTGCAGGGCTCTCGAATTGAAACTGTTTGTGCCACTGACCTAAATGAATGCTGCAAAATGTGATCTCTACACAGTTTTGCCTGTGTGTTCTTAAGAGCTAATGTGCTTTAGAACTCCTCTGCTCTGTGATGTGCAGCCAGTGGTTCACTACTGTGTTGTTAAAGGTTGGTGTTTTGAAAGATTTTAAAAAAGCCAGTGGCCATGTTGCTCAGGTGACGGGAGGGCTCATGAGTCATTCAGAGTAACATGAAATCTCAGTTTTTGCACAGTACTGCGAAACTGAGAAACTACTCTTCTTGATCATTAGCTAGAATTCGGGAAGGTTACTAACATAGCTGTCATGCACCCAGTGTTCAGAATACAGCTTTTTGTGATGATGCAGAGAGAGACAATATTTGTACACTGAGACAAGTTGTTCCCTGTGCATCTTGGCCTTGCCAGCACCCAACTTTGTCCCTGTGAACAGATACACTTGAGCCATATCATTTCCTCCTGCACCTGCTGCTAATTGTAGCTTCAATGGGTTGCACTGCTGCCAAGTTAGCAAGTCTTCACAAATCAATTTGAAAGCAGCCTTACTCCACTTAGGAACTTAGCAGCTAATCACTGCTGCTCATTTCTGCTCTCTGAAGGGCCACTTGAAGGGCAGATTACTCTGCAGCAAAGCATTCATTCACTGCAGTTGTGACCAGACGCTGGTGTAATTGAGCTGAGCTCTGTGGAATAACGCAGATGAATCACTGCAGCAGACTATTTTTATACTGTGTTCAGCTTGCGTTTGCAACAAGAACTTGTTTGAAGCCTGAGAGGTTGTTGGTTGTTTTTTTTTTTAATTAGAAAAAAAGGAGGGGGCACCAATGATATGTGCTAAAAGCAGTACATTGCCATCTATTATGTTACAGCTCTGATCTGCTCTTTGTGTTAGGTGCTGCTTTGGCTCAACAGTTCAGATCTAGGTTTCCATGCTAATCTGCCGTGCTGATCTGGCTTCACGGTGTTGCTCTCGTACTAAGTTATGTTACACGTCTGCTTCGGTGTAACTGTTGATGCCACAGTAGTTTCTGGATTTGCCTGCTTCCTATTTATAGCTCCCCTACCCAGGCTTTGCAGCCTTACAGCTAAAATATTATTTGAGGCAACAAACTTAGCTGCTGATTGTAGTGCCCTGAGGGAGCTGGTGCTGATGCAATTAATTTAAGGAAAAAAATCCAACCGTCCAACCCCAATCCCAAATAACTTCAAGTTTACCTAACTCTACATGTGTTTTTTAATTTGTAAATTTTATTCCCATTTGTAGTGATCTTGGTTTTTCTCATTAAAGTTTCTCTAGTGGTATATTTTGCTGAGTCTTGTGTATAAAGTGCTGAACATAGTACATTTTCCAGTGAAAAAATGCGATTTTTAATTTAAGTGCCTCTAGAAATTCTTGTAGTGAAGTAATGTGCTAGCATAGTTATGGCATAACATAATAACAATAATACGTAACAGCGGTGCAGACGGTTTGTACCTCTTACAGGGTAGGGCATGGCATTTCAGCAGGTGCTACAGCATTGTTGCACAGGGTACTATAATTGTTTGAAAAATTAAGGTAGTTATTCTTAGAAACTGACAAGCTGTGCGTGTTGTGGAAAATCATTATTATTCTTGAAGAAAGCAGAAGTGATACTTAACTTCCAGTAAAGTTGTACTGAACTGCTTTAATGGTCTTTGTTAGAGATGTGTAAACAAACTTGACTACTTTCTAGTAAAACTCAAGTCACTGAAAATGAAAAATACAATAGTGTCATAGAAATTATTCTATTCAAAGCATATAATAAATTAAACAGCTGGCAGATGGTTGGGAAATCATCTCTCTTGGGTTCCTCTCTGAAGTGCTGGCACATTAAAAAATGCAGTGTAAAAGGAGGAGCTGTGTTCAGCTCAGGGGTACAATCTGATTTGGGATCACAGACATGTGGTGGGATAGGATATGGTTAGGACAGGCTGGGATGGCAAGGAGGGGGGAGTCCCTTTTGTATGTTAGAACAATGGGAATGCATGGAGCCCTGCTTGAAGAGGAGCAAAGAGCTGGTCAGGATTAGAGGATGGATTGATGGAGGTGACATCATGGTGAAGAAAGGAAAGCCAAAGCCCCTGTGGAGTTGAATCTTGTGAGGGTGACAAAGAGCAGCAGGAAAGGCTTCTGTAGGTACAGGCAGACTAGGAAAGAGGTGCTGCTGAAAGGGATGGGAGATGTGGTAACACAGGTCATGGAAAAGGCCAAGACACTCAATGTCTTCTTCACCTTGGTCTTTACTGCTAAGTCCAGCCTTTAGCAATCCCTGACTCCAAGAGACCAGAAGGAAAGCCTGAAGCAAAGAAGACTTGTCCTCAGTGGAGAAGAATCAGTTTAGGGCACATGTAAACAAATTGGACAGATAAATGGGACCTGGTGGGATCCACCCATGAGTGTGGAGGGAGCTAACCAGTGTCACAACGTACTTAGGAGTGTTCTCTGTGGATTTACAAAGGGGAAATCATGCTTCACCAAGCTGGTAGCCTTCTGTGAAGAGATGGACTGGCTTGGTGCACAAGGGAAGAGCAGTGACTGTTGTTTATCTTGACTTTAGTAAGGCTTTCAGTGCTGTCTGCCATAGCATCCTCACGGACAAACTGGTGACGTGTGGGATAGGTAACAGGACAGTGGGGTGGACTGAAAACTGGCTGCACTGCTGGGCTCAAAGTGTTGTGATAGGTTGCACAAAGTCCAAGTGTAGGCCAGTCGCTGGTGGTGCATCCCAAGGGTCAATACTGGATCCAATCCTGCTTAACATCTGTGTTAATGATTTGGATGATGGCAGAGCACACACTCAAGAGGTCTGCAGACAGTACAAAACCAGGAGAAGTAGTTGATACATCATATGAATGTGCTGCCATTCAAAGGAACTTTGACATTCCTGATCTACAGGAATCCCATCAAGTTCAAAAAAAGGGAAGAAGTCCTGTACCAGGACTGGAAAAACCTCAGGCACCAGTGGATGTTGGTGGCTGGCTGGCTGGAAGGCACTCTTGGGGTGAAGGACATGTCGATCTTGCTAGACATGAGGTTGGACAAGAGCCAGCAATGCACCCTCTCAGCAGAGATGGCCTTGGGCTCTCTGGGCTGTGTGAGGCAGTGCCAGCAAGTGTCAGGATTTGGTCCTTTCCCTTTTGCATCCCTGGTGAGCACTTGGGGATCGCTGTGTTCAGCTGAGCTCCCCAGTGTGAGAAATATGTGCACTTAGGGGAGCAAGTCCAGAATACGACCACAAAGATTATTACAAGGCCTGGAGCATCTGTTATGTGAGGAGAGGTTGAGAGACCTGGGACTGCTCAGCCTGGAGAAGAGAAGGTTCAAGGTGAGGGATTGGTGGTGCAGATATTATTATTGTTTACAAACATTTGGTGGGCATGAGTAAAGATGACTCTGGCAGACAGGATAAGAGCAGTAGGTACCATTTAAAACACTCAAAATTTATGAGAACATAGAACACTGCTTTACTGTAAGGGAGATCAGGCACAGGTTGCCCAGAGAGGCTGAGGAGTCTCCATCCTTGGGGATATTCAAAAGCTGGCATGAGAGAGCCCTGAGCAACCCCCAGCTCTGAGTAGGCAGCTGGACTAGACAATCTCTGGAGATCCCTTTCTATCTCAGGCATTTTGTGATTTTGTGGAGGTCTGCAGCCACCAATTCTCATGAGTGTGTCTGAAACCTGTGAATTTAAAGAATGTTCCTGTTTCCTTAGCCACCATGTTTTTTGTTTTGTACTGGCTAGTATACTTGTAAGTCAATTCCGTAGAAACTTTTCATGCTAAAAAAACATACAGAGATTAAATACAGGAACTAAAACATTCTTAGTATCCTCAGCTGGTTTTAATGAGTTGCAAAATTGGTAATAAAAGATCAAGGCCATGATATTTGAAATGTATGTTTTGGCTGGTCTTTATTTTTTAACTTTCCCTTTGGACAGGATGAATATTCAGTTGAGAGATACTGAAAATATCTTTGTTTTATATAGAAAGTGGAAAAATACTACGCTTTTGAGATTCCGGATGTACCAGCAAAGTCTGAATACTTAGAAGTTAAATATTCGGTGAGTACAATTAATCTGACAAAATACTATTACTTGCTTTCCTATCTAATTAAGAATTTTATGGTTTTACTAAATAAAAAAAAATTGCAGGATTTGATCTTTAGTAGCTAGTGGCTGTACCTCTTTTGCAGTGTGCATTTAGTTGCTTGTTATCGTGTAATAATAACAACAAGAAAAAAAGAGGTTAATACCAAAACTTGTGACTTTATTTTTGTTATTCTTTATATGTCAGTTAGTCCTTAACAAAACAGTTCATTACCAGGTTACCTATAACATGGTGATTTGTTAGTGTTCACTCTAGTTATGTAAATGAAACATGAGGGAAACATTTTTTTCCTACAGCTGTTGCATTTCTGCCAACTTCTCCCTGAATTATTATTTGCTTATTGATTTTTTTCACAATCTGTATTTCAACTTTTCCTACTTTATTTTTTATCACCTATTGATGTCCATAATATAGCCAATTAATCTGCTTGCTTACAAATAACAGCTGAGTGAGAAAGACTTTTGTTAAGACCTGTAAAAGTGAGCAGTGAAGATGGAAAAATTCCCATGATAACATCAGTAGCTATTCTTTATTAGCAAAAATATTTAATTTGGTTTCTAACATAAGAGACTCAGCAGTCTTGAACCTGTTGGCTTAGTTGCTGGGACAATGCCTTTTTAAATAATTTTTTTGTACTGGTTTTAGGTGCAAAAGCAGCATCCCATAGAGATTTGCTAGCTGTTTCAAATTCTTCTTTAGCTATGCAGGAACACTTTAACCAGTCATTCTACGTCTGACAAGATTAAAGCTGTAACTGTCTAATTAAGTTTACAACATGAGCAGTTTCTGTATTAAAATGGTCATTGAACATTGCTGTAGTCTTGGCTGATGTATCCAGTATGGATGAAGAACTTCAGTGTGTTTTATCATTACTGTCCTGATTTTTAAGTTGAGCCGACAGTGTAACTTCTTCAGTTACTGTCAGGTATTATGGTCTATGGCTTTGCTTGGGGGAAATGACAGTGATTTCAGGTATTGTGTAGTTTTTTTGTTAAGGTCTGCCTGAATAGGGTGTGTCAACCTTGAAGACTTCTGTGGGGTGAAATGACTCACTGCTCTCTGTTACTTGTTAGGCTGAACACCCTCGGCTTCCCCAAGATCTGAAAGGGCAAACATTTTCACATGTGTTTGGAACTAACACCTCTAGCCTGGAACTTCTCTTGATGAGTCAGAAGATCAAAGGACCGTGCTGGCTGGAAATAAAAAATCCACGTATGGTGGTTTGCGTGTGAAATACTTGTTTGCTGGAAAACATGTAATTATAGATTGGGGGAGGAGGAAATTTAAATTTTACTGATAAATTATCATTTTGTACATTAACCTTGCATTTTATTGGTTTAATTTTCATTATCTAGTACAAATTGGAACTTCTTTTTTTTTGTGACAGCTGTCTGTATAAAGTTGTACACTGTACAGATGTGATTATAACTTTGAATGGTAGTAGGAGGGATCTGTGTAGTGCCTGGCAGCTGCTCTTTGGTGCATAGCCTAATGCCATCTACTAAGCTAAACTTAGTTGGCTAGGGAATTATTAATCTTTCTACTCTTGATCACTTAAGATCCATTTTTTTTTTATGCAGATGTATCTTTTTAAGAACAAACTGCTGCTGCATGGCTTTCTTCTTTGTGTCTTAGGATTGTTTGGTTTTTTTTTTTCTGACTTTTGGAAAAGTTTGTGGTGTGGATCTCTTTCAGTTTTAAATCCTTTCTGCCTCATGAGTGACATGCACGACTTACAGGTGGTTATGCCACTTCATTTTGACTTGGTTACAGCCCTTTATTCAATGTGTGTTGCATATTCCCAGGAACATAGGGATATTTATCATACTGGACAAAAGCTACATCTATTACTGCAATCTCCTTGGGGCTCTTCCAGTTCAGAATTGACCGTATGAGTGACTAACACCAGGAGGATTCTCCTCTTCTGCAGCTTGTTCAGTCACTGACAAAGCTGATATCACTAAGAATTTGGAGCTGGAATGGAGAAGACAAATCCCTGACTGCCAAAAGAAGGATTAGCTGTGATGGGTTTTCCACCCAACATTGGCAAGCATCAGTGTACTTTCTGATATTGATTTTAAAGGCCTAAGGGTGGTTTTTCATCTGCACTCTTTCCCCAAGAATTGACTTTGTATTTCTTTTGCTTTTTCTTTCTTCACATGAAAAGAGTCCAGAGCTGTTTTGTTCCTCATATCCAGTATGCCAAGAGTTAGGGAAATGATAACCAGTGGTTCAGGCAATATTCAATTTTAGTCAATGCTGATGTGTGTTATCTCCCCTTGGAACTACGTTGCCTGAGCTCAGGTACTGATTCCATATCAGAGCTAGATGGCAATCTGAGGCAGCTCTTTTTTTCCACTCCCACCTCTGTATTAGAGCCTTCAGGTTCCAGAGACAGTCTCTGTCTTGGTATCAGAATTGCTCATTTCAAAACTGTCCTGCCCACTCTGTTGAAAAATGACTGTTAAGCTGACTGGTTATATTTATGCAAATTTCTGTTAATGCACTGGATTTTGTGCCCCAAAGCTGGGTTGGTTTTTTTTTTTTGTTTTTGTTTTTGTTTTTTCCTGTGTTTTGGTTTTTTGTTTGTTTGGTTTTTTGTTTTGTTTTTTGTTTGTTTGCTTTGTTTTGTTTTGTTTGCTTGTTTTTAAGTTGTTATGTGTTTTTTGTGGGAGGTGTCTAAAGAAGAGTCTTGCTTTCTTGTGTGGCTTCCCTTACACACTTCCCATAGAGGATAAGAAATATACCTGGGAAGTTTAGAGTAAGCGAGTCCCAAACAATTTGAAAAGACTTGCACAACTTCTTTAAAACATGTCATCAGTATTCATTATGAAGCTGTCTTTGCAGTTGAGTATCAATGCTAGGTGGCACCAGAGCTTTTCTAGAGCAGCAGTCTCCAGTCTTGCACACCACTGTCAGTAAAAAATTGAGCATTACTCCCAGTATATAGATAGTTATTTATAGGTTGTATACATGTACTACTGTAAAAATATGTTATATATATTATAAATTAAACACAAAAATAGGAATTAAAAAGGATGAGTTATGTAAAATAATGACCTTTTAAAGTATTTTATTTGTTAATGTTAGAGAAAATATTTTCTTACCACACCCCAGTGGATTGTCTTGTGCACCCCACTTTTGGAGACCACTGCTTTATAGAGTGCTAGTTGAAGTTCTGGGTGTTAAGATATTTGAGATCAAAGCAGAAAGGTCTTAAGCAGTTGATTGGCTGTCTTCCTCTGGAGAGATCGTCTGTGTTTTATATATGAAGATATTTTAGTCAGCTACCTGTTTGCATTTAGAGCAAGGATAATGAGAGAAGGTAAAATACGTGGGTTTCCAGAGAGGGCCAGAGTTTTCAGGGAGTAAGATAAGTAGGTCTAACAACAGCTGACTTCAAAAGGTTAATCTGTCAGAAATACAACCTCTACTTCTTTCTGCTGTAGTGAGTTACCTCATCAGCATCTTTTATGAATGATCCCTTTTGTTTTTTTAAAGCAAGCAAAGAAATACAGGCCAAAAAATTCTCAAATGATAATGGAAGGTGGACATGTCTTTTTTTTTGTCCATCCAATTTTTTAGCTCTTGTACACTTTAAATAGCTTTTTGTAGTCTGTCTTACATTTTAGGATGCCTTACACTGCCAGGGTAGGATGAACTCTCGTACAAAATGTGCCATCTCTTTATTTCCATAATTGTGTTTTGGAAGGACTGTATCTAAATTAATTATGTGGTGCATTTCAGTCAGTCAAAAATTCTTGTTCTCATTCAATCAAAACTTTTGATTAGCACTGTGGCTGCCTTTTCTCTAGCACTTGAGAGATTTCTTGAACATTCTTTCATTTCACTTGTATTAATTTAATTTTTTATGAAGCCTTCTCCCTTTGAATGGACTACAAGATTAATGCTAAGAGGTGATACGTTAATTTCTGTGGAGTTATGCTCACTTGGCTTATACCTTTCTGTGCTATGACTGTGTGAAGCTGAAGTATTTTTTGCGTTGTGCATCTTCCTGACCTCGATCCAAATATTCCCTCTCTTATTTATGGTTAAAGAGCTTGTGCTGACAGGGGAGTCAGGGCCCAGGAAATTACCAAAAATTGGGCAGGATTAGTGTGGGTCTTGGACTATCCCACAAGGGTAAAACATTGAAAGGATGTGCTCTGTGCAGTTCTGTGGTTCCCAGAAGAATGAAGGTGTCTTGTGTTGTTTCTTCAGAGCCTTCAAATCAGTCAGTCAGCTGGTGTAAAGTGGAGGCTGTGGCCATGAAGCCTGGCTTGGTCAATGTGGCTAAAGATCTTTCTCTTCCTCCTCCTCCTCTGGTAGTCATGTCCTTCAGCATGAAAACCACTCAGAACCCAAAGACTCACCAGAATGAGGTAAGTAATCTGCTCTCACTTTGGTTTGGCTTTGTTTTGTTCTTCAGTGTATACTAAAAAGTTTTCTAAGGCTTGGGGGAGCTTCACCTGATAAAACACGTTTAAATATATTTACTGTTGAATAAAGTTTCTCTGCTGTGGGCTTTTCAAAGAAATTTCTACTGGGGTTTCACCAGCATGACAGCTATGGGTTAGGGGGCCTGTTTGGTGAGAATATTTACTGACAGTGGATCCTACCTATGTTTTCCAGCCTTCTGTTTTGTCTGATGTGCCTCTTAGCTTTAAGACTGTCTCAGAACACCTGTTAATGGATTTTTTTTTTAAAAAGTATCATTTATTTATTTACTTAGGTAGAATTAATCATAGGCTCTAGGTAAAATGACTGAGCTTTTCTGCTGATAAAACTCATTTTAAAATGAGAATTCGGTCTTGATCTTACGGCATCTGCCATTCTGCTATGAGATCTTTTCTCAGAAAGGAGAGGTGTGGGTGGCCACTCTCAGTTGTGAATTGCAGACCCCAATACATACTAAGGCACGTTTATCTTTTTTTTCTTTTTTGTTTTTTTTAACATGAGGTACCCAAGATACCAACAGGACTCTACTTAGCAAGACGCTTTAAAGACTGTCTGCTTTGTCTTCTATTGGGTTTTTCTTGACACTGTCTGGGGAGCCAGGACATCCTGCCAGCAAAGCAAGGAGAAGCATCAGTAAAGCTAATGGGTTCCAAGCGCTGAATCCTCTTGGCTGCTTGGCAATGTTAACTGCTTGCTTAGGGGCAGCCCTTCCTGAGGAAAGGCTTCTCTGCCCTGCTCACATCTCCCCTGCACTCCATAGGGAATCCTTTAAATTGTGGTATCTGTTCAGATTCAGAGCAAAAACTGATAGGAGAAGTTTTCCCAAATGAATTATTTTGCATCTGAAATTTCTAAGATAATCACTTAGGAGGAAATTCTGCTTTATTTTTCTTGAGATCAGTTGATAACTTTTTTCTTTTTAACTGTTTGTAGTTGGAATTAATTTAAAAAAGATCTGTTGTGGAAACAAGAGAAAAGAGATGAGGAAACTTATAAAAAAAGGAGGAAGAAATGAATATTGATATTAGTCATATTTATGAAGTTGTGTATTCTGTATCTCCTCGGTATAGGTTGTGGCTCTTGCAGCTCTGGTTCATCAGAAATTTCCTTTGGATAAGGCTGCACCTCAGCCTCCTTTTCAGACACACTTCTGTGGTATGTACTTGGAACAGCTTATGAGTAAAAAAAAATTAATTCTGAGTTTTTTATTTTTTGTGTGTGTTTTGGTTTTTTGGGTGTGGGACAGGGGGTTATTTATTTATTTATTTATTTATCTATTTATGTATTTATTTATTTTTAATTTTTACTACATTCTGTCACTCCAGCAATAGTGGCTTAGAGTAGATAAGTGATGAAGTTTCAACTCCCAGGCAGGCTTTTCTCCTCATTTTTAATTTCCCTGGTTACCGACTTTTTATCCAAGACTTAATTGAAAAAAATCTTAGTTTGAGATGATGCAAAGTAACACTACTCTATACAGTTTCCTATAATTTTTATTGGTTTTGCTTCATCGTGTGTCTTTTTACTTTCTCCACCCATTAATTTAGACCATTTATTTACTGTCACTTAGTTATTTTTCAGTTTAGTTCTTCTGAACAGAATTAAAAAATTAAACGTCACAATTACGTTTAAACAAGTTTTCTTAGGAAAATAAAAATCTTGCAGCAGTGTCCTTGTAGTAATATCAGCTAAACCTTGAGATTCACTGATTGGAAGTGATGAAGTGCTGAATGCTCATGAGAGGAAGTTCTTCAGGAGCTGTGGACCATAGTTATAATCTCCAATGATAACCTCAAATATGACTGATTAAGACTGTTTAATGCTTTACTAATTACCTGTCTTTAGATAACCAAGTATTCATATAAAGCTTTTTAGAGTTAGAGGTCAGTTTTTCTTGGTTCCCTTTGTTGTGAATGGGTGCTTACTGGGAGAGTACAATGAAGAACTTGTATGTAAGAACAAATATCACTTCTTTTGCAGCTGTTTCCAAACCGAACGATTGCATTTTTCCTTATGACTTCAAAGAAGCTATTAAAAAGAAGGTAATTTCATTTTTTGTAGCCTTCTGATTGCAGTCCTTTATAGATTATGAACTTCGTGGTGCTTTTGGCAGGTTGTGAGGAGAAGTATTCAAAGGAATGGCATGATTATTTTATTGGTTTTCCACTTTGCAAACCTAAATCCAGGTATTTATTCTGTTTTACTTATAAAAACAGAGTTGTGTGCTCTGTGTGATTCAGTACTGCTGCTAACTGTGCTCTTAAAATAGGTGGGGAGTTAAAAGAGTTGGAAAGGTTTTGCAAAGAGGCTAACATTGTGATTCATTTGCATTATACCTGACTTTGTACTCATAGTAAACTGGGAGGATTTGTTTCATCTTTTCGTGGAGAGTAAAATCTGTCAAAATTTAGAAGACATGCTTTCTAAAGGGTAGTGGAAGAGCTGACAGAATAATAAAGTTAGCCATTTTTGTTTTGCCTCTATTTCTGTGTGATCTTAAGCCTGTGAGTGAAGGATGCATATGGAGCATTTTCCTGGTGTGCTTGATTCTTAGGAGGCTCTTAAAATATCACTAGACACCTGCATACAAAAGTAGAATGGAAAAAAGCCTCTGAGAAAAGCTTTCTGTGTCTATGGGGGTGAGAAAAAAATCCTTGAATTATAGAACGAAAGGGAGAGCTCTGTGGTGCTTTATTATTGTCTTGTAACTAGTAGGGGAGAGGAGATGTTTCCATTTTAAACTTATTGGGTCATTGAAATCAGGTGCTCTCTTGCTCCTTTTAGAATGCTAAAATAGAAATCGCTGCAACAGAGAGAACACTGCTGGGATTTTTCCTGGCGAAGATTCACAAAATTGACCCAGATGTTGTTGTGGTGAGTAGTTCTGAGACTTTGAGAGTTAAATTAAAGCATATTGTCAGTTGGTCAGCTTTCTTCTCTTTCTTTTGTCCCCTTATAGGTTTTTTAATGTTTGTCTTAGGCTGCTTTATGAATTGGGTTTGCTTATAAGACAGCAGGGATATTTTGATACAAAGATGATACAGAATTTTCCCTGACAGTGTTTTATACATCCTATTATTTCCTGTAATAGCTAAAATAGGCAGTATTTCCACAATACCTGAAACAAGTATTTTTTTCTTTACTCAGAAAGACAAAACATGACAAAAAAACTCTGATTTTCTAGAAAAATGGGAATTCTTGGTAGATTTAAGAGTCTATTTCAGTTCAGATGCTCATATAATTTGTGTTACCATTTAGATTGTGTTTATGCTGTAAATCAAAATGATAACCTATACAAATCTGTGGGATCTGAGCAAAGTTTTTTAATAAGCATTCTTAAGTTTTCTAATGTGTAGCTGAGGATTTATTACAATTACTCATTTTCTCTTTTTGTTATCTTTAATTACTGTACAGTCCTGAGTTTCACTTACTGAAGTTTTGAGGACAATTTGAAGTTGGTTATAAATCTGAGGTGGTTACACACAACTTGTTGTTCTTCTGTAGGTAAATACAAATGATTAAGTGGTGGGAATACGATGAAAAGAGCAGTCAGATTCCTGATGTTTTCAGCTCACTGCAGCTGGTATCCAGTATTTGCCCTATGACCTAAGCTTCCTGGTGGTTATGGGAAGGAACTGAGGGGAACACTGCAGGGGAACACTGGTTTAAAATTGAGGATGCCAACAGTAGGGGTGTGAGATCTTCTGTCCTGAAAACAGCAGAGCTGTGTTAGTGCAGTTTAATTTGCACCTGGTTTAATTAATGCTGTTGAAATGCTGCTGCTCGTTTTAAGGAGTTGCTTCTACAGCACAATCTTGCACTACACAGAGGTACCTGGTAGAGTGGACCTGCAGTTCCTGGTGACTGACTTGTGTTTATCAGGGTAGCATTTTGCTTTCAGCTCAGGTTACAGAGCAGTGTCATCAATGTCCTTAGCGTTGTTTAAAATACTTCTGAAGTGCTTTGGTATGTAAATGTTGGTTGCAAGATCTTCCCGTCCAGATTTAACAGCTATGCCCGTTGTAGTGTCAAAGGGAAAAATTACATTATTTTGATGTAAATATTGCATCTTTCATGGATGGAGACAAAAGGAATTACTCTTAGCTTAAGTTTATATGCTCTATGAAGAATGTTGTGGTTTTTTTCTATAAAGCTTTAAATCCTAATGTCTGCTATCAAAGCATAAAGCTATGAGCCAGTTATAGAGCTGATTTTGGTATTCTGCTGAACAGCATTGTTAGTGTTAAGACTAATGAGTACTGTTGATGAACGTTCTCTTAGAAAGTGCTTTCTGCGAGAGAGATAATGCCATCAATTAGTTGGAAAAAACCTCAAAGGGCAAAGGAATACTGAGTGTGTGGAAGTAAGTCTTTCAATTTGCATTTGTTGTAACCTTTTTTGTTATTTTTTCTGCTTCAAGGGTCATAATATTTATGGATTTGATTTGGAAGTGCTGCTTCAAAGAATTAATTTGTGCAAAGTCCCTCACTGGTCCAAGATAGGTCGGCTGAGGAGGTCTAACATGCCAAAGCTTGGGGTAATAAGATTGCTTAAGTCTTTTAAGCCCCTTTATGTTGTGTGTGATTAAAAATGAATTAATTTTTCTGAGGAATTGTAAATGTGACACTGACGTATTTTGACTGTTGGTCATGCTGAATTTCATGTGTCCCAGATCAGAAATTGAGTGTTTATATGACTTTTATTACAGTAATAGGCTAAACTGATTTTCGAGTTAGGCTAATTTAGTTTACTTATCTCAGCTAGATGATGGTAATGACAGATTAATTGCAATAGTCTTTACTGTAACAGTCTTTGTCTGCTGTAACTGTAAAATGAGAAAATGCAGTTTGGATTGATGGGTGAATCATCCCATAGAGAGCTGCTAAGTTAATTCTGTAGTTCTTAGTCTATATTTGTTCAGAGGACAATGTGTGAGACTTGGAGTACTGAAGTGCTGAACGTGGCTGTGTTCTTGCATGTTCCTATCATTCCTTGAGGCCAAGATGGTGAAATCTAACTAGTAATGAGAATTAAGTATCTATTTCTTAACATTCTTATACTGAAAGATACCATGGATTCCTTTAGGGCATCATTGTAAGTCTTTAATATTGGTCATATTTAGTAGAACATTAGACTATTTAGTGACCAACTGACTTGACTGAGCCCTATAAACATATATTGTGGCTAGATTTTTTTTTGCTGATGTTTGTACATTTAATTCTGTTTGGGTTTTTCTCTCCTTGTGTGATATGGTTAAGGGTCGAGGCGGGTTTGCTGAAAGGAGTGCTGCCTGCGGTCGAATGATCTGTGATGTAGAAATTTCTGCCAAAGAATTAATTCGTTGCAAAAGTTACCATTTGTCTGAACTGGTCCATCAGATTTTGAAAACAGAGAGGGTAACAATTCTACCTGAGGAAATTCGAAATATGTACAGGTATGTTGCTGATTGGGGTTTTCAGTCCTCCACTGGAAAGTAGCAGATCTGGTTTCCCAGCGTAAAATTTTAGGCTTGCTTACTTCATTTGTCATGTAGATGCTGACTTAGCACACCGGTATTTGAAAAGTTAAATACTATTGTAACATTATGTTACAATGTTTCAAGCCACTTGTGTGTGGTGGTTTATTGTGTGAAGCAAACTGAGTTGTCAGAACATTGATACAGATACACTAATAGGTTATGCAAGCTTGAGTTTTGGGATGGTTTTTCAATTACAAGAGCTTGCTGTATAATTCAGCCCTGGTGTGCTACAGGTACCATGTATTCTGTACAGCATATAGGTCTAAACTACTACAAAGGAAGCTGATTTTACTTTGTTAGGCCATTCTCCTTCTTTTCTCAGTGATTCTCCTCGCTTGCTGTTCATGCTGGAAAACACCTGGACAGATGCCAAGTTCATTCTCCAGATCATGTGTGAGCTGAATGTTCTGCCACTGGCTCTTCAGATAACAAACATCTCTGGGAATGTCATGGTACATTTTCATTACTTTCTGCCCTCCTCCCTTTCCAACCTCCTCCAAACAAGGCTTAATTTCTAAACACTAGTTGAGAATATATGATGCTATAAATTTTTTTCTGTGATGAGTGGGAGAGTTCAATGTTCTAATCGGGTAATAATATAAAACTTTCTTGAAAATACCACATTTGAGTTTTGTGCAGGGTGGTGATACATAATGTTGAGTGAACTTAAATAGTTCAAGGACATTGCCTAGTCTGCTTTACTATGTCAGTGTTTTCTCTGCTTTGCTTTGAGTTCTTTTTTTCACCCCTCTCTTTAGTCGAGGACAATGATGGGCGGACGATCTGAACGTAATGAATTCCTGCTGCTTCATGCATTCCATGAAAAAGACTACATAGTGCCAGACAAACAAGTTTTTAAAAAGCCTGTGCAGAAGCTGGTGGGTCCAGTTTTTCTCCTTCCAAGGATTTTTATTAAAAGATTTAAAAAATTCTATCTTTTTTGTATTACTGTTCTGTGAGAACACAGAGAACCCCAAACATACATTAGTTACAACTTAATGTTACAGCATATGCTTAGTTAAAATACTTTTTTTTTGTTGACTTGATAATGAGAGTGGGACAGTGTAACAGCTTTTCCATTGTGTTACAGATCTATGGAAACTCAATTGTTCTGTTAGTTTAAAATTAAAATAAGCCAAGTACTTGACTGTGTAGGGAAACAGTAAAGAAGATAATCTGTGTTGCTTAATAGATACACTTAAAATTATTTTGATGGTAAACAGTATTTCAAGTGTAATTAGTTATATGGGTAAAATATCCAAAGGCATCAAAAGAAATTCCTTTGAATAATACCAGTGTAAATAATATTTATAGAAACATCCATTTGTTTTGTTAGTGAACAAATTAAAATTTGAGAAAGTACTTGTATTGCACTATATTTTACTTCTTAATTTTACTTTTATATAAGTTCAACAGCAAATTCCAAAGCAATAAGTTTTCTTGATTGTATTGTTTCATCAAAGCTGGAATTTTAAGTGATTTAGAATAGAATTGAACAACCAGTAGAAAAAATCTTACTACTACGTACCAAATAACAGGATACTTTTTAGGTCAGTAATAATGTTTTTATTTGTTTTATTAATAATGTTTTTATTTGTTTTATTAATGTTTTTATTTATTTTATTTGTTTCAAAAAACAACATTGTAATTGGGCAATCATATGACTTCTGGGTCATGAATTGATTTTTTTCCTAGTGTTGACCTTTACAACCAGCTGGAAAATGCATACTAGTGCCATGTTGCATGATGACAATACCTTAAGGTCTCTTATTAGCAGTTTGTTCCTATCAGAGTTGGTTTGAATGCTGTTTTGACATGTAGAGAGCTTTAATAAGGATCATGATGAAAACACCATGTTTTGCATGTATTTTAAAAGGAACTTGGTGCACTGGCTCCCAAATTCATATTTGATTTGCCAAAAATAACTCGTCTAAGATTATAGAAATCTTAGAGACTAGATAATGACTTTTTTAAATGCCACATGTAGGTGGATGAAGATGAGGATCTTGAAGATCAGAATAAATCAAATATAGGGAAAAAGAAAGCAGCATATGCTGGGGGCTTAGTCTTGGATCCCAAAGTCGGTAAGATGTGGCAATTTTCTTTCTTCTATGAAGGTAGAGACAGGTAGATTATATTAATGCAGAGAGATTGCAGTGGGGAATCTGTCTCTTCTGGGAGTTTGGTGTGGTGGTTGTGGCATTGGGGGGAGGTGTCACTGCACACAACAAAATTCCCAACACTGATTGTGGAATTGCTGGTTTTGAGGAATTAGGACTGTGTATATGTGTATAAATTTTCTAATGGACACGTAAGTTTTCTTTCAGTTTCTCCTCTCTGTGGGGAAAACTGTGCAAGTGTCCTATAGTAACACGGAAGCTATCTGTTCAACTCTGGTGAGTTAACGGGGTTGGATCGTTCCACTTCTGACAGCTTTCTGTAATGGGTAGTGGTGCATCTCAACAGCTGCTTTAAGGGATTTAGATTATGAAAATGTGCTACAGTGTATTACTGTCACTTACATATTAATTGTGGAGTTGTATGGAGTCCTTCGGGTGACTGAGTAATTATGACTTTTGTTTTAAACTCTGTTTTAGGTTTTTATGACAAGTTTATTTTGCTTCTCGACTTCAACAGCTTGTACCCATCGATTATCCAAGAGTTTAACATCTGCTTTACCACAGTGCAGAGATTGTCATCAGAAGCACAGAAAAGGGCCGAGGTTTGTGTGCTTTAATTTATGGCTTCAGTTGCACCGTCTTAACTTCAGTGTGTTTTCTGTGAATCAGCTCTTTAAAAAACTTCTTTTCCACTATTTAATATTTTTTTTTGTCCCCTCTCACACATAAAAAGTGATTTTTGTTTAGAGATGCGTCATATTAAGTTTGGGTTGGGAGTTTTTCAATATTTAATGTCTCTCACCTTCCTTTCTGCAATACTTACACAGAATCTTGCTAAGTTCTCTCCCTTCTAGTCTTGGCAACCTCATGAAACAAGTTTTTGCTTTCCAGCCACATGTCCTCCTAGCAGTTTCTGAGCCACTTGACCAGTTTCATCTGAACTTGGTAGAAGCTTCCAAAAGTTAGTTGCTACAGAATTCATGCAAACATATCTGAATGAGGGAGACAAAAGTCTCATGGTTCTGTCTACAGGAAAGAATACGATAGGAGCTCAAGCCTTATTAGACATCAGGAAAATTATACGTGTGTCTTGGGGGGTGATGACTATGTCAGCTGTGGTACTAGCTTCACAAACAGTCATACTGTTTAACACAGCATTAAACTGTATTAAACACAACCTGAAGGTGTAGTTCCACTGTTTTCTAAACAGCTAGGTTGGCTCTGGCTTATCCGTGGCTGGAGATTCTCATTTCCTCAGCTGTGCTGAAACAGTTGTTGTTGGAGCTGTGTTGTAAACTGAAGCAGTGGGCTTGTCAGGTCTAAAGGTTAAACACTGAGGCTTTTATTTTTAAGTGCTTTCAGCTCTCTGGTTGGAATTAGTTAGTCCCATAATGACTGAAATATCTGTACCGTATCAGAGAGGAGGAGATAAGTATGCAGAATTCTGTCAGTAAGTTCCTCCAAGCTCTCAGTGGATTTTCCCTGCTTTTTGAAGTGTGCTTCAAGCTGAAGCAGCTCATTTTGGTTTCTATCACTGTACGATGTTTATTGAGGCTTTGGTGTAATTTCTTGTTACAGTTCTTCCCAGACTGCTTTACTAAACTTACCGACCTCATAATGTCTCTATTGCCCTTCTTTGTACATTTGTCTCCTCCATTGTGTTTGAAATTTCTTTCCATTTTCACTGATCAACCATTTCTTTAGTTATGCTAAGAAAAAGAAGAATTTATGCTTTCTCCTAAATTGTTGTTTTGCTATAATCAAAAGTTGCTTGGGGTGGAGTTTTTGTTCTGTTGCTATGCTGGATTTCTCTTTTGTCAGTTATATCATTCAAAGTATCAGTTCCACAGAGCATGTGCCCCATTTGACAGTTCTGAACACCGACAGTACTTATGTGATAATAAAAAAGGTGTGGATTTTATCCAGCACGGAAAGAATTGCTTCTTTATATTTTTCTGTCTGTCTATCTATCTATCTGTCTATCTATCTACCTATACCTAAAAGTTAGAGTGTTTGTGTGTTATTTATCTGAATATATATATATGTGTGTGTGTGTGTAAATATATAAAATCACACACACACTAAAAAAAATCTTCCTGCTACTGGTCCACACCTCTCTTGGGTTTCTCCCAGACTGAAAGAGACTTAGGCCCTGTCCCCCAGAAGGGATGAAGTATTATAGTTAAACACTGCAAAAACTGTCTCATGCTTGTTCTAGACTGTGTTTTGGGTGCTCTGCAGGAATAGACACAAGCTGTGTGATTTTGTTTTTTTCCCCAAGCTTTTCACTTAACACATTAAAATCTAATTTTTGAGCAAGAAAATGATAAGCTGTGGTGATCATTTGACAGGGTGAAGAAGAGGAAGAAATTCCAGAGCTTCCAGACCCGTCTGTGGAAATGGGAGTTTTGCCTAAAGAAATCAGGAAACTGGTGGAGAGAAGGCGTCAAGTTAAGCAGTTAATGAAACAGCCAGATTTAAATCCTGACCTGTATTTACAGGTGTGTTCTTTAGAACTCCTTTGATTTTTCCTCCCGTTTCCTTTAAGTGCCCTGATCAGCCTTGTAGAATAGGGATGATTAGTAGTGAGCAGTGATTGTAATGTGCTTTATTTGTAGCCCATCATTGCTTCAGACTGTATGAAAAGCTGTGAATGTAATTGTGAGCATTAAGTTCTATCCTCTGATGGCTCCGGTTGGATCATTTTTTGCTGGTTGTGTTTCTTTGCAGTATGACATCAGACAGAAAGCTTTGAAACTCACTGCTAACAGTATGTATGGCTGCCTGGGATTTTCCTACAGCAGATTCTATGCCAAACCTTTGGCTGCTTTGGTGACACATAAGGGGAGAGAGGTAAGTCATTAAACAGATTATACACACATGTAAAAAGGCTGGATTTAAGCTTTTTTTCGTTGAATAGATGAATGGTTTTGGTCTTGAAGCTGCTTTTGGTTTCAGAACTGTAAATTTTTCTTTCTTGTACTGAGGAAGTTGGAAAAAAAATGAAACTAATATCTAGAAAAGAATCAGATAAATATCGCCAGAAGTATGACAAGTTGAAGCTCTAGCTAGAGCCTTATTTTGGCTCTGTTTGGTTTCAATGGGCCAGATTATGTTGACAAGAAAAATCAAGGCTACTTTCATGTTTTTCATGAATTTTCAGTTTTGCTTAATGGGTTAGTCTTTGATCTAGTGGTATGCTTCAGCTTTGGGTGAGCTTGACTTTAGCCAGACTGTCCTGTGCCCTGGTATGTGGAGCTCCTGAAACACTAAAGTTTGTGATAGGGCTAATTAATCACAGGGAGGCAATGGATTATGTATCAGGGCTTATTTTCAGAAACTGTTTGTTCCTTGAAATGAAGTTTTTCGTTAGCCTCAGATATTATTTTAAGAGTTGCTCTTGATTTTATAGGCAGAACTACTCTTGTTATTGATGAGGATGGCAGCCCAATCAGTCTGGTCCCAGTGGGAGAAATAATCAATAAAGATCCAAAACACAGCAGCCCAATCAGTCTGGTCCCAGTGGGAGAAATAATCAATAAAGATCCAAAACACTGATACGCAGCATCTTAAAACATATTTTTTCATGATGTTTCATATTAGTTCTTTATAGACAAGGATGCCAAGCAGGAGTCTGCAAAGGTGCCAAGAACAGATGTGTCTGGATGGCTGGTCAACCTTTAGTTGATCAAGGAGATGGATGAGGTCACATCTCAGAGAGGCAAATCCTCCCTGTGATGTGAGGGCACAGCTCTCCTTGTTGTGGACTGACACCCAATGCACTGAAGGGTCATTTACAATCCCTGACTTACTTGCATGGGGGTGTTTTGTTTCTGGTAACACATCTTTGATTTTAAAAGTCTTCCTTCTCTAAGACATAACCCTACATTTGCTGCCTTCCCAGTTTGCATAACCTGAATGTTTAACCTTACACACGTGTTTAACTTAGAAATAACTTCCTGTTTTGATAACTGTAAATGTCCTATGCAGCCACGTGAATTCAAAAGTTAATGTTTCCTTTAACGAAGTAGTGTCTTTTTTGCTGTGAGATTCTGATGTATTTGTCTCTGAAGCTGGCGTGCAAAGCAGCTGAGTGTCACAGCTTTATATTTTCTAGTGGTATTTTAAAAGTAATGAATGTGACTTTTTTCAGATGATCTCCAGTAGTCATATAGAGCGCCTGTCACAAACTGGATATTGTATGGATACTTAAGCTTTTGGCCTCTGTTAAGGCTGGGAAATACTTTTTGTTTGCGCATACAATTTATTCTCATTTGTTATCAGTTATGAGATGGCGGTGCAAGAAATTCTGGTGTTCCTGCATTATGTTCCAAAGAGATGGTGAAAGGGGGAAATCCTAATTAGGTGATACAGGATGTACTAGGGAGCACTTTGAGGCGTTCTCTCTTACACAAGTTTATTTTTGGTTGGAAAGGATTTCTTACCTCTTGAATTCTGGTGGTTCTAGACCTGGGCTGGCTTGTGCCAAGCCTTTGCATCCATTTGAATCTCCAATTTTGTAGTTGCTCTGAGGTTGGGGAAGAACTTAATACTGTGGCACAGTATTGCCTGAAAGCTTGTTGTAGCCAGTGCAGGTTTGAAGTTCCTCTGTGAGATGGGGCTACTGGGAGCACAGTAAAGAGGTGCCAGTGAAAATCTGGGAGTGGGTCCGTCTGGCAGCACTAGTGCTGAGCTCAGTGGGACAGCCCTGCCTTAGTAGGTCTTTTCTGTGCAGTAGGAGCACCTCCTGTAGAGCTAAAATGATCTTCCCCCTCCCCCCCTCATTCTGTGATGTAGATTAGTATTCATTAATCTGGGTACTGTGGATAAAGCAAACTTGAACATTTGAAAACTTTTCAGGATGGTCTGTAGTTTCGTGCTTCTGTGCAGTATGATAGATTCTGGTGAAGTACGCTATATATGCTCTGTTCTGAAAACTTGTATTATTAGGTAGGTAGTCAGTATACAGACACAGCTCTTCTAGTTGCTTATTTCTTGATTAGTAGGTTTTGACACAAAAGATGACACCAGAAATATCTAATCTGGAAAAACATTACTTTACATTTTTATATTAGGCTTTCCTGTCGTATGTTTCCTCTTACCACTTACTTAACATTCACCTCTTTTATATTAGACTTATCTGGAGGTTTAGGTTTTCTGTATGAAAAGGTTAATTAAAAAGTAACTTATGGAAAATTTATGGTCTAAATTTAAATGGTCTTTTCTGATGATCAGCAGTTAATACTTTTTTTTTTTTTTTAAATGTTCCAAGGGGGCCTTAGTAAACACAAGTAGACCTGTAGAAGTCTAAGCAGGAAAAATACTGGGTGGGTTGAAAACTGAATTTAATATCTGCACTAACACAATTACAATTCAATTGTAAATCTTAGTGGGAGATACATACTTCATGTTGAAGTTGTTGAAGTCCATCCTGGCATTAAGTTTTAACATATCTAAGAGAGACTGAGTTTTGATGAGTCCTGTAAATTGCTGTTTTCCACCTGTGTGACTGAAGACCCTTCCTCTGAAGCTGTAGGAAGACACGAATGCCTCCTGCCAAGTGCTATGTACCACCTCCCGTGGACTTTTAACTTCTCTCTGTGGTTTGGCAACGCTGGTGCAGTAAAAGTAGTGGAGCTGCCGTGGTGTTCCTTACCGTGACTAAAAATTCTTGTAGTTATACATTGCCATTTTAAAAACAGATCATAGAACTGGGTGATCTCTTAAGTCCCTTTCCAACCCAAACCATTCCATGATTTCTTGGCAGTATAGTCCATCGAAGCTCAGTTCTCTTCAGGGAGCAAGATACGAGCTAGCACTTACCCTTTATTTACCTTAAGACAGGGAACAGAAATGTAGCAAAGGCTTACAACTCTGGCCATGTGCAGACTGGATCCAGCAGAGCTTAGCGAGTGGCATTCCAGGGAACGGGGTTTTCCGTGGATCGTGTGGTAACGGCGGGGAGTTCTCGCTAGATGGCGATAGAGACCTTGGGATCCTTAATCAATTAAGACTCATTTTTGTCACGAAGTGTTTAAACGTTGATTATCAGGTTTTTCGAACGGGTCTTTCTTGTTGTGGGTAATATTTAGCAGGGGCATATCAGCGTGAATTTGTCAGAATTTAGTGTAAAGTGCGTCACATGTAGGCTGTTTAAGTTTTGGTGTGTTTTGGAAGGAAAAAAAATGTCAATTTATGGCAGGAGTGAGTGAACACTATAGCTCAGATCTGTTTGACATTTTTGAAAATGTAAATATTTTCCTGTTTCGATTGTAAGAAATGCAATCAAAAGTTCTCATATGTACAGTAAAATAAAATACTTTCTACATTTGCAATGCAAAGGTTGCATTATTGTTCAGGAATGTGTTAGAGGGATTCCTGGACTTTCCCCCTCTCCCTCCCCCCCGACACCTCCCATGTTAGTAAGCATTTGCCTGGACATTGCTCTTGTTGTAACTACAGCAGTTGCTTGCATGGAAAAGTAATAGGAAAATATTTAATGTATTTTTAGCTGTCCTTTAATGTAATTTAACAACTGGAAACGAGATGAGTCGGTGTTGTACAACCAGCCAGCTCTGCACTAGCAGGCAGTGTAAGGTCATGCTGTTCTGGCCTCCTTAAAGGACAAGCCTTTTGATGAAGTGTCAGTTGTCTGGTTTCCTAAATGCAGGATTTCCTAAACGCCATCTGCTGCAGGATTCTCCTACAGGACAGCAAAGTTGTTGAGAGAATTTAACTGTAGACAGCTTGGTTGCTAATGGTTGCCACTCAAAGCTGAGGCCTTTTCCAGGTGCTTGCTTTTTTCTCCACGTTGTTTCTCACTGTTGCATATTTTTGCCCAAGCAAACTTGCTTTTGAAAGGAAAATAACACACTTACTGTTTTCAGCAGTGCTAACAGGTAACCTAGAGTTACAGTATGCAAAATAAAAGGGAGAGAGAGGCAGTTGGGTTAATTCCAACTTTCTCATTCAGATCCTTTAGATACATTCTCAATTAATAATTAGTTTAAGGCTCTGACAGTCAAAAGGAAAGAATAAAAACATGTTATTGCTGCAGTCAGGGAAAAGAATGGATGAGGGAGGAGAAAAATGAAGGGGAGAAAGATGAGCTCATTTTAAAAAAATTAAGGGTAAGTAAGTAGGTTAATGGCCGTCTATTGTAATTATGTTCTGTAAAGAAATCCAGGCATTTCTTTTTTTTTTTTTTTTAATTTTTTTTAAGTCCTGTTCATCCAGGGAAATTGATCATCAGCTGCTTTCTCTTAATTGAACCTAAACCATTGTTTATACAGTCTGCAAGGGTCCTCATGTGCATGGGGCAATTGGCAGACTCCTGGTTTCTTCTGTGTTGTAGTATGGGAGAAGGGGAATTGGTAAAAGAAGGAAAGAAGCCTCCTGAAGTCTCCTATAAGCATGCTGTCTGTATTTAAACAGGGAATGCAACATCAGTATAACAATTTTGAAAGACATGGAACTTGATGGCAAAGAGTTTCTAATTGCTTTTAAGTATAAAAAAGGCAAACTGAAATCTTATGAGAAGTAGTGCTAAATTGTTGCATTGTCCCTAAATGGAAACCGTTGGGGTCAAACCAGTTGTCACTGTTGTTAAATTTATCATTATGTACGCAATTGTGAGCCTGTGAAAAAGCTATGTATGTTATTCTGCATGCTAATATCCAAAATGAGTTAGAATAGACAAGAAGAGGCTGCTTACAATCTGAAAATGAGAACTGAGTACCAAGTAGTATTAAAATTACGGAGCATCTTAACATTCCTTGAAATACTATTATTGTTAGTCAAGTGCATGAAATGACATCTGGTCTGATAAAGACTTTTGCATCTCCAAGGAGAGGAAATGAAATGTTTCAATTCAGAAGAATGGCCAGAATATTCTGGGTGAGGAGGAAATTAGTGAGAAGGGAAAAAAATTATTTTATTTTGGGTGGCATGTTGGTATTTTTTTTTTCCCCTCTGGACAGAAAGGTTTTATTTAATGGATATTCACTGAGAAATGTTTAGAAAGATTGATCAGATTCAGATTGATTGTACAGCAAGTCAGATGAATAGAGACCTTTTTTTTTTTTTTTTTCTTTTTTACTGCTTATTTTAAGATTGTGCTATTACGAGAGGTGTGGTGCCACTCACTTCCTGACTGCTGATTTCTGTGGATGGGTTATAGCAATTGCATGGCCCCATGGTGAGTTGGATCAGCCTGGTGATCCGAGTTGAAAACTGACTCCGGAAGAAAACCAAATTGATTTCAGTTGGATCAATAACTCAGGGACTCACTGCATGCTCCTAGTGCTGGTGGAAAGGAGGAGGTTGGACAGTGGGGCAGGCCCAGTGTGAGATGTAAGGGGTCTGGTATGGCCAGCTATTTTTCAGCTCATACTGTGGGGTTGATGTTAATAGGACGAACACGTGGGGGTTTTGTTTGGTTGTTCTTGTCTTTTTTCTGTACTTTTGTTTTTTTCTTATAGTTTCCTGTCCTGTGTTTTTTTTCCTGTCTTGCCGAAAGCTACAGATTTTGCTTGAGTCATATCTTAACCTGGCTGACTAGGTAACAACAAGATACTCCTCACCCAGAATTGTGGTAAAACTGAAAACAAGGTTTACTGGGAGATGTGAAAGAGCGAGATCTCTGGAACATTCTCCATACCTGAAATGTAACAGTATGTCCCCTTTTAGAAGCCATATGTGTTGGGTAGAGGGCTGATGTCAGGATCAGGAGAGGTAGAAATCTCTCCACATCCACTGGGAGCAGAAGGACTCTCAGATGTGCAATAAAATATTGGGGAATACACTGGAATCCTGCAACCCCCAAAATTTACCATACTTCGGCTTCAGAATTACTGAAGAAATCCTTTAAACCTATCTAGAATACTGTAGGGATTAACAATTCCTTTCAGATACTGGCATAGAGATGCCTCATAAAAGGGAGATACAAGAGCATAGGTGCTTCACTATGAAGGTGAGAGCTTTTGCAGCATGACTCCATCATTTGTAAACTGCTTAGTTTCTGTTTTCAAACAAATCCCAGTGTGTTAAGGTTAGAAGATTATAAATCCTAACTAAGATTATAAATCCAAACTGATGTTTTAATGTTTTTCTCCAGCCTGTATATTTGTTAGCACTGCATGTCTTTGCTGTGCACATTTTCTTAGTTCATTAGTGGCCTGCCATAAAATGCTTTGTGTTTTGAGACTTCAGCAGAAGTTGTTCTCTAGGGTATTATTGCTTCACTCATCTGCATCATGCATTTATCTTAAATTGGATGTTGGCCTGTTCTAGAAACCATGGGTTTAGATACCTAGATAGTAATAAAGTTTTCAAAATAAAAGATACTTCAAATAGGAGTTAAAAATAATTTTCATTTTCAAGCACTATTCCTAAGAGGATAGAAAAATGAGTCTAACTGAAGTGTTTGTCTCCCACGAGACTTAAATAAATATTCATTCTGTCCTTCAAAGATAGGACACCTTGATCTCATAATCAAAAATTTTCATATATTTACTGGGAATGTTACCCACTGTGCAAAAGCTTAGTGTTTCATCACAGATTGTCTTAGAAGCTTTTTGCCCCATCCACAGTGACATGATCTGTTCTTTTTCCTCTTGAATGAATACTCATTTGAGCCTACTAGATGTGCTATTTTAAGGTAATGGTTTAAGGATGGGCATGATCCTACTCTGACATATAAAGAGAAGCTGAAAGCTGGGTTTCTTCAGTCTGGAGAAAAAACCTTTGAGGATGGAATTCACTGTGGTCTTAAGAAGAAGCCAGACTCTTCCTAGAGATGCACAGAGTTGCACCAGGCAGGTCTAGCCCTGTCTTGGGCAAGAGTTTGGGTTAGGTGATGTCCAGAGATCTCTTCAAATCAAAATTGGTTTATGACCATAAGCTTAGAAGTTCCTTTAATTCACACTGAGCTTTATCACCAAGGTCAGCTAGATCTAACAGATGCAGCTCGTCATTTGAAGTGAAGAAGACTGGAAGGATGAAGATATTTCGGCAGTGATACTTGTCTTACCAGGATGTTTTGGTTTCAGAGCTAAAAAAATAATGCTTGTGTAGTTTGAATGCAGGTTTTGCTGTATGGATCAGGTCATATGGTCTCTGCATGTATGTCCTTTCTCTGGGCTGTGCCAAGATTCATTGGCTTAATTTAGAAGATAAGCATGAACAGCTTATGCTATTTTCAGCATCGAAATATACTTACGAGACAGATGAAACAGTTTGTTCAAGGCCTTTATTTATCTGTGGAAGATGGACTGTCTCTACTGCTGCAGGTGCAATACCTTGTAAGGATACAGGAGACCTTGGTGGGAAACTCAAGAATTCTAACTGGGACAAAGGACTCTTAAGAAGTAGATGTAATTTAACAACCTGGTTCAGATCTCTTACCCTAAGCAAGGAAGCTTGTAAGTCAGGCTTACATCCTAAGCTAACTTGTTCAGACTTCCTTCATAGTAGAAGGAGGGCAGTGTCAAACCTGGATGAAATAAATCCCCCAAATTTTAGAGCTTTACTGGTGATTGGGAGACATGTGGAAGCTTAAATTATGCTTGCTCACTCTGTTTGCTTTCCTTCCGATGGTTGTGCATAATGTAATGCAGGACATGTTGCTGGTGTTTGCATCGTCTTTAGTTTCAGAATATTTCCTTTATCAAATATGGGTAAGGTTTCAGGGAGTAGGATTAAATTATTTATGTTGGTAAGTGCTCTACAGTTTGATACGTTTGTTTGCTGATTTGAACCACTAGGAATAGTTGCTCTATAAAATCCTATTTGAACACCTGGATTAGTTAAAAAAAAAAAATCCATTTCTCTTAACCTTTCATTTTAATTCTTCTATGGTTTTGTGTGTTCTAACTGACAACCTTTAAAAAGAGCGAGAAATAATTTTTTACGTTGTTGGGGGTAGGGAGTGGTTCCCACTTATGTCAGTGAAATGCTTTGCTTAACAAGCAGTGCTCATCAAAAACGTGGAATGATGGAATGTCATTTGAACCTTTCTGCAGGGATTAGTCCCTGGCAGTTATTTCTCTGTGAGCTTGTGCTAGTCTTGGTAATTACATGAGACTGAGAAAACTTAAAATTTGGATAGTGGTGGTTGATAAGCCTTGGTTTCAAAAAAAAAAAAAAGGACTGTTTTGCCCTGCAGTTTGGTTCTCTGACTTGTTTTGTGCACAGTATCACTTTATTAGCAATACCACAGTTTGCACACTAGTAATTTATTTTCTGTTTTCTCTGAATTCAGTGCAAAGAACGTTTTCAATGTTAATTTCATTTTTCTTCCTTGATGCTTTTAATTTTTTCTGGGATATCAAACTGTCACAAGCTTTGTAATACTGTCATTTGGAATTGGCAGGTGGAAGACTGACTTAAATCCATAGGAATGTCTCAGTCCTGTGCTCCAGGGTATTTCAGCCTTGCTGGTTGGTTTTGCTCTGGTTGGAATTTTACTTGTTGAATCTAGAACTTCCTTGGCTGTACCCTTTGATTTTTGAACAACCGAGATATAAGTCAATGGCAGGTGATGTTTTGGTTTTCATGTGACCTCCTTAATTTCTCCCCATTCTCCTCCCCATCTCCCTCAGAACTCAGTATCATCAGTGTCTTTGAACGCAGGCAAATTCCATTTTTGCATTTGCTCAGAAATCTAGTGGTTCCTTTAAATTCTAATAGGGCCTCTGCCTTGATATTTTAATAGGTATCATACCTGGGTTTTTTGGTTCAGTGCATAGCTTCATATTTTTCAACTTAGAGTTAGTCGTCATCTTGGAGATAAAGAAAAATCAATAAGCCCATACTTAGACTGAGAACCCCTGCAGAAAGCTTTGATTAGAGAAAAGCTTTAGATCTGACTCTTACACGCAATTGTCCATCAGGTGGCAAGTGATTTTTGCATGTACTACTGTGTACCTCAGATGGTAGGGGTGGAAAAAGGTCTGTTACATCATGAAGTTCATCTTCCAAAGTATGTATTTAGTTACTTCAGCAGAGACACAATTCTTGATGATGGGTTTTTTGTGGTTTTTTTGTTGTTGTTGTTGACAGCTGTTGTCCTTCAAGACGTCACTTCTAATTTTAATTTTGCCGTGGTTTTTGATCTGATTGCTTTTTGTGATCACTAATTTTTTAATAGATTTGGAAGACAAGCCTGCCTTCAGTAGGAATGTGTTAATTGACAGGTGTCCTGAAGCTTTACATTCTTGGCAGTGGTCCAGGATGACAGAGCAGTAATGATTTAGAAACTGCTGTTCCTTCCTGGTGAAAGGATTGGAGGAAGTCTGTGAGGTTATTAACTACTACGCTCTTCTAACAGATTGTGAGAAGATCATTATGGCATCTAATTAGTTGAGATTACCTCCTTTATGCAGAATGTTTGGGGTTTTTTTAAATTCCTTTACATGCTGCCTTGTGACTTGTACTGGTATTTTTTTTCTCTTCTCTCTAATGTTCTGGATGGTTACTCTGAGGATTTGAGTAAGGGATCATGTTCCTATCTCTGTGTGGTGTAATTAGCACAGCTATTTAAATGTTATCTGGAACCCATTTACCCTGTCAGTTGCTGCTTAGTTCAGTGGAAATGCTTTTATGTAAAACACAGAACAATACTTCTGACTTGTAATAAGATTGGGTTGAATTTAGGGAACTGAAACACTTCATCCTAGAATAAAAATGTCTTGCTGAATCAAGGGTAGAAGATTATGAAAGCTGCCACTTTTAAAAAGGGTATTATGCTGACATATGTATATGTATAAATTGAATTAGCTGTGATACTCCTACAGGGAGAAACTTCCCACTGATTCTAAAAAATTTAAGGAAAAGCTGACACATGAAATTTTCCTCCCAATTTTATGTTAGATTTTCAGCTGGTCTTAGAATATTTGAAATTGATGCCTGATGGGGTGTGGGGCAGATGCTTTCCTTTTACTTCCTAGTAATTTCTTAATGAAAGAGGTTCCTTCTGTGGCTCAGAGATGTTTGTGTTTTATAGGGATCTAATGGCTTTTATAATGATTTTTATTGCTCCTAGGCTTATGTGGAAGATAAACCACATAAATGATTTTTTTTGTTTCCATTCAAATAAAAACAACCTTCTCTCCCACCCTCCTTTAATGTACTGACCTTTTGCCATCCTATATTTTGGTGGTTGATCTTGAACTTAAATAATTACAAAAGTTTCTCATCTTTCATATATGAGCAAGCCATGTAGTTTTGGGTTTTCTTCAGAAAGATGGGCTCCTGACATGCTGACCAAGTAAAGATTAATTAATTGTGGCTTTTGTTTGTGTGTCTCAGTTTTCATCCTGGAGTGTAAGCTTGTGTCACTTTGCTCTGTTATAAATACTGTGTTAAATTACAGCAATTTTTTTTAAGAAACTGTTTGATTTTTTGCCAGGGATTCCTGAGCCATCTAGTAATAGTTTCAGGGATCCTATTCCTTCTCTGAAAATCAGTGCCAATTTTGGACTGTGCAGCTGTCCCAGTTTCCTTTTTATTAATTTTCACTCCAGGAATAAATTTTTGTTGTCTGATGTTTATTCTATTAGTGTTATTTAAAGTCAGTTATTTCCTTCTGCATAGATCTTGCTTTACTTGGTTTTTTTCTCCCCTTTATATGTTTTTCTTAAAATGGAAAAAGAAATTGATCTGCCAGAGGAGATGTGATGGTAAAGCAGTATGAAGTGGCATTTATTTGACTATTCCAGAAATGATCCTTCTGTTATTCCATACAGTACTGCATAGCTTTTGGCTCAGCTGGTCTGTATAATAGGGGAGAGCCTCCCTGCTAAGCCAAGCAACTCCTCTTTGCTTTGAAGAGCATTTAAAGCATGTGTGGTAGAAGATTATCACAATTATCAAGTATCAGTACTGACTTAGTATTTGTCCCTGGCCTTTTCCATCTTAACTTGAGGAAAGTCTGTTTTGTGACTGTCTGTCAGCCCCTCTCTCTGAGAGGAACTGTGGTTAATAGTTTATTAATAGTTTGTGTGGTACGTAGACTGTCACAGACTTGCTATACGCTCTTGAGCATAAAGGGTTTTTTTTTGCAGTTTTATATAACATGATGCTCCTTTCACCGTTTAATCTCTTTGGACAGACAGCGTTGGAAGCAGGTCATCATTAGTGGTGTTCAGATTCTTATGGTTTGATAAGTTTTTCTTAACTTTACCAAAAAAAAAATCAATTTTTTACATGCTTTGCATAACATGGAGTTGTTGGGTTTTGTCTTTAAGTTTCAGTACTTGTGTTATGGCCGATAGTTGATTTAGGAATACAGTTATCCACTATAAAGAGATCAGTTATATTAGTTCCCTGGAAGGAAGAGTTGGTGCTCTCTGAAGTTAGGAGTTGTTGCAGTGAATGTTGGGAGAGATGGAGTTTGGGAAAACCTGAATCAGTATGCATACCTGTAATGAGAAAACTCCTTTGCATGTTTTGCTTTTCACTGTTTTTTAAATGCAGTGGGCACAGGTCCTTAAATGTTAAGTCAGCTGTGCTTAGTGTTTGGAAAGAAATGAGTAACATGAACTGCAAATAGGTTTTCCTATAAGGCAAGTAATTAGGTGTGTGCTTACTTGAGGATGGAGATGGAACAAAGGGAGAAGTGAAATTGTTGATAGGATAGTTCAAGAGAAGATTAATTGCTCAAAAGTACTAACACCTTCTCCGGTAACTTCAGAGTCTTGGAAATTCAAACATGAACATGAAAACATGAAAATGACTTTTACCCTCAGTGTTCAGTTCAGTCAGTGTGAAGAAGTTAAATGTCAAGAACAAAATAAAACCACCTGGAGAAGAAAGCTATGGGCCTTCAGGTCACAAAAATTACCTGGAAACACTGAATGCTCAGAACTGTTAAAGAGCAGTGCTGCGTCACACTGAAGGACAAGCGACTTCATCTGCGATTCCATTGAGTCCAAAATGTACAAGAAGTAAAAAAAAAAAGTTGAATAATTAGTCCTCTTCTGTACATACAACTAAAATAGCAAAGATTTATTGAACTCTATAAGTCAAATGGGAGAGTCAATGTCTGCATTTAAACAATTCCTGTTTACTGGACCTGAGAAGAAAGCTTCTCATGGGGAAAAGGACTTCAGCTGCTTTCCTGAGCTGCACTTGATACTAGATTTCTGGAAAAGAACTGTAGGTGGACTACACACGAAGTCTGTACATGAGGGAGAGAATCACGGCTTAACTAGGTTTGGGTTTTGATTTTGTGTTTTTCCTACAGAAGAGAGCAGCTGGGTAAGATCTGTGGGAGTCATGCTTCCAACTCTGCTCCTTTTTTGCTGATGCCTTGTGTTGAACTCTTCCTGGAGGATGAAATGTCTCTTGGCACATTTGTTGCCATCTGCTGTTTGTCTCTGTTGATAAGGCTTAGTTAGCACTTCTGCTAGGAAAGTGCATGACATAGTTTCAAAAACTGCTCCATTTACCTGTTGCTGTGGGACGAGGCAGGCCCTGTTCTAAATGTTTTCCAGCTGGTACATATCATTACTGTTTCAGATGACATGAAAAATGATAATTGAAGCTACGAGCCTATTACGTAGTAAGCTTTAATTAGTTAAACTGCTTCGTATTCGTTTACTGTTGGTGCTAATGCTCTTGAAATTAATTGGCACTAAAGGGGGTTCAAAGTTTATATGCAATCATTGCTGCAATAATGTGCTATATTACTAGGTAACTTGGCTTATTAGGTGATTTCGTTCTCAATTATTGCTGCAAGTCAACAAGACCAGAGTAATTATCTCACAAACAATAGCCTTACTCCCAAGACAGATGTAGCCAGACCCTTCCCCTGGAGTTTTGCTGTGTTCTAGTGAATAGGAAAGGGAAGGTGATCCACATATGTCACCCAGCAGCAGATGGGGAAGATTTTTTGAAAGTGGGATAGCACACTTTCAGATCTTCTGTTATGCTAATAAAGTTTTGTGTGAGAACGATAGCAATGTCAATCTATCAATGACATCGAGCCCTGGCATGTGCAGGCCATCAAAGCAAACTCAGAATGCCTTTGTAGGCATAGCTGGACAGTGTAAGCCAGTTGCTACTAGAGTGAAGGTCATCTCTCGTTTTCCTAGAGTAGACTAAATGCCTAGCATACACGTTGATTAAACTTTTTTTTTTTTTAAATAGAAGTTGTGATTTTGTTAAAATGGAAAATTTAGAGTCATGGGAATTTCTAGACTCCATGGGAATTTCACCCCTAAGTTGCTAATGTGTTGTGTGCTGCTGGTGTGCTGTAATGTGGCTTACATCAGCCTATAAGTGTCTGAGAGAAGAAATTATAAATTTACTGGATTAATATTATCTAGTAAGTATAAAGCATTATTAATAAATATTTAATTCATAAGCACACCTTTAAGATGCTAGAGTTTATATCAGAAATTAATTACAAGTGAAGATGACTTTCATGAGTGGAAAAAGGAAAAATTGCGGTGGTGAAACTGTGCAATAGAAGTATGACTGAGCAGTGCTAACGTGCACCTCTTGTTGGCTCCTCTCCAAAATGCCTTCAGGAGAAGGTTCAGCTGAATCTCCAGATTTTCAAGTGTCTTGATCCGAGTTCTGATACTATTTTAAGTCCCTCTATAGAGCCAGCATGTAAATCTTTATTTAGGACCATCTTTCAGGAGCTGCACACAGCAGGTCAAGTATTAATTCCATCTGGGGAAAGTGCTGTTTCCAGGAATGAAAAAGACTGACCAGTAGATCTCCTTAATGTTCTTTTTCTGTCAGTTATTTTTGTGAAGTAGAGATTGAAAAGAAGTTTAACAGATTCAGGGAGTGCATTTGTGGATGGACATGTCTTACATATGAATTTTAAAGATGTCTCTGTGTTTCAAGTGAAAAAGGTGGATAACTACTTTGAATGGTGGGCTGCTTAGTATTGTTTTATTGGAAGCATCTGTGGAATTTTACAGTGGCTGATTCTTTGTAGCTGTAGTAATTTTGCCCTTTTTGAGTAGTATCAGCTTACAAGTTAGAATCTCTTGTATGTGGAGATATTATAAACACTGACACACATGCATTGGATAAAATTTGTAGGAATAGTTCTGAAGACAGGAGTTCATTTTGGGTATTTTAAGCTAAGGTGTTAAACCTACTGTTTAGGGATTTTTTTTTTG
The DNA here is from genome assembly GCF_009829145.1 of Chiroxiphia lanceolata. Taxonomy (NCBI): domain Eukaryota; kingdom Metazoa; phylum Chordata; class Aves; order Passeriformes; family Pipridae; genus Chiroxiphia; species Chiroxiphia lanceolata. The sequence goes on along the minus strand of NC_045638.1, from coordinate 13,531,914 downwards.
TTGTTGTTGTTCTTTAGTATTTGCGATTATGACATTTAATTAAATCTTCTAAGGGATTGTACTTGCCCAAAATAAAAAAAGATGAGGAGCGGGGAAAAAACAATCCTCATGACTTTCTCGTAACTATTACTCTTCAGACAAGGGTTTACAAATGTAAGTGCACTGGAAGTACAGGGCACTGCAGCTTAATTTAAGTGCAACCTGCGAAGATATGGAGGAACCTAAGTGGCATTCCATTTCTTTTCAGTGAGGAAGGAAAAGTAAGAATACTTTTTTAGATCGTTACACTGTGGATTCGATGCTTCTAAAGGTGTCTGTTGAGTGTGCCTATTTGATAATGTAGAGGGCTTCTCAGCAGTAGAATGATTTTGATATTTTAGCCTTGAAACCAAGTTTCTGTGTTTGAATCTACTAAAATTGTTGGTGTCATGTGCTTAATAACCCATCTGCTTGAATAATGATAAAGCCTCCTACTTAGTCTGTCTACCTCAAGGGAATAATCGAGCAGCCATTGTGACAATACTCTTCTGAGCTAACAAAATACAATTTTCCCCAGGAGTTCCCTTTGAAACAAGTTATTTTTAAGACAGTAGTGATAGGGACCCTGAAATGAGGCTCAATGAGGAATAAATATCTATCTCAAATTGTCTGTCATGGCCAGTGAAGTTAAAAAAAATGAAACAGAAACAGCCCAACTTCACCTTATTTAAAAGACAGCCAGATATCCTTATGAACAGGATTATATGATGTGTGTTTTTAGGAGGCTGGGCTTGATGGTTTAGTCCTGGATTTCATGCATTGCCATGCAGCAGACTGCAGGCTGCTTCAGTTTTGCTCCATAAAGTCTTGAAGCAGTTGTGTTTTTTGGATTTCCTGCTGTGACAGAGACCACTACCAGTCAGAGAAGCCAAGAAATCAAAATTTTGTAAATGTCTGATATCCCAAATGTATGTGAATCAATTTGTCATCTGGAGTTCATCTCTTCCTCTTCTTTCCTCCTCACTGTCTTACAAATCCTCTTGTGTGTCTTGGGTTTGATCAGTGATCAGTGTCTTGGGTTTCTTGGTGCAAATTCCGAGTTGCTGCAGTTGGAAGCATAAATGAGACGTGTTTCAGTTCTTTGACTTTGTAGCAAAGGAATTGCATAGAGCTGGTGGTGGATTTCCCATCATTTGTGTTAAAGCAAGATCCTGTGCCTTGCTTCTAAAAATTATGCTGTCAGTCAGCCTGACGTTACAGGCTTGAAGTAGAGACTGTTTAGTAAAATTTTATGGCCCGTGTGTGTTAGAGGAAAGTCAGTAAGGAATGACTGCAGTCTTTTGCCACACTGAAATACTGTAATTTAAGTGCCAGATGTTTTGAATAGAATTTTAATGAATTGGATGCCTTTCTTAAAGGTAATTTTATGTAGTTCTAAGAAGTCATGTGTGGTCGGCCAGAGGGAAACAGTGTATTACCCATCTGGCACAGCATAAAAATATTTGTGCTTAAAAATTGATATTCAGTAATAAATTTGGACCTTTCAGTATTTTCCTTGTTTAATGCAGGGGGGTTTCTTTGTTTATGTACTTGATGTTTATAAGAGATTTCCTGTAATTCCTACCTACGTGTGCACAATCTGGTATCTTGAGTTTGTTTTGCTATAGTCTACATCTCTGTAAAGCATTTTGCAAGGAAAAAGTGATATTTCTCTTGTCTTCATTCAATCTTGAAAGGTTTACTGTTTATTACATAGTTATAACTCTGATCATCAGTTTCTCTCTTTCCTCAGATCATACACTTAAGAGGGATCAGATTACCTGTGCTGTAATTAATGTCACCTCTGAATATGTTAAGAAATTCTGTATACTTTTATATTATTTTGGTTTCTGGATAGTACCCCATGTCATGAATTTTTGAAGGGATTAAATAAATTTTTTAAACAGAAAAATTCCTAATGTAGTAAGCAGAAATATCTTTACATTTAGGAATTCCTGCAACTTTTAAGTGTTTCAATTCTTACTGCAAGTTGCCTGTTTTTCAGGCTCTTCGGTGAAATGGGAGTTTGTGATCAGAAGGTCTGTTGGACTGCAGTCAGTTTATTTTTCTTGTATAAGCTGGGGAATATTTTTGAGGCATCCGTTGGAGACTTGAAAGCTTTTGCTATTGGGACGGTCAAAGGTTTTTTGGGTAGCAGATATGCCCTTGTGAAGAAGGTGAACTCCAAGAAGGGGACTCAGTGACATTTGTGGCTGAATGCTGTGCCATGACTATGCACAATGTTGTCCCACTGCAGTGGGCACAGCTACTCTGGATGTGTCTTCTGGGTGTGGTGGTTGGTCAGAGATATTTCCTGATAGGCAACAGAGAACTATTATACCAGTGACTGAACCCATAGGAAGGTCCCAAGTAGTTACAAGTGAAGAGTGGCCTGGGTGGATTGCAGCTCCTTATTCAAGTGTCAGAGAGGCCTGAATGCCTGAGCACAGTTCAGATAAAAAGAAGACAAAGGGCTTTCTTACCTCAACCTGTCACATAGTTAATATATAGAAAAAAAGTTGTTCTAATTATATTTTTCCTCCTTTAACTTCCCTCCTTTCCTTTTACCTTAATGAACCAAGCATTAACTCTCGAAATGATGCATTGACTCATATGTGTAAGCATATTGCTATAGGGCAATTTAGTCATGTCACTGTAGTATATGATATTCTGGATGCTGCTTAACACTTGGGGTTAGAATTAGATGATCTTCAAGGTCCCTTCCAACCTAAACCATTCTATGGTTCTATGACTCTATGTGTTGAGATATTTTTGTGGTGGAGGAAAGCCTTTTGGATCAGGTCTTACATACTTTAACATGTATAAGAACACTGGAAGTGCATTGTACCACTGTATTTTGTTTCTTGCTGACTTGCCTTCCTTACAAATTCTTGTTTTTTTAATATCCCTTTTCTTCCCTCTCCTCCTCCCCAAAGTGTAGATGTCACACATCTACATTTTGTGTTTCTTGTCACTTCCCAAATTTGTCATGACTACTGCTCTTGGTTTTTAGGATCTCCGGGTGAATACCATGTTGCTTATAGATAAAGGTGGGAGCCTGGAGTTAAGGTACCAATACTGTGGTGTAAAATTCAACTCTCACACCTGTTTGAATTAAAGCGAGGAGTTTGTGGGGTGGGGTAGGTGAGAAGGGGATGTGGGATGGCAGGAAAGGAGGACAGGCTTCTGATGGACACCAGGATGATGCAGGTGCCAGCCAGCAGTAGCCACCTAGCTACTCCAAACTGGCTTTTAGGAGAACAGAAGTGGAATTTGCTTCCCAGATTCTGGCTTGCTTTCTGGCTAAACCAAATGGAAGGGCTGATTTCTGCTCAGAGAGCAAGCACCTGCTTTTTCCCTGTGAGGGAGGAAGGGAGGAGGTGTTGTTCTGTGTCTGTCTGGATGCTCTGGCCATATGTGATGGTTTGCAGTTGCTGAGCTGTACCCAGTAGCATGTCCTGCACCAGTGCTCCATTTATTCTTTCTCTGTGCTGCTCTTCCAGACCAACTGAGCTGTTTGCTGGCAATTCCCTAATGACTGTGCTGCTTTTGGCTTGTTGCTGTAGGAGCAGAGAGCTGAGATGACTTGCACCACTACATGGAAGATTAAGTAATGTCTTCACTGTATTTCTCTGTAGGCAAGTTTTCTGTTAACTTTCCTAGTACTTTCACCATCCATCTACGTGTGGACATTTGAGCTGTATGTTACCACTTACCCTGTTGTTTTGAGGTGTGATTTCCTAGCTTTCTCCCTGCTATACTCTAGACAGGCTGGAGTGTCCTTGAACCCGCTCTCCCCTTTCTACAGGGAAGAATGAGAAGCCTTTGAGCAGCTTAAGTGTCGGCCTGTCACAGCTGACAGGAAACTGATCTGCTGCTTGGCCCTGTGCTGCAGCCTGGCTTGCCAGTGGCATGTGCCCAGGCTGTGCAAGCCTTGCAGGGCCAGGGGGTGCATGCTGAGGGTCTCCCTGTGCCCCAGCAAAGTGAAGTTTGGCTGTAGACATGGTCGGAAATCGCTGTCTGTCCCAAAATGTTGCGGCTGTTTGCCACAGCTGTCTGTCCTGTCAAAACAGTGACTCGTCTCAGGGTTAAAGGTTGATGAAAACTGTTGCTAATTTGAGATGATTGATATTGGAAAAACTAATTAGTGAGCAGGGGCATTTAATTTGATCACTTGTAGTGGTTTCTCTTAGGGGTTTTGAAGAACTTTGCTGAACTTCTTTTACCAGCTTCTTTCTTTTTAATTGAAGTAGGAATGTGTTTCCAGTGGGCTGCTGCCAAGGGGAAAGACAGGGTAAATTCATAAGCAATGCTTGAATTTACTTTTGAAGCATTCCTGTGTGATCTCCAAAGGCTGGCAGGGAGATACCTGATTTACTTAGAGAAGGAAATGTCACATACTCTGATGAAACTTTCAAATGAAATCCCTTGCGACAGAGTTGGGAGCTCATTGGCTGCGCTCTACCACAAGAGGTGTTCTCTGTAGTTAGAGAGGTAACAGAGGAGTGTTAAAAGGGTATTCTGGTAACATTACTTTGGCTTATTCAATTGCTGATGACAAGACAATGTGTTTCCACTTTGGTCCGTGCTGCTAAAGTGTAATATAATTATTTGTATTAGACACCAGCCACCTGTTAATATCGTTCTTCTAAAGGTCATTGTGTGGTGCCTTGCTGTCTGAATTTAACAGCCCTGTATCAGGTTTGTTGGTCACTCTTTTGTGTGACACCAGACAAATGTTTGTGGGGAAAGAATGTGAACCCGATACTCTGACGGCCAAGGGAGAGGAGAGGACCAGGGACAGGCTCTGCTGCTGCTATTGTCGTGCCACCAGGCCAGGGCTGAAAAACAAGCACCTTCCTTTTGAAGTGCTTTCATCTGACACAGTCCTTGTTTGAAACAAAAATAACTTGCGGTAACTTCCCAAGAGAAGCAAACTGATGTCTGTCAACCCAGACTTTTTGGTACTCGTGGATTTATAAGGGCATTCTATTCCTGACCTGGGCTGTAAAGGAGAGGAGAGATGCTGCTCAACTGGCTGTCTGGCCTCCTAATGCCATGAAAAGAAAGTGAGGTGGTGATAATGTAATTGTGCCTGGTGACAATGGGTAGATGCTTGATAAGTTATTTTTAGACATACAATGTTGGCAGTTAAATTAATCCAACACCAGGATTAAGGTTATTAATGTCTGTACAGTGACCTGAAAATGCAAAGCATTGTATCACTGAGAAATGGTGACCTTGTTATCTGACAATTTTTAATTAATTTTGCTGAAAATAAAGGTGATGTGCATTTAACTTGAACTTTCACTCTTCCCACCTGACCTGGTATTATCTTTTGAGAAAGGTGGAGACAGGTAGGACTTGTGGATGAACTTCTTCTGTGCCTATATCCAGTGAATGAAGCAGATGCAAGTGACTAGTACTGCAGGGACTCAGCTGAATGACTTTGTTTTCAAATTTACAGAAAATGAAAGCTTCAGCTGCCAAAAGAACAAAACAAAGCACCTGGTTTACCACATGGTGTAGGACATTCCAGTACTTGCGAAGAGGGAGGGTTGGCTTTAAGCCATCTATATTCCAATGTCATTAGTAACTGCTACTAACTGTTGGATTGAATTGCTGGCTGAGAAAGAGCAAAGGCTTTTAGAGTCTTCTCTGCAATTGAAAACAGTCACATGAAGAACTCCCATTACTGACAATTTTATAAGGAATAAGGATCTCACTTTATCAGTTGCATATTTATTGGTTCAAACCATTTGAGCTTCATTATGCGCATGTAGATAGCTCGTTGTGGTTGTTTGAAAAGGTCACTAGGGTCTTCAAGAATTCTGGCTTTATAAAAATCTAATTCATTTTTTCTGCAGTGAAAGAGTTAATGAAGGATCACTTGTGGCTTTTAATTTTCAGCTAATTAAAAAGAACGTCTGTTTTTGCCTTGACACTCATCGTTAAAGGTGCCAAATATAGGATTTTTTTGTGTGTGAGTTGAAGGGTGAGGAGGAGGGGGAAAAGTTACATGTAAATCATTTAGCCATTAACCTAATGTGGTGGATTTATAAATCCTATTACTATAAGCCCTTTTCATTTCCACTGAGGCCTGACGTGTGCTTGATCCTGCTAATGTAAAATTCATTCTGTCTAAGTGATTACTGAAGTAAGACACTTTTAGTCAATTTTAATCAGATTGTGTGATACTTGCTTGAACACCAGTGTTAAGTAAGACATGGACACAGTTTGGCCATGTCTTAATTAGCCTTACAAATCAGTTAGACTAGAAATCAATCAGTGAACCAAGTCTATGAACCTTTTGACACCTAATGCTTTCCGTGGGGGGAAAAAACATCTATGCTGAGGGCTGAAAATACAGGGCTTGGGAGCAAGATTAAGATTGTAATTTGGTGTTCTTGCTTCATGGTATGCTCGGCAGTCCCTCACAGTATGCAAGTCCTTTATGATGCAGCCCTCATTGGTGTTTCAGAGTTGAGGCCAGTGGGGTGCTTCCCGTAGCCCATCATAAATTCCTGTCTCCACAGCAGGAGCAGCAATTGGAGTACTTTTCTGGAGCTGCTTCTGCTCCAAGAGGCATCTGTTATTTTGGCAGAGGGGGGTGAGGGAGAGCTTATCTTAAAACGTAACCTCCTTCTTCCTTCACTGGGAACTACTGACTTGGATTCATGGGACATCTGTACTTCTTGGGTTTAGCTGTCCCTGTGTTTCCTATAGGGAAGCATTAGTATGGAAGACATCTGCCTCATAAGTCCCTCCAATATTGCTCACTGTTGAGATCAGAGTTTTTGTAAAAGGTCATCCTTTGATAAGACAAGTAAAGACTTTGTTGTTTTTAATGTTTCTCCTGGGTCGTTGCTTTTTAGGTGAGCTTGACTCTGACATGAGCCTCAAACTGATTTTCAGTTTAGGTTGGTTTACCCAGTTTTTGAAGACTCATTACTAACCAGGTTTTTTTCTGTTCTAATTGTGTAGAATTTCTGTATTGGTAATAAATTTTGGTATTTTCTTTCAATATACAGACCGTTTCCTTTTACTACCCAGAAACTTGAAAAACTTGTCCTTGAAGGATCCTGTGTTTGTTTTGGTTTTTTTCCTCTTCCATTGCTTATAGTGTCTTCTGCAGCATGGTGGAAAGCCTTGGGAGAAAAGGATGCTTGCAGTATATAGAAATAAAAATATTTAACACCAAAGACAGTAGATGTTCTCTCAAAGCAGGCAACATCTTTTGCAGAGGTCTCAACTGCGTGCACCTTGTGTCAGCGCTGCTGGCTTGATTCTACCTGGCGAAAGACAGGACGATTGTAAATCACCAGCTTAGAGTGGAGATTTTGTTTTGCCATTGTAGAAAAATTATCTGCATAGTCATTTTGTTTTAAAGCTTGGAAAGTCGACCACCAGCAGTGTCAGCAAACCCTTTTCAAAATCACTCTACAAGTTTGTATGCTACAGGCTTTGTAAGTTGTTTTTATTGCTCAGCTTCCAGGCAATTTAAATATCTTTTCTCCTCTATCTAACCTGTTAAATTACCTCTCTCTGTTAGGGTGAGTGTACCTCATTTAGTCAGATGTTACTCAGTTGATGATAAGACTGCAAGCGTGTGTGTGGAAGAAAGTAGGGAACGTGGTTTTTGCTTGATCTGAATGCCTCTTTGTCTTCTGTTTTCTCTTTCCTAGGGTTACTGTTGGTCTGCCAGGTGTGCCTTTTTGAATGAAAATGAGAAACTTCTTTAGTGTAGAACTCTTATAGTGTGGTTGGGATGAGGCTCATTTAAAAAGCTTTGAAATTAGATGTTAATTACCTTTCTCTTCTACTGGATAATCTTCTGTACTTTAACCAAATAAGGATAATCTTCTATACTTTAATCAAATAAATATTCAAATACTTTGAATTTGCCATATTTCAGCTTTTTGACAGTTTTCTTATGTGACGGATTGCGGGAGAGCAACTGCTCATGAAAAGGGAGAACTTTGAATGGAAAAAAAAAATCATAGTAGTTCAGGTGGATGGGACAATTGATCCATTCTAGTTAAATGTAGTTGATCTGAACAAATATATGGTGATGGGCCAGGAGGGAACTGTCAGGGTTCACTTCAACCTTTTCCCCCCCTCCTTTTTTTTCTCCTGAGATTGTAGCTGCCAATATCATAAGATTATAAGCTTGAGAAAGATGTAGTGAAGTCCATTCTAGATCATATTTTTATTAATCTCTGTCAGACTGTGGTTGGTTCTTGACTTTCAAATGTATATCTTCCTATTATTGTATGTATACATATTATCAAATGTCTAGGTTTGTCAATATGAAGGACTCTGGGGTACCCTGCCTAAGAAAACAACATGACCTACAAAAGAGAAGTGTTTCTTATCAGCCATCCTTTATATATATATTTCCTGGGAAAATCCTTTCAAGTCTCTTGTTTCACAGCTCATCAAGATTTGCCACAATTTGTGTTACCTATGTCAGAAAGCAGCAGTATCTCTTTGGTGTCCTGTAGGTTAGTGGGCAGGTATTTTGTGGTTTTTTTTTTTAAGGCAGCAGATTTAATGTATTTTTTTAAAAAGTAAAACTTCCCAAATCTTCGTTCGCGAAGCCCAGCCATGATGATGATGAAAACTTGCAGTATTCCTGATTTTTTTCATGGGCACTTGATATTCTTCAGTTGGGAATATGTATGGGCATATTCATGGCATTTTTGTCATTTTAACGATAGATTTTTGTTTTGTGTTTTGTTGTTTTTGTTTACTGGAACGCAGGAGGATCCATCTGAACATCAGGAAATGCTTTTTTACTGTGGGGGTGACCAAGCCCTAGCACTGGTTGCCCAGAGAGCCTGTGGAGTTTCAACTTTGGAGATACTCAAAGGCATCTGGACATGGTTCTGGGCATCCAGCTCTAGGTGGCCATGCTAGAGCTGGGGAGCTGGACCAGATGACCGCCAGATGTCTCTTCCAACTTCAACTAGTCTGTGGTTCTGTGATTCTATTTTTAATTTTTTTTTAGTTCAAAACAGGCCTTAGAATATCAGAAAATTCTTACAGGGATTTCTGTTCTTACAATATATCCTTATCTTAGCTTCTGTTTTGGGTGGTTGAGTGGTTTGTTTATTTTAGGTACCTGTAGTTATCTAAGGGCATTAAAAAGGAGCTTAGCAACGTTTGTATCTGTAATAGCAGTGGATGAAATCAAGCCACTGTCCACCAGTGCTTGTGGTTGGATTATTATGTTGGCACTGAAACTTCTCTCAGGCCCCTGCAGGTCTCATTTCAGATATAATTCTAATGAGGATATTGAATGACTGGTGTGACAATAATGTGAATTAGTGCTGGTGCCTTCTATTTAAACTGAAAAGTGAGAGCAAGAGAGAGCTTTGAAAGAAGGCTTCCTTGGCATATGAGTGAAAGCTGAGTTTTTTATTAACGATTCAAACTCCTGTAATAAGAAGTAGGAAAGCTTATTAGCTATGTTTTTAGATTAAACAAAACCTTTAGGTTGTGATGTTCTTTCTTTAACAGAAGTTGTGGGATGAAGAATTTAAATGAAGATTTCCAAAGTCAAAGATTGATTGAGTTAAAGTATGTAGCATGAAATCAATCCTGTCAAACTGTAGGGAAATAAGCGAGACATTTATAAACATAGTTAATGTTTTAGAAATCTAGTTTTGTGCAAATGTATTTTGAATTCTTTACAAATGAGATAACAGTAGGTCTAAATGACAAATTAAAGATTTAAAAAATAATCAGCATGCCTCTCTTGTAGTAATGGATTTATGGAAGTAGCATGCTTTAGTTGCATTTGTAATTAAGGTTTTTCCATCATTAGAATAGAAATGTATTCCTGTTGAGCAATATCTTTTTATGTGAATTATGTGGATTGAATGAGTGGCAAAACTCCACTACTTTAATCTGTTACGTGGCTGAAAGTCAGTATTTGAATTGGGTTCCTAGAGGGTCATGCTGAAAGGTTAAATACATTTGTCTGTTTTCCTAGTCTTCAAATTTCCATATTCTCTACAAGTAACAAACAAATCCATGTCCTGCGGGATTGTACAATGACAATTTAGCAACTTAGCTTCATTAGTAGTGAAGCCATAAAACTCTAAATACTGAAATGATTGGGCTCTACGTGGAGTGCTGAACAACAGACTAATGCATGAAAGAAACTTTGAAATTGTACTTTCTTTGCATGAGTTCATAGTCCTGAAAAATTAAACTCTGCGCTTTGATTAGCCTCTAAATTTGTTCTGTTTTTAAAAACAGTACAAATGTCCTGGATTATGAGAGAATCTACAAATGGTATTAAAAATGCCTTAGACTACAATTTCAGGTAATTGACCACTTGACCATTAGCTGCTGAAATCTTGGAGGGTGATAGTAAGGTGGTCCCTCTCAGGAATTTGCTTTTGCATGAAGCTCAGCTTTTCTCAATTGGAGTACTCTCAAAATTGTGTCATGGAGCAAGTTTCTATTTCTGCAGGAGCTCCATGACATCAAATATGGTTCCCTCCTTAGCTCTTTAAGTGATTAGGATATATTGTGAATGTCTGTGGATAGACAATAGTTTCCACTGACATGGGCTCTTTTCTTTCCTGTACATCCTTATAGAAAGGTGAAGTTGCCCCAACCCCCCCTGCAGTTTGTACTCCTGACTTACAGTCAGGACCTATTTAACAAGCAATTTAGAATTGTTAACTAGTAATTTGTAGTTAGTTTAAAAATAGTTTAAAACCTTAAATGAGCATTTAAAAAATATATTTCTACATTATACATATTCTAATCATTTGGTAGACCAATAGGTTTTATTTCTGACATACTTTACAAATGCTTGTATTGTTCTAGGAGAGTCTTTTATGTCCTGAGGAGCTCCATCTTGGAAATATGACTGAGACTTCATGCTGTTAATTATGCATGTTCCTCATTGTATTTTCACATCCTTGGAGCAATCACTAGGTCCTACCTGAAGCAGGAAAGGTTAAGTGTCACATGTAGAGATTAGTTTTTTGTCCCTGGCACCACCTAAGAAGGCAGGTAAGAGCTGCCACAGGGGCTAGTCAGAGGAGACTGTGTAGAAGCCACATCAATGCAATGGTTAGTGTTTGGACATATTTGAGATGGTACCTGCCCTGCTCCTACTCAGTGCCAAATATGGTTGTAATTTTCTAAGACTTGAACACTGGTAGTTATTCAGACCTGTATAGGTACCTTGGTAAAAATCCTTATTTGTTACAAGTGCTCATTTCAGTGACGTTTCATCAATCTTTGGAATTGGAATAGCCTTTATTAAATTCCTTTCAGCTATCTGTTGTAACCAGGAAAGGTGGCACAATGTCAAAGCCTAGGGTTTCTCCACTTGCAGTAACAGTTTTCCTTGTATCCAGCACTTGGTGTATATGGTCCTGCATGAAATAAGACACTTACTTCTCTTTGATACGGTGTGTGTGTGGTTGTTGGACAGTCCTAAAAAATCCTAGAAGGACTTGCTTTCACCACATGAGGTTTTTTTTAAGTACAGTTGTATAGGCACTTGTATACACCTGATCTCTCATCTTTTGCATTTGAGTAGCTTGATGGAAACCTGAACATCCCAGTATAGTTGGGAAGCTGAATGTACAGGAGCTTCTCCTTCCTTAATCAGAGAGGCTCACAGTCTATTAGATCTGGAGAAGGTTATTTTGAAGCCTTTCAGAATGATCCTTTTCTTCAGAGAAGGGAGATGACCTAGAAAGTGTGAGAGTTTTCTCTAACACTGTCCTGCAGGCACTCCCTTATTTAGGTGGATATGCTTGAAGAGGGCCCCTTTCAGCCCTGTGTTGTTGGTTTCTGGTCCTTCTGTTCACAATATACCCCACCCTTTGCTTGCCATCATGGACATGCACTCCTGCCCCTGTCAGTCCTGGTCCAAAGCTCTCCTTACCAGCCTGGGAAGCCTCTTGGCACAGACAATTTTGCCCCATGTCAAATGGATCCTTCCTTGTCCAAGCAATTCTCAGTGTTCACACCAGCTACAACCACGGAGGGTGAATAAGTATTGTTTAACTTTATAAAAACAATTGTCATGTTGTCTAAATGTATCTAATTTAATGAAACAAAATTATATGCTTTATGAAAATCCTTCATGACATTTAAGAAACGAGGTAAGAGAACTTTCTTGTGGGGCTAATTAGAGGCTAAAATACTTTTCTGAATTTGAGTAAATGTTGGTTTGATAGACAACCACTTAGTCATGATGAAAGAGCAGTTTAGTTTTAAAGCAGTTCAAACCACTTAAAAAGACTTTTTGATGAACACAACATCCACATACAATCTATTCATTACTGAGACTAGCATGTCCTCTCATCTCCTATAAAAATTCGGGATCATTTTCAGTGGATACACCTGTGTCTGGACAGAGCTTGCCTTGTTCTGTTCAGTATCTCTATTGCAAAATGCCCCTGGTTCTTCAAGAAAAAGGCTGTGTTTTTCAGCAGAAGCGCTTTTTCTTTTAAGAATACTCATCAGGTAGCAAGTGTGTTCTGCATCTGTTTTTCTCTTTAGCACTTGCTTGTCTTCTCCCAGACCTTCCCTTTTCTCCAGCCTTACACGTTGTGGTTATTAATTAAAAGATGCTGACCAGGACAACCTTAAGAAAGTAACTGATGTTCCCTTCCTGTCCACTCTTCATATGCCCTTGTTGCCTTAGAGGACCTTTCCTGTGCTATACCTTTCTTTTTGTAATAAAGTTTTCTTTAATAGTGGGAAAATAGGGGAGAAGGGCCTTACAGAGTTGTAAGTGCTGTTTTCTGCTTTTTACTCAAAAAAACCCCAAAAAACAACCTGTGGGGAGAATATTTGATTCTCAATGAGTTTGTCATCATCTTGGATAGTGCACTGAGTTTATCTACTGCTTAAAAATATTTCAGTTTTTAGAGTATTAGTTTTATTTCTTTTTCAGGTTTATAGACATACTTGATGTTTTCGAAAAACTGTCTTTACTGATTCTAGGACATACTCGCTGATTTTTCTAGGACTTCTAATTATATGGCTAAGAGAGTAACTTTTCTTGGAGATGGGACAGTACTTAAATTTTATCACTTCAAGATTGAGAGACATGATTATATTTTTGAAAGATAACTTTTAAAACTAGTTTTAAACCTAATCTGGAGGATAGTATGGTTATCCTTCGCTACTCGGGAATAGAGTTTGCTGTTATTCAGAGGCAAATCTATGTGCTCTGGTTTAAACCTTGATTGGGTTCTAACTTGTCTCACCAAACAGGAAACCTTGGTTTATAAGTAATTGATTTCAATTATTTGCTGTTCTTGTAATTTCATTTTTTTCTAGTGAAAGACTGAATATCTTTTGCTGGATCTGTTAAACATGTTTGCTTTGGGGAAACAAAGCAAAGCTTTCCTGTCTAAATGTTTGTTCATTTCACTGAAACAAATGCTGATGTTTTCTCTAAAGAGGATATACTTGTCTGTATGTATTTAAATATTGAATAACTTAACACATGTTTTGGTTTTATTAGGAAATAGTAAATGATGCTTGTCATATTTTCCTTATTAATGGATTTACTTGTGGTTTGTGATTTAGCAGTTAGCTCTTGATACAGTTGCAGTTGTCTTATTAGGCAAAGCTACCTTTGCATCTTACAGTTAACTTCAAAATGTTCATCAACCATGGATTTATTTAATGACTTGGAATAAAAAAATATTGCAAAAGTTAATGAGCTGAAATTGGTTTGAGTACCACACTCTTCAAGGGGTTTTAGATGTTGTGGATCTTGTTTTCTCATGAAGTGAAACATGGAAAAAAATTTCCCTGTTCTTTCACTTGTTTTAGGAGTTTACTTTTTGAATTAGTTAGAAAGAAAATACTGTCATGGGTGGGCACCAGGGTGAGCCCGGGTGCTTCTGTAGGAACTGTCAGTGGTTCGGGTGTTTGGTTTCTCTGGAGGGTTGGGAGATGCCCGTGCTGTACTGACATTTTGTCACAGCTAGTTATCCACACGGACATTGTATTCTTGCTGCTTCTGGGAACGTAGAACACTTCTGGGAAGTGGGGTCAGAACCGGGTCAGTTGCCTTCTATGCACTCAAGTGTTCAACTTCATTGTTGAGCACTCCATTTCTCTGTTTCCAAGATTTTGAAATCACTTCCAACACAGAAGTTGGGGGGTGTGTGTGTTTTTTTGGCTTTTTGGTTTGGTTTTGTGTTTTTTGTGTTTTTTTTTTTTTTTTAATTTTGTTCAGTGCTGTTAAGAGTATGTTTCATTATTCTTTCTTTTGTCCTAATAACAAAAGAATCCTTTCCAAAATAGGCAAAATTTACTTTAGTATGACACGGCTTGTAATATATTGTGTAGAATAAATGATAATTTTACAACTTAGTAAGGAATTAATTCTGGTTTTCCTTTTCTCTTCAGCAAAACTCACCACAAATACTTGAAATAGAGGTACTGTAGAATTTTAAAGGTATAATTGTTTCTGGCACCAAGGGAATATTGTCTTCAAGTTGTAATTTGATTCACAGTGTCATCTTCAGTGCTTTACTGTCATCTTTGCATTCCTTGTCAAAATGTGACAAAGGTACACAAGATTTTTGTTGTGTTGAGCACATTTCTGTTGCTGCTTTTTTGTGTGTGTTTTCTGTTGTTTGTGAGGCAAAAGATTCTACTTTTTTGTTGGCATGTAAACATGTTTCACTGGGTCTTTGTGTACACTGCTTCAGCTCTTGGAATCATTCCCCCTTTGGTTTTGGGGCTCCATCCAATAGTGATTTTATATCCAGAAGCTGTGTTGGATCACTGGCTGTCAATTGCAGCACTTCTGAAGAAAAACAAAGCCAAACCAACCCCTAAAACAACATAGAGGGAAATTTTGGCAGCATGGGGTGTATTTGTGATGCTGTTAATGTTTCCTAAGAGTGTACATTTTGGAAAAATGTAACTTTGCCTTGTTGAAGTACAGCAAATATTCAGTAAAAGCTCTTTGAAACAAACTTATTTATTAACTACTTGAATCTGATCACTCAAACTTTTCTAAATCAAGTCCATTGTCTGATACAAAGGCTATATTGTGATTCTTCATTCTTTGTGGCAAACAAGGCCTCCATCTTTCTTTCACTTATGCTTAGGGCATATGTGCCTTTCTGTCCAGTGATAGAAACCTATATTGGAAATCCTCCTTAATAAAATCTTTCTGCAGCATCCTGTGGCTGTGGTTTATCAGTCCTAGAGGCTACTTAACACAAAATCCTAGCAAGTCTAATGAATATATTGCAAAAATACAGAGGTTCAGAAATACTTCTTAGGTAGATTAGTGAGTGGTGTTACTGGAACACAGTTTTTCCAGCCCATTTATTCCTCTGTGTCTTGGGAAGGACTAGTAATATGAATTACTAAAGCAGATGACAGATTTATTTTTTTACTATATAATTGCACAAGTAAACAAATGAGGTGGAAAAATGTGGTCTACTGTAGATAACTACAGGTAGTCTTCAAAAATACAGTTTTTGCCAATGCCTTAAGACTGCTGGCTTTTCTCCTTGAGCAAAGTGAAGCCTAAGTGATTATTTTTATTTCTGGGGCAGGATGTGTCTTTGGTAAAATGTTTTTGTAATGATTCTGCTCAGTCTTTTCAGTCTGCTCTTAAGTCTCCCTTTCTGTTCCTTCATGTCTGCAACCCCAGGAATCCACAGAAAATGTTTTCAAGAGAAATCTTTGCATCAGCATATTAGTTTTGTGTCCTGTCTCATTGATTTTTAGCTTTGGTATATTAGCTTGTTCCCACAGAAGCATCCTCTTCTCAGAAGGTACTCTTTAGTTGGTTTTAAATAAGGAATCTTTAAAAATATTTGATGTAATGGATAATAATAAAGCTGTTCTTTGTATATATATTTATTTTTAATCATTCCCTGTCTTAAATCACAACCTCATTTAATTAAGTAATTAGTGAGTTGGAGTGGGATTAGGACAGCAAATTTTGCTGTTTGATGATTGCTTGTCTGCAATTACAATCCTTCAGTTTATATTGAATTGCAGTTCATGGGTGAGAGAATGTGTCTTGCTAGTCTTGCTTTTACAAGGAAAAAAGTTAAAATAGAATCTCACAGATGTTCACTGTGCTGAGAAGTTCACGGGTTTTTAGAAGTATATGTTTGCTGGGGGGAGGGGGGCATGGCTGTACAGATGGGTTGCCAGGCAATTAATTCTTCCTACTTGGATTGTCTGCAATAGGAGACAATCCAGCTCTCATAAGCAGTGCAATATTATTTGCAAAAGGAAACTACCCAATACCATTTTTCTTCTTCTCTCCTTCTTTCTTCTGTCTTCCCAGCCTCCCTTCCTATGCTGTGCATTTCTGAGAAACCACCAAGGATTGATATGATAGCAGGGCTGTCATTCTTTTTAACAAAAAAAAAAAAAAAAAAAAAGAAACCTTTTTTATTCTAGGTATTTTAATAGAGTCCCATTAAGGATGTATTGCTGACTGAAATATTGGCATGAAGGGCTCTCACTGAGCTGAGCCCAGGAATTAAGAAGTCAGGAAATGGGCTGCTGCATTGCTAAAGAACCTTGTGTGACACAGTATCTCCTGATTGGGGGGATCATTACTGCTATTATGACTCGACTTGCGTAGGAATTTTAAATTTCATCTGAATGTCAGTAATAACCCTCTTAGCAAATTATCCTGAATAAAATCACGAAGGCATTTTATATAATAGGTGTTGAATTACTGGATAGATTTGCTAATTAAATACTCTTTGTTCTGCTGCAGTTGACATTACAGGGTAAGATCTTGAACAATTATTCTCAACAGCTGTACTTTGTTAAGGGAAAAATTAACTACAAAGTTTATTTTTTTTCTGCACTTGAAGTTGGCAGATTTTTGAAATGTGCTTGAAAAAAATTCCATCATCCAGTTGGTAATGAGAAGATAAATATGCAGGTGTTGCTGTGAAATCAGATAACTACTGACTGCCTTATTAATGAATTTAGCAATACTTTATAACCTTCTGTTTTGTAGCTGTTGGCACTTACAAGTGATCTCCTGTCAGACTGGGTAGCACTAGCATATGCCAGTCACTTGATGAAGCTTATTCGTCTGTGACCCTCTTGTTGTGATTACCTACACCCACTGCTGTCCTCAGGGACAACTGAGAAATGGTTTTTGCACAGTCGAAATATTTTTTTAGTAGGGTGTATTCCTTTAAAAAAAAAAAAGCTATCTTTCTCATTATTGGTAGATAGCATTATTTCAGAGAATGAAATAGAAAAGGCCAGAGATTATCAAGGGGAAAATGGTAGGCTTTCTTTTCTTTTCAATATAATCTCTTAATTTCTGTCCAATTTTAAAATTTTGTTTTAGGGACTTCTGTTTGCTTTTGGAGTACTAAGAGAGAGGTATAACCTTTCTCTGTAGGAGTTAGCTAATAAGTGAGAGAAGGGGTTGTGGGGTGGTGAATATGTTGCGATTTTGATTACTTTATACAAAATTTGATGCCAGTGATATGTCTTCAGAATAATTTCAAAACTCCATGGAAAGGTGGTGGGGCTGGGCTGTCTGAATCACTCACTAGGAGATGAATAGGAGTGGAGTACCTTTTTTAAGTTTTGGATTAAAATGGAATCAGGTGTGTCTGAGCACCCAGAGCCTGGTGTGAATCTGCAGCTGAGAGTCGGCATTCTCCTGTTCTTCTTTGTCTGTACAGAAGGTTGAGGCCAGCTGAGTTCTTTGCATTTTCAGCAGCATCAGTGGATGGTCATTAAACCAACTGGGTGTTTTAAACTTGATCCAGAGAGTGTAAAACTGTGGGTATCCATATGTGCTTGGGGAATAACCGTGATAGGGGCATGCGTTGGGAGTCAGCTGTGTCAAAGTTATGTTGTAGTGTGGAACTGAACCTGACCTTAAATGCCTTGAAGGGAATATGGCTTTCAGTGCATAATTTAAAACAAACTGAAAAAACATCATACTTTAGTATGCATCACTCTGGTTGTGTGAAGGTTCAGAAATATTAAAGAAACTTGCTATATTAAAGGAATCACAGGGTTGTCATCTTGATTTTGTACTGTTACGTAGAGGTGGACATTTCACCCTGTTTCAGAATTGCTTGCTGTGATAGCTGTAGTCAGTATCATGACAGTCAAGACTCTTGGCTTCATTTTAGACTCCTTGGCCTTATGAAAGTCATGAGATTTCCCTGAAGGTGGTCTTACTCCCACTGAGCATGGCCAGCTCTTGCCTGTTAGTCCTTTTTCTTGCCTCATCCCTGCTAATTTCTACTGCTCAGCTCCCTGTCACAGACTTCTTGACTAAAAGTCATAATTCCACCTTTTGGCAAATACAGCCAAGGAGTATTGCAATTTAACGTATGAAAAATAGTAAAACTGAGGCTAGGTTGCTAAATTTAATATAAGCTGTTGAAATAGTGTGTTGCCTGACTAAATTTATAGTTTCAAATTATTTGGGTTTACCTAGAAGACTCTGATCTGTCATTGCTGTAACATAACGCGTGATTCAAAGTAATCCTCTTTAAGAAAATTTATAATATAAATATATATGAGTAGCAGGGTCAACTGAAGAAGAACTGAGGTTTATACTGAGTGATGATGGAAAGGACTGAAACCAGGGAACTGGAATCTGGAGCTGTGTGCCAGAGCACCAGGATGTTGACAAGAAGGAAATGGGTAATACAGTGGAACCATGGCCAAGTGACTGAAGGAATGGACCAGATGTTGGTTCCTGTGCAGCTGTGTGAGATTCACCAAGCCCCTCCTGCTGCAGCAGCTACACGTTTTTTTTATCTAGCTGGTTTTACTTTCTCTTCCTGTGCTACACCTGTACCTGTGGCTTCAGGTGATGTGTTCTCCCACCCCTCTCCACTGTACTGACCAGTCCTGGAGATGGAAGCAGGAGCCTACTCATATGAGGTCTCTATAGCTATTTCTAAGGTTCAAAGAGATGCTATTCAGAGCATTTGGGGAACTTGGGATGAGGTTTTGGCTGAGGAACAAGCTTAGTTACACACGGATTTGCCCATTGATTCAACATCTGTATCCTGTCTTTATCCCAGTTCCTTGTCCCAGTTCTGGTTTCCATGAGGAATTTGCTTTTTGATGACCCATTTTGAGATCATTACAAGGGTAATCGGCCTTTTGACTATGTCTTGTTAAGTGAGCACTATCCAGGCTGTACTGAATAAGACAGGACGTTTTTTGGAAAAAATTTAATGACATTCAGAGATAAGATGAGGGATATGAGGATGACAACTGGCCTAAATTACTGAAACAGACTTAATTCTGGCCCTTGCTGATTAGGTTTTATTTGAGCCATTTGATTCAGTGTTCGTTTTTTCCTAAGGTAGAACGTGTGTGCGCACATGCAATTTTGAGATTTGTTTTAATCTTGTTTTAGGGGAGTTAATAATAGCATTAATACAAGGTCAAATGAGAATTTACTCATGTAATAGGAGTATTGAGGTGACTGTGTGTTGCCAGGAGAGAGGTGGTTTGCTTTGTTTTGAAAGGTGAGAGCATTTGGAGTTAGCAACCTAATGGATATGTTTGCATGTGTTAGCCTGTAATTATATCATACGCTAATCTTTGATAATTTTTTTTTATTTCAGATTTTGATGCATACCAAGGAGATGGTGCAGAAGGTAATGCTGAGCATTTTCATTAAACAACAACCCTTAAAGAGCACACCTGGTGAAATTTTTTTATTCTAGGAGAACTGTAACCCAAACAGACCTGAAATCACTTCTTAGGATGCCTGGTTTACAAATGTAATCCTTCGTAATGGATTATAGCTTTTTTCTTTTCCTACCACAGATATGATCTGGCCCCTGCTTGAAGCCTGTGCGTGACTGTTTCAAGCAAATTAGCAACAGTGCTAATTAGAGTTTACTCATAGACCTGTTACACCATGTGTTCTAGTGGTTTATTATGGTTTATTTTTTGGCATCCTTTAAACTCTGTCACAGGGTGGTTCTTTGACTATATGGAGTTTAATATGGACATAGCCACGCTGCAGGTTTTACAGCTGCATTGATTTTCCATCACTGAAGACATCGAGTTTTGTTATTTTTTTTAAATTAATATTATGTAATTAGATTCATCTGCCTCGGTTTTTTTGGTGAAATTTACTGGTGTTGGCAGTTTTTCCTCTTCTTTTTTCCTTGCTAGGCCTTTCATATGCACCTCAGGCTTTTTTATGTGCCTCACTTTGTCTAGAGTTTGCTCCTTTATCCCGGAGTATTATGGAAGTCTGGCTGGTGTTTGAACACAGCCTTTTCCAAGTAGGTCATTTGAATTGTTAGATGGATCAGAATGAGAGATGATGTGAAGGGCAGAGTATCAGTCAGAGAGGAGGAACTGAGTAGGTGTTTGGATTGATCTCCAGGTGTAATTGTTCAGTAGTTCAATCTGGGAACATAAAACTTGAGAGTCATAGTAGCTAGATCCTTATGCAAAAGGAGTGCCATGTTCCCTGAAAGATCTACTGCCCAGGGGAGGACTAATACAGATAATTAGATTACAGCAGAAGTTATAAGATGGAGGTGGGAAGATGGAAATATGAAACCACATTCATGATCTGAAAAAGTGTAAAGAAGAGCAGCCTAATCTGGACAATGCTGTGGTATTCTCAGTTGTTACTCACTAGCCAATACTTTCACTAGATTTATTTGAAATAGAGTATCTAAGTACTTTTTCTTTTCTGTGAGTCTTTTTTTCCCCAATACTACTTCGATGGTTGCAAATGGGATAAGATACCTGACTGTGGTATTGTCTTTTAAGTACTTTGGCTAAATGCCTTGTGTGAATTTGTCCAGCAGTCTCTGAGCTGAAGTGATCTTCTTATATCCTAGCAGTCCAAAGTTATTTTTGATTAGAGTTCCTGCTATTTCTCAAGATCAGACTTGTTCACTAACTTATTTTTCTGTTATTCATTTAGTAAGATATAACCTGCTTCTATTATGTACACAACTGAGCAGTGGGGGTTTTTTTAAACATGTCAGTGGTTTCAGTTTCTTTATTCTTTTTAAATACAAATATGTTTTAATGAAATATATAGACTTACCAGTAAAAATTTATTTTACATTCTTCTGGTTTTTTGGTATTTAAAGGATAGTATACAGATAATTATATTTTTGAATCTTGAAAATAGTGTGAGACTTAAAAAAGATGTAGTAGTTATATTTTGTTTTTCAAAGCAATTTGTTTCATTTAGATGAACCTTGAGGTGATTTATGGAGACACAGATTCCATTATGATAAACACTAATAGTACCAATTTGGATGAGGTCTTCAAGCTGGGGAATAAGGTAAGGGAATTTTTTCTTTTATTATGCTGAGTGGAGCAGATGGTATTAAGAGAGGACTCCATGGCATAAGCAGAGAATAGGCCACAAGGAAGAACTTGACAACGTGTGGAATCTATGAAGTAGTAAAATCTCAGACTGCTCTTTTTCAGGTGTAGCTATTCTGTGCATTTTTAAAAGTGATTAGATTAAATGAAACATTTCATTGCATAATGAGCTTTTTTTACCAATCCTAAGTTAGCAGGAGATTATCTCAATATTTGGAAAGCCAAAATGTAAGGTACAATTCCTCCTCCACATTAATTCTAGGTACAAGGTGAACAGTTTTGACTTTTTTTCACGAGGGATGTCTCTCGGTTTTGTTTAACTATGTAATTTCTATTACACTCAATGTGCCATTAGAATTCCAGTGGCAAATTCAAGTATTAATTTCCAAGGTATACCAAATACAGAAGAGATTTCTCTGATTAGTAGTTGGCAGTTGATTATGTGGAAGTTTTTGGGGTCTCAGAAATTTTGGAAGAGAAGCGAGAAATGTTTCAGAACTTTTTGAAGAGAAGATGTAAGTGAAGTTTTTGAAAGATGGAAGAAATTGTGATGAAAATGAGATTTACATTTTAGAAAACTCTAAAATACCAAAGAAAACAGAGGTTTTATTCAGTGTAGTATTAAATAAAAGTCCTGTAATTTTAAGGCAAGAGGGATTCTAGGATCTTTTAGACTATTTCTACCTTCATGCTAGTTGGTACACTGAGAATTAGATGCATTCAGGAGCACAAAAAATTGAAAGATCTTGATGTCTTGATAACCAAGGAGCAGGAGGGCTGATGGCATGGAAGAAAGCAATCTCTCTTTTTTGTTTGCCACACGGAAGACTATGGATAATTTTAAATGTATATACAGAAGTGTATAAGAAAGTTTAATCTTATTCTAGTTTTGTGTGTGTGTGGTTTCATTCTGATTTGGTTTTTGTCCCTGTACTCCCATTTGCTGGCTAAATGTTGGAGAGGATCAGTTAAATAATAATAATTGTTATGAAGTCTGACAGGATCAGCACAATATGTTAAATATTTCTGTCTTAGAGTCAGGTTTGCTGAGAAGATAGGTAATTTTTTGAACTTGTCACCTGCTTAATGATTCTTTTTAAGAGTGAAATCTTAAGCCTTTTTTATCCATTGTACTTCTGTATCAGTTGGGTTTGGTTTTTTAATTTAAAAAATGGACAAAGATATGTTTTGATTAAAATCAAGTACAAAATATGAAAACTTTAAAAGTGAATAAACTTATGTCTGTAAACAAGCACACTCAAATCTAGAAGCACAATTTTGAGCTATGTAGCTCTCAGTATTTTTTCTGTGTCATAAAAAAGTGATTCGTATCTGTCTTGTTTCATGTTTCTTGTTTGTTTATTCTTCAAGGAAGCAATATTTATTTACTTGTTTTTTGCAAACACTTTTATCATTTATATTTTCCTCATTTTGCATAATTCATATAAAAAAATCAGGATAAAGAATCGTCCTTATTGATGAGGAACACTAAGAAATGTCACTATTTCATTGCATAATAATTTCTTTCCCAAAATTTCATGTTCAGTTATACTTTTACCTGTTAATGGACTGTATGGAAAGCACACAAGTTTAATGCAAACAATTATGGTGGGAGCGGTTAGTGAATATACCTCTGTTCTGAGTAAAGTGTGAATTTATAGGTTATCTTCAGGGGTAAGGCCTTCCTCCAAGAGATTAATTTTGGTTTTCCATTGGAGAAAATTCTCTCACATGCTTTCTCACAGGTTTCTGGTTGTGTTCACTCCTATCCTTAACCTTCCATTATCTCCATGCCCATTTTAGTTATTATGCAGCAGAATTTTATGTTTTCACTGTATTCTTGTGAGTCAGGTTTGGCAGTACATTCCATGCTGCAATGTTGCTGGTGTTTGAGCACTTGATTATTATGATGTAAAAAAAAAAAAATTGGAAATACTTTAAAAGTCACAGAAAAATATTCAAAGGAATTGACTGTTTTAACAAAGAAAAGATGAACCTCTTGGTAAAATGGTTTTGCCTCATGATGTCCTTTAAAACTTATGAATATACAAGGGATAGCAAAGTAATGATGATTCCTACAATAGGAAAAATAGAGATCTGAGAAGAATTAAGTACACATATATATGTGTGCAAATACATGGAAAATTTGTAAGGAAAGTTTTGATTAAAACTGGTAACCTGGGCCCAAAGCTAAATCGAAAACCAGTGAGATTTTATGCTGAAGGTGCTGTGTTTAATGAAGGTATATGTTAGATGGCAAAAGAACTTGAACCTATATAAAACTTCAGTGAGATGTGAGAAAAGGAAAGTTCATAGTTGGTGGTCTGTGACAAGAGAACTGGAAATAATGGAGCGAGAGTGGATAGGGAGATACTGAAAATCAAGAGGGAAAGCAAGCTGTAGAGGAAAGAAAGTGAAGAGTAGAATGTGAATACAGAACAGGACATCTGACAAATGTGGATATTCTGTTGAAGAACATTGAGTAAAAACATGAAGAAAGAAAAATGCAAGTGGGAAACTTTTAGCTGAGCAAGTAGGTGGGCGAACGTGTACTAGAACCAAAGTTTGCTGCTGAAGGTACATGAGCTGTTTTAAGCTGTTGCAATTCTGTCCCCTTAGAACAGAGGTAAGAGATGTGAAGCCACTTGATACTTGGTGCTATATTAAGACAACACAGCAAGTGCCATTTGGAGCTTTTGTATGTGGATAAGACATAGCCTGTGTGTAGAAAAATGGCACCTTTTCATCTCAAGGAAATCAGGCTATGGAAAAAGTAGGCATATTGTGGAGAAGGGTAAAAATAAACACTTGCCTTTTTGTGCAGGATTTTCCTGAACGTGCACACGCAGAGCTCTGGTCTGCAGTCATAGTTCTTCTTCCCCTGCCTGGTTTAGGGTGAGGGTGGGAAGAAAAAAAAACAGTGCCTTTGCAAGACACTGTTCTTAAAAAGCTATTTCCTTTTTCTGTCTAAGTGACCATCTCTTATCTTTTGCTAGTAGGTAGATCCCAGCTGTGTAGTCCCTTGTTTGCTTAATTTATTTGAGAGACCTAGGTGGAGTAGCTGTCCTGGTAAAACAGACTGGAGTCAGTTATCTGCAAGGTCACAGTCCCATGTTTCTCTGCCTTGCTTAATTTTATTGAGGAGGTAGCTGTACCAAGCTGTAAATCCTGAAGAAGGTGATGGATGAACCCTAATTTTAATAGTAGCTCATAGTCACTACTGTGTACTTAATTAATTAGTGATATCTGACCAGTCTTTAAAATCTGTATGCAAACTCACAGTGTGTAATGTTACTTGTTTTAAAACTTAAGAATAATGCACTTGGAGATGGAAGTTAAATTTGTCCATGGTTACTAAGTTGTTGCATTTGGTTTTAATGTTGATGCATTCACAGATCAAAAGTGAAGTGAACAAGCTCTACAAGTTGTTGGAAATTGATATTGATGGAATTTTTAAGTCCTTGCTATTGTTAAAGAAGAAGAAGTATGCTGCTCTGACTGTGGAACCAACAGGAGATGGGAAATATGTAACTAAACAAGAACTGAAAGGATTGGATATAGTCCGAAGAGATTGGTGTGATCTGGCAAAAGAGACTGGAAAGTGAGTTTCTTTGGCATTGTCCTCTTTGCTCTGTTTTAAACAGTATGTGGTTTGTAAATGTTTGATACCACATGGCACAGATTGGTAACTGACATCAGTGTTAGTACTTCTTGGCTGATTTTTGTAGGAGATGGTAAACATTATGTTGGTAACAGGTTATACTTGTGCAAGTCCAAATGTCTCTGATTTCACTGTCTGGTTTTGCATCTTCCGTGGAAGCTGTGCTTTTGAGTTGTTGCAATTTTGTGTGTACTGTTTAAAAATCCAGAGCTGAAATCTTGTGAAAATGTTTTGGAGTCATAGGTTCTAGGTCAGATTTTTTTTTCTTGTTTCAAAGATGGGTAAAGATTTGGTGGTCACCTCTTTCAGCATCCTCTAATAAGGCTGGAAGTGTGCTGGGTGCAGCCTGAGGAGGTGATCCCTTTCCCCAAGACTGCTT
Source organism: Chiroxiphia lanceolata (assembly GCF_009829145.1). Taxonomy (NCBI): domain Eukaryota; kingdom Metazoa; phylum Chordata; class Aves; order Passeriformes; family Pipridae; genus Chiroxiphia; species Chiroxiphia lanceolata. The sequence continues at coordinate 13,506,502 of NC_045638.1, read as the reverse complement.
CTCTTCCATTTTTTGAAGGAGACTCTTCTGATACTTCTGATACTTGTGATGGATACTGGATTGATTGTTTGATAAGTGTCATTGCACAAGGCATTTTCCTACTTGAATTCAACAGAAGTAATGCATTTAACACTGTAGAAAGAAAATTGGAGTGAGTGGAGAGGTGGTCTTCTGGGTGCTGACTCGTATTGTATACTGCCTCTTGAAAATGTAACTTAAATAACTCATGGCCCAAATGGATCCAAAAATGAGTACTTTTTTACATCTGTGAAAATATACCACACACTTGCTTACTGTTCTTAAGACTTGCATTTTCTAAGAAAAGATGCATCATAATAGAAGCAAATTTTTCCAAGTTAGGAATGTATTAGTAATTAAAGCTATACAAATGTTTGAGAGTGTTCTTTAGTGACTAACTCTTCTGCAGCTGGCAGATCTTCCAACCACATTTTACAGAAATAGGCAAGACTTCACTTACTTGATGTGTTCTCTTCTCCCCCATCTTAGGATACCTGCTATGGAATAATAAATGGCAACGTGATAAGAGAGCAGAAAATAGAAACCACTTGCACTCAATTCCAAATCACTATTTAGCATTAGAACTATTTGCAATAATTTGCTTTTAGTAAAATAAGTAAATAAATAAAACACAGTATGAAATATCCTGGCAAATTTCTATAAATTTTGCATCAGACTTCATCCTCAGCCTCTTTAATTTCTAGGGATAGCCCAGGAGAAGAGAGGATTGTGTCTATTGTAATGGTTTTGCTTTGAATGTCTTAAGCTTTTCTTAATTTCTGGACTGTTTTTGCAGCTATGTAATTGGTCAGATTCTTTCTGATCAGCCCCGAGACATAATCGTGGAAAATATTCAAAGGCGACTTATAGAAATTGGAGAAAATGTGATCAGTGGTCGGATCCCAGTAAATCAGTTTGAAATAAACAAGGTAAATGATCTCTCAGCTCTTTTCTGTCTCAGAAGAACTTTACTGTTCCTGAATATATTGACTGCTGATAAAAATATTTTTAATCCTTATGATGCTGTGAAGTAGCAGGAGTTTTATTAGGTACTGAATGTCATGGGACATACTGCAAAGATCCTGCAGTATGAGGAAAAAATCACCTACTGAGGCTGGAGGCCCCAGAATAACATCTTTGTGTCTTGTCCCATTGTACATTCATAATGCACTTACAGATAGACATGATAGCTCATGCTATCAGGAGTTTTTCTCCTCAGTTGTTACTTTATATTTCAGGTTTTAAATACATAAACTAAAGAATTCAATGGAAAAGATTCAAATGTTCTGTTTTCTAGAAAACCCTCTTAAAAGCTTACTATTACTAGTTTATTTCCCTAGAAAGCTCCATGGAAGAAAGCTAGTAGGCATTTTAGGATTGAATTCCCTGCAACAAGAAGTAAAATACTCTGCTTTATCTACAGGAGTTTTAGCAATAGCATTGTGGGTTTCGTTTATTTTTGTGAATCCTTGATGATAAAATGTGTATTTCTAACTTTGAAAGCCTCCCCTTCCCTACTAGGAGGGTGTTTAACTAGTGAATTGGATATTAGATGCCCCTCTATGCTTCTCATAGAAGAGATTTCCCAAACAAGCTCCATCCAAGGTTTCTCTTTTGTCAGCCAGGCATCTGTTTGCTCTGTAAGACTGTGTTAATCAGTTAAGAAATATGTTTAGGTTGTCATATGAGTGTAGAGAAATCACTGGGTTTTATGGTTGACTTCAAAAAAATAATGTTCTGATGGAAATATTCCAAGAGCACTTAATGTCCTAGTAGAAAATATACATTTAGCAAAACTTTCACTTTAAATACTTGAAGTTCTTCTGTTTTGCTTCTTTAGAAGAATGTATTTAACTATTAAGTCAAACGTAGTTGTTTCTAAGAATTAGGATGACAGCAAATATTTAAATGTAGCATTTTATTTTATTTAAAGGAAAAACTCTTTGGGGAATCTCAGTAGTATGAGACACATGGAAATATTTAAATTCAATTTTATCCTCTTGCTACAGGGCTTGTTAAGTACACTTATCTACTTGATATTCAGATTTACTTTATGACCTTAACTGGTGCTGGAGTAAGAGGCTAATCTCTGGCTCTGTTTTTGTATTTTGTGTAGTATTTTCATCTTCAATTTAGTTTAATTTTAAAACAATTGCATTACGATTATAACTGTTTTGAACTCTAATGCATTTTTCAGACAGTAATTTAAAAACACCCTCTTATTAATGGTAACATTTATAAAGTTTGAAGCACTGGTACCTAGGGCTTAATGTATGGAAAATACATTTATTACAGGTTTTTCATCTTACTTTCTTTGCATTGGAGATATACTTGTAAATAACAGACGGATGAAGATAGCTGCTGTGTAATCTTGTCTTTTAAAGATCTGAGTCGTCCATCACTGAAGTAAAATACTTTTCTCATAGTTATGTTTCTGTTTTTTCCTTTGATATTTTAGGCATTGACAAAAGATCCACAGGATTATCCTGACAAAAAAAGCTTGCCACATGTGCATGTTGCCATGTGGATAAACTCTCAAGGAGGCCGAAAGGTGAAGGCAGGAGACACAGTGTCATATATCATTTGTCAGGTAAAAATGTCCTTCTCTGTAGCTAAATCCTAGGTATTGTTTTGAGATATGGCAAAGAAAACCAATTCAGCTCCTGCAAAAATATGTTTTGGTATTTCTTTGTGGTGAGGTTACTTTAAAATAGTTGGTTATCTGTACTAAATTTAGTTCTGTAGAGCCATTGGGATAAGCTCAGCTCATCCAACTATTTCCCTGAATTCATTCATGTTTGGAACTAGAACTTACTTTAAGGAAAATATCCAATCTTCGTTTTAAGCAGAAGAAAATCGTGGAAATTCTTGGAAAACTTGGAAAGCTAAATGGTGGTGGTGGTGGTTAAATAATGTCATTGTTATTTCCAGTCTTAACCTGTGTCTTCAATTTATAGTCATTGGGTCTGGCAGTAGCTCTATGAGTAGACTGAGGAATTTGAGCAACTTTTGGATTTCAGATGTTTATCCTATAAACACTTATAATTATCTCACAAATAGGCACTCCACTTTGGTTTTGCTAATTAAAAAGAAAGTGTAGGTTGAATTAGATGGACCACTATTTCAGCTCCTTTGCTGTTTAAATGCTGTAAGATACTGTATTTTGACTTAATGGAAAGTTCCTGGCCTGGCAGGGCAAAGCTGCCAAGACTTAGGAGAGTTGGGCTGTGGCACAATACGAGAGAAGAATATACTTGTTGAAAGAAGGGAGCTGAAGAAATTGCATTGTAATTATTTTTGCAAAGCAGCTGGATGAGCTGAATAGTCCTAAATTAATTTTGTTCTGAATACTAAGTTGTGTGAAAGGAGTAGGAGGGACGAATGGTTTGCAGTCTGTCTTTATTAGTGATGGGTTTTCAGCCCATGGTTGCTGACCCTATTGAAACCAGTAGCTCGTCTTAAATGATAAAATGAAGGTGTCATGTGTTAATGCATTAGTTTTATCTTGCTGAAAAAAGACTGTACTTACCAAAAAAAAAAAGTTGCGGTACTTCCCCCTGCCCTGCCCCATCCCCATAAAGGTTTATTTCTGTTATGGAATGCTTGCTAAAATACTACTCTAAGTTCTTCTCTAAGATTTTTGACACACATTAAAAATGGAATTTCCTAGTGCAGTTGGGGACTGGGAATACAATTCTACAGACTAAATGAGTTACATTTTCCAGAAGAGTACTGTCTTCTTAGAGTTGATACCTAATTCCTCCATGAATACTGTTTTCAATTTAATTATTGCCTTCCCAAATTGAATTATTTTCTCCTTATCTTCCTCTTTCAAATCGGAGAGGAATGTAATGTATACTTTAACCTCCGAGTGGTGTTTCTCTCTTGTCCTGATATGTCACCATGCATTTCTTTCAGTATTTCTGAGTATTTTAGAATTTACTTTTCCAAATCAACCCTATTGCCTCTGTTATTTATTCGCATGCCAATGAATGATTGTCCGTTCTTTGACCATTTATTTTATTTGTTTTTTATAGGATCAAAGAATATAAATTTCCTAGCAAAACAGAGATAGTTTTAATATCCACGACTTAGAATTTGCTTGTTGTGCAGAATGATAATTCTAGTTTAGTACAAAGTGAATCCAAAATGCTTGCCCTCCATGTATTTTTAACTGGGTTGATGGTTACAATGTGTTTTCATTGTGCATTTCAGAATTGACAGATGGGACTGTTTACTCTGTCTGCTCGTACTGATTTGCACGTGTAGGCTGCAATAATACAAGCTGGTTTTGCATTCTTGAACTTGCTAGTTGATGCCAGCATCAGCAATGCAGTTTTTTTTACTACTGCTGGATTTGCATTGGATGCATAATAAATCAATCAAAAGAGAATGATTGTGTAACAATTTTGCATTAAAATAATGGATAATATTTGAAGCATAATCCTTTGCATGGACTTATTTTCACACTTTGTTTTGCATGTGTCTCCTGTCTTAGGATGGATCAGATCTCAGTGCCAGCCAGCGAGCGTATGCTCCAGAACAGTTAAAAAAGCAAGAAAATCTTACTATTGATACTCAGTACTACCTGTCGCAACAAATACATCCAGTAGTTGCTAGAATATGTGAGCCCATAGAAGGAATTGATTCTGTTCTTATTGCAACATGGTTAGGTAAGTATCGTAAATTCAGTTTCTTTAAAGAATTACAAGAGTCAAAGTAACAAGTTTTAATGTATGTTTCTCAACCTAAATACTTCCCCAGATCGGTTTTTTTACATTGAACAATAGCTTGTATTACACACCCCATAGAAAGCAGTGTGGACTGTAAGTGTATTTCTGTGGTGTCTGCAGAATAGCGGTTTTTCCAAAGGTGCTCATTAACATGAACTCAATCTTATAATTCTTGTTGCAAAAATTTACTGTTCATAAATGACAGTACTATTGCACGTCTTTGAGATTTTCTTAAGTTACTGAAGGAGTTCCAGAGTGTGCATCCAGAACTAGCATTTTTGCAGAGGGAAATGCTGTCATCTTCCCTGGGAAAAAGTAGTCATAGTTATAATGAAAGAATATACATTTTTAGTAGGGTATGAGTGAAGTCTTGTTTGTTAGAACTGACCTAGTGGGTAAAACATGAAACCTTAGTAACAGTCTTAACTGCTCCATAGGAAGGAAGGAAGTGGTCCCAAAAAAAAAGAGGTGCTGTAAAAAAAAAGTGAGTAATGTTAGTGACCCACAGATTTTATTCAAATGAGCAAAAGGGAATTGCTCTTGTTAGACTAGTTTTTCCTTTTAAAAGGATGTCTAATAATTAGAGTTAGAGATTTTTCTGCCCAACTCCGATGGCCTCTTTCTTCTCTATTCCCTAGGCTTCTTACCTAGAGAGATTGAAAGTTTGAAAATTTGTTTACAGTTCTATTGAGTCTCTTTCTATGAAAATACAATGCTGTGTGTGTAATCCTTTAAGTGTTGTTTCCTCCCTAAAAGTGCTTCACCAACAGATGTGATTGGTCTCCTTGATAAACAGAAATTTTGTGATTTGTATCCCACATCTAGTTCATTATTTTTAAAACTGTTACTCAAGGACATGGGAAAAGTTGTTAATTTTGCTGGCTGCTGAATTCTTGACAAGACTTGTCTTCTCCCACAAGGAAACTTCTTAGAGAGTTGCACTGTGTGTTTAATGAATCATTTATACTATGCCCGTGTCTACAGGAATTTCAGACCTGCAGAATTTATTTTGTTTGGAATATTGGAATGCTCAAAGGAAGAGCTAGTCCTCAGCATTTTGGGTTTAGGTAATGGCCAAGATACAGGATTTGGTCTCTTTAAACGTGTTGCCTTCAGGACCATTCACTTGAGCATCTCTGTAGCTCCCTTAGTAACAGTGGATTAGCTTGCAGATTGTGCTTGAAATGCTTGCAAGTAAGTTTCTGCCTTGTTGCTTCTCCGGAAGGGTAATGTAGAATTGTGAAAGATTCTTAATCTCCCAAGACAATCTGTGTAACATGCTGCTTTTTTCCATGTCCATTTCTGTGTTGTCAGGAGTAGAGTGGAAGGGGAGGACAGAAATTTTGCTTTTTTCTGTGAGTCAGCAAAGGTATTTCTTGGAGGCATTTGGTGATAACAGTCCTCAACGGGTCTTGTGCTTTGAGGAGGTGTCAGCCCTGCTTCATACATGCAGGCTGACCATACAAACCATTCTGTTTGTTATGTGGCAAGGCCTTGGTATACAACTTTCCCTTGATGTCATAGTCAACTGTGTGGTATGCCTGACTGAAAAGGTCGGGCACTCTTGGTTAGGGTGAAGCAGTTTAAAAAAGGCAGCAAACTTGTATTTCATTTAGGTAAAAGACAGGAAAGATTTCTGAAGCTAGTTTAGTTTATTTGACAATGATTGTCAGTCTTGTAGAGTTAAGATCAAATTCAGAGTTGTTCCTTATTCACAACAGGTTGGATTTTCAAAAAAGACTGGCTCTCTTCAGACTTGTAAATTAACTACCCAGATCTTAAGAACTGTGTGCCACTTGATAGCACCTACTGTTTGCAAACGCCTGTGCTGCTTTTTGCTCTATAGTGTGCTCCAGATGAAAATTTCTTTTACGGTCTATAATAGCATCATGCAGCTGAGAGTTTATTGATAGTCTACAGTTGTCCATCTGAAAACCTGTATGCATCTATTCCAGTCTTAGATCTGAAGTGTGTTCAGTTTGACCTTGCTGTGCAGCAAAAATGTTATCACCTTCTCTAAGCTTTGTTTTCTTGGGAATGCTTAAATTGAGCTTGAGAGTGAAGTCAGGTCTTTTTCAAGACTTCTGCTCTGCTTAGGTTTTTATATACAGTGCTTAATTGCACATAAATCGTTGCAAGCTAAGGTTATGTTACAGCTTTTTTTTTTTTTAACAGTACTGGAAGTATAGTCAAGTGGTTTTGTTTCAAAGAAATTGAAAATCCTTTGCAAGGTACAAAAGGGTACAAGAATACTTGAGTCCAGCTTGCTAAAACAAACCAGTATGAAAACTGTTTATTGTTCTGTGATGCTAAGTTGGGCTTTTTTGCTTAGCGTTTTCATCATGCTACACATTCACATTCCTGGTGGGTTTTTTTCCTGTGTTTTTGCAGAAGGGCACATTTTTCTGGTCTGAAGGAGAAAGATGATGTTCTGGAGGATATCTAAGTGTTGTACCTGTGGACCAAAACTTTGTTGAATTCTCGTTGTGTGTGTCTTCCTTCACCTGATCAGATTTATTGTGTTACGTAGAGTGGTTGTAAGAAAAAGATCTTGGCTGCACATTTAACATAATCTGTTTTTAAGGAGAGTGTTTCATTGACATGTGTTAGTCCAAGTAGATATAACTGAGCTCTGCTTGGGAAGCTTGGCTCATATCAAAATGATGAAAAGTTTTTTTTGTTCTGCCTGTGCTTAAAGCAAATTATTTTAAACTATTTTAGACACCAAAGAACAAGAGCAAATGACGACACCTAAAAATTGCAGAGAATCCCTTAAATTATTTATTCATTGTGGAATCCAGCTGAAAATTTCCTTTTGTTTTTGGACATTGTAAAAGGTCTGCCTAGCCTTTGAGTGATGGAAATTCACTGTTCCTAAAAATGAGAACCTCATGGGCCTACTCCTGCACTCACTCACTCTGTCTTGAAGTTCTTGGGGAAAACCAGTGACAAGATGAGAATTGTCAGTGTTTCTGGAACTAAGTAAAGTGTGCAATCTGATCAGTTACATCACTCAGTAAATCTCATCTTAAATGCTTGGAGACGTATCTTCATGCTGAAAATACCTATAGCTTTTCAACTGTATTAGCAGACCAATTCTCTAAATGTATTTAAAATAAGGGGAGTTTTGTTAATATGTAACTATTGCCCTTGTCTCAAAGAAAAGTCACATCTTATTTCTGTGTTGTCGCAAGTATCTAAACGTTGTGGAAGCAGAGTCATTTAACCATGGTATTTTTGTAGCTGTTACTGCATAACATCGTTTACTCCAAATGATGGAAGCTGATGACTGCTGTCCTAGACAGTGCCGTGATGTTTTGAAAGAGGTGTGTGCTGCTGCCTTACAGGTGGTGGTGCTCTGCAGATTGCTTGGCATTTGGGTATTTCTTAGGAAGGCTGCCTGATTCTAGGGAGTCATTACCAGGTCACGATGAGGCTTGTCATTGAGAGTGCTTCCCAGTGCTGGTTCCTACTTCCACGCAGTGTGTTAGCTGCTCCTTGTAAGGAAACCCACCACCACCTTAAAGATATTGTCGTTTTTTTTATTATTATTATTATTAGATAGTAATTTAATAGGTGCCTTTAATGTAGTGTTGAGCAGTCACTCGGACTGACTCTCGTGACAGAAATCAGGAGTCTCCTTGTGGCACACAGGAATTATGTCAGGTTCTGGCTTTCCTACTGTTAGCCTCACATTAGGAAGTGAAGTGAAAGGACAGTGAGAGAAATTAAGATTAAAGTCATGACAAAACTTCACGACATACGATGATAGACCCCAGAGTGTGTGAATTTTCTGTTCGTGGTCTAGCGGGGTGTTCTTGACACGCTCTAGACCCGTTCGGAAACTGAGACTTGCCACAGCGCGCTGGGTGCTCGGAATGAATAAAAGAAACAATAAAAATGTGAATGAATAGGAGCACGAACCCCCGCGGGCGGCCCCGGCCCGGCGCAGTGCGCGGCGCTCGCCGCGGGGTGGCAGCACCGGCTGCCTTTCCCGGCCTCCCACAAAATGTCCATCGGGAAAAGGTGCAGGCGGGAACTTCCCGCGCTTCCCGGCGCACCTGCGGCTGGAATGCGGCGTCCAGGGAAAAAGCCCTGGAGCCAGCGGCCTCTGCCACACGTCTGCCCGGCGTGGGACGCACCTTTCCCGAGGGAGTGCGGGGAAAGGCGGGACCGATCGGCAGAAATGTTGTGTTTAAAATCCTGCCTTGAGTAAAAATCTGTTTGACCTTTTTTCAGGTTCTTGAGTAACCTGCTTTGCTGCCGGTTAGTAAATGTTTTAATAACGCTATTAAATAATTCAGGATCAAGTCCCGGAACTTAGTTTGATTATTTACTTTTGCCACAGTGCTTTCATCAGCACATTTGTGATGTTGCATTGCTTTGTCCTGCATCCAGCCTTGCAGTTTTGGAGAGGTTGGAAAGCTTACCTGCACTGCAGGTAATTTAATGATAACCCTGAAGATTTTTTTTCCTGTCAGAGTAAATCAAAGTCCTTTTGATTTTTATTTTTTTCTTGATGTCATGGGAGGGGAAAAAAAAAGAAAAAAAGAAGAGTTCAAAGTTCACTGATTAGTCTCATCCTATTAATTTAAAAATTACCAAACCCAGATATTATTTTTTTTGTCTTCACCCCATCAGATAGCCCCTGTTTTGTTTACCAAGTAAAATAATATGACCACTGTGACCTGGTCTGAGAGGATACCAGTTAGTGTGCTGAAATGGATTAATTGAACCAACTAACTATTTCTGAAAGGAGATAATAGATAAAATAGGTCCCAATTCCACAAGATAATTAAGGTAGGCATGTTCTTTAAAAGCCTGATTTGTAGTCCCTTTTATTTCACAATGGCTGTTTGCACACCAAAAGTTAGATGTATGCTTGATTCAGCACAATATTTTTCCTGTTGTTTTCTCCAGCCAAAACAGCTAAGAAAGTTCAGAGATAGGTGTGATTTAAATTCTTGCAATCAATAATTTTTTTTTCTGTTAAATTATTACTAAATGAGGAGATGTGTATTTACTACCACTGCTTTTGAATGAATACTGGAAAACTGGAGTTGTCTGAAGACTGTAATTATCTTCTTTTATCTTATAGTGAACTTTTTTGCTCCATATTTGCCTTTTGGGAAAGAACCAAGCATAGATTTCTAGCTGAACTTTAATGGTATCTGTATCAGAAAGTTGCAATTATGTTTTTTCATTCCACTTCTGAACTCAGAGTAAACCAAGAATTTTTGTTTGTCTTCACCATTACTACCTTAATACCTACTGCATAGTTAGGTATTTTTTGCAAAATCTGAATACTGAAATCAAGTTTCCTTTCTAAACCTTTTATCTACTACCCATGTGTTGCAGAACATACTTTTTGTTTTCTAAAACAGCAGATATATTACCAACCCTTTTGTTATTTAAAATAAAAAGAAAAACAGAAAAAAAACACTCATGATTTTTTTTTATGGGTGCTGTATGTGTTAGAGTGTAAAATATGCTATTAACAGTGTTTTTTGCTTTATTTGCTCATTCTTTTAATGAGTAATAGAGAACTGTAATAAAAGTTTTAAGAACCTCTTGGAGATGAATTGCTACCCTTATGCATTGACATTTTTCTCTTCTGATAAAATTAAAATTGGGAAAATTGAAATTAGTGAAACCCGTATTCTAACAAGAACCAAATAAACTTATTTGGCAATGGAATTTTTCTTTGTCCTTGAATTTGTTTTAGGACTGCAAAATAGAAATTCCGAATAGCGGTAGTTAAGTCAGACATATCGAATCTTTTATGTAAAGATTGTATCTGCCTGTAAAACACAACTGTTCTTTAAGTACAATAGTAGTTGTCTAGTTTAGCTGAATGTTGTTCCCAGCCTTGTTCTCAGTTGTCTGTAAGTCTCATCGTACAGTATAGTAAGGTTAAGCTTTACTTTCTATTTCTGATCTTTGTTGTACTTTCTGTGGGAATTACTTTATTTTTTTCTGAACTTTATAGGAGATCTGGGTTAATACATAGTAATCTACTACTTGGCCTAATTAATGTCTGTTAAAAATATTTTTTTCAAGTGCTTTTCTGATTTTCTTAATAATAAAGTAAGCCATGGTTTTCTGAATGTTTTCTCCTACGTGCTCATTCGATTAATTTTTTTCCTAACGTGTGCTATTTGCTAGAGTTAACAAAAAAACCCCTGTAAATGAGATGCATGGACTTTTAAAAGGTTGCACATGACAAAGGATGACAAAACCTGTGGATTTTTATTAAGTTTACTTTGGCAGTCTTATTCCTAGGGCAATGAACTTCGCGCTTACTTGCTTATTTACTTATTTGTGGTTGAATCAGTATTTTTAGGATCTTTCTGTGTATTTATTTGTTTAAAATCTTGAGTTCTGGCAATCAAAAATAAAGCACTTTGTCTCCAGCGCTGCCGTTTTAAATGCTGCTACTGAATTTTAACCACTGCATTAGATTGAAACCTACATGCTGTTAACCACTGAGCCAAAATGAAATCGACCACTGCATTGAAATCAGAGTTGGCAGTTGTACACGGACTTGAAGGAGTTGGTAATAGCAGTGCACCCGCGTTTCTTTAATGGGGTTTTTATTCTCTGTTTTCGGTTTTAATGGTGCCGTTTTGATTTAAAGACTGTTTCTTAATAATGATGCACATTTTTATTGAAATATTTTCAGTGTAACTTAAGAAGAAAATAACAATAAAGCTATCTGCTAGGAGTGGTTTCCTCAGAAACAAAATGTTCTGTTGCATACTCCCATGATAATGCAGTGGGCTTGTTTTATTTATAAAGCAATCTTGCGTAAGAAGATAAGTAAGAAGCTTTCTTCATGTTTTGTGAACCTTTATTCGTGGTTAAAAATTGTAGAATGTATTTATGTTTTATAGAGGAAGTTTTGCGAAGGAGAGATTTTCAGCTTCTGAATTTACATTTTGTAACTTTCTTTTGAATCTGCTTCACCAAGCATATGAAAAATAAGCCTGCTTGCATGGTTGACCTCTTAGTCTTTTGAAATTTTTGTTTCTTATTAATAGGACTGGATCCCTCCCAATTCAGAGTCCATCACCATTACCATAAAGATGAGGAGAATGATGCCTTGGTTGGTGGCCCAGCTCAGCTCACTGATGAGGAGAAATATAGGGATTGTGAAAGATTCAAGTTTTGCTGCCTCAAATGCGGAACAGAAAATATTTATGACAATGTCTTTGATGGCTCGGTTAGTTTTTTTTATTGTTTTATTTCTGTTCATCGGTGAGGGAGAAAAAATACTTGTAGAGAGAACAGCTTTTCAGATAGGATTCATATGATGTAGGAGGAGATACCATATTGTTTCAGTCCTGCTATTTATAGCTTTGAAACAGATATTTGCTGATAGGATAGTGCTGAAATATTTTTCCCATTTTTGCATTTCAGCTGTGTTGTGTAGCAGAACATGAGAGATTATCTGGCTTCATTAATCTGTTTGTCCACAGTCATGAATGATTGTTGCTGTAACTTTTTAAAAGAATTCTTATCTTAACACCTTAGTAACTTCCAGTTCTCTATATAATAAAACTTTCATATAGCAATGGCAGTTTCTTATCCTAAATCATATTAATTGGAACAAAGTGTGCTTTAAACTTGTGTTTATCTTGCTACATCCCACCTCCCTTCTTCACAGTGAGGTTTTTCTGTTATCTTTCCTTCTGTCTTTGTGAATTGAACATAAAAAGTCATAGGGGTGCATTCTTGTTGAGAAGTTCTGCCAAAAAATGTATCTCTGACCTTGGATCACAACTTGAAATAGGGCCAAGTATTTAACTCTACAGCGATGTTATGTATGTATTAGTCATCGGCAAATTAGTGAGCTTCAGAGTACTGAAAACCTTGAAACTGAAAGCAAATAAATCTTTTATCTAAATTAAAAGTAATTATTTTAAGTTAATTTGGACAAACAGCAGATGTTTTGCATTTTTTTGAATCAAAATAAAGCAGTCTTTGGAAGCAAGTAAGAGGAAAAGACATACAAATCTAGTGATACTTTGTGAATCCTTGACTTTTGTTCACTGCAGCTGTAAATAAGACAGTTAATTGCTTGTAGGCTTGACAACTTGCAGATGGGCTAACTGGAGAGAAGTGGATGTCAGACTCCTTAAAAAAACCCCAAAACATCCCCACCGCCAAATAACAAAAGAAATCCGGAATCCGAACCAAAAAAGGCCTCTGTATTCCACTTGGAATTATTTAGTGTTGTGGGTGGGGCCATTTAGCAAAGATGGCTCACAACAGTCAAGTCTTACCTTGAAAGAAAGTTTTCTGAAAGTTTTATGAATGTTCAGCCTACCAGATTGCTCTTATATTAGTGAGAATTCCAGTAACTTAATTTCAGTTCACGCAACACGTCCAGGTTCTGAAATTTTATTGTCAGGTGTTCAGAAGGTTTTGAAAGTAAGGGAATGAGATGGTGCAAAACTATTCTTTGAACTCAGAGAAAATAAAAGATGATCACGAGATTCTTGTTTGATGAGGTTTGTCTCTACAGCCCTATTGGTAATTTCGTAATTTGTATTTCTAAGGTTGATTTCAATGTTCAGTTCGGTGATCTGGGGCAGAACTTTGATGGCCCTGCTAAAACAACAAACCTGTGTTGCTTGGGCAGAGATGGGGGAGCATGATTTGTCCACAGATCAATTTTTTTTTTACTCAACATCTTTTTTTTAAATTACTAACTTCGTGGCGTGTTCTCCAAAAGAGTTTTCGGTAAGAAGAGAGTGGGAAAACTGTAGGTCAGAGGTATCTTTGTGTGGATATGGCCAGCTGTGATGGGAAGAAAGAAGGCCCAGGTATTATAGGCCCTTTAAGACTATTACTGTCTAAACTCCTGTGGTAACTTCTACCATCTGTAGCAATGATGCATGCTGGTTTTACACTTCTGTTTTCAGGGACGATTTATTGAACCCAGCTTGCAAAGGTGCAGTAAGACTGACTGTGACGAGCCTCCTTTCAACTATGTGGTTCAAATGAACAACAAGTTACTGCTGGATATTAGACGCTACATTAGAAAATACTATAATGTAAGTATTCAGAAAATACTCTGCCATATGGAATGAGTGTTTGAAGTAGTGTTGAATTTTTAGTGACTGTCATGTTACTTTTTTTTGTATAGCATAAGGTAGTAACTTGCAACATCAAACCCCAACTTTATGAAAGGCAAACAATCTATGATTTCAAATATTAATTTAGAATGTTTTTTTTCTCAATTCAGTCTCAAGATAGTCAGATGTACTCAAATTTTTGTAGCAGTGTGTGTCAACATTGTTACAGATGTTGTAGCTCTCTGTTTTCCAGACTTTTAGCCAGAGTGCAGAGAGTTGATTATCATAATGCTTTTAGGAAAATCTGTGAAGCCTATCACATACACAGATACCAATTTCTCATGTCACTGAAATACGATTCTCTTTCTCCAACCCAAATTGATGTATATTGTGAAAAGGAAGACCGAGTATAGGTCTGTAAAAAGTCTTTGAAGGACAGTAGGAAAGGAAATACTGTGAATCTTTCTTCATAATGATTAAGAAGGGAAAAAAGAGGAGAAAGATGGGTAGTTAATTTATATAATTCTCTTTTATGGGGGAAGTGGTGCAAGAAATCCCAAGTGCCACCGCTAGTGGTTGGCTTTGTGTGGCATTGTGGGTAAAAAAAGTGTAATATTTGAAATCCCTGTCTTCGCACTGTCCCAAGTGGTGACAGGGTAGGACAAAACCCACCATGCTTTTAAAATTATATCAGTATGTTTTGCATATATGCATATGCTGGAAACATCATATTTTGTGAATTGGCGGCTAGCTATTTTGGTCAAATTTTCATAGATCATCTCATTCTATTACCTGCTTGCTTATTTTTGTTGTTCAGCATTGCATGTTTACATGGCTACAGGATAGACATAAATTTTGAAGGCAGTCATAACCTTTGGGTGCTCATAATTTTTTATATACTCAAAAAAGTAAATTGTTTTTGAAAATTTGGCCTTTACATGAATGACATATCTAATTCGTGGTGTGTTTTAAGTATCACAGAATACTTTTGCAGACAGCAGCTACAATGCTAAGAATTATCATTATGGTTTAATACTAAGTGTACATTTTGTGTTATCCTTCTTCTGTGTGTGTTATCTTTCTTCTGTATTAGTTCTTATTGCAATTGTAGGTGTTTTCTAAGCTCTTTTCTCAAAGTGTAATAATTTTTGAATGTATAAATGCTTCTTTTGAAGATCTTTATCAAAAGGAACACAGAACTTTCTTAGAGTATTTAAATTCAAGCATTGTTTCACAAGGTGTAGGGATAGATTGTTCCTTTCCATTGAAGTTAAAGTTGGATGGCTTAGATGGGTTAAGTGACCAAAATGTGAAATCTCTTTGTTACTTCATTGCAAAGGCCAACTGGCTGCAAAATTATCATTCAGTTGATACTAGTATATGTATTATATTAAATTATAGAAAGTGTTATTAAATAATATGTCTAAGTAATATGTTTGCACAGAGTTTTTGTGTGAAAGTTACTTTTTAGATTTAATGTACATACATTATGATACTACACAAGGCCACATGCTAAGTAATGTCAGGCATATAAAGTGCTAAAACCATGTACATAAGATATGCAATAGTAAACTTGAAAGAAGAAAGATACATTTAGGACAGGAAAAATTCTTATTACTCATAAGAACAAAAAGTGGTTTCTCATTTTACTCTGTTCTTTTTTTTGTTGTTGTTGATTGTTTTGTTTTGTTTTTTAAGATCAAGCTGTGACCCAAATTGAAATGGTTGAATATTGAATGTTGTAATGTGCTTACATTGTATTTGAATCTATTAAGTATCTTACTACATGGTATATAGGATAATGAAAATAATTAAAAAGAAAATTATTTGCCTATTTAAGTAAAAGCTTTTATAAATTCAGTTATATTTTTAGTACTGAGAATTTACTTTTAACCTAGTTAGCTATAATAAGGTTTAAAAATACTTTTTGACTGTGGAATACAGTTTTTTAGTGTAAAATGCAATTTCCAGATTGCACAATAATTTTCATTTTACAAAAGGGCTTTTCACAGAGTTGGGCAAGTAAACTTTTTGTCCTTTTAGCTCCTAGAAAATCAGATGCTGAGAGTTGTAGTTTACTGCTTTCATCCAGTACTTGTAGTGACTGTATAACAGTTAGAGTTGAAATTCATCAAATGGGTGTTTACACTAATATATATAATCCTATAAGCTATAAAGACACACCCAGATGTAATATGGCAAAGAACTGTCCGAACAAAACATTTGATGAAATTTTCAGATGCTTATTTAAGTCTCCTATTGTAGTGAATTGCATCTGAAAGGCACAGAAATACCAGTTTATAATGGTCAAAGATGGTGTCACTCCATTTTTTATTTTCTTTTTAGATATTTCTTAGTTTGTATGTTTGTCAAATGGAACATAATACAAAAACATAAAATGAGAAAATGTATTTTTTAACCTATAAAATAATGAGCTATCTTTTATGAAGGCAGCCCTATCAAGAGCCTCTCAGCCTGATCCACAGCTCACTGAGATGAATAAGCTTACTTTTTTCCAGTGAGCTTTAAATCAGATTTTTTTAAAGATCATTGCATGTTGTTTCCTTTAGTCTATTGAAATGCTTTTTATATGTGGCAGTGTAAATTTAAGGGCGGAGGGGAGTGCCACAAAATCTAAAAGTAGAAAATCTACTTGCCCTTTTTGGCACGTGAAACTGTGATAAATAAATATACACTGTGATGATGTACTACATTCCTTTAAAAAGATGCAAATGCAAGAGCATAAATAGAATTTCATAAGCCTACCACAGTCCCATTGTTTTTGTAAATTACTCGCCTTTATATGAAAATTTCTGCTTCCGCAATAATTTTTTGCCATTAAACATTGAAATGTTTTATATCTGACTTCCAAAACGTATCTACCATTACTCCGGTATTTATGGTTTTCTTAATAGTATTAACAATATCAATTTTTATAATCTTACTATTAAATGTAAATATATCTAAAAATGACATGTAAAGATTTTATTTCTTCTCAGAAATGCATTATTCTATGAGAGATTGATCCTGTTGTGTGCTTCTTTTTTTTTTTTTTAATTCTGCTTCAGAAGAGCAAATAGATGAAAAGAGAGAGAAACGCTAGCTAATCTAAATTGGGAAATGAAGAGGGCTTTTTTAAGCATGAAAATTTCATCATCTTGTCAGCTGGCAGAATGCCTGCTGTGTGGATTCACAAAGGCTAAGAATTACACTTTCATGAAATTTTCCTCACTAACTGCCCTGGTTAATTTGAAAGATAACCCACTGTTCTAATTCATTCCTCAATTGGGCGGTGCAGGTTTTATCTTTGATCTGACAAAGCATTTGTGTTAATCGTTTTGGCCCTCTACTAGACACTCTTGGGATTGTGCTTTTACAATAAATGTGTCTGTGATAGCTCTTTAGTCTATTATACTTACAATAGATCCATAGAACTGGTAATTAATTCTGTACTGCTTTGGAAATGGGGAAGAATAGGTGTAGCTCTGTCAAGTGCTGCTGGGAAGTTTGTTTAGCTAGTTCATTTTTGAAGTGTTACCCTCAGCCATCAATGAAACATCCATGCGAGGCAATGGCTGAAAGCTGAAATATGCAAGCATAAATGGAAAAACTGACCAACTTTCATGCTTAAGGAGGGTGTAATTTCATTTTCAGTAAGTGGATCTAATTATTACGTTGGAACCTGTTTTGTGTTTCCCACTGGAATGTTCAAATGCTCATTTTTGAACGCTTTGTAAACAAATGCCAATTCTTAAATTCCCTTTTAAAAGCCCTGTAAAAATCAGTATTCATGTCAATAAAATGAATCCCAAATATTACTCAGCTATTGAAATGTTAGTTTTGCCAACTGTAAAGAACTGAACTCCCCCCCACCCCAAGATATTGTAAGTGCCATTTGAGCAGCAGCAAAATTAGTACAGATAGGGTTGGACTGAGAAGCTGTTGTCCTTGAAGCAGCAGTTTTTTAATATTTTTTTAAAACATCTATACACTTGTAGTATTGTTAGTAGTATATTTATAAATATAAAAATATTAAAACTTGCTTTTATATAGATGCTCTTTCTATGCTGTCTGGTTAATAGTGCATGGCATCTGTCGATATTTTTATGTTTTTCAAAACGCATAAAACGATGTGAACTTTAAAAAGGGTTTTTAAAAAATGTTGAAAAAATCTTGGTCCAATCAGTATTGCACTGTTTTTGTTTTACAGTCTTTTTCTACTGGACCACTCTAACCCACAGGCAGAAGTGAGTTTGAAGGCTATTGAACACTGCTAAATAACTTTATATACTGTTCAGCTGTGAAAATTCAGTGTTCAATAGCCCTCAAAATTTCTCATTTCTTGCCTGTTGTGGGGTGGTCTACTTGCTTGCACATTAGGTCGTGGTATAAAAGCATGTTGGTACGCTATTCAAGATCTTGGAATTATTTTTTATATATATATTGCTGTCCTGGCTCTTGTATATATATGTTCAAGGGGTTTGCATTAGTATTTTGTGCACTTAAAAAGGTAAAAGATTTCTAAAGAAGGTAACATTATAAGAGGTGGCAGCGTTCACACAGGTTTTGAGATTGCTTGGCACATTCATTTAAGAGAACAAAGATGACGGGGTTCCTTCTGAACCTGGAATCTCCCACACCTCAGTGAAGTGCAGTGCCAACAACCCACAGGTGTGCACCACATGAACAGGTGAAAATACGATTGTAGATGGTGGTGATGACTTTTATAATCATGTTCTCACAACAGTCATGCATTGAAGGCGTTTTTGTTTGGGGGATGGGTAGAGGTAAGGAACTTTGGCGTGAGGGAAAGGTGTTCAGTAGTGGCAATAGTGCAATATTTTACTTATTGCTGTGCTAATAGTACTAGAAGTATATGGGCATGTGATGAAGAGTAGTAAGGGCCAGAAGTGAGAAGGAATTGTGACCCCATCCAATGTGGTAAGCAGAATCAGTTAGCTAGACTCTGCCATCAGATAAACTCCAGTGATTATTTTCAGTCCTTCCTGTATGTGTGGAAATGGGTTTCTGAGTCTTTTCCAAGTTTGAACTTGTATCACTGTCATTTTGGTTTATACATAAACAGAGATGTTTATTTTTAGTACTGAAAGCTTCCAAGTCAAGGCAGAATTGAGAGAGATTGGAATGAAAGATAGAAGATTAATGTGATTCCATTCATAGTTTACTGGGAACCTGAGAGAAGGGAGGTTGCCACCAGATTATCAGGAGTTTTCTCTTCCCCTCCACAGTAGGATTTTCTGATTCTCTCCTTGATTGAGGTTTACAGATGAGTGTTGTTTGGAATCATATTTTGGTTAACCAGGAGGAAATCAGAAATATCTTGATTATTGGACAGGGCAGTCAGTATGCTACCATAATATGTCTGTCTTTCATAATTTATATTTATTGAATAATAAAAGATAACCCTTTGGTCACCGTGTGTAGTGCATTTTGGGGATGAGTAAGCAGTTACTTGTCACAGCACTCATAGAGTCTATTAACTGGAATCGATTCACTATTACTGCAACTTCTCCATGATCTGCCCTGCAAAGGAGTTGTTTGGTTCAGACTTACAGCATCAATATGATTTTTAGTGAAGTGTTTCAAAGTAATGATCAATATGTCTTTACAAAGGGTTTAACTCTCTTCATTGGATTTTACCAGCCATGACGGACATGCATCCATCTCACTGATTGCTGAGTATGATGCTCCAAATTTTAGCCACTGAGAATGAGTGAACACAAGCAAGGAAGCAAAATCTGTACTTAGTCCACAGTCTGGTACCTTACCAGAGGAGGATTAATGATACTAGGCATCTCTGTCAGCTCTTTGTAGAAGAGGCTCCCCAGGCTGGACACTGCATGGAACAGGTTCTAAGAAATGGGGATTGCATCATTAGAGTAAAACTAACTTTGTAATTTCCTCTGTAGGTAGAATACAGGAACGTAAGGACTTATTGTCACAATAATTTGTCTGTTTAGGCTTATAAATAGCAGTATTGTGAACATCACGTTACAGGAAGTGTGCCCGGGGGTAAATATGATCGTGGTTATGATTGCCACCAAGTGTGTAATGTTTACCTAGGTGATTGAATCACTCATCTAATAACAAGATGTTGCTGCCTTCAGAGGATTACAGAAAGCACAGCCTTCAGAGGTACTCTGTTGGAACTGATCTGTTGCCCTGGTCAAAGCAGTGATGAATTTTGGCAACACTTGGGGTGTGTGTTTGTGCTGCAGTAGAGAGATATGGTGGTAGCTCTATGTATCTGATCTGACTTTAAACTGACTACAAGACAGGTAGCTGGGATGTAGCAGTCGCAGCACTTGTTACAAGATTCTGGAGCCAAGAATTTAAAACCTTGGGCAAATCTGTGTGTCCTGTGGAGAGATCTGCCATTACCACTGGTGCCTGAGCAAGGCACACTCCACTTTAAGAGAGTGAGCAAACATGCCCTCATTTGGATACCTTGGATTGACACAAATTCTGTGAATGCTATATAGCTTTTGAGGACTTGTTGCTTCTGAGTCTATATTAATAACAAATAATGAATCACAAGAGGGTTTATAAGAATTCACTGGTCTCAAAAGGATCCTTGTTCATCTTTTTTTTTTTTTGGCAGTAGTTTTAGAGAGCTCTCTTAAATCTGTTTAGGTTTAAGTCTTAAAACCACCAGTTGTCATGGAATTTTGATACAGTTAAAGCCTTATACAATAATAACTTGGAACAACCAGTCACTGAAATATCAAACCTGTATTATTCTACAGAACTTTTAATAGAGAACCAACTTGCTAAGAGATTATACAAGTCAACAAGGTCAGTTGGCCTTCAATGCTTGATGCTGTTGATGTGTGTATAAGCAGCAATACTTACAGCACCCAAGCACATTGCATCCACCAGGAGAATCAAAGTTAAAATCTGTAGCTGAAGAGACCATGTTTTCTCTGGATATAGATCCGTTTGTAAGAATTTGTTTGTTACATGTTCATGACCTAAAAATGATGTTGTTATCAGAAATGTTTTCATGGAAGTCACTAATAATATGGAAATCCATGATCCAACACTGATTTTAGAAAGTGAAAATTACTTGCTTTTAAGCCTGTGTAAAAAAAAAAAAAAAAACCAACAAAAAACCAACACACAACTTTTTGTTGCGCCATCTGTGGTAATTCGGAGTTGAATGGGCATATAAAAGAAAAAATATGGGATGTTTTATAATACTTGTAAGATATTTATGTTACCCATCCTAAAGTTTCTTAGTCTTTATTATGACTCTACCTTCATCTTCAAAAGAAAGCTTAAAGTAAATTTTATAGTATTTGGGAAACTAATATATTTTCTATGTAGTTACCTCCTTCTGTAAACAGTTTTGTTTGGTGCTGTCTTTTTTAGTCCACATTCCTAAAGCTAATTGAATAAGAAAACCGTGGGGGTGGGAGGCAACAGAAGGCATACAAGAAAAACTTGGTCTGTATTTGCCACAGCGTGCTTTTCTTTTTGGTGTAGTGGGAATGGGTTTTGCAGGTGTTCATTTTTCCCTATCCATAGATGTTAAAAAGATTGTTTTCATTTTTCTGGTTTAGAGCAGTTACAATTGTCAGAAAATATTTCCAGCAATGTTTAGTCACTGTTCTGTTTCTCGATAACGTACTCATAGAAAAATTAAATAAGGTATTCCTCAACAGAAGTGATTCCACTACTCAAAATCTCATCATAAGGAATCTTTGTAGTTTATTGCAAAAACTTATATTCAGCTTAATTTAGGGCACTCTTTAGTTCTTGCTGATATTTAGTATTTGGTGCAGCAAGAGAAAATGAATGAGTGATTAAGCGTTTGAGAATCAAACAGACCAAATGGGGAGCACGTCAGACTTTTCAGCTTGGTTCCTGGACGTAAGTTACTTATGTGAAAAAACCTCAGAGCATAGAGGTCTGGGCAGCACCATTTAGCTAAACTCCTCTGCTCTTGTGTCTTCATTCCTGTGCTTAGGGATGGGGAAGGTAACCCTCTCGCTGGGTGAGACTTCTAGGGAATTATGAATTGGCCAAGAGAAGCCACACCAGAGATAAGGCAACAAATTATCTGAGATATCCTGTAACCTAGGAAACACCATAGTCAATTTTAGCAGCCTGTGCTGTGTTAGAGTTGACATTTTTTGCTCCTCTGGACTCATCAAACCTGTACTTCTACAAGTTTAAGAAGAACAGTTTTAAGAGCCTGTGGAGTTGAAAAATCTGAGATTAAAAAGAGATGTTATTTCATTTTAAGTGAGAATGTTTCCATCTGCAGGAAGAAATGGTGAAATACCATTACATAAGACGTGACTTCACTATAAGGGTTTTGCATTTGCTTCAATGTCTTGTTCAGAAGTCAAGTCAAGCTGCACAGACTTTGTTTTCTAAAGTACCAATATTTCCTTCAGTGGATATACGCAAGTGAATTTTTTTTTTTTATTGTAATCCTCAAACTTTAAGAAAATAACTACTTTGTATGCCTGCTTTGGGAGATAATATGATTTGAGTGCAGAACCTTGTTCCAGTATGTGGTCAGGTAGTAAAGCTGTGCTTCAAAACAGTTGTTGGCCTGTGTGTAGCATCCCATGGGTAGGTGTCTGTAAGGAGTCCTAGAAGCTTATCAGCCAGGTTGGTTAGGCTGGTCTTTAGGTTATATTTCATTATAGGACATCTACCCATGGACTTTATACTTCTATTTTTTATTGAACATTAATTAATCTATTATTCAACTGAACATGGGGTTTTTTGTACTGTCTGGTTTTTTGCAAATTGAGCCTGGTGAAGTGACAACTCCTTTACTCCTGTGCATTCTGTTATGGCACACTGTTTTATAGACTCTTTATTGCTAAAGATGAACGTCCCCTCCCTATTTCCATGCTATGCCATGCTGAAGATTATTGTCTCTTCAGTCTGCCTACAGGTGCAACATCCTATAACAGGAGAAAAAGAAAAAAAGTTGTGTAGTCCTGCTAAAACTGTTCCAGTGGCTTAATGACAGTCTTGTTCACTTTCTTCCATCTGAAGAGTTTCAGCTATTGAAGTATCTTCAGTGTAGTAGATTGTGTTAAGGTTTGAATCCACAAATGTATGAGGGGAATGTTTCTGAGGTTTTCTGAAGGTGTGCCAGACTTCTACATGAAAATTAGGGCTCCGCAGAATCTGACAAGTAGATGTTTTCCTTTTTTCCTGAACTAAGTCATTAGCTTTGTAAGTGGCATCTGCAAGAGAGGCATCAAAAATCCGTGACTATCCGTAAAGATAGAAGTGTTTATGCAGTGACTGAACTTGTTCTATCTAAAAATAAAAATCTGAGTTTCAGAATTGTAGCAGATACTTGGAATATCTTGAATCTGTACCTTTGACCTCCTATGTAACAGTATAAACAAAACTTTGATGTTTGAAGATGGGTTTGGTTTTTATAACGCACCAGAAGACAATGCTGCTTTATGTCTTGTCTTTTTCCTTTCTGTACTGGTACTGGTGTCTGCAGCTCAAATGTGGAAAACAAAAAAATAAGAACTCCCATATGGATTTATTTAATTAATACACTCACTCCCCAACAGCATCATCCCTGAGATTTGTTTAGCTGGCATTTTTCTTTTATTCTTTTTCCTTTATCACTTGTCACCACCTGTCTTTGAAGATTATTTTTGTAGTAATATGCTGTCCTTTCTTAATGAAAATTTGGTTAACTTAGCAATACTATTCCTTTTGCCCTAATTTGAAGGAAGTTTCTGTATTAATATCTTCAGTTTGGATTATGTGTATTGGTAGTGTCTTTTTTAAGATGTTTGCATTAGCAGCACTTAATTTCTGCACTCTGCCATGAATGTGGAGTATTTAACATTGTGCATATTTTATAGTTGGCATGTCTTAATTATTGTTTGAATTTTTAGAAGTTACTGGATTTGGAAGAATTACCTGAAAGGACAAAATAGGAGGTGGAGTCAAGTAGTGGTGTATCCTCATCAGCTCTGCAGTCAGCCCCCATTCCTCTGAGTGCGAGGCAACCCAGCTGTGAGGATTGCTGGCCACACTCTCATCAGAGAGAGAAAGAGGTGGGGGGGCAGGGAGAGAGAGAGAAAATTAGCAAGACAAAATTCCTTTCTATCAATCCTGTCTTTACACAAATTCAGACTTCTTAGTTCCCATACGTGAGAGTGTAACTTAATTTCCAAATTACATGATGAAAGCACATCTGTCCCAAAATTAATACCTCTTGAGAATATCATAATTGTATATACTGAAAATAATTAGTATCTGTAATTTGCAAGTCATAAATGTCTAATTTTTAGCGAAGTTGTTTGTTTCCATTTAAGATAAATTCTCAATTTAATATCCAAAGCAACATTCGACTATACTACAAAGGGACCAGAATTGTTTAAAAACAGAGAACCCCCTTGCTCCCCAAAATAAGACACACAAAGTGGCATCTGCTGAGTTCTGTTGCAGAATAAAACATTAGATTTCTAAAAGAAGTTTGTGATTACTGGAATAATTTTTATTGGATAATACATATTTTTTCTCGTACTGAGGTGATTCATGCTGGATGGTCTTCTGATGGAACTAGAGGATACCAGGCTACCCATCATTGACCTATCAGATGGCACAAAGATTGCATGTAGAATTTGATTTTGGTAGGAATTCTCTTTTTATGTATACCTGCCTGTGTATGTATGTATGTATGTATGTATCTATCTATGAGTATGAATAATGGCATTAAGATTAATACAACTCTTTAGAAATATTAGATATGCAGTGTTGGTGATCCTTTCTCACCCTGTTCTTTAGGATTTGCATGTGGTTTTTATGCTTGTTTGAAGGAAGCAATTAATCAAATTCCCCCTCCCTCCTACTGCTTTCTGCCTCTCTTTTTCTTTCTGTGATAAGGGCATTTATACTGACTTGTTCCTTTAGTGGGGCATCTTTTGGGGATCTCCTTGTTAGGATTTTGTTATTTTTAACCCAGTCAGTGAAATAGCAATAATGGAGTAAACTGAATTGTGATATGGTCCTTCAGAGAGATTCCTGTATGATTAAACATAAGATGTAACACATCTACTCCCTCCCCAACCCCTTACGTGAAAGATACTGAAATACCTCATAGAGAATTTGTAATTTAAATTCTGTATGTTCTGATCTGTCTTTGGAGTTTCTGTATAAATTAAACTGGTGCCTTTCCAGACACAGACCTGTGCATGAGAAGCCAGCATCATAAGCAAGGCTTATTCTCTCATATTGATGGAGTCAGTATGGTTACTGGCTGTTTGTTTGGCTTTTTTTTCAAGACAGAACATCTAGACAGATCTTATTCCCTCCCCTTTCCTCCACTCTCATCTTAATTGTAGGTAGCTCTTAAGCTACAAGGTTTCCTTCTTTCTCTTTGTGGTGAGGCACTGAACTTATCTGGAAGGGATCAAACATGATGCAGCAGTAGGAGATTTAAAAACTGCGTTTCAGGAGGAAAGACCTTCAGAGGCAGCACAACATCCTCAAAATAGATAAATTAATGGAAAAAATGCAGGCTCATACAGTCATTGAAAGGCTTGGGTTGGAACAGACCTTAAAGACCATCTAGTTCCAGCCCCCCTGCCGTGGTCAGGGATGTCCCCCTCTAGATCAGGTTACTCAGGGCTCCATTCCAACCTGGCCTTGAACACTTCCAGGGATGCACGTTTTTGCACTATGATAGGCTCTTCAGATTTATTCTAGCAGACTTTATTAATTGGTTTTAGGGTGTTCTAACTACCTCTGTATAGTAATATTAACTAAGGAGTTTTGCTTTTTATGCCTCTTAAGTGTTTTGGATCACTCTTAAACTTTGGAACTGTTGGAGCATTGTCCTGCCTACAGAAGGTGCTGGAGTAGGTGTTTGGAAAATGTCATTCCTAGGGCTTAGAAACATGGTAAATTTTAAAGTCTGTCCCTTGTTTTGCCCCTCTCTTGAGAACTGTCTGCCAAAAACTGAGGAATGAGAAATCTGCCAGTGTGTAAAGCACTGCATGAATATAGTGTTGATTCTGGAAGCATTAAGGCTAAATGTTCATTCAACTTTATGCAGTTCCCATAACTTTACAAAATGTAGATGATGCCACATGAGAGAATTTCAATTACTGGTGTTAATCTTTAGTGATCTCCACCAGTGGTCTGAATGAAAATAGATACCACCTTGAATAATCGATACCCTTGAATAAATGGGTGTTTAATCTAACATCCTTCATCCCCCAAGAAAATAAAGTCCTCACCATTAGCTCCCTCTTAGATTTTTGGAATAGAAGCAAAACTGGCTGTGCCCCTGGGTTTCCTTGTTTGACCTGCAAGGAGGTTGACATTTACACTGGTAGGCCAGAGGAACTTTCTGGGCACTAAAATATTAAGACTGAAATCACGGTGCAGTAGAGTTTTATTTTTTTTCCTGATACTAAGCCTTTTCAGTTTCTGTTAGGGTTGTCCTCGTGAAAAGCATTGAACCCAAAATGTACTGGATGAGAGACAAAGTCTGAAGAGGGACAGAATTGTTCCAGCAATGGGACATCTTTGGGGAAGAGACAACAGTGTTGTTGGGGCTAATCTGTTCACCTTCAATGAAGAGATGAGGACCAACAAGAAGTGACAGCTCTTACTCTCCATCACAGATGAGCCTGGAAACTCTGGAAGGTGCCTTTTGGATCTCATTTTGTTGCTTTAGTTGAACATTTAGTACTTTAGTTATGTCAGCTGAACAGTTAAAACCTGAGTAATTTTTTTAGTTTAGGAAAGAGGGATGGGGTAGGTACTCTCCCACAAGGCTTATGACAGAGGAAAATTAAAATCCTTAAGTGACTGAATCACTACCTTGCATTTTATTTGGTCACAGAAAACTGAGTCCAAGGTAAATCTAGCAGGTTGTTTGGGAGGGGAAAAAAGAAGTGCCTGTTACTAGAGGAGAAGCTACTGGGCTGTTTTTCAGTGTTTTAGTAAGACATAGCTTTGTGTTTGTTACTTTGCAGATGCCTCAGATCTTTGTTTGCGGGTGATTTTGAAAGGGGTGCCAAAATAGTAATCTAACTTAGGGGTTTAAAAACAATAATATGGTGTTCCACTCTCTTACCACTGCTTTATTATTTTAAAGATTTCACTTTTGGTACTAAAAGAACAAAATCTACAGAGATCTGTGGATTGATAGGATGAAATGAGTGGCTTTTTCTCGCAGGTGAGGTACATGGGTTTGGAAAGAAGCTGCACAGAGGCTCCCTTTGGATTATAGAAGTTGTAAAAAAAATGTGTTACACATTTAATGAGTACATCTAACTTGATTTTTTGGGCAAAAGTCAGTTTCTTGAGAAGAAAACTGTAAAATGACTTATCAGACAAGGCTGTCTTACCTTATGAGAGAGGTAAACAAATTCCTTTATTCCTCATTCTGTTCAGTATTGTGGCTTTCTATACTGACTGCTCAGTAAAGATTTTCCATACCTTTCTGTTTCCAGGGGTGTGTTATTGGCAATATCTACCATCTCCACATACCTTTATTTTCTGGGGACAAGTTATATATACTGAACTACCTAATAATAAAACTTATTCTCAAACATTTAAGCAAATCTAATAATAATATTTTATTATTGTAAATTTTTTCTGAACAGAAAAGTAGTAAGATAATTCTTGCAACTGCTTAGAAAGTTACTGAAAAGTAGTTAAATGGGAGAAAAATCTTCCTTTTTTTTTCCCAGAATACAAGATGTCTACTTCAGTGAAGTTGTGCTTGATACTAAGAGTTTAGCTTTTATAGGAGGTGTTTCTAGTGAAGAATTCTTTGTTGTATTGCATAAAGTAAAATGTAGGCCTAGTGTGGTTTTTTCTTAGTTCTTTTTTTTTTAAACCCAACATCCATTTTTTAGGAAAAAGCTGTATTAAAGCTATGAGATTGTGAAAGCTCTCCTACTTTGTCAGAGAGCCTCGGGGCCATCGTTGGATATTTTATTGCTTTTACATCTTCCACAAGAGAAAGAAAAGCATGTGCTTTTATTGAACTTAATACGTTTGGCCAATTTTCTATAATCCACTAAATACAAATTGTACCCTGATTATCCATCTACGTCTGTCAAGCAAATTTTAATGGATGAGTGAATGAGTCAAATTTGATGCATGAAAATATACAAATATGCAAAATATGGGTCTAATTACAAGGCTGCTAAATTTACACAAGGTCAGGTAAACAAGGCACTGTGTAATGATTATTAATTGTTAATAATGCCTTTGGCAAAACACATTTCTGCTTTGAACACCTAACAATTCTTCATTTTCAGTTACATGAAACAGCCAAAGTGATCAGCTGTTAGCAAAACCAAAAGATGTTATTTTCTCTCATCTTTCTTCTACCTCACCTCTGTGATTGCCCACTGAGTAGTGGGAAGGATACTGTTCTGAAAAATAAAAGTACATTCAGTAGTTTTGTGTGAAAGTTCCACAGTAAAAATCAAATTAATGCATTATTATTCATTCATTGAATAAAGGAATAAATTCATTTACAGATAACTTTTTTCCTCATAAGGTAGTCTTAGGAGCATAGAGGCTCCTTCTGTCTTGTCCTGTGTGATGAAGAAGAGCCATTTTTTCCGATTCATAGTTGTCCTTTGAAACAGTTTTAGTTTTTTTTTTAAAGGTGCTCAGTCTGTCCTAACTTAATTCCTTTGCCCTCATCCGTGTACCTTTTAAGTTTCCCTGTCTCTTTTGATCCATTGTAAATGTTCGTCGTGTGGAGGTAAGACAGAGGAATTTGCAGGAAAGGAGAGGAAAAAGGCTGAAATGGCAAACTTGAGGTTCCGTTGTTAAATGAAATTAAAACACAGACAAAATCATGTTCTTTCTGTATTTTATATATATAATTATATTGAGTTGTAAGGTTGTATGAGCAGTTAATTTGGACAGGAATTGTGAGGGTGGTTGCAGGTAGAAAAACCTACCTATAACACATAGTTTTGCCTGACATTTTCCCCTGGTTTTGCAAGTACAGTCATCTCTTGGTGCAAACTGTGCCTCAGCCCATCTTTCTCTCAAGGGTACTGCTTCCTTTCTATAGCACTGCCACAGTCATAAACTAACATATTCTGAAGATGAAACAAGTTTAAATGTCATGAGGAATTAAATACTCAAAATCGGTTTAAATACTGGGAAAATGGTTCATTTTTAACGTTTGTTAGGTCATTGCAGCCCAATAACATAGACTGATGAAGTACTAATCTATGAACAAAGGAATTTTATTTAATAAAGGGATTTGCCCAGTGTAGTATTGGTCTCTGACATTAGCTGGGTGCTTAATGATTGAAGGAACTCTGTCAAACGCAAGTTTTTTCAATAAAACTTTTGGTAAGAGATGAAACTTCCTAGTTAGCAGATGACTTTGTTAATAAAACTGGAAGTATTTTCATTTGTGTGACTGTGCAAGTCTGCTGCAGGTACAGCTTCTATCTGACACTTTGTGTCAAGGAGCTCCAAAGGCTATTTGAGAGAGTTTAAAATATTTCTGTTTTTCACTGCTGTGGCTCTGTCATCTTTTCAGCTTCACTGAAATTCCATTTTGAATTACAAAGAAAGGTAAACAAAGCAACAAGTTTATCATCTGTGTACTGCATTGTCCACATTTCTAGGCTTTCTTTTGTCAACTTCTGTTTTCATGGACTGTCTTTTGCACTCCTTTTATTCCTCTTTTGCCATGATTCTTAGGGGTGGGCAAATACCAGCAGGCACTGGTGTTCTGTGAGCCACATGTGAGGTGTGGCTTTCACGGGTATACAAAGGCCATAGCTATTTATCAAAGTCCTTTTCATCTTCTGTTTTCTCAATATTCAAGTATAGAATTAATGTAAATTGTTTCTAGCACTGCACATGATCAGACATATGGCAGCTACTGTATTAAACACATATCAGTTTCTGATATTAATCTTCTATTATTCTATTAATCCTGAGAATTTGTAACAAAAATCTTTCTTTCAACTAGTCAAAATTAACTTTATTTATGCTACTATATTTACTCTTTGTGACATGCTTGTGGTTCCTCTCAAGCTGCTCTTCTTTTTTTCCAAATGTTAGTAGGAAGCGATGTTATTTCATTGTATCTGATATGTTTATAACCACAAAAAATTTACTGTATTTATAGAGCTGGTTGTGTTGCTGTTCTTTACATTGGTTTCTTCTGCCTGATTTTAATAATATGCCCAGAATTGTAGACATCAGTCCAAGCAAGGCCTCTCTGCTACCTTTATACAGACAAATGATTACTCTTAGTCCTTTGTTCAGTTTCTTCTCTGCTTCTTTCTTTTCATTCACTTTTCCTTTTGATTAGTGTATTATTTTAGCATAATTTTTGCCTTTCAGCGTCAGTCTCTCACTGTGAGCTAACATTTATCATTTTCACATCTCTGCTCCCTCCTCCCCTCCGCAATATGGCCAGTATTATCCATGCTGGTTTTTATATTTATGCTCTTTTATAACTTTCTATTTGTCTGTTGCATTTCTGAATCTTTCCTATTTTCTACTCCTGCAAGAAGTTATTCCAGTCTGTATGTAACTATCACCTAAACAGTTTCTATCGTTGGTTGTTTTGGCTCTGAACAGAAAGCTTGGGTGGTAAACAGCCTTAAAGCTTAACAGAGGCTAAACTTTTCCATCTTCCAACACAAGGAACTCTCAATTCTGATATGAATTATTTGTCTCTTCTCCTACGTCAGTGTTAGAGTAAGTCTGGATTCTTGCTAGCAAATTGAGTTTGTTTGGGTCAGGCTGACCTCCTTTTGAGATCCCAGAAGTTTTCTCATTTTGTTTCTGCAGGCATCTAATTCTTACTTTTTTAGTATCTCTCTTTTATACCATGTAACTAATAGCAGCAAGTAGACTCTATTTAGCTTAGTTCTGTTACTTTCTGTAAATTATTTAAATGATCACCCTTTTTCACTGTTTAAAAAGGGCCTATGAATATCCTGAAAACCATTTGGTAATTCAGAAGTATTCCTTATTTTACAACTGTGGTACTACAAGCAAAAGTATAACTACATAATTTCATCACTTGGACCAGGCTTGGGGCAGTTTCTACTACTGATTGAATTTTGCAGTTTCAGTGGATTTTTATTTTTTTTTAACTAATTTCAGTTAAGTAAAGGTATAGGGTACGTTGTTACTGATATATTTTTTCCCCCCCTTCAACTTTTATGCATATTGGTAAGTTCAGTCTGTTTTGCAAACACTTACTAATGCTATAATACGTTTTCCCATATCTCCCTTCTCAAATTTTTACCGTTATTGATTGAAGATTCAATTGAGAAATGTGTTTAGAACCCTGCTTTCTGTGGTAATCATAGAAGTCAGTGGGAAGACAAGAAAATTGTATTGAAAGAAATTGTGTGCGTGTGTGTTTTGTGTTTCAGCATAGATTATCTCTGCCAAAATAATAGCTGTCATTTTGTTCTTGTTATATTAGTGGCCTGTAGCTTACTACTACCCCTTTTGCCTTGCTTTTGTCCATTTGCCTATTTGTGAGTAGAAAAAGAATTTTGTGAAGGGCCATAATTTGGGGGCTTTATTATGCTAATAAAATCAATATTTTGTTATCTATTTAAATTAAATATTCCAAGATGGTGACCCCACTCTACCCTAGTATCAAAGCTGCAGACCTTAACATTCAGTGACTTTGAAACTTGAGTTCTGTTTAGAATTTCACGTCATGCCTGTGGCAGGAGAAAAAGATGGAAAATGTATACGCTGAGCCTATAGGACTTCCTGCAGTGCTTATTAATCCTTTATGGATCATTTGAAATGTTTCTAGTTTATTTAAGCTTTGCTGCTTGTATCAGATTGTTCCTGCAAAAAAAGGGAAAAGTGATCATGCTTTGAATTTTTAAAAATGATCTCACTTTCAAGCAAAAGCACTTTTATGCTCCATTAGAGTTGAATTTGCCAAACTCTTACATCGCATTAACACAAGCTTTACTGGATAGATAAACGTGTTGTTCAAAGACTGACTAGAACTTTACCAAACTGCATATTAAGATTTTGTCATCCTGCAGTTTTTATCTTGAATATTTTCTTCATGCAAATAGAGGAAACAGACAAAATTATTTCATTAAGAAACCTTGCAGCACAGTTTTTATCATTAACAAGGATAGAAAACAGGAAAATCAAATTTGATAGTTCGGTGTAAGACTAAAGAGTCTTGTAAACCTCTTAAGTGTGCCATCTTTCTTTTGTGAAGAACCATTTGAAGTTTATATACATAACTGAGGCTCTACTTTTTGTGCTTTGCTGCTGTGATAATGTTGTAGAATAAATGCGTAATGATTTATAGGTTCTGGAAAAAAAATTTCTAGATCCACAGGCAGGAGATGAAAACTCTGGGTTAAATTATCTAGGTGGCAAATTAAGGTCTGGTCTCCCCATGAAGTCCACTAGCAGATGGGTGAGCTAGGCATTCACTGCTCTTCACAGGACTAGAGAAACCAGCAGATCCCTGCATAGGAGTGAGTGGTCTGAAGGTTGAAATGTCCGTGTCTATTTTCTGGGATCCTTTCATCTCGAGATATATTTTCTTTGTTTAATTAGTAATTATATTTGTGAATGGTTGTGTTGTCATTGTAAGTACTACTTTCAGCAAACTCTTTTGTTGTTGTGTTTGCCAGTTAGGCCAAGATTTTTATAATAATGTCTATATTGTATCTTCTAGTTTTACTATTTCTGTGATATTTTAATATGCTGTCTGCCTAGAATGATGCTTTTCAAGCATGAGTTCTATGAAATTTCTGCCTTAAAGTCAGTAACTTCACAGCAAAATGGAATATTATTCGGGTTTAGTCTCCAAAAAGTTTTTTGTGAGAAATCACATTCAATGTTAGAATCTTAGCTTATTTTTTCAGTTTCTGTTACTTCGTGTGTTTTATAACATAGGAGAGTGGATCAATATCAATATCAATATGAAGTAAAAACACCTTTTATATGTTTATACGCTCTTACAAAATGCTTATTACCATAGTAACTGAGGGAGCCTATTAGCTTAGTATATTTCTTTAAATGTTTCTGAAACATGCAGAAAGTATTTTCCACATATTACACAAGAACATTTAATCCTCTGATTTTTTTGAAAAGCCACTTCTTCAGTGCCCACACTCGTATGTTATCTGTGTATGTGATTATTAATTCCATTTAAAGAAAACCCTAAAACTCAAAAAAAAAAAAAGGGGGGAAGCAAAAGTATTTGGAGTATCAGCTTGAACTTGCATACACTTTTTCTAAGGATGTGTGATCTGACTTGAATTTCCATCAAAGGAAATTAAAAAAAAGGAAAATTTATATGTCTACTCATGGATATGTGTCACATATGTAAAGACATTTACAGATATATACACACACTGCTTATGTATCTGATAGAATTTGGGAAACAATTTTTTCCTGAAAATATAGACTAAACTGAATTGTTGATAGTGTTTGTTTTTAATTTTCTTGCCCACCTTTCCCATTCTGTGACCTCTCTCATTTGACTCTATTGCTGTTTTCTTGAGTTTTGATAAGTTAATAACCCCTGAGTTATGCTAAAGCCAATTTAAAAGAAAAAAACCCTTCAAAACACTGTAACATGAGTGAAAGTATTGTTATGTGTTATAGAAGTTCCTGGCTTAGAGCAGACATGTCTAGTTTAAGATAGGTGTTTGAGGAGAGAAAGATTTAATTAATAAAGATCAGAGGTAACTAATCAGAGAAGTCAAAGTAAAGTATTCTCATTAATAAATATGTGGATGATAAGGGACTGTAGGTGTCTTCATTCTGCTGCAGATTATTCTTTCTAAAGATAATGGTCTTCACTGAGCCGTGCACCACCATCTGTGAATGGTACAGCAATCCTTCCTTGCAGTACTTAAGCATCTGTATTGGCCTAAAGTGGACTTTGCTCTTACGTGCATCTTCTCATGCAGGATAAGAGAGGTTCTACCAAAACCTTCTCCATGTTCCCCTGCTTGACATCTGTAGACAGAATCATGGAACCAGACCAAAGGGCTTGCTGCTGATAATATGAGAGGCACATTTTGCTGACTCATGTTCAATTTGGTATCCACCAGTTGTGTGGAAACCAAACTGTATCGGGAAACTCACCGAGGGTACCCGGTGCCCTGTCACACAGGTCATCAGTGAAGGTCCACACCCCTGGTCCACACTGCTGCTTATTGGCCTCCATCTGTATTCTGTTCCACTGGTCACCACCCTCTGGGCCCAGGCATTGAGCCAGTTTTCATTCAACTAAGGTTTTCCAAGCACTGGCTCATATGACTCCCTTCTTCTCAAGATTTAAGGACCCTGTGCTGCCTGCACCTTTCCTCCATGAATATGCTTACACATTTTGCTGAATTCACCTCTGTCTCTTTTTGTCATGGTAAGAGACTGCTCTTCAAGTTCTGTTGCTATTATTCTTTTTTTAAGGCCTTCAAACATTGTTTATGGCTCTTCAGCATACCAGTTCTTTTTCTTTTTCCTTTTTAACTCTTACCACCAGGACTGTGTGTGCTCCAGTACCATTCTCACAATGCATTTGAAGAAATTCACCTCAGTACTCATACACAGTTCTTCGTATTCAACCTCCACATCTTGCTACTCTTCCTTTAAAGCTGATGTTGAATAACTTGTCTACCATGACTCCTTTTCAGCTGAAAATTTCTGGCATACAGTACCCCCATTCTGTAGGTGTGAACTATAGTCTTTGTTCCCAGGGTGTTGCTTTTGTTTCGCTGTACTAACGTGTATTTTGTTTTGAATGAACACAGTTTACCAAACCAATTTCCTTGTGCTTATCATTATTTGCTGTTCTGCTTTTGTCATCTGTAAATTTGGTCTGAATTGATTCCTCTCTTCTCCTAATCACTGATGTAAATGTTGAAGAGTGTGAGTGTAACCTTTTCATTGTGATACACCACCGGAATCCCTCTGCATTCCATATTGAAAAATGCTTCCTTGACTGTCATCACTTTGTGTCTCATGGACCATTGATTTTTTTTTTTGAGATGCTTCAACTTTGCACCTCTTAATCCATTTCACATGTACTTCATTAATGCTCTGCAATGCTAATTCTGTTGCAGTGTCCTTTGCAAATAAATCAAATACTATTCAAGAGATTATTTATAGTACATCTGCCTTTCTCAAGCAAACTCGTAATGCAAATAAAAATGAAAAATGAAAAAAATTAACTGTCATGGCTGTTTGAGACTCATCTATATAAAAACATATTGACTGGTGTTAATTCCATTCCAGTTCTTAAATTCTTGATCACTGAAAGTCTCTATCAGTATTTCTGTTATTTTTCCTCAAGTTAGTGTTAGTCTGATACATACAAGAAGCTATGGGATTCTGATTTGCTTGTATAACTATTTCAAGGAAAATTAGCATTTTGGTAGATATGTAGGTCTCAGTCTTTTGAAGTGGCTTCAAGGATTGGGAAACCCAGCAAGTAGTGGATCTTCTTGACTCTAATTGGACTGTTAAATTCAGGCATTTTTTATATGAATATACTGAATTTTGAAGGCCTATTAAATATTTTCATGCTAGCTGACCAAAACATAGTTGTTCTTCCTTGTATGCTACTAAACTGTTACTGTGCTTTTCTGAAATATGGGAAAAAATTGCTCTTCTGGTTGCTTTGTGCTGCAGACTATTTTGTTGTTTTCATCATGTCATCGATTTGCTTCTATATTCTTAATTAATATCTGACCTAATTTTTCTTATTAGACTTCTACTTGGGAAAACTTTTGATTTGTGTCAGCAGCTGTCTACTTCCAGTCTCCATTTTTCATACTTCTGTTTTACACATTTTCCCAAGTTAAAATTTACTTGTAATTTTCCTTGCCCTAAGAGAGAGAACTTCTCAAATTATTTGGAACTGGTTTTTTACCCACATGAAATATAATAAAGTCATAATACTGGTTTCTAGGTAGTCACAGTCTTCTGCTCTAGTACTTTAATTTTTCTTTACGTGTCTTAATGAAATTAGGAATTTATATAATTTTTTTAATGAAGAATTCTCTCTAGATTATAGAAAATACTAGTTCTAGATACTTGGGGCAACATGTATGTCTACCACAAACTAAAAGAAGCAACACATAGCAGCAAAGTTTTTTTTCTAGCAGACAGGATGTATCAAGTAACTTTTTCTGGTCTCAAGAGGCTGCAGTGGGAAAGTTCTCTTGGGCCATACTAATTTCTGTATTGAGCTGTTGGTTCTAAAGGCTTAGCAGGTCTCAGCAGCAGCCAACCTTTTAAAAAGCAGAATCATAGTGTATTTGAAGGATACTTCACCTGCTGTTTTTCTGCAGTTTGTTCATCCTGAATGTGATTTACTAAATAAAACTTTGGAGTCTTATGTTAAAAAAAATAAATCTCTGCAACAAAAATGTCCCGTTTATTTAGCTTGTCTGTTGCCAATGTAGAAGCAACAGAAAACAGTCTCTTCCCCATTCTCATATTTTTTGGTTCAGTGAGTTTATGACAGGCCTTTATTTCTGTTGAGTTGGCTTTTTTTTTTTAATGCTTTCACAGAAGCATCAATTTCTTAAGGTCCATCTGGTTACTTTAGTTGGTGTCCAGAATAGTTTAGTTTGACAAGATTTTCAAAAAAACAACAGACAACCGCCCTCAGTTTCTGTTGTTATCTCTGAACCTTTGTCCGAATTTTTTTCCTACTAGCTTCAAAGCAGTTTTTATTAAATTTATCGTGTATTACATTGGTGTAAGTTTTGAAAATTTAAGTTCTGAGGTTTTGAAGCATTACCATTTTAGGTGTCTGCCTTCCCATTTTGTATGCTAAACCTGTCTAAAGTTGAATTTTGGCTGAAATTTCAACCTAAAATGGATTAACATTTTTTCAAGATTAAATAAAGCATATTGTTTCTGTCTTAAACTGATCCACAACAGGTCTTCTGAGATGCTGTTGTTCCTTTCTGACTTCACTTGGGTGCTTGAGATTGGCCTAGATTCTTGAGTTCTCTGTGGCAAGTAGCAGATACATGCAGTTTATAAGCCTTTGAAATTTCTAATTATTAATAGAAAGGACTATAAACTCTCTCAAACTCTCCCTCTGACCTTTCTTTTCATGATCTCTGGTCTGCATTTGGATCAGATGATGTGCCATGTATGGAGGTGTTTCCTCAAAAGATGTTCATTATTAACATGGAGATTGATATGACAATCAGCCTCTCCTGAAGAAGTGAAGAGCTGTGCAGTCTGACAGTGGTGGGAATGGCAAATATAGTGCAAGCCAGCAGGGAGGCAGAACAAGAGCTCTCATTTTAAAAAGAACAGGCAGGTCTAAGGGAACATTTAAGGGCAACCTCAGGAGACTGTAGGAAAGAGTTGTGGGTGGGTATTGAAAGTAGTTATAGGAATGGAGGGGAAGCTGAGGAGGAAGCCTAACCATCTCATAACACTTAGCAAAAGTTTTTTTTTGAGATTTTTGAGTGTCTTCTTTGATGCTTAGTTTAATTAACAGTAGCAGGGAGCAAATGGTGTCATTCAAGGTGGAGTCAAGTAGTGGAGTATATATTTAGTAACTCAGAATAAAATATGCTACAGATTTCTTTTAATTATTCCAAGTCAAAGTTCTAAAAACCTGTAAGTTGCAGCTGAAATGTAGACATCTCATTATATGAGCCTGCCTAGTGAGGTCCACCAAGCAACTAAATTTATTCACAGTTGTGGTCATCTGAGGAGAAATGAATGGGAAAGGGAAAAATCTGATGTAATGTAAATTAGTTTAATCAAAGGCCATAGGTCTGAAGGTAAATTATAATCACTTGCTTATTGTATGACATTGCAGTAAAAGCAGTGTTAAAGTTGTTCAGGTGGCCTTGCCATACCCAAAATGTGGGTGCTATGGCTTTGAGGTCTTTAACATTTGGCCATGAGGAAGAGTATATATTTCCTCCTTCCTTCCTCCTTTCTCTTGGTTGTCTTTTATCAGCCTAAGAAAATCCATCTACATTTGATAACTTTACAAACCTTAAAGATAAATTCATAGTGTGGAGCAGGAACTAGGCACGATTAATAAATAAAAGATAAAACCCAACACAAAACCAAAAAAACAACCCAAAAATGATTGCAAGCATTGAGTATAGATGAGTAAAAGAGACTAGAACATGGCCCGTGAGACTGGAGCTGGACCTGGGTGGATGTAGATGAAACTAAAAGCAAAGAAGCTGAATTAAGTGGAATTGGAATTGGTTGAATTAGAATATTCAAATGTGGTATCTGCTGGATAAGCACCTGGCTGGGCAGGTAGTTTGACACAGCATGAGGAGGCAGGCATGGGTAAAGGTTGCCTGTGAAAATTTGGACACAAAACCCAAGCAATTATATCTGAGTGTGATTGGTTTAATAAGAAAAATATGAGAAAATTCCTAAGTGTTTGCTTGCCTCTACTATTGGGAAATACTGGGCAAAATTTGTAGCTTGTGGAGAATACAGAAAGTAATTGTTATTATGGGCTACTCAATTTATTTCAAGAAGCAAAATATGTGTCTTCCTTTAAACCCTATTTTGAAGAATGGATTTTTTTTTTATATTTTATTTTAAAAATAGAGGAGAGATCCTGATACTGCAAAGTTGGACATTTGAAAGTTGAAGAAATCCCAGAATGAATACTACTTACTTAAGTTTAATGCAGGTCATTTATATTTGATGTTACCCATTCCCTTTTTTCTGTACATTGCAGCCCACAGGTTGGACAGCCCTTGTTGGATGAGCAGCCAGTCTGTATTTGTTTCTCTCCATTGCATAGTGGATGCTCTTTGCCTTATCGAGTGTTCTCTCTGAAACTTTGCCTAGAATTATTTATTTTCCCATGGAGTTTTCTGTGGCACACTTCACTGTGGGATCAAGTGGCTCTTAAAGAGCATCTTTACAAGAGCTGTATTAAGCTAGGGGGCAATTATTATTTTTATTTCTTAAAGGAATGAGTCATTGGGGAATGAACAACAAACATGTCCATAAGTTTGCGTGCCCAATTTGTGAATCAAAGGACCTGTTTTTTCAGTGTGTAGTGCTGAGTAACTGCCTGAAGCAGAGCTTTCAGGTTACAGTTGGGTCTACTCAAACTTGAGCATCATAGACCTTTAAACTTCACTGGGAACAGACTGATTATTGAGGTGATCATTGCTTGTGAGTCCATTCAATAAACTGGAGTGACTTGTCCAGCCACATGGAGAATCTGTGGAGGGGCATTTCAGCTCCCTGGGACCGCAGTCATTGGACTTTAGCACTTTATTTTAATTTCTTTCATTTTACTACATACTCTCCAGTGTTCCCAGTACAAAGTCTTGTTCACTTTACAAGCCATTGTAAAGGCAATCCAGTCCTTTGAGGAGAATTAAAATATAGATGTGATCCTTTAACTGTAAATTATCACATGATTTGTATGTACAGGGAACTGAAATGAGGATTACACGGGCTTCTGATTGCATGCTTCTTGAGCTTAATGTATTTTCACCTACACTGTATGTGAAAATCTATTGCTAAAGGGTGCCATTGCATTTTACAAGAAACATATGCATACATCTAATGACAGGATTTGGTCTATACAGAGACATGACTTGTTTTTATTAATGATATCATGAAAATTAAGCTCTCAACCATTCAATCAGCTCACTATGGCATAATAAATGTTTCAGTACAGAGCCTGTGCTCCAGTAATAAATAGCGAATTTATTGTGAAGTCAATCAGTAATATGTATTGGACTGTTTTCAGCAGTTTTTTTCTTATAGGTTACTTGCAATTGTAAAGAAAATAAGTTTAAAGTTATTAGTTTATTATGTATTATAATACTATTCATCGGCAAATGTTTTAGTACAGTAGGTATTCCATTAGAAACCACCCAATCTGATAATTTTAAGAGTTTTTTTTTCTTTTTAAGCAGCTGCTTCCTCTCTGATTTGGATTTTAATCATGACTTGACTTAAGCTTTCATGTCTTACTTATGCTGCCAGGAGAGAACTCGAGCACTAGTTTACTTAATTATTTGCTGTACAACAGCTGCTAATATTAAAAAGGAAAAAAAAACCACAAAAAATGCCATCTCATCTTTAGGTCTGCTACAGACAAAAAAGCAAAGGCAGAGGAGATGACTGTAGCTACCCTGTCTGCTTGGCACCGGCTTCCTTCTCCTCTCTCACTTTCAGTTTTCAGTGTAATGAAGAGCAGGAGAACAATATTCTGTAATTAAGGATTCCATTAAGTTGAAGAAAAGAGCAAATGGAGTTGTTTGTTCTCCTAGCTGAAAAAATTTGTCTGGGGTGGGGGGTTAGTGGTAGTAGTGTAGAAAGAGAGAGGTGGGTGGAGAGACTAAGTCAGGGCTGTTTGTTGAATATACTGTTAAGGACTGTTACCATCCTAATTAATCAAGTTAGAAATTACAGCTGTAGTCGGTTTCCCCCCAATTCTTGTTATCAATTTTCTTCTCTTTTGAGACAAAGCAAATATAAATTTTGTGTTCATTTGTCATTCGTTCTTTGACTTCAGCATCTCTGAAAATAACAATGTAGCACAAAAGACCAGTATTTACCTAGTTGTAATGTGGGTTGCCATGGTGTTTTGCAAATTATTGCAATTATGTTCACCATGCGAGTCGCCCTTGGTAACTGGCGAAAAAACTGATAATCCTGTTTTGAACAAAAGGTCAAATTGCTGAATAGAAAGTCTTGATTAACTAAAAGATGTACAAAGTGGAATTATTTCCTACCATTCAGAAATAGTTCTTGATCGGGTTTGGGGGAGGGGGTGAGTAAGTACATCTGATTACTGAAGTACAAAGCATTGAAAGGATGTTGTCTTGAGCCTTTCATGTAGTCTTAATGGTGGCTTTTTTGTCAAATTTACCCATTTGCGGCATTGAAAGAGGCAGCTGCATTTAAGCTTGAGAGATGGTGCTTTTCAAGAGTTCAGTGCATGGAAAGTTCTCAGCAGTATCTGCAGTTTACTATTAGACCTTCGGCTATTAAAACTGATGTGCTGCATTTGAGCCCATAGCTCTTGGTGCTTGTAAAACCCTCTGACTGATGATCTAATAAAGTGCTCTTACCGGACAATCTCTGATCAGATACTTTAGGGGGGAAAAAAAAATAACCACAGCTCTGAAAAGGATGGAGGTAGAAACACATGACTATACTGAAAAGTTTGCTTTTGTAATCTGCAGTGGAAATGTTAGTAAATAAGACTATATTTTCAATTTGAGTATATTAAAGGCCCACTGTTCCAGAATTTATTTTTATTTACATTTACAAAAGCAAAATTCAGTCTGAAAAGATTAAAAGTTCTTCATAATTGCTAGTCCTCAACAATTGCATACAAATATATAGAGGGAATGGTCTTCTGCACTATAATGCTGTGAATTTCCTTTCGTCTTTCCTTTTTTATTCTTGGGGGTGGCAGGGGGAGCGAGGGAAGACGTGAAGAGGATTAAGGGTTTTTCCCTTTTTAATTATTTCTACTTTTTGTTTTTAAACAGCTACCTGGAAATTAATTCTTAAAACTTTGGAGAGCCTGTGTGAGAGCAGCATGAAAGCAAAGTAAACCTGAACAAGTTTGTGGGTTTACATTCTGCATCACCTAGCAACCCCCTGGCTCAGCCAGTTCTCTCCTCTGCCCCCAGTCCTGTTTACAGACCATTCAGACTGCTCTTCGAAACCATGAAAGATATTCAGTTTCATTAGTGCCATTCTCAAGGAGAAAATAATTAAACTTAAATGAACAAACACTGCTTAGTGATGCTTTAAACTTCTCTAGTTTAAGGTGACCAGACTGTTGAGACCACTTTCTCTGCCATTACCTTTCACTCTTTTGAGCTCCTCTAAACTCGCCTACCCATGTATGTGCTTTATAGTTTTTAAAGTTTTCAGAACTGTATTCACTCCTTCAGTATTTAGAGATGTTCAGAACCATATTGCAAAGGTGTTTCACACAAACAATCTTTTTGTCTCTTTACCAACTTGAGATGTACACTGGAGCTGACAAACCTTACTGTTACTGGCACGTACATGAGCAAACCCTCTGTTTGTTCTAATTTTATATCTGATGTCTTGCAGGAAGTTTGCCATGACAAGTCTGAGACAGGAAAAATTCAAGGACTGTACAAATGTTTGAGTGGAGAAGGAAGAAAAAAGATTTGTGGAAGAAGTGGGGGGAGGAGAGTGTTTTTAGCTTTGTAACCAAAGTAGAGGCATGGTTTTTAAGAAATCTTTGAGTTCTTACTGTTTGTATGTTGCTAGATTCTTTAACAAGCAATATGTGGATGGGCTGTATGAGCTCTTTATGCTTTGCTGACAGTTGACAGACAAAGCAAAATTTTTTCTGAGACAAGGTACTGTACTTAGTTATGACCTATTGTACCCTAAGAGTATGGCTTGCTTTGAGTTGTATGAATAGGGAGAGTGTTTTGGCAAAGTGGACTTAAATATCCTTCTGGAGGTTTTAGCTCTCAATACAGAAATACATAAGACATCCTTCACTGGTCCTTTTCTCGTAGTTTTCCATATGAAGTCATTTTAAGTATTTCTTCTCTCAGTTGCTTGCTCAAAATTCAATTTAGCTGTTTTCAGATTGTCTTAAGTGAAATAAAATTATTGGTAATAGCTGCTTCTCTTTGTGAGCGGTATGTCAGCCTGTGAACACTTATGCTCTACTTTTTAATCTTTAGGGGCATGTGTTTTGGTGCCTAGAACCTTATTTACTGAAGATAAGAAGACCAGGGTATTGGATTTGATGTGAAGTAAAGCAGAACATACTGGCTAATTTACTTTGTAATGTTCAACTGTTAAGGTTGGAATTTGTCCACTTGTGGTGCTATTACATGTGTTTAAATGAGGGCCACTGTTTGCATCAAATCTGTCATAAGAGTTTGGAGTGCTCTATTATCCTTTCAGCAGGCTGACGGCAGAGCCTGGTCTTTGCACAAATGAGATCAATAAGTTTCAAATAACTTATCTGAAAGACATGTGACTGTACATTTAAAGGTGTCTTTTTTAAAAGAAAATCAATTTCTAATAGCATGTAAAACTCTGACTTTGACCTACAAGATATTTTTCACTTCTGTCTTGTTTGGTAAGTTTGTTTAAAACATCTTTTACGTTAGCTTGAGCGTTTGAGTTCTCGAGCGGTAGGGTAAGGGTGCATTTCTCAATGGGTATCTGCTGCTTTGGTTACATACACACACTTCCAAGACTTTTAATGGTAAAATTGATATGAAGATTTTTTTTGGTCTTTCATGGTTTCCTCGATTCTACCTCCTCACCCCTCAGATCTGGATTAGAATGCAATTCAAGTTCTGTTATTTTGGAGTATTCAGAATTACAAAATACCAATCCTGAAACTCTGTATCATTTTCAGTAGCCTATAAATAGGCAGATGATATTCTGTGGCTTACTTTGCATGACAACAACAGTGCATTGCTGATAGGGCTGTGAGGGTATGCAAGTACTGAAAGGACT
Organism: Chiroxiphia lanceolata; assembly: GCF_009829145.1. Classification (NCBI taxonomy): domain Eukaryota; kingdom Metazoa; phylum Chordata; class Aves; order Passeriformes; family Pipridae; genus Chiroxiphia; species Chiroxiphia lanceolata. The sequence goes on along the minus strand of NC_045638.1, from coordinate 13,463,178 downwards.
CCTAAAAAGTGTGCTATGGGACATAATTTTGTTGTAACCTAAATCCTCTCAAGTTAATGTCTGTTTTCCATGATATCCAATACAAACTTTGGGTGTTTTAGGCCAGCGCAGATGGCAGCTTCACTTCTCTTGACGGCCACCTGGAATCTACATCAGTACTTTTACTGTTACCATATCATCAGCTTTTTCAAGATAAAAGGACATTTTGTGTTCTAAGACACTCAGGTAGTATTTGTGTCCTCATTCATGCTTGCTTTAAGGTAGCAAGTCGGTGTAGTTACATTGCCTTCAGTTGCAGTTTGTCTAATTGTTTGGACCTTCATAATCTGGTCCTTCAATGGTGTGGTTCCATTGGCTCCAGGTGCCTTTGGGTCATTTTAGGCTGGCAGTTTTCCAGTGCAGAACTGGGACAACAGATATGAATGTTTCTGAGAGCAGGAGGCTTAAGTATTTTGGAGAGGGTGTCCTTCTCTTTTACCAGCATTGGGTGGTGAAGTGATCATTTGCCTTCCACTAGGAAGTTACAAGCTGAGATGCTTCAATTTGATAACATTCTTTAGTGTGCTTCCTGTGATAATAATACTGGATATATAACCAACCATCTCCAGTATCTGTACTGCTTTCAAGTAATACGCTTTTAAAATCATATCTCATTGTTTCATCTTTCATTTAAGTTTTGTATTTTTCCTAAAAGATCTTGTCTATCTGTTCATCAGCTTGGATAATGCTGAATTCAAGAGGAGTAGAGTGAACCATCCAGGAAAGGAATTTCCTTTCTTTGTAAGAGTTTTGTTATCCACTCCATCCCACAGCTAAACTCTGATCAGTTATACAGGCCAAAACTCAAGAAGCTCTGAAAATAAGGAAATGCTTAGAAAAGAAATTAAAATTGTATCTTCATCTTCCATTAAAGTGAGACAGCATGAAATGGAGTGTGAAATGCTGTGGTCTCTATTTACATTTGCCCTAAATTGGATGATCAGGTAGCATTAGACTCTAAAAATACTCATAGTGGGAAATGTAACCTATTTTTTTCTGGATGAGGAGCTAGATATGATATTTATTGTATAGAAAAAGAAAAATTAATACAAAGTCGGTGGGCAAGAGTGAGTTGATGAAACAGGTCCTTCTCTTGTCATCTGAAAAGTCATATACGACACTGGATCTATGATCAGATCTCTTAATGCATTGTAGTTAGCTTTTTGTATTAATTTCAGGAAGTAATTTCAGTTGTTGTTACTACAGTAGTTACTAAAAAAATTTACATTACCAAAATGTATACAACACACAACAAAATATCAGAGAACATAAAGTAAGCATTCTCTGGGTAAGGGATTTAAGCTGTAGGGTAAATTTATAAAGAAATCTAAATAAACCTAAGGTACTTCACTATTCTAAGCATTTGCTGCAATATCTTTGAGAATAAGAAGCTTGAAAGCATGTTTAACATGGTACCTATCCCACTTAAAATAAAAAAACCAAAAGCTCCAGTCAGCCAGCATCAATACTAGACTCTTGACCCAATTTTTTTATAAAACAATCTATTTGAAGAGTCTGGGAAAATATCAAAGGAATCTGTTATTTGGAGATGATTAAATGTTAGTTAGGACAGCAGTATAAAACCATGAAACAAAACATTCTCAAAGGTCATCTTTGTCTTACGTACTGAAATTGGAGTATAAATATTTTAACTTAGTTTTAAGATGTTTTTGACTTAAAAGTTTCAGTTTTGCCTGATAGTTCAAGAGAACTTGCACACACTGTGAAATTCTTTTACATTTTAAAATTCTAGGATGGTGTTCAGGCATAACCTCTTCTCTAGAAGGGATCTCTTGAACCTGGCATTAGGGCTTCTGACTTAGTGCAATTGGATCTCCTTATGGTAACATATTAAATAAGTAGAGAGAGCTTCTCCAGCAATTTCTTTTTAAAATTTTGGTGTAGTGGAAAAGAAGGCTGGAGTGACTAGTACTTCAATAACAATGTCTGTTCATATACTGCTTTGAGATCAAAATATGTCTGAACTTACTAATTGGAGAGGCTTTACAAGTCCCCTAGATTTCCTTGACAGATAAAATGAGATCCTTCTCATGGTCTCACAGGTACATGTTTTTATTAGTGCTTTGTGTCTGGTTTGTGGAATATCAAGTCTTGCAGGATCCTGAAAAAGTTGCTGGCCCAGAATTCTGCATCACTGATTGCTTCTAATTCCATTACTCCAGTTGTTCTGTTTGGTTTGCATGATTCTTGTCAATAGAGTGTGCCTATTTATTCTTTATCAAGAGGAAAAATGCCAGAACAGATAAGATGTTCTTATAAAGGCTCCTTCTGATGGTGATCATTTTGTTAGGGGGTGAGGAAGGAAGGGAGAACTGATGGTTCATTTTCCATATATGACACTCTTCTGTGACAGCATATTCTTCTTTTGTTTCCCTCAAATTTCTTTCTGACAAAATTATCTTAGAATTTCCCCTTGATGAAGAATTTACTTATTCTTTTCTTTCCCGTGCCCAAAGAGGGGGATGACCAAGAGGTAGGTTTTTAAACGTATGAAAGGCGATCCTTTCGTATGTTGACCTAGTCTTTTATAAATTGAGATAATCTCGTCTCCAGGTTGTTTGTATTAGTAGCTACAAGTTCCAAAGGAATGGCTGTTTCTGTGCAGGCTCTCAGGAGATGCACAGACTTGACAAAATCAAATGTCTTAAGGTGTTACGTGTGTGGAGTCCTCCTGATCAAAGTGTTCTACACTGAGTCTACTCTGGTAGTCTCACCAATAAATTACTCCATCTGTAAGATCAATCAAGCAACTATCTGATGTGCCTTTGTACTTGCTCTGGAAGGACGTTCAGGATAAAGCAGCTGGCTGGAAGCAGCTACAGAAAGTACACAAAGCAGGCAGGCACCAGGACACTGCAAAGAGTTACTTTTCCTTCAGAAGAGAATAGTATGTTTCTGTTTATACCAATCCCAGACTCTTCAAGTCCTCTATCTTGAAAAACCCTTTCAAAAATTTAATGAGTCTATGCTTCTCCTATGTCTAGCAGCGGTAGAATTTATTTCTTTTTAAGAGTGGTCTTCTGAGGTTTTTATCAGGTACATTTGCCCATGAAAAAAGTGGGATGTTGCCTCAAGAACCTAAAATACGCTGAACTTCACTGGAGTGGTGGAATCACCCTCCCTGAAGTGTTCAAAAGATGTTTGGATGTGGCACTTGGGGCGCTTGTTTAGCAATTGGACTCCATGATCTTAGAGGTTTTTTTCCGACCTTAGTGATTCTATGATTCACATTGCTAAGTGGGTAAAGTTTTCTGGTGAAGTCTCCTTTCACTGTTTATGATAGCATCCCTGATCTGAGGGGATTTCGTCTTGGCATTGTAGCAGTGGCAGGCAGGTGTCACTCAAGTCTGCGTTGTCTGAAAATTCCAGTGCATGACACTACTTCTCACGCTGTCATTCAGATATCAATTGTTGCTGCTCTCTCACTAAGATGGTGCAAATGCATTGGATTGTATCAATGTTATTACTAGAGTATTTCTTTCTTCTAAAGGGACAAAAAAAGCAGATTAGGAATTGAAATTACTTGAAAGTAATTTGGTTTCTGGTACACAACAGAGAAACTTTCCTAACTTTACAGCAATAGCTCATCTTTAAGTCAATATTCATACCACCTCTCATGTTTAAAGATGTAGCTACTACTAGTAGTCAAAACACTTGCCAGAGAATGTGCAAACAGAGGGTTTGACTGTAATTCCTGAGATGCTGTCTACCACTAAGGAAAGTTTGTCTATCTGTTCCCCCAAACACTCAGCTATTTACAGAAGACACAGAGAGGGAGAACACACCTGTGATGTGGAACAATTATTGCGATTGGAACTGATAACTTTCAGGCCACTGAATCAAGTCCTCTGTTGCCATGATGAACTGCCTGATTTTATTTCATAAAATCATCTATCTTTTAACGTTACATGGGCGTATTTATATGTTTGATAGTGTACCCAGTAATGCAATATTATTGGAACCTCATCCTTCCAGAGGATTTAAAGACACTTCCTGTTAGGAAATGCTATCCATAATAATGGACATTGGCAGGAAAATGGGTTTTGAAGCTTCTGGTCTTGGAATGAGTGAAAATAATATGCTTTTGTAGGAGTAGTATAAAAAAAGAGGTCAGTGTGAAATTAAAGTGGCCTGATTAGTGACTCACAATGATGTCCTGATCAGAAAGTTTTCATTGCATTGTCTCTCACATTCAGCCTTGCAAAAACTGGTTTGCTGATCAGTGACATGAACAGCAAGCTTATGCTGGTTGACTTGGACAGTACGTTCAGGTTGGGTTCCTGCATTTCCTTTCTGGTGTGTTTGGTGATTTAAGGTGATAATTTCAGCTCTGCAATGCTGAAGGCATGGATTTTGAATGTAATATGCTCAAGGTCAGGTCTCCCAGCCAATCTGGAGATTGGACATCATCCAGTAAGATCCCATTATCTAAAGTCCATGTTAAAATTGTCTTCAATGGGGAGAAAGATTGTAGAGAAGCAAGCACAAATTACAATTAAATTCAACTCTAAAGTAACTGATAGTGACTTGTGAATTATTTTCAGTACTTTGTGCTTTTTACTACCACATTTTTTCATTCCATGTGAACTTCCAAAGCGTTGTAGTGCCTTAGCATCCAGACTGTCCAAAGGCAGGAACAGATGCAGAACTGAAGTGTCCTAGAGAAGCACATCCAGTTTTCTGCTGTAGCAGGCAGCCAAGCTACATTGTGAAATGTAGTTTGTAAAAACCATTAAGATAAGGCTAAATGAATATATGTTGTTGACTCCTGCAACTTCTGTTTGAAAGGCTGTTCTGAAACCACTTGCCTCCTCTGTATGTTGGGGTAATATTTCTAATGCTTGTTGATCACCAGAATGGAAGAGGCTAATTCTCAAGAACAGACTTACAAAGAAACAAAATTACTTTTGACTTGCAAATTTCTCCCCTTTAGCTACAGTTCATGGACATAATACTCTTGAGGGATTTTCTTTTATATTTTGCATTTGTTTCAGGGGTTTTTTTGCATACTTTTTATATTTTAAAATGAACTAAGCATTTGCAGGCAGAATGTTTGGAAACGCTAGTTGCTGGGTTTTTTTCCACTCTCTATCAACTTGTATTTCATTTCCCACAGTGTTGCAGATACCAAGTAGAACAAAGCTGAAGGTTTCCTATTATGATTTTGTTTGATCTATTGCAAATTAATTTACAGACTCAGTGATAGCTGCTGGGAAATGAAGGATTGGTTTTGTTTGGTCAGTGAAGATGACAGGCATGGATCAAATAAGAGTTAACAATAATGCACTTGAACAGATTGAATCAGAACATAATGCATGTATTGAATTTGATTGCAACATGCATGGCCATGGAAAAGTTTTTTGTTTAAAACAAATCAAGGCTATGGCTTAATTATCAAAGCAAAACAAGAGGCATAAAGACCTACATGTTTCTGATACTGCTTTTTTTTTCAAAAATAGCTCCCTTCACACAGTTATCTACATGTTTAATTTCCATGCATAATAGCAACAGTTATTGTTGTCATATGTTAAGAGAGATTAACAGATAGTAAGTACAAACAAACACAAATAAGGCCTGAATAGAGAGGTGACAAAGAAGAAAAGACCTCTTTAATGTTAATTATAACTGGTAGGAAGTCTATACAAATGACATTAATTGTTTTCTATATGAATTGAAGGAACATTCAGTATCTAGTATTTAGTATGTTTGGGCTTTTTATTGTAGGCAATACTTAGAAATCTTCATTTTTTAAATATATTTTATTGCAATATGTACTATTCAGTGAAACTTGTATGTTTTTATCATTATTTCTTAGTAGCTGAAAACAAGTATAATAGTAAGCTGTTGATTTTGAATGGTTATTTTTATCCTACCATTTTTATAGTTTAAGCACCTGTATTTTGTGACCAGCAAAGCTCCCAGTGCTTTCTTCAACAGTGACTGCATTAGACTGGTACAACTGCATAAAGAAACTTGCTTCCAATATCATTAGTCAGTAGTAGTTTAGGGGGACCATCTGTGCATTCCATTGTAAGACAGTGGAAGCAGTACCTTGTGAGTGGTGTAGTCCTTTGTTTCTTAATTGTTAGCTAAAAATGCCAAAAGGTGGCAGAAAACACATTTACTTTTATTGTGCATTATTTTGATGCTTGTCTATTTTTGAGTATTCTGTTCAGCTGAAGCTGGGATGATGCTCCCATTCCAGGCTTTGTTTTTTCAGTTGCACTTGCATTCCCTACGTATCTTGCTATCTGGCAGTTTCCATGCTTTGTTTTTCTAGTATAATAAATTGTTTCAAAGTTCAGATTTAGTCATTTAATATGTTTTGAGTCATGAGCGTTCTCTTCCTGCACACAGAATCTTTTCATAGTTACAGCTGAAACAATTACACTCCTTGACAGGAGGGGTTTGGAATGGGTGAGGACACCCTCTGCATCTCCCCCTGCCTGGCTGTGTATTTGAAGGCCCTGCTTGTGTCAGACTGCTGCCAGATGTTTCATAGGAAGGCAGAGATGCCACATAATAAGCAAATGTGACATAAACAACTTTCCAGCTTTTGTCTCTAAAAATTAACTTAATGGAAGATCTGTGACAATTCATTATCCGTTCCAGGAATTTTTTTGTTCCCCCTCACTGTGGCTCTAATGATATTCTTGGTACTCACATAAGTGAGTGCCCGAAGATCTCGTTGCTATCCTTGAGTAGCTTTTTTTTGTAGAAGGTTATTCCAAGTCTGTCAAAACTGAGTTATTTAAAAAATGTGAGGCAACAGATAAACACCATCCTCTTTTAAAAATAAATGTGAGCTTCATTTGCAAAACCAAGGCCAAGAACTATGTTTTTCACTTGAGGCTCATTTGTGCCTGCTGACTTCAGAAGACACAGGTCAGGTGTCTGTGTTAGGTCATGTCCTAAGTTAGGATTTTTCACAATGAAGCATGTGCTGATGAAGTAACTCAGTCTTGTTGAGCAGTGTCTTATCTTTGTAATGTTAGTTCTGAAGTATTTGTCATAAATAAATTGTATATGACAAGGAAAGCCGTACTAGGACTGCTGGGGCAACAGTTGTGCAAGAGACCAAATTAAATTCACAGGTTTTTGAATTCTTGAAATTTTCTCAGTGTGCAGTATTAAATCTGTAGTTATTCACATTGCTAATCTACAAAACAGTAGAACTCAAACTTAGTGATCAGATCACTAATTACACTGTTTCCAACCCCCCTTATTTTATTAAGAGCATCTAGATTAGGGAGGATTTGCCTCATCCCAAAATCTGTTAGGTGAATTGGTTTTTGGAGATGATTTTTCTTCCTCCATTTACTATAAACAAATCACTATAGGGTGACCAGCTTAAACTGGTTATCAGGCTTTTAGAAATCAAAGTTGGGTGAAAGGAATCTACCTGCTTATCTTAATAGACTTTTTCAATTCCTGCATTACGGACTTGAGCACGCATTTTAGGAAGCAATTTGCATTGCTGTTGGCATGAAGTTCCACACACAGTTTTTCTGGTCTGGCAACATAGACATAAAAGCTCTGCTGTGCAAGGGCAGCAGGAAGTGTTTTGGTGGACTTTACACCAAGTGAGATAGTATTGAAATTGCGATATGGCTGGAAAAATGGTGAAAGAAGAGAGGTCTCTGTCATAAATGAAGTAAAGGATTTGAACTTTCATCTTAAAAAGATACATAAACAAACAAAAAGCCTGAAATAGTCTTGGAGAACTTTTGAAATTATTATGGAAGATATTTTTAAGTTGAAATTTAAGTGGAAATTAGATATAAGTCATTGCCAGAACATACAGTTGGAACAGCTTGTTGAAGAGCCAGTGAGAATGGAATCAAGCAACTTTTGGAGTTGTTGTCTGATTCCTAGTATTTCCATGAAAGTACCAGGAATTCTGGTACAGTTAAGTTTAACTTCTTCGCAGGAGCTACAAAAATTTTGGAAACGGGCAGAAATAAGCAGTCACTATTCCCCGCACAGACACGAGCAGCTGATGATCTGAAATGCAGAGTTTGCAGGGCTGAGCTGCTCAGGGGTGGTAAAAGCAGGAACTGCTTGAGAAGAGTTGCAGATAGACTTTGTGATACTGACTGGACTTGTCAGTTAACACTGGAAGATGAAATCTTCTGCTAAGTAATGTGAAGTAAGGCAGATGCTGAAAAACCAATGCTAATTTTGTATATAGAGTGTGTATTGATTTACAAGGGAAGAATAAAATTACAATTCTTGGATAATGATAAATACCTTTCTGGAAATGACTGCTCAGTGCTCAAATGCTCAGTAGTGCTCTAGGCAAACAGAACTTGAGGAAAGAAAAGAACAGAGAGCAAGATGGTAAATACCATTTTGTTTCTGTATAAATTCACATTCATCTAGCATCCTAAATACTGTGTACAATACTGGTTTCATCTCCCTCCCCATTTGTCCTCTATTTTCCCCCCAGTCCCCTTATTTCAAAAAAGACTTGGAAGAGATTCAGAGAAGGGCAACAAAGATTTGGAGTGATTTCCATGAAAGGAACACCTGAGTAAATTAGGACTGTGGTTTGGAAAAGAGTTTGATTGCAGGTGATGTGATGGAGGTCTCTAAAATCATGAGTGGCATGGAAAAAGTGAATGCAGAATGATTTTTCCTAGTCTCTCCTGATACAAGAACTAGAAGGCATTAAAAGAGAAAGAGTGTGTGTGTGTTCAAGAAAAATAAGATACTTTTTCATATAGCGTGTAGTTGTTCTGCAGTATATTGCAGATGCTAAAAGTTTCAATTGGTTGAAAAAGCACTTGAAGTTCATTGGGGTGGGAGTAGTAATGCACCCAGTTGCCACTGAATACAGAGACAATGATTCAGGTGGTCCTTGAGTCATTTCCAAAAGTTGGGAAAATCTTTGGAAGAGTTTTACTGTGTGTTTTCTCTTACTCTATTCCTTTGTATCTTCTATAGGTGGTTCTTAGAGATGAGGTGTAGTGTTGTTTTTAACCTATGGTCAAACCTGGCACAAAAAGCGCATCCTTACCAGTCCCAGAATCATTCTTTGTTTCATACTCTTAAGAGAAGCCTTTTGCATTGTCTCCCTGAGCTGAGATAGAGCAAACTGGCTCAGATTTTATTCCATTTTAACTCAGGAAAATATTAGTTTACATTGACGTCCCGAAAGCTTTGTAAATAATATATATATATATATATATATATATATATATATTTATATTTATATTTGAAACAAAAAAGAAAGGAAAGCTTCTGGCTGGCATCAGAAAATAGAAAAGTTAAAATTGTTTTTCCTCCTCTAAAGTGTAAGCAAGAAAATGGCACTTTACTTAAACATTTAATTTATTAAAGGTCTATGAGATGTCCTGCTGATTGGTCTACATAGTTGGATAAAATAATCCTGTTATTTTAATGCCTCATCTGGAGAAGAGAAGAGGTTTTGGTATATTTCAAAGAAAGGATGACTGCAGCGATCATAATGTGGGATTTTGAAGCAAGAAGACTTCAGCTTTGTTCTCTGCCATTACTTGTGTTTAAACAAGGACCATAGAATCACAGAATCAGCTGGGTTAGAAAAGACCTCTGAGATCATCAAGTCCAACCCTTGATCCACTTCTGCTGTGGTTACCAGACCATGGCACTAAGTGCCACATCCAGTCTCATCTTAAAAACCTCCAGGGACGGAGAATCCACCACTTCCCTGGGCAGCCCATTCCAATGCCTGATTACCCTCTCTGTAAAGAAATTCTTCCTAATATCCAACCTAAACCTCTCCTGGGCAAAGCTTAAGACGATACCCTCTTGTCTTACTGATAGCTGCCTGGGAGAAGGGACCAATGGCCACCTGGCTCCAACCTCCTTTCAGGGAGTTGTAGAGAGTGATGAGGTCTCCCCTGAACCTCCTATTCTCCGAGATGTACAACCTCAGTTCCCTCAGCCTCTCCTCACAGGACTTGTGCTCCAGTCCCTTCCCCAGCCTTGTTGCTCTTCTCTGGACCTGCTCCAGCGCCTCAATATCCTTCCTGAACTGAGGGGCCCAGAACTGGGCGCATTACTCAAGATGTGGCCTCACCAGTGCTGAGTACAGGGGAAGAATCACTTCCCTGGACCTGTTGACCACACTGTTCCTGATGCAGACCTTCATCTCTTTATGCATATTATACTGTCAGATTCACAGAGGATGTTAAAGTTTTTTTCTTCCTTTAATGTGATTTGTTGTTTAGGTGGAATAAAAAGAGGCTATAACTTGAAATTATGGTAAAAAATTATTTTCTTCTATGTTCTCCCTTTCTGCAGGGTTGGTTAATATGTGAGGAGCCAACTTGCCAGAATCGAACCCGTCGTCTTCCCCTGAGTTTTTCCCGGGGTGGCCCTGTGTGCCAGGCCTGCAGGAAGGCTGTTCTGAGACCAGAGGTGAGTGTTTGAGTACAAAGCTTTGACAGCAGTGGAGCCAGACTCTCATGAAGTTCACCTGGCTCTCAATTCTACCTTTCAAAGGTAGCAGGATTAAGCAGGAATTTTTAATTAGTTTATTAG